>NC_051246.2:125609424-126859424 GCF_015237465.2 Chelonia mydas | reverse complement strand
AAGCAGTACAGCCCAGCTTACCAGTTCCACCTCAGACCACCGCTGCGCTTGACACACAGCACTTAGGTATGTTTATAGTGAATTCAAGTACAAGTTTATTTAACAAAGAACAGAGATTCAAGCAGTAGTAAGTAGAACTGCTGGAAACAAATGATTACATATAAAATCATAACATGCATTCTAGAGCCTAGATTTAAGAACAGAGCAATATAAGAATGGCCACACTGGTCCGACCAATGGTCCATCTAGCCCAGTATCCTGTCTTCCAACAGTGGCCAATGCCAGGTGCTTCAGAGGGAATGAACAGAACAGATAACCATCAAATGACTTAATTAACAAGATACTCCCATGTCTAATGAAGTATTGCTCACCCAAAATCCCAGCAGTGCTTTATGGCCGGGCAGGCAGTGATCCTTCTTTCATGAGACATTCATGCTGTCAGTTTGCCTCCTCGGCGAAGGATTTAGGGTACGTCTACACAAAAAGTTGTGCCAATGCAAGTTACGTTGGCATGCAGCTGCCACACTTAGAATATCGCTCGTCTGCATAGGCGCCGACTTCCCCTCTTTCCCATGGGTGCTTGACCCCCCTTCTGCAGCCCGGCCCGGCCCCTTCCCACCCCTGCCCTGCCCCGCCCCGCCCCCATTCCAACCCCTTCCCCAAAGTCCCCGCCCCAACCCCATCCCCTCCCTGCCCCCATTCCAACCCCTTCCCCAAAGTCCCCGCCCCAACTCCGTCCCCTCCCTGCCCCCATTCCAACTCCTTCCCCAAATCCCCGCCCCGGCCCAGCCTCCTCCCCTGAGCACGCCACATTCCTGCTCCTCCCCCTCTCTTCTGGAGCATGCTAACACTACCAAACAGCTGTTTAGTGGCAGCCTGGCGGGAAGCGCTGGGAAGTAGGTGGAGGAGCGGGGACACAACACGCTCAGAGGAGGAGGAGGCCGGGCGGGGGAGTTTGGCTGCCGGTGGGTGCAGATCACCCATTAATTTTTCCCCGTGGGTGCTCCAGCCCCGGAGCACCCACGGAGTTGGCGCCTATGCTCGTGTGTGCATACTTGACTCCTTGCGTCAGCACAGCACATCCCAGAAGTGCTTGTGTCAATGCAGAGTGCAGTGCACCATGGGTAGGTATCCCTGTGTGCCATCTATCACTGCTCAGTGCACTGTCTTTTGGGTAGTTTTGGCAATGCAGGGTGAGGCAGAAACAAGTCGCACCGGAGTGACTGGGAGCAAGGGGTCAACTTCCCATAATGCAATATTCTCCATCCCATAACAGTATTGCTATACCATAATTTTCATGCCTGTTTTTAATTTCCCATGAACTTGCGCTGGATTTGTTCCTGTCCACCATCCCAGACTGAAGTATGGAGCCTGTACAGCCCTGCATGGTTGTGAGTGTTGTAAGCACAGGACATATGATCCTGCGAGAAGAACCACGGGGAACATGGCGATTTCTTGGAGGACAGACTGCTGTGGGACATAGTGCAAACCACTGCACGGTTGTTGGTGGTGCTCACAGAGCAGCTGCAGATGGGAGTGCACCACTTCTGGGCCTGAGAAACCAACACTGACTGGTAAGAGTGCATCGTAATGCAGGCTTTGGCTGATGAGCAGTGGCTGTAAAATTTTCAGATGCACCAGCTCACAGTCCCGGATCTGCGTGCTGAGCTTGACCCAGCCATCCAGTGCAGGGGCACCAAACTGAGAGCTGCACTGACACTGGAGAAGCGAGGGGTGATCACGCTGTGTAAACTTGCAATACTGGATTGTTGCCAGTCAGTGGGAAATCATTTTGGAGTTGGATAATCCACTGTGGGGGTCATTGTCATGCAAGTGTGAAGGGCCATTAATTGTCTCCTGCTATGCAGGACTGTGACTCTTGGCAATGTGCAGGACACACTGGATGGATCTGCAGCAGTGGGGTTCCCGACCTGTGGTGGGGTGACAGATGGCACACACATCCCTGTTTTGGCCCCAGAGGTGCATCAACATCAATGGCTACTTTCGATGGCTATTTAAGCACTGGTGCATCACCAGGGTTGCTTCCCTGACATCAGTGTTAGCTGGTCAGGGAAGGTGCATGATGCTCATATGTGTAAGAACACAGGACTGTTCAGAAAGCTACAAGCAGGGACCTTCCTTCCTGATTGGCAGATTACCATGGGTGAAGTTGAAGTGCCCGTAGTGATCCGGGGGGGATCCTGCCTACCCCTTACTTCCCTGGCTTCTGACACTGTACCCTTACGGCCACAACGGCCAGAGCTACAGCCAAAACACACAGAGGCACCTTTGTTGATTTCCGTTCATCTTCTACTGACAGAGAAGGTTCAAAACGCCCCCTCCCTGGACTTGGGAGATGACTGATGAACCCAGGAAGCCGGGTAGCAGATATCACTTCCTCAGCCGCTCTGGAACTTGCATGGGGGCATAATAATAAGCAAAAACTTCCTCCGTGCAAATGGCCAAAATCCGCAACAGGGCGTCCGGCGGCAGCACCAGGGGAGGCTTAGCCTCTCCTGGCCTATTATACCCGCCGCCGACGCGGGTGGTGATGGTTTTAGCTGGCCTCTCGCTCCTGAGGGTAAGAAAGGCAAAGAGAGCACAGATGCTGCTGGTGTCCCAAAGTCACCTGGGCCCATATGCTGCCTGTTCAAGGCAATGGTGCCTGCCTCAGTTATCACCGCCTGGCGTGAGAAAGCGTCCTATTGCCACTGAAGAGATCAGGCCGCCATCTCTCGAAACCGTCTGGAGAGGATTGCAGAGTCCCTCCAGGGACGTGTCATCGAGCTCTCTCAGGGGGATGTAACGGACATCCCCGTGTATGTAAACAGACGGCTCCGCATGCCCCCCCCACCCCGGCCTGACTCGAGAGGGGAATGAAAAGCAGGTAACCGCGCTACCTCGCTTTGCTGTACCAGACCTCTTCTAGCACGAGTAAATGAATGAAAAGTCTATAGCTGTGTCCTGCTACATTGGGGGTGCCATCACGGGCATGGGAAATTTACACACTTACCTGAGGTTCCTCCCCTGCTTTGGATTTTCCCGTGCTCAACTGCAGGGATTGGCTGGACTGCAATGAAGACAAAACCAGGTCCTGGCTCACAGCACAACTGGACCCCACATTCACATGTCCCCCATACTCGTCCTCCTCGGGGTCCTCAGAGGTATCCACGGGCGTGCGTGGGGTGGTGGACTGGTCTCTGCCAAGCAGAGCATGCAGCTCTTTGGAAAAGTGGCAGGAGTGCAGCTCAGCACCTGGTTGAGTATTGGCCTCCCTGGCCGTCTGGCGTGCCTGCCGCAGCTCCTTGGCTTCCACGCGGCTCTGCTGCTGGTCCCATCATACCCCTTCTCCTGCAATCTGCTCAGACGTCTCTATGGCTGGTCCGTAGCTATGCCTGTGCAGCGTCTTCTCCCCACAGGCCCCGGAGATCCAGTATCTCCTGTCTACTCCAGGCCGGAGCATACGGCTGGCTTGGTCAGCTGTGGAGTTGCACACAACAGTGTAGAGGTGCTGGGTGTGCTTGCTCAGACAGACCATCAGGAAAAGACATTGCAAAAATTCACAGGGGCTTTAAGGTGGGGGAGCTTCCAGTCTCCATGTCCCCTGAGCAATGGAGTTCACAACTGTGACCAGAGCAATCGGTGTCAGGCATTGTGGGACAGCGGCTGGAGGACTGTTCAAGTCAACATAGGTAACGCAGTGTCTGCACTCGCGCTGCATTGACCTACGTCCATCAACCATGGCTCAAGGCCGCTTGGGGAGGTGGTGTTGCTGTGTCAGCGTAACGGGGCGCTTACAGCAGCGGGAGACAACTTTAAGCGTGGACAGACGCACAACTAGGTCGACACAAGGCAGCTTACATCGACCTAACTTTGAAGCGTACACCAGGCCTCAGTGTGCTTCTTTGCACTCCAAGCTGTCCCAGACCTAGCCTTTGTCTTCATTCATAAACAGGACACGCCTCTGCTGTCTGTTTCTTCCTGCTGATTTCCCCTTGTATAGATTTTGCAGTCTCTCAGTTCCCACCTGGCTCAGACTGCACGTCGGCTGACAATACACAACACACGCATGACCAGACAGGGAGATAAGCACCTGTTACTTCCTGCCTGAAAGGAACATCTCCGAGGTCTGTCACCTCCCGGGGACTCACCTGAATTCCCACACCGTAAGAACATAATTTGCAGTATAGAGACAGAACTCCTTGAGTATTATCCGCACACACATTTCTCAGTGATTATGATGACCAGTGGGCTACTGGCTCTCGGTAAAGACCTCACAGGCCACCCTTCGGTGACCTATTATGCAAATAGCCGACCCAGGGGATCCAGAGCTGCGCCGGTTGGCACCAAGTGTTCCCTGGGTCACACCCAGCTCTGTCCCATCCAAGAGACCCTGGGGGCTTCAAGGTTCATGCTCCTGTGGAGTGGGAGGGCCCAGCGAGCTAAGAGGCTGTGCAGAGCATAGACAGCAGCATCCCGCAGTCTGCTGGGCCACTAATCTTTACTCAGGCAGGTTTCCCATTGGCTTTGCTGAGAGTTTTGCCGGAGGCAGAACAGCAGGATTTGTCCCTAAGAGCGATTTCCCAGGTACTTGAGCCGTTTGTTTAACTCTCAAAGTACTTCCCCGAAGAACATGCCTTTGCTATCTCAGAGCTGTTTCCTTTTGTCGGCTCCCTCATCCACACTCCACGTGCCTCTGTTACTTGCTAAGTCTTTCTGGCTCCTAAGGACCCATGAATAGGGGGGCGGGGGGTATCTGCTTTTCTTTTGCCCGGCGTCACAGTTATAATTTAAATGGCAGTGCCACCCTATCAGCTGTTCGGTGGGATGGCCTGGCCTTCTGGTGCATTACATCCCCAGCTGGATGCTCTCATTCTGCAGCGAAGTGACCTTAGGCCATGGCTGCATTGTGGCGTGGGAGCAGCATAGCTAGGGTGCCGCTGTAACCCATGGTGTAGATCCGTCTACACTAGGGGTTCGTTGGGATAGCTGTGGCACTGGGGGGGGCAGGTGTGTGGATTTTTCACCTCAGAGTGACGTAGCTATGTCGAGCTAAGTTTTAAGTGTAGACCAGGCCTTAATCCACTGGAGCGCAATCCTCATCAAGGCCACTTTGCTCCTGAATGAGATCGTCCACACGGGATCTAACACGCTTTGAATTATGTACATTTACTTCACACCCCGAGTTGGTTCATCTCAACCTTCCTGAGTGTCCCCATGTAGACATGGCCTAAGCTCCTCAGGGTAGGGACCATGGCCCAGCTCCTCAAAGATACTTAGGAGCCGAACTCCCATTGATTTCAGGGAGTCCGGTGCCTAAATCCCTTTGAGGATATGGACCCATGTCATCTTTATATTTGGGAAGTGCCTCGTGCAGGAACATAGGCATCTCCAGACTGGATCTGCCCCAAAGTCCAGTTTCCAACAGCCGCCAGAACCAGATAAACATAAGAACATAAGAATGGCCATACTGGGTCAGACCAAAGGTCCATCCAGCCCAGTATCCTGTCTCCCGACAGTGGCCAATGCCAGGTGCCCCAGAGGGAATGAACTTAACAGGTAATGACCTAGTGATCTCTCTCCTGCCATCCATCTCCACCCTCTGACAAACAGAGGCTAGGGACACCATTCCTTACCCATCCTGGCTAATAGCCATTAATGGACTTAACCTCCATGAATTTATTCAGTTCTTTTAAACCCTGTTATAGTCCTAGCCTTCACAACCTCCTCAGGCAGGGAGTTCCACAGGTTGACTGTGCACTGAGTGAAGAAGAACTTCCTTTGATTTGTTTTAAACTTCTGCCCATGAATTTCATTTGGTGGCCCCTAGTTCTTATATTATGGGAACAAGTAAATAACTTTTCCTTATTCACTTTCTCCACACCATTCATGCTTCAGAAGAAGGTGTAAGAACATTCAGCCTTGTCCTGGTCTCTATTAGTCAGAGATCAGCTTAAACTCTGAAGCACGAGGTGCAATATCCCCTCCACAAAACCTGCTGTCAATAACAATCTGGATGATCTTGATGTCCAGATAAACACCCAGTCCCTTTCGGAGTCTTGTCCAGCACATTGTGGGTGATGGCAGAACAACCAACAAGGCATTGAACTGGGAGGCAGGAGACCTGGGTTCTGTTCCTGGCTTGGCCACTTACCCTCTCTGAGTCTGCTTCTCTCCGCCTTGCGCCTCATTGGAGTCATTTACCCTCCGTGCACAGGACGTACAGAATTTACACAGGCATAAAGGACTCCACAGGGTGCAAGACGCAAGCCCGCTGAGCCTTGGCTGCCCAGCTGTGACTGAGGCTGCTCCATGAGGTGAAGACACAAGCATTAGTAGACGTGAGCTGTGGAGAGCTGGAACTGACACGTGCCACAAAATCAAGTCTGCCTCCGGGTGTGGGTTGCAGGAAACAGGTTTCAAGAGAACACCCAGACAAGTGATGGGCTGTTTGGCTGTAGCGGGCCCAGTGTGGCAAGCAGCCAGCACTGGCCCCGGCCCAAGAGTCAGCAGTGAAGTGGTTAATAGTGAGATCCTAGGCTGGCTGTGCTGGGATGGCATTGGAGAGTAGAAGTTGTTAAGCTGTGGAGCTGGATATCCGTTTCAACGGTGCGCATTAGTTTGTGGAACACCCCTTCCAGCTGCATACTAGCTAAGGGACCTGTCCTGCAAACATGTAACTCTATGCAGGTGATCTCAGCGGGACGACTTACCTGCCTAAAGTGTCTCACGCACATCAGTGTGTGCAGTACTGGGCCTTCCCCTCTATATTCCAAGTTGCAATAGAATATTTCACACCTTTAAACTGGTGCAGCTTTGAATACGGGCAAGGCCTAAATCAGTATTTAGATCCCGACTCCCAGTCCTACACTGAAGTCGATCAGGGGATAGGGCCTGTCTGCACAGAGCTCCCTGCAGGAGCGGGGCCTTTTTGCAAAGCTGTGCTTGTGGCCATGAAATGATTTAAAAATAAAAACAAGCAAAGAAAAGGGCCAATTCTGATACTGGGCAGTCCCACTGACTGCAAAGGGACCTCGAGTGAGAGCTAACGTCCTTCATTAAATATTTAGATTGTTGCAAGCAGCCAGACTTGCTCTTCATTTTCTAGTCCCTGAATGCTGCTGCCCTAAATGCCATTGCACTTGGGCGTATTTCCAGCCCCAGCAGGGATCTGAACTTGCTTTCACTTGATTTTGAGTTCACCGTTTAATATGAAGTGAACAATATCCTTCCCCGGAAGACAGCCAGGGTAGGTGATTTTGCGAGGAGCTGCGCCGGACAGAAGTGAGTGGAGACAGCTTTGTGTCGGGGGTGGGGGGGATTTCTTTATGTAAAGATTTGCCATTTTTCCTCTAAAGCTTCCCCCCCACCCCCGCTCTGACACTTGGTGTTTTTTCACAGTTGCTCTTTCATCCCCAGTTCAAACACTTTCCCACCAAGTATTATGTCGAAGCTGAAACCATCTGGTGCTTTGTTTTGTCCCAACTTCTTCTCGTGCCAAGCGCTTCCTCCCTGCCCCTTCCCTTCGCTCTGTGACTGCCGAGACCCTGATGGTTCACTAAGCCAAGAAACAGTCCAGAAACTCACCAGCATCACCCAACGAAGCAGCTCACCCAGTGAAGCTTACTGTCCTGCTCTGAGCTTCTGCTGACTGGACTCAGAACTGCTCCACTGACGAGCTTGCAGGGGCCAGTGCTCTCGGACCACACAGCTCGGAGTCCTAGCCCAACGGCCTGGCACTTCGCAGAGCCACAAACCGAGGCCGTGGATTTGCTACACTGTTGGCCAAAGACTGGACACCATTGAAGAAACGGGGCCTACAGGACATCTCAGTTTTCCACCGCAGAAAATGGCATCCACGAAGAGTGGCTGGATACCTTCTTTGCCTCAGTATTTCTCGGGATAGGGAGCCTGGAGTAAATCAGTCTGACGCAGGAGGGTTTTTCTCTTCACTCCGATTTTATTGCTCCTTATTTGCACGGTGGGCCTCTGTGGAGGCCCAAGAAGTTCTCTTAAGCAAAAAAACAACTCTCAATGCAAACAGAAACACTTCCCCCCCGCTCCCTTCCCAGGGCGTTACCCTGCTACGCTGGCTCCTAGTTGCCAGTCCTTCCCCAAGGAGCAGTTACCTTAGTTTCTTTCCCTATAGGGAGGGGCAGGGCTTAATTTGTGCCAGGGCTTGCCAGGGTTGAGCCTCTGCACTTCTAGGCTTGGCACTTCATAGCGCCGTCTGGGCTGGGTTTGCCACTGCCTGTCTCGCGTCTCTCCTCACCTTACGCCCACCAGAAGAGGGGTTTTTAAAGGTCACTGGCAGCCCTTAACTGGCCTCCAGTGGCTCTAGTTAACCTGAGGTACCAGCTCCTAGGGAACAGGGCCTTCACCATTCTAGGGCTGATATGTCTGCCCTCCACCATGCCCTTATCTCTGTGAGGACTGGCTTTGTCACAGACGCTACCAGTAATGATGACTGGCAAACTGACCGGAAAAGAAATCTGCTGGGGTACAGAATAAATTAAGCTTGAGGGATAGCAGGTTTACCGCTATTTCTGCAGGAGACAGCATCATCTATGTGCATGGTGCTGTACAAAGTGTCAATGCACCAAACTAAGCACAGCCCCACAGTCTGAAGGCACAGCTCCATTCACCACACACACAGAGCGGGGAGGCCCTTAGGGATCTCAGGAGTCCACACGACAGCACAGCTGGGGGCCTGAAGAGTGGTTTGACCCTAAGATCACTGCAGCTCTGCATTTGAAATCTGCCCACCCCCGTTCAGCTGGAATGGGTCTGCTGGCCGCTGATCAAAGAGCCAGGCTGTCTGCCTGCCTGCGCCCGGATATAACTCCCATGCCCAGGGTATCCCAGCCCCCTAAGCCAATTGCCAGGCCGTCTTGGCAAAATTTTACGCCATGGATCAGTCTGAAGCATTGGGGAGAGTCGAGGTTCTACACAAACACGAGGGGCCTGCTTTCAATAACACGAGTTGAAGGGAGCAAAGCGAGCACGGGTGTGCGGTGAGGCTTTGGGGACGCTTCCCTCTGCTCTCAGGGAAGTCCTGGCTCCCACCCAATGAGGTGGGTGCATGGATGGGCGGGAAGGGGAGCCACGCTCCACAGCCAATGCCCTTCCCAGAGCACGGACTCACAGCAATCATGGCCACTCCCCACACTGCACCCTCCTGGAGAGAGGCCAGCCCCGGAGCAAGGAGGGTGCTAAGCCAGGATAGTGCAAAGGGGCCTTGGAGCATTGCCTGGGCTCTTTGCCCTGCTCCCCCTGAGTTTTCTCCAGCAGGCCTGCTCTGGCCCAGAGGTGGGGCTGGGCCCGGAGCAGCAAGGCTGCTCCTCTATTGTAAGGACAAGTGCTGCTGGGAGGGCAGGAGCTTCACAGGGTCCCATGGAGGGGCTCCACCCTGGCACATCCATGGGACGATATGGAAACCCAACCCTCAGCTGTAACCAGCCCTCGAGGGAGAGCCAGCTCCTGCAAGAATCAGTCCCCCAAACCATGCTCTCTACCCCCACTGCACAGCTCCCCTCCCCCAGGCCAGACTTCCCCTCCCAGTTGCAGTCTGGGTCTCTAGGCCGTCTACTTGCCTTGCCTATCTGCAAGCCCCGGAAGGCTCCGAGCAGCAGCATCGGACAGCAGCAGAGCCCTGGGGGACACATTAGCAAGAGCTGCTTGGGGGGCCGGGGGGTGGAACAGAAGCAAGGCAAGGAGCTCTGGGGAGGTTAGGGCCGCCGCAGGCAGGCAGCAGAAAATAAATACAGTGGAACAGGAGGGGAGCTTCTTTAAGCCTGACACAGGGAGGGCAGCCTGGGGAAACAGGGCTGGGAGGGGACCCTGGAGATGGGAGCATGCCCAGCTCTGTGTGTGTTTGGACCTACTGTAATTCCTGTCTGCAGAAGCCATCAGTCAGTCTCTCTCGCCCACGCCACCTCCTATTATTTAGATACAGCTTGAAAGGCTAATACAAGGAGACAATCCTTTTCAGTTACTTCCCCCACTTCCAGGCAGGGAGATGAGGGTTTCCCAGTCTTCCTCAGGACAACAGGGGCAGATGCCTTTGTAGATGTCACTAACCACAGCTGCTTTAGGGATTGCATGAAAGGGCATTGGGCCAGGGGCCTGAGCGGGTGCAGAGGGAGTGGAAGGCTTCCTTCTTCTCCTGCCCAGAGGCAGGGTGAGGGCTCCTATGCAGCTTGGCTGGGATGCTACTTTAGTAGAGAGACGGGGTTCACTCACCACTTTGGTGCCTCCTGCTGGCTGTCTTGGGAATTAGCTCTGCACCCTCTTCAGGTGGTGTCTCGCCACCATCACTCCTGCTCTAGGACCCATCTCTCTCCAAGGACCATGGCATTCTCTTCAGTGACACAGCCCTCTGGCTGTGTCACACTCTGTGCTCCACCCTTCCAGCGGAACCTGCAGTCCACTGTTCAACCACTTCCCTTAGTGCCTGGTGCCACAAATTGTCTGGCCATTTCCTCATGGCCCCAGCATCCTCTTTGCCCTTGCCAGAGGGACTCAGCCAGCAAACCCCAGCAGCCAGCCAGGAGCTGTCTCTCACTCCCCTGGTCCCTCCTAGCAGCACTGCTCTGTCCAGGGTGCTGGCAGTTCTCTCAACCCTCCAGAGACACAGTCCTTCCTCCCTCATCACTCAGCAGAGAACTGCCCTCCTCTGCCCTGCAGCTCCCTTTTTATATGGGCTGCTTGGCCCTGATTGGCTGCTCCCTTCAGCCCTTCTCTGATTGGCTGCCTCCTGTGCAGCCTCCCTAGGGCTCTATTAACCCCTTAGAGCTCAGTGTGGGGGCAAGCACCCCATCACAGTGAGGTAATATTGTTATTGGCCCAAATTCTGTGAGAGCTCCACAGAGCTGGTGGGGAAGGTCTGGGAAAGGTCCTCTGAGCAGCTCAATACACGATGGAACAGGTTGTTAATTGGGTCCAATAAACGACATCACCTCACCCATCTAGTCTCGCTGATATCCCAGGACCGACACGGCTACAACACTGCTGCATGCTCCTGCTCCCATTGACTTCAACGGGTCAGGCGTTCACGCCAAGCTCCAAGCCTCACTGCAATGTGCACACGCACAGGGACAGTCCCTTGCATGCTACTGCCATAGCGACTGCCGTCTGTTGCACTCCCCCCTGCAGGGGGGCAGCTAGTACATCCAGCTCAATGACAAGCTCCCTGATTCAGGAAGAGTGGCTGTCAGGTTTGGCTCTGGTGCCTGTGGATGCTTTGTCTGAGACCCCCGTACGTCCCAGCCCCACCCCACCCAGAAATGTGTCATTCCCACTGCAGTCTGCACCCAACGCACGCAGGGCCTTCAGGTTTAGATCTATGCACTTATTTTGCAAACATGTGCCCAGCCAGCAACACTCACATACCCCCGCCTCGTAATGCAGGCAGCCAGCATGTCCCCTAATTGGTCTCCTGAGCCCCCAGCCTGGCATCAGGATTCACCTCCGTTGTTAAACAGCCTTTTCATTTGTGGTGCTAGGAAATTGCAGCAAATTCGGGCCCGATCCCGCTGCAAGACACACCGCTGGCCTCACTGACTCCAGTGCAGTTTGGGGTGCACCTGCCACGTGCTGGCTTCAGGGGTGTGTGCCTGGCTCCCTCTAGTGGCTGCCCCCAGCAAGCGTAAGGGCCTCCTACTTGCTCCCAGCGAACAAAGTTACCCCTTTAGCTCAGCTGGTTTTGTTGCTGAAGGTCCCAGGCTTGCTCCATTGGACTCTGTATGTGTATGTGGCATAGATGCCTTATGCATCTCCCATGGCAGCTTGAGGGCCTCATCTTTATATCGGTCCCAGGGCAATGCCCCCGGTTGAGCCTTGTTGTGTGGGTTCACATCCCCCCCGCAGCTGGGGCAGGGGGAGTGAAAATTGCTGGATGCTTGTTGGGGCATTTCCCAGCTGGAGCAGAGAAAGCTCCCTCAGGCAGATTTTAAGAGAGGGATTTGTCCAAGCTGCTAGCTCCCTCTGCGGCTGCCTCCACACAAATTAAAAAAAGGTGTGTCTGTAAACACCTGGTAACTGCGATGGTTCACCTTGACCAGCCAACACCTTACCACTTGCCCTGCCTACACCCGGATTTTAAACCACGTTAGCAACCCCAGTTTTCAAGATGTACCTTTTTTCCAACTGCAGACGTAGCCTCAGCGTGACCAGCCCCATTCCCTCCCAGTATATAGGAGCCCCCTGCTCCAAACAAAAACTCCTTGCGGGTCTGGCCTTAGCAGCAGCCATGTATGCCCCAGAATACCAGTCTCCCGTCCCCTACCTCACACATCCCTAACCCCCTTTGCCCAAGGGCTACTCCTACCTCCACTGTATTCAGAGTGGAGTCTAAGCATAGAATCATAGAATATCAGGGTTGGAAGGGACCTCAGGAGGGCATCTAGTCCAACCCCCTGCTCAAAGCAGGACCAATCCCCAAGTTTTGCCCCAGATCCCTAAATGGCCCCCTCAAGGATTGAACTCACAAGCCTGGGTTTAGCAGGCCAATGCTCAAACCACTGAGCTATCTTCCTGCCCCTGCTCCAATGAACCAGAAGTAATTAGCTCCAACACCTGCTAACAGGGTGCACAAGAAGAAAATACAGCTGCCTTATGACAAGACGCTGTGGCCCAGTTCCTTAAAGGTATGGGGGCTCCTACCTTCTGCTGAATTCAGAGGAAGTTAGGGGTCTACAAACCTTTCAGGGTGTGCATCTGTGCATCTATAGCATCTTCTACAAAGGGGACAATAAATGGCGACTCCCTGACTGCTCCAGTCAGGCCGGCCAGCCAAGGTGCCAGCTGAGGGTCTGGTGCTGGGAGGTGCCAGCAGCCCGTGGGAGTTGAGATGCTCAGCACCCGGCAGGATTAGGGCCTAATCTTGTCCCTGACTCCCGCAGTTTAGGCTTTCCAATTGCAGATGGGTGAATCAGTCGATTCCTGTTTAAGGACAGAGTCAACCACTCTCCAGTCGCGGCACACAGAGCTCAAGCTGAAAGCTTTCCACTGCACAAAGGATCCTGAGTCGTGTCCGGCCAGTGGAAACCTTGTTGCTTCAGAAGGGCCATTAGTTTTCGTAAGTGGTGTGTAGGAATGTGTGCGGCCCTCCTTCCCCGTCAGTCTCTGTGGGAGGCCACGCCCCCTCGTTACAGGTGCTTCACAGCAGATACAACACGCTGGCCAGACCAGACCGCGACAGCCTTGCCCTAAGGGGCTCGCAGCCACATTTCCAAGCTTGACCTTTTCTTCTGGGTGTTCCTGTCTCCCATTCAACGTCTCAGAAGTGACGAGCACCCGCAGCTGCCCTGGGCTGGACCGGCAGTGTTGGATGCCCGGCATTCTGGCACCCAACATGGGAAGCTCCCAGAATCAGAGGCCACTTTCAGTCCTGCTGTAGGTCAGCACTGGGCCCATTCACACGTCCTGGAACGGCGCTGGACGGACTGTTGTCCCTACACTGCTTTCACTGTCAGCTAAGGGGGAGCCACTGGGGACGGTGTGCTAATAACCCTTGTCAGCAGCAGGTCATTTTCCTTGGGCAGCTGCGGCCTGGAAGTAACAGAGCAGCGCATGCAGAGCCCCTGTAGGCAGGAGAAGAACAGATCGCTCAGGTCGCTATTAGTCCCAGTCTGAAATTCAAAGGATAAAGGGCTCAGATCCCCAAAGGTATTTAGGCTCCTGATTGCCAGATCTGGGCTTTGCTCAGTCCCTACTGGTGGGTGTATGAAGCAGCATTAAAGTACAGTTATACGGTCAGAAAAAAGTCCGTGTAAAATGACACCTTCACAGCCAACAGCTCTGCTCCCAGTGTATGTCCAGAATCCTGCCTGCTTTCTTTGGTGACAAGAATAACACCTTCTTGCTTTTCTCTCCTCTTAGCACAGCAGTGCCAGCTCAGCTCTGGGAGAGTGAGCTGGATTCTAGGCTGGCTCACGCATCGGCAACTGAATTACTAACTAAGTTGCAGTTACAGATTTTTTTAAAATGTACTTTTACAGGGGATGAGTCACAAGCTGGTAAGAGCCAGCTTGATTATCACATTCCAGGCTCAGGTTGCAGGGCTGGCAGTTGGGAAAAGCCATCTTTCCACCTGGACAAGGAAAGCACGTGCAACAGAAGTCGTGAAGAACTGCTAAACATTGAACCCCATGGTGCTATTTTAGAGTCAATTTCCAGAAAATAACTACACTGTATCATGATTCTGAAGATTCAAGGCTTCCTCTGTCACAGACAATAGCTTTGCAATGTAGCTCTTTGTTGGAACACAGGGTTTTCATACCCCTAGATTTTTGAAAACAGACTGACCGCTTTTGTTAAAAACAATTTTTTTTTGTTTACATGCAATGAAAGATACACCCTCCGCAAGCTAGAGAAACCACACGTCCTTGTGTCAGATTTTGGGCTTGATTTCCGAGGTATTGCATCTGAGCAGCAAGTCTGGGAATTACTCATTGTATACAGTGACTGAAAAATCAGGCCAGATCTTTTGAACGTGTGTGTGTGTGTGTGTGTGTGTGTGTGTTTGATTGCCTGGGTGAAATAGAAAGCAAATGGTAACAAACTTAGATGCAAACAGCATTTGACAGAGAGATTCCTATTTTATTTTTGCCTATTTCCTGTGCATAGAAAACCCTCAGAAGTGACCTTGCTGTCATGTGACACTTCATTCCAAATGCACCCTGGACAATAGATGGCTTTGTTCCACTCTGCAGCTTAATCTCTGAATATCACTTGCCTTCTGTGCCTGGTGGGAGTACACAGATCTCAGCCTCCCTCCCTCCCGGGAGGCTGGGGAAGGGTTTCCCTGCGCTCTCAGGAAATAAAACCTCTTCTTGTCTAACTGGAGACGACAAAGGCGGCGAAGAGATAAGAATGAGAAAATAGTTACATAAAGTGAGTGAAATCAGCAAGAAATAAATGGGGACAAAAAAGCAGGAATCAAAAGTGAGGTCATGGAAACGAAGCGCGATAAATAGCCACCCGTGGGCTTTCTCCTCATTTCTAACAACCAACCACAGCAAAAGATTTAGAACAAGACTAACCGGAGTACAGCTCAAATGAACCATTATTCTGTCCAGGATTAATACTAGCTTCTTGGCTCGCTGCTGCCATCCTATGTTCAACATGAGTAATGCAACCTGAAGCTTATGCCTGCGGACAGGCATCCCCTACATGTTCTCCCCACGTAGCCGGTAGGAAACTGTCTGGGCCAGATCCTCAGTGGGTGCAAATCAGTATAACTCTGAATGCATTGAAGTCAATGGAGCGATGGCACTTTACACCCGCTGAGGATGTGGCCTGGGAGCCTCCTCCTCCTCCTTCTTTGGGTGGCAGGGGTTGGCCCCTATTTCTCCTCACTGCGTGATGGGTGGGAGGCTTTGCCCCCAAAAGCAGTGGATCACCCCAACTCCACAGCGGTCCCCTGTCTCTGCAAAGACACCGAAAGGAGCCAAACAGCCACTGGCTGGGAACTGCCCCCTGCGCCCCGGCAAGCTGCGCAGGGCTGGGCCAGGACATGTTTCTTCAGAGAGCTTCCATTCCCTCCCAGATTTCCAACACACACCCACACACCCAATGGAGGGGCTCCCGCAGCATACCATGAAGCTGAAGGTGGGGGGGATGGTACTAATCTGTCCTTCCTTCCTTGCGCCATCAACCAGGATTCAGCGGTCTAGGCTCCTCTCTCTTCATGGAGGCAGAGAAGAGACTATTGCCATTGGTTGCTGGGATTATAGGCCAAACTCAGGCGTGGTGTCACCCACTGGGGGTGTAATTTAGAGCACACATTGGTAAACTGGTGTAATGTACATGCCGGGGAGCAGACAGGCAGGATTACGACAGGAAAGGCAATTTACAGTTCTGGAGGGTGTACGATAAAAGGGTTGCTTTTCCTGCTACAGCCCCGCCCTTAACATGTCATTTACACCAGCTGATACTTGCCGACAGGCAACTGACACTGGCCTGAGGCTGTCTATCATCCAGTAAAATCAGTCCTATGTATATTTTTGCAACAATCTGCCATTTTACTAAGAGAGTTAGGCTAATTTTGCAGCTCCGAGTGTCTGTGGAACAGGGTATAGGAGGGACATAGAAAAGGGGAATTAGAGTATGAGGGCCAAATGTTAATGTGTTGTAAGTGGGTGATGTCACTGGATGTGACCTTGCTTACAGCGGGGTGAATTTGGCCTACAAGCTACAGCTCTGCTGTTTATAATGAGTTTGAACTTTCTCCAGGGAATCTGAGTTCCATTTTGTTAGCAGCCTCTTACGTCACATCACTATTTACACAAAGAAAAGGTAGGGTTAATAATTTGATCTGATTTACCACAAGCTATTGGGCTGGATGCAGAAATCATCGGGTGACATTCTCTGCCCCGGGTTCTGCAGGAGATCAGACTAGATGATCCCAATGACTCTGTTGGTCTTAAAAGCTGCTACAGTGTTGCCAGTTCTCACAATTTTATCACTCGCCTCCTGATAGCTCGTATTTTCTTGAAGCTCCAGCTCCCGGATTCATGTGATTACACAAGAATCTCAGCTCTCATTTAAAAAACAAAGGAAGTTTCTAGCCTTGCCGATGGCTTGAAAATGTGACTCTTAAAGGCTCCAAAAACCGAAGGCAAATCCAAAGGACCCAAAATGTATTCTTTTAAACGCTCACGATTTTTGAGCCAATCTCATTGGTTTTCAACCCTTGAGACTGAGACTATGAAGTTCAGCGGTAGCTGTGCATATTTTAAAAGAACGCCCTGAGAGCACTGGCACATGTTCTCCGCGGTTAACAGGCCGGTTATGAATCATACATGTTGCCTAACTGGCTTGTGGAGTTTTGTGTTGTTTAAGTTCCTCCAGTAAATATTCAGCATCAGAAAATGGAAGAGCTGCATTTCTTGTCCCCACGCTGCAGGCACGAGAGGGAGTTCCTAGTGCACAGATTGGTCCTATGCAGGTACAGCATAATTGTGCAAAGGTTGATTATAGGGGCTTCAACAGCCAGCCTTGCCGAGATCAGGCCTCTGCAAAGTCATGCCAGGGTTTAGTGAATACACGGTCCCCCCGAGCTAAGATGGGGCTCCCTTCATGGCTAACAAAACATGTCCCTGGAGAGAGTTTGATACTTTCAGTAACATCATCATCTGAAATGTGGTTAGGGTTGCCAACTGTCTAATTGCACAAACCCAAAGACCCTTGCCCCACCCCTTCTTTGGGGGAGTTTGGGTGCAGGAGGGGGTGAGGGGTGCGGGCTCTGGGAGGGAGTTTGGGTGCAGGCTGTGGGCTGGGGCAGGAGGTTGGGGTGCAGGAGGGGTTGCAGGCTCTGGGCTGGGGGAGGGGGTTGGGGTGTAGGAGGGGGGTGAGGGGTTCGGGCTCTGGGAGGGAGTTTGGGTACAGGAGAGGGTGCAGGCTCTGGGAGGGAGTTTGGATGTGGGGGGGTGCAGGCTCTGGGAGGGAGTTTGAATGCGGGGGGGTGCGGGGTGCAGGCTCTGGGAGGGAATTTGGATGCGAGAGGGGGTGCGGGGTGTAGGCTCTGGGAGGGAGTTTGGGTGCGAGCTGTGGGCTGGGGCAGGAGGTTGGGGTGCGGGAGGGGGTGCAGGCTCTGGGCTGGGGGAGGGGGTTGGGGTGTAGGAGGGGGGTGAGGGGTTCGGGCTCTGGGAGGGAGTTTGCGTACAGACTGTGGGCTGGGGCAGGAGGTTGGGGTGTGGGAAGGGATGAGTGGTGCGGGCTCTAGGAGGGAGTTTGGGTACAGGAGGGGGTGCGGGCTCTGGGAGGGAGTTTGGGTGCGAGCTGTGGGCTGGGACAGGAGGTTGGGGTGCAGGAGGGGGTTCAGGCTCTGGGCTGGGGCAGGGGGTTGGGGTGCGGGAGGGGTGGTAGGGGCAGCGCTTCCCTTGGGTGGCTCCCGAAAGTGACTTGCACATCCCTCTGGCAGCGGCTTCTTGGCGGGGGCTGGGGGCAGGGGGTCTCCGCACGCTGCTGCCCACAGGCACCACCCCCTCAGCTCCCATTGGCTGCAGTTCCCGGCCAACGGGAGCTGCGGAGTCAGAGCATAGGGTAGGGCAGTGCGTGGAGACCCCCAGTCACACCCCACCCCCCCAGGAGGCAAGAGGGACGGGAGCAGCGTGGAGCCAAGGCAGGTAAGGGAACCCTGCTGTGCCACCAGACGTTAGTTCCTAAAATCTCCCGGTTTGGCTGCAGTCGAGATTCCAGGAGACTCCTGGCGAAACCGGGAGGGTTGGCAACCCGAAATGTGGTCATTATATGAGATTTGCAAAAAATCCAGCCCAGACTCAAAGCTCTCTTTGATGGAACAGGCACGAACTCTGGCTGCCTGCTGGTGAACAGAGGTTTAACCTCAGCTCAGCTTCCCCTCCCCTTCCCTTCCCTTTCCTTCTTTTCCCTTCCCTTCCACGTGAATATTATACATTGTGCAGGGGTGTGGCGGGAGGTCTATATACTGACTGCTTGGGTGACAGGAGATATTGCCTGCGGGAGTGCAGCATCCTAGGACAGGGTCAGACTCCAGGCAGGTGAGTTCTGTTACTCTCTTTTTTGCTTTTATGCTAACTTGCTTTGGTTTCTGGTTATAAACACTGTCCTTTGAAGGACCCGCTGCTAATATTAGTGATTGTCATCAAGCGTCAGCCATTTAAGTGAAGCCTGAGCTGCTAATATTGTGGTGTGCGTTTGTTTCTGTACTGAAGGCTCAAAGTGGCTCTGTGGCCTCCGGGGATACTAATGCCACTTACATTCAGTTGGCTCGCTAGACGGGCTTTAAACTTAATGCAACAGAGCAGACATGCTGCAGGTGGGCTCCTGTCTCTTGCTGCCTCTTGGCATCTGTGGTTTGTCTAGTTAAACTCTAACCGCTCCCATTTGTGCTCAGTGACCCCTGTGGAAAGAAGCCAAGGAGCAGCAAGTGCAACATTCACAGGAAGGTTTTACTTGTCAAGGACTCGCGCAGCTGCAGGGCCAAAAGATGTCTCCCCTTCAAGCCCACCTGCAAGCGGAGGCAGCCGCAGACTCTCTGGGGAATTTGAGAAACATAGGCTGGAAGGGACCTTGAGAGGTCATCTGGTCCATCCCCCTGCACTGAGGCAGGACCGAGTGAACCTAGACCATCCCTGACAGGTGTTTGTCCGACCTGTTCTTAAAAACCTCCGATGACGGGGATTCCACAACCTCCCTTGGAAGCTGTGACCGGGGTCCCAGGAGAGGTCACTCTGTTAGGGTGAACCGCAAAGAACGGGGCAGACAATCCCCAAAGCTGGTGGCTATTCCAATACTTAGATTTACCAAGTCAGCACAAAACAGCTTCTATAATACCTCACTGGTTACCCAGAAGCCAGCAACACAGTCCCCTTAAAGCCACCCAGACTCAAGCCTCCACCGATACACCCAAGTCAACTATGATGAGGATTAGTGAAAATCTTATTCACCATATAAAAAAGTTCTCCCAATCCCAAAGGATCAGACACATTACCTCCCAGGTTAATGAATATTCTAGATCTTACCCAAATACACGCTTACAGCCAATTCTTATTAACTAAACTAAAATTTATTAAAAAAGAAGAGAGAGTATAGGTTAAAAGATCAGTATACATACAGACTTGACTACAATTCTTGAGATTCAAATTCATAGCAGAGATGGTGAGCTTTGTAGTTGCAAAGAGTTCTTTTAGAATTTAGCCCACAGGTTACAGTCCAATGTCCAATATCATATTCAGGGCTTTCCAGTTTAGGACTAGGATCTCAATCTTGTGACTCAAACTTCCCCTGATGAAGCTTAAGCAGCTCTGAGATAAAAAGAATTGGGACCCAAGACACCTTTCTACTGTTTCAGGCCTTCTTGTGACAGCTCGGAGTCCTTCGGCGAACAACAGGCACTCATGGGAACTTTGAAGTGGACCCATTTCCTAAGCATCATGTGTATTTATCTACAAAGGTTAACATTAGGCAATTGCCTGTTTTCCATCATTCTCAGATGATTTGCTATACATTTCAAAGAGAGACAAACACAGTGATGTTAGGATTGGTCAAAGAATTATTTTGTAATATCTTAGTAAAATGATTGGTTAAGGTAGAGCTAAGCAGGACTCCAGTTTCACAAGATAAACTGGGGTCCCAAAGGAAGTTCTTTGGAACCAGCTCCAGGACACAGACCCAAGATCAGAGGTGCCAGACCTCAACGCTCTGCCAATGACACTGTGCAGAAGCTGGAGTCCCTGGATGACCTGATCCTGACTGGCCAACAGGAAAAGTTCATCGGCCTTATTGGGAATGGTGACCATAGTATGCTTAGTGTGTACGTTCTGTTTTGGTGACTGTTAATAAATAGAGGTTAAGGACATTACTGTGTAAGGCTCTTTCACTGGTAAAAGTCCCAATAAACTCACAGAAGATTATGCCCTGAGCCCTAGGAATTGGGTATGGGTGGCCCTGAGCCCTAGGAACTGGGTATGGGTAGGTGACTTTCCCCCAGAGCCCTAGGAACTGGGAAAGGATGGGGGTGCCTAAATCAACCAAGTTATGCCTTGAGCCCTAGGAACCGGGGAAAGGTGTGTGCCCTAAATGTGCGGGTAACAGTTGCAGAGTCCCCGGCCTTCTGCACAGGGCGATGCTGAATGCAGGAGCCTCGGGACAGGCTTGCTGTGGGATAGACAGAAACTCGCCCACGCTGGGTCAGTCAGAAGGCGCTCTATCGATTTCACTCAGTCCTGCTCCCTCAGGCCCTTCGACAGCTTGTCCCCGGTTCTGCAAATCCTCCCTGGGGATCTCGCAGCAACAGGGCCGGAAACCTGCATCCTCCCTGACACAGCCGATGGGCAGTGAGCGTGTGGGGAGACTCAGCAGAAATGACCCAGTGCAGACCAGCCAGAGCCCTCAGCAGGAAGGAGCCTCGATCCCATAAATCCACCCAAATCAGCCAAAAGTGACATAACCCAAGAATCCCTTGAAGCCTCAGTAGCTACACATCAAGTCCTGCTTTCCCTTAGGCCTTTCCCCAGCCTGGCACCCGTTCCTGGAGCCAGACGTTAACGCCTGGCTTCCTGGGGACCTGGACTTGCCCCTGCACTCTGTCCCATGGGACTCCTGCTTCCCACTGCGGTGTCCTGGGCATTGGCTGTTGCTTGTTGGAATCACTTGCCTGGCCCAGCTTCTCCGTCTCCTTCAGCGGAGCTGTACGGATTTACACCGGCGGAGGATCCGGCCAGGTTCAGCTGCACCCTTCTGACTCACCGACAGCAAACCCGACACATGGAAACACAAACTGCCCTGAAGATGTTTCTTTTTCCAGCCCACTCGACGGAGCTGTGGGCTCCCACCGCCAGCTCCCAGACGGCACAGCTGCGCCTACACGGCGGTAACGGTGCCACGGTTAAGCCTGCGTCCTTGTTCCATGACCAGCCCGGCTTTTGTCCTCCCTCCGCCTCAGGACCTTGGCTAACAAATCGCCAGGGTGACTGGGAAGAAAAAAGCCGGGGGGAGGAATTACGCGAAGTGTGAAAAAAAATTTGCAGGATTATTTTTGAGTGCGAGGCCATTCGAATCACCAGGGGGTGAGAATAATGACTTGGGCCCAGGCCCCACCCTCTGACGAGCTGGAAATGTGGCCCCGCTGCCCCGCGGGAGGAGCGACTGGGCCAAATCGGAGTGGTGACCCCCTCCACTTTTACGGACCTTTCAGCGCCCCTGGGCACAGAGACGCCAGTCCCTGCGGGGTGGGAGGTTTGGAGAGGGGCTTTCGGTGCTTCCTGGGGAAGCAGCGATGCAGAAGGGGGTTGGGGCATGGCGCTCCCAGAACAGTTTGGTCCAGAGGGGACGGGGGGGAGGGATGGTGCTGACCACCTCTCTGGGGAAGAGCTTGGGGCTGAGCGTGGGGCAGGAAGAATGGGGGAGCAGGTGAGTGCGGGGCAGTGAGGGGGGAGAGCACAGGGCTGGGTGTGGGGTGGGAAGAAGGGGGGTGATGCGGGGCGGTGAGGGGGGAAGAGCACAGGCTTGGGTGTGGGGTGGGAAGAAGGGGGGTGAGTGGAGGCAGTGAGGGGGGACAGCAGAGGGCTGGGTCTGGGGTGGGAAGAAGGGGGGGTGATGTGGGGCAGTGGGGGGAGACCACAGGGCTGGGTGTGGGGTGGGAAGAACGGGGGGTGATGCAGGGCGGTGAGGGGGGAAGAGCACAGGTCTGGTGCGGGGTGGGAAGAACGGGGGGTGATGCTGGGCAGTGAGGGGGGAGAAAACAGGACTAGGTGTGGGGTGGGAAGAAGGGGGGGTGAGTGCGGGGCAATGAGTGGGGACAGCACAGGGCTGGGTTTGGGGTGGGAAGAAGGGGGGGTGATGCGGGGCAGTGGGGGGAGAGCACAGGACTGGGTGTGGGGTGGGAAGAAGCGGGGGTGAGTGTGGGGCAGTGAGGGGGGAGAGCACAGGGCTGGGTGTGGGGTGGGAAGAACGGGGGGTGATGCTGGGCAGTGAGGGGGGAGAAAACAGGACTAGGTGTGGGGTGGGAAGAAGCGGGGGTGAGTGTGGGGCAGTGAGGGGGGAGAGCACAGGGCTGGGTGTGGGGTGGGAAGATGCGGGGGTGAGTGCGGGGCAATGTGGGGGGAAGAGCACAGGACTGGTTGTGGGGTGGGAAGAAGGGGGGGTGAGTGCGGGGCAGTGGGGGAGAGCACAGGACTGGGTGTGGGGTGGGAAGAAGGGGGGTGATGCGGGGTAGTGGGGGGAGAGCACAGGGCTGGGTGTGGGGTGGGAAGAAGGGGGGTGATGCGGGGCAATGGGGGAGAGCACAGGACTGGGTGAGGGGTGGGAAGAACGGGGGGTGATGCGGGGCAGTGGGGGGAGAGCACAGGGCTGGGTGTGGGGTGGGAAGAAGCGGGGGTGAGTGTGGGGCAGTGGGGGGAGAGCACAGGACTGGGTGTGGGGTGGGAAGAAGGGGGGTGATGCGGGGCAGTGGGGGGAGAGCACAGGGCTGGGTGTGGGGTGGGAAGAAGGGGGGTGATGCGGGGTGGTGAGGGGGAAGAGCACAGGGCTGGGTGTGGGGTGGGAAGAACGGGGGGTGATGCGGGGTGGTGAGGGGGGAAGAGCACAGGGCTGGGTGTGGGGTGGGAAGAACGGGGGGTGATGCGGGGTGGTGAGGGGGGAAGAGCACAGGGCTGGGTGTGGGGTGAGAAGAAGGGGGGGTGAGTACGGGGCAGTGGGGGGAGAGCACAGGGCTGGGTGTGGGGTGGGAAGACCAGGGGGTGATGCGGGGTAGTGGGGGGAGAGCACAGGGCTGGGTGTGGGGTGGGAAGAAGCGGGGGTGATGCGGGGCAATGTGGGGGGAAGAGCACAGGTCTGGTGTGGGGTGGGAAAAAACGGGGGTGATGCGGGGCAATGTGGGGGGAAGAGCACAGGTCTGGTGTGGGGTGGGAAGAACAGGGGGTGATGCGGGGCAGTGAGGGGGGAGAAAACAGGACTGGGTGTGGGGTGGGAAGAAGGTGGGGTGAGTGCGGGGCAGTGAGGGGGGAGAGCACAGGACTGGGTGTGGGGTGGGAAGAACAGGGGGTGATGCGGGGCAGTGGGGGGAGAGCAGAGGACTGGGTGTAGTTGGGAAGAAGGGGGGGTGATGCGGGGTAGTGGGGGAGAGCACAGGGCTGGATGTGGGGTGGGAAGAAGGGGGGTGAGTGGGGGCAGTGAGGGGGGACAGCAGAGGGCTGGGTCTGGGGTGGGAAGAAGGGGGGGTGATGCGGGGCAGTGGGGGGAGAGCACAGGACTGGGTGTGGGGTGGGAAGAAGGGGGGGTGATGCGGGGCAGTGGGGGGTGAGCACAGGACTGGGTGTGGGGTGGGAAGAAGGGGGGGTGAGTGCGGGGCAGTGAGGGGGAGAGCACAGGGCTGGGTGTGGGGTGGGAAGATCGGGGGTTGATGGGGGCAGTGGGGGGAGAGCATAGGGCCGGGTGTGGGGTGGGAAGAACGGGGGGTGATGCGGGGTGGTGAGGGGGGGAGCACAGGGCTGGGTCTGGGGTGGGAAGAAGGGGGGGTGAGTGCGGGGCAGTGAGGGAGAGCACAGGGCTGGGTGTGGGGTGGGAAGAAGGGGGGGTGAGTGCGGGGCAGTGAGGGGGGACAGCAGAGGGCTGGATGTGGGGTGGGAAGAAGGGGGGTGAGTGGGGGCAGTGAGGGGGGACAGCAGAGGGCTGGGTGTGGGGTGGGAAGAAGGGGGGGTGATGCGGGGCAGTGGGGGGAGAGCATAGGGCCGGGTGTGGGGTGGGAAGAACGGGGGGTGATGCGGGGTGGTGAGGGGGGGAGCACAGGGCTGGGTCTGGGGTGGGAAGAAGGGGGGGTGAGTGCGGGGCAGTGAGGGAGAGCACAGGGCTGGGTGTGGGGTGGGAAGAAGGGGGGGTGAGTGCGGGGCAGTGAGGGGGGACAGCAGAGGGCTGGATGTGGGGTGGGAAGAAGGGGGGTGAGTGGGGGCAGTGAGGGGGGACAGCAGAGGGCTGGGTCTGGGGTGGGAAGAAGGGGGGGTGATGCGGGGCAGTGGGGGGAGAGCACAGGGCTGGGTGTGGGGTGGGAAGAACGGGGGGTGATGGGGGCAGCAGGAGGGGCGTGTGTCCACAGCTGGGTGCCGGGAGGAGAGGGCAGGGCAGGGCTGGGTGCAGAGGTAGCCGGAGGCACCTCAGGACTGGGTAAGAGGGAGTGACCGAGGCGAGCTTGGGGCTGGGTGCCGGGGGAGAGAGCTTGGGGCTAAGGGAGGCCGCTGGGGGGTCTGCGGGGGCTGGGCACAGGGCAGGAGAAGGAGACTCCGAGCCCCCTCCTTAGAAACACTCTGGTTGTGCCCCTGCTTGGGTCTATTGTTTGTTTTTGTTCCTCCAGCTCAAACAGCTTGTTGCCACCCATGGGCAGCGGGTACTGAAGGCCAGAGGAGGCTAAGCTCCCCTATCCCAGGCCATGGCCCCTCCCTCGCTCCTCTTCTCCCTTGAAGCTGGTGGGGGCTCAGCTCCAGCCGGTGGTTTGGGGTTTGGACCGGTGGCCAGGGGTGGCTCGGGCTGGTACTCAGGCCAGCCCAGGGGTCGGGGCCACCCAGCATGCCTGGGGCAGCTTGGGCCGGCCCAGGGGGTGGGCCACTCAGGGGCGCCTCCGGCCGCAGGGGGTGGGCTCAAAGCTCCGGCTGCAGGGGGGGCACTCGGGGCTCCGGCAGGCTGTGGGGGCCGGAGCCTCAGGCGGAAGGGGTGGGGCCAGGGTCTAGCCTCCCTGAAGTGGGGGTCACCCGCCACCCATGTTACCCTCCCTTCAAACTTGACACATAGTTAAATCTCCTTCAGAACTTGTGCCTGCGATTTATGTGTAGAAAACAGGTTATAATTAAGCAAAACTATTTAACGATTGTCCCATCTAAGGTGTATGTCTGTAGAAGGGCAGTTTGCCCTTTGACTGGTTGCAGCTTAGAGAGAACATAAATATCTGTCTTCACATCATGACTGGAGCTGGATGGAATATTTTTTGGAGGAAAGTTTCCCGCAGCCCCCCCCCCCCCCGCCCCAAATAGTCTAGTCAGAACCAGAAGTGTTCCCCAGCCAAACAAAACTGACATTTTAAGTCCAAATGTTAACTGGAAACCAAAATTTTAGTTTCAATGCAACTTTGTTTAAACTGAAACATCAAAACAGTTGAAGTCTAAAGAGAATGACAATTTCTGTATGGAATCGGCTTGCGAAAACTGAAACGTTTCAACTGGAAAACTCCCAACAAAGGTTTTTCATTTGAAATTTCTCCTGGAGGGATGGGTGGGTTTTCCCAGCTGCCCTAGTCAGTGTGGCACCCAGTTTTGCCGTATCTGGATCCACAGGGAGATCTACTTGTGGAGCGAAGGGAGCAGAATTGTGACTCTGGCTTTACAGGCTTGTTAATGAATAATTGCTCTGCTTGCAAAGAGAGGTGCTAAAAATCCCAGTTTCCATTGACTTCAATGGGCGTTGTCAGCACTCAGCACATCTGAAAACCAAACCATTGTATTAAGAACCTAATTTGAGGCTCCCAGGTTTGCAAATCTGGGCTGACATTTTAAACTATCATTTGTACAGTGAGTGTGGGGCACTTCCTATTCCCAGTGAACAGATCCAGCCAGCCAGGAAGCCATCCTTTGCTACCGCCCTCCCGCTGTCAAAAACATCACCTCTCTCTTTCCACCATAGTGTCCCCATTAAGCGTGGTACCAGCTGATGTATTTTCGGGGAAGGCTGGTGAGACAGTTCTCTGGGACACCCGCCCCACTTCACTGGCTAACTTTACATACAGGAGGGGAGCTCAGCTGCTCACTTCTTTCAACTCTAGCGATCAGTTTATTTAATTTAGGGTTTTATATTGCTGCCCATCACTGTCATATCTTAGCATGTTCCTTATATAATCCATAGCAAGAGTGAAGCTGCTAGTGGACTTCATGAAGTCTCTGGAACATCTCACTTTATGGGGTAAAATCTCATCTTGGGGAAACTCTGGTTTTCGGTTTGGACTTTTTTAAAAGTGATTTTATTCTCTCCTCTTTTGGTTGGTCAGGATTATCGAGTAGGTGTCAGTTTACCCTGCTTTACGTTCTCAAGGCTGGCTTCACAAGGGCAAGGGCTTGGGACCTGCTATTTCTTTCATGATTCTCCAGGGAGACCGAAAGACCAGCTCTGACAACGATGAGGGATTAACAACAGCTGCTTGGCTCTGGAGAAGGACTGTGGACTGGCAATTTAGGAGACAGAGAAGCCACCACTTGTGGGAAAGCAGGGCTGTGCACTCCTGGACACAGCAAGGGGTTGGACCCTTGGGGAGGGGCGTTTCATGTTACTACTTGTGGTCTGTGTTCCCTTGTTTTGATTTCAGGTCATGAACCTTCTCCTCTGAGAAATGCATGTGGCTGGCAGCATCTGCTCTGTTCAGTGAGATTGCCAGTTTACAGTGTCTAACCTCTACAGGGCCCTCTAGCTAAAAACAGCTTGACAGTTCAGCTTCCTACAGTTAAGGCAGTTAACTACAGTTAACTTCCTACAGTTAATCTGACTATGTAGAAAGACCTGCTGACAAAAGCCAGCCTGTTTCTTTGGCATGAGCTTGCAGGCCTTGTGATGTCCGTATGGCCCCAAGGCAGGGCATTTCCTAGAGACACAAGAGGGCAAAGGGAAGTGGGCAAATGGCTGCAGGACAGTCCAAGGTACAGGGAAGAGGAAATCAGTCCAAAGTTCTGTTGGGCAATGTCAGCTCTAGAAAGAAGCTGAGCTTATGGCAGAGAGAGATAAAGGAAGCCGAGCCCCCCAGGAGCTTGTAAGCATCACATGTAGGTGATGGAAACAGAGCTGTAGACTCTGGTGAATTTCCCTGCAGAGACCATGTGACCTAGTGACCTGTGTTCTATTGCAGGCTGGGTGACCTTACGCACGTCACTTCCCCTCGTTTTCCCCCTACAATCCTCTTACTGCCACTATCTATTAGATTGTGTAAACTCTCTGGGGTGGGGACGGTCTCCCACTAGGTCCTAGTACAAGGAGACTATTTCAATTCTACTGCTTAAACTCGATATGGCCTCATATTGTTTTAAACATGTAATTTCAGACAAATCTTTGAACTTTAAGCTGGCTAGTATGAATGTCACAAGGGACTTTTGTTTGCAAAATATAAGCATGTAACAGTTTGAAAATGAGCAGTGAAAGGAAGGTAGGTAAATAGGCAAATAGTCCCAGCTCTTCAATAATTGTGTGGACACATAATATCACATTACAAATTAAAGGCTTCAGTGAGATCAGGATCAGGCCCCCTCATCAAAAGCTGTCACACCGCATGGAAGGAAAAGCCATCATCACAGAACCAAAAGAGGTAATGGAGAGCAGCTGTCACATCTGGGGTGGGGGAGGAAATCAAATATAAACATCTAGCAATTCAGAATGGTAAAATCTGGACAGACACTATATAAATAAGTGTCACATAAGATCAAAAGCAGTATATATGCCATTAAATATTTTCAGCTTCTGCACTCATAACACAAGAAAGCAAAGAAAACATCCAGAAATGAAAAACTTTAAGACTTCTTCTAATCCAGACAAAGTTCAGGCGGGATGCTATGTGCATTACCAGGAAGTCTTACAACACCAGTTCAGATTCTTTCCCAAGTCTGGACACTTTTGAGATATAGTCAGACTCAGCAGGACTAATTAACCCATTGCTGATCCAACTCCCATTGACATCAACAGGAGTTTTTCCATTGACTTTAGTAGGTGCTGGATTGGGACCCTAAACCATAACAATGGAGATGCTCTCAATCCAAATATAAACATCTAGCAATGGACATCTGGAGTTACAGCTAGCGAGGGATGTTAAGAGTAACAAGAAGGGTTTCTTCAGGTATGTTGGCAATAAGAAGAAAGCCAAGGAAAGTGTGGGCCCCTTATTAAATGAGGGAGGCAACCTAGTGACAGAGGTTGTGGAAAAAGCTAATGTACTCAATGCTTTTTTTGCCTCTGTCTTCACGAACAAGGTCAGCTCCCAGACTACTGCACTGGGCAGCACAGCATGGGGAGGAGGTGGCCAGCCCTCTGTGAAGGAAGAAGTGGTTCGGGACTATTTAGAAAAACTGGACGTGCACAAGTCCATGGGGCCGGATGCGTTGCATCCGAGAGTGCTAAAGGAATTGGCGGATGTGATTGCAGAGCCATTAGCCATTATCTTTGAAAACTCATGGCGATCGGGGGAAGTCCCGGAAGATTGGAAAAAGGCTAATGCAGTGCCCATCTTTAAAAAAGGGAAGAAGGATGATCCTGGGAACTACAGGCCAGTCAGCCTCACCTCAGTCCCTGGAAAAATCATGGAGCAGGTCCTCAAGGAATCAATTCTGAAGCACTTAGATGAGAGGAAAGTGATCAGGAACAGTCAGCATGGATTCACCAAGGGAAAGTCATGCCTGACTAATCTAATTGCCTTCTATGATGAGATAACTGGTTCTGTGGATGAAGGGAAAGCAGTGGACGTGTTATTCCTCGACTTTAGCAAAGCTTTTGACACGGTCTCCCACAGTATTCTTGTCAGCAAGTTAAAGAAGTATGGGCTGGATGGATGCACTACAAGGTGGGTAGAAAGTCGGCTAGATTGTCGGGCTCAACGGGTAGTGATCAATGGCTCCATGTCTAGTTGGCAGCCGGTATCTAGCGGAGTGCCCCAAGGGTCGGTCCTGGGGCCGGTTTTGTTCAATATCTTCTTTAATGATCTGGAGGATGGTGTGGATTGCACCCTCAGCAAGTTTGCGGATGACACTAAACTGGGAGGAGTGGTAGATACGCTGGAGGGGAGGGATAGGATACAGAGGGACCTAGACAAATTGGAGGATTGGGCCAAAAGAAATCTGATGAGGTTCAACAAGGACAAGTGCAGAGTCCTGCACTTAGGATGGAAGAATCCAATGCACCGCTACAGACTAGGGACCGAATGGCTCGGCAGCAGTTCTGCAGAAAAGGACCTCGGGGTGACAGTGGACGAGAAGCTGCATATGAGTCAACAGTGTGCCCTTGTTGCCAAGAAGGCCAATGGCATTTTGGGGTGTATAAGAAGGGGCATTGCCAGCAGATCGAGGGACGTGATCGTTCCCTTCTATTCGACATTGGTGAGGCCTCATCTGGAGTACTGTGTCTAGTTTTGGGCCCCACACTACAAGAAGGATGTGGAAAAATTGGAAAACGTCCAGCGGAGGGCAACAAAAATTATTAGGGGACTGGAACACATGACTTATGAGGAGAGGCTGAGGGAACTGGGATTGTTTAGTCTACGGAAGAGAAGAATGAGGGGGGATTTGATAGCTGCTTTTAACTACCTGAAAAGTGGATCCAAAGAGGATGGATCCAGACTATTCTCAGTGATAGCAGATGACAGGACAAGGAGTAATGGTCTCAAGTTGCAGTGGGGGAGGTTTAGGTTGGATATTAGGAAAAACTTTTTCACTAGGAGGGTGGTGAAACACTGGAATGCGTTACCTAGGGAAGTGGTGGAATCCCCTTCCTTAGAAGTTTTTAAGGTGAGGCTTGACAAAGCCCTGGCTGGGATGATTTAGTTGGGATTGGTCCTGCTCTGGGCAGGGGGTTGGACTAGATGGCCTCCAGAGGTCCCTTCCAACTCTGTTATTCTATGATTGAAACATCTGCAGAAGTTCATGTGTTAGCAGGTGCATCAGTGAACTAGTCTGCAGTGTCCTCAGTAAGAGAATACTTCAGCTAGTATCTGACTACAGTAACTCCCCTCTTAATGTCCTCTCACTTAATGTTGTTTCGATCTTACGTCCCTGCTCCATTACAGAACATGCTCGTTTAAAGTTGTGCAACGCTCTACTAGAACGTCGTTTGGCTGCCTGCTTTGTCCACAGCTGGCAGCCCCCTATCAGCTCCCCTACACCCCCGCCCTACAGCGCCTCCTGCCCGCCAGCAGATCCTGCAGATCAGCACCTTCCCCCTCCTCCCCCCACCTCCTACCCGTGGCAATCAGCTGGATTGCGGCATTCAGGAGGCAGGGGAGGGAGGGGGAGCCCGTGCGCTGCATCCTCGCTCCTCCCCCCTACCTCCTGAATGCCACAAACCAACTGATTGCCGCAGGCAGGAGGCAGGGGAGGAAGGGGGGAGGAGCGAGGACGCAGCGTGCAGAGTAAAGGGGGAGGGAGGGAAGAAGAGGCGGGTTAAGGTGGGGACTTGGGGGAAGGGGAAGCGGGAGTTGAGCCCCCCGCCCCTGGTGCTTGCACAGTTGGGGAAGTTGCAGCTGCTGCTGTGCAACGTGCTTCTCCTAGCCTACAGCACCTTCAGCCTCCTTGCCTGCCTCATTGTCTCCAGTGCCAGTGGGCTGTGCCTGTGTGGGGTAAGGCAGGGGCACCTCCCATTGCTTCATACTCAGCAATGATGAGTGTAGTATTAAATTGTTTCTTTAAAATTGTTTAAAACTTATATCTGTATTAAATTGCTTGTTTAAAATGTATATAATGCCTTTCGTCTGGAAAAAAAAATTCCCTGGAACCTAACCCCCGCCCATTTACATTAATTCTTATGCTGAAATTGGATTCGCTTAACATCGTTTCGCTTAAAGTCACATTTTTCAGGAACATAACTATAACATTAAGTGAGCAGTTACTGTATTAACGGTGTAATATGAGACAGCTACATTTGATTCCTTCTCTAGAATGAATCACTAGCTCTGGCATAGACTAGAGGTTTTGGGTGCCTCTGTTCCTGGGTACCCAACTTGAGATCCCTTAGTGTTTCCTGATTTTCCAAAAGTGCTGATCACCCACTCTCTTAAAATCAGGCCCTTTAAAATGTCTCAAGTTGCGCATCCAAAAACTGGAGGCACCCAAAATCACTAGTCATTTTTAAAAAACGTGGTTAATCTCCAGACCCCGCTGAATAATTGCAGACAAAATACCAACTGGGGCAAGAGATCTGCCTGCTTTATGATCTGAGCAAAAGCATTTTATTCTTTTTGGACTGAAACTTAAACTGGGACAAAATGGAAAAATGTGGCATGTAGTCATTTAAATCATTGCCAACCCACCATCTGTCATGTAAATATAAACAACATGCTGACACCTTCAGGCAAAGAAAGAGCAGTAAGGCAGGGGTGTGTTAGAATCATAGAATCATAGAATATCAGGGTTGGAAGGGACCTCAGGAGCTCATCTAGTCCAACCCCCTGCTCAAAGCAGGACCAATCCCCAACTAAATCATCCCAGCCAGGGCTTTGTCAAGCCTGACCTTAAAAATATCTAAGGAAGGAGATTCCACCACCTCCCTAGGTAACGCATTCCAGTGTTTCACCACCCTCCTAGTGAAAAGGTTTTTCCTAATATCCAGCCTAAACCTCCCCCACTGCAACTTGAGACCATTACTCCTTGTTCTGTCATCAGCTACCACTGAGAACAGTCTAGATCCATCCTTTTTGGAACCCCCTTTCAGGTAGTTGAAAGCAGCTATCAAATCCCCCCTCATTCTTCTCTTCCGTAGACTAAACAATCCCAGTTCCCTCAGCCTCTCCTCATAAGTCATGTGTTCCAGTCCCCTAATCATTTTTGTTGCCCTCCGCTGGACGTTTTCCAATTTTTCCACATCCTTCTTGTAGTGTGGGGCCCAAAACTGGACACAGTACTCCAGATGAGGCCTCACCAATGTCGAATAGAGGGGAATGATCACGTCCCTTGATCTGCTGGCAATGCCCCTTTTTATACACCCCAAAATGCCATTGGCCTTCTTGGCAACAAGGGCACACTGTTGACTCATATCCAGCTTCTCGTCCACTGTCACCCCGAGGTCCTTTTCTGCAGAACTGCTGCCGAGCCATTCGGTCCCTAGTCTGTAGCGGTGCATGGGATTCTTCCATCCTAAGTGCAGGACTCTGCACTTGTCCTTGTTGAACCTCATCAGATTTCTTTTGGCCCAATCCTCTAATTTGTCTACGTCCCTCTGTATCCTATCCCTCCCCTCCAGCGTAGGGTTGTTGCCTCAACCCTACCTCTTTTCCATGTATACACCATATGACTTACTTCAAAAAGCAGTTGCCAAATTCAGGACTCTGAGATAAATCCCCTGCTACATAATTACTATCACCTACTCAAGATAGCTTCTGAAGGACCTTACACTTGATAGGGGACATGCTGCAGCTCATGGATCTGACTAGTCAACCTGAGGAATGGTCAAATCCAGGATGCTTCAGAAAAAGCCCCATGATAACAAAACAAACTAAAAAGTTATTTAACAAAGAACCTGAATTATATGTTACATGCAAGAGGTAGTTTCCAGCTGGTTATAAAACCACTGCAAGAAAACCACCAACTATTGAAATATTACACCCCAATAAGACTACTGCTAAAATTGTTCCGTATTTTAATTCAGCCCATTTCACGACAGCAAAGCAAAGTGTGGGAGCGATCTCTACAAAAAGAGCTAGCTGTATAGGGAGAGACCATATTGAATGGCGCAAGACACCAATAAAAGCCCTGCCCTTGAAGTTCTGCCAACAAATACTGTAATAAAGATGTGACACACAGAAATGCTGGTGAGAGACTGAAATTTAATTCTTGGCTCCAGTCACTTGGCATGGAAGAGGAGTACTAATGATTATATGCTGCTTAGATGACAGGACTCAATATTTGCTATCTTCTTTCACACACACACACACACACATACACACACACATTTTTTTTTCATTTTTGAAAATCCAATGCAAATAAAACATAATAGCAACTAAAGATATCAGCCACCAACTAACACTGCTAGTTAACAGAACACACAAATGGAGACACGGAGGTTGTAGATCACGGTTGATGATGACCTGAACCTCCCAACAGATGGCAGGATCGTTCTGTCTCTGATTGGACATCTGCCCATCATTACTATCTCTGAGCCTCTATAGCTTTCTGGCCACTTAACCCCTTTCTTGCTCCCCTTCTGCCCTGGCCTGTTTGACCACTGAGGCGGATCTGCCACATGGAGCCTGTGTTTGCGGCTCCTGATTTGTGCATTTATTTTAATGGTCAGTGATTGGACGAGCATGTGTTAATTATCGTCTGTGCAGCGTGCTTCCACTATCTGGATGTCCTCAAGAAACAGAGACCTAGGGCCTGAGTCAGAGCCCCTTAAACTCTATCAAAATAATTTTACTGTCTTCAGTGCACCTTGGATTAGACTCCAAGGAGCCTCTGTTTAGTCATTTTCTGTTCCTCCTGTCAGGTTAACTCTCACGGTAGTTGATGAGCTATAATCTTGCTGCCCGTGGTATAGTTATTATCTTGGCACTTTGTTTGGAACCTAACATCTCCTCCCACTTGTATCCGCAGTGCCTATTTGGTTTCCGTATCACAGTGTTTCACCTGTTTAGTTTCTTTAGGTACAACTCTTGTTCAGCTACTTGAGGGGCTTTGGCTCAATAGCTTGTTAGATGGTGACACTAAGGTTTTTGTCCTTCTGTCTCGGCACTGGTGATTCTAACAGAGCACTGTGTGGTGTGTTGAGGTGGTCTAATAAGGCTAAGTACGGACCCCAGGAATCCACTTGGGCTTTCTTTTATCATTTATTTGCTACTTTGTACTGATTTTTCTGGTAACCCTTTTGACCGAGCATGGTAAGTGCTTAATGTTGGTGTGACTGAACTGATATTTCCAAGAGAATTGCTGGAAGAAATCACTTGCTAATCATGGGTTGTGGGACCTTCTAAGTTATTAATTCATCTGGAATCCCATGGTGAGCAAACTGCAATTGACAATGTGTTATCACATGGTTACTCAGTGTGTTGTGCAACAGCTTGGTTAAAAAAACCCACGCTCAGTAGCAGTTCACTAGAGGTAAACTTTCCCTTTTAATTCAAGTAGATCCGCATCAACCTGGGACCCAGGGGGAGCAGGACTCGCATGTGACTTTTTAAAAAAAAAATTAACATACATGAGCTCTTGGAATGGAGTGAAAGCAGCAGAATAAGAACAATGGACTTCAAAAAGCAGACTTTAATGAACTCAGAAAACTGGTAGGTGAGGTCCCCTGGGAAGAAAATTTCAGGGGAAAAAGGAGTTCAGGAGACCTGGCAATTTCTCTGAGAGACAATATTAAAGGCACAAGAGCAACCTTTCCCAATGGGGAGGACAGATAGGAAGAATGGTAAGAGACCAGGATGACTCCATCAAGAGCTCTTTCATGACCTGAAGATCAAAAAGTGGTAACACGGACAAATTGCTAAGGATGACGTCACCTTGCCACAGTGGGTCAGAACTGAGGATACCAGGTTCAGGCAGGGTTGCCAACTTTCTAACACACTTGCCCCACCCCCTGCCCTGCCTCTTCCCCAGAGGCCCTGCCCCTGCTCACTCCTCTCCCCCTCCCTCTGTCGCACGCTCTCCATCCCCCCGGCCCGTTGCTCACTCCCCACTCTTCTGGGACTCACCAACTGGCTGCAGAGCCAGGCTGGGGAGGAGCTAACGCAGACCCTGCCCAATAGGGTGGGCGGGGGGGTGCCAGTCCCCGTGGCAAGGGGCCAGGACCGGGGCAATTGGGGCATGGTGGGGCAGAACAGGGGGTAAACAGGATCCCCCCCAGGTGGCGGCACCTACCTCTTGGAGCCCGTCCAGAAGCCAGACACTGCTCTCTGTCAGGATCAGCAATTGAGCAGAGAGAAGCTCCTCCATGTAGCTCCAGCCACAGCTGCTGCTCTTCCTGGTTCCCCCGCCCCAAAGTGGTGAAGGCAGGTTACAGCAGCCAACTCTGCTGACCAGACGCTGCCAGGCTCCCTTTTCAACCTGATGTTCCAGTCGAAAACCGGACACCTGGCAAACCTAGATTCAGGACAAACTGCTAAGAAATAGGGCAGACTCACCCCAAACTGTTGGTTATTCTACCATTAGAGATACCAAGCCAGAAACAAAAGCAAACTTCTGTCTCACCTCACTGGTTAACAAGAAGTCCAAACTGCAGTCTCTTTAGGCATTCCAGCACTTATTTCACCACCCAGACTCTGAACTTTATGACAAGTGTTTACTGAAAAGTAATTTCATCAAACCAAGGGATCTTCTGATCTCAAGAGATCAGCCATATGGCCAGGTCAATATGTAACTCAGATCTTACCCAATAATCATGCTGTAGCCAATCCATTAATAGCTAAAATCTAAAGACTTATTTATAAAGAAAAGAAGAAGAGAGTTAAAATGGTTAATAGATCATATACATACAATCATTGCAAAGTTCTTATCTCAGTGGTAGCAGTAGCAATGATGTTGCAAACTGCTAGCTTGTAAAGTCTTTGGTAATTTCCAAAAGATTGGAAGGTCCTCAGTCCATGGATTAGAATGTTTCTTAGAGTTGTAAATCCATAGTCCAGATAATCAGAGCAGAAAAGAGACAAGATGGACTCTCTCCTCAGACCCTACGCTACCAGCACTCCTGGCTATCTTCGAGACACCACTGGCTTCCTGAGGAAACTACAATGCATTGGTGATCTTCCAGAAAACACCATCCTGGCCACCATGGATGTAGAAGCTCTTTACACCAATATTCCACACAAGCTGACAGGAACAGTATCCCTGATGAGACCATGGCACACCTGCTGGCTGAGCTTTGTGACTTTGTCCTCACCCACAACCATTCCAGATTTTGGGACAACTTATACCTTCAAGACAGCGGCACTGCTATGGGTACCCGCATGGCCCCACAGTATGCCAACATTTTTATGGCTGACTTACAACAATGCTTTCTCAGCTCTCGTCCCCTAACGCCCCTCCTCTACTTGCGCTACATTGATAACATCTTCATCATCTGGACCAATGGGAAGGAGGCCTGTGAAGAATTCCACCTGGATTTCAACAATTTCCACCCCACCATCAACCTCTATCTGGACCAGTCCACACAAGAGATCCACTTCCTGGACACTACAGTGCAAATAAGTGATGGTCACATAAACACCACCCTATACCTGAAACCTACTGACCGCTACACTTACCTACATGCCTCCAGCTTTTGTCCAGGACACATTACACGATCCATTGTCTACAGCCAAACCCTAAGATACAACCGAATTTGCTCCGATCCCTCTGACAGAGTCAAACACCTACAAGATCTCTATCAAGCATTCTTACAACTACAATACCCACCTGGGAAGTGAGGAAACAGATTGACAGAGCGAGACGGGTACCCAGAAGTTACCTACTACAGGACAGGCCCAACAAGGAAAAGAATAGAACACCACTGGCCATCACATACAGACTCCCAGCTAAAACCTCTCCAGCACATCAACGATCTGCAACCTATCCTGAAGGACAATTCCTCACTCTCACAGACCTTGGGAGGCAGGCCAGGCCTCTCTTACAGACAGCCCCCCAACCTGAAGCAAATACCAGCAACTACACACCACACCACAGAAACACTAATCCAGGAATCAATCCCTGTAACAAACCCCGTTGCCTACTCTGTCCCCATATCTACTCTAGCGACACCATCGGAGGACCCAAGCACATGAGCCACACCATCAGGGACTCATTCACCTGCACATCTACCAATGTGATACATGCCATCATGTGCCAGCAATGCCCCTCTGCCATGTACATTGGCCAAACTGGACAGTCTCTATGTAAAAGAATAAATGGACACAAATCAGACATCAGGAATGGTAACATACAAAAGCCAGTAGGAGAACACTTCAATCTCCCTGGACATCCTATAACAGACTTAAAAGTAGCCAGCCTGCAACAAAAAAACTTCAAAAACAGACTTCAAAGAGACACTGCAGAACTAAAATTCATTTGCAAATTTCACACCATTAATTTGGGCTTGAATAGGGACTGGGAGTGGCTGACTCATTATAAAAGCAGCTTTCCCTCTCTTGGTATTGACACCTCCTCATCAATTATGGGGAGTGGACCACATCCACCCTGACTGAATTGGCCCTGTCAACACTGGTTCTCCACTTGTAAGGTAACTCCTTTCTCTTCATGTATAATAATGCCTGCATCTGTAATTTTCACTCCATGCATCTAAAGAAGTGGGTTTTTTATCCACGAAAGCTTATGCCCAAATAAATCTGTTAGTCTTTAAGGTGCCACCAGACTCCTCATTGTTTTTGTGGATACAGACTAACACGGCTACCCCTGATACTTGACAAGATGGAGATGTTTCCAGGGTCTTTGGTCTGGTGGGTGTTACCCCAGGAACAAACACATTTGGGATACAGATGTATAGCCAATTTTCATCACTTCAGATACAGTGATGGTACATAGATTTAAACAGGATAATCATCTTTAGCTAACCATAATTTTTCCATCGACACCTTACATGATATACTTTGTGCAAGTTTTGTTGCAATTGTTTAACAGTGGCAATATTAATTATATAAATGGTCTTATTTCAATCATTCAACATTACAGATGAGTACAAAAGAATAGCACAAGCATGCTGGCAGAAAATAAGAAAGGCTAAGGCAAAAAATAAATTATAGTTAGCAAGGGACTTAAAAGGCAATAAAAGGTTCTATAAATACATTAAGAGCAAGAGAAAGATGAAAGAAAGTGTAGGTCCTCTACTTAGCAGGGAAGGAGAGCTAATAACAGATCACATCAAAGCTGGGGTGTTTAATACTTATTTGCTTCAGTCTTTAGGAAAAAGTTAAAGTGTGACAAGATGCTTCACACAATTAATATTAACAACAAGAGAGAATGAACACGGGCCCAAATAGGGAGAGAACAGGTCAAAGAATGTTTAGAAAATTTAATTAAATGTATTAAAATCAATACTGCCTGATGAAATTCACTCTAGGGTACTTAAGGAACTATCTGAAGCAATCGTGGAACTGTTAGCAATTATCACTGAGACTTCATGGATGATGGGTGAAGTCCCAGAGGCCTGGACAAGGGCAAATATAATACCTACCTTTAAAAGGAGAACAAAGAAGACCCGGGGAATTATAGACCAGCCAGCCTAACTTTGATACCTGGAAAGACACATGAATAAATTTATTAAATAATCAATTTGTAAGCATCTAGAGGATAGTAGGGTGATAAGGAATAGCCAACATGGATTTGTCAAGGACAGATCATGCCAACCCAATCTAATTTCCGTCTTTGACAGGGTTACTAGCCTAGTGGATAGTGGGGAAGCTGTAGGTGGGATATGTTGTGATTTTAGTAAGGCTTTTGACACAGCCCAACATGATGTTCTCATAAGTAAAGTAGGGAAATGTATCCTAGATGAATTTACTATAAGCTGGGTGTGACCGAACACACGCACTAATCATACCCTACTCACTACTGTAATAATCTTTGTATAAAATATGCCTTGTGAGGTGTCATTGGAAAACTAATAACTTGGCGGTCAGTAATATCCTGGTGAAATGTGTGTAGCAACATTATATGTAAAGTTATGAACATAAGCTGAAATTATGACTGTAATGTGTTTACCAGACGAAGGGTCTGGGGGAGGGTGTAAGCCTGTTCCTCAAAGACAAAGGACAAATGAACACCTCTAGCCAGGTGTCATCAAAGTTGATTGGCAATCACTGGTCAAGTGGCCATTCTATGGCAACAGACGGGGGCAGGGACAGATTGATCTGCATTTAACAAACAACATGGAACCTCTTACACCACGATACTCTGTATCTCTATCCTCACAGTTGGAAGGAAATATATCTAGGGGTAACCTTCTGGCAAATTCATTTCAAAGGGTGATTGGACTACATAAGTGATGGGCAAAACCACCCCAGATTTTCTTTTTCTTTTTCTTTTTCTTTCTTTCTTTCTTTCTTTCTTTCTTTCTTTCTTTCTTTCTTTCTTTCTTTCTTTCTTTCTTTCTTTCTTTCTTTCTTTCTTTCTTTCTTTCTCATTCACTTATGAAGACAAAGGAACCAGCCTTTGGAGTCTGGGAGGGGTTATGACTTGAGAATTTGATTAGCCCTGTTGCTGGGAACATGTGGTAAGGATTTTACATTGAACCAAGTCTAGTTTGTTAAGTTTTAGCTACTAGGAAGCATTTTATCTTTATTTTCCTTGTAACCATTTCTGACTTTAATACCTTATACTTGTCCTCACTTAAAAGATATCTCTTTGTAGTTAAATAAACTTGTTTTATTCTTTAATCAAAACTAATCCATTGTTGTGTTTAAACGGGATTGTTTGATAACTTTAGCTAAAGTAGTAAACCGTTATATATTGGCGCCTTACAGGTAAACTGGACCTCTACTATCTGAACTGTCCAGGAGAGGGCGGAACAGTGCAGAACCCATTTTGGGTGGAAAATTCAGGATTGGGAGAATGCTGGGGTCACCCTGCAAGTAGTAGCCAAAGCTCCTGGAAGCCAGAATGTGGCTGATGTGCTGCTGAGAGGCTGCTGGGGTTACAGCTGCTGGACCAGGGCTGTGGCTATGCACAGACAATCAGGTGAGACCTGCATACTGGTAGGCTGATTGCGAGTGACCCAAGTTGGGAGCTACAACAACAAAGCATTTTTAGGCATCCAAGGTTGCAGGGTACGCGGTGACACAACCTCTCGCTGGTCTGGACCGCACCCCAGAATGTGACAGTGGGTGCAAAAGTGATTAGAAGATCGTATTCAAAGAATAGCTATCAGTGGTTCACTGTCAAACTGGGAGGATGTATCTAGTGGGGTTACACAAAGGTCTGTCTTGGGTCCAGTATTAGTCAATATTTTCATTAATGATTTGGATAATGGAGTGGAGAGTACGCTTATAAAGTCTGTGGATGACACCAAGCTGGGAGGGGCTGTAAGCATTTTGGAGGACAGGATTAGAATTCAAAACGACCTTGACAAACTGGAGAACTGGTCTGAAATCAACAAGATGAAATTCAGTAAAGACACATGCAAAGCACTATACTTAGCCAGGAAAAATCAAATGCATAACTACAAAATAACAGTGGTGAGTAGTACTGCTGAAAAGGATCTGGGGGTGACAGCGGATCACAAACTGAATATGAGTCAACAATGTGACGCAGTTGCAAAAAAAGGCTAATATCATTCTGGGATGTATTAACAGGAGTGTTGTATGTAAGACATGGGAGGTAATTGTCCCACTCTACTCAGCCTTGGGGAGGCCTCACCTGGAGTATTGCATCTAATTCTGGGCACCACACTTTAAGAAAGATGTGGACAAATTTGAGAGCGGTCACAGGAGAGCAAAAAAATTTATAAAAATGTAGATAACCTGAGCTATGAGGAAAGGTTAAAAAAAAACAATCTTGGGCATGTTTAGTCTTGAGTAAAGCAGATTGATGTGGGACCTGATATAAAGGTAGTGTGACCAGATGTCCCATTTTTAAAGGGACAGTCCCATTTTTTGGGACTTTTTCTTGTATAGGCACCTATTACCCCCCACCCCCGTCCCGTTTTTTCACAGTTGCTATCTGGTCACCCTACATAAAGGGGATGGTGATCAGTTGTTCTCCATGTCCACTGAGGGTAGAACAAGAAGTAATCAGTTTAATCTGCAGCAAGGGAGACTTAGGTTAGATATTAGGAAAAACTGTTTAATTATAAGGTTAGTTAAGTTCTAGAATAGGCATCCAAGGGAGGTTGTGGATTCTCTGCTTAGAGAACCTGCTTAGACAGGTTAGACAAACACCTGTCAGGAATGGTGTGACACAGAAGCCCATTTGTGCCTCACTACTCTTATCAGGCCTGACATTTTCATTACACCTAACACACTGTTGTCCTGATATATACCCAAAAGGTGGCATGAAAGATATCACTGGAAAATTAATAACTCAGTGATCATTAATATTCTTGCATGCTGCATGTGCACAGTGCGTACAAAGAGTTATAGATATGTGCTTAAATTGTGTTTGGCAAGCAATGCATAAGCCCAGTGTGCCCTAGACAAAGGAATATGTATTTATTTGTCTGACCAGACTGGTCCTCAGGTAGAGACAATTAAGGACATTTACGTAAAAGGTAAACAAAACCATCAACCTAGGAAATATCCTCTTGCAGGGGTCTGAATCTCAAAGGATAAGCAATTGAATCAACTGCTTGTATACAATATCAGTAAAAGTGTATTGAGTATGTATGAACCACACTGGTGATTCATATCATTGTGAAATGTGTGTATTACACTATACGAGGCAATATGCATACTCAATGATATTTGGCTGTGACCAAACTCAGGGAAAAACAAATTTTCCCCCCAGGAGGGAAGGTAGCATTGTGAAATCAAAACAATTGAAGCCCCATTTACATATGAATCAGCAGGGGGAATGGGAAATCCCGAGGAAGGGAAGAACATCGTGAAGACATCCTGAGCCTGGGGACAAAACCGTGAGTTTGGGAAAGTGTGTGAGAGAAGAAGCCATCTTGGCATTAGTCACTAGACAGACACAGGGGGCAGAGCTCTTGCAAGCAGAGAAATATGGGTCCTGCAGTCAAGGGGGTTGAAATCTCTCGGACTGGAAGATTGTTCAAAGTAGTTTCCTCACCAAAGACTGTAGCTCATTAAGTTAGATCTTAGCCATTAGAAAGCATATGTTTACTTTTGTTTGTTTGTAATCCTTTCTAACTGTATTCCTTCTATTTGGAATCTCTTACCCTATGCCCTTTTCTTAATAAACTTGTTTTATTTTTTCAATAAACCAGCCCAGTGGTGTGCTTGAAGGGAAGGGCGTATTTACCCCAGTTATGTTAATAAGCTCGAACGTGCTTTTGTCTCTCTAAAGGAGCAAATGAGCCTTATTTACTTCTCAGAGTGTTCCAAGAGAGGGCTGGACACGCCAAGGCAGTTTTGGGGAAGTTCAGGACTGGGGGTGTGTTGGGGTCTCTTGGCTAGTAGTAACTAAGGCTGGTGGAGACCAGAGTGTGGCTATGGTATGACAAGCAGGTTGCTGGAGTCCGAGTTGCTGAACCAGGGCTGCTTAACACACAGACACTCATTGCGTGCTTGAATGCTGGCTGGGTGCGTCCAGACAGGGAGCGACAGCAGCAGAGCATTTTAAGGCACTTGGTTACAGGACAAGTGGTGAGACAACCCCTTACTAGTCAGAATTGCACCCCAAAACAAGACAGATGGTCTAGGTGTACCTGGTCCTGCCTCAGCGCAGGGGACTGGACTTGATTATCTCTCTTCTAGCCCTACAGTTCTATGATCCTATGAACTGTGCATACCAGTATTAACAAAATCTTATTCACAGCCTTTATTTGTTACCATTAAAAGATCCATTTGTGCTTTGTCAACTTTTTATCTTTATTGGTGTATTTAATTTGCTCTAATTCCAAAACCTGTAACCATGTGTTGTACCAGAGTCAAGTAGATTTTTACAATTTCAAGTGATTTCAGTGGCTTTTACATTCTGTTTCCTGTATTTATTGCATATTTCACAGTTGGATATCGTATCTTCACCTGACCAGAATAGGATTCATGGGCTCTGATCTTATAATTCTCCATATTCAGATGACCATTTCTGACCTCATACTATTAATATACCATTACTATTGATTTTACATGGAAGTTATTCAGATCCTTCTGGACAACTGTGTTATATCCTCAAATAATAGATGCTGATTGGTATTATAACTAGAGTCGGTCACAACTATTTGTATTTGAAAGCATGTGCACGATAAGAACTTCCACTTGATCAGACCTCTGCTACTTTATGATCATTTTCTAAAGTCCAGAAGTTCTTTGCCCTGTGGTTTCTGTGATATTGCTTGAAAAGGTCTGAGGTTTCTCTCCCATCTCCATTGACTTCTACCCAAAAACATACTTATGACACTGCTCACAACTGAAGACGTTAACTTTTCTTTTGCCATCTGAGCATAGTTCTTCTGAGTTTTAGCTAGTGCCACGAACTGATCATCTTGCTGGAGGACTGCCCCAAACACATGTGAAGCTGTATTGACTGAGGTATTAGGCTCTTTTATGAATCCCAAAATATTTCAGTACAGACACTTCCATGGCAGCTTTTAAACTACTCAAAGCTTTTCTTCTGTCATCCCAGTACCATTCTGTACTGTCCTCTAATTCCCTTTCTACAGGCTAGAGATGTTAACAGGCCCAGGAATCATTGTAAGGCCTCAGTACTGGGCATGGGCAGCATGTGAACCCCCTGCCCCTTTGGGGAGACTAGCCCCCGGTTCTGGAGGCCCTGCCCCTACCCCACCCCTTCCGCCCCCCTCGCCCGCCAGAACCCCAAGCCCCACCGTGGCTTGGCCAAAACACCCTGAGCACTGGCCCATCTGTTCCAGCTGCCCTGAGCCGTGGGCTGCCAGCCAGCCCATCCCAGCCGCACTGGCCGCCTTGATCCCTGGGCCTTCACCTGGCCCTGAGCACCGGCCTAACCCCTGGGCCACCAGCTGGCTCCGAGCACCAGCCCAACCCCCGGGCCAGCCTGAGCTGCCCCTGGCTGGCTGGCTCAAGCCGCCTCTGGCCGAGCTGCCCTGGGCTGCCCCTGGCTGCTGGCCAACCGAGCCCTGGCTCAGGCTGAGCCCCTGCCGGCTTCAGGGGACAGGAGAAGTGAGGGCAGGGTCTCAGGGCAGACTGTGGGTGGGGCCAAGGCCTGGGTTAGGAGAGGCTTAGCTTCTTCTGGCCTATGATACCCGCCGCCCATGGTATTGGGGTTTTTAATTTCTTTGTCTAGTTGACTCTACTCTCTTGGGTGGGTCTGACTTGATACCTAAAATGCAAAACTCTGCACCTTCAATTCCCCTTGTATCTAGCCAGATCAGCTCAAATCCTTGGTTTCTATCAAAAACTAAAACGATTTCTCCATTGTAAAGTCTAGACATTATCTCCTCAGCTATTCAAGTGACCATTCACATGTGCACGTCTTATTAAAAATCTTTTGGATTCTTAGCTTGTTTGGTTTTATTACAGTGATAGTACTGTTAAGTGACTCAGGGTATGTTGACACTGCAAGCCTGAGCTGGCTTTCATCTAGCTCAGTGGTTCTCAACCTATTTACTATTGTGGGTCGCGTATGTGTTATGTGGGCTGCATCCAATATTACCTGTATGGCCCTGAGGATGTCACAAGGGCCACAGCACTGGGCTGATTGGGCAGCAAGTGACCCATGGGCCGCAGGTTGAGGACCACTGGTCTAGCTACAGCAAAGCTAGCTCACTTCAGGCATGTCTGCCCCTGCTGCAATCACACCTCCTGATAGCTGCGTAGATGTACCCTCAGCGTCTTTACCTAGTGCATGTATTTTGGCAACATACAGGGATTTAGCTCAAGGTGATAGATTATATCTGTAATGAATCTCAGGTAATTAAACATGGTATCAAGCTGTTATAATTCCACAGTGTTTGCTAGCCAAGTTATACTCCTTCGTTTCCCCACATTTCCAGAGTGCTCTGTAGCCCAAGCACACATCCAGACTGGCAGTGCCGAATTGTTCATTTTGTGACTCCAGTGAAAAATCAAGCTTAATTTTTACTTTTAACCATGCTGGTCACCCATCTATTTATAGATGCTGGTTGTGTTTACACTACCCTCTGCTCCAGTTTTGGTTGTGACACTAAAAACGAGTGATCCAAATGTCCATTTCACAACCCAATCTGTTGTAAAACGTTGTGTATCAAATGTAGCTAGAGACCCAGCTCCTTTCCCAGTTGTATCATTAGCGGAGGAGCTCGGTGTGCATGAATTTTGCTTTTGCGTTTCTGTGTAACTGGCTGACTCACGCGCGCTTTGACGAAATACTGCTTGGGCAGACATGTGGGCCACAGGAGCACCATTTTAGATTTTGGGGGGGGAGGGGGCAACTTTAACCAGGATTCCAGGGGCTACTTAGGCATCTGAAAACTCGAGGGTTTTTTCCCCAGATAATAACTTAGAAATTAGCTGATAGAGCACTGTATCTAATTCCTATATAAAAAAAGAGGATTAAATAAATATTAGACCCACTCAGCTCTAATCCTTACATGTTCTCACATCTAGCGTCAAGTCACTTAAGGGACACTGGTTAGGTTTACAATTTTAATGTATATTCTTTGTTACTAGCTCTTGAATACAACAACTGCCCTCCCCTGTCCCCCGGGGTGAAAGTAATATTAAACACTTACCGGGACGGGAGCCTGGCTCCGGACCCCTGGAAGGGGTGGGGCTGGGGGGTCAGCCTCCCTCAGCCAGTCCATCCGCGCTGCCTGGCTCACGCCGCCCGGGGCTCCGGCGGTGGTTTGAAAGGGCCCAGGGCTCCTGGCCACTGCAGCAGCGGCCAGGAGTCCTGGGCCCTCTTAAATTGTTGGCCCTGGGGTAGCTGCCCCTTTGCCCCCCTCCATCGGCCTCCTTACCGGCAGGGCCGCGGACGTGGCGGGGGGGGTGGGGGGCGGGCGGCGACAGGGAGCAGCAGCGCTGTAAGGAGGGTCCTTTGCTGCGGCAGCTGGGTACGGACCAGAACCGGCTTCTTACCAGTACGCCGTACCGGCCCACTTTCACCCCTGCCTGCCCCCCCAGCTGGCGCCCCTGGTGGGGCCATTTCTTGTGACTGCCCCTGCTGCAGAGAGGGGGCACACAGCCCCTAGCTTGCTGCCCCAGCCGATGCAGCAGAGAGAGGACAGGGAAGGCCAGGGAGCCCGAGCTGCCCTGGCCCCGCAGCGGGTGGGGCAGCGGAGGCCCCATCCCAGCTAATCCTACACCCCAGCCCCGAGCGGCAGCCGGGGGGCGGGGCACAGGGAGGGGCGGGGCTAAGCGGGGTTTAGCCCCGCCTTCCTGGCCCGTGCTGGGGCGGAGGGGGCGGGTCCGAGCCGGCCTGGCCCCGCCCCCCCCGCAGATAAGGCAGCCGGCGCCGCTGCCCGGCGCAGAGCCGAGGATGAAGCGGCGCAGCGAGCGGGGGGTCGCGCCGCCGCCGGGGGAGGGTCTCGCGGCCCAGGCTTCGCCGGGCGGGGCCGGAGACCCCCCTGGGGGCTCCCCGCGGCCCAGGCGGTAAGTCCTGCTCCGCTGGGGGAGGGGGCGGCTCTTCTCCCCCCCCCCCCCCCCCCCCCCGCCGCCGCGTGCCCCCTGTGGGGGTGTCTCCCTCGCGCTCCTGGGCAGGTCCCCCCCGTCTGCACCTGCCCCCCCCCGGGGGTCTCCTCTGCTCCCAGCCCTGCTCCAAGTGAAGTGATGCAAGGCGGGTCGTGTCAAGCTGCTCCCCGCTGGCAGGGGGGTGCCCAGGTGTCCCCCTGCTTCCTCCCAGAGCGGGAATGGGGGGGGAGCGGTGGTGTGCAGCCCCTGCTTGGGCCCCCCCCAGGAGGGGGCTGTGAGCGGGGGAGCGAAGAGCAGCCCCGAGCTCTGGGCGCAGCCCGGTCACTGTGCCCGGCTGGGCTGCTGAGCATCGGGAGCCGCTGCTCTCCGCTCTCCCCTTACCCAGCCCCCGTGGGGACCGTGACCTGGACGCAGGGAGCCCTGCTGTGGTTCCTCGCTCCCCAAGCCCGGCCTCCTTGGGGTGTGGAGGAGCAGCGCTGGGGGGAGCCAGCAAGTCAGTTTCCCCTTGTGGGCGCAGGAGCTGAGTGTTGGGGCTAGGGTGACCAGAGGTCCTGATTTTATAGGGACAGTCCTGATAGTCAGGGCTTTGTTTTATTCCTTGTCCTGACTTTTCACACTTGCTATCTAGTCACCCTCCTGGGGGAGCAGGAGGGGTGAGGTGCCCCCAGGGGCAATGGAAGTGGTGCCATGCCCATGGGGATCAGGGGTGCAAAAATACAAATTCACCCAGGGTGCCATTTTCCCTAAGCCTGGCCCTGCATAGCTGCACCTGCTGGTGTACATGGGGGTTGCTTTATGCACAGGTATCTGCCCTTTTTAAAAGCTTGGCTCCCAGTGTATTGTGTGCTGCCCCCTCCCCCCCCCCCCCCATGCCAAGTTCAGTTTTGCTTAATAAAACACAAGTGCGCTCTCTCTCTCTACATATTTAAAAACTTTACAATGGGTACAAATTGCTCAGAGGAGCATTGCAGATTTGAAAGGCGGGTTAGAGCTTGTTGTCTGACCCCAAATAATAACCAATTTCTGCTGATGTTTGCTTAAATTATGAACATAGACTATGCTAGATACTTCTACTGGGAACCCTAAAGAAGGAATTAAAATTACTACTTTCTTCTGAATCCTTGGATTAACAGATGTGAAAGAGCTTTTGCTTCTGCTTTCACAATCCTCCTTGGTATTCATCCATTTGGAGCTCAATTGGCTCTTCTCCCATCTACTACAGATTCCATCCTGTTTTTTTCTAGCCTTTCTGCATAAATTAATCACCTCCCACCCTACCTTTAATTATTGTTTCATCTCTGTAGAGATCAGAATAGGTTGATAAACTCTTATCCAAAATCTAGCCACAGTAGCACAATCAATCTCATCTAAGATGACTCTTCATAGCGTCTGTGTTGAGCAATTCTCATGACTGTTCTGAGCTGCCAGTGCATCCAATATTCTGCTTGTTTTTCTGATGTATGTTGTGCAGACCTTATTATTTTTGATTAGTAGTTGCCAAGATGTGCTTGGCACTGAATAAACACACAGTATGGTTTATGCTCCAGGGGCTTAGTCTAAGGTCTGGGTCAACATAGGCCAGGGAAAGGGAATGACAAGAGACCGTTTCCTAGATTTTCCTGCTCTGTCTTCTAGAGAACTTATTAAAACACATTCTCACTTTTGATTTCAATGTAAATAAGTCCCCAGTTAGTCATTTTCCTGCCAGTGGTTCTACCCTCTAGATTGAATTGCCTTGGGAGTCTCTTATGTTGTAGAGTTTTCAGGACAGGAATTGTCTTGGTTGTGTGGCACCAACGTGTGGAGAGCTAGGCCGTCCAATTCAGCATTCTGTGTAAAGTCTCATCGTATGACGTACCTTCTTCAGAGTTGTTTATCTGAGAGTCTACGTAAATGTCTAGGATCATAAAACCTTAAAATAGACTGAATTGCTATGATTTTGCTTGGATCAAATGCAGTGGCTTGTAATTTCTTGCCTCCTTGGTATCTAGTGCTTGTGAAAAGTGGCAAACTGACAGTAAAGGAGACTTGAAGTCCCCTTGCCCAGTCACACATCAAATACAGCACAAATAGTGGTAGCATATGGGCTCCCTTGAAGTACTGAGGGTCACGACAGGCCCTTTATCCCAGTACAGATCTGCTGAATAATTCAATTTTTATTAAACTCTGTGGCACATGTTTCTTGTTTCTATAAAAAGAAAAGCATTCTCAGGCTAAAACAAAAGCATCTTCCATATAATGCATTAAAATGTTAATTCAGTTCCCATCCAGCTACTTTCTTAAGCAAGTTTTCCCCCATTCCTATCTGAGAGCCATTCCTGCTCTAGATGATAAACTCCTTGGTGCCTGGCTGAATTCTGCTCTCGTACCTCTGACTTCACCGGGAGGCTGCACAAAGTGAAGGATGGGATAGAAAGAACTTGGCTTTAATATTGTGACCCGAAATGTCATAGATGCGTTTGTAGGTTCAGGCCTTAGCCAAGCATCAGCAATTACCTAATAACGACTAATACCCTCATTAGGGTAGCAATAACTGGCATCATTCAGCCTACCATGAAGCTGGTCAGAACATTTGGTCAAAAGCTTCTGTCTTGTTCAAGTGTAGTTATTAATGTTTCAATTTCTTCTGTAAAAACTCTTCTTCATCCACAGCATTTACCCCACTTCTGATATCTTTCCTGCCATATTACTTTCCCAGCACTATCCCCTTCTTCCTTGGCTTTCTTCCTCTGTGTCTCCTCTTATGCACTGACACAAGCTTATGCTGTCTTGCTTTCTGGAAAATCTGCCCTGTTTTTTAGATGTACAGTGAATTTGTACCCCTTTTAACTCAACTGTCTTCTACTCTGAGCCATATCCTAGGCTGGTGTAACTGCAATGACTCCAGCTGAGCGTCTCTAGCTTACGTGAATTGAAGATGCTGGCCCTTTATACTCCAACATCTAGCTCTCTTCCTCCCTTTCCATAGCACTCCACATCAGTGTCCTTCCTCCAACAGAGCTCTGGTTTGAAGTTAAAAACCTCCTGTGGCCTCTGAGATATTCATGCTCTGGCAATCTCAATGGACAGCAGCAACAGAGCTAGGCTCACACTGGCAAATAGCTAGCTTGCTTTCCGATGAGTATCCTGTCATGTTGCTGGGGTGTCTGAACATGTTTGGACAGTGCCCTCAAAGGCTAGAGCCACATCCCAACAAGAACAGCATCTTCTGGGAAAGTTTTGAATAATTCCTGTTAGTGTATGACTGGGTGTGTTTGGGAAGTCCTTTTACCTGACTCAACAGTTGCATCATGATCCAGCATCATTAGCTTGCAAGATTCATCATTTCCCCAGAGGTCGTGTGAACTTTCTCTCCCAACCTCTGACTAACTCTGGAAAATCTCCTGTAGTTCTTGGTGTTTTCATCCTCTTTTGGGTATTAATACATTTCAGAGATAGGTTAGTGCAACACAAAGCTACAACTGACAAAGCTGAAGCAATTACTAGGTGCTTCCAGGCTCTCTTCAGCGTCTGGGTGTTGCATGCATAGTGACTGCAGTTGCAATGGCTTGAGCAGTAATCCATGTTTTCTCACAGCATGCTCAAATTCTTTCTAAAGGAGAGTGCTGCTTTTCAAATGGGGCCCGCAGCTCACTGTGTACTGCATAGGTGCCATTTTTGAGTAGCATGGAGGTAGTTGACCCCTGCTCCACCCCACTATTTTTCCTCTGGTGCCTATGCAAGACAGGCTGTGTTTATACCCTTCTGAGAGATGGGGGTGGGGCAGGGGGAAATTGAAGCATAGAGAGGGTGCATTAGCTTGAGCAAATCACGGTTTGTGCATTCCTTCTCTAGCGCATCAAACATAAGGTTCTTCTCTACTTCCAAGGCCCTCTGCCCAGTCCCCACCCTTCCTATAATCTGTCATTTGCTATTGAGCGGTCAGTGCTTGGCTCTGATTGGCCCATGATGTCAGTCTGTGCTGCCCACTCGTTAAGCTTTCAAGTAAGTCCCTTCCTGGTTTCTCCTTGGCTGCCCCTCAAATGTGGGAGGAGCTCCCCATGAACATCCACAAAGCTACCTCCCTAACCTCCTTCAAATCCCTCTTCAAAACTCTCCTATGCTGTGAGGCCTGCAAAAAAACTTGACTATTAGGCTACTGGTATGTTGTGACTGCTACCTATTGCCAATGTTGTCTCACTGTTTCCTTGTACTCCCCTGTTGGTCTGTACCATCTTCTTTTTGTCTCATAGAATTGTAGGGCTGGAGGGGACTTAAAGGGGGCATCTAATCCAGCTCCCTGCAGTGAGGCAGGACCAGGTATACATAGACCAGTGGTTCTCAACCAGGGGTACATGTGCCCTGGGGATACTCAGAGGACTTCCAGGGGGTACATCAACTCATCTAGATATTTGCCTAGTCTTACAACAGGCTACATAAAAAGCACTAGCGAAGTAGGTACAAACTAAAATTTTGTACAGACGATGACTTCATTATATTGCTCTATATACTGAAATGTAAGTACACTATTTATATTAAAAATGCATATGTAAGCAATTTTTCAGTAATACTGTGCTGTACAACTTTTGTATTTTTGTTTGTTTTTTTTGTAAGCAAGTAGTTTTTAAGTGAGGTGAAACTTGGGGGTACACAAGACCAGTTAAACTCCTGAAAGGGGTACAGTAGTCTGGAAAGGTTGAAAGCCATGAACATAGACCATCCCTGACAGTTCTTCATATCCTCCAGTGATGGGGATTCCAAAACTTCCCTTGGAAGCCTGTTCAGTCCTTAACTATCCCTACAGTTAAGCCATGTCTTACATAAAGTCAACTTAACTTTATAGTGTAGTTGACATTGAGCCTCCGATTGAAGCAAATCAATCTTGTGTGTCCACACGACACTCATTGTGTCAGAGGAGTGCATCCTCACTAGCAGGGCTTGCATTGCCGCACAGAGCACTGCACTGTGGGTAGCTATCCCACAGTTCATGTAGCCAAGTGGAATTTTGGGTTGGGCTTGCAATGCTTTATGGGACCAAAACATTTCAGGGGTGGTTATGGGAACATGGCATTAGCCTCCCATGATGCACTTCCCTCCTTCTTTCCCTCCAATCAACAGCAGACAAACAAAGCCTTTTTTGCACCTTTTTTTCATAAGCCTGGGTTACCCATGCAGCTGCTATGGCATGAACCCATCTCAGCTCTACACTGTTTGTGAGCATTACGAACACCTCACGCCTTATCCTGCAGTATTTACACAGCCAATACAGGAGCTGCCGTGTGGAATGATGTCACACAAGCAGCCCTGCTGGAAGATCCAGAACAGAGTAATTGGCAGTTGCTGGCAACAGTCATGGATCACCTTGACACGGTTGAGTGCCACATCTGGGCCTGAGAAACAAACACTAACTGGTGGGCCTGCATCGTCATGCAGCTGTGGGATGACCAGCAGTGGTTGCAGAACTTTTGAATGCATAAGGCCACTTTCCAGGAACTGTGTGACAAGCTTTCCCCAGGCCTGAAGTGCAGCAATACTAAAATGAGAGCTGCTCCGACAGTCGAGAAGCGAGTGGCGTTAGCTCTGTGGAAGCTTGCAACACCAGACTGCTACCGATCAGTGGGGCATCAATTTGGAATGGATAAATCTACCATGGGATCTGTTGTAATCCAAGTTGCCAGGGCCATTAGCAGACTTCTCCTAAGAAGGGTAGTGACTCTGGGCAATGTGCAGGACATAGTGGATGGTTTTGCTGCCGTGGGGTTTCCTAACTGCGGTAGGGCGATAGATGGAACACATATCCCTATCTTGGCACCAGACCACCTTGCCAAAGAGTACATAAACCGAAAGGGGTACATCTCCATGGTATTGCAAGCGCTGGTGGATCATGGGCTGTTTCCTGACCATCCCACGCTGATGTCGGTGAAAGGTGTATGACATGCACATCTTTAGGAACACAGGTCTATTCAGAAAGCTGCAAGCAGGGACTTTCTTTCCAGACTGCAAAATAACCATTAGTGATGTTGAAATGCTTGGGAGTCCCAGCCTACCCCTTGCTCCCATGGCTCATGAAGCCGTACACAGGCAACCTGGACAGCAGTAAGGACTGGTTCAACCATCAGCTGAGCAAGTGCAGACTGGTGGTGAAATGTGCCTTTGGACGTTTAAAAGGTAGTTGACGCTGTTTGCTTACGAGGTTAGACCTTAGTGAAAGCAATATCCCCATTGTTATTGCTGTGAGCTCCATAATATCTGTGAAACAAAGGGAGAAAAGTTTCCAGCAGATTGCCTGGCAACCAATTTTGAGCAGCCAGAAATCAGGGCAATGAGAAGAGCACATCGAGGGGCTGTGTGTCTCCATGAGGCTGCTGAAACTGGTTTTCAAAATGAGTCAGAATAATGTGACACTTATCTGTGTTCCTTGCCAAACTTTCCTCTCCATTGCATTTTCTCCTATGTAAACTCCACCCCCACCAATCACCGTGTGTTGAATGAATAAAGATCTTTTCTCCTCAATCCAGTTACATTTTGTTTTATGCACACAAACAGCAAAGAAAAGTAAGATAACACTGAAGGGAGAAACAAGGAAAGCTTGCTTACAGCTGCACTGAAATAACAATCAAAAGGTGCAGGAATGGGTGCCTTCTGGTCCTTGTAACCTCCCCTGGTGTTGAGTGAAAGGGATACCAACACCACCCCCCTCCCCCACACACACCTCCCCTGGCCTCATAGGACATCTGGGAGAGGAGGATGTGGAACTTGGCAACAGTGGCAGCAGGTTCAGCATGGGCCGCAGAGGGACTCTAGTGTTCAGCTGCCTTTCTTGAACCTCAACCAGATGCCTCAACATGTCTGCTCCTTCATAATCTGCAGCATCTCTTCCTGCGCGGCATGCTCTTGTTCCCTGCATGGTCTCCTGTCCTCCTGGTCCATGTCCTCGGACAGTGTAATCCTCCATTTTCTGAGCTCTGTCTTCTCACTGTTGGAGGTGCGCATTTAACTCATTGAACATGTCCTCCTGAATCATCTTTCCTCCTTCTAATCTGGGAAAGTCTCTGGTGTGGAAGAGGCACTGACGGACAAGGTTTCAGCTCCAAGGAATACAAAGCACAAGGGTAGCACTGGTATATTTATGCTTGATCTGTAATTTTCACTCCATGCATCTGAAGTGGTTTTTTACCAACAAAAGCTTATGCCCCAATAAATCTGTTAGCCTTTAAGGTGCCACCAGACTCCTCCTTGTTTTTAAGGATAGCCTTGACTGTGCATGCCATGTTTCTGGTGCAAGGTTAATTCTTTTTATAAAAAACACCCCTCAATGCACTTCATTGCAAGCCACCACATAATCACAACCGCTGGCTACTGGAAGAGTTGGTTTGCTGCTCCAGCCGTGGTGAGTAAAGCTACAAGGCATGCACGAGAGGTTTTGTGCTGCTGCTTTTGTGAAGACATCCTTAGGATCACTGGTTGGAACTTAAGGAAAAAACCCCTTTTCCCTCATCAGCCTGGATGGAGATTGAGGACAAGCACCAGCATAAAGTCCCCCAAATCGTTTTTTACAAAAGCAGCACGGGGGAGGGAGACACAGGAAGCTGCCCCCCCCTTTTTTTTTTTTTTTTTTAAAATGCTGGTTGCAATACACAGTGTCCTTTCCAACCATAGCATGTTTGGGACAGCGTGGTTGTGATCCAGATTTTACCTAACGGATGGATTACTCATTGAATTGTTTGCAGTTTAAGGGCTAGCATTGAAAACTTCCCCCATTTCCCCTAGGTAACCATATGCGATAACCCTCTTCTGAGGGTAACAGACGGCAAGGCAGAAGGTGCTGCAAGCGTTTGGGTACAGACCTGGTCCTTGTGCTGCAATGCCAGCAGAGTTAATACTGGAGTGGCGAGGGAAAGTGTCTGTCCTGTGGTGGACGAAATAAGGCAGCCCTTCCCAGAAACCTTCTGCCAAGGATTGCAGAGTACCTCCATGAAAGCTTCCTGGAGCTCTCCAGGGAGGATTCCCAGGCCATCCCTATGCACATAAACAGTCTTTTCCAGAGAGCACCTTCTGCATAACTGGAGTGGCCACTGATACCCACTACACCTACTTTTTTGTTCAGATTAAACATAAAAAATAATAGCATGTAACCCCTACAGTTTGACCAGAAAGGTGGGCTCACCAGAGGTGCCTTCCCCGGCGTAATGCTCTTCCACCAACTGGTCCTCTGAAGGGATGGGCTCCAGGGTTAAAAACAATTCTTGGCTGTCAGGGAGAATGGATCCGCCACTTGCCTGCTTCACCACCTCCTTGTCAACAATGTCCTCCTTATTGTTGCTTGAGGTCGCCCAAGGCTCCTGGGAGGTCTCCACGGAGCGTTTTGGGGTAGTGGTGGGGTCGCCAGCAAAAATATCATGCAGCTCCTCATAGAAGTGGCACATTTGTGGGGCAGAACCAGAACGACCGTTCACCTCCCTTGTCTTCTGGTACGCTTGCCAAAGCTCCTTTATTTTCGTGCAGCATTGCTGCATGTCCCCGGTGTAGCCCTTCTCCCCCGTACAATCTTGGCACAGATGGCGGTGTTTCTTCTGCAGGATCAGCGCTCTGCCTCCACAGATTCTTCTCCCCACACAACCATAAGATCCACCACCTCCCTATGTACTCCATGCTGGAGCACGTGTGCAGCCTTGAGTCTCCATGATCCGTTGTGCTGGTGAGCTCCTCCCACTGATCAAACAGGAAATGAAAATTCTAAAGCTCCCCTGTTAAAGCCCAGGGAACCTCTTCTTCCTGTGTACCTGGCTGATGTGCAGTAGAGTTGAAAGTGCTCTCCAGAGTGGTGACAGCAGAGTATTGTGGGACACCTCCTGGAGGGCAAGTCAGTCAAGTGACACAACACAGTGTCTACGCTATCGCCGTGTCGACCCGTGGATGTCCAGTCAAGTGCTACACCTCTTGTGGAGGTGGAGTACAGAAGTCTACAGGCCATTTAGGACAGCGGAAGGGATGCAGTAGTGTAGACACATTATTAAATAGACCTAACACGGCTTATGTTGCCCAAACTTTGAAATGTAGATCAGGCTGTGGAAAATTTTTTCCTGATATCTAACCTAAATCTCCCTTGCTGCAGATTAATGTGATTACTACTTGCCCTACATTTAGGGGACATGGAGAACGGCTGATCACCATCCTCTCATAAAGGCCCTTAACATAGTCTTCAAATATCAGCCCCCCTCCCCAGTCTTCATGTCTCAAGACTAACCATGCCCCTTTCTTAACCTTTCCTCATAGGTTGGATTTTTCTAAACCTTTTATCATGTTCGTTGCTCTTCTCTTGACTCTCTCAGAACCGGACACAGCACTTCACCTGAGGCCTCACCAGTGCCACGTAGAGTGGGACAAATGACCTCCCATGCCTTACTACACTCCTTTTTGTTACAGCCCAGAATTTTAGCTTTTTCACAACTGCATCAGATTGACTCATTCAACTTGTGATCCACTGTAACCTCCCACCCCATTCTCTTCAGCATACTACCACCTAGCCACTTAGTCCCTGTGTTGTAGTTTATGCATTTGGTCTTTCCTTCCTAAGTGTAGTACTCTGCAGTTACCTTAGTCTGAAATCAACAAGGGTAAAGTCAATACTCTGTCTTGTCAAGGTCACTTTGAATTCTCTTCCTGTCCTCCAGAGTGCTAGCGACCCCTCCCAGCTTGGTGTCCTCCACAGATACAAGTGTCGTTTCCACTCCATTATCCAAGTCAATAATGAAAAGACTGACCACTGCAGGACCCCACTAAATATGTCCTTCCAGTTTCACAGCAAACCATTGATTGTCACTCTTTCATGTAGTCCTTTCATCTAGACCACATTTTCCTAGTCTGCTTTTGAGAATGTCATGTGGGACTGTGAAAAGCCTTCCTAAAATCCAGATTTATCCCATTCACAGCTTTCTTCCCCCTCCCCCCACTAGGCAAATAATCCTTTCAAAGAAGGAAATTCTGATCTCAAAAGATCCGCCACATAGCCAGGTCAATATATAACTCAGGTCTTACCCAATAATCATGCTGCTGCCAATCCTTTAGTAGCTAATCTTTTTCTCTTACCAAAAAAAAAAAGTCAAAATGGTCAAAGAAATCCTATACATACAAACATTGCAAAGTTCTTGTATCACGTTTGAAGCAGTGGTGGAATAAATTGCTGGCTTGTAAAGTCTCTGGTAACATTCAAAAGATTGGAAGGTCCTCAGTCCATTGATTGGAAGGCTACTTTTAGGGTAGATCCACAGATCAGAGCAGGAAAAAGGCAAAATGCAGATGCCTCTAAGGTCTTTTCTGCTTTCTCCCAATCTGGAGGGAAAGCTTGCAGTCTTAGTTTGCGGGGGGGGGGGGAATTACAGGCAAAAGATGGAGTCCAGGGTCATGTGAGCAAGTCATATGCCCTTGCATGTTTTGACTCATAGGAGCAGCCATTACCCATATTTTGGCTCAAGTGTCCACAGGAAGGCTCACTGGGTGGAGATAAGCGTCTTCTATGACCCATTGCACAAGCTAAGTGTTTAATGGGCCGTCAACTTAAATAGCTCCTTCACAATGTGCTGGCCAGACTGGATGTAAATTACCTGGTGGGTGTTACCCCAGGGGACACACCTTTTGAAGTACTGGTACATAGCCAATATTCATAATTTTAGATACAAAGATGATACAAGATTATAAATGGGATAATCACACTCCAAATCATAACTTCGCCATTGACACCTTACATGATTACACTTTTTGTACAAGATTTGTTGTAGTTATCTAACAGTGGCAACATTAATACTAACATGTTTATACTTTGATCATACAGTATCACTTGTTCTCTAGGTGCTTACAAACTATTAATCAGTTTTGTACAATATCTTTCCAGGTATCAAAGTTAGGCTGACTGGTCTATAATTCCCTGGGTCTGCTTTGTTCCCCTTTGTAAAGAAAGGTACTATCTTTGCCCTTCTCCAGTCTTCTGGGGGCCTTGTCTATCCTTCATGAGTTCTCAAAGATAATTTCTAGCAGTTCCAAGATTGCTTCAGCTAGTTCCTTAAGTACCCTTAGATGAATTTCATCCAGCTGTGCTGACTTGAATACATCTAACTTATCTTAGATATTTTTTAACATTCTTTCCCTATGTTGGCTTGTCTTTTCCCCTTGTTAATATTGTGTTGAATATCTGGTCTCTATTAGCCTTTTTAGTGAAGACTGAGCAAAGGAGATATTAAACCTCAGCCTTCTTGATTTCATCATTTATTAGCGCTTTCCCTCTAAGTGGAGGACCTAAACTTTTTCATCTTGCTCTTAATGTAGTTCTAGAACCTTTTTATTTCCTTTTTTGGCTCTTGCTAAGTAACTTTGTGCCTTAGCCTTCCTGACTTTGTCCCTGCATGCTTGTGCTATTCTTTTGAACTCCTCCTTAGCAATTCATCCATGTTTCCCCACTTTGTAGGATTCTTTATATATATATATAATATATAATATTTTAGTCGTTAAAGGTACAAACTGTGTGTGTGTGCACATTTGTAATCTATCAAAATACTCTGAAATTTTGAAGGATACACATGAGCCTACATGAATCGAGTAGCATTTTAAGATTTTTTTTCCTCCCACAACATGGTGGGGTGGAAAGAACCTAGGTCAGTCCAACTATCTCAAACAGCAAATACTTATTGCATCTTGCCTCCTGGAAAGCAATAAGGCTTAAAAACGAGTAGCGTGTGCAGTGGAGATAATTGTGTGTTACTTAACATTGAGGTTTAGAAACTTGACTTCTGAAGCCCTGCCAGAAAAGATGTGTAAAAAAGATAAAAGCAAGGACTAGCCTTGTCTGAAAACTTAGGCACAGCGTGTGCGCACACACTCTGAACAGCAATTCTATCCCTAGTATACTCAACCTCTGACTATTGTTTACCAGTCTGGGTGGGAAGCTCATGTACCAAATCTCTGGATGTACAGTTTAACGCCATGATGAGAATCCTAACGGGAACATTCAAATCCACACCTGTTCAAGAGTTGTGCACTCTGGCACACATTTCCCCCTTTTCCCCCGTTCCCAAATCCAGGGAGAGATACATACAACTGAACCATGGCCAACCTGAGCTTACCAATTCATGAAGACTTCCAGAACCTGCCAAAGGCATGCCTGAAATCTCGCTGGCTTTTTTTTTTTTTTGGCGGGGGGGGGGAAGAGATCTGGCTAAAGTTCTTAAAGTGCTCTCATTCAATCCTGAGGCTCACTGGAAAGAATTCTGGGATAATGTGAATTTCCCACACACCTGATTGCCAATCCCACAAAGGAACTTCCGTACTTCAATGTACCCTGGAGACAGTCCTCTGTACTGGACCATTTTAGAACATTGCGTGGCAGCTGCTGTCCCCACTCTCCTCTCTTGGAAGAGGAGACAACACAGTATGACTGTGGACACCCCCTGGCAAACGTGGACCACGCTGAAAGTCAGTGTCTGCTTTGGTCACTTGCCAGTGGCATCTCCCATTTACATCAAGCCACTCCTGAAGCTACCCGCTGGCGCACTAATCTGGACTTGCCTATTTGCCTCTCTTGCCTCACGAAAGAAGGCTTTAGAAAGATTGAAGAGGCTGTTGAGCATCAGTGATGGGAATAGGGAAATCCCTTTACACATGCTGCCTTCTGCACACCAAAGAAGTGCTCCAGCTTGTTCGTGCTCCTCTTGAAGTACCTGAGGATCATTTTCCAGACTTCGCATAGAATACAAAAGACAGGGTCAGCTCGAGTCTCTGCAGGCAGCAGCACTGCTGAGCACTACTACAGCAAATCCAGCAATTGGTGGTGGTCTTAGGCCTCTAGTGCCTGACAAAGGGAAGTGACTTCTTTTAAAATAGCTTTTTGCAAGAATCTTAACTTTCCTGCTGCTGCAGAAGAAAACCCACCCCTGCAAAACTCTAGGTCCTTGTTTTAATCATGTCCATAAGCTAGAGACTTGACCCAACCCCTCCGCCCACAAGTCCTATGTAAAGACTCATAAACCTAAACTAATGCTAAATATTGTTTTCTTAAAGTAATGTATATCAATGGGATTTATGTCTTACAGGAGTTGGCCATCCTGGTTATTCAGAACCCTAATTCTGCATCTCTTCATTATTTATGTTTCCATACCATTCCTTATACGTCTCTTTCCTGCGCTGTTGGCCAAGTTTGTCTTTCTCAATATTGGTAAGTATTCCTCCCACTTACTTGTGTGGATAAGAAATTATGTGGAACTCATTGCATTTCTTTCTCTATTGATTTATCAAAGAGCAAAAGGGGGCAGCTGGTGAGCAAAAGTGTACATGGTGCTTTACTAGTACCAAGCTACACATGAAAGTGTATCAAAGGGCTAAGACTTAACTATTTGGGGGATTCTGGCTAATTTCATGAGATTTCTGGGATGTGAAATAAAACCTCTATGTAAACCTGAAGCAGTGTGGTGGTGTGAGGGGTAGATTGACTACCTTTCTGCAGTGCAGCTGGTTTGGTGGGATGAGAAATGCAGTGGGGTTGCTGAGTGAGAATAACCTCTTCGGATGATGAAGGCAAGGGACAAAGGGAGATGCTTAATTGGCCTGACCTTCCTGGTGGCAATATATTTGTTACTCCTGGGGGAATTCTGTGCTAAAATATTAAAATCTGTACACTATATTTTTTTTAAAATTCTGCATATTTTATTTGTCAAAATAACACCATATAATCACATCAGTTTCAATTATTTTGGTAATTTATTTCAAAATACCAGTCAGCAAGTTTTGTAACAATACAAACAAAACATGTTTTTGACAAATAGATCCTTACTAGACATATGAATACAGAACTTTGAGTAATAATTCCTTTAAACTACAATACAGAACTGTATTTGCTGCACAGAAGCAGTGCAAAGGCTTGGGGGGGAATCAGGGGTAACAGAAGCTGAGGGAGGAGGAAGTAATTGCTGGGAAGGAGCCTGGGAGTGAACCTGGAGGGTGGCTGGGTATGAGTGGGAGACCTATGGAACTGTTTGTGTTTTTAATTTTCTGAGGGGGAGGAAGGATTGTTGGGGAGCCCCCCCCATGCAGACCCTGGCTGCCCCTAGCCTCTCCCATTCAGTCAGGTACCCCCATTCCCATCCTTCTGAACCCCAGTCTGCCCCATTCTGTCTTCTCTTCTCCCCCCCCCCCCAATATGTCTCTTCACCTGGTCCCCCCCCCCCCCGACCCCAGGCAGGGCACTGTAAGGAATGCCGCCTCAGCTCCCTGTAGCAGCCAATGGAGAGGAGAAATCTGCTGTCGTGGTGCCACAGTAGCTCCTGGTGGCCAAAAGGCATAACTGCAGTGCCTCTCTGACAAAGTATTTTCTGTGTGGGGGGGGAAATCTGCAGGCGACTTGAATTCTGAGCATGTGCCATGGTACAGAATTCCCACAGGCGTAAGTGTGTACGGAAGAATCCCATGCACTGCTACAGGCTGGGGACCGACTGGCTAAGCAGCAGTTCTGCAGGAAAGGACCTGGGGATTACAGTGAATGAGAAGCTGGATATGAGTCAGCAGTGTGCCCTTGTTGCCAAGAAGGCTCACAGCATATTGGGCTGCATTAGTAGGAGCACTGCCAGCAGATGGAGGGAAGTGATTTTTCCCCTCTATTTGGCACTGGTGAGGCCACAGCTGGAGTACTGCATCCAGTTTTGGGCCCCCACTACAGAAAGAATGTGGACAAATTGGAGAGAGTCCAGCCAAGAGCACTGAAAAGGATTGGGGGACTAGAACACATGACTTATGAGGAGAGGCTGAGGGAACTGGGCTTGTTTAGTCTGCAGAAGAGAAGAGTGGGGGGGGATTTGATAGCAGCCTTCAATTACCTGAAGTGGGGGTTGGCTGTTCTCAGTGGTGGCAGATGACCAAACAAGGAGCAATGGTCTCAAGTTGCAGTGGCGGAGGTCTAGATTGGATGTTAGGAAACACTGTTTCACTAGGAGGGTGGTGAAGCACTGGAATGGGTTACCTAGGGAGGTGGTGGAATCTCTTTCCTTAGAGGTTTTTAAGGCCTGGCTTGACACAGCCCTGGTTGGGATGATTTAGTTGGTCCTGCTTTGAGCAGGGGGTTGGACTAGATACCTCCTGAGGTCCCTTCCAACCCTAATCTTCTATGATTCTAATAGCACAAACAATGTACCATCACTTTGCAATTATTTTGCATTAATATGCTGTCATGTAGCAAGAGGAACAGCAAGGCCCGGTGAAGAATTCAATTTCTTTACTGTAAAGTCCTCACTGTTTTTGGTGTAGTAGAAGCCCAGAAATCAATGAGAATATGCAAAGAACAATATTAACCCTCTGAGATAATATTGTACTCCAGTACCTGCTGTAAGTGGGTTCAATTCCACTGATGTAAGGGGAGTTTTACCCATTTACATGAGATCTGAATTTGGCCTTACACCTTCAAAGGCATAAGTGCTGACTTCCCCTCTTTCCTGTGGGTGCTCAACTCCCGCCTCTGCTCTTGGCCCCGCCCCCACTCCACCCCTTCCATGAGGCCCTGCCCCTTCCAACCCCTTTTCCAAAGTTCTCACCCCAACTTCACCCCCCCCTCCCTGCTCCTATTCCAACTCCTTCCCCAAATTCCTGCCTTTTCCCTGCCTCCTCCCCTGAGTGCACCACGTTCCCGCTCCTTCCCCCTCCCTCCTGGAGCTTGCTAATGCTGCCAAACAGCAAGTGCTGGGAGGTAGGTGGAGGAGTGGGGATGCGGCATGCTCTGGGGAGGAGGAGGCGAAGTGGGGGCAGGGGAAGCTTTTTCCCTGTGGGTGCTCCAGCGCCTATGTTCAAAGTGGCTTACAAACATTCTCCTAATCTTCAAATATCCCCATGAAGGTAGGTAGGTATTTATACCCATCTTAGATTTGGGGAAACTGAGGCACATGTGAGGTAAGTAGTCTAGGACCACACAAAGAATTGATGGCAGAACTGGAACCAGATGCTGAATCTCCTGGAGCCTGGTCCAGGTCCCATAAAGTCAACAGAAAGACTTGGCTGGGAGGAGAATCAGGACTCCAGTGTTGAGATCAGCCTGTGATGCCAGGATGCCTATTAAGGGACTCTGTTCCAGTCACTTTCCTCCTTTCATCGTCTTGCGTGAAGGATTCATCGTCCTGTACCTATCTGGCTAGTTAATGTTCAGTGTCATGTTGGCTTGGGGATTGGGATGGCTGGTACTTTCGGTCCATTACTGTGAGTTGACAATAAGAGACACTTTTCTGCCAAGGATCTTGTTCACGGCAGTTCTTGTTCCGAGAAGGTGGGTAGGCTGGCTAGCAGAGGTAGTATAAATATGTACAATCACTTCTCTATGCGGAAGTGCTGTGTATAATATACACTTGAAGGGGAAAGATTTCAGAACTGCTTGACACAGGTCTGCCTAGGCTCTCATTGAAGCCAAAGGTGAAAAGCCCTTTGACATCAGGGGGAGGAGTTAGCTGAGTGCAGAAGATTCCACCCATGATAGGTCAGGAATTGGGTTTTCTCGCAATAACATGAAACCTCTTCCTCGGAATCCGGTGAGACTCTGCTCAGTTTGTGACTCTGGACGTGAACTAATCCTACTAGCTATCAAGAGGACAATTACTGCACTGTATGGGGAGAACTTGCCACTTAGCATTTTGTGATTTGTCTTTCTCAGTGGCATTTCCCTTTGTGGACTTTGGGAAGCCTGAATTGCTGCTGAACCATACTGTAAACTTCTATCTCACAACCGAACCAGAGGTCACCATTGGCGTCTGGTGAGTAGACAACCAGATCCATTCAGATTCTCATGGACTGGCAAAAGGAAAGTGTTTGAACTCTAATATACCCAGCTGAGGTCTAATGTCTAAGAATTTCAAACCTCAAACTCAACTAGTAGTTGACACCTAGATACCATGTGGCAGGCAATGTAAAAATCTGTCACTACTTAAACTTTTTAGATTCTCCAGCTAAAACTTATTCTTGCATTCTGTATAAAGCTGTACGTTTTAGTGACGAAGCAAAGTAAGAGCTTGCATGTCTCCAGAACTTCCTTTGTAATAGTGAACAATAAAAACAGCAGCTGTATCTGGATGCAAAGGGCTTGACCCTTCTTTGACCAGATCTGTGTAGGCGCGCACAGCCTGCTATTTCACCACCTGCCCATGTACACCAAGGTGCAGGTACAAAATCCATGGGCATAGTAGTGAAAATCTGCCTTGAACGTCAAGCTGGGTCAGCTAGCAATGGTGTGCCGCAGAGCAGCGTGTGCATTGCTCCCTCCATTGGATGTTCAGTATTTTCCCCATTTATTCCTGTATGCTGTCTACCAGCAGTTGTGTCCAAAGCCCTTCATCTGTCACAGTGGATCTGTTCCTGGCTACTGGACTGTGATGAAAATATGTAGCTATTTTTAAAACAGAGAAATGATGCTGCATTATATTCTGCTGAATTAAAAACAGTATTTGGTCTCTCAATTGTTTTTCCTTTGTGAAGGGTATTCCATGTAGAGCAGTGGACAGAGATGGCTGGACTCTACCTAACAAAAGAGGCTGTGCCTGCCTGGTTTTTGAAGACCATTAACTAAATGCAGTTATTCATCTTCCCAGTGTCTGATCCATGAAACAGTAGCATGTCTCCTCTGATCAGTAATGGAATATCCAGATGCACTTGAGCAGGCTTGTTAATTACACACTCTTGATTCTTTAGGCATGTTTTGCCTGGCAGCAGGGGGATAGAAGCTCAAGGGAAGGACCACAGCTGGTATGAAGAAAGTCTTGCAGACAATAATCCCATTATAATTTATCTCCATGGCAATGGAGGTAACAGGTGATTAACATGAATAATGCTATATTTGTAGGCTGTTCTATATTATGTTGGGTACATTGTGTTGCTTGTGTCAGTCACATCTGTTGTCACCAGCTGGAGACAGAAATAGTTTGGCTGTAAACTCTGGAAGTCGTCCTCCCCCCTCCCCCCCAAGCTCCGCTGACAGTGACCTTTCTTATGGAGAGACGGCAGACTTGTTCCTGGCTTTTTGATGGTTTTTTATGATGTGGCTTATAATACTGTTTGGTACCCACTCCTCCCCAGCTTGTGTCTCAACCACTTCTTACACCTACTAGGTTGTAAGCCCTTGGAGGCAGGAGCTGTTTGTAGAATACCTAGCCCAGTGCAGCTTCCACATTAGAAAGGCTTAAACAGTTCTCTTTTTCCTATAAAGAGAATCCTGTCAATTCAGCATGTCCTACTGAAGTGTCTGCCTGTCCTTTTGCCATTACTATGCACAACTCCTCCATCCTCCCTCTTTGACTCACCTCTGCGTCTACTCCCCACATCACACGCTCAAGCCTGCCAGTTCTGTCTGCATGGCCTCTCCTGTTTCCACTGCAAAGCTCTATTCCAGGCCTTGATTGTCTCTTGCCTTGACTCCTGTCCACGTCTCCTTCTGGCCTTCCTGCCAAGCTTTCCAAAATACTACCGTGGTGATCCTTTGCCTGGCCTGATGCTATGACCAAGTCCAGCCTTTCCAAAAATCCCTTCACTTGACTCCCTGGTCCTTCCATTTCTGTCAGGCTCCCCATTCTCCCCTTCACAGCCTGCTGCAACTTAGCTCCTTCCTGTCTCTTTGCTCCTGTCTCCTTTCGTTCCCTCCTTTGCTCAGTCCAATTTGCTCATTCAGTCCTTCACCTACGTCCGCCTTGTGCCTTCTCCTTTCATGCCTCCCTCTATGCCTGGAGCCTCCTTCCCGACCGAGTCCTGCCCTGACTGGACCTGCAGAACCTACTGATCTCATGGAGAGAGTCAGGTCAGGATTTGCCCCACCTTGTGTATTGCTGTCATACCCTGAACTGCTGCCTAAATGTTCTGTTAGCCCCATTGTAGCCAGCCTTGAGGAGCTGTCCTCCTAGCCCCTTGGAATGGCTGTAAAATGAATCCTGCGGGGTGGCCAACCTGTGTCTCCAGAGCCACGTGCGGCTCTTCGGAAGTTAATAGGCGGCTCCTTGTCTAGGCACCGACTCCGGGGCTGGAGCGACAGGCGCCAACTTTCCAATGTGCCGGGGGGCACTCGCTGCTCCACCCCTGGCTCTGCCACAGGCCCTGCCCCCACTCCACCCCTTCCTGCCCTCCTCCTCCTCAGCTTGCCCTGCCCTCGCTCCTCCTCCTCTCCCCCAGAGCCTCCTGCATACCACAAAATGGCTGATTCGGGAGGGAGGGGGAGGTGCTGATTGGCGGAACTGCTGGTGGGCGGGAGGCGCTGGGAGCTGGGGGGGACTGATTGGGGGCTGCTGACGTATTACTGGGGCTCTTTGGCAATGTACATCGGTAAATTCTGGCTCCTTCTCAGGCTCAGGTTGGCCACCCCTGGCGCACTGTGTTGGATTTCTTTTAAAGGATGCTCTTTATCTGGCTGAGTCTGAAAATAAGTTATTGATCTAAATCGCCTCTCCCTTGAGGCAGACCGGTTTTAAACAGGAAATAGCCAGAGCCTCCTTTTTCTTTCTGGTATTTCAGCAACTGTGGACTTTGGCCATACGTCTGTGCGCTGAAATAGAGTGCCACGGCTTCCATCTCGCTGGCTCTCACTTTAAGTCTTTAGTGATGATCAATTTTTATAGCATCTTGGGTGCTAAAATATTAGGCCGTTTATTAGCTTCCTGGTGCTTGGTAAAGCTATGTCTTTACTCCCAAATCTCGTAGTGGCTGTCTCAACACACCCCCCCTAGCCCCCAAAAAAACAAAACAACCCAAACCCTTGACTGCTAATCAATATGAAAAAATTCTGCTATAAAATAACTTGCACTTGAAATATTGGAGAAATGTTAAGTTTGTTCTAAACTCATCTGTTAAGGTTGCACGTGTCGTACTCTAGAGGCCAGTACACCCATTCTGGGTCTAATTGAAGGTGAATAAAACATCCTGGGGCTGAGGCAATGAAAGTCGAGGCCAACTGATCTGTTGAAGGGGCCAGCTGCAAACTGTTGGTTCCTACATGGTGCTCCGATTTAAAACTGTCCTCTAGTGCAGGGCCACAGTGCACAGACTAATCCATTTTTAAAATGGATTAAAGAGCATTTCAGCTTCCTGTTGTCTTTAAAGAATCTTCATTTCTTCCTTTTGCCTATCATCTGGCTGCCCCTGGTAAAGAGGACTTGTTCTTCGAATCAATGAATCCTTGTTAAAGCTTTTTTTAACTCTCCTACAGGGCTTCAGGGCACCGAGTTTCCTTGATGAAGGTAGGTCAGACCGATACGAGTGGGTATTGAGACTCCCACAGACCAGTGTGGGGGGTGTACTCGCTCAGATGGTATCCCAGAACACTGCTTGTTATCTCGCTTCCCAGGGTAGTGTATGTCACCAACAAAGATTGGGTAGGGCCAAATCTTGCTTGTGTTTGTTTTTTACACAAGCAAGCCAACTGCACACATCTGAGTGATGGCTAGGAGTAGGGCAAGTAGAATCTAGTGGGTACCAATCCTTTCTTTCCATGGATTGAGGATGCACCACTGTAGGATGGTTCTTCAAGCCCATACACTAGCTCTGAGTTTGAACAATAAATACATTGGATGCCCTAGTCTGTCATTTGGAGCGTAACATTGCTTGATTTCTTGAACAGGTGATGAGTGGTGCAGGCTTCCACATACTGGCTCTTGACTACAGAGGTAAACTTAACAAAACAAAAAACAACAAAGCTGTCTCTCCATTTATTAAAATTTTTTTTCTTCATGTTTTAACCCCCTAATCTGCTGCCTCCCAGGGTATGGGGACTCTAGCGGCTATCCAAGTGAGACTGGATTTACTACAGACGTCATGTACCTCTATGACTGGGTAAAAGCCCGGAGTGGAAATAGCAGAGTGCTCATCTGGGGACACTCCTTGGGTAGTGGGTAAGTGTGGTACTGGAGACTGGCCAAAGGATGTGGAGTCTAGGGATTGTAGTGAAGCATCCCTTGTGTTGCTGGACAAATGTGTAGTTGCTGTATAACCTAAAATACCAGGGTGGGTTTTAATTGCAAACATATAATGCCCATGTAATCCTCTCTCTCCTCTGATCTCTGCTACAGCTAAAACTTCCTTTTTAATAAAGGAAAATCCTGTTCAATCCCCTATTTCTCCTATTAGGCCTTGTTTATAGTAGGAAAATGTCACACTTCAATGACTTCTAAGGCACTGAACTCCATAGACCCTCTAACAGAGGAGTAATGTCCTGGCCCAGAGGACTGGAAGAATGCTAAAGTTGTGCCAACATTTTAAGGAGTAAACCGGATGATCTGGGTAACAATAGGCCTGTCAGCTTGACATCAGTCCTGGGCAAAACGTGTGGAATGGCTCATATGGGATTCTGTTAATAATGAATTAAAAGAAGGTAAAATAATTAATGCCAATCAACATGGGTTTAGGGCAAATAGATTTCTGCAAACTATTTCTCGCAACTGTAGTTGTCAAAGGTAATGATGCTGGGATACTTAGACTTTTTTGTGAGGCATTTGATTTGGTACCATATGACATCTTCTTTAAGAAACTAGAAAGGTACAAAATCAACATGGGCACATACAAAATGGATTAAACTGGCTAGCTGGTACATGTCAATGTAATTGCAAATGGGGAATTATTTTTGAGCGGGTATTTTTTTAAGTGGGATTCTGCAGAGATTGGTTCTTGGCCCTACTTATTTCTATCAATGACCTGGAAGAAAATAAAATGACAAAGCTTGCTAGTGACCCAAAGACTGGGGGAGTGGTAAATACTGAAGAGTATAGGTCACTGATACAGAGCAATCGGGATCACCTGGTAAACTGGGCAGCCATAAGCAAACATGTTACAGTACAACCAAATGTGAAGTCCTACCATCTAGGAACAAAGAGTGTAGGCCATGGTTATAGGCAGGGGGACTCTATCCTGGAAAGCAGAGACTCAGAGAGGCTGGGGGGAGGGGAGGAGAAGGGTCATGGTGGATATGCAAGCTGAACATGAGCTCCCAGTACAATGCAGTGGCCAAAAATGCTCATGTATAAACAGGGGAATCTCGAATAGGAGCAGAGGTTATCTTACTTCTGTATCTGGCACTGCTGTGACCACTGCTGGAATATAGTGTCCAGCTCTGGTGTCAACAATTAAAGAAGGATGTTGAGAAAAACTGGAAAGTGTTCAGAGAAGAGCCACAAGAATGATTAAAGGATTGGGGAAAACCTGCCTGATAGCTATAGTCTCAAGGAGCTCAATTTATTTAACTTAACAAAGAAAAGGTCTTGATTAGTCTAAAAGTAGCTACATGGGGAACAGAAATCTGATCACAGAGGGCTCTCCAGTTGATCAGAGAGAGAGAAATTTAGACTAGAAATAAGGAGCAAATTCTTAACAAGGGTAATTAACCGTTGGAACAATTTACCAAGGGTTGTGATGGATTCTCCATCCCTGGAAATACTTAAGTCAAGATTGGATCTTTCTGAAAGAAATCCCATTTTAACCACAGCTGTTGGACTTGAAGCAGGAATTGGAGTCCATTGGGCTGTGTTATACGGGGGATCAAGTGAGATGAACCCAATGGTCCGTTCTGGCCTTAATCGATGCATCTCCTTTTAAAATGCACTGCCCTCATAATCACTGACTCATCACTCCTTTCTTACAGAGTAGCAACAAATGTTGCAAGGAAACTGCTTGAAGAAAAAGGTAATTCTGAAATGTTTATAACCCGGCGTTGGCCCATCAGCTGGGTGGTGCTGAGAGGAGCAAGAGTCAGTCACAGCTCGCTGTGGCCACGGCCAAATTTAGCGCAACCTAAGGGCTTGTCTACACCACAGCAGCTAGGTTCAGCTCCAAAGGGCTGTCAGCTGGGGACTGCTGAAGTGCACTGTGCTTCCAGCATTTTCGGGGTGCTGCAGGATGCAGGGTGGGTGGCCTAGGGAGCTGGCTCTGCACCTGTTGGGAACTCCCCTCCATAGGAGGGGAGTTGGACAGTGCCAAGGAAGCAGAGAGCAGCTGCCAAGTGCCATGCAGGGCAGACCTAGAAATTGCAGTAACTTGAAGTTGCTGTCCAGCCTCTTTAATTTTCCAAGTATCCAGCTGCTTGAGCCTGATCCAGAGCTCGTTGCAGTCACTGGAAAGACTCCAGCAACCTTTGGATCGGTCATTAGGCACAGTCTCAGAATAGTGGCAGAACAAGGGACTGTTTCTAATCTCCTAATTTTGCACTGTGTGTGTGAGGGGGAGAGTAATACAGATGCTCAGCACATGAGAACACCTGGCTTTCATATACTGGACTTGCTAATTCATGCATGGTTTTCGGGTAGGGTGGGGGGGGAACGCAGGTGAGAGGGATGGAGGCAGCAAGAAGGATGTCGAATGGTCCAAAGCCTAACTGATCATTTCATACCTCCTTACGCTTTCCAAGGCATCCAGGTGGACTTGATCGTTCTGGAATCCTCATTCACCAACATTCGGGAGGCAGCAGCTAATATCCCCATTACCAGAGTAAGGCCATAGACTCTCTGTATCCTAGCGTAGCTGCACGTGGAAAGCAAGTGCACGTTGCCAGTGAGATTTTTCTAAGTAGCCCGGCTACGTCTCCCTTGCAGGACTGGGGAGGGAGCATTATTTAGATGTCTGACACCTGGTGTAGCTCCTGGCTATCAACCAGCGTTCAGCAGTGGGAAACGCAATGGCAGTCTTATCTGGGAAGGTCCTTGGTAATAGGCTATCTCTGGGATGAAATCCATCTCTGGACACCATGAACTCGTGTGGGCACTAAAGCTGCTGTCCTATTGGAGATGATACTGTATTCCACAGCCTCCAAACACTGTATCTCTTGGCCTGCGAATCAACAAGGGACAAAAGATTAAGAGTTAGACCCTCCCCCTGCTCTGGCCCCACACAGTAAAATGCCTGGAGTGGTGTAAAGGGGCTGGGGAGGCATTCACGTGATGCAGTGACCATGGAAGAAAGTCCATAAGGCTGCCTTGCAAGCCCTGGCCTAGGGCGCATGCTGGCGGTGGGGGCGTGTTGGTGGGTGGAGCATGTCAGGGGTAGGACTACAATCCACAGTGCTGCAGAGATTCTCAGCAGTGCTGGGGCCCGTAGGGCAACCTGGGGAGGCTGCTGTAACCGAGATGGGCTCCCAGAGCTGTCCAAGTTATCTGGTGTCCTCTCCAGTTACCAGAGCAGCCTGGGATTAGAGTGCAGAGGTGGGTCAGTCTTTAAGGAACTCCTCCCCTTCCTGGGCTGCAAGCTCACCCCAGAATGCAAGCCAGCCTCACTCTTGGTACACACGACACGGTAACCCCACTTCCAGGCCTTTGGTGCCGCTCAGGGAGGCGGACACTAATTTGTGTATTTCTGGTCCTGAACAGTTGTCTTATAAACGTTCTCCATGCAGAGTAGGTAAGGGAGGGGGAGTTAATCAAAGCTGGTGATAATGCATGTGAAGGGGGGGAACCTTCGAACGGTCAGGCCGCTTTACACAGTCTGTCGATGGAAATTCTGCCTTTCCTTAGCGCGAAGGATTGTTGCATCTCAGTGGAACAGGCACAAGTTGACCTGGGTTCTGGTCCCACTGCCACGCTGTGTAACTGCAGGCAAATCACTTAATCTGTGCCTGTCCGTAACATGGCAATAACACATTCCTAACTTTGGGAAGTGCTCTGAGATGTGTCAAACCCCTGCATGCTGCCCTAGAACTTCAGCTCTGCACAGGATTTATACTAATCCTGGATGATTTCTTAGCCTTAATTGTTCTGTGTGTACAGCACCTGGCACAATTGGGTCCCGCTAGAATCTCATTTACTATTAATGAATTAGTGTGGTGATTTGGGAGGGGTAAATATTAATGTCATTTGGTCAAGAGATCTACAGCACCGGGATACACCATGCCTGGTCTCCTGTTTTAGGCGTAACTTGGAACGGAAATGTTCTGTTCCCAGGGAGTGGGCTTTAAAACCAGCGACCTTCTCAGTTGTGGTGGGGAGGGGGAAGCCCTTGTTGACAGAGCTGTCAGCAGTGCTGAAGAAACAGCACATGTCAAATGCTGGTCAGTGCTACATAGCGATGGCAGGGTAAATACTTGGGTGAGTTTGTTAATGTTCAGTTTTACTCTAATGAAAAAGCTGTATGTATGTGAAGTATGGACCCATCCCTTGGGTGGGAGTATGCAGGGGGACAGACTGAATGCCCTGCAAAACTAGGGACAATAAAGAGATACAACAGGGTCCCTAATGTTAGAACATAAGAACGGCCATACGGGTCAGACCAAAGGTCCATCTAGCCCAGTATTGCATTGAATTCTCCTTCTTTCTTTAATAGATCTACCGTAAATTCCCAGGATTCGAGTACTTAATCCTTGACTCAATGGCGTTGGGTGACATATTTTTCCGTAATGATGAGAAGTGAGTAATGTTTCTGGACCTACTGTTTTGCTTGAAGCATGAATACTTGTCATCTTGCTGGACTGGCTAGCTGCTATGAACAAAGTCCTGTTTCTGGTTACATTACAACCCATCTTCTGTACAGTGGAGGAATCACTGAGACTGGCGGCACTGAGAGGCTCAGCCTCTTGGAAGCTAGATTTTTCATACAACACTCTTTTCCCATCAAAATTAGCCCGTGTCAGTAACTAGCTTTCTGAGAGACTTCTGCCCCCTAAAACGTGTGCTTTTGTCACCTACAAAATGACTGCAGATGTCACTGTTTAGACAAGTTCAGTCCTATTGTCCCTCATCTGAGTTTGCCCCTCTCTCTGCCCAAACAGCAGGGCGGCAGATAGCGCAGGGTGGGTGTAAGACAGGTAGGCCTTCTGTTGCTTTGCTGTATTGCTCAGCTGTACGCAGAAGAGGCTGTTTTTTTATGCTCCGACAATGGCTGCAGTAGGAAGTGAGACCAGGAGGGCAGTTCTCTTCCACCCTCTCTAGCTATTTACCATTTCCCTGCTGTTCCTCCCTTCCTGTCTCTCTCCTTATGTCTTTGGTTTGGGGCTGCTGGCAATAGCAGGACACACCCTCTTTTACAAAACATTCTGTGGCCTTGGTGCAACTCACCTTTGCTACCTTCTGCCCACAACTCACTCTGGGATCTGGCTCTCTGCAGTCATGCCCCACCTGATGCTAGAGCCTTCTCTACAGCCAGGAGCCACCTTCCTTTATGTCTCTCCCTCTGACTTAAATGTATCTCCTCTCCCTTGCCTTCTTTCTGCTGCGGCTTAACTCATGAATATTGCATAGAAGAGCCCTAACTTGTTTAGGGATATAGTGCACATGAAAGATGCTGCATAAAATAAGGCACCGGGGCTTTGTTCTGCAGTTGCATGCCCCTGAGAGTCATCCCCTTGCCCTGGAATCTCCATTCCCACTACAAAAATTGTCCAGCTCTCCTGCATGTGAAGGAAATCTCGAAAATATAAATAGGGAGACAACACTGCCTTGGTTCACACTAAGGCCTTGTCTACATCCACGCTTAGTTTGTGGCAAGTGGGGGCGTAAAACGCACACACCGTTCCCTGGTGTGCTTCGAATCAGGCATAGCTGCTGGGTAGTAGGCAGCCTGAAGCCTTAGCTTAGAGCATCGTCCCTGTTCACCTGTGTGTGCATTCTGAAACCTGACGTACTTCAAATGGATGGTCCCACTAGTAGCGATGGTCAGTCAAAGCACTTACCCTACAATTGAAAACTGATTTCCCCTGAGCCAGAAACAACTGTTTGTCATGTGGGCACCTGCCCTGAACTTATGTTACACTTGGAATAGAAATCTTGAAAGCAGAAGCTTTTGTGAGAAACTCCAATCTATGGGAGTTGGGCAGGATTCACAAATGAGACAAACTGAGCCACAGGTGTGTCGAAAGCCTTGCACGTTCAGAGATTCTCCACTCAGGTGTTTGGGTGAGTAGGGAAGCTAGAAGCATGACATCCATCCCAGTCAAGCAGAATAAACCAGTTTAGGCCAGGCATATTTTCAGCCTTGCTTCCATAGTCAAGTGTTTGGTGGAGACAGAGGACTGATCTACTGAGAAATATTTCACACTAGGACTAGTGACTATATTAAGGCTTTCTTCCTACCATGGGGTCCCTGTCATATGTACGCTACAAAGCGTGAACTGGCCATCTCGAGACTGGCACACCCTACACATCATAGGGGGAGCTCAGCTATCCAGCCCCTGGACCTCCACTATTTTGAGAAGAGGAAGGAACTCGCTCCTCCACCAAACTGCTGCAGAGCTGTCACTTTGACTTTTGCTGCAAGCAGCATCACCGGTGATTTGAGTGTAAAGTCCATTATTCCAAGTGATTACAAAGAGGGGATAGTATTTAGGACTTCTAGTCTTCAGCATTTGTCAAATGTGTGTAGGGGGGAGGGTATTTCTGGCATCTGCAGTGTCCTGAAATTCAGATGTTTCTACACTCTTTGTGCACATAATGTTCTGCTCCTGTCTGCCTTTAAAAACGCAGTGCTCTCTCCTCTTAAATCTTAAAGGTACAAACTGTAGCTAAACAGCATAGCACTTTGGGCTGGGAGAGACCCCTCGAACCAATATTACTAACAAAACTTTGATCCTAACACTGGCCCTTGTTAGTAAGCACTAGGTTAAATAACCAGAAGCTGTGTGTTTCTTTTAACAGGCTCTATTTTTTCCCCTTAGTGTTAAAGTGCTGTCCAGTCCCCTTTTGATTTTGCATTCAGAAGATGACCCTGTCTTGCCCATGCACCTGGGTAGAAAGGTAACTTTTCTCTATGCTGTTAGGTTATTGGGGAAAGGTGAGGCCAAAGGAAGTCTGAGACTGTTCTGTTTTACCAATGGGCCCTGTTACCAGCAGTGGCATCCCGTATAACTGTAGATTCTTCGCAGTGAGCGGCATACAAAGGAATCTATATTGACTTCATATGTGCTGTGTTTAACACCATGCATAAAAATTCCATGCAACACAAAGGTTTTTATGTGGGGGGTGGGAAGTGGGCGGGGGGGGGGAGTGCAGCCCTTTCAGCACAACAGAGCAGTATCTCCCATGGGTGTAAGTAGTGTTCCCATAGATTTTTCCCACCCATGTGCAAACGAATTCTTATGTGCACCAATAAGACACATCACCTTCATATTGGTGCACACCACAAAACTATGTGGTGAGGCCAAGGGGTTTAGAGTGTGGGAGAGGGCTCAGGGCTGGGAGGGCTCTGTCTGGGGGGGTGGGGCTGGGGATGAGGGGCTCAGGGCTGGGTTCAGGGGTTGTGGGCTGGGGATGAGGGGCTCAGGGTTGGGTGCAGGGGTGAGGGCTCCAGCTGGGGATGCAGGCTCTGGGGTGGGGCTAGGGATGAGGGGGTGCTCAGGGGCTACAGTGGGGAAGAGATGACTTTCTCTCCCTGCAACAGCACCTGGGCTGGGGAGGCACCTCTGGGGCTGCAGGAGGGGTGCCCCTCCCCCAGCCATGGGGGCTCAGGGAGGGGCACCCCTCCTGCAGCAGGTCCCTGGGCAGGTTCCCTGAGCGCCTGCATGGTGCTAAGTAGGCTGCAGTGTGACCACGCAGCTTGCAGGGAACTTGAGTAAGTGCCCTGTGTGTATGATACTGCTAACAGCCCCCACTACTAGGCTATAGCCACCACTTCCCCTTCAACATCCCTTAATTCCCCTCATGACGAGTACCCTGGAGGCGGGTCTTGCTGCTTCCCTGTACTACTGAACATTCCCATTATCCAGCTGACTCCAGCCTAGAAACTACTGCCATGGCCTGAACAGTTGTGCGTAGACCTGGACCCTTAGGCAGGCAGACTAGTTCAGAGAGATCCTGCCTCGGAGTGAGCGTGTCAGCTCTAGGATCGAGTCATAAGGCAGGGCTGGAGCACTGTTAACCAGACTCCATGTAAAGAAGGGCATCCAGGCTGCCGCAGCAGTGAGTAACTGTCTGGGCCTTTCTCTTGTCTCTACTGTGAGTTCTGAAAGACCTTTCATTTATTTCATGGCTATAGAGGAACCTTTTGATCTACTTGGTTTGTCTTTAAGCTTGATATTCACCCCGATAGAATGTTAAGGTGCTAGTCTTCATGGAGGTGGGTACGTTTTTTCTTGAAGTACCTTGCAGAAAGGAACCTGATTGTTGCACGATGGTTGGGAAAATGGAAAGGAATACTAGTAGGGCTAGCAACGGCAGTGAACGCAAGTGATTAACTCCAAACAAATTAACTAGATTACTTGCAGTTTTAATTGTACTGTTAACTTTAAATTTATATTTTGGATGTTTCTACACTTTCAAATACATGGATTTCAGTTACAACACACTAGGACGTGTACAGGTCTCACTTCATATTTTTAATTGCAAATATCTGTACTGTGAAAAATAGTATTTTTCAATTCACCTCACACAAGTGCTATAGTGCAATTTTTATTGTGAAAGTGCGATTTATGCATGGCTTTCTTTTTTACACAACTGCACTCAAAACAATGCAAAACTTTAGAGCCTACAAGTCCACTCAGTCCTGCTTCAGCCAATTGCTAAGACAGACAAGTTTGTTTACGTTTATGGGAGAAGCTGCTAACTTCTTATTTACAATATCACCTGAAAGCGAGAAGCAGCATTCACATGGCATTGTAGTAGCTGGGGTTGCAAGATACTTGTGCCTCTTCATGCTGCAGCCACCATTCCGGAGGATGTACATCTCTGCTGAGTTTAAATTGGTATTCTATTTAACAGTGCAATTAATAGCAACTACTTTTAATCTTAATTGCCATTCTTAATTGTCTGACAGCCTTAGTCTAAAGCAATCAAGTTCATGAACTTAAGCCTGATGTGACAGCAGTGTTCAAAAAGCCAGCATGCCAAGCGTTCCATGAGCTGAGTAATCACTGCTGCAGTACATGGAAGTGTATGAATTGATTGGTTCAGTGGGAAGGAATTATGGCATGCCTATCAAAGGAATCACCCTGATATTCCAGCTCAATGACCCTATCCAAACCTTTGTATGTCAAGTAAAACTAACAAGGCTTCTGCATGCTAAAGAATTCTTGTTGGGGCCTTCAGTGCTGTTTTCCCCTTAATATTAGCTACTTTTGGGAAGAAGTGAGTGTACCTCTTATGTGCATGAAACTGGATCAGGAGGGGGCTAGGTGGTGGTTAAGGAAGAGAAGCAGGTCTAGTGGATAAAGCACTGGATTTTCAAGTGACCTAGCCTCAATACCCAAGACCACCACCACCTGACCTTGGGCAAGTGACCTGCCTGATCCCATCCTTCTGCCCCATCGGAGAGATGGGGTTAACAGCACTGCCTTAGGTTACAGGGGTGTTAATGAAGCCATTAAGTGCTCATACTGTGGTGAAGAGGGCCATGTAAACTACCTACAGAGAGAAGCCATTAGAATTCACTTAACTGTACTCTAAAAGTCTAAATGACATATAGAAGATTCTCTCTTTTCTTCTCCTCCTCTCCCCCCCCCCCCATCCTAGCTTGTTGAGATTGCTCTCCACTCCTATAAGAACAAAGACAAGGTCAAGTTTGTTGCCTTTCCAGAGAAGCTGGGCTTAGCCCATGAAAACATCTGTTCGGATCCAGAACTGCCAGACATTGTGAAGTAAGTAATGCCAGCAGGTGACTCTGCTGTCAAAGTAGCTTGTTCTGTGGGGTGGGTAAGGGCAAGTGTCCCTCTCAGCTGAAAAGCCTGCCCAGGCCTGTACCCAACTAGTTAGCAGCTGCTGTCTAGCTGTGGACGTAGAAGGGGGTTTGCAACTGGCACCCTTAACAGGTGAGCAAAGCAGTGACGCGGCCAGGGCTTTGACCTTAGCCCTAGAGCTGGGTAGGCTAGTTCACAGGGCTGTGCGATTAACTTCCTATTCAGCCACAGAGCTAGTCTCCAAGCACTAATTCAACTGATGGAGACTTGGACATCTGCATGAGTGACTATTGGGAAGCAAGAGCCTGTAGCACCTGCTAGCAGCTCTGCCTGCCATGGTAACTCAAACTCTTCCCAGCCTTAGCAGCATCAATTCTTGTTGCCGAGGGGGAAGCATGGGGCAATTCAGGAGGAGACTGGTGGTCTGTTCTAGGCTCTAGGAGGTGGGCTGCTGCTTGCAAGATACTTACCCTTTGCTTCTGTTTTTTTAAACAAGTGGGGATAATGCTGCTGCCTCTCCCCAGTCAAATGTACTGTAAAAGATGCTCTGAAAATTTACCCTTGGTCAAGGGCTTATGCTAGTCAAGGGGTCTGTTGCTTTTCCTCACCCTCGGTGTAGATCCTGGTCACTCTGCTGGAAAGAGTCCTCTGGCTTCCCTGGGAAAGCACAGCAATCATGTTCTTCCCTGTGACATACCACAACTGTGCTATTGGTCAGCTAAACTAGTCTATTCTTATTATATACCCCTTATCCTTCTCATCGCTGTGTTAACATGAGCTGCTCTTTGCATCTGTCCATATTTCACTTATGGGGCAATTCTGCACAGTAATCAAGTTGTGCGCACCCAATCCCAGTAGGCTGCAGAGCTGAGGGCTACCACTAGGGGCTGCTGGACCTGGCAGAGTCCATCTTGCAAATACGGTAACTCCTCAGTTAACGTTGTGCAGGTTAATGTTTTGTAGCTGATCATTTAGGGAATGTGCTCATTTAAAGTTACACAATGCTCCCTTATGTTTGGAATCTGCCTGCTTTGTCCACTGGATTAGATAGGGTGACCAGTGGGAGGGGGATGGGGGTGTAACAGGAACCTATATAGGACACCCCAAAATTGGGACATCTGGTCACCCTAGGATTAGAACCAGGGGGGTGGGCTCCCCCAACTTCCCTGTAAGCCAAGGTATGTGGCTCAGCAGCTGCCCAGTAGCAGTTCTGCTGTACTGCTCCTGCCCTGCCCTCTCCTGGGAGCTTCCTGCAGGGGAGAGGGGTGCTGATATCAAGATGTCCCCCTGCTCTATACCCTCTCTCCACAAAGCAGAGGAGGGGACAGGGCAGCTTGCCTGAAGCTGTTGCTTCCTGTCTGAGCTGCTTAAAGGGGCAATGCCTGCCTGCCTGCTTGTCTCATATGCATGCACCCTTGCAGCACTTTGGAAAGTCAGCACCTTTAGCTGTGCATGTGCTCCAGCTGGATAGTGGGGGCTCATCATCATGTTCAGTTTTTGCAGGGAAGTGTTTGCAGATACTGCCCTGTCTCTATTTCCTCAGTGCTGCCTTGTAAAGTGTGAGGCTATGTTAAGTGTATTAACCCTTGAGGGCTCAGCCAAGTGCTAGTTCATCATTTAGCAGCAAGACATTCCCTAGGAAATATCCCACCCTCTGACTCCTCCACCTCAACCAAGCTTCACAATCATTCATTGCTGTATATAAACAGGTTACAATTGTTTAAAACTTAGTGTAGATTGAGGTCTTGTCTGGTGAAAGTTTACATTAATTCTTATGGGGAAATTGGATTTGCTTTATTTCACATATGTTCCTGAAAAATGCATCTTAACTATGTTAAGTGAGTCACCACACACACACTCCCTTCTACAGTATGTTCTGGGCATCTGTAGTTCTCCACCTGCCCTGAAGGAAGGAGGGGGGTGTGCAGGAAACTCCTAATCAGCTTGGGACCCAGCATCAGGCTGTTTCTCCCTCTGCCAGGGGGGAGGGCAGGCAGAGAACTGGGTTGTCAAAGGTGTTTTTTTTTTAATCTCTACTCCTGTATTGTTAAACATACTTGCTGACTGGTATTTTGAAAAATTACCAAAATTGAAATGCATGATGATAGTCTTATGTTGACAATGTGCAGAATTCCCCTAGAAGTATTTTAGAGTGCAGTATCTGTGTTCACATCAGTACACATTGAAGTAAGTATTGGTGTTTAACATTCAGTTTTAAAGCTTCAGCTGGAAGACCTACTCTGTAAATGCAATGAATCTACTTTCTCCCCTGTATCCTGCATCTGAGAGCTCTGGGGGCTGTGTGTACCAGTGTGGGAATCCCTAGTATACTGAGTACCTAGCTCTTGCAACACTTTATCAGGAGCCCTCAGCCCTTCACAGGTTAGTATTAGAGGCACTGACTGCTGCTTCCTTTTGAGGGTCAATTCAATAATTACTGGAGTACTCAACCCAGCATCTGTAATGATCACAGTCCTTAAGGGGCCTGCAGAACAAGTCCTGTATTAATATACCACAGGGTCAAGTTATCTAGTCTATAACTTACCTTCTTTCAGGGGAAGATACATATTAAACATTTAGCTATTACAATGGGATAGTTTAATGTTACATTTGTTTTGTTGCAGAGACTTCCTGAAGAACATCAAGTGATACCAGCTACTGCAATGTATGTTAATCACCATGGGCACGCTTAGAGCTGCAGCCACATCATGGCAGAGACTTTCAACAAAACTACAATAGAAAGTTGATTTGATTTTAATCAGCAAATGGACTAAACACATTTGTGTAGACAGACCTGCTACTGGCAAAATAGCTTCCCCCTGCCCTAAGCTGTACCCAGGTAGGGCAAAGAGTTTACTTTACACTAAACTTTGTTTTCTTCTTAAGAGCCCCTCTATGGCTATTTTTACAGACATCACAGCTGTGAAGCTCCAAATCGTGTAGTCAAGTTACTAGTCAGCACAGAATTGGACTTTATCTTAACACCTTAGTAGGAACAGGGTGCTTAATATCTGGAGTATGACTATGGGGTAGTGATGAGGCCAGTGTTCATAGAGGGCTGTCCAGTGGAGGGCTGGAAAGGATCTGAGTGTTAAGGTGGGGAGGTAATTATCCTGCTCTCAATACTCCTGCTGAGGCTGCCTCAGTGCTAAGTCCAGTTCTTCAGGAAATTAGAACCCATGGGAGAACAAAGTGATCAAAGGTTAGAACTGTGCATGCTTAGTCTTGAGGAAAGGTAACAGTTAAGGGCAGTGTTCTGTGCCCCCTGCAGTTACACTTAGTAATAGGCTTTGTTTCAGTAGAAGGAAAAACTGACCAAAACCTCCCTTGCTGTAAACTATCACCCTTGCTCCTGAGGAAGCCTATTACTAGTTGTGTGTGTCTATTTTCCTTCCTCCCCCTACTTCCCTTGTTTACATAAAATGTCACATCTGACTTGACAGGTACAGTAAAATCACCTGGCTGAGTCTACACAAGCAATCCCAGGTTCTGACTTTAGGCTTAAGTAAACCACAGTGAGTGCAGTGGATATTTCAATTGGCACTTTTATTCCAGCACCGAAAGCAATGTATTTGAACATTCCTAACACTGTGACTCAGAAACCTGAAAGACAATAAAAAGATATCCACTAAACCATTATGGGAATGTATGTATGTAACAATGCTTACACCACATCCTTACTAGAGACAGCTTGCACAGCAGAGTCTGAGAACTACATCTTAAGAATTCCAGTTGTACAACTGGAATTCTTATCAGCCACATCCCTTGGTTCATTAGGTGGAGGAATCTTTGTGTCAGAAGGCTCCACATTCCAGATATCCCGGGCATATTCCTTAATGGTCCTGTCACTGGAGAACTTCCCAGATGCAGCTATGTTTCTAATAACCAGTTTGGTCCACTCCTTAGCGTTCTGTGGATAGACCAGATCACATCACATGAATGCTGACAGTCCTTGCAGGAATTGTATCTGTTCTACCAAGTGCCTGAAAGGACTGGTAAACTCCTATCTAGGACTATGGTTAGACACCAGCCTTGAAGGGAACAGCAGCATTACTATAGTACCCAACAGGGAAAGTGTCTAAAGTTTGAGTGAGGGCAATTTTAGAAAAACTTGTGCTGTGCCAACCAAACCTCTAAGTTGCTGGCCTACATGATCCTGTTCCAGTGAAGAAATGCCTGAAGGTCACTTTCATATTTAAGTATTTGGACACAAAGCTTTGCACACTGCTCAGGATCAGCTGCTCTGCTGGAGTGCATAGTGAACAATGCCAGCTTTCTGAAGAGCCAATTGGCTCAAATATATTTTTGCTAATGGAGATCCTAGTGAGCAATTTGCAGAGCAGGGCCCGCAAGCAGGCTATAGCCTCCAGCAGATTGCAAGTTTCTTGCTCCCTCAGCCACCCAACTGATGGAGACAGGCAGAAGTCAGGTCACTATCCTCAGTTAGGCTCTAAAAAAATCAGCACTCACTCAATCTGCCATTATATTCAATAACTGGTAAGTCTCTACAGGTAGATGCAGTGGGTTATAGCAGGGGATTTACCAGATTAACCCAGTATGCCCTGGAACAAGTTAAGAGCAGCTTTCAAGATGTTCTAACTTGCAGTAGGGATCCAATCCCATTCCAGCCCACCCTGGATTGTTCCTGTCCCATTCTTACCATATACAGCTGGCTGACTTTGTCTTGGCATTTGACATATGCCTCATAATCTGCAAATACTTTAAACCTATTAGAGCAAAGAAAAAAAGTGCAAGTCACTCACCCTGCTCCTACAGACATTTTAAATACCTGGGTGGCAGCTAACTAATATTACATAAAAAGCTAAAATGCTCAGTGGTCTGCCCTGTTTAGAGCTGAGAATTGACACAAACGGGGAAATACTTCACAAAACGTGTATTCCTAACCTGTTTGCCTAGAACTAACCCCCATCCTGGCCTGTATCGAGTCGTCAGTGGAAAGAGGGATAGTACGGACCAACCGAGACAATGGTACACCAGACATTCAAGGAAGACAAGATGTCATGGGAGCTAACATTATGTATTCCCATAGTGCCTACAATTTCAAAGTAGCTGCCCACATAACAGGTACAACATCCTCAGTCAGAGAGCTTTTAGTCCAAGCACTGCAAGAGATAAAACACCCTCCTCCTGGCCTGAAATAGGAAAGAGCAGCAAGTGACATCCTGGTTACTGTTCATATTCTAGGAGAAATACAGGCTGTACCATTCAAAAAGGCTATTAAGAAACCTCACTGCACAGGAATATCATCTGCATACACTTGTGACAAAGGCATGTGCCCAAATGTATCAGTTTTATGTTCCCAATAGGAATATAAAAAAAACTGCTAAAAATCAATTCTACATCAGTTCTAAAATGTTAGAATTGTAGAGAGAGCCTTTCATCCCCAAAGGATCCTAAATTGCTTTTTCATCAGTATAGCACTCTGAAATACAGTCACCTCGGGGGGAGAGCGTGACAGTGAGGAAGATTAGTGGCAGCCAGTACATTGCAAATCTGTGCTCCAAAGAGTTTTGGCTAAATATACTGCAGCAGACTGATAAGTGCCATGGACTGAATGGAGGAGACTGGACTTCAGCTCCTCAAGCCACATCTGAAAAACACCTTCCCCACCCCCCCTTCGAAGGATGAAGACCAAAATGGAGCCTGCTGGGGTCTCTACTTGGTGCCAGGGAACACAGGTATTTTGAACTGAATGCTGATACCACTAAGCCATCTCCTGCCCCAGAGTTAGTATTTCAGAGGTGGTTCCTACCTGTCATGGTGGAACAGCATGTTGGTCACTTCATTGAAAAGGTCAGGTTGCGTTGGAGAGAAGAAGCCACTCTTGATCTGATCAATGGCCTGCTTCAATTCAGGAAGCTTGTCATAGTATTCCTGAGCATTGTACCTGAGGTGCAGAGAGGGAAGATGTTTAACAAGCCATTTTAAACGTCTATTTGTTCTAACAATTTAACAGTGATGAATCCTGAAGCTAATTTTACCTACTGCCACGGTTAATTCACTAGTCCGGTGCTCTGGTGCCCTCTACTGCTGTAGTCCTTTTGATGCAACAGCCCTTTAAGGGCAGCTCTTTCCACCTGCATGGTATTCAGAAGTTGCACCACTTCCTAATGGCTTTGTTCCTTGCCAAGGTAAACCCACGCCTATGCAGCCTCCAAGGCTGGATTACAGCAATGCCCCTTCTTTGAGCAAAGCTACCCTCCAAGGCTGGGCTTCCAAGCCAAGCGGCAGTCAATGCACAAAGGCTGAAGTTCAGAGTGATTGTAGTCATGTTGGATCAGGATATGAGACACACAAGGTGGGTGAGATAATACCTATTATTGGATCAACTGCTGCTGATGAGAGAGACAAGTTTTGGAGCTGTTGGCCAGCAGTGTGATTCAAAGCTTCATTGGTATAAAGGCCCAGCCTAGGGGACTGGCTTGGTTTTTTTTCCCCCCTCCCTCAAAGCTCTCCTTCATGTAATGCTATACAAGAACCTCACCCTTTCTTGTCCAGCTCTGCAACATCCTGGATCCTCATGCCAAAGATGAACAAGTTCTCTTCTCCAGCCTCCTCTGCCATTTCAACATTTGCTCCATCCATGGTCCCAATGGTCAAGGCTCCATTCAGCATGAATTTCATGTTTCCTGTACCAGACGCTTCAGTGCCTGCTGTGGAAATCTGTTCAGACAGGTCGGTCGCTGGAATCACTGCCAATAAAATGCATTAAGAGGTTCATAATTACTGGCTTCGTTCCTAATTCCATGAGAGTCAATTTAAAGTCTAAACAAGAATCCATCTTTGGCATCACTGCCCAGTTTAAGAGCAGCATCCATTAGCATCCTTGGATTGGTGTTGTGTTGGCTCCTAGTTCTAGGGATTTATACTGATTGAAAAGTTGGCTGCAGATTGGGACCTGGCTTTAAAAAGACACTGGAAGGACATACCAGCCTACTGCAGCTTCCTGATCGATATGGACACTTTTTAAATCCATCCTTCAGAATACATGTTTTCAAACTTAGGCTCCTGATCCTACAACTGGCTCTGTGTAGATAGAACGCTGAATCCATACAGAGGTCTGCATAGATCCTCTTGCAGGATCAGCGCCTTAGAATTCTGCCCACAGCTTCATTCCTAAATCATCATAAAAAAACACTTATACCAGGTAAGATTGCACACTGCTTGGAGAACTCTAGATCAGAGACCATTCTCCTCTGCAGTTCTTAGGCAGTGTTCGTGTTTAGGAGACTTATTCTTGCTGTTTGAATTGCTGGTTTATTTTACCACTACAGCGTGCACAGAGATGGAATTTTCAAGACAACCCAACTCTAGAAGATCCAGCCCTCTCTCAAGAGCTCTTGCAGCATTGACACAGCTATGAGAGACAAACTACAGTTGTAAGCTCCACAGGAGAACCTTGTTTTGTTTTAAAGCACGCACGCACCTGCACATGCACAGAAAAAGTGGTGAAGTAGTAGCTTGTCAATCCAGGTAACAAAGTAGAAGAACATACCCACATTCTCGCTCACTCTGAAAGGGAAACTGCTGTTAACCCTTCCAGCCGTGCTTCGGCTCGTGGGTCTACATATAAGCAGTAGAGTGTACAAGCTCTAGGTAGGGAAGAAAAATCTTAACTCTGCACCCAATTAGACAGGCTGATCTAAAATTACTTGGCAGCTTTATTGTAATGGCAGTTACGTCCTCCTCCAAACCATACTGCGCGTGCAGCCTCTCCCACGGCTCTGAGCACTTTACCTTTTTCAGCCAGGGACACTCGGTAGTTCTCCAGAAAGATGACTTTCAACTTGTTTCCAACCACAGGGTCATTGTTCACCACGTGACCCACAGCTGTAATGAGTTTGATGATCATTTTAGCCATGTGGTATCCGGGAGCAGCCTAGAAAAGAGCCACAGGCTGAAGACTAGCAAGGCTGTTAATAATTGTACACCCACATTCTTTGACTGCCATTTTGCTCCCACAGCTAGTTTGTTGGAACACCCTTGTTACCTTGTCTCTTTCCCCTCCATACCCCAGCCCACTTGTTTCTTGCGTCCACCATTATCTTGTCATTTTGACTGTAAACTCTCTGGGGCAGGGACTGTCAATTATTCTAGGTTTGTGCTTTGCCAAGTTCAGTGGGGCGCTGACTTGGCTGAAACCTTTCAGATGCTAGCATAAGTAGTAGATTTTTCCAAAGGTGAAAATCCCATTAAAAGGGAGTGGGACTTTTATGCTCTTAAATCCCTTAACTGCTTTTGAAAGTCTCCCCCCTGAAGTGTCAAACCACCCCCCCTCTTACACAAAGGCCGGTGGGATTAACTTACTTTGCCTCCAATAACAACTGTCCTAGGCACAAATGGCTTCATAGGATCTCTCTTTATGCCTAAAAGAAAAAGGAAATGTGAAATTACCTAACGTTTTCAGAAAAGGTGTTGCAGACTTTCAGTACCTATCCACGCTTGCCCGGGTCAGATTGTCTCCTTCAGAAAGACAGACATCAGGTGAGTGACTTACGGTTGTACAGGGTGATAACGTGCAGGCAGTTCATGAGCTGACGCTTGTATTCGTGGATTCTCTTCACATGCACATCAAACATGGAGGAAGGGTTAATCTTCACTTTGTATTCCTTCTCCAAGAACTGGGCAAACTTGACTTTATTCTCCTGCGGAGCAGTTAAAAAAGGGCATTATTGCACACAACAGAGTTCACACCATCCCATGGCTTGTCCAAAGATTCCCTAATCCCTTACCTGTTTCACTTTGGAAACCTCCCGAATGAAGATATCATCATTAACAAACTTATGCAGCTTTATCAGCTGACTTAGATCTTTCACATAGTCCTCTCCTATTTTCTGTAATAACAATAAAATTAAGTAATTCAATACGTTCATCTCTAGAGTTACTGAATAGCCTTTTTACACAGGTGGTGCAAATTTAGCTCAGTCCAGGCAGATGGATACAGAACCCAGGGTGTTCTAACTTCAGGAGAGATCAATATTTTCTATAGACAGCACTTTTGTTCAAGAAATTTTAACTCAACAGGCTGAAAACTAAAATGACAAACAAGGTTTGGAAAAGGTTGGCCAGTTTTAAATTGAAAGAGTTAGAGGTCAGAGGTCCAAAGTCAAGCACCCCCCAATCCCTCTCCCGCGGAGAGTTTCAGAACACATTTGCCAACTTGGCTTCTCTAGTCATGTGGTCAAGAGCCTAGGATCTGGGCTTGAGTGGCTTGGGATTTTGGACTCTCCTAACTAGGGTTTATTCCAATAGGTCCCTGCTCCTAAGAGGTCTCTCCAAATGGGAGTTAAAAGGCAGACCCTCAGACATTTTTGAATGCTGGGCTTGTCAACCTGTAGCAGTATTTTGAAAGGCACAGCTATTTCCCTTTGGGGAAAGTGTACCGGGGCCCAAGTCCTGTGCATGTCCTTGTACCACCTACAAAGAGAAAAGGAGTAAGAAACTCAAGGTGGTTTTCAATTCTCCAAAGCTCGAAAATAATAATAAAAAAAAAATCTTAAGGAGTCTTTTAAAAAACACTTTCACTGCTCCCTCTGGCTGCAGCATTAGTGAACAAGGTGGGAGCACCCTGCACTCACTCACTCTCTGGCTCACGGGGACGCTACTGTACAGGGTACAGTGGGGGCAGGAATACTCTCAAAGAGAGACACAGGAAGTCCCTTGATAGCTTCTCATGAGATGGGGGACCAGTATTTTAAGCAGGCTTTTGAAGGCAGTCTGGGCAGTTTTCCCAGCCAGGAACACAGAGATATTCCAGGCCGGGAGAAAACAGTCTGAATAAAGCAGTTTCCAATACAAATTCTCTCCCCCCAAATGCCAGCCTTGAAAGAGACCCTCAGCCTCTGCTTCACTGTCTGGGGCTGGAAGATGAGGCGGGACAAGGGTGACCAGCGGGTGGAACTGGAGGGAAGCTGCTGCTTTTTCCTTTATTTCCAGCCATAGGCACCGACTCTGTGGGTGCTGCGGGGCTGGAGCACCCACGGGGAAAAATTAGCAGGTGCTCCGCCCCCACCGGCAGCCAAGCTCCCCCCACCCCCACCTGGCCTCCTCCTCCCCTGAGCATGCCATGTACCCGCTCCTCCCCCTCCCAGCACTTCCCGCCCGCCACCTAACAGATGTTTGGCGGCGCTTAGGACTTTCCGGGACGGAGGGGGAGGAGGCGGTAAAGAGGCGGGGCAGGGGCTTGGGGGTGGAATTGGGGCTGGGCAAGGGTGGTCCGGGGGCAGGATGGGGGAGAGGGGGTCGAGCACCCACAGGGCAGAGGGGAAGTCAGTGCCTATGTTTCCAGCTCCTGGATCTAGTGCTGCCCCCATGGGGAAACCAACCCCCCCACCCTCCCCCCCGAGAGAGATGCATCCTGAGCAGTCCTCCCTGATGCAGAGGCATCCAGCTACTGTGTTCCGTGAGGGTGCAGAGAGCACTCCCAAAGCCGTGCCTCACTTGGAGAAAGAGCCGGTTACCATTTTAACACCGTGCCCAAGCCCTCTTTCCCACATGCCCCCAGGACATGCACAAACAGAGATGTTGTAGTTACCTCTGCTATGAGCTCTGCTAGTCCTGGGTTGCAAAGCAAGAGCCAGCGCCTGGGGGTGATTCCATTGGTCTTATTCTGAAACTTCTCTGGTTCCAGGTCAGCAAAGTCCTTGAATCTAGGACAAGGACAAGGTAATGGTCTTATTCTGAGAGGCTATTCTTCCATGCTCAGTGCGAAGCCGTTATCCGAGTGGGCATCCATGCATATAGGCAGCGTTGTCTAGTGTTTAGAGCACAAGATTGCAAATTCTACTCCCAGCTTGGACAATGGGTGACTCACTGTATGGCTCTGGGATAGTTGCTTACTGTCAGAATCTCCCTTCCTGTACCATTACAACTGGGAATTGCAATGGTGGGGGAATTAAGGGGGAAAAAGGCTAATTTTACAGCCCATTTCTATTACATTAACATTCATTCATAAATAAATGTAACAATTGCTAATCCTGGCTTGCTCTCGGCATCCGTCACAAATGATCTGCACTGTGCTGATTTGATCCTGACTCAGACCATGCCTGTTTTCCATTTTATAAGAATTTTACTTAGTTGTACTCCAGTCTTGATTTCAGACATCTTACTGGACAGGGTCAGGCACTGCTGTACTTTGCAATTCATCCATTGCCATCAGCCACATTTATTGTTTTTTTAACTTACACCTGAGTCTTCACGATATCAGAGTGGATCTTTGCTACGCCATTAACAGCATGCGAGCCAATGATGCAGAGATGGGCCATGTTGATTCTCTTGACTCCTCCTTCTTCAATCAGGGACATTCTTCTCAGACGGTCAAGATCATTAGGAAACAGGGCTGCAACTTTCTGTGAGATGGGATAAAGGCCAGTCATAAATTTGATATCTATAATCGGGCATTAAGATCAGCTGCTCTCTTAGCCAGCAGAGGGAAAGCACACCCTCTGCCCTAATAGCATCTGGGGTCTGATCAATGCAAGGACTGTTATATGGTAAAATCCAATCCTACGTAGGTCTCTGGGGCCATCTGAAGCCTTTGTAAAATTCAGGTTATAAAGAACAGCTTCAGTTTTGATATGGGAATAGATCTAAATTTTGGAAAACGGTTTTGGGATTCAAGTATCATCCAGATGACAAATTCAAAAATGTGCTGTAATGATTTTTAAGAAAAAAGATCCACAGCAACTAGATCGTGGATACGTTCGAGCATCAATAAGGTCAGTCACTCTACAACTCAATCAATCCCAAAATAACCAGAACAAAAAAAGCCATCCCTGTCCACAAATAAGAACAGCCACCTGTATGGGCCAGTATAAAACAGGATTAAGTATACTTGACCTGATGAGTTCTGTGTAAGCTCGAAAGCTTCTCCCTTTCACGAAGAGAAGCGGGTCCAATAAAAGCTATTACCTCGTCCACCTTGTCTCTCTAAGGTTAGCTACAGCCAGCCAGCGGCGCTGCTGCTGTGAATCATGGGTCACTGAGGGTGGGCCAGGCCTAAGGCATCAGAGAAATGGACAATGGGACCAACAGCATCAGAAGTCCCAGAACAGAACAATAAGGAGTTCTATAGGGCCGACCCACTCCAGAGCGTGCGCTGCACATCCCAGATGAAGCAGTGTAATGGGCCTTGTTAGGAACAGCCGCACTGTATCATCCTCTACATGAGTTATAACAGCACCGCGTTCCCGGCAGCCCGGATGGCGGCACAACAGAATTCTGCTTTGAGCTCTGTTGCTGCCTGCAGCAGGGTAGCTGCCCCACTCTGGCATGAAAGGGGTTAAAGCAAGCCAGAGAGGCTGTGCAGAGCCCCAGCCAATCAAGTGGAGGCTTGAAAGCAGCCTATCAGGGCCAGGCTGGGCCCTATAAGAAGGCTGCAGGGCAGAGAGGAGCGCAGTCTCTCCCTGGTGGGTGAAGGGAGAAGCATACGAGGACGAGGACAAGGACAGGCTGGGGGAGCTCTAGGCAGACAACTGCTGCTCTGGGGCCCTGACACAAAGGGGCAGAGAAGGTGCTGTGGCTATGGGAAGTGGCCCAGGGAAGCAGGCAGTAGAGGAGAGTTTGAGGGGGGCAGTAAGTGGCTGCTGCTAGAGGGTCCCTGGGCCAGGGCCCAGAGTAACAGACGGGCCTGGGTCTCCCGTTTCCCCTCATTTGCCAGTGATGAGAGTGGCTAAGCCAGACTGCAGTTTGCCCTTGGAGGAAGGGGCTAGCCACTGAGGCAAGTGGTAGAATCTGAAGCTGCCAGTCCCCCAGAAGGGGTGGGAAGAGAGCCAGCAGAGCAGGCACGGTCAGAGGGCAGTGTCCAGCAGCGGATGCCGCGGTCCGGGAGTGACATGGGTTCGACTGTGAGGACGGTGGAGACCGAGAAAGTAACAGAGCGAGACACCACAAGAAAAGGTGCACCACTGAAAGAGCTAATTCCTAAATCAACCAGCAGGAGGCGCTGCGGTGTCCTGTTACACTGCCATTCCAGCGGTTTTGTTCCTCTCTCCTCTCCTCCCCATCAGTTGCTGCATTTGAAGCCTTGTGAAGAGTTTGGATCATTGACATCTGCAAGTACTTGTTTCTGCCCTCTGGTAAATCCAGTGCTCCACAAAATCAGCATTATCCGGTCTCCCCTGCTCCCATAAATAAATATTCTGTGTGTCTGGGCAAAGCATCTTTACCCACTGGCAAAGTGGTTTGATTCACCAGTTTCTCCTTTAGGAACGAATTTAGTGTTTGATTCCCCCCCCCTACTCTGAGCTTTCTTATAGGGCCACTGATACAGCAGAAGGGGGGAGAGGCAGGAGTAGAGAGAAATTTTGCTAATCTGCATCCTGGCTTGGTTTCACATTTACACTAAGGCCCCTTTGTGCTGCCAGGGTGCAAAGAGACCTTAATGTCCTTGAGATTTAAGCCCTCCCTTGTTTATTTTACACTCCTGAGTCAGCCCCATCTTCTCTAGAGTGAGCTTAATATTTCAGGAGGAAAACAACTTTGTTTCTCGGAGGGACTTCTTGTTAAAAATCGATAGATCAAACAGCCAGTATGGGATAAAGAGGAAGCACAAAAAAGGATTGCCTGTGGTTTAGCCCAATCCTTATGTCAAGGACCCCCTTCTTTTCCCTACCCTCTGTTGAAAAAGAAATTCAGCACAGATCCCCACAGCCACACATGCAGATTCCATGTCAGAGAGAAGCCAGCCCATTACAACCACCACGCCCCGGCACAGCACAGAAAGATACCGGATGCTTCCTTTCCCCTCCCACAGCGGGATGTGTTCGGCACTGAGTGAGTGTCCCTTTCATTTCAAGTTACTTACGTCCAGATGCCTCTGGTTTATTTCATAAATTATTTGCAGATGTCTCGGGAGCAGCTTCTCCACAAGATCGACCGGCCAGCGCTCTAGAGCTTCAGGGAGCACCGTGTGGTTTGTGTAGGCAAAGGTCTGCTTGGTGATATCCCAGGCCTGGCGTTTAATTGAGAGGGTTAACGGTTAAAAGAGTAAAGCCAAGGACGCCCCAAACCTGTACAACACCCACGTGCTACACACTCTGACAAAACTTTTCTCAGACCCAGTCCTGGGATACAAATTGTCCTCTCACGAGGCGGGGGTAAGGGTGTATGTGCCTGGGGGCTGGGTCTGCTGCAGGCTCCCTGAAGTTTAGCAAGAAAGTAATTTAATCTTTGCAGCCTGGCCTACACTAAATCAGTTTAACTACATCACTGGGGGGTGGGTGTGTGTGTGTGAAAAATCCACACCTATGAGTGGTAGAGTTAAGCCGACCTAAATCCCCTCACCTGCCATGTAGACAGACCCCTCTCAGGGAGGTGGATTAAATACAGCGACAGGAAAAACCCCCCCCCCCGGCCCCCCACTGCCGTGGGTAGTGCCTACAGTGGTGCGGCTGCAGCAGTAACATTTCAAGTGTAGACAAGCCCTGTATCTGCATTCGCCATCTGTAAAGTGGGGATGATGCCACCTCCTGTGTCTCCTCTATGTAAACGGACAGCTCTTACTAGGTAAATGTACAGCACCTGGCACAACAGGGCTATGTTCTCGTTTGGGGCCTCTTGGATGACTAATACCCATAAACAAGTTGTCAATCTATGCTGGTCACTCCAATTGTCTCCTTCATAACCTGTGATGAAACAGGCCTTTCTGACAAACAAGAACATTGTTGAACAAAGGGAAATTTCATTCCTTGCAATAGGTGCTTCCAGCAGGAAGACTCAGATTTTGCAGATCCTTAATGCTCTGCTTGTTTCTTTCAGATCAGAAGAAACAGGCTTTTTAAACAAACTCCCATGGATTCTGATATGGAATGGTGAACTTTTTTTATGTTGGAATTTTATTAAACTCCTATATAAGAATTCCAGATTATACTGGTCAAACAGAACATTACAGTCTGTGGCTGCTAGTTACTGGTTCCATAAATCCTAGCTTAGTTACTGCTCTAAAGATGCAGGTTACTGATGAAGTTGTTACAGACAACTGCTGTTCCATATCCTGCATGAGAAAGGTAGTGTGTCCTGATAGCTACTTTTAGCTATTTATTTTTATCTAAGAAGTTTTAGCACGTTTACAAATCCTTGCCACATAAATGTCAGACAATCAGCATTACAACAGTGAGCCTTTGTTCAGAGAAGCACACAGGACTATCGTCTCTATTTAACAGGCTGTGCCCATATTACGGAATGAGCATCTCCGCATCGATGGCTTTGTGCTGCACAGGAAAGGATTCAGTTTCCAAATGGTTGGTAGTCAGTTAGCTTACAAGTGCAACAAGAGTATGTATAAAGAATATATACAGATCGGTGAACATCTGACTGGCATGTGTGCAAACCCACTGAGCAAGCACCGTGTGAGGATTTGTGTATGCACTTGTGTGTATGCAACCCAACTTGTGCATATTTATTTTTATATTATACATAAAATAATAATAAAGGTGTATATATATATCTATCTATCTATATATATATATATATCTCTCTCTGATGTTGACACATGCAAAAGTGTTAGCAGACTTTTGAAAATGTAGGGCTATGCATGGAGCAGACTGACCTCTTCAGTAGTACACCTCTACCCCGATATAACGCGAATTGGGATAGGACGTGATAACGCAGCGCTCTGGGGGGCGGGGCTGCGTGCTCCGGCGGATCAGTGCTTCAGCGTGTCTGGCTCCGACACGCTGAGGGTGCCGGGCCGGGGCCGAGGGTCTCGGGGGGCAGACAGGGAGAAGGGAGGGTTGGATGGTTTGGAGTTTCTGGGGGAGGGGCGGTCAGGGATGGGGGCGTTGGATAGGGCGTAGGAGTCCCAGGGGGCCTGTCACAGGGCAGGGGTGTGGATAGGGGCAGTCAGGGGACAGGGGGCTGGGTGGGGAGGTTGGATAGGGCATGGGAATCCCGGGGGGCCTGTCAGGGGGCAGGGCTGTGGATAAGTGTTGGGGCAGTCAGGGGACGGGGGGGGGAAGGTTGGATAGGGCATGGGAGTCCCAGGGGGCCTGTCAGGGGGCGGGGCTATGGATAGGGGTCAGGGGAAAGGGGGGGTTGAATGGGTCGGCAGTTCTGAGGGGTCAGTCAGGGGGCAGGAAGTGACTATTAATAATGGAAATGTTCGAGGCCAATGCAAGTTCGATATAACGCAGTTTCACCTATAACGCGATAAGATTTTTTGGCCCCCGAGGACCACGTTATATCGGGGTAGAGGTGTAATTTGTTTTACTGATTTCTGAACAGAAACCTCACAAAAGGTTTTACAACTTAAAGATATAACTGTGCGTATCACAAGTTTAAAATTGGCCTCCATAAGTCCCTAAAGCTGTCCTGACAAGGCCTGCTACCTATCACTTTCTTCAACTTTGTGGTCTTGATCACAGTGTAGCTAGATTACAGGGGTAAATCCAAGAGTCTTGTCAATATTCTATCATATGCCATGAGAAAGGTAGGGGGTTATCTAGACAGCTGCTCTTTAGCAGGACTACACTTGCAACGTTCGGGATTCTCGATCACAGAAAAAGCACAGAGATGATTTTCCAAACCTTAGTCCATGGCAGTTTTTCAATGTCCACAAAAACCCTCATCAATTCGGGAATGGCCAGTGCAGGATGAGTGTCATTCAGCTGAATCGCTACCTATAAAAATAATACAAAATTCAAGCAACCAAACCTGTGATCCTTCATTTTGCCCCACAGCGATCTGCTTCGAGACATGTCAAATGTGCTACCTTTCCACTGATTTGTTCCCTCCTTTGAAGTTGGGTGGGTTTGAAAGTGAGTTCTTAGTCTAGGAAATACCATATCAGATCCTGAGAGAATCACTTGGTCTTCACAACCAAAACATTTATGAGGAAGTGGAAAGCATGCTTTCAAACTCAATCATTACAGACTTCACTTGGCCATTATCTCATAACGTTTACCTGATCTGGAAAAGAATCAAATATAGTTCGAACGCTTTCTGTGCTTCCAAATTTGGATGCTTTGAAACGTCGGATGATATCCTGGAGGGTGGCAGCCACGACGAAGTACTCCTGCTTCAGACGCAACTCTTTGCCTTCGAAAAACTACAAACAAGAACAGACAGGAATGCTACATAACCTGAATACAAGAAGGGTTTAATTCTCAGTTGGTTTGAGCTTAAATTGATCTGGGTTGCTCTAACCTTACAGCAGCGTGTTACTTTTTGGTTTTGGTATTTCCCCAGCAGCATTTGCAACTTCAACATTGCAGCATTGTGCCAATGCATGAGAATGAAAAACCGAACCTGACTAGAAAGGAGGAAGCTGTCCAGTTTGTTTTCCCTTGCCTTCAGTGAGTGAAATCGCTGAAGGAAAAAGGCAGAAAAGGACGAGAAGAAAGTTCATTTGTAAGGATTCTTTTCAGTGTTATCATCCCTGTGATTGGTTTAACCTGTAGCTATTGACTCCTTGTGCTGAAGTGCGGCGGGAAGTAACTCTTCACGCTCCTAGGCATACATGAGCAGGGTACCCAGCATGCCTTGCTTGGATGACAGGTCAAATCCCATCCCTGCTGGAGCCAGTTCTCTGCTTCGTTGAGGCAGATAAAGGGAGTTCTGGCAATGAAGGAAGCCACATAGGAAGCCAAACATATCTTACGCCAACATTTTCAAAATCCAGGGTCTAATGTTAGGCTTCCAAACAAAAGTGACCCGATGCCCATGAATATTAGAGGAACAATGAATTTAACCTCATGCCATTTTTTTTGACCTTGCGTGAGTTCAGCTGGAGCATCAGCCTGACTGGTTTTGGATTTAAGAAGTCTTCCTTAAACCGGATTTGTTGATTTCTCTCTTTAAAGGGCCTTGTCAGATCAAATTAGTCACACAATTCAGGGTTTATGAAAGACCGCCTTTTACAACACGCATAACTTCATTTCTCTCTCTCTTTAAAATTTCGGGTGGTATTTTCGAGTGCCCACATGGATTGAGGAGCACAAGTCACAGCTTTCAGTAGAACTTGCGCTCTAAATTTCTTAGATGCTTTTGAAACACGCCCCGGCCGCGCTCCCCCCGGCAATGAATATTTTAAAATACTCCTCTGCAGCGTGTGAAACCCCAGCTTCATGTCAGGCTAACTTAAGAAAACCATGAAGTAATGCTGATTGAAACGGCTCAGTGTTTGCTTCCCACAATGCACGGAGGCACTGTTTACACGCTCACTGTTCTTTCGTTGGTGTTTTTCTGATATGCCCTCTGCTCCAGTAGTCTGACACTGAGAGCAGGATTAATCCGTTTCCCTGTCTGGGCACGAGGAGGTTTTGATTTAGCTAATTAATCAAACGAACGAGCAACAGGCTCTAGCAGTGAAACCTTTAGCCATTTTTGGATGACTTACATTATCGTTCGGATAGAGGACACGTGATATGTTCTCAGCCAAATTTCTGTCCAAGACGGCTTGAATGTAATCTCCAACGTTAACTACAAGGGAAGGGTTGAGTCAGTGCAAGCGCAATTTGCACAAGAGGCTTGAGGGGTTGCACACAGGACAGTTAACAGTCAGAGGAATGACAGAAAGAGGGGGAATCGGACAATAAAGCAACACAAGCGTGACTGTCAAAGTAACAGGCGAGTCAGGAGCAGGCCCAGTTACTGGGCTATTCAAACTGGATCCTTCCTCCTTGACTACCTCCCCCCAGTAATTTCCCTTTACAGTTGGTTAAATAGTAAGTTCCAGTCCTTGTCCCAGCAGCATTCTATCATCCATGTTATTTCACTGCTCTCCCTGGCAGCCCTCCTCCTCCCCGCTCACTCCAAAGCATGCAATCGGCCTCAGATGTGGGGAGATTCAGGACAGAAGCGAATATGTCACAGAAAAGGTACTCACAGTCTCGGAGGTTGAAGTCATTAGGTGCCCGAGCAGACCACAGCCGCATGGTGTTGACAGTGTTATTCATGTATCCAGGCACAGGGGTATCGTAGGGCAAGGCAAGGACCACCTATTACACAGGGGTTACAGTATGACCTGTAGCGAGCCAGATTTGGAGGTCTTTTTTAGAGAAGAAGCTGGAATTAAAGCGTGACTTTGTGCGATATTCCGACTATTCCCAGAAACACAGCACGCCCCTAGATGTGTCAGTCAAGGCTACACACGGGGCCTGACCAAAACCAGCTGAAGTGAATAGAAGGATTTCCATCTGACTTCAAAGAGCAATGGATCAGGCCCACAGAAAGCGTATGTTGAAACGACATGGAATTCAAAGCCCAATGGTATCAGTAAGTGTCTTTCCACTGACTTCAACAGGCTGCGGATCGGGCCCTTAATAGTCAGTTTGGCACTGCTAATTATACAAAATTATCTGTTGCTCAGAACATTGTTGGGATTCTTTGCTAACTTAAAAAAACCTGAAAAGGTGGCCATAAAAATATGCTTGAAATGTACAAAACTGTTAGAATTAGAAAAGCAAGTTATGGCTAACCAAGTTGAATACTGACGTCTCCTTAAAAGGGAGAATTTGCAACTAGGTCTCCAACTCCAGCAATAGGAATCACTCATTTACACCTTAAAAGGGGGGGGGTGTAGAATATATTCTAGAAACATGCTCAGGAACATTGCTCCCTGCCCTTATACACCCATTTCAACCATCTAGATTTTGAAAAGTGCTATAATTCAGGACACGGGGTTGGGAGGAAGAGAGGGAGTGTTAGTGTTATGGAAAAACTAATCAGCACTCATCCCCTCCAGCCTGCAAGGAGAAGTTGCTCAGACTTTGATCTGAAGATGGGGTGTCTGGGGATCTGAAGATGGGGTGTCTGGGGAACCCCCAATTTCCCTGCTAGCTCCACAGACAGATGGCACTGTCAGCACGGGACACTCCATATGGTATCTGCAGGCTGAGCAATTACCAGCACAGAGGCCTGGTCAGAGGTTTGCCCGTCAGTAGCTGGCTATATATTATGCCAGGGTTGTTTGTGCTCAGGGGTGAAGGTGAAGTTTTCATTCCTACTCCCAGTACTGGTATCAGCCCAGGCTGCAAGGCAAGGGCTAGGAGGCACTTTGAAACGTTTGGTTAAAAGCAGTATTTCTTTGCAAGGCCTGCCTTCGCTCAGCTGTGGTCTCTTAGATGATTATGGTTCGTTTCCTGTCAGCAGCACAAATGTGCTGCATCTTGCAGACTTCTTTTCTGACTACTGTACAGAGTGTCAGTTCATTTCCGTGGACATAAACAGCTGAACAAATGTGCAGAAGGATGCTACGATAATACAAATAAACAGACAAGTAACAAAAGAATGCTACTTTACAACCTGCTGAATCTTACTAACTTCGTCCACTTCTACTAATTTCATTAAGTAATAAGATTATTTCTTTTAAGCTTCATGTAGAGTAGTTTCTAAAGAAATATCCTTCTCCACCTCCCCCCAGATGTTTACAGCTTCTTCATCTGGTGGGCAGGCAGCCACCATAGGACTGCCCCACTTTAAACTGGCCATTAAATGCAGGTGGGACGTTCAAAGCTCTGTAGCAGTTTCCACAGACTTTGTATTTAACTCAAAAGAGGATCCCAGGTTCAGGGGGGCCAAGAAGAGCTGCAATAGAATTCACGAGTAATCACAGATCTGTCATGTTGAGCCTCCTTGAAGTTTATGGAAGGAATAAGCGACCAAGACGTGGGCTCCACCTCAGATTTATCCCCTTTTATATCCTTCCTAAACAGACCACTCTACTGGCAAGCCACAGTGTCCCTTACACAACAGCAAAGGAACAACAGACATCGGTTTTCCTGCACTGGAACTGCGGGAAGTTTTCTTTCAGGATAAAATACTCAGTTTCTAGCTTTTTGGGGAAAAACAAAAATGCATTTCCTCCTTCAACAGGCCTGTGCATGACCCAGCTCACGTCAGTACCTGCGTATCGACCCACTTCTGTCCACTCTTGGTGTGTTCCACTCTTCCATAAAAGTGGACAGGCAGCATGTACTCGGGACGGGCTTTCTCCCAGGGGTTGCCGTGTCTAAGCCAGTCGTCGGCTTCTTCCACCTAGAAGGGGGATAGTTAAACAGAACCATTTTTTACCCCCACCTTGTGCAAGGTGAAGCAAACAAGCTAAATGCCACCATTTGAGCTAATGCAACAAAAACATTTGGGATCAAAGAGGTGATATTTTTAGGGCCTGGAATAGAGGGAGTACATCCATGTGTTTGGATTGAGTTGTACGGCCCTTCAGGTATGTCTACACTGCAAAGAAAAACTCACGGTGGGGAGTCTCAGAGCCTGGGTCAACTGACTCTGGCTTGCGAGCCTCAGGCTGCAGGGCTAAAAATAGCAGCGTAGAAGTTTGGGCTCAGGCTGGAGCCTGTACTCAAACCCAGTGTGTGTGGGTGGGTGGGGTGTCTTGGGGCCCAGGCACCAGCTGCTGTTTTTAGCCCTGCAGACCCAGCCCCACGAGCCTGAACCAGCTGACCTGGGCTCTCACTCTGCTGCAGGTTTCTCTTTGCAGCGTAGATGTACCCTACGAAGCCAGGCCCATTAACATAAAAGTAACTTATTCATACGCTTCCCGTTCAGAGAGATCTAATAAGTGGACTCAGGGCAGTGATGGGTCAAAGACAACCAGAGAAAAACGCCTCAGTTCCTGCTTCTGATTTAGATACTGGGATGAGGCCTAAACAGCACGGAGAATTGCAAGGAAGTTACTGACCCCTGGAGAGAATAGGGCTGCTTTTTTGTTCAATGATGATTTTATCAATATTGAGCACAGTCCTAAGAAAATTTGGGGGGAGGGGATGGGAATTTTTAAAGACATTCATCCTTCAGATTATTCCTTGGAGCGGTGTGTTTCTCTCAGCATTTGATTAATTTCAGAATGGAACCAAAAACAAAGAAAAAAGTGGTTTATTTCCCAGTGTTAACAGTGGAAGACAATTCTGCATAGCGCTGGCATGATGCTGAAAACTTAAAATCAAGGATAAGTAGACTCAATATATGCGGACAAGTGGAACTCACTCATCTTTTAGAGAAATGGGACAATTTGCCACTGTGAAAGGGACATGGCAGTTGGGACTCAAAGAATTGGAAGACTGAGTTATGCCAGTTTAGCCTCTACACTGTGTCTTTGTACTGCTCTTACCTGGGACATGGGAGAAGAGGAAGGGAAGCAACAGCTATTTTTACATTTTATTTTGGTAAAAAAATATTTTTTTAATAGGGGAGGACTTTTACCCCCCCACTGTCTCTTAATTGAAGCAAACTCTGGCCAATACAATAATAGCTCACCTTAAGTGATCATTCTCTCGTTACAGGGTTTATGGTAACACCCATCGTTTCATGTTTTGTGTGTATATAAATCTCCCCACTGTATTTTCCACTGAATGCATCCGATGAAGAGGGCTGTAGCTCACGAAAGCTTATGCTCAAATAAATTGGTTAGTCTCTAAGGTGCCACAAGTCCTCCTTTTCTTGTTGGTTTAACTGTGTCACTCAGGGGTGTGCATTTTTCACACCTGCGTAATCTAGTTATACCGACCCAATTTCCTAAGTGCAGACCTTAGACACCCATCTTTCATCGAAAGCCAGTGGAAAGAGGACCCCCATCTCCCATTCATGCCTTTGATAAGCTCCTAAAAAGTTATGACTAAGCAGATCCTCAGCACACACCCTGCCTCTTGGCCCTCTCATGGGTCATACTTCAAAGGAAGCCCTCCCAAGAGGTCCCCATCTTGGGAAGCCCTAAACTGAAGGGGTGCTGCAGCCATGGAAGGTAAGGGACAGTCTAGTGCCACTGGTATCATGTTCCAGTACCAGATATGGACTGGTCACAGAGCTTGCTTATACACACCAGATGGGATCAGCATAAGACCCTTTAGTGCTCACCCAGGTATGGCTGAGCTATGTTTAAATAAGGTATTTTACACACAGCGCCACCCAGTAGCCGAACAGTTTCATACACTTTAGCATTCCATTCCCTCTCCTCTAAGTTCTACATTCCCACCATTTACACTTGTAAACCTCAAAGACAGCAAGATAGTCTGTTCAATGTATCAGTCCGTTAACTGTCTCTAAATCATACTGGTTTTCTAATCACATGACCTGAATATGTAACATGGTCATCTGGCTGTCCATTAGTTGCAACGACTGACTGCAGTTCACTTGGAATCCTTTTTATTCTGCATCGGCCACCTGTAGAGTTTGTTCCTCAACAATCAACAGAGCAAACTGTAGAAGTTGACAGTTTCTGTTGAACTCTTCATTGTTGCTCTCAATCACATGATCTGGGTACAAAATTCTTTTTCTTTACAACAGCTGGAGTTGTACATCCATTTACTCCATTCAATTAGACATGAACACAGTCACCAGATTCTAGAGCTGGCAGTTCTCAGAGGAATGTCTGTTGTAGAAGTGTTCATAAACACCTTTAGCCTTTTTATTCAACTTGGCTACTCTCTTCATGTCTGTCCACTTTGGAGACAGAACTACTGTTCCAACTTTGGAAAATAATCTGAGTTGCCTTCCCCTCAGGAGTTGTGCTGGACTATATCCAGTGGCTCTGTTGGTGTCGATCTGTAACTCAGAAGACCAAGGAATGGATCTTCCTGCTGTAGGATTTTCTTGGCTGCCTGTACAGCTCTCTCAGCCTCTCCTTTCACTTGTGCCTAATGTAGGCTGCTAGTAATATGATCAAAATCATATCTTGTTCAGAAGGACTTGCATTCTGCTGTAGTAAATTGTGGTCTGTTGTCCATCACAGTTGTTCTGGAATACCGAACTGAGCAAAAGTGCACTTCAGCTTCTCAATGACACTGCAACATGTTATGTCATTCAAGAATATTCCACACTGACCAGGTAATAATGTCCTCTGAATTTGCATAAATGTGCAGCTCTCTCTTCCAACGTCTCTCTAGTAGGGGTGTTTGTACACTGTATGGTTCAGCATGGTCTCAACTTGATTTGTACTAGATCTTCTCTCAAGAGTCCAATATCAAATTCCCCACTGAGTTCTTCCATCTTTCTCACTAGGCCCATCATGGTTGCTTCGCTGTCTTTGATCACTCACACACAGAATGCAAAGCTTTTGTCTTGGTTAGTTTTTCTGTGCGGAACTGGCCCATGCAGTTCAGAATACCTCCAGGGCAAGCCAGAGCGGCGCCAGATGAGGTTGAAGTTGATTGTAAGTCCCTTCTGAGAAGACTGTGATGTCGGTTCCTGAGTCAATTTTGAAGTCAATAATCTTGCTATGAATATTCAGTTTCACTCTCCAGGCAGGCTCTATGTCAGCACAAGCGATAGATCCCAGAAACAATGGCTCTTGATTGTCTGTAATGTGAGCCAACTCCCTGACTGCTTTGGTGCACAAAACAGTTGCATGAAATATGGACATTTAACATGTATTACACGGTGTGCCTCCGGCTGGAGGCAAAATCTCTTGGGATATGACTTTCCCCAGAGCTTGTAGAATTTGTCCCTCTTAACCTGGGAGTTCTCTCCCCTTGCCTCAGGGGTTTTATGACAACTTAACACTGAAGTGTCTGTTTACAGTTTCTAAGCTCCTTTTCAGTTGCTCTGAGAAGTTTTGCTATCTGCGCAGGTCAGACTGCTTTGCTTTCTGTATAGCTGTGACTCTCCTTTCAACCGTCACCGCTGTGAGAGGTTTTTCCTTTCTGTTAACCCAATAACCAGCCTCCATCTGATTGTTTTCATGTTTTGCATTCCCCAAAATCAGTTGCGAGCCAATGTACGCAGAGCTCTTATGAAACATTCAGCATTTCCCCTGGTTCTTGAATTCTCCGATGAAAACATGCTCTTCCATAAAGTATGCATCAAACATAGCCAGAACCCTTTCATGGTCATCTGTACTGAAGTCAGTCACAAAGTCAAAGGATTTAAAGATCTGCTCTGCTTGCTTCCCCATAGCACAAATTAAAGATAATACCTGTACATCTCCAGGTTCATTGTGGAGGTTGTGTGCAATTCAGACTCTTGTGAAATACCGCTTAATCTATCCATTGTGACAACTTGCTAAAGCTCTCTTGGGCATTGAAGAGTGGCATATCGATGAGATCCTGGCAACCTTTGTTGCGGTTTTCCTTCTATTTCTGTTGTCAATTTACTCCTGACACCATGTCACGTTCCTGTACCAGATATGGCCTGGCTACAGAGCTTGCTTATACACACCAGGTGAGTTCATCATAAGATACTTTAAAATACATAGGAGTAGAGGACAAGACCATGTTAAGACAAAGCAACCAAAGAGTGAGGAACGAATGTCACTGCCCTGCTGTTTAACTAAACAGCTCTTTTAATAGGAAAGAAGTTATAAACTGCGCATGCTGAGGAAGGCAGGTTGGGGTGAGGTTCGTTTAAATAAGGCATTTTACACATTGTGCCACCGAGTGGCTGACCAGTATATACAGGTTAACATTCCATTACCATTAGTGAAATCATTTGTTCACATGGCTCTTGGATGAGGCTTTTTGGCAGCTGATCTGTAGATGCACAAAGAGCTCCCAAGCTCATTAGCTGGAGAGCCTGATTTCTTTGAGAGAATCCATGCACAGGAGAGTTGGAGAGCCACGTTGTTCAGAGATTCGGGGACAGATTGTCAGAACAGAGGCCTGAAGATTTTCATTAAAAATGCACACTCTGTGAGCTGATGTGCAAACTGGGCATCTAGAATTCTGTGCATTCTCCGGCACAAAGCCTGACTTGCATTTGCAGTTATGGTAACTGCACATGAAAATTCAAACAAACACTTATACCCACACCAGGCACCTATAATCTGACCTTTTCTGTTCACTTTAATTAAAACTAAAAGACTATAATAAGAAACACTCAGGAAATCTTTACATGGTTGTATGTTTAATTTCATGCAACACCAACCAGTAAAAGACTTTATTTCAAGTTTTTTAACATCCCAGTAACTGCTCATGTTGACAATCATGGGTTAGCCTGGGCATCTCTGTTTTGTAATCTCTACATTGAACCCTGGTTATCATTTGCAAGATCTTCAGTTAATGATTTCCCCAATTTCAACAACTCAGTTGCTTAAAAAAAGATGTTGAAAGCCAGGTCTTCCACAACAATGCAAGACCTTATAGCTCCAAATATATCAGAGTATTTTTAGAGCTATAAGAGCACTGGAGCTCCATGAGAGGCAGATGACCATTGACAGAGAAGCGTTCCTTCTAATATGCTTTTTTCCAGACAAAGATGATTACAATAGTCTAAGACCAGATCTGTTTACAAGGTAATTGGTTCCCTGTCTGCTCACTAACTCAACTGGATCTTGTGAGTGTGATGAGACAGGAATAGATTTAATCAGAATTTAAACCTCATCCTGGAGACCTGCTAATGAAGCAGGTTGGCACCTCAGTGAAGAAGTGCTGCTAAACGGAAGACTATAGATTAGACACCGCCTTAATGCTGCTGAATGAGAGCTATAGAGGAGACAGCCATTATGTACAGGTCATAGGAGTAGAGGACAGGGCCATGTTAAGACAAAGCAACCAAAGAGTGAGGAAGAAAAATCATTGCCCTGCTGTTTAACTAGCAGATCTTTAATAGGAAAGCAGTTATAAACTGCACACTGAGGAAGGCTGGCTGTTCATAGGATTAGTCACTGTTCCCTTTCCATGAGTCAGATGGAATTCTGTATAATCAACTGCAGGGCGGATAAGAGCCCATGCCAAACATGCAATGTTGGCTACACTTTAAAATAAATATATATTTACACACACAAACACACACACGCACGTACCCTCCAGGGCCATTAGAAGAGCTGGATACCACAGATTTGTGCTAATAAAGGAGAGTTTCAGATTACAGCTCCAGACGAAAGCTTATTGACAACACACAAAAAATAGAAAGATTGGAGCACTGCAGATGGCAGAGAACAGCTAGGCCTGTCACAAAGAAAGAGGACTTTCCCAGTTTGTAAAGAGCCAGAAACCTGGGCCCATAACCCAAAGGTCTGAAACTGTCCCCTGCTAAGAATGGGCACCTTTGAGCTCAGAAGCCAGGAAAGAACCTCCTTTCTTGGGGGATGGGTGGGACTGGCCTAGGTCTTTCCATCTCAAACCTACATGACCTCTTTTCCACTCAGGCCAGTGCGCGCTGATATTTTGCCCCTGCAAGTGCATCTACCTTTCTCCCTGCCACAGCTTTCTCCTTTATGGGGAGAAAGAGAGGGGGGCTTCTCTGTCTGCCAGAGCCCCAAGGATCTTCTCCTTTCCCTCCTTGTGGCCCTGGGTCACAACAATTCTTCTGTTTTGTTTTGTTTTTTTTTGGGGGGGGGGGGGGGGGTGTCAGTCAATGTTGCTCCTCAGCCATGTAAAAGTAACTCTTCCCCTGCCCCAGGAAGAGGTGCACTCCCTTTATCACTCTTCCAATTCTACCCCAATGAGCATGAGAGACCAAATTCAATCCCTGCATGGGTGGGTGCAGCTTCCAGTGAGGTCAATGAGATTTATGCCTTTTTATATTAGGGCTCAATTTGGCCCCAGGACTACAAATGGCTTCTCTGGCATGGCAGTGCCACAACTAGGCACCTTCCTTTGGTGCCATTCCTCCACAGCACACTCCTAACCAAACCCCACAGCGTACAGCTACACATGGACATCTAGCTGCCCTCTCACTGCGGTGGGCGCACAGGTTTCAAATACGGGCAAAATCAACGAGCCGTTTATCATTCAAATGCTGCAAAGTTCAACAAGGAAACGTCTTCTGACAGCCTGGAGTATCATTTCAGAGCAGCGAGGCAGGAACACCTCAGCCTGGTCAGTCGCTGCTGAACAAACTATTAGTCTGGGTGAACTCAAAGGGCCCATTGTTTCTCCGTGCAACGCAGCTATGCCAAGATATGCTGTAAACAGATTAGTATTCTGCAAGCACCAACAAGTCAATGTTACCAACCTACAATACTGGTGTCCAAACAGAACTGCATTTTTCATTTACTAAGGCGTTTCATGCTTTTAGGGCCGACCCTGCGTAACAGAGAGAAGGCGGGTTTTGTGGTTAAGGTACTGGACGGGACTCGGGAGACCTGGCTCCATGTCCTGGCTTTGCCATGAACTTCTTGTGACCTTAAACAAGTCATTCAATCTCTCTGTGCTGCAGCTCCCCATCTGTAAAACAGAGATGGTACTTCCTTTCTGCCACCCTTTACAGCTTTAGATATACAAGGCAGACAGACTCTTCAGGGCAGGGACCGTCTCTTACGGGGTTCGTCTCCATACAGTGCCTATTAGAATGGGGCCTGTTATAACTGGGCCTACAAATTTACCCTGACTGTGAGCTCAACTGCTAAGAGTGAGTGAAAGTTCATAAATTGTCACAATGACTTCTTATATAAAATTGTTTAAAAGAAGGATGCAAAAAGGAGAGAAAAACAGATGTAATTTAGAAAGGGTTTTACGAATGCCACTCAAGGACTGTGTTAAAATTGTAACTGGTAAGGTTAAAAATATCCCAAAACTGGTGCGTCCAAAATTAGGCCTATTTGGTGAACAAAGTAATGAGAGGATGGAGTATTCCATCCACCACTCCGTTTCAGGGTTCTCACAAAGAGAAGACTATTAGGGAAAGTTAGTAAAAGCAGCAGCTGTCTGCCAACAAACACTGCAGCACGCCTTATCATGGCTGCCACCCACACCATCCCCTGGGACCTTGGACCTTCTTTGTCCTAATCCTGAGAGATGTCCTGATCAGACCAGGCAACAGAGAAGGACCCAGATGACATTGTCACTGGCTAAATTCCAACCACCACCTGGGAAGTGAGACTTTGTCCCCTTTCCCCTTCATTGTGTCCTTTTCCTTCCCCACCTTAATTTCTTTCCTCTCCTCTTGCCTTCTGTTTAATAAGAGTCTCGCTTAGCCAGCCAAGACTGCGTATTTTACAACATTGCTGTTAGCATTTGACCAGAGTTGCAACTAAAAGCAATGCCATAAACATATTTGCCCATTCTTGGAGGGGCTGATAAGTCTTCTGAGCCTGTGTTTTTCCAGCAGGGAGATTGCAAGCGAAAGTCAACGTCAGAGACAGAAGCTGCATTTTCTATCTTGGCTGTTCTTTTCTTTTCCCTTTTGTGGTTGTTTTGCCTTGTCTTCCAGGAGACTGGATTGGGCTTTAAACAGCAAGGACAGCTGCAGCCCATCTCAACAAACTTGTGTTTCTTCACCAAAAAGGACAGTTATTACTATCTAAGACATTGTCCAACAAAAGTGGGAGGGGTTTATTTCTTTTAAAAAAAACCTCTCTAGCTAAAGGAAACAAGGGATGTTGTTAAAATGAAAACCTTATTTAATACTTGACATTTCAAGTGATTGATCTTTAGTAAAAGGTTATAAGGATTTTTAATAGCATGTTTGCCATGGTACTAAGCAGGCTAAGGTCCCCGAATACCAAACCCTGAACCTAGTTTTAAACCAGTTCATGTTGGACAATGACTGGATTATGTTAATACCTTTGACGCTGGCTCAAATATTTCATCTAAATCAATGCAACAGGCCCCGATTTCAGTCAGGGTCCCTAGATACGACTGTAATACCAACCACACGCTCCCCAGCAAGCTAGATTTAAAAGCTGACACACGCTCCCTGCGTTCTATAACATTTTGGTGGGGGCAGGCTGGAATCTAAGGTAGCTTCATTTAGGCTTTAAATAGTGACTGAATGACTCCGGTATTAAAAAAAAAAAAAAAAAGAAGAAGAAGCCAGAAGCCCGGGTGGTGTTTATTTGGATATTAAATTTCGTGTTCGCCCCAGTGGTCAGCGAGCAGCTGATATTTGTATTGACACCATGGCTTCAACATTGTACTACTGTCAGGGGGAAGCAAGGGGAGGCACTTTGAAATCATTGGAGGAGCAAGTTGGTTAGATGAGTCTGAAAAAAAAAAAAGTGTGTATTGTGTATTTGATTTTGATAGGCTGAATTCCAAGCATCCCAGCCTGTTCCCTGGCTATCGTTAAATACATCCTGAAAACTCACCTTCTTAAGCAGCTGAAACTTTAATAATTCTAGATTAAGCACATGTTTTTGCAACAGTAGAAACTTCAAATTTAGCATTTTTTTCCTCAAGGCTTAAGATCCCATACACTAGCCATCCAATGTAACAGCATGGAGTGCGGCCTGACAATGCATCGGGTTAAATAGCTACAAACACAAGGGCAGGTACACTTTGGTTTTGGTCCACTGAGTTATTATGTGGGTGGCTGCAGAAGGGTGGGTAGAAAGGATTCTCTCTCTGTATTGACATAGACATGGAAGAAAGAGGCAACATAATCCCCACTTAACCATCACAAATAGTTTTGGTTTTTGTTTTGCTGGAGGAATGACCTCTCTTTCCCCATGTTACAAGCAGGAGAGTAACTCATGTTTTAGGATTTGAGGCATACTTATCAATAAGCCAACTGCAGGGGGAGGGATTTTGAAGAGCTTTTACGTTTTCCCTGGGGGACCGGGAACACCCTCCTCCCCCAAATAAAATTCAAATTTCAGACTTTCAGGGCATGTTTCTCCAGTTAACAGAACGCTGCATCTTGTATTGGCTCCCCTAAATGCAGCTTCACTGCCTAAATTAATCTAAACCAAGAGATCTAAAGTACTCAAACTTGGACAACATGTGATAAACAGGACAAAACATCTCAAGTGACCCATGCCCCCAATGTCGGTGTTTAAAGGAAGCACATTCTTTGCTTCCACAAGGTGGGGAGGGAAACAGCAGGGTTTGGCTTAGGTGTACCTGCCATCCATCTCGGATCTTCTGGTTGAAGATTCCATATTCATATCTGATGCCATACCCGTATGCAGCAAGCCCAAGTGTTGCCATTGAGTCAAGAAAGCAGGCTGTTAAGGACAGACAATTTAGGGACGTATTTAGCGAAATTTCCCATTATGGTTTCATCAGCCCCTGAAAGTGACAAGCTTACAAAGCAGCCCAAATATAAAAAAACAGAGCTCCCTACTTCGCGCTAAGTTGAAAGGTACATTTACGCAGCATGCATATGCAGGCACGGCTTAGAGACCGTCAGTTAATCTCTTTTCCATTCCACATCTTCCCATTGCTCCAACTCCTTGTCTGCATAACACACAACACCACATACCGCCTTCCCCTTTGTGTATGTGGCTCCAACCCCATGCCTGGCACACCACACGTACCACCTCCCATGCTAGGGAAACAAGTACTTTGAGGACTAAAAGGGAAGGGCTTATTGGGGAAGAGATGGCCAGCCCTCTGTAGAGATAGAGGTGGTTAGGGACTATTTAGAAAAGCTGGACGTGCACAAGTCCATGGGGCCGGACGAATTGCATCCGAGAGTGCTGAAGGAATTGGCGGCTGTGATTGCAGAGCCCTTGGCCATTATCTTTGAAAACTCGTGGCGAACGGGGGAAGTCCCGGATGACTGGAAAAAGGCTAATGTAGTGCCCATCTTTAAAAAAGGGAAGAAGGAGGATCCTGGGAACTACAGGCCAGTCAGCCTCACCTCAGTCCCTGGAAAAATCATGGAGCAGGTCCTCAAAGAATCAATCCTGAAGCACTTAGAGGAGAGGAAAGTGATCAGGAACAGTCAGCATGGATTCACCAAGGGAAGGTCATGCCTGACTAATCTAATCGCCTTTTATGATGAGATTACTGGTTCTGTGGATGAAGGGAAAGCAGTGGATGTATTGTTTCTTGACTTTAGCAAAGCTTTTGACACGGTCTCCCACAGCATTCTTGTCAGCAAGTTAAGGAAGTATGGGCTGGATGAATGCACTATAAGGTGGGTAGAAAGCTGGCTAGATTGTCGGGCTCAACGGGTAGTGATCAATGGCTCCATGTCTAGTTGGCAGCCAGTGTCAAGTGGAGTGCCCCAGGGGTCGGTCCTGGGGCCGGTTTTGTTCAATATCTTCATAAATGATCTGGAGGATGGTGTGGATTGCACTCTCAGCAAATTTGCGGATGATACTAAACTGGGAGGAGTGGTAGATACGCTGGAGGGGAGGGATAGGATACAGAAGGACCTAGACAAATTGGAGGATTGGGCCAAAAGAAATCTGATGAGGTTCAATAAGGATAAGTGCAGGGTCCTGCACTTAGGACGGAAGAACCCAATGCACCGCTACAGACTAGGGACCGAATGGCTAGGCAGCAGTTCTGCGGAAAAGGACCTAGGGGTGACAGTGGACGAGAAGCTGGATATGAGTCAGCAGTGTGCCCTTGTTGCCAAGAAGGCCAATGGCATTTTGGGATGTATAAGTAGGGGCATAGCGAGCAGATCGAGGGACGTGATCGTTCCCCTCTATTCGACACTGGTGAGGCCTCATCTGGAGTACTGTGTCCAGTTTTGGGCCCCACACTACAAGAAGGATGTGGATAAATTGGAAAGAGTCCAGCGAAGGGCAACAAAAATGATTAGGGGTCTAGAGCACATGACTTATGAGGAGAGGCTGAGGGAGCTGGGATTGTTTAGTCTGCAGAAGAGAAGAATGAGGGGGGATTTGATAGCTGCTTTCAACTACCTGAAAGGGGGTTCCAAAGAGGATGGCTCTAGACTGTTCTCAATGGTAGCAGATGACAGAACGAGGAGTAATGGTCTCAAGTTGCAATGGGGGAGGTTTAGATTGGATATTAGGAAAAACTTTTTCACTAAGAGGGTGGTGAAACACTGGAATGCGTTACCTAGGGAGGTGGTAGAATCTCCTTCCTTACAGGTTTTTAAGGTCAGGCTTGACAAAGCCCTGGCTGGGATGATTTAACTGGGACTTGGTCCTGCTTTGAGCAGGGGGTTGGACTAGATGACCTTCTGGGGTCCCTTCCAACCCTGATATTCTATGATTCTATGATTCTAAAGAAACACCAATTGAAAGCAGGTGTGGATGGGAGTCAAGATACAGTTGGCCTTGGAGAGCGTTCTGAGTAGACAATGAAGCCCAAGGTTGATCTGATACTCAAGCAACTGGGGGATCATCACTGGGGTCTGAAAGTCAGTCCCACTTTCTTTTCCATCAGACCCATATGCAGCCCTGCACTAATATAAGCCAAGAGTATCAAAGTCTGTCCGTCCCTCCCTCCCCCGACACGCACCTTCCTCCTAAATAGTCCTGTACTATAAACAGCATTTGCAGGGCCACTGGTTCAAAAATAGCAAAGTCATATCTGCATGGTTGTTATCCTATTATTCAGCCAGCGTATCTATTTTCTGGAGTCAACATTTTGCAAGTTACAGCCAGGCACTAATAGAAGAGGAGAGATAGCTTCTGTGCAGGAGAGGCCAGACTGAAGAGGACAGGTGGAGTCCAAGAGCGAAACAGACTATATTTAAACTATTTGGCAGACAGCTTAGTGAATGAAAGGAAATCATCATTTTTATTAGGGGAGGGGTGTGAGTGAAAGGCAGGGAGATCACATAGATGGGACAAATTAGTGCCCTGCATATTAAACTCATTTCCCTACCACCAGCATTGTCCGCAATGTTCATACTACAAGAAGGCATGGCCATTTAATTTACACTTATAATTAGGTACCACCACAACACAGGCAGACAAGTGCTCCTTGCGTTCATGGGAAGAATGCCCAATGTGTACTGGACTGCTTGGCAAGTTCTCAAATCATAATGTCCTGGAAGCTCACTTACCAGCCAGTCTTCCAAGACCTCCGTTGCCAAGGCCAGCATCCTCTTCAATGTCCTCCAGCTCTTCTATATCCAGCCCTAGCTAAATATAGACAGAAGAGAGATGAGCTCTGTGCTCTCGAACCGAGTGGCAGAATGAACATTTACAATACCACTCTGCCACGAGGGAGCAGGAGAAACACAGGAGTTAAGATGCAAACAGAGCTATTGGAAAGAACCCATTTACAAGGAGCTCTGAACACAATTAATTCAGCACTGCACCGTCATCCCTTGTTACTATCCTGGCAGGCAGGTGCTCAAGAAGGAACTTGTTTATTGGATTCCAGGCTTAACCAGACTCATCTCTGCAGCTGCGACAGTGAATTTCCCCCAAAGCACCTTTGGCCCTCTACCCTTTCCAGGCACCGTGGACAATAGCAACATAAGCCCCTCAACCCCAGCCCACTTGCACTTTTTGTTCTTGAACTAAAGAGCTGATTTATATAGCACCTTTCATCTGAAGCTGCCAACATGCTCATCAAAACTTCACAATACAGAAGAGAAACATTTCGCCCACCAGTGAAACACAGCTACTTTTGGAGGATGGTAACCACCTATAACAAGAGCACTACACAAGAGTTCAGGATGTTAAATGAAGAATAGCTGATCCACCTGAAACTACTAGAGTAACTAAGTATGAAAAGCATCAATACTTCATTGGCTGTTAGCCAGGATACCAGGGCTAACACCTGTTCTTCCAAAGAGTGCCAGGGAATTTTAATGATCTTAAGCTGTCAGGACATTGGTCTTAGATCTCATTCAAAAGACAGTGCCCCCAGAAGCACAGTGCCCCCTCACACCTGGCTGTGGCATTGCTTTATTTCCGGCAGTATGTGTCACATACACTATACCACTTTACAATTTTTGTGAAGGTTTCCCATCCAAATACAGACTAAATCTGATCCTGCATTGCTTTATCCAACAAGGTAACAGCTCAACTCATGGTACATACCACGAAGAAGTTTTGGGACACTGGAAATGAATTCTAACACTGAATTTTGCTAGGTATTTTTGGGTAGATAAGTTGCTGTGCCTACGTATAGAAAATCTTTGAAAACGCTGTACTCTGTATGAAAACTCTGAAAGACGTTTATGCCACATGAAACTAGGCCTACCAATATATGGGGCAGGGACCTAGCATTTGCACTAGAGTACAGTTATATTTCAGCATTACATTTTACAAAGAGACTTCTTTAGATACTACAGAAAATCCATGTAAGTTAGCACATACTGCTAGTTAAATTATTAATTTTTAGGTATTAAAAAACGCAAAGAATATTTTATAAAATTATTACTCAGTTCATACCAACAATCATCAAATACCACGGCTGAAAATTTCTCAGAATAAAACCTTACAGGCCCTACCATCCATGTAACAAAAAAACACATTTAAATAATATCTTCTCCAATCAACCAGAACAGTACATTCCAGTAACTCCAGAGGTATATTAGCATAAGATGTATTTGAACAAAGAATCTAAACACATTCCTCTTCGAAAACAAGTCCCTCACCTTACTGCTATTCTCTTTGTATCGTGAAAGAGTGCAGTATAAGTGAAAAATTCAGAAATAAACGTGTTTCAAAAGGAGAGCCATTTGCTTGAAGAATATCCCTCCTGCTGTGTAACTGCTTAAAAATGCTATGCACTAGAGAGCATACTGTTAACGAGAGTACAAGGGCAGCAAAGGGCAGAATGGAATAAAGCCACTTTCAAAACTTTGGAACAACACGAGCTGTTGTACAACGATGAATGGTGGAGCAAAGCCAAGCCATGAGTGACCACGATAACCTTGGTCCACTGGCGCGGATGGAGTTATGCCTCCTTACACCAGGCAGGAACTTGGCCCAAAGTCTTGGAATATTATGCTCAAAACACGGACTAATTTAATGTTAAGGTTTGAAGCTCTGCTAGTGATAAGTCAATGTACAGCATGCCTCCATTTTACTGAACAATCATGAGTCACTCTGGATTTAGAGAGCATTTAACAGTTTACATATATGCTCGTTAGCTAAAAAGTAACTATTATACACCACTGACTCTGCGACCAGCCCACAAGCCTCAAACAGCAGTGACAAGCAACATTTCTGTTCCTGTGAAAAGGGGAAGTCGAATTTTACACCAAGAGGTTTATTCTAATGCTGAAATTTTGCAAATTCAGTAACATCCTGTCAACCGATAGTGCCAAAAGCATAGGAATTTCCTTATGTAGCCAACACCCACTGAACACCCAGTCAGTTAACATTCTTCCAAGACCTTTACTTTGGCCATTTAGGACTGTGTCTATCAATTGACTTCTTGGTCTACAATATTCTCCCCCTCCACCCCTCCCTACCCCGGTGCCAAAAACAAAACAAAAACCCCTAATGACTAAATATTACTCCGCTAAACCACAATATAGACACACTTACCTGATAAATTGCCTCATCACAAGCATTCTGCAATCCAAGGTTTATCATGGTGTTCTGTAAGGTACGGCCCATATAAAATTCCAGAGAGAGATAGTAAACTCTCTGAAATAAAGAAAAATGAAAGCAAATCTGAAACATGTAGAAACAGTCTCCTCAAAAATGTTCAAGATCTGGAAACATTATTTTGGCATCTTCTAAATCCAAGAGGAATAAAACCAGCTTATATCATCAAGAGGACTCTTAAGTCTTTTTAAGGTAACACCTCGAGTAGAAAATCCTGATTATTAGCTGATGCCTTGATTTAAAATAAGCATGGCTTTAAAAATTCATAAGCCACTTTGGGCAGGGGGTGAGGGATCCTAACCCACTGATTTCACTTTTTAAAAAAAGGTGTTTTCAGCCTTTAGGATTGTAGCGATAACCCCATGCAGCACTCTCTTCCTGAGTCTGCAGACAGACTGCTTCAGGCCTTTTGTGCTGTACATGTAACCAAAGGAAAGGCTGGAAATAGGGCGGATGCTGGGGAAAAAAATTATAAAGTATGCCATGCAACAAGATGGAGGAAAGGCCTAACCACCTCCAACCCTGTGTTCTACACCCTCACTGCTAGTTTTAAACAATTAATGCTCACACAGGGAGAGGAGAGGTCCAGGGTGGAAGAGGTTGAGTTTTGTTTGAACAAGAGATCAGAACTCCTCCAAGAGCCTTAACCTGTGACCGACAGTTTCATTGCATCAATGGGAGAGATGCATGTTCAGATCAGGGGCAGCATTTTGCTCTATGTCTATTTATGAAACCGAGTTAAAATGTAAACGAAGCAGACATTTCAAATTAAACCAGGCTTTAAAAACTCCAGACAACTGACCTGACTCTGATGCACAGAGTGCTTTCAAGAGCTACTCCTGCTTCCTGAACAAAACATCTAGATAGAATCTCCCTTGATGCAAATATTCTAAATAATACAAGTCTTTGTTCCCTGAAATTTAATTTCCTCCAAGGATGATTGTTTTTATTGCAGTAGTGCTAAGAGACTCTAGTCAGGGATCATGGCTCTACTGCGCAAGGTGCTGCACAAATGACTCAAAGAAAGACTCGTTGCCCTGCCCCAGAGAGCTCACAATCTAGGACTGTAACAATATGTAACAGGTGAGAGGGAAGGTAACAGTAAAGACAAGTACATTTGCATAAATGGTCACAGTGGTCACCGCTACATGCCACTCGAGCCAATGCCTGCTAGTGATCTGTGGGCATCACAGCAGAGGTTGGGTTTAAGGACGGATTTAGAAGAGGAGAAGGTGGCAGCTTTGTGAATGTTGACGGGGGGGGGTCCCTTCCACATGTAAGTCACAGTGTGGAAAAGAGCGCAAAGGCGCTTGTCGAAAAGCAGACATATGAGAAATCATCATTGGCTGAGAAAGGTGGGGGCAGCCTTGTGATAAGTAATTTGACTTGATAGATTGGGAGGGGCTTTCAAATGATGTCACAAACAGGATTACTGTTTAATCCGCTAGCAAGCACAGTTCTGTGTTCAATATCAACCAAAGTGGACAAGCAATGACCCTAGAGGAATGTTAAGCCAATTCACTTGAGACTGCTTGAGCTTTTTACTTCAGTCCCACTTCCTTCTCAGAGGAGCCTGAGGGTTCAGAGGATGGACATTTCACACCTGGTCATGTGATACATGAGTTCTCAACCTCCTCCACTACAATGCTCCTAGTTCCCACAAGTACCTAAAGTCCCTGGGTCTCCATGAAGTACATGTATCTACTCTAGAAAATTTTGAATTACAGGGCCTGGGTTTTCCTAGAAAAAATGCAGTCTGTATGCGCAATGCTGCAGACCACAGTCTCTTGAGATATGACAGTTGTCTATTACCTTTTAAATTTTGATTACACGTGTTCTGCACTTTTTGGTTTCTTATTGCCACATTATAAGGATCAGAGTTAAGAAATACAGCCAGGGAGTAAGAAAGGTGTACTTTGGCTTGACTGTCTTCTTCAGTTGAAGTTCAGAGCAATAGAAGAAAGTGAGAGTTATATATAAACAATTGTGAAGGACGGCTAACATGGCACTTTCACAGAGTCATAAAAAGAGGCTCCTTATACTTTTGCAATGGCTCATGTAAAGTATTCCTAACAGGCTCAAAGGAAGTTTTAAACTCTAGTAGTAAAGCACGTACAGCTTTGAAGTTCTGTCACTGCCAATTAGTTTTGCTTTTATTTTGAGCTGACTCTGACCTTTTTGATCCCTTAAACTAATTTACGCTAAAAGGGTTTCCGGATATTTGTTGGTCGGCCAGACCCACTGGACAATACAAAAGGGGGCAGGAATACACAGGAAGAAACTCTGCAGTACAATACAGCAAACACTTTCTTTCCAAGCATTGGATATTGGAGTTTGCAGCCAAGTTTTGTTCAACTAGCAAAACAAGTTAAAGTGGCCTAGTTTGTTTAAACCCAGTTCCTGGAATCAGGGACAAATGAGGAAGCAGACACGTCTCCCTCTAAAAACACCTAGTTCCAGCTGAATGCAAAGCAAGAGCAAGGGGAGATTTAGCAAGGTTTGCTCATGAGGAGTTTAAGATGGGAAAGCAATGTCTCCTCCCAATCTCCAAAATCTAGTCAGGGCTTCCCCATGCCAGACATGAAGTAGCCTCCCCACTCCTGAACCTTGGGAGGGTCTTGAGCATAGGTGCGGGACCAAGAGGTGTGGCAGCATCCCCGGCTTGAAGTGGTTGCTGTCGTATACAGGTTTTGCAGTTTGGTCCGATGGCTCTCAGCACCCCCACTGTACAAGTTACTCCTGGTCTTGAGTCAGAAGCTACTCACCCTTCCCATAACTTGCGGGATTTATACAGCTATGTCCCTGCTTGGGGACCTGCCCAAGGAAGTGGTCCCAAACTCACAGTGCCTTCCCCCTCCCCACTGTGCCTTGCACACCACTATGCTCCCCTTGGCCCTTAGCTTCCCACCTACTGAGCAGCCCTCCCTGGTGCACATCTGGGGCTTGTGTACCCCTGGTGATCCTGGACTGGGTTCCCTGTACCTGGGGGACCTACCTGCCAGCTGCCAGCAGACCCAGTGCACCCCCCCCCCCCCCGCCCCGACGTGGTGCCTCCCCAGCTCACCTTGGGGTCCTTCTCGTAGTAATACTGCTGGGTGCGGATCCACCTGCCCACCAGGTGGTCACGCACCGTGTGCGCCAGGGCGAAGTAGTAGTCGCGGGGGGTGGCCACATTGCGGTCCTTGACCAGGGTGAAGTGCAGGTGCCGGTTGAAGCCCTTCTTCAGCTCGGCCACGTTCTCCACACCCACGATCCCGCGGATGCTGATCTGCTTCCTCTTCTCCTGGTCGGTCAGCGGGCGCGACATCTCCCTGGGCCCGGGACTGCGGGGGGGGGCGGGGGGGCAGGATGCACGCTCAGCACGGGCTCCTCCCCTCCCTGGGGTACACACAGCCGGCAGGGAAAGGGGGCCCAGGGTGCTTCTCCCCCCCCCCCTCCACGGGGGCTGGAGACAGGACCCCTCGCCACCCCACAGGAGAAGGGAGGGTGATCCGGGGAGGGGACCCCCCCCGCCTATAAATGGAGAAAGGGGGAGCACCCAGGTATAGAAAAGGGTCGCATGCACAGGGCAGGGCTGGCTGGTGAGTGGGGACCCTCAGCCCCCTCCAAGGGGTGCACGCAGGGTGGTTTGGGGGGGGGGCGACCCCCTGCGCCCCTATCCATAAGCGGGGTGGGGGCTGTGGGGCGTGCAGGGGGGCAGGGAGGGGAACCCCTTTCCCGCCCGGGGGGGGCAGCGCTCCCCGCAGGACGCGGGGGAGGGGGGCGCCCCCCGGGGAGGGATGCGCAGCGCGGGGCCGGCGCCCACCTACCCGCTCTCGGGGCGGCTGCTCGCGCGTCTGCGGGGCTCGGGGAGCGGCGGCGCCCCGCCCGCCGGTATTTATGGCCCGCGGTTGGCTGCGGCCAGCGCCGCTCGCAGCCACTCCCGGCCGGGCTGGCGGGTTCCTCTGCCGGGGGCGGGGGCAGGCGCCTGGCGGCCGGCCCCGCGCTGTGCAAACAGCCTCCTCCCGGGGCCGGCTGCAGCCCTGGGCGGCAGGGAAACCCGCCCAGCCGGTGCCTGCAGGGCGCAGCCGCCTGCACAGACCCACCCTGGGCTCTGGGGCGTGTTTGCTGGAGGACACCAGGGCTGCAAACGGGGCAGGGCGGCCTGTTTGCAAGGACTTAGCCTCACCTGTGAGCCTGATCTGTGGCTTGGGGGGGGATCTGAAGGGGGAAGGCAAAAATAGGGTTTGCAGCCAACTGAGCCGCAGCAGCCTCGGCTATGGACTTTTGTCTCCCTGTGACATTAACAAACAACTTGCGGCTTTATGAGGCCCTCCCTTCCAGGGGCTCTTTGCAAACGGGTCCGTGCACCGCCTCCCTGGCGCACAGGAAAGTGAATCAGCCCTACGCTGTGGAGGAGCGGAGTGTTTCTTCCAAAACAAGAACTGCCGGCTGGATTAGTGCTGACCTGGGCTTCTTGCCAGCGTAGCCAAGCAGGAGAGGAAGGAACAGAGGGGTATAGCTCTGAAGAAGAGCCCTGTCTAGCTGGAAAGTTTGTCTCGCCACCAGAAGCGCTGCAGCAATAAAAGATATTCGCTCACCCACCCCCTGTCTCTGTAAGAGCCTTAGAAGGGATTTCTCTCCATGTTCTGAAATATTAAAAATCAAATCTTCGCCCAGAGCTACAATTTAAGGAAAGAAACATCAACACTCCTTCTTAGGAGTATATCGTCCATGCCCTCCCCTTGTTCTGCCTGGCCTGCCTTTCCTATAATTGGTCTCAGAGTAGCAGCCCTGTTAGTCTTAGTCTGTATTCGCAAAAAGAAAAGGAGGACTAGTGGCACCTTAGAGACTAACCAATTTATTTGAGCAGAAGCTTTCGTGAGCTACAGCTCACTTCATGGGACGCATTCCGATGGAGTGAGCTGTAGCTCACGAAAGCTTATGCTCAAATAAATTGGTTAGTCTCTAAGGTGCCTCTGGTCCTCCTTTTCTTTTTATAATTGGTCTGTGTCTTTAACTCCCATTGAAGTTGATGTGAAAACACTACAAGGCCTGGTTCTTCTGGGTTTATAGATGAACAACATACCCCCATATCTCAATGTCTGTCCTTGGACCCGTTAACCTTTTACCCCCAATCAGGGAGATTGCAGATTATGTATTCCTTACGCCACCCGTTCCTAAACTGAATTTCACACCTCTTGATAATCTGTACCTTATTGCCTGATAACCAGAAACTTCTATGCTTCAACTCTGTACCATTTTCTTTTTACTTCAACATCATCTTAAATAAAATTATTATACCCCACTCCAGAAATTAGATCTTATCTTGCTTCCAAATATTTGTTGTCTACCTTCATCTTGCCTTGAGGGCAAGTTTCTTGATAAAGAATGAAATTCTACTTCTACTTTTCTGTTAACCTACAGCTATGTTTGTATTGATTCTCCAGTCCTGTGTATTATTGTAGCCCATCTCAGTAAAGCCAACAAAATCAAAGAAACGAGTGAGAAAAGCAGACGGCTTTCCTCTTCCGGCCAGTCCAAACTGTGGCAGGGTGTGGAGTAAGTTGTCAGTTTCAAGTGCCATACCAAGAACAGATTTTACATCCTCCATAAAATAAATGCTTTAAGAACAGCTACAAAAATGGTATATAGAAAATGTGAATGAACACATAGTTGCTACACAATTCAGAGATGTGAAGGCCACTAGTAAAACTAAGCCTGTGTTAATGGTCACCTGCTAACTGCAGTCCCATGTGCTAATTGCCACTAAACTCTTTGGCCCAGTGAGAGTTCCTCCATATTAATCAGAATGTAATGCACCCACCTGGTAAGATGACTGGAAAAATAACTGTGTCCATGGTGTCCATCATGAAGAAGTTTCATGGTTGTCGTCCCCCAGACACACACACATTTAGCAGGATAATTTTTCAAATGTTAACCTCTGATTTGGGGTATCTACATTTTTGGGCTCTGTGATGGGGTATTACATGTTACCAGTCTGGGTTCTAGGAAGTGCCACCCTGGTAGAAGGAGAATCCGCACCCCTGCTTTCCATGCTGGATAGGCCAGAATCTGACCAGGACAAATTAAGTGACTGTGTAATACATGCAGCTGGGCTTATTACACTACATTAAAATAATAGGCAGGAAAGAAAAGGGTGGAAGTGTGTCATAAGCAGGAAAGAGAGGATTTTTATTTGGGACTCTGCTAAAGTTTGCAAATGGTAGGCAAACCTCGTTTTATTTGCGGACCTTTCTCACAGCTGGAAGGGAGAGCCCACCCTTTGACAGGCCCCAACTTTAGCTGTTTAAATCTCAGGGGGAATAGTATTTATATTGACATGTTAAGTGGTTAGATGTTTAACTGATAGTCAGAATGCACACATGCAATTTATGCGTATAGATCAGAGGTTCAATCAGATGTCGAGCTGAGAGCTATTTGGAAACTTAGCCCAACACATATGGGAATTACATTATGAGATGCTCATTAGGAAAGAAAGAGGTTGCATTCATATTGATTTTTTTTAGTTTAAGTCATAAAGTGAAGAAGGAAGGAAGGCTAATGTTTGCAATCAAGCATGCTTATGCTGTCAAATTAATGAAATACACCAGTGCTGAAAGAGGCAGTAAATAAAAAGAATTGAAACCTAATAGTGTATTTATAGGGACGCTTGACCACAGAGTGGAATAATCAGAAATGTAACTGTTTGGTAATGCACGGACTCCGTTCAGCCATTAGACATACATACCAAGGTCCTACCTTTGTTGTTAAAACAAGGAGAACCAAAAAGGAAGATTTACACAACTGTTCCGACCTGCTGGAAAACCACAGGTCTTCAAGTGACTTTCTATTTTATAATGGACTACTAGAACAAGTTTAAAGAGCATCAACGAATATGGAGAGGACTTTGTATAAATCATAAGAACGGCCATACTGGGTCAGACCAAAGGTCCATCTAGTCCACTATCCTGTCTTCTGACAGTGGCCAATGCTAGGGGTCCCAGAGGGAATGAACAGAACAGGTAATCATCAAGTGATCCATCCTCTGTTGCCCATTCCCAGCTTCTGGCAAATCATATGAACTTTAAACTGTCCAGTTAAGCAGCTAACAGAGAAGGAGAAACTGCAACTTGAGCAAGCATAACTGCAAAACTGGCCAAGGGATGCACCACAAAGGGGCCCATAGAAAGTGACTTGTGGAGGTTAGTTGCTGACTGGACCAAGCCAGCTTGTGTTCAAGGTATGTAGCATAAATGCGATACCAACAGTTATGGCCTAAGTTGTCTGACACAAGCTGGTGTGACAAGATGTGTTGCACAAAAAGACTAGAAAATTCCAGTCCCAGTTGCAAGAACTCAAAACCCGAAGTTGGCTCTTCCCTGATTGGATGGTGAGAAAGGATGACTCTCCTTGTGGTTGGACATTTTGAATCTTCAGAAGAAGTATGGCTCACCATCTGATTGCTTCATGCCAGCACCTCCAAAAAGAGGAATCAAGTTGTACTGCCCAACAGAAACAGGATAAAATGGCCTGTGTTCATCAGCACATTGCTTCCTGAAAGCCAAGGATAGCTGGAAGGGACAAGATTCATAGTCCTGCCTGTCCTTTGTTCCGCTTCTGTCTGGCAGAGTCTTCTCTTGCTGTGAATGATCACTGAGCTGAAGATGGACAGGCTTATTAAAGATCTGGTGATAAGTAACACCCACAGGCTTTTTCCTGGATGATGACCCAAATCAGTTAATTTACCACTTCCTAAAACTGAGTAGTTTAACTCAGTTATCAAGGAAGTGTACGTGCTTGTGTATGTGTTTTAAAGCGTCTCACGGAGTTACAATATGTGAATTTGTTTTGTAACAAGTTCCAATCAAGACTGATATAAAGTAGCTTTAAAACTGAATAAGTTACTATAGTTAAGTAGGTTTATAGAACACTGGTTCTATAATGGTTAATGGTTTCACACTGCCTTTCAAGTTCCAGATGTAGATAAACATGAAAGAAGACCAAGTGTGCAAGCTTTTTGACCTACACTTGGGGTATGTCTACACTATGAAATTAGGTTGAATTTACAGAAGTCAATTTTGTAGAAAGCATTTTTATACAGTCAATTGTGTGTGTCCCCACACAAATGCTCTAAGTGCATGTAGTTGGCGGAGTGTGTCCACAGTACCGAGGCAACCATCAACTTCCGGAGCGTTGCACTGTGGGTAGCTATCCCATAGTTCCCGCAGTCTCCACTGCCCATTTGAATTCTGGGTAGAAATCCCAGTGCCTGATGGGGCTAAAACATTGTCGCAGGTGGTTTTGGGTACATATCATCAGGCTCCCCTTCCCTCCCTCCTTCCGTGAAAGCAAGGGCACACAATCGTTTTGCGCCTTTTTTCCTGAGTTACCTGTGCAGACGCCATACCACGGCAAGCATGGAGCCCGCTCAGCTCACCATCACCGTATGTCTCCTGGGTGCTGGCAGTGCATTGCTACACAGCAGCAGCTCATTGCCTTTTGGCAGCAGACAGTGCAGTGTGACTGGTAGCCATCATGGACGTAGTCCTGGGTGCTCTTTTAACTGACCTCAGTGAGGTCAGGGGCGCCTGGGCAAACATGGGAGTGACTCAGCCAGGTCATTTCCCTTTTAAGTTTCGTCTCATGGCGATTCAGTCCTACCGGCAGTGCACTGTCTTTTAATCAGCAGCCAGCAGAAGACGATGGCCAGCAGGCATGCTGCGCCGTCTTCTGCCGAGCACCCAGGAGATGACGATGGCTAGCGGCCGTACTGCACAGTCTGCTGCCAGCAAGATGTATAAAGATAGATGAAGTGGATCAAAACAAGAAATAGACCAGATTTGTTTTGTATTCAGTATCTCCTCCCTCCCTGCGTGAAATCAACGGCCTGCTAAACCCAGTTTTGAGTTCTATCCTTGAGGTTTTGAGTTCTACCCTTGAGGGGGCCATTCTGTTTCTCGCAAAGCCACCCCCTTTGTTGATTTTAATTCCCTGTAAGCTAACCCTGTAAGCCATGTCGTCAGTCGCCCCTCCCTCCGTCAGGGCAACGGCAGACAATTGTTCCGCCCCTTTTTTCTGTGCAGACGCCATACCACGGCAAGCATGGAGCCCGCTCAGATCACTTTGGCAATTAGGAGCACATTAAACACCACACGCATTATCCAGCAGTATATGCAGCACCAGAACCTGCCAAAGCAAAACCTGGTGAGTAGGCAACGTCAGCGCGGTGACGAGAGTGATGAGGACATGGACACAGACTTCACTCAAAGCACGGGCCCTGGCAATGTGGGCATCATGGGGCTAATGGGTCAGGTTCATGCAGTGGAACGCCGATTCTGGGCTCGGGAAACAAGCACAGACTGGTGGGACAGCATAGTGTTGCAGGTCTGGGACGATTCCCAGTGGCTGCGAAACTTTCGCATGCATAAGGGCACTTTCATGGAACTTTGTGACTTGCTTTCCCCTGCCCTGAAGCGCATGAATACCAAGATGAGAGCAGCCCTCACAGTTGAGAAGCGAGTGGCAATAGCCCTGTGGAAGCTTGCAACGCCAGACAGCTACCGGTCAGTCGGGAATCAATTTGGAGTGGGCAAATCTACTGTGGGGGCTGCTGTGATGCAAGTAGCCAATGCAATCAAAGATCTGCTGATATCAAGGGTAGTGACCCTGGGAAATGTGCAGGTCATAGTGGATGGCTTTGCTGCAATGGGATTCCCTAACTGTGGTGGGGCCATAGACGGAACCCATATCCCTATCTTGGCACCGGAGCACCAAGCCGGCGAGTACACAAACCGCAAGGGGTACTTTTCAATAGTGCTGCAAGCACTCGTGGATCACAAGGGATGTTTCACCAACATCAATGTGGGATGGCCGGGAAAGGTACATGACGCTCGCATCTTCAGGAACTCTGGACTGTTTCAAAAGCTGCAGGAAGGGACTTTATTCCCAGACCAGAAAATAACCTTTGGGGATGTTGAAATGCCTCTAGTTATCCTTGGGGACCCAGCCTACCCCTTAATGCCATGGCTCATGAAGCCATACACAGGCAGCCTGGACAGTAGTCAGGAGCTGTTCAACTACAGGCTGAGCAAGTGCAGAATGGTGGTAGAATGTGCATTTGGACGTTTAAAAGTGCGCTGGCACAGTTTACTGACTCGGTTAGACCTCAGTGAAACCAATATTCCCACTAAAAGAAAAGGAGGACTTGTGGCACCTTAGAGACTAACCAATTTATTTGAGCATGAGCTTTCGTGAGCTACAGCTCACTTCATCGGATGCATACTGTGGAAACTGCAGAAGACATTATATACACAGAGACCATGAAACAATACCTCCTCCCACCCCACTCTCCTGCTGGTAATAGCTTATCTAAAGTGATCATCAAGTTGGGCCATTTCCAGCACAAATATTCCCACTGTTATTACTGCTTGCTGTGCGCTCCACAATATCTGTGAGAGTAAGGGGGAGATGTTTATGGCGGGGTGGGAAGTTGAGGCAAATTGCCTGGCTGCTGGTTACGCACAGCCAGACACCAGGGCGGTTAGAGCACAGGAGGGCGCGGTGCTCATCAGAGAAGCTTTGAAAACCAGTTTCATGACTGGCCAGGCTACGGTGTGAAAGTTCTGTTTGTTTTTCCTTGATGAATCCCTCCGCCCCTTGGTTCATTCTACTTCCCTGTAAGCTAACCACCGTCCCCTCCTCCCTTCGATCACCGATTGCAGAGGCAATAAAGTCATTGTTGCTTCACATTCATGCAGTCTTTATTATTTCATCACACAAATAGGGAGATAACTACCAAGGTAGCCCGGGAGGGGTGGTGGAGGAGAGAAGCACTAGGAGGGGTGGTGGAGGAGGGAAGGACAAGGCCACACAGCACTTTAAAAGTTTAAAACTTTAAAACTTATTGAATGCCAGCCTTCTGTTGCTTGGGCAATCCTCTAGGGTGGAGTGGATGGGTGGCCGGAAGCCCCCCCCGACGTTCTTGGGCGTCTGGGTGAGGAGGCTATGGAACTTGGGGAGGAGGGCGGTTGGTTACACAGGGGCTGTAGAGGCGGTCTGTGCTCCTGCTGCCTTTCCTGCAGCTCAACCATACGCTGGAGCATACTGGTTTGATCCTCCAGCAGCCTCAGCATTGAATCCTGCCTCCTCTCATCATGTTGCCACCACCTTTCAGCTTCAGCCCTCTCTTCAGCCCGCCACCTCTCCTCCCGGTCATTTTGTGCTTTCCTGCACTCTGACATTGTCTGCCTCCGTGCATTCGTCTGTGCTCTGTCAGTGTGGGAGGACAGCATGAGCTCAGAGAACATTTCATCACGAGTGCGTTTTTTTCGCCTTCTAATCTTTGCTAGCCTCTGGGAAGGAGAAGATCCTGTGATCCTTGAAACACATGCAGCTGGTGGAGAAGAAAAAGGGACAGTGGTATTTAAAAAGACACATTTTATAGAACAGTGGGTACACTCTTTTCCCGGTAAACCTTGCTGTTAACATTACATACATAGCACATGTGCTTTCATTCCAAGGTCGCATTTTGCCTCGCCCCAGGGCGTGGCTAGCCCCTGCCCCCTCCCCCTCCCCGTGGCTAACAGTGGGGAACATTTCTGTTCAGCCACAGGCAAACAGCCCAGCAGGAACGGGACCTCTGAATGTCCCCTTAAGAAAAGCACCCTGTTTCAACCAGGTGACCATGAACGATATCACTCTCCTGAGGATAACACAGAGTGATAAAGAACGGACATTGTTTGAACGCCAGCAAACATACACTGCAATGCTTTGTTCTACAATGATTCCCGAGTACGTGCTACTGGCCTGGAGTGGTAAAGTGTCCTACCATGGTGGACGGAATAAGGCTGCCCTCCCTAGAAACCTTTTGCAAGGGCTTTGGGAGTATATCCAGGAGAGCCGCAAATGCCAGGGCAAATTAATCATTAAACATGCTTGCTTTTAAACCATGTATAGTATTTTAAAAGATACACTCACCAGAGGTCCCTTCTCCGCCTGGCGGGTCCGGGAGGCAGCCTTGGGTGGGTTCAGGGGGTACTGTCTCCAGGTCCAGGGTGAGAAACAGTTCCTGGCTGTTGGGAAAACCGCTTTCTCCGTTTGCTTGCTGTGAGCTATCTACAACTTCACTTCCGTGTTGCCTCCATCTCCTTTGAAGGAATCAAACAACATGGTTGGGGTAATGGTGGCTGAACCCCCTAAAATGGCATGCAGCTCATCATAGAAGCGGCATGTTTTGGGCTCTGACCCGAAAGGCCGTTCGCCTCTCTGGTTTTCTGGTAGGCTTACCTCAGCTCCTTAAGTTTCACGCAGCACTGCTTCGGGTCTCTGTTATGGGCTGTGTTCTTCATGCCCTGGGAGATTTTGACAAATGTTTTGGCATTTCGAAAACAGGAACGTAGTTCTGATAGCACGGATTCCTCTCCCCATACAGCGATCAGATCCCGTACCTCCCGTTCAGTCCATGCTGGAGCTCTTTTGTGATTCTGGGACTCCATCATGGTCACCTCTGCTGATGAGCTCTGCATGGTTACCTCTGCTGATGAGCTCTGCATGGTCACCTGCAGCTTGCCACGCTGGCCAAACAGGAAATTGAAATTCAAAAGTTCGCCGGCCTTTTCCTGTCTACCTGGCCAGTGCATCTGAGTTGAGAGCGCTGTCCAGAGCGGTCACAATGGAGCACTCTGGAATAGCTCATGGAGGCCAATACCATCTAATTGTGTCCACAGTACCCCAAATTCGACCCGGCAAGGCCGATTTCAGCGCTAATCCCCTTGTCGGGGTGGAGTAAGGAAATCGATTTTAAGAGCCCTTTAAGTAAAAAAAAAAGGGCTTCGTCGTGTGGACGGGTGCAGGGTTAAATCGATTTAATGCTGCTAAATTCAACCTCAACTCCTAGTGTAGACCAGGGCTCAGTCTATATAGAGACAAGGTGTGTGAGGTACTATCTTTTGTTGGACTGAACTTCTGCTGGTGAGAGAGACAAGCTTTTGAGCCACAAAGATCTCTTCTCCAGGTCTGGGAAAGGAACTCCCAGCATCACAGAAAAATGCAAGTTGAAATAGATTGTTTAGCATAAGTAGTTAGCACATTGTAAGGGACCATTCAAGGTAGAGTGGCCCATTAACAGCTCTGTAGTCATGGAACAAAAAGAGGGGGTCAGTGGGTTACAGATTGTTGTGAGAAGCCATACATCCAGTGTCTCTGTTCAGCCTATGATTTTTGGTGTCTAGCAGAGTAATGAATTTAAGCTCCCAGGCTTGTCTTTTGAAAGTGCTGTGCGGGTTTCCTTTGAGATTGAGGGCTGATAGGTAAGATATAGCGTCTATCTAGTGTGTCATAAATGTCGGAGTTTATTTTAGGTAGTTAGGAGTGTTAGGCAGAGCCTCGGGTATATATTCATTGGGAAATAGGTTAAAAAGGATTGACTACAATAGATCCACTAGGAAGGAGACCTTGGTGAATTGGCCTGTAGGTAAACTGGCATGACCCCACTGGCATGTAATCTAGTTTTGGATTGTTTTTCCTCTGTTGTGTTAGCAATACCAGAGATGGAGTTGATAACCAACTGGCACAAATGAGGCCCTATTCTGAATCAAAAATCTATAAAAAAAGGTCCCCTCCCCAAGATTGTAATTGAGAATGTGTTATCTTCTATTGTGGTTATGCGATTCGATTCTGAAAACGTGAATGGTTATACCAACCAAATTTCTAGTTTGTGTTAGCCAAGTCATAGTCCAATACTGTTTTTGCCTTCTGATGTCCTTCGCTATTAGTTAGTATTGTTAAGAGTAGTTAATAAAACATTATACAAGTAAACTCAGCTCTTGGGTCCTTTTCTTCAGTTATGCAATATACATTAAAATAACTTTAAGAAAGGTGGGATGGTCAATCAGTTAAGCAGTTGCTTAGCCCAGGTTTGCTTTATACCCTATCTTTTTTACACAGGGAAATAGGAATCCAGGAGGGAATGTTCTCTGTGTGTTTAGTGAACAATGTGAAAACTGCACACACCTGAGTAGGAACGAGACGGACTTGTCTAAAACTAACCCTTCTCATTTAAAAAAGAGCAAATTAAAGGATTATTGTGTAAAGGGAAGCTTAGGCACTATTTGTTCATCAGTAGATGCTAACTCCAGACAGAAGAGAGGCTCACTGATTATAAATGGTATTTAGATGTCAAGGAGAGTGTGCCCTTTAGTTTGCAACAGTATCTTAAATCCATAGTAAGCAATTATGCACTAAGGTCTGACCATCAGTTGCAATGTTACTTTTGGTCAGAAAGGAAGTAAGTAGCTTTTATTTACATATGTTGAATGAGGAAGTTGAAATTAAGTACATGGATGTTTAAAATGGTCTTAAAAGAGCAATAGATTGGAGGTAGAATCTGTCATTCTGGTGAGTGGATGGTTATAATTTATTACATCAGTGATTCTGTACGTAGATTTTTCCTGCTGCGTAAAGTAATGAAGCTACTCCAGCAAGAAGGACCAAACAGATCTAATTTGCTCCATGCTATTCACGCTCACAGGCTACCACTGCCAAAATGCTAAGAAAATTAAGCAAGCAGCCTGCTTAGAGACAAATCAGTCCTAGTCCTTCTGGAATCTTTGCATGCTCAGATTGCTGATGAAGGCTTCCATTACATCAGTTGAGGAAAAGCTAGAAACTGGTGAAACAAGTGGCATCTGTAGCAGGTTTGGGGACCTGATCCTGTGCTGAAAGATTTGAACACTCTGAGCTCTAATTGCAGTGCCCACTGAGGGAGCTGAGCTTTCATGGAGTCACGTCCACCTGTGATAAAGTTATGGATGGATGCAGCAGAATTAAAATTGTAGGTGTACAAGGAACACACACTAAAGAGCTCTAAGAACTATAAAGGCTGAAGAAAGGACACAGGCCCAAAGTGAGGTTACACAGGTTACTGGAAACTCCCCCCCCCCACCTCCCCTACCAAAATGCAGAATGTCTGACTACTTAGAGATTTCAAAGGGCGGTGAATCTATGGATCCTACTATTTTAACTGCTTGAAGTCTGGATCTTATCCTCAACTTCTGCAAGATGCTGCTGTATTTATAAACATGCACCCGTTGTACTTAAGCCTCTGGGTATTTTTAAATTCTTAAGTATAATTAGATTCACAATCAATCTGTGAGAGCATACCACTTCCTTTCACAAGGAAATAAACATACCATCTGAAAGAGGGGAAGATGTGTAAACAAAGACACAAAATGGCCACAGTAGAGTCACAGCAGCTTGCCTCTGCCAAATGTAAAGGACCAGCCCACAGAAAGCCATGCTGGGAAAAGTTCTTATAAGAGGGCAGGGCAACCCTACACTGAGTGATGAGAATTGGTAGAGACTTGGGAGTCAGAAAACAAGATGCTCATGAGGAATGGGATATTTCTGTGTGTTTAATTTCCCCATTATATCTCATGATGCTGGCCACAAGGCAATAATATGGGCAGAGCTGGTGAGAAACTGAAATTTCTGTTCTACAAGACATTCTGAATTCCCACACACACACACCCCCCCAATTGGAATGAAAAGCTGAAATTTCAAAATGTCCCATGGAATGGGAATTCTGAAAAATTTAGATGCAGAACTATCAAAATGTTTTATTTCAATAACATTGAAACATAATATAAAATATTTAAGAGAACATATTACACATCATGCACTATATAGAAATATTAAAATTCCAAACAAGCTGAATCAAAATGATAGTGAAGACAAAATGTTTCAACATTAACAGACCAAGAAAGTTGAAAACAATTTGTTTCAACTTTTTCCCACTGAAAATTTCATTGACATTGACACATTCCCACGAAATGTTTCAGTTTCAACTAAACTGCATTTCCCGATGGAAAGCTGTTCCATCGAAAAGTGCTCGACAGCTCTAAATATGAGAGATCAATCTGTTGTACTTAACAAAGCTGAGTGCGGTCACTGAGGGTGTAATTTATACACACACAGATTGATCTGCTGGCAATCTGACTGAGCCCTGCACTACTCCCAGTTAACTGCCATTGCCTTTCTGTAGGAGCACTGTACCAGACCTGGAAAGGCTCGGTTTAACATTGCTTTAGTTGTATCTTTACAAGCAGCCCCTTCACTGAGGTAAAAAAAAAAAAAAAAATTTAGGTCTGTTCCCAAGAACAGGAGATGATTGGCCATGAGAGAATGAAGTTCCTAAGTGGAAGAATCACTCAATTTGCTTTCTTTTTTGGAACAGTATGAATTTTTGAAATATGTGATTGTCTTGTCCCCTGCACTGAAACAACTAGCTATAACGGTCACACCATATACCGTCAATAAACAATCCAAGTATGGATGGAGACGTGTTTCAAACTTCCAGGGAGACTGAGGAAGACAGAGAACTAGGGGCATGGATCAGTTACAGCCAGAGAAGCTTATAAAGTCTGAGACAAAGGGATGCCCAAGTCTATATCTGACAGGGAAATGAGTGTGGTGGGGCTTGCACCCTCCTGCAGAAACAGGGATGGGTCTGTGGGGTGGAAACGTGTGGCGTTCCCCTTGTGGAGCGTCCCCTTCTGGGATTCCATCAGGGGGCTGGTGGGGTTTGACGACTGCAGACAAAACAGAGGCTTCATCCTCCAAACCAGGCAAATTGTCTCACCACTGGGGCTTGGGCAGTCATGCCTAGTGGTCAGAGCTGGAGTCAGCGCCATAGGTCAAAGCCAGGGTCAGGCTTCCAAGAGTGAGCCGAGAGGCAGATCCGTCACTACGGCAGACCGGGAAGTCCGCCTTGTTACACAAACACTTCCTAGAACATCTCCTGGGCTTCAAGCAGGGACCATGAGGGAAGCTGTCAGTCTGGCCTTGTGATGAGGCAGTACTTCCTGTGGTAATTATTTCCACAGGGTCTATGTAGTAATGCACACAGGCCTTCCATGGCTGCCAGCTAGCGGCCCAGAAGCGTTGGCTGTCCTGCAGGCCCAAGTTCCAGTCCCATCCCTGCACAACCTCAAACAGATTCCACCTCAGATCTAGGCCAGAACCGCTGGCATGGAGGCTTCTGCAACAGTCCCTGCCTGGTACGTTCCCACCCCACAACACTCAGATCCCTGGGAGGGCTGTGGAGAAGTTAACATTCCTTGCCATGGTGATGGTGCAGGGGGGTGGGAATTATCTGCGTAGAACAACTAGCCCACCTCATATACAGATTCCTGGGCTTGAGAAGCATCCTTCAGTGGGTCAGAAATGGGAGAGGGAGGAATAATGCCCTGAAGGTAGCCATATAGGAGGGGACAGAATTGCCTATAGAGACTGGGGGAATGATTACCTACCCTCCCTGTTAGAACCTGTTTAACAAGAGCCACACTCAAATGCCATGAGTGGTTTTTCCAAGTATTTGTTGCCAAACCCAGAGCACACATATAAATAATATCCTTAGCCAGCGTGATGCTGGCAAACCAGGTGCCAGCTCATGCCAAGGCCCCTAGGTCTCAACTGAACATGGAAAAATACTTAGCTGGACCCAGTCTGACTCACCTGTTTTAGAATGAGAAGACTGTGTTTTAGACTTTTTGAAATTCTTGTAAGGCGCTGCATGCATTAATCTCATGATATCTGTATCCCATATTGTAAGGTAATATTTAAGTGTTTGCATTGTAATCTTCTGTAACCGTGTAAATCACCAAACATGAGAAAGACATTGACGAGTCTGAAATTCTGCCCAACAGAGAAGTCCCATCAACACCAGATGAACTATTATGGAACCCAAAAGAGGACAAATGACTGCTGATTATTCTTCCCTTCCCCTTGGAGATGGGAGGACTTCACTTACAAGATTCATCAGCTGAGAAGCACCAGGAGGGAATGGGATAAAAACCCCTAACAAGAAGAAACACTATCTCTATGCTGCTTGGCTGCTTGAAGGCAAGATTTTGTAGGCATAAGTAAGAGAACTTTGTAGGCAACTTTGTAAGCTGGGTTAGCCCTAAGGTACAGATAGAGCTTGCTTATTCTAGAAGCTTTTATTACATTTTGAAACGTAAGATTGTAACTCATTCGTGTATGTATGTTGCCTGCTGTCACCTCGTAAAAAACTCTCCATTTCCTTTTTCTAGTTAATAAATCTTTAGCTTGTTTATTATAGGATTGGCTACAAGTGTTGTCTTTGGTGTGAGATCTAAGGTGCAATTGACCTGGGGTAAGTGTCTGGTCCTTTAGGACCGGGAGTAACCTAAATATTGTGTATGGGACCATCTATCACAAAGGTAGGCTTATCTGGGTGATGAGATGGGTGCACTGATCTAAGGGGACTGTCTGTGACTCCATGGTTAGGCTGTTATAGTGCCTGAGGAGGTTACACTTAACAAATTGTTGGTGAAAACAAAGGCCAGGTCTACACTACAGACTTAGATCAGTATAACTCGAGGACATGAGAAATCCACACCTCTGCTCGGTGTCTAACCCCCAGCGTAGACAGCACTGTGTCAATGGGAGAGCTTCTCCTGTCAACACAGCTACTGCCTCTCATGGAGGTGGATTAACTATGCTGACGGGAGAAACTCTCCTGTTGGTGTAGGCGTGTCTTCACTTAAGCGCTCCGGGCGTGCAGCTGCTCTGATGCAGCATTTTAAGTGTAGACCTGCCCTGAGTACAGAACTCACAACCAGTCCGGGGTTTGCGCCCTGCTTCTAAACAATCTGTCCTGAGGCTGGGCCACACAGTCCTCAGTCACCGCAGGGCAACTTGACAGCCAGGTAAATCAACTGAATTATTTCTAAATCTAAGCCCAGCTAAGAAAAGAGAGTTGCCAGCCAAGAAGCGGACACCTGATCCTCCACTCCCCTGTAGACTGTGCTGCAGATTGAGAGAGAATTTAAACCAGTCATTATACTTTGACATGGCTGCTTCATAGTTTACTCACGTGGTTTCAATTCCAAGGTTTGCACATTGCATTGATTGTTGTTCTGAAAAATAGTTAGAATTGCTATACTGTTGCCTGTAGGACAAAAATCTGTGAAAAGTAACATTCATGTTTTCAAGCCAATGAATTAAATCGTTAGTGATTGGCTTAGATTTGCTTTCTGATTGTCTCACTGGCAGTAAGAAGGTTAAACAGATATCTTGAGTCCTGGTAAGTTTTCCCTTTTGAAAGGATAAACATAATTCAGAGACGTTAATGCAATTAATACAGCCCCTTTCTGTGATAGCTGTTTTCTTTAGTGCTGGACTCTGATCCCATAATGCGCTCAGATATTAAAATTAACTTTAAATGTAATTTAAATGTTCTAACATTAAATTCAAACTTGCATTATAAACTTTAAAAACATCATATATATCACAGACTCCTCTTACACTTTACCACCATTTTAATAGGAGTCCTATCTCTAGTCATATCCTCCTGACATAGTTTGGCATATATCCTTTATTGCACTCACATAAGAAATCTTCTTTCCTGTTTAACTTTAAGCTTTTAACTTTGCTATTACAGTATTTAAACTTGAGTGGTTATCTGTCAACTGTCAACACTGTGTTTGTACAGCGCTTTTCACAATGGGCCCCTGACTTTTGATCAGGTTTCCTAGGCACTACCATAATATAAACAATTAATTATTTATTAAATTATTAAATTATTTATTTATTATTACTAAATAATATTTCCCCTCCCCCCCACAACACATACTAATTAATAGAGGGGCCCCTTGGAGCTGCTCAGGGCCCCTAAGCAATTGCTTAGTCGGCTTATGCCTAGCGCCAGCTCTGATCACCAGGGCATAATAACGGCTTGGTTACTTTTCCTCCTACCTGCAGTAGAACCCACAGGGGGCGCATCAATGGGTGCTCCCAACGTAGAGGGGAGGGAGGTGCATAGAAGCAGAGCAGGATTGAATTTCCCCTTATGAGCCCAGTCCTTGCAGTCCCTCCCCACTGAGGCAAAGCTTCCACTGAAATCAAGGAGAGTTTGCCCAAGGAAAGTATGATATAGCATCTGACTAGCCACAGAGGAGAAGTTTTCATTGAACCAAGTGTTTCAAAAATGAGTGGCCACTGATTTTGGTGCCCAATGTGAGAAGTTGGAGCTTGATTTTTAGAGGCACTGGGCACCCAGACCTCCAGATGACGTCAGTCGGAGCTGCATATGGCCAGCATCTCTGAAAGTGAGACGCATAATGACTCAACTTGGACACCCAAAGACTGAGGAACCCAAAATCACAGTCCTCTGCTGAAAACCTGGCAGCTGATGTTTGTGTTGCTTGTGTGAGAATTAAAATCCAGAGGCCCGGGAACACACTGGCCTAAAAACCTGTTATGAATACACTTTAAATACATAATAATTTGCTCTTGGTAATGCTAGGTGTTATTTGGTTGGTTTTTTTTTTGTTCTTTAGCCTCTCTTCTTACATAAATAGTGATGGGTAAGTGGGTTCCTTCCGTTCAAACAGATGGTTTATTTACGAGCATAATTATTACTTAGTGAAAAGCCCGAGTTGACATGTGTTCTGCAATCCAGGACACTGGTTTTCTCCTTTATTCTTCCTCCTCTAACAAACAGGCTCATTCTGATTATTAAGCGCTTTTGTACAGGTTCTCTCTTGCTATACCTCAGCTTGGATTTGTTTATTTTGGGTGGGACCGCTGCCTTTTGACCTAGTTCTGATAACTGTAGCCTGCAGTTGTTCTAAAGCCGGAAGGGGGGCACATAGGACCCAAATCTGAACAGGAGGAAGCAGGGTTGGACAGTCACAATTTAGTGATGATCTGAGTTTGTGATCTTGTGTCACTTAAAAAAAAAAAAAAAAAGCTCTTAAGCAATGTAGGTGAGCTGCTTGGATTCGGGTCTGACTGTCGCTGCCGGGAATCACCTGCTGCACTGATGTTAGTCAGCACTTCAGGGGAGTTTGCTGAGTAAGAGCTCTGAACAGCTGGCAGATTACCCCATCCAGCTCTGTACTTTAAGCCCCAGGCATCTAGGCTGTCTCAGCAGGCCACCAGGTTTATCTTAGGTAGTGCAGCAGCAACACCCGTTGTTAAGATCAATTAGCACTTTCTAGTTTAAAAGAAAAAAGAAAAGAAGGACTTGTGGCACCTTAGAGACTAACCAATTTATTTGAGCATCAGCTTTTGTGAGCTACAGCTCACTTCATCGGATGCATACTGTGGAAATTGCAGAATATCATTATTATATACACAGACACCATGAAACAATACCTCCTCCCACCCCACTCTCCTGCTGGTAATAGCTTATCTAAAGTGATCATCAAGATGGGCCATTTCCAGCACAAATCCAGGTTTTCTCACCCTCCGCCCCCCCCCCCCCCCCACAAACTCACTCTCTTGCTGGTAATAGCCCATCCAAAGTGACCACTGTCTTCACAATGTGTATGATAATCAAGGTGCTTTTGTGAGCTACAGCTCACTTCATCGGATTAGTCACTAAGGTGCCACAAGTCCTCCTTTTCTTTTTGCGAATACAGACTAACACGGCTGCTACTCTGAAACCTTTCTAGTTCAAGTCGCTGTGACATATATGAGACCCCGGAAGCACGGATCTTCCACAGGCTGTTCTACTGAGATGTGCCACACGCGATCAGCCCATGGGATATTCATAGTCTTTGGCGGTTAGAGTCCTACTGTGCTCTGTGAAAGCTGGCTGGCCGCTGGTAAGCCTGTCCTAGCCCATACCACAGGACAGAATGGCAGGTACTAGACACAAGTCAAACCTGCTGGGATCAGGGCAGTGAATTGCAGGATGACTGCAAGGCTAGATCTGAAGAGGTCTGAAGCAGGATGGCAGATATATTACCCCTGTGTCTGGCCATCTTCTCAGTGTTCCACCAAGGGGGTCATGTGGGGGTCTCTGCCGAAAGCTAAGAACTAGCTCAGGAGTGGCCAACCTGAGCCTGAGAAGGAGCCAGAATCTACCAATGTACATTGCCAAAGAGCCACAGTAACACATCAGCAGCCCCCCATCAGCTCCCCTCCACCCCTGCTCCCAGCGCCTCCCGCCCACCGGCTGCCCCACCAATCAGTGCCTCCCACTCCCTCCCCGCACCTCCAGATCAGCTGTTTCGCGGTGTGCAGGAGTCTCTGGGGGGGAGAGGGAGGAGCTAGGGCACGGCAGGCTCAGGGGAGGGGGCGGGAAGGGGTGGAGTGGGGGCAGAGCCTGGGGTGGAGCAGTGAGCGCCCCCCGGCACATTGGAAAGCTGGTGCCTGTCGCTCCAGCCCCGGAGTCGGTGCCTGTACAAGGAGCCGCCTAGTAACTTCTGGAGAGCTGCACGTGGCTCCGGAGACACAGGTTGGCCGCCCCTGAACCAGCTGATCATCATGGTTATTGTGAGATGTTTGTATGGGAAACAGTTTGAGAGGGAGGTAACATATAGGCTGGGTTTCAGAGGGGCAGCCGTGTTAGTCCGTATCAGCAAAAACAACGAGGAGTCCTCGTGGCACCTTAGAGACTAACAAATTTATTTGGGCATAAGCTTTCGTGGGCTAAACCCCACTTCATCGGCTGCATGGAGTGGAAAATACAGAGGCAGGTATAAATACACAGCACATGAAAAGACGGGAGTTGCCTTACCAAGTGGGGAGTCAGTGCTAACGAGCCAATTCAATTAAGGTGGAAGTGGGCTAGTGTGCTCCCAGCCTGTTGGGAGTAAAACCTGCTGCCACCTGGGGAGCGGGAGTCTAAGAGCCGACCCAAGCGACAGGAGGACACTAGACAGCAATGGAGTCGGCCTGTGCTTACTGTCTGCACTAGATGCAGGCTGGAGATTTACGAAGTGTCACACTGTGGGGTGTGTGAATTGCAGAGGGATAGGGCATGGCTCACGGAGCACCGGAGCGGAGTGCCTGTGTTTGCCAGCAGCCGGTGCCAGTGGGGCACGGTTCCCCCGGTGGGCACAGAGAGGGCGCCCTCTTGCTGTGAACGTGTGCTAGAGACTCATCCGGGACGCCTTTGATCCCTGACTGATCTTGAAATTCCTTTCTGTATTGTCGTATCTATGTTACGATAAGCCAAGCTGCTTAAGGAAACGCTATTATGAAAAAAAGGGAGAAACATGCTCTCAAACACTTTTTAAAATAGGCCTGGCAGTTGTTGTAAGTTAGCGTGAGTGTTTGACCTAGGTTCTAGGGGCTCTTTGTAATATGTATCTTGCGGCAAACAAGAAAACCACAAAAGAACAAAACCAAGCTTGAAATAACAGATTCTTAGGGGATTTTCGGTACACATAATCATCAGATTAACCATATTAATGTGGGGGAGATATTGGGAAATGTATTGACACAAATAGCTTATGTCAACAATTGGAACCCCAGCTCTGGACAGCCACACATAGACATGAGTCTAAGAGACAACCATCACTGGACATGTGCGGGAAAAGGTATAAATTAAGGTGTAAGTCCAATATCTAATGGGCATATCTGGGTGACAGGCTGGTGGAAGCCTGGATCGTTATATCTCACTTGTGACCTTCTCTGGTTACTCTTCTTTCCATCCTCTCCCTCTCTGATACATCTAATGGTCTCCAGGAGGTTCTGAGTATGCACAACGCAGGGGATTGTTTTGCTTAACTTATTTTGCTTTTCTATGATTGCTATTATACATGCATGTATTTAAGTACTAAAAAAGTCCTCATGTCTTTTGTGATTGATCAATCTCATCTCCTGTAATAAACTTATATAGCCACCTGAGTAAAATAACCGGTTATTAGTGACCTGTGAATTTTGCACTCTAAATTAATCAAAGGCTACAAGTGGTATCATGAACAGGATTGGTGAGACATGCAGTAGGGATTGCCGTGGTTTCAAAGGTCACAACTTTGACCAGGGATGAGGAAGATTTTCCAGGCAAAAAACATCTGGTTTGTCTCCTCAGCCCGTGTAATAATTGGAAAATAAGTTGCAGAACTGCAGTGCAGTGAAAAGGAAGTACAGACACTTCCTCTTTTTGAATTCCTCTCTCTAATGTGAGATGACAGAAAGAGTAAAACGCCTCTGTGTTGTTCTGGTCTAAACATGGCTGATGGCATGAAAAGACAGCAAAGGTAGAATTCCTCCCTGTGGTTCCAGCTTAAGACGGCTGATGCCCCATGTGTAAAGTGGGAAGGTGGGAGAAAATCCAGAAACTGGATGCTCCCTGCTGTCAGCCGGGAGACAAAAAAATTCCCCTGGATCTGTGCTGACCACAAGGGGCATAAACAGGAAAGGAAAACAGCGTTTGGGCACTTTCTCTGTTATAAGCACAGAGATGCAAAATTCCTCTGGTTCTGCTCCAGCTGCAGACTGCTGAAGGCCCCGTGGGCACACCCAGATATTTCACTTAAGGCAGAAGGAAAACAGCAGCGGGGTACTCCGTGCTTGGTTAAATTGCAGTGAGTAAGGTGGGGATGCCCTCAGCTGCTGGTGCTGTTGTGGTATGTTCAGAATGGCTGAGGCTCAGCTAAATGACCTTAAAGCTTTGGAAACGTATTATATTTCTACCCAAGAGGGTGGGCTTCCTACCTTGGAGGACGTGGTTAACTGCTCCGAACACTGGACATTTGTGTGTTTTGTTTACCACAGAGGTGAAGAAAAAGAACAAAGCCAGGAACTTAAAAAAGGGAATTAAATCGGCTTTTAAAGATTCCACTAAACAAAGGCGGATTAAGATCTCCTGGGTTCCCTGGGCCACAGCAAGTGGGGGCGCCCCGGCGCTGGAACCATGGCCCTGCCCCACCCCTTCCACCTGCAGCCCTGCCCACGGCCCCACCCTGGTCTGCCCCCTACACCCTTGTTCCACCCATGGCCCTGCCCCCATTCCGCTCCTTTCCACTGTGGTCCTGCCCCCATTTTACCCACAGTCCCGCCCCATTCTGCCCCCCCATTCGCTCCTTTCTCCCCCGCACACTGTGGCCCCAAGACCAGAGAAGCTCTGTCCCTCCGCCATGGCCCCGGGGCCACAGTGGGGAGTGAGAGCTCCTCCAGCCCTGAGGCTATGGCAGGGAGCGAGAACTCCTGCAGTCCCAGGGCTGCAGCTGGGGTCCGGGCGCTGGGGATTCCCCCGGCCCACCCACCTGTTGATTCTGCTGAGCGCTGGGGTCCGGGTGCTGGGGCTTCCCCTGCCCACCCCGTGGCTTCTGCTGGGGTCCAGGCACTGGGGCTTCCCCCACCCCATGATTCTGCTGGGGACCAGGATCGGGGTGCTGGGGCTTCCCCTGTCAACCCTGTGGCTTCTGCCAGGGCTCTGGGCTTCCGCTGCCCCGTGGCAGATTTCTGCTGGGGGGCCCATTTTTCCAGCCCCCCTCCCAATTAGCTGGAGCCCCTGGGCATGGGCCCCATGGGCCTATTGGCTAATCCACCACTGCATTAATGCAGCTGTGCCACGGTAAGGTCTCCCGTGGAGCTGCTCTGCCAGCAGGACAGCACTCTCCTGCTGGCAGAATTAAACCACCCCCAATGACTTTGAGCGGCGTTCGCTGTGTCAGCAGGCATAGGTGCTGGAACTAGGGGTGCTGCTGCACCCCCTGGCACCCTGAAGTGGTTTCCGTCATATCCAGGGTTTACAGTTTGGTTCCATAGCTCTCAGCACCCCCACTAGACAAATTGTTCCAGCCTCCCTGTGAGCAGACGAGCCTCTCCTGCTGACATAGGGCTGTCCACACCAGCCCTTTTGCTGGTGAAACTTATGTCGGTCGAGGGGGGGTGTTTTTTTCAAAAGTGGTCATGCAGACAAAGCCTAAGAACCTGTTTGCCCCAATAATTAAAGTGTTAGATAATTGTAAAGGTGAGATTAATTTATCTTGTTAAAATAAAGATATTATTCAAGTAATTCTCAGAATAATTTAAAGTTAAAGGTATTAAGTCCTCAATTACAAAGCAATCCTCAGAATTCCTGTGTGATCTGCAGGTCCACTGGAAGATAAATATGAAATTAAAGAATTAGAGTTATCTTATGTTTGGTTGAGGAAATATGTAGGTGGTGTAAATGTAGCTGTTCTTCCAGGTGGAGTCAGCAGCCACAGGGGCCGGGTTCAATATCCAGGGGTCCCTCTTAACAATATAACACAGAACCGGCTCGAGCCCCCACCCCATAGCTGGGAAAATTAAACACCACTCTTGGGCACCTTTAAGGCTTGCTCTCCATTAGCACTTTGGTTGGTAAAACGTTTGTCGCTTAGGGGTGTGAAAAAACCACCCCCCTGAGCGACATCAGTTTCACTGACGAAAGTGCCGGCGTGGCCAGCGTTATGTTGGCGGGAGACACTCTCCCGACGACAAGCTACCGCCGCTCATGGGGGGGTGGTTTAATTATGCTGGTGAGAGGCGTCGGCATAGAGCGGCTACACAGGAAACCTTACAGCAGCGCCGCTCTAGTGGTACCGCTGAGAGGTTTGTAGTGTAGACATAGCCGAAGAGGCAACACAGCTGTGTGTGCTGGATACCGAGGCACAGTAAGTGTGTTCATGTAAATACAGTCCGGTCCTGAAGCCTTTTTCCCCCGCAGTTCATTGCTAGCTGTCAGGGGAGAGCTCCTTCAGACCTTGCGGCACCTTAGAGACTAACCAATTTATTTGAGCATACTAACACGGCTGTTACTCTGAAACCTTCAGACCTTGCTTCCACAAAGAAAGGCCGTGACAAGGAAGGAGAAGAAAAGCCTTGAAAATAATAAGTAACAAGCCTGGAAGGAATGAAGTAGGGAGGATGTCTGGTTCACAGAATAACTAATGAGATCGGGAGAAACTTCTACAGAGGCGGCCTCTGGCGGATAGGGATGATTTGCAGATAATTTGAAATAAAACTAGGCACTTCCCAACCCCCACCCCCATGTTAAAGCCGATCAGCAGTTCTCAAACTTCACTGCACTGCAACCCCCTTGTGGCAACAAAAATTACTACAGGAGCTCATGCCACAGGGGGCCCCCAGGAAGCTAACTTGCTCCGGCTTCAGTTTCAGCCCCATGCGGTAGGGCTCAGGCTTTGGCAGGGCTGACCTTAGACTCGCTGTGGCCCAGGGCAGAAAGCCACATGCCGGGGCTCGGGGTTCGGCTTTCTGCCCTGGGCCCCGGTAAGGTCTGAGGCCATATTAGGAGAGCAGCAGCCATGAGCCAAGAAGCAGAAAGTCGCATCCTCAGTGCAATATCGGGCTGTTCAGAAGGAGATCCTGTCCTAATAGTACCCACCATCACCAGATAAAGAAACGGATCTTAAGATGTTTAAACAAAACTCTGTCTGACAGCATCTGTCTGGCAAGGAATCACTTATCAACAGTTGTGGGTGTGGAATCTATACATCTTTATTGTTTTGTCTTTATGGTCCCTACTTCTCTAGTCATCTGGATCCCCCACTGAGCCACCCACACCCAGATTGCCCCACACAGAAGCCTCTCAACCCACACCTGGACCCCCCACCCCCCACTAAGCCCCTCCACACTTGGATCCTGCCGGGCTGAGCCTGCCTGCCCACACCTGGTGCACCTGGCACAGAGGCAGGGCCCTGGGGTGTTTCTGGGGCAGGCCCGGTCCTTGCGCTGTCTCAGGGTTGGGTGCAGCCCCACCGCTGAGTCCATGTCCTGGGGGGGAGCTGCACAGTGATCTCCCACCTCTGTGCAACCAGTGGCCTGTGTTCCCCAACCATGGAGGGCGGCTGAACCCCCACTTTGGGGAGGCTAGCCCGCTGGCTGCGCCCCTTCCGCCCGAGGCCCTGCCCCCTGCATGCTGGTGCCCTAAACCTCCTTCTCCCACAGAACAGGAAGAGCCCTGAGCGTCCCATCGCCCCCCACCCCCGGCAACTGGAGGAGCCCCGCGGCCTGCCCACCCCAGCCATGCTGGGCTGCCCCCCCCTTCAAGTGCCAGTCCGGTCCCAGCCATGCCGGACTGAGCTGCCGGCCCCCCTGGATGGGCCGAGCGCCGGGCCGAGCCGCCAGCACCCACCCCGAGCACCGGGCCCAGCTGCCAGCCCCCCCAAGCCAGGATGTCAGGTCAAACCGCCCCCTGGACGGACCAAGCGCCGGGCCAAGCTGCTGGCCACGGCCCGGTGGCCATAGCCCTGATGAGCGCCAGGCCAGCCCCAGCCACACCAGGCCGAGCTGCCGGCCCCCCCACTCCCAGCCAGCCACGCCGGCCAGCCTCCCCCTGTGCCCTGCCAGCCCAGCGCCTGGCCAAGCGAGCTGCCTCACTCTATTGTAGCTGCTGCCCATGTCCCCAGTGCCATGCCGAAGCCTCCACGTTTATTTAGCAAATAACATTTGGAGAATTTTGCAGAATTTTAAAATATTGTGTGGAGAATTTTTAGTTTTTGGCACAGAATTTTTTGGCGCAGAATGCCGTCAGGAGTAAATGGTGGATCCCAGAACACTCAACAGAACAAGTGCTAGAATGAACCAGTGGATAAGAAAAACCTTTATTATACTGGAAAGTAACCGGTTGATGAGTATAGGCTAGAGATTACAGTTTACGTTTTTCTTTTACCTGTAACCTTAGGTTTCCACATGCTTAAACTCACTTTCTTTTGAAATCTGTCTCAAGCTCTGTTAAATAAACTTCAGTTTGTTTTTACTATAAACCTGTCTCAGGGTATGTCTGCACTGCAATAAAACCCTGCAGCTGGCCCATGCCCGCTGACCCGGGCTTGGGCTAAGGGGCTGTTTAATTGCAGAGCTCTGGGACCTTCCCACCTTGCAGGGTCCTAGAGCCCAGACTCTAGCCAAGCCTGAATGTCTACACCACAATTAAACAGCCCCTACGCCTGAGCCCATCAGCAAGGACTTTAACTGCAGTGTAGACCTGCCCTGAGTGCCTTGTGCTACAGAGAATATTGGACCGAGGTGAAACCGGTGAACTGGAGATGCACTGCTTTCCTGGAGGCACTGTGCATTGTGGGTGACCAAAACATAAGGGACTGGGCACTCAAGTGTAACCAAGTGGGGTGTGTACATTGCTAGCCTATACTGGCAGCACCTGCAGTGCCAGCAGCCAGTGAGTGGCGAGTGTTTCCACTGGTGGGCACGGAGAGGGTACCCTCCGGCCGTGAGCAGGCAGAAATGATTCACCCCAGACTCCTTGGCTAAGGAAAAGTCTCACAGTCCCCACCCATAGAGAAGAGATGGCTGGACTTAGGGTGACCTGACCAGGTGTCCTGACTTCATCAGGATTGTCCTGACATTAGGGGCTTGGTCTTACGTAGGACCCTATTGCCCCCCTCCACCCCCATTCTGATTTTTCACACTTGCTGTCTGGTCACCCAAGCTGGAGTCCTGAGACCTAAAGGGATGCCCTGGAGGAGACCACGGAGCGGGGAGAGGCGCAGTTAACTCCAGAACTGTCACAGTCCCTATCTACAATGTTGACAGCTCTTAATGCCAGCGTTTCCTGCCTTTTGAGTGCTTTGCATTCTTCCCGAGACTCTTCCCATGTGGAATTCGTTCATAGACCCTCAAGGAACAGGTAATGCAAACAGAGCAGGAGATCTGGCTATCCACTAGTCTCAGAGCAACAGACACAGTTTCCTGCCAAAACCAATCTCCTCACCTGCAGAGGTGCTCTGGGCTGTAGCTGTCGGGACGAACAGATCTTGCGCATATGAGCACTTCTGTGATTTGGTCTCAGGTCTCTCTCCCTTGTGCCTACACTGACTCCTGGGTTCAGAACCCACCAAATCCTCTCCAGGTGGACATGGCCTCTCTTTGGCGAGGCTTCCAAGTTAACAGAATCCTTCTCTTGCTGGGGTCAGTCATACACCGTCACACTAGATAATTATGACATGCCCTAGATAATTATTACTTGCCTTCTCAAATCCTTTGAGTTTCCTGTGTTAATGACAAGTTGTGTCCTTCCTACGGGAAAGCCAAGAAGTCAAGAAAAGTCAGTGCAGTGGAAGAACCAGCTGAAAAAACTGCACATTTTATTCCCTTGTGTGACATAATACCTAGGACAGGTAGAGTGTGTTGCATATCTGAAGTGCTATACATCAGCTAATTAATCCTAGCATAATTAGTAAAAAACGCCATGTTTTGGAACGGTACAGTGAAAAGCCAATGTGTGAGAGATGTAAAAACCCCTTGAGAACAGCAGGTGGGGTACTTGAACTTTCAACATGCTGCATTGGGATGGGCCTGTGTTTCTAATGAATGAGAAACATGGAATGACTCTTGCCTGATTGCAATTTAAGTTAATTTAGAGATGGTGATTTAATTTCCCCCCTTTTGTTCATATGTACTCAGGGAGTAAACACATGCAGGAAAAAAAGGGCTTTATATGAAGAATATGAATGATTTAAAAAATGAAATCACTGTTTCTCATGCGCATTAATAAAGTATGTAGTATTTTTTTGTCAAAACCTCCTGGAAATACCATCAGGTAGATCTGGGGAGCTTTTTCTAATAGCAAAATGGTCTGTCCATGATACATATTTTAATCAGTAGTGGTATCAAACATTTCTATTTGTTTGTGTGTGTGTAAGAGTCCTTAAACCCCTTTTTTAAACCAACAGCAACTCCTGCGATTTTGTCCTATATTTCCTGCCCTCTTCCCCCTCCCAAACACACCACAGATCCTTCACATCATGACAGGAGAGCTAGATGTGGGGTTTCTTCAGCCAGTTATTACTGCTTCTGAATCAAGCAGCTAAAGAATAACTCAGCGTTTGCTAACTCTGCAGTAATTCCAATCTCTGACAACCCAGCAGTGAGGTGCCAAGTAGGAGCCTCCAATTCAAGCCACTGTTAAATCTCTGGATTGGCCGCTTTTCAGTATAGCAGGTTCAGGTATTTTTCCCATTGGAGTTAATGACACAGCACTGATAGGGTTCCTTGGGAGCAGGATTTTCCCCTGGGTATATTAACACACGTGTATGGTGTTGGCTAAAGTGAAGTGAAGGCTTCAAAGTGCGTGGAGGCATTTGAAAAGGGAGGCTAGAGCCACGTTAGGGTGTTCACTAGCTCTGGTTTGTATTTCGTATTTTAATTTGGATTCCCAAACGCTCGGGTGGAACAGGACGACCCCCCCCCCACCCAATCGACAGCCCTGTTGGGACAGAGTCTGGGTGTAAATCTATGACTTGCTGCTGTCAGTTGCTAAACAACACAGGTGCCGATTCACAACTCCCCTTGGGGTCACGCTCCCCCGATTGAGAACCCCCCCTCTAGAATACAGCTGAGTCTCAGTCAATAGCTTTGCAGTCAAGCCAGTAACCAATATGTTCCGACCGTCACAGTAAACTGACTGAGCTCTAATTTTGTCTCTTGGTGTGTTGCTGAGAGATCAGTAATCTCATTCCGCTGATGGAGATCCGGCTGCAGACTACGTTTTCTGACCCCCACTTTTACTTTGAGACACACATCGATTCAGTTTTGACCTATGGGATTTTTGGCTCAGTATGACCCACAAGTGCAGGTACGGTGCACCCTACTGGGTTGCTCAGATACGCTTCACAGGGTCCCGGGGGCCAGCGATTTATTTTATTTTCATGCGTGGAGGTCCCTGGTTTTTACTCAAGACTCTGTTGAGGTCAGTGGGGAATGCCGCGCCCGGGTCCACAGCCGGATATCGCCTGTAGGTGTTTCTCACTGAAATAGCGGTTAGGAACTTCAGGCTGGTGGATCTGTAAATTCATCAGTATGCTCCAGTACTTCAGGGTGGCTGCCCGTGCCACTAAAGCCTTCTTCCCCACTTCACGGGGCGCTGATGGCATGAATGGTTAATCGGACGCTGATCCAAGGCTGGGCCAGTGGCTTTGGCTTGTAAGGCTTGGAGCTGTGTGAGCCTGTTCTTTATGATCGGAGTTGCAAAGACTTGGTTGCACTGACCTGAGGGATGTCCTTCCCAGAGACACATCAAATGGCAGGTGAGCACATCGAAGTCCAGGAAGAAGGAGGGGCACAAAATATGCTGCTTAAGCCTGCTCTTTCTGGGCTAGCTCAGAACTGATTCCCCCTGAACCATGCTGGCATCCGTAGGGACCCTGTCCCTCCTTCTCATGCCCAACCCTGCTCACCTTCCTACCCCTGCCTAGTTATCCATCTTCCAGGCAATGGGTTTGGGCTGGGACTAGTGGTTGGCTCAGGTAACCTGGCATAGCGTGATGGGAGCCCAGGGCTAGAACTTCCTATAGGAGGGAGCCTGCCCTAGGGTGAGAGGGAGACCAGGGGCTAGGAAAGACCATGGGGAGAGCTCTTGGAGAGGCCCAGAAGCTGGAGTGGGCCTAGCAGAGCTCCCCTGCTCAGAGGCATCTGGGAAGCTGAGAGAGTGGGGCTCCTACAGGGGATCTAGAGGGGACCCAGTGTCAGAGACATCAAAACAGGAAACTCTCCATGCCAGCCAGAGGGAAAGGCCTGACTAGATCTACCTGCTGGGGAAAACCCTTAAGAGGAAATTAGAGGTCTAGGGGGCATAGTGGATCGGTGAAGCTGGAGAAGAAGGCTGGGGGAAACTGGCTATGAGGTAAGGGAGTGTGATTGAAAAGCAACAGGCATGATAGGGTAGGTGGGGGGGGAAGGAGGGTAGCTGAGGCAGCAGAAGGGTCTGACTGTGGATGAAGTAAGAGACTGTTGCATCTGAGATCATGGCAAGCAAAGTGCCAGGTGCACACCGTCCACACCACATGCCACTTCACCTCGCGAGCCTCAACCTATGGCAGCAGCAGTGAGGTTCACGGGCTGCTTCACAGTTCACCAAGAATCTGCTGCAGCCATAGACAGGGTAGCAGTGGGCTGAGCTGTATGGACCATTCCCACCTCCCCATGGGCAGCACCATCCCTGAGTAAGCACAGAGCCTGGTCTCAAGCCCCCTAGTCTCCCTCCCACCCAATTTCCTTTCAGACCGACAAAGGCCTCAGTGCACCAGACTCTGGGGCCATGTCTAACGTTCCTCGTCATCTGCCCACTCACACAATGCCATGACCATTCACAGCATGCCCACCCGGAGAGCGGCTGCTGAATACCTGACGGTGCAGTGAGCACTGCCTTGCCCAGTCTGGGTCCAAACACACCAGGTGTCGACTCACCCACTGGTGAATGTGCACAACACCCCATAAGCACCCCATCCGGAGGCTGTCTCAGGGCAAAGGCCAGTTAACACCAGCATGGGAACAGGCAGGATTCCATAGTGGCCCAATGAAAATAACGGCCATGGCGTGCCCTTGTGGGCACATGCCAACCCCGGAGTCACCCCGAGGAGAGCCCCCTTTTTGCCCCCAGGAAGTGCACCCAGAGAAAAGTATCAATTCCTGCTCTCCACAGTGCATTCAGAGCACCTGACAGGGAGAGCAAGACATCAGAGTGTGCAGCCAAAACAGCAAGGGCCCTGAGCCAGGGACACAACCACTGAGAGACAGGAGCAGAGCGCCCAGCGGGTGGAGCAGGCCGTGCCCGGCACTGGAGAGCTGAGGGCAGAGCAGAGCACCCAGCAGATGGAGCAGGCCGTGCCCGGCACTGGAGAGCTCAGGGCAGAGCAGAGAGCCCAGCGGGTGGAGCAGGCCGTGCCCGGCACTGGAGAGCTCAGGGCAGAGCAGAGCAGGCTGGAAAGCAGTGCAAGAGATGCATGGTTTTATATATGTCCAAAGCTACTATAACATAAAGCTCAAGCTTCTGGAGTGGCTCAGGTCACTTCCAACAAGACGCTCTCAGCAAAATAGCTGTTTGGGCAAGGGAAACTACCAAGATCGGGGATCAAATGCCAGGCCTCCATCCTCGGATCAGGAGGCCCAAAGCTAGAACTTATAGCTACCAGTGAGATCGGGCCCAAATGCTACATCACTGGATACCCAGGTAGAATTCGGGCGGATCCTGGGGCACAGGTTTCCATCGCACACTCACGGTTGCGGGGAAGTGCTACCCAAGGAGATGGGAGAAGCCTAAAACTGTTCAACAGCGTGGCCCATGGCTTAGACTTCTGTAAAGAGGGGGGAACCATCTCTATACCAACACTAGATGGGGCTGAGGGCATCACCGACGATTAGGGCTGGCCAGCGCCTCCCATTATTAAAGAGACTTTTCAGTTGTTTCTAACTTCGCCAAACCGTAACCCTTTGGGCTGAAATGTTCTGGAAAAAATTCAGCCAAAACAGTCCAGCCATATCTGAGCTTGAGGCTAATGAAAAATATGTTTTGCTCTGTAGCAGGTCGCTGACTCACCAGCGCGGCGCCTCCTGCTGGTTAGTCCGGGAATTAGCTCTTTTCCCATACTCGGAGCACCCCCTGCTGGCCAGCATCTCTCCTGCCTCAGGCCCCGATGTCACTCACATGCTTTGGATCAGGAACTTGAAATTTGGCAGGGGAATTGGCTTTCATGTCAGGGAAAGGCCTGTTGCCATCCTCTTGAAAAGCCATCCAAATGTGGCTAAATTATAAATCTTTGGAAAATTCACTGGGGGAGGGCACAACTGAGACAGGGATTTGGGATGGGGGAGACAGGGACTGGCTGGGCAAAGAGACTGGGACTGAGAACCAACATGGGGGAAGCTAGGAGGAAGGGAGGACAGATCTGATGAGTAACCAGGGTGCACGGGGAAAACTGGGGCTGGCTGGGCAAAGAGACTGGGATAAGGAGCCTGGGGAAGGAGGGCACTGACTGAGGATGAGCCTGGGGAGAGAAACTGGAAGCCAATGGGATTGCGTAATGCAGGGAGGGGACACTACTGGAGGTTGAGGGGTGGGGGTGGGAAGGAGACAGACAGATCAGACAAGGAACTAGGAGGGGGACAACTTGGGCTGGCTGAGTAAAGAGACGTGATCTGAGCAAGGCAGGGAGGTGGGAAATCTAGCAGCTGTGGGGAGCCTGGGACAAGGAGTCCAGGGAAGTAGACTAGGATATCTGGTGCAAGGGGATTGGGATGGCAATGAGAGACCTGAGGAGTGGAGACTGGGATCAGCTAGGTGCAGAGAGAATGGGACTGGGATGAGAAGCCAGTGGTGGGGTAGAGACAGGACAGGAATAAGTTGGAGAGGATGAGGTGGGATGAAGGGATCAAGCTAGGGGTGTGTGTCTGGGGGGGGACGGACGACGACAGGCAGAAGAATCTGTGCCCACTAGATCACACTGCCCTCCTGAGCCTGGAGCGGAGCCCAAGATTCCTGAGTCTTATCATTGCTCTGTTAGCAAGTATCCGTGAAACCCCCTGACAAAGTGTCTCATTCTCCTCTAGTGCAGGACCCCAGATGGGATGTCAAGTTGCTCGAAGGCTACCATTTACTCTGTTGTGGTGGCAGAGGTCCGTGTGGTGGATCTAAAAGTTCCAACCCTGCTGATGACCCATGTGGGGATCAATATGATCCAATAGGATTTAATTTCTTTTCCCTCCCCCATGTACGTTAAAAGAACATTATTAAGGTTGCAAAGTCAAGCACTCAGAAGTTCGGAAATACCAGAATTAAGGCTGCCTGGTCAGACCGTGTTGCTGGTTTTTTGACTCACTCTTAGGCCTGTTCACTAAGTCAGGGAGTAAAACCAGGCTAAAAAGCAGCACGATGAATAGGAGTTATTTTTAAATTAAATTGCTGCTTCTCATGGCCATAAATACAACACATTGTTTTTGTCTAAACCTTTTGGAAATATTTGTCTAGTAAAGCTGATTTTTCTAATAGTGAATTCTCCCTGCGTGATACACATTTTAATTTGTAGCAGTAAAAAACATTTCTATTTGTAAAAAGAAAAGGAGGACTTGTGGCACCTTAGAGACTAACCAATTTATTTGAGCATGAGCTTTCGTGAGCTACAGCTCACTTCATCGGATGCATTCAGTGGCATGCATCCGCTGAAGTGAGCTGTAGCTCACGAAAGCTTATGCTCAAATAAAGCTTATGCTCAAATAACAGACTCCTCCAATGGCATTATACATCTCCTGCTCCCTCCCAAACCCACCGTGAGTGCCCACATCTTGGTGTGACACTTTGGGGGTTCCCCCAGACCAGGAAGGGAGTGTGTCACTCCCTGGGTGCTTGTGTGGGGCACAGCTTTGGCCCTGACACCAGCAGCCTGCTCACATCACAATGGCCTCACCCTGGCTTCCACCAGCCTGGGCACTCCATGCAGGGTGACACCGACAGCCCCTCCACTCGCGAGTCTCCCCCAAACCATCTCCTCTGTAGTGCTCAGCCCCCCCCAGTGTAGCACTCCCAAAACCCCACCAAGTTGCCTGCGGCTTTAAAGAGACAGCACACAGTACCAGCCTGCTAGCTTGGCCGAGGATTTTACTCTTCAGTTTGAAACACAGCACGGCGATGGTTGGGTGACAAAACGCAGTTAAGTTTATTAACACAGACCAGCTATGTAAGTGACACCACACAGAAGGAATTGGGATAGAGATGGTTGCCACCAAACAGTAAACATACACTTATCAGACTAAAACCTCACTGAAGCTAGAGCATTTTGTTCAGAGGTTTTCTCACCACAGTCGTTCTTTCTGGCTGGCCAGGATCCAACACAGAGCTCAAATCGCTGGGTTTATCTCCTCAAGTGACGGATGCCAAAATGGCTCTCAGCCTGCTGATAGCCTCAAAGTTTCTCTTTGCTTTCGAAGTCAGGAAGCCCTCCTGGTAGGGTTCCCAGGTGTCCCGGTTTTATAGGGACAATTCCGATAGTCGGGATTTTCTCTTATATAGGCACCTATTACACCCCCTCCCTTTATAGCCTCAGGTGCAGCCCTGTCCTCTTGATTGGTCAAACTGGGAGTACCTGGAGTGCACAGGGGAACCCGCTTCATTTAAAGGGACCTGCCACCCTGTGACCACAAGGAGCCATAGTTTGACGTTGGTCCCACAATCGCCCACCCAGAGTTGTACAGAATGACAAAAAGAGTCGCCTTCGCAACTAGACGGCTTTATCATCACTTGAGGAATTGCACCACACCATGCTGAATTTGTTTTAAATATTGTAAACGCTATCTGCTAGCCACATTTATTTTGCTTTCTGTCATTTCTTATTTGCTTTAAATCTTACTTTGGCTAGTAAAGCCCATACCTTTACAGTAATGCTCTAGTCTCTACTTTAGCTAAGGAATAGAGATCCAAAGATACAGTGAGAAACTTAGCAGAGGTAGCTGATTAATTACAGTTATTTAGCCAAGGTGTGTTTTATAATGAATCTTTCTCACAGCTGTGTATCATCACTGGCATTGTGTGAATACCCCATGAGTTAACAGCAGTGATTGGTTTCAGAGTAGCAGCCGTGTTAGTCTGTATTCGCAAAAAGAAAAGGAAGACTAGTGGCACCTTAGAGACTAACCAATTTATTTGAGCATAAGCTTTCATGAGCTACAGCTCACTTCATCGGATGCATGACAGCAGTGACTGTAAACCTCCATGCACCTTTCCCCATAGCCCTACTTATTTTAATACCAGACATTAGGGTGACCAGATGTCCCGATTTTATAGGAACAGTCCCGATTTTTGGGTCTTTTTCTTATATAGGCTCCTATTACCCCCCACCCCCTGTCCTCATTTTTCACATTTGCTGTCTGGTCACCCTACCAGAAACCCACATCTCAGTATGGTTAAAATATAATAGAACAAGACTGACTTTAATATTAACTATGACAAAGGTGTATGAAGTACCTGTTGAGTCAGATATGTATGTTTGTAAAAAACAATTAACGACCTACTTTTGGAATCGGTATTATTACAAGTTTCCATTTACCTATTAACATAGATTAAATCGGTTGTGGCCCCCCTTAATCCTGTCCAGATACCCCCACCCTCCTCTGGAACTAGGCTATGGTTGAGGCTGCAGCTGGGGGTGGGTCTGGGATGGGGGATGGAGCTGCAGCCAGGGGCTGAGGCTGGGAGCAGGAACAGAGCTGCAGCCCGGCCATGATGGGGGCCGGCAGCCAGGCTGGCGGCCATGTGTCTCCATTCGCGGCTCTGCCTCTGTCCCCAGCCTCCCCCTCTTCCCGGACTGGGAATGGAGCCGCAGCCAGGGGCCAAGGCTGGGAGTGGAGTCATTGCTGGGCCGTGGTGGGGGCTGGCAGCTGGGCCCCCAGCCACATGCGGAGCCGTGCCAAGGCTGGGGAGGGGGCCAGGCACAGGGCTGGGAGCTGGCACAGAGCTGGGGCAGGGAGGGGCTAGGAGGAGCTCCCTCCTCGCCCTGCGCAGGCCCGCTGAACATTCCTCTGTACCCCCTTAGGGGGGTGTGCCCCACAGTTTGGGGACCTCTGGATTAAACACAGGACGCTCAAGACTTAGCCCCCCAGTCCTGCAAATGCTGACTCACATGCTTGATTTTAAGCATACAAGTAATCCTACAACCTTCAGTGCGATTCCTCATGTGTTTAAAATTAAGCACGTCTGTCTTTACGTAACCCACTGTTGAGTGTATTAAGTCACCCCTCTCTGATCCCCAGAGGGCATGAGTTGTTACAGCTACTGAGGTTTGGTCTCAAGCTGTAGCCATTCATGCTTTGAGGGCCCAACGTCAGTCCCTGCTGCGCCCGCCAAAAGGGGGCCAGGATCGGGGCTACAATGATAGACCAAAACAAGAGGAATGAAATCCTGGCTCCATCAAAGTGGATGGGAGTTTTAGCTCAGCTCTTTAAATGTGAACGATTCCCAGCCTCTTCCCAAAGATACTAGATAAAATTGTAACATAATGATTAACAGTTGCCATTTACATATTAATAAATCTAGAATGTATGAGTAATAAAACAGTGCATTTAAGCTTCATCAAGTTTTCTATCTGTATATTAGTTTTATTTGTCCCATGTCTGACCTGTTCTGTCCTTTTGGAGCTTGTAGAGGACATTGACAAGAAAACTCATATATACACACACACATTTGCAAATCCATAATTTTCATTTGTCAGCTTTTCAAGAGTAAATCCTTAGCACAGTACTGGTTTTTGGTTTGTTTGTTGTTGTTTTTTGGCCTGTGTGATTATGGAATGACAATCAGAGGGGGCAAAATGCTTCACACAACTTCCCATAGAAAATAGTCACCAAAAATTGTTAACCTAACCACCCCCCAAACCCCTTTTAAGCCATCCCAGCTCTACTGGTGCTGGCTACAAAGATCGTGCTACGGGCTTTGTCACATGGAAAAAGAGGCCATTGCAATTGCTATGATGTCCTCCAGGCCAAGATCAGCCCCATGGCAAACGAGAGCAACTATACGGCATTCAGCGTGCATCTTCCCTCATTTCATTTTTTTGAGGGCGGATTAGAGTTTCTCACTCACCCTCTCTCTCTTTCCTTCGTGGCGGTATCTCTTGTTTCTTTCTCCCCTCGGCTCCCTAATATTTTTGTCCCCGGGGATAGCCTCATGCTGAGGAGGCCTTTACTCTGCGTGAAGTCCCATTGGTTCCACCAGGACTACTTGGGGAGTAAGGGCCTCCTCATTGTCTCCCTCGGTTTCCCTCTCTCTTGCTCAGTGTTGCAGGCAGCAGTTGGTGACGGCTGTATGCACACACGGATCATGCCAGGCAAAGAACCAGAAGTTTCACTGGCCAACGTGCTAACAGAAACTTTCTGAACGGCTAAATTAATATTCCATTCTTATCAGCTCCCCTGTTTCCCAGCCTGCCTGGTGTTTAATGATGGCTATTTATCTCCTTGTGCTTCAGCCACGTGATGCACCAGCCAGTGAAGAGATTATATGGTATCATTCAGATAAACTGCAAACACCACACTTGGCAATCAGCATCCTGCAAAAATAATTAGGAATCTCATTTCCAAACGATGACTCATTCATTATGGTCTCGTTAACTGCATGTTTGAGGGGGTGCTACAACCAGAGTCTGAAATAGATCGGACACTAGCAGCAGCTTTTCCATTCAAACAGCTCCTTTTAAATAGCGTTTGGGTCCAAGGCTGTCATTAATTCCTTCCGGCGTCGCACGCTGAGAATTTCAATATGTCTCAGTCAAGGACTCTAAGGGCCAGATCCCCAGCTAGTGTAACATGGCTCAGTCCCACTGACTGGACCAGAACTCACTGATCTACACAAGCTCAGGATCTGGCTCTGTGTTTTGGGACTTACACTACAGTAGGGTTGCCAACTTTCTAATTGCACAAAACCGAACACCCTTGCCCCGCCCCTTCGCCCAGGCCCCACCCCCATCGCTCCAGCCCCCCTCTCTCAATTGCTCTCTCTCCTCCCCCTCACTGACTTTCACTGGGCTGGGGCAGGGGGTTGGAATCGGGGGGTGGGGGGGGAGGGCTGAAGGCTCCAGCTGGGGGTACAGGGTCCGGAGTGGGGCCAGAAATGAGGGATTCAGGGAGTGGGAGGGGACGCTGGGTTGGGGCAGGGGTGTGGGGGCAGGTGAGGGCTCCGGCTGTGGGTGCGGGTTCTGGGATGGGGATGGAGATGAGGGGTCTTGGTGCAGGCTCCAGTAGGGAGTTTGGGTGCAGGAGGGGGCTCTGGGATCTGGCCCCTAATTCCTGCTGCAGCCACAGGGCATGAGGATTCACATCCCAGCCTGTGACAGAGACGCTAGTAGTTTTAAGCACTAGCAGTTGCCAACTGAGCACATTTCAGAGCCTTCAGAGAAGAGACTGGGGTGTCGGTTCATTCATTGGGCCCATCAAGTCAATGCTTTTCCGTGCTATTGTAGCATCAAGTTTGGTACCGTTATATTATACAACTTATTTTATTCTGGAAAGAGTTTAAATATTTGCTCAATCACACAAGGAGGAAAGCTCACATAATGCAAAACCAGGGCCTAGATTTGTCACCTAACTGCTTTCCAAATGAAACTCATTTACTTACAATGAGTTTCTTTTTTCTTTTTAGCAAAAACTTTTGAGCAGAATGGAAAGGTCCATCTATTCCAGGACTCACATCATGAAAACAATAACCGTATAGCAGCCGCCATTACACCCAGCAGCCCCACCTGCATGCTGTAGAAGAATGGCATATTATCTGTAAGCTGAAGGGCTTTCCCTCCCCTCCTCTGCCCCCCCCCACTTTGGTATCTCAGGGCCAAATGAACTGTCAATGAATTGATGAAACGAAATAAGTTATCCTCTGTCTCTACCTTCCGGGATGCTAAATACCTGGAATTTTGTTGGACTACTTCTAAATATACTGGGCTAATTCTTCCTCCAGGTAAACCCTTGCAAACCAATTAAAGTAATAAGGTTACTCCAGTGCTGGACTGCGGAAGCAAGGATCTACAAGGAAAGATGGCAGTAGTGGTTCACCATAACCACAGGAACATATCTTCTCCTCTCAGAGAATGGTTCTGGAATCACTGCTTCACGCTGTGGTTCTTTGGAAGCTGTATGATTAAAGATGACCATTTATATCATTGATATTACCGCTGTTATACAATTGCAACACATCTTGCACAAAGTGTATCATGTAAGGTGTCAATGGAAAACTTACAATCTATGGAGTATGGTTATCCTGATTAAATCCATGTATCATCTTTATATCTGAAGCTATGAATATTGGATTTGTACTTGTATCTTAAACATGTTTTGTTCCTGGGTGACATCCTCCAGATAGATTTACATCAGGACCAGACAGCTATGTACTGACGGCCCTTTAAGGACACTCAGCTCACAATGGGCCATTGAAGAAATTCATCCCGCCCAGTAAGCCTTTCCTGCGGACACCTCAGAAAGAATATTGGCAATGGCTGCCTCTGTGAGCTGGCAAAGCATGTAAGCACATGTGATACAGACATGTGACCCTGGACTCCATCTTGGTCCAGTAACTCTCCATGCACTAGGTCTGTGGGCTTTGTTTGGGACAGTAAATTTCCATGCACATGGCAAAGGATATAAAAGACCCCTGAGCCACCTCGCCTTTGCTCTTTCCTGCTCTAATTCTCTGAACTGTGGATTTTCAACTAACAGAAGCATCTTGAACTATGGGCTGAGGACCTTCCAGAGAGACTTTACAAGCCATCAGTCTGTTCCATCCCAGCTACAAACCCAATATAAGAACTTTGCAATCATTTGTATGTATATGGTCTATTAACCATTTACAACTCTTCTTTTCTTAATAAATCTTCAGTTAGTTTACTAAGGATTGGCTGACAGCGTGATATTTGGGTAAGATCTGAGATTCATATTGGCCTGGAGATAAGTGTCTGATCCTTTGGGATTAGTAGAACCTCACATATGGTGAAAATGGGTTTTCAATAACCCCTCATTATATTAGACTTGGTTGTCTGGATGGGAGCCAATGGCTAGAATGCCTAAAGGGGACTGTGTTTGTTTCCTGGTTAACCAGTGTGGTAGTGCAGAAGCTCTTTTGTTACTGGCTTGGTAAATCTAACTATAGAGTAAACCACCAGCCTTGGGGATTGTCTGCCCGGAGTGTGGCATTCCCAGTGTGGCCCATCCCAAGCACCTGATAACAGGTGGGCTCAGCTGCCTAAGTTCTTGCTTTGCCACATGCACCTGCCTCCTGCCTTTTACTGCCTCACGTTTGAACTTAGCATGGCATTTGTCTGTGTTGGAGATGATATACAGTACATAACATTGTACATTTAAACACAGAAGGCAACAGAGGATTGGCAGAGCCAACCTCCATCCTCACACTAGTCCCCAGCTTCTGTGCCACCTGGGTCACTCTCTGCCAGAAGATGGGCCCCTTTTGCGAGGCCAGTACACCCCATCCCCCTGGGGTAGGGCCAGGGCATGGTAGCCCCATGGTCAAGGCCGAATGGCTGTCTGCAACCTCTGGGCTGTGGGGCCCAATGGCTGGAGCCAACAAAACTCCCCTTGGCTACAGGGAGACACGGCCTCGGGGCCAGAGTCAGTAGGAGGGAGTTCAGTGGGCTGCCCTGCAAAGGGGGTGGCCGGGTAGGGGGAACCAGGCCCTCCCTGCTCCACTGGGTCCCAGCCCAGGGCCTGGTAGTGGCAAATGGGTTCACCACTAAGTCAGCGGGGAATCCACCCGCAACACGCCAGCTGCCTCTGGGACACTGGCTAGTCCCTTCTTGGGCTGCTCCCTACCATGACTGCTCCAGTGTGGGGCTAGTACACCCTGTCTCTGCCCCACAGCTGGATCTGTGGATCTCAGGTCTCTTGGGCCCTGAGCACCCCGGTAGCCAGGATTTGAATCCACAAACCAATGTGCTTAATCTGCCCCTGCTTGAAAGGGTCCAAGTCTTTGGGTCTCTTCAGAATTTCCCCTGCAGACATTCAGTCAGTACGTACCTGGGACATTGGCCTGTGGGATCTTGAATCTGAATAACTTTTGCTGATGATGCTGTGTTCCCAGACAATGGATTCCTTAGCAAATACCATGGCTTACCAATGTCCCAGCAATTGTTTAGCAGAACTCCCTATTAATTTTGTTGAAGAGCTCTGCTTAAAAACCAGTCCGCACAATGCAGCCCCCTGTAATTACGTTGTAAGTAATTACATGTTTCTGTATTTGGCTTGGTAATTAATTAGGCTCACTGAGTCCAAAGAGCAATTACTATGTAATGCAGGCTGTGATTTAGAAAGTGGAAATAATAATTACGGAGTAATTACATGATACTGTATGAGAAAGTTGGTCATCTCCGTAGAATTAATACCTGCATAAGCCAGGGCTGAATTTGGCCACTGAAATATATTGTTATAATTAAGTGGCCTCCAGTTAATATGTGAGTAAAATAACATTATAATCAACCAATGAATGTCTAGGGATCAGACATTCTTATGAGCTAGACAGGCCCATAAGCAGTAACATAGATAACCCGCCTTGCATTGCAAACATCAGCGTTGGTTGTGTGTATTCTAATGAACTGGGCCTGCCTTCCGATCTTTTTATGCTATGCGAGAGATGCTAACAGAAGTGACAGAAACAGCTGTATTACATCTCCTAAAATTAGGCAGTTACTGATGGCTTCTTCAACATAACCCCACCTTCCCGCCAGGTTCCAGTAGGAATAGCTCTATTCAGCTTCCCCTCCCATCCCCCCCCAGACCATTTGATTCACTTCACTAGTGCAGATGTTCTCTTTAATAATTGATACCAAACTGGGGGGGGGGTTAATAAAAAAAATTCCTCCTTGATCCCCTAGCTTGCAGAATGCCTCTTTTCACGGTGCTCATTTGTAATTCAAATGTAATATTAGCTGATGTTTTATTAATGAAGGCGCACGGCCGTCGCAGTGGAAATGGCGAAATCTCAGAGGAGTTCAGCCAGTCCCCAGGAAAGGAGGCAAAAAGGCAAAAGGACCTTCTGGGGTTTCTTACTGAAATCTTGCCCCTGGGCCCACAGGGGTGATGAATAAAAGATGATGCCAATGTGGCCTCGAACACTGTGTGGGTCACATCAAGGAACTTAGCCAGAAGCTTCTATTGAGACAAAAATCCCACGGATTTCAACTTAAACCTACTTTTTGGTTACACAGAACTACGACTGTGTGTCCTTTATCATCTTGTGCCTTGTATCATGTTGCAGTTTCCTAGCTTGTGACCATAGCCTTAGCAAAGGGTCGTGTGCGAGTTGCCCCCCGACCCCAAAAGCGGCAGCCCCAGCAGGCATTGGGCCTCAGAGACAGCCCTTTCACCCCTCTCCTGCCCCATCCTTGCGCCGGAGGTGCTAGAAATTCACTGCTGGCCTATAGCAACAGTAAATTACTCCCTCACTACTACTGCACTGGCTCAGCTACCAGAAGGTCCGCCACAGAGAAACGCAGCCAGCTGCCCAATGCTCTATACTTGCCATGAAAAGCACTAGGTGGGAGGCTTAGGGAAACCCAGATGTGTGACAAATGGACCGCATTATTGAGACAAGTTCAGGCGCTCTCCCAAAATGTATACCCCAGATGCTGCAGGTGACCGGCAGCCTGAAGATGGAAGATTTCACGAGTGCTGAATAAGAGCTGGCTCAGATAGGACCTCCCTCAGAGAAATGATCCTCAGCCCTCCTAGGCCATATCACCCTTCAGACCCTGAGGGTTGTGTTCCTTCTGGAAAGCTGCACCCTAAGGGCGGGTCTGAGGGACCAGGGTGCTTCTAAACTGGACAGAACTTGAGTAACAGGAAACTAACACATAAGCGAACCTGGACAACCTGTTCTCTTGAAGGCTGGTGCAGCAGGCAGTCAATCTCACAGTAGGAGGCGCTCTCTGTGCAGGAGGAAGCCAGCCTACAGCTGGGTGTGAACAATCAGTTTTCTTGAAAGCTTGTGCAATTAGCTGGCCGTGAAGGACATTAGTTAAAGGCGCCGAGATGTGACGCAATAAGGAAAGCAGCAGAAAGCTGAGAGGCATGTCTTGGCTGGCTGGCCAGTAGGAGCCCAGCAGAGATCCCTCTCCTGGGCCAGGGAGAATGCAGCCCCAAGCGAATTAGAGGGAAAACTGCCAGAGAAAAGCATGGCGGAGAGACATGAACCCTTGCTCAGAGGCCTGAGAAAACAACCATGTTTCTGTTTTACTGAGAGACATTTGGGGTCCCTGGGGCAAAGCAGAAAATGGAGGGAAAACCTGCTCCTGAAAACGAGGGCAGCAGAGATGATCCTTTCCCTGTGATTGAGAGATACATAGAAGCGCGGGTTCCTGCATGCCAACCTTGGAGCCCTCACTCTAGGGCCTGGCTTGGGAGGGGGGCCCTAGGAGAAGGGATGTGCAGCTTGCCCCTTTATGGTACGTCTACACTGCAGCTGGCAGGGAGCCCCTCAGCCTTAGTAGACAGACTCGTGCTCGTGGGACATGAGCTAGTGTGTTGAAAATGGAAGGGTGGATACTGCTGCACCAGTGGAGGCTGGGGCTAGCCACCCGAGCTCGGACCAACTTGACCCCGGGTGGGTGTGAGCTCAGGTGGCTAGCCCCAGCCTCCGCCAGTGCAGCAGCCTCCACTCAACTATTTTTAGCACAGTAGCTGGAGCAGAGCTAGCTCATGTCGGTCTACTAAGGCTGGGGGGCTCGGTCCCAGCCGCAGGGAAGACATACCCCGGAAGGCCAGAAGGCCTTGGGCCAGTTAGGCCTGTGTAGGGTGTGGAACTTAAAAAGGAGAAAAGCCCAGCAGATGAGGGTTTGCTGGGAGGAGACTGAAGGGGCTGATCTGGGATAAGCAGCTGGGCTTCAGCTAGCCTGAAAGAGGCTGGAAGGCCTGAAAAACTGAAGCTGCTCTAATATGAAGCAAGAAGCTGGTCTCGCACTTGGAACTGGCTGAGGGCTTTGAGCTGAGAGGCTCTTGGTAGGCAGCTAGGCCTGGCGTGGATAGTTGGGGTGATTGGTGCTTAGGAGCCAGCGGTTAGGTTGCAAGATGGGCTGTGGCTCCTGGCAGCCTGCCCATAAGAGGGGGGTGTGGAGAGTGGAAGGCTGAGCCCAGAAGGGCTGAAGACTCTTGTTTTCAGACTTGAGCACTCTGGTTCCTGGAAGGCCTTGAACACTTTAAAGTGGCTTGGCTGGGGGGCTATGCCACCTCGACAGTGAAGTAGGCCGAATATTATTGTGGGGAAACTGAGGCAGAAGTGCTGCAATACCAAGTTTTGCCATGAGGGGGCGCTCTCAGGGGGTGAGTCTTGTAACAGGGGGCTTAACCAGCATGTATATAAAAACAGGGCCTCAGTTTACATTGCATCTGAAAGATTCTTCCCCTTTCCCCAGCCAAAAGCAGGGTGCTTGCTTTGTTTCCTGGGCTGAGGTTTGAACATCGGGGTGCAGCGATTTCAAACCTCTATCTTAACCCCGAGACACCAGGTCCAGAGGTGAGCTAGCTGTAGTGAGTGGGCCTGGGGGAGCTTGGCAGCCAGCACAGGGCTTTGCAGTGGCATTAGAGGAAAGGGAAACCACCCAGAAAAGCACAAGGAAGGCAGAGAAGCCTCAGGCCTAGGCACCCTTGGGTCCTGGAGTGGGTGGGGAGGCTGCTACTGAGGGGCTGGACAGCATCAGATCCCTTAGCCGAGGAATTGCATTGTTTATATGGGGCTGGGCTAGCGGGGGGAAGCAGAGTCTAAGGAAGGGGCAGGGGATCTGGAAAGGTAGAAGGAGGGGCAGGAGAGTTACCCACCGAAGCAGAACTTACCAGAGTGAGGGCTGGCTGGGACACCTCGGGGCCCGGACGCTGTGGAGGTCGAGAAGTTGCTGTGGAGCACAGCCGCAAGCTGAAGCAGGGTGCCGGATACCAGGCAAGCCAGTTGCTAGGACCATGCGTGTCGCTGCTGCGGACAGTCACTCCTTTTTTCCAGAGGTTTGAGGAAAACCAGACACATGGGCACCTCTGAGGTGGGCACACTATGTTCATATCTCCCGGCTGGGGACGCTCGCTCTGTTCAGAGGTCTGGGGAAGGCCAGAGAGACTGCCATCCCGCTGAGAGGGGGAATTCATGATCTCCAAGCAACTCGCCGGCCTCGGGGGATACCCCTTTTGGGGGCTGTGCTCAGGGGCAAACTCTGCCTGACACACTCCCCTTGGGCTATAACAGAACACGCAGGCTCCGTTTCTTTCCCTTCCTTTCTTCTGGGGGGAGAGCGAGAGCAGGCAAAGCCCCCATGCTCCCCTGCAGAGGAGGCAACGAAAAGCGAGGGAGCATGCTGTGGCCTTGGATTAGATAATCAGGGGTGGGGACTGTTGGGGGTTCGGAGCTCTGTCTCCCTCTTACTGCCTTGCACGGGCACACAGTCTAGCCCTGAGAGTGGCATCGCAGGCCCTGGGGCTGCTCCAGAGAACACAGCTGGGTTTGCTGCGGGGGGGGGGGGTTCAGCCTGTCTGGGCAGCCAGAACGTTATTTGTGTATGTGATTATGAGCATGCTGTTCCTAACAACCTCACTGTTCTGACGGCCTCTCGTATCACCACAGGGATCCCGTCAGCGCTACCGGGACACGCTGCAGGGTTAACCCAACTGTCTGCGGGGTATCACTATCACCTGCTCACCGCAGGAGGGAGCCCTGTCTGTGCCCACCAGGGGAAAAACACCTCAGCCATCATCTGCTGACAACACAGCGCTCCGCTCCGGGCTCCAGCAGCCCTGCTCTTTCCTAGTTCAGGCTAGTAATTTACACACCCACTTTCTTACACTCAAATGCCCAGTCCCTTGTCTTCTGGAAACCCGCAATGCATGCCAATCCACTGCCTCTCTAGAGGCAGTGCATCCCCAGTTCACCGGTGTCACCTCAGTTTAACACTCTCCTTAGCACAAGGCACTTAGATGTGTCTATAGTAAAAACAAATTGAAGTTTATTTAACAGCGTTGGAGATAGATCAAATAAAAGTAAGTACAGAGGTTTGGAAACATAAGGTTACAGGTAAAAGAAGAACATAAAAGGCTATCTTTAGCCTATGCTTATTAACAAGTTCCTTTCCTGTCTAATATGGTATTTCTCACCCAATGGTCAGTCCTTACCGTGCTTGTCCAGCCGAGAAAGTTGGGATCCCCCTCACAGGAGACCCTCCCGCGGGTAGAGTGTCTCCTCCCTAATGGATAATATCTTGTGCCGTCTTTTTCTCCGATACAGCTACAGACTACTGGCATGTAGCCCGGTGTGTGTGTGTGTCTGTGTCTGTGTGTGTGTGTGTCCCCTCTGTTCAGAGACTTTCTTGCGGTATTTTGTCTTTGTAAATGCTCAAGCCTGCATCTGGGCCAGACAGTAAACACAGGGCTTGCGCTGGCCCCATGGCTATTGAGTGTACTCAGTGCTGACTGCGTCAGTTCTGTGACCTCCCCCGCCTCAGGTGACAAGTTTCATTCCAGCGGTTTTGGAGCGCAATAGCCTACGTGACATCACTCTGAAATGGTTTCCCGTATGAACATCTCGCAATAGCCACGACGATCAGCTAGTTCTTAGTTTTCGGCAGGGACCCCCCAAGACATCCTGCAATGAAACGCTGAAAAGACCGTCGGCCACAGGGTGATATACCTGCCTGGGCATGTCTGCACCGCTGCCACTGTGGGCTTCCCAGGGGCAGTTTCTGGAAAGGAGGAAGTGGAGAAGTGAGTCCTACCGGCTCTTCCCTCTCCTGTGTGGAGCCCACATACCAGGCCCAGCTCCATTTGCTCCCTGTGCTCTGTGTACGGGGGTATCCTCCCCAGCCCCTTGCCCTGGCTCCTGCTCACACCTGCTTACCGACACGCTCGTCCCTGTGTCAATGGCACTCACACGCAGGCCTCCTTCCTGGGGTCACGGAGAGCGTAGGAGGTGGCCAGCTGGCCTCTAAGCATCTCCTGCTCCGAACACAGGAAATTCTGTCACTACGGTAAATACCCCCAGTGACTGCACAAGGAAAACCGAAAGACACTCGGGGGACCCAGGCAGTTCTCTCATAAAAGTCATTTATTAGAACAGCAAACACTTTTCTTTAGTACAGCAGCTGTACGCAGCTATGATTGCAGTACAGCGTCAACTACGTGTTACAAGTCACTAGAAATCTAATAAGCGTCATGAACATCATAAAGAACTGGGAATGTAACGACTATGAAAAACGAGTCCACAGTGGCCCGGCAACTGAGTCTCATAAGAAATTAAACAAATAACAGATCAGCGTTGTCCCGCAACACAGCTCTTCTGTAGCTGAGATAAACTAATAGGTTTAAATGAACAAGATAGCACCCATTCAATAAATTAGGTAAACTTAATACCAGAACAACAATATAAGAAATAAGAACATTCTAAATAGGATGGTAAGCACTAAAAGGAAATGATTATCTATTTACATATGTCTTTTTGCTGGAACATTATTCCATTAGCTTCCCCTCCCACCCCATCCCCAGTTCAACTAACTATGTTTTTCAACAAACCCAATTGCTTGGCAAGTTGGCAAATGGTTGGGCAACAAAACGGAATCTTTCTCCAGCCCCTGAAACTAATCTAGAGAGTGTCGTCAACCAAAGGAAAGCGTAATAACATGCGGCATGCAGTCTGTTCACTACAGAAACGGTAAAAGTTAACGTTCTGGCATTTAAACACAGTGGTAATCATCTGTCGTTTTTACATGTGACATTTGTCTGAATTACCAGAAAGTTAAGTTTGTGAATGGAAGCAGAATGTAACTCGAGTTGATGTTAGGCACAGGTAGGCATGGCAACAAGCATATTTATTCCTGAGAATGTGAATGCCATGGACTGTGATTCCAACTCTCTCTTTCCTCTTCTTGCTCTGTTCTCTCCTGATCCCCACGTGATGCTAACCTCGGAACAGAATGAATCCTCTCTACGAAAAAAAGGACACTGTCGGGTGGTTTTTTAAGGCTAGGTTTTCGCTGTAGCTATAAAAAAATAAATGCGAATATCAAAAGGGCCAACTGCAGGCCCTGTGAGATATGGCAACACTGTCAGCTGGCACCATTATGTAGAGCGCAGATTATAAAGCCACTGAGTGGGTGCAAATGCTCGTATCAAGTCCTCTCGCAAATCCGCACTGCCTTGCAGTGCTTGGGAACAGGAGGATGGTAAACAGCCCGGTCCACCTACTGAGCTAAACAGAAAAGCCTTTGGAAATGATAAATTATAGAACCAGAGCTGTTCAATTAACATCTAATTATTCTGCTGAAACCAAGTGATCATCACATCAGAAATGTAATTATCTTCTCAGGCTACCTATCCATCTTAATTACAGTGGTCTGATGAAGCCCTGGCAAATCTCTTGGTATTTAAAAGTAATATCTTTGGGCCAAATCCTGCCCAGCGATGCACTGACTTCAGTGTGAGCCACATCCACGCGTGAGGGAAGAATCTGGCCCTATCTGCTATAATAGATATGATGGTCTCCCAATACTTGATGCATTCCACCTGGCTCTGTATAGACTAACTGGTAATCCAAGACCAATGTCTACAAATATGCTTGAGGGTGCTCCACAAGAAAGGCTGCAGGGAAAGTAACAATCACTGGAGGTAATTTGACTGGCATCAGAAAATGCTTGCCCACAGAGGGTCCCCCCACCCCGCTCCCAAGTCTCTCCTTGGTTTCTTTAGACAGCATCTTTTGTCTGATGTATAACTCAGTCGAAAGTAATTGGAAGGGTTTCACTTGCGACGGCAGCAGCTAAACTGGTCAACAGCAACCACACTGTGAGGAGGAAATTAAAAGCCCACATTTAAAAATAACAGCAAATCAAACCAATGACCCAAACCGAAAAGCTGACACAGAGTAACATCTCAGGCTATCTAGGTACTTTATCAGCCAAAAGAGCTAAACAGCAAAGCAAACGCGCACAGTACAGTGCCAGAGTCGCCAAGCGGGTTTGCCGTGCGGTCGTGGAGTACAAAGACTGGAGAAGGCCAGTTTCTTCTCTTCTCGCTTTTGTTTCTTTTTTTGGTTTTCCAGTTACCAGCTGACCAAAGATTCCCCGGCTCCTAGGAGGTCTCTTCTTCACAAAGTAAAGCAGCTCTCTTGACTCAGCCTGAGAAAAGGCAGCTGGCTTCAGCAGTCTCATTACTGCATGGATGCCCTGGACGTATAGAATTCAGGGACCGGCAAACCAGTGTGGAGAGTCACCTGCAACGACAGCCCTGTTACCAGAGAGCAATCGGCATTCTTACACACCTGGGGCTAAATCCCGACTTTGCTTATGTGAGTAAGGGGTCTAAACTCCACGTGCAAGCAGCACCGTGTGCAGCTGGCCTTCTGCTCTGGCATACAAGAGTGCCCTGGCTGCTCTGCTTGACCACTGAAACAGGCTACAGGCCACGGCGCATCAGGGCTGTGGTGGACCCGCAGTCCCTGGAGCATGCCTATTGCCATCAGCAGCGCACGTAGCAGCAGCAGGAGCAGTGTGAGAGGAGCAGCACAGAGCGCTCGGCAGGACACGCCTCTGGTGTCATTGTGGAGGCGCACGAGCTCCCTGACTGGACCTGGCTGAGAGCGTACAACTTGCACCGTTCTCATCCCACGATGATTCAAGCTTTGTTTCCCATCTTTAAAAACCACCAGTCTTCCAAAACGCCCAGAGGAATCTGCAGCGAGGAAAGGTCCCCGCTGTGATAGAGGGCAGCCAAGTGTATCACTGGGAGCCCTGGGCCCCCCGGCCATGCATCCTTCCCCTGTAATATTCATCGTCTCCATGCTTCTCCTCCTTGTCCCCTCGTTTGGTATTCCCTGCTGCTGCCTCATGCCCAGTGGCGTGTTGGCTGCCTGCTCGCCCTTGTACCCGTGGCGTCGAGAACACCAGGGATGCTCTCCTGACATCTTTGGCAGGCCTGTCCTGAGACGGTGCCTTTAATTCCCACTCATCTTTCCATCCCCGTGCAGAACCGAGAGCAGGACGCAAGGCAAAGGCCACAGAGCAGGAAAGGCTGGGTGGCACCAGAAGAGCATCACCCACATGTGGTTGGTAATCAGAGGAGCAGGGATCACACGACTGGGTGCACCGAGCTCCCAGAGGAAGACTCTGTGGGGATGCTGGGTCCCTAGAACAACTGTGGGCTCCAGGAATTCTGCCTGCCTCCCTGCCCTTAGCGCCTCTGCTGTGTGGTCTCCGGCAGCAGCAGGTCCCCTGGTAGCATTTTCTCTGGGCGGGAATATAGACATGGGAAGGGGCTGTCCCCTCATTGATAACTGAGCGGCTACAGATGCAGCAATTGCGTCAGAACAAGGAGTATGCAATGGAGAGGATTTCAAAGGCACAAAAAGGAATCAGGAGCCCAAATCCCTCACTCCCCTTTGTGTCTGTGACAATCTCTGCAAATACACAGGAGAGATCTTTCTATGCACAGATTTCACTACAGATCCAGGGAATACAGAAGAGCACTTCTCTTTCATGTTATGACATGCGTATTAGAGAAACCGATATTTGCTTTTCTCAGGAAAATGATTGACAAAGAGAAGACTTCATCAGTCAACCAGAGAGATGGCCAAACCACTGCTGGATTTCTGTTTAGGGAAAATAACCCATCTGGTTGTTTGAAGGGTTAAAATCCATTGCTGATGTAATAACCTGGTATATGGATTTGTGTACAGGCCCGAAGTCCAGAGTTTGGTCAAGAGGTCAGAGGCCTAGCAATAGCTAAGAGAAAGCAGAATAACCAAAGATAACCTTGCTTTTGCAAAGATACGCCTGGTCAGCAAAATGCCAGATGTTGGGGTCAATAATTGTGTCTTATTCAAAGTTGCAAATAGAATAAAGAAGCCCTGTTTCTGTTGTGCTAGTTTCTTCTGTAGGGAGATGTTCTTCCCACACATCCAACCTTGCGTTTATAAAAGGTTCAAACATGCCAGTATAAGATATGGCCTCCTCCCACCTCCCTTTCCCAGGAACCAATGCCTGCCTTAAAACACAAATAAGCAACTTGAAAGACAATCTTTATTGCCATACACTTTCACTGTTTCTTTGTTTTTACCCCTAGATGTGTATCTGTTGGACAATCAAAGGAGCTACTTCATTCCTATGGACCCCAAATTGAATCCAACATATATTCTGTACGAATACATTTATTAAAGTACTAATTAAATGCTAAATGTTAATTTGTTAACTTGAGACCATGGGCGGAGACATTATGTAACCTTTTGACCATTGGCTACTGTGCTATCATGTCTTGCAGCTAAACCTATCCGGGGGTGTGGAACTGCCTACCCTGTCACTTTCCCCGCCCATGGAAAATCCATATATTCCATTGTAATCAACTGATTGACAGTGTCTCTGAGCCTAATAAGCGAGGTGACACTCCATCAGCGCTGTACGTAATAAACTCCTATGCTTGACCTCTACTTGGTGTGGATTTATGTCCTTCATTGTTCTTGTAATTGGCTGACCTACACTCTTAAAACCTATAAGGATTGCCCGTTTTTGTGAGCAGTGTAACAGAGTCTGTAGCTTGCTTTATTGTCTAGATCACTGATATGCATACAACTGTGTAGAGTTGTCCCTTCTCAGATTTATTCTCCTTTCTGCACCGTTTAATTCTCACATTCATCATGGGAAGGAAGCATAACTCATTTCTTTACTTACAAAATAACGTAGGGGTTTTAGAGTCAAATTTACAAATGAGTTTATCCAAAATAAAGTCTTCTGAATCCTAATAAAGCCATTTGAGTTACTCACACACCTTTGGGGGAAAAGGATAATGAATGTCTTGAGTTTATGAGCAGTACTTTTATCAGCATGTCCTTGGGGATTTTAAATGTTACCTCTTCTATTGATCTGTCAGGAAGCAATGGGGTTTGATAAATATTCTCCTCTCTTAGGACAAAGTAAAGGATGTAGAGATGGGAATTAAACTCATCCAGCAATGGTGCTTGTGTATGTGTATCACACCCATGCACACATACAAAGATACACATACAAGTACCACAGAGCGTTGAACACACTGTCACGGCTCAATATAAAATCATAATGTTAGTGAGGACTGCGTTGCTTAGCAATTTAATAATGGTATTCAGAATAATCACCAGAGTCTCAGATCTCCATAAAATCAGGTTAACGCTGGATCAGCTGTGAAGAAAGGGCCAGGCTACGGTTCTTAGAGCCTGTGGGGCACAGAGATGGGGGATGCCCTTTATTCAGGCATAATGCTACCCCAGTAGCTGGGAAAAATTCAATCACCAGCTGCATTCGCTCCGCCCCTAGAAAACGGGACGCAAAGGCTCCTCCCAGGGCTGCTCTCCTGCCACTACAGGTATGTTCCTGGGCAGGCTATGCCTACAACCTGCCCAAACAGCATGGTGCAGTAATGTTTGCACTTCTAGCCAATTCCCCCTTTATGCTCAAGGGCCTGATCCAAATCCCACTGAAGTCAATGGGACTCTGATTCATGCGTGCTGGATAGAGCTCATGGCTGCATTGTGTCTCTCTCTCCTGCCGAGGGAAGATTACCTTTGATGTCCATAATATAGTCCCAAATAAATAACTGAACCTACCACGTGGGCACCTCATCAAACTGCCTGAAAGGTCCTGACTTAACCGATTCAAGCTTATTTCTTCCTGGCATCTTCTAGGAAGATTTTAACAAGCCTTTGGCAATGGTGCAGCGCTTAGAGAAGCAAAGGGTGATGAAGTGGGCTGACCAAAACCAGGCTCAGTGAGTGTCTGCCGAGAGAATGAAACCAATAACGCTCTGAAGAGGACAATAAGGGGGATGGAAGCAAATAAAAATTGAGACTAAAAATACCAGAGTAGCTCAGAGCAAGACAAATATTAAACAGTCTTCCAGTCTTCATTGCAGAGATAGAGTTCGTGAATGGTCAAGAACTCAAAAGAGAGCCTGTGTTTGAAATTGCTGTGTGCGGAACAGGACGTAGAACATCCTTGGTATCACACAAGTGCATTTTAATAACTAGTGCGATTCCTGGAGGATGCTGATAAACTGAGTGGCCAAGCTCCTCTGAGCCAAAGGGTTCTCCTGCCATCCATGGGAGAGAAGAAGTATAGGGAACAAGCTATGCGCTGTCCAAAGGCACATTTTGATGTCAGTGGCTCACCAGTGACCTGGGTCATTACATTTAATCTTCCAAACTGCCCTGTTCCACAAAGGCTCTCACCCCTTCTAGCAGCTGCTGTGGTTTTTCTTACACTGTTGAGAATGCTCTAGTGGATAAGAATGGTGCTAAATGTACAGAAAGGCAGGAGGAGTTCGCCATCAGCTTCAGATCTTTCATATGCTGCTGTTGTGAAAACGCTTTCTTTGACAAAGCACATACCTGCACATTTCTGTTCAGACTGACGGCAGGGAAGAACAGGCCCTCCATGTTCTCAAAAGCCACAGGACCTTGCTGATCTTCGTTGATGGAAAATGTTAGGGTCCTCCTGGTTAAGTCAAGGAGCACTCCCACTGTGGCACCTTTTGTTATTCCCCCTTCAGTCCTGTTGGGGAAAGAGGAAGTCAGATGATGTGCATCACTTAATGCCATCACAGTCCTTGCTACAGAGTTTGTACAGAATGGCTTCCCTGAAATGCACAAAACAACACCCCTGATCAGAGCCGGATTTACACCTTATGCGCCGCTAGGCACAGCATCTTCAGCGCCCCCACGCCTACAGCTGGCCTTTGTGTTCCACAGTTTTAGAGAGGTATGGCGCCCCTAGAATGCTGGCGCCCCTAATTTGAAATCCAGCCCCGTCCCTGATTCCTGGCAGTCTTCAGTGAAACAGTGTAGTCTAAAAACACTTCAAGGGACAAATACACGTGTACACACTAACTGCACAATACTGTAGCCTAGTGATGATGGGCCAGATTCTGCCCCTTGGATACAAATACGGGGCTCCCATTATCTTCAGCCGAAGCGTCTGCAGGGAGGTGTGTCTCAGGGCGGAATTGTGCCTCAGAGGACAATCACACAGTTTGCAGAGACTTGGGAAAAGACTGGCTTCTCTGAACTTTTAAAACAGCGGCTCAGCCATTCATAAGGAGTCACCTGGGAAGTCAGTGGGCATTTGCCAGGCTGAGGAATGAGTATGGATCCCCGAATTTGGCCCAAACTGTGGATTACAGAACCCATGATAAAAGAAGTAAGGCAACCACTACACAATCAGAGCATCTCCCGGAATCGTACACACTAGTGCCGTAAGACTGTGCCACACGCCAAAGTCTGGTGTTCCACAACACATAACGAACATCACAGTCTATCACCACTTTTAAAATTCTAGTCGGTATTACTACGGAGTCTCACTTTTCACTTAGCAGCTGAGGCCCTGATCCAGCTCCCATTGCAGTCAATGCAAAGACTCCCAAACCCTATGGGTGAGTCCCAAGGGCCATAAAATAGCTTTGCACTGTATGGGGAACTCTTGTTCCCATGTTAAGATTGAGAGTAACAATGGACAGCCTAATGGACCCAACTTAATACCATTCCTCCACTGTATGGTGCCCGCAGACACTGTCCCTTGTTCCTTTCCCTCCAGGAAGGAAGGGTCATAGGGAATTATGTGGAGGGAACACGTAGGAGACACAAAAGGGTAACATGCTGTCAATTTAAAAGTACGGCAGAGCCACAGGAGCTATGAGACCCCCTCCAGAGTGTATTCTAAGATGGTTGCACATGCCAGTCTCATCTCAAACACAAACACAATCAGAATAATTCTCTGAGCTCAATGCTAATGGCATCCAGGTGGGTCTCACCCACCTACAACCCCCTAGGTTGAGCACCACATGTCCATCTACTCATCTGGTCTAGTGGTGACCAACTGCACTCAGTTGTTAACCATATGCTACCAGTGACAGGGCAGAAGAGCCTGTGGGAAGAATGCACTGCTTACAAAATAAGCGTACGATCCTGACACACTGGCCTGCACGGATAAATGGAGACAGAATTTCTACACCTCAGCACAGCACTCCAGATGGTATAAAAATGATAAAGGTTTATTGGCACGAGTGTGGGATGAGTGCATTACTCACGGGTGGTGAAATGTTCTGCAAGGATAGACGGATGAATGTTCAGAGGACTAGGAAGCAGAGAAAGACCAGGATCATTTTATTCTTAGTACAGTAGGTGAAGAGTTCTTGTAGCAGGTACAATACCAAGGATGCCTGAACTGCCCCTAGTTTATGCTAAGCATAAGGACTTCACTTTAGGCTCTAGGGAGCAAATCCATTCCCAGTGTACATGTGTGCAGCTGCCATTGAAGAGTGGCTTACATCAGGGTTGAGTTTGGGCCTTGATCTCTGAGAGAAAGACAGTCTAGAGAAGACCTGATTCCAGGGTTTGTGGCATACCTGTTGGTGTGTGAATTGTTGTGCATGAACCAGCTCCGGTTATTGTCCACATACATTGCCCAGGCTTTGTCGTCCTTTCCTAGCATGACATCCTTGAGGACATCAACACGAGCCACGCCAAAGGCCGGGTCTGGGTGGTTATCGTAACGATCGATCGACAGCTCCCAATAATGGAGCCCTTTGGAAAAGCCAGTTTTCCCCAGCACAACCCTGTCATCATAGCTGTTACAGGTGACAGTCAGGTTGTCATTGGAAAAGAGGATGTCAGAGTGTGCAGAGCCGGGATCGAACGAAAACCAGGCCACTGGAAATACACAAAGGATAGCGGTTTAGTATGGCTGAAACAACCCATTCCAGCAACAAAGCCACACAGATGGGATGAGAAGCACCATGCACCACCTTGCAGGAAGGAAGCTCACCCAGCAGTGGGCTTAGGCTGTGCTTATCACCAAGTACAGCAGGGAACTGGCTCTCTATAAACTCAGAGGAAAGTAGAGAGAGACTGGACTGGCTCAGTAGAATTTACCCATGGGAAAAGGTCTCCTTGCTCACAAGTGATCCCTGCGGGCATGGAATCACTGATGGAAGCTATTGATACCTGGGCCTGGCAACTGGCAGACCAGCGACACCAGAGTCATGGAGCCTGATCGTGCAAACTTTTACACAAAGGTTGGAGGGTGTTATGGTCTAGTGGGTAGGGCACAGGACTGGGATGCTGCAGAGCCCATTTCTATTCCTGGCTCTGCCACTGACTTGCTGTGTGACCTTGGGTGAGATACACTGCTTCCCTGTGTTCCTTCCCACCTGTTGCTGGTCCTATCTATTTAGCCTGTGAGCTCTTTGGGGCAGGGACTGCCTTTCGCTACATGTTTCTACAGCACCTAGCACAATGGGGACCTGACTTTGGTTGGGCCTCTAGGTAGCAGTATAATACAAATATCAGTAATAGTTACTCTTACGACTAAAGATTACTCATGTGAGTAACGCTTTGAGGTTCAGTGTGGGAAGGGGGATTAACGATTAGCAGACACTCTGTGTGAGTGTGCGTGAGGGGGCAGTGCTTGCAGGTCCAGTAATCAACAGCACACACAAAAATCTACATGGATAGACAGATTAAACAACTCCGAGTAACTTCCCTAGCGAACCCTCAACCTTATTTTTATAAAATCTAGTGAGCTCTGAAAAATGTTGAGAACCTCTAAATACACTGCAACTTGGATACGGTAAACCGGACAGGTGGAACATCACTTTTTTGACAATACACAGAGTAACAGAATTTCATAAACCACTAGCCACGTTTCATAGGTGATTTGTTCTCTCCTGTGGCCTGTTGTGCATTTACTGTAGTTCAAACGTGAACTGACATATCCACAACACAGTCTCACACCTGGGCACATATTCTCACCCAAGTAAACACTGCTTGAAAATAAAACAGATTTATTCATTGCTTTGCTGAGTCTTTTCACAGGCTAGCTCACTTACTGGTTTTATAGCTCAATATAAAGGGTTCCATACCTGCCACCAGTTTTTTAATGTCAACTGTTGTCATTCCAAATGAAAGGCATGCAGGAAAGAAACAGGAAGTAAAATTGGCATTTATTAAAATAAAGAATTCAGAAATATATTTTTGATCACATACTTTTCCATGTACTGCACGAATCTTTTTTTTTTTTTTTCATGTCCTGAAATTTGTGTATACACAGACTCCCCATGGGCCTCCACTGTAAATGCAGTGCACTTTAAACTACACGGTGCACGAATCATTTGGTGAATTTAGCTGAGGTGGGTCATCTGAAAAGGGTTTGCTTTTTCCAAAAAGAATTAAGGGGCCTGATTTTGCAAGCTGCAGAGCGCGTGCGACTCCAACAGAAATCGCCAAGAAATGCAGATTTTCAGCACCTGTAAAAATCAGACCCAAATTCCTGATTCAGCCAGGCCAATGTCTAACTTTGAGTGCATGAATAATCCAATTAGCTTCAATGGGACTAATCATGTACTTAAAGTCTGACACATGCTTAAGCACCTTAGTGAGGTACAGTCCAAATGTATTTTATTTTAAGGATAAAAGTTTGATGGGGAGTCCATTTCCACAGCCCAGTTTCAGGTTTCTCTTTAAAACCAACAAGTGGAAGAACTTAAAATTCCTTTAATACCAAACCAAAATGACCGCTCCTCATTCAAATCACTGGGATGGCATTTGAGAAACAGGGTGTAAAGTAGGAAACAGTCTTTGATTATAGTGAGCTGTTTATTTACTTTGTCAAAAAAAGGCTTAACGTAAAAATAAAAAAATGACCAACAAAGTATGAACCACTTAATTGTAATAAATATACTTGCCTAATTGAGAGTAAGGCGCTGACTGTGTCTCAAAATTGCACCCTATAAAGAGATACTATATTTCACACATCAAAGCTAAGACGTAACAACCAGTCTCACAAAAAATACTTGTAAACACTTACAAAATTTCCATTCGATCTGATCACTTAAGGCCTGATTCATTAAAAGCCAAAGACCACGTTCAAGATTTTCAGAAGTGACTAGTGATTTTGGAAAAAGAACAGGAGGACTTGTGGCACCTTAGAGACTAACCAATTTATTTGAGCGTAAGCTTTCGTGAGCTACAGCTCAGTTCATCGTGAGATGTAGTTCACGAAAGCTTATGCTCAAATAAATTGGTTAGTCTCTAAGGTGCCACAAGTCCTCCTTTTCTTTTTGCAGATACAGACTAACATGGCTGCTACTCTGAAACTAGTGATTTTGGGTACCCAATTTAGAGACTCCTGGAAGGGGTCTGATTTTCAGAAAGAGCTGAACACTTGCTCTCTGACAATCAGGACCCTTTAAAGTGTCTCTGGGTGGGAACCTAAAAACCAAAAGTACCCAAAATCGGTGGACACTTTTGAAGATCCTGGCCTCTATTTTCATAAGAGTCTAATGGATTGTACTGGCCTCTGAAAAAGAGTCTCCAGCAGCAAAAAGTAAACGTTTTCCCCATTCAGTAAATCTCCTTATGCACGGCACGTTCAAAAATACTGTCCACAACTTCCTCTGGGGAAAGAAATCAGAACAAGATGGGTAGACAGCATCTGACGTAGAGAGAACTTTCTCCAGCAAGACGGAGAATATCTAGTTATTCTGCAAAAATCATTTGAGATCCAACTCCCCCCCCCCAAAAAAGAGCACGTGGATTAAGGTTGACTGAGCATTTGATCACTTTTCATGTTAACGTAGGTGAGTTTTACGTAGCTACATAACTCTAGTTTAGCTACTGCCATATTTGAAGAATAATTATGCTACAGTGCCTCTCAGAGAGAGCTAAGCGTCATTATACGACATTACACTGAACATTTACTGATGGCATTTGGTACTCATGAAAATTAGAGGCTGATCACTGAGCAGAGCCAGAGTGAGTGTGCACAGGTGCCATGCAACCTCCTTCCATGGTTCCCGTGACATATCCTGGAGCTCCTACGTTCAGCCAGGAGACTGCTCTAACTACTGGCTGCAGACAGCTCCAAAGGGCTGAAACAGGGGACTGCACAGTGTAGGAGTTCACCACCCATCTCCTCTTTTCCCCAGCTTCACTGATGGCTGGGGAGGACGTGGTGTAAAATCCTCCATATTGTCTGCATGCGAAGGAAGGGTTCTCCTTGCACTGGGGTAATCTGACTAGGGTCATTTACATCAACTCTACAGCCAGATTCTGCCAGCATCACAGGGCAAAGTGGCTGCACCACACCAGAGAATTGGGCCCAAATGTATCTAATTTGATAAAGACGCTATTGTAGCTTCATACAAACTGTTCTTCCCATATTAATCCTTAGTGATTTGTCGAGAAAAGGGGATATCTTTGCCCCGGGGGGAAAGACGAACCAGCATGCGAGTGATGCGATCCCATTTTGTTTGACTATGTTAGGGCTGGACTGCTCCGGATGGGTCTGTGACTGATTTCAATCTATTTGCATGTAAAAAATGGAGGTGTTTTCTCTGTGCCAATGTTTTCCTCTAGCACATTCACACCGGTCCTTCCAGTCAGGGTACATCTTGTGTATTTCTCATTGAAACTCACGCAGCATTTAACTCCTCCTGTGTAAAATGGTGCAATGGTAGCTGAGGCAGTTTTAATGAATCATGCCCTGTGTCCCCTTTCGAAAGGGTTGTTTTTTTTCCCCCAAGGTTTCTGGGGTCGACTGTAATACAAATTACCCATCAGCAGGACAAATAAGAACAAAGTGGTCAGATGTGTTTGTAAAAATCCAACCCCTGTCCCCCGTTCCCACCCGCTTCCCAGACCTCAGCCCGTGATCCCGAAGATACACGCTCCACATACAGGTATTAATCAAAGCCGCTACAATAGATCTCGGTACATTGGACACAAAGTCAAAACGTCCAATAACAAAACATAGTTCAAGCCAGCAGCAGTACAATGAACAACAGAAAAGCACAAAGGAAGAAAGGCTGCTGACAGGGGGTAGGGGCCCCTGTATGTTCTGGCAACGGTCATGCTGCAGCATTCCTCAATTCGAGTTGTGAGATGGAAACAAAATAAAAGGGACCCCACTCTCCCCTTGCTTAACCAGAGTAAGTGGGGGGTCACGCCACTGGAGTGACACTGGTTTAAACCCGGCACGACAGGAGAATGAGGCCCTGGGATCTTAGAAATAAGAAATGTGCAAAAAATTGTTCTCCATGATTACGAAACAGCACCCAAGAGATCAGCTATGCCTGCCGCTCCTTGTGCTAGTCGCTGTTCACCGCAAGGCAAAGGAGACTCTGGCTGCACTTTGCACAGTGAATCAGCCTAAACCCTTGTCACAACCCACTAAAGCAAGGAATATGGAGGCAGGCAGGGTACCTGGGGGGCTGTGCTTATAACCAACTGTCCTGCACGCTACTCGGAATTTTATTCATGTTCTTATTTCCTCCCCTCTGCAGAAAAAGAGGCTTTAAATATCAGAGGGCCTGATTTTGCCAGGTGTTGAGCACCCACCACTCAAAGTTAAGTCAGAGGGAGCAGTAGATACTCAGCACCTTTTAAAAAGGGACTCTACCGTCTTCAGATGAGAAGAGTTGTGGCTATGACCCACTCAATGCCCTGCTTGCTTTTGTGTTAGTTAACATATCTTTTTAAAAAGGTCTGTTGAGTCGAGCCTTAAAAAGAGTTGCAATGAACAAATCTTACAGCAGCAGCTGGCTTTCCTGGAACCTTCCCGTATCTCCCCAGCATTCCCTCAGAGGCTTGTGCTAGGCCTATTCCTGTAATTCTGGCCCGGCTCCTCCCTTGGTCATAACAGCTATCACATAAGGAATTCTGCACTGCGCCCGGGCTTGCTAATCAATGCCGTTAAATGACAGCGACAATGGTATTGTTGTTACATAGAAATATACACCACAAAGCTACATCATCCAAATTCCCTTCACTTCGGGAGCAGGCCACTGACAAACAGAATAACGTGTCCCCCGGCATATGAATGTCATGGGAAAAAAACAAAACAAAACAAAAACAAATACTTCAGAGCTGCCCAAAAGCACAGATCAAGAGGAAATGCCAGACGTGCTCGGCTCACCGGCTGAATTCAGAGACTGCAAAGAAGAATGCAAGCTCAGCGGGTGGGACGAGGATCTTAGCTCAAAGTAGGATCTCCCCGAGAAGCTGGGTTGTAGATTAAGTGTGGAGGAGAAAGGACTCATTCTACGGAGCTGAAATCTTTCCAAAGGCACTGGAAAAGGGAGGGTCTGTTCTTCTGACTCTGTGTCTAAACGTAAGATCAATGCAAACCCCACATCAGAAATCTGCGGGCTGACTTCAAACCATTACCGGAGCTGAGCCCCCGGTGCAAAACACAGACACTTTAGCATGCATAGGCTCAGCGTGTGTGCTGGGCAGGAGGCCACAGGAAGTTCTGGAGCACAGATATCACTCAATAATACTGTATCATTGACACTGTGATCAGTAAACATATCTGGATCTTCAAAAACATCCTTGTGGAGCTGAAGATAAATCTGATCAGCGTTTCTTAGGCTAAATCCTCTTTGTAGCAAATGCTGGAAGGTGTCACAGTAACGTATCCCACCGCGGGAGATGCACATCTTACCATACCTAAGGCCCAGCAGATGTATTTTAAATGCTATCACATACTCTCTTGTCCATTGTACTCCTCACAGGAAAGGGCATGCTGCGCAGGGTTTGTGTTGGGCTGGTAACCTGTCACTGCAGTTCTGCAAGGCTGATCTAAACTGTGTTACTAAAAGTGCCCTCAAAAACCCACCTTACCCAAAGGTGGTACAGGATGGTGTGTTTAACAACATCAGAAGAGCCAGACTGGGTCAGACCAATGGTCCATCTAGCCCAGTATCCGGTCTTCCGACAGGGGCCAATGCCAGGTGCTTCAGAGGGAATGAACAGAACAGGTAATCATCGAGTGAACCATCCCCCGTTGTCCACTCCCAGCTTCCCATCTTGGCTAACAGCCATTGTTGGACCTATCCTCCATGAAGGTATCTAGTTCTTTTGTGAACCCCACTATAGTTTTGGTTTTCACAACATCCCCTGGCAATGAGTTCCACAGGTTAAGAGTTTCTGGATAACTCTTTGTACCTATCAACACCAACACCTGATCCTCCCAATAGGAGTTTTGTTAGGAGTTAACCCCTGTGATCTGAAGGCCTGATCCAATGGCCACTGGAGCTTCTGGGAGTCCTCCCATTCACTTCAATGGGCAGCGGATCTGTCTCACAGTGACTGCAGGCTACCACGCTGTGTAGGTGAGATTTCATTGTCACACCATGGCAATCCAGGTCTTTTGTGACGACCCTATTCCCAAAGTGTACTGACATTATCCTGATGCCTGCCCCGACAACCTTTCCGTACGTCATAGGCAGGCAGCTGTGAGCAGAAGCTCTCGATGAAGCTGAGAGCATCCCTTGTCTGGTGATTCTGAAGGCTTGTGATACCCATGGGAAACCTAAGCTCCAACCCTTATTCTAGTTTGCTTACCTTTCAGAGGACTTCACGGTAACCTGCTCCACCAGAATGGGCTCCAAGTCATTCAGAGCCAGCATGCAGCAGCCCATCCTAGCACAAAGCCTTACATGATAATTGGGTCTTACGATGGGGCCTGGATGCAGCTTGGTCGAATGAGAATATCGAGCTGATAGAAAAGGCAGAGGGATGCTGGGCGATAGCGGGAGGGAAGGAGGAGATGAGATCTGAGCATAAGGGTCTGCAACATGTACACTTGCCTTAAAGGGTATTTGATCTTTTGTGTCTGCCAACCCTACGACAGGGTAACAGCTTTGGAGAAGCCCGCTGTGCTGTCAGACTGCTCTGGCACTCAGTGTCTGGATTAAATTCTGCCCTCACACAGAGTCATGCTGTCACACTTCTGTTAAACCAGATCTAAGGTCTCCATCCCCAGCAATACTGCTCCCTACTGGGGAAGGCAGGTTGCCAGTCAGTCCTGTTGTGTTCTAATCCTCACCTTCTGCACTGCTCAGTGAATCCGAGTTACCTCTTGCCTGGCCTGTCCTTTGCCCTCATGAAAACCGGCTGTTCGTGTGAGGGTCTGCTTGTGTCCTAATCAGATCTGAAGGTTTTACTGAGCAGTGCACTAGAACCAGGCCATTCTCTAAGGCCTCTCTTGGAAGCCGGTTTCACTGGAGCTTTAAAACTTCTATGAAATCACCTACTCTGGGCACCACAAAGATAAGAAAAGACAGACCGAAAAATAAACCAGATCCTCATCCAAGGATCTCATCAGCAACCAACGATAGAAAATTAAGTCTGGCTAGTCCACATTTACAGTACCAATGCCCTGTAAACCTGCTAAGGGAGGGTGACATAAATTGTTATCCGAGAACAGACAGGAGACGTGTCTGCTTGAATACCTCTTTCTAGGGCTACCCATACAATAACCTGCCACCAACTTGGGGAGATGAAACGATCTCAAGCTATCATGCAGCCGCAATTGCGCTCAGTTCCTTGCTAACAACAGCAAATAGCTGCCATTTTTAGGTTGGATGGTTAAATACAGGGTATGTGGCTCTTCTTGTCTGGGAAACAAAAAGGCGACTTGGAGAATGTTTTTGCTCATCTTGTGGGACTGTCTGCTTAAAAGGGCTCTGAGCATTTAACCTCCTCATAGCTAGGAGTCCATCCGGCCCTGCTGCAGGCATCTAGCATGACCCTTAAAAGAGCAAATTGTAATCTCTTAAAACGGACAGCAACATTGCCCTTTCAGACAACCGAGAGCACGCTTATGAGGATTGTCAGTCTGTCAGATTTATGAGGTCCCTACCACCTTGGGAATCTATTGCCTGGGAACAGTCCCATTGGCTTCGAGGAGCACTCTCACGTGTGTGCTTACAGCTAAGCAGGGGCTGTAGTACTGAGCTGGATCGAGGCCTATGTCTACAGACGCTGTGACACTTGAGCTTATTACCCTTGCCCTGTTCATAGATACTCGAATCCCCGTGGAACCTGCCTTGCAACGCGACATTTTTACTTTACAAAACGCGCCCTACCAATCTCCTGCAGCTTGGACCGTCCTATTCTTCATGCAGGGTGAAAGTGCCCAGAGAGATACTAGCACACCGCTACCTCCTCCCCCCGGTGAGGTTTCCCCAGATCGTCCCCTCTGAGCCTCCTGCCCCACTTGCTCCTCACACTGTCTCCCTAGTTAAGGGAGAAAACTTATTTCACTGCTCCTGCGGCTGTACGACAGGTCGTGGTGCGGGCGTGGCACATGGTTCCCTAGGTCTATTTCAGCGTGCACTGACGTCAGCAGAGAGACTCCCCTTGACTTCAGTGGATTTTGGATCCGTCCCTTTATGCCAGAGCTGGAAATCAGTAATTAAACAAATGAACCAGACCTCCAAGTGCCTTCAGCTGAGCAGTTAGTAACGAGTTACTAACAAGAGATTAACCACGGTAACAGCACGGCCTTGTTCCGAACCATCTTCTTCTCTTTGCGCCTTCCTCTTCTTTTCTTCTCACTTCCCCTCCCACTAAAATGCTCCAGTAGTTTGCGGAGCAGAGCAGAAGGGAAAAGCACTCTGCCAAACCCATGCTCATGCAAATCTGCACTCAGCAGCCCAACTCTGCGGTATAGGCCAGAAATTATACCCCAAACCACTTGTCAGTGCAGCAGGGGTCTGTTCAATGATTCACTCAGATACACTTAAGCTGAATACAGGCACAATTTGTTTCTCTGTTTTGGGCCCAAAGAGCTCTGAGTGCTTCTGAGAGGAGAAAATGCTTTGGGACACGTTTAGCTCTTTTTCTGTTTCATTGGAATAACAAAAAAGGAGCCATTCAGTAAAAAGACTCCAGTGAACAAAAGATCGGTTTCTGAAAGCCTGTCTCCTGGCAAATGCTGGAAAGAAGGCTCCAAGCACAACGCCATTGTGCTGGGACCATCAACAGAATCCTTCTGATGGGCTCCTTTATCTGGGGCCTGCGCCATGTGGACCTTGGATACCACAATGCAAATATCCACCCAGAGGAAACCTGAGTCACAGGGACTGAGCAGGGGCTCCTGCACATTCCTGACCTGGGCTAGTTAAAGCAGTTTAACCCTGGCCACCCCAGTTGTTTTGGTGGACAAATTCCATTCCCCAGGTTTGACTGATTCATGTAACAAGGGTTTTCCCTTTGCCATTGCTTTGGGCAGGAAGCTGAATATCAAAAGCTGCTTATGGGATAAAAATTGGAGAGGAATGGGAGGCCCTGTTGTGTGTTGTAAAGGCCCAATCCAGCTCCCGGTGCTGTCACTGAGAGTCTCTCTCTTGACGGTAATAGGGGGCCTTGACGATCCTCGGTACGTTCTGCACTATTTTCTCTTTGCAAAATAACAACTACGGGTAGAAACTTCCAAAAGTGGCTAACTGAGTTAGGATCACAAATCCCACTGAGTTTCACTGGGAGCTGGGGGTGCACGAGGTTATGGTACTCTGGCCACACCCCTGCCTGTCCCTGGGCTGGTGAGGGTTGGGACTGGTTGGTGTTGAGCTGCCACAGAGCTCTACGCCAGCTGGGGGTCCCTCCACGCTTGAAAATCTCTGCTTAGCGCAGCTCTCCAGCTTTCCCTTTGGCAGCAGGAGTGGTGCAGAAGAGCTTCGTCGAGGGCCCTCAATGTTCCAACCCTTTTGGAGATGGTTTGTCGTTCTGTAGATCCTGTGAGCTCTTGGGGGAATACGGCACTTTTCATGGGCCCCACATCGGTCTGCGCCAACACACAGAGAACTCATGCGGACGCCAGCGGGGGACGCATGGATGTGTCGGAGGCCAAGATATGGCCCATGGTTTGTAATGAAAAGGCTTGCTTCTCCAGCCGCTCAGATAAGGAGGAAGAGCAGCCCTTGCTCCAGCTTCTCTCTGCTCTGTCTTCTGAGACATGTCACTACACTTCATCCATCTGTATTGCCGACATACTCAAAACAGAGGGAAGCATTATGGCTTCCTTCTGAACAATAGGCATCATCTCCTGACGCACGACAAGTCAGAGGCGTGAAAATGGCTACATCCGAATCTGCTCCTGTGCGTCTGTGCTGATGTTTCTGATCACAACACCTTTTTCCTCGGCAACACTCAAAAACCGCAGCTCCTGCGTACGGACAGGCTGTGTTTAAACTGCCTTATGCACCATCAACAGAACGACTAGTTACAGTGGTTTGAGCATTGGCCTGCTAAACCCAGGGTTGTGAGTTCAATCCTTGAGGGGGCCATTTAGGGATATGGGGCAAAAACTGGGGATTGGTCCTGCTTTGAGCAGGGGGTTGGACTAGATGACCTCCTGAGGTCCCTTCCAACCCTGATATTCTATGATTCTGGTTCCAGTATCTCTAGCGCTAACGATAACTGCATGAAGCGGAAGGCAAATGGCTTGGTTTTCTCGAGCCAGGCTAAGCTTGCAGTGCTGGCGGTTAGAGACACCTGGATTTGGCTTGAAAAATGGAGCGATGTGGGTCTGGAAATTATGGAAAGGGAATACTGGTAGGTGTGGAGAACTACAAAGAAAGGATCACTTTCTGCTAATAACTATACTTTAAAGGACTGCAGATGTGCTGGCACTGAGATGACAGCCCTTATCATGAGATTACCACCTGCTGTTTCTAACTCCCAAGTCATTTGTCTAAACTAGCCGTCTGACTCCTGACCTGAATGTCAGAATCAAGCCTATCTTCCAAGATGGATAAATTGCCTGGTGTGACAGATGTATTTAAAGGCAGGAAGAGAAAGGTTTCCCTCTGGTTATGCTTAACAGCAGCATTTAATATTCTAACCAAGGCAGCTGAAGGAGGTGGCTGTAATCAGCTTTGTACATGGAACTGGTGAGGCTTTGCTGTTATATAGAAAGAACCCCAGACGGTCCCACAGTCTCTCTCATCCTTACAGTACACCACAGAGTGCATCACTAAACACCATACATGACAATCATAGCGCAGCCAAGCACAGTCCTTGGTTTCTCAGCAATTTTTTTTTAATTTAAAGGGAATTAAAGATATTTGAGCTTCATTTTAAAATAATATAACTCCATCCAAGGTGCGAACCTGTCGTCATTCAAATCCTAAATGCTCTTCTCTGAGTCAGTGCCTGTCATTACGTCACCAGCTCTCCTCCCAGGAGAGTGCTGTAATTCACTAAATATATTCAGCGAAGGAAAGGCCTGGAAGACAATTGCTGACATTGCTCTGGCCTGCTGACATAACCTTTACTCTTCCTGTCACAGTCACTTGTTTTGCAGTGTTTGGCTTTTTAAATCTGGAGCCATGGAATTACTCCTTGCATCGCAATGCTAAGCGACGTGGATTTTATGGACCCTATGTGTGGGCAGCACTGTCTCTGGTGTATCATTTCACAGTGACATTGCTCAAGCCTCTTACCCTCGGACGTCTGTAGGACCAGGGTCTTGCTGTACTGGCTGACTCCTGTTTTGTTGAAGGCTTTGACGCGAGCACTGTACGTGCTGTTGAAGTGCAGACCATCCACAGTGCACATCGTCTCTTTCCCAACGTACACCTCCTAATTAGCAAACAGAGAGCTGCGTTAGGGTCAGAAGCACAGACTCTACAGTGCAGACTTCCTACGAAGATTTGCTGTACAATGTTTCCACAGCTTGCTCAAACACAGACACGCAAGTAATGCACTTTTTGGTCATGCTACGCTGTCTGCCACAGGGCAAGAGATGGATGAGATTCACCAGCGCGGGATAGCACAACATGATAAGATTGGGTCTCGATAAAATGATCCTATGGGTTGCCACTGGAGCTCTGACAAACCTACCAGGTAAAACCAGTTGCTGTACGGTAAGGCCATTGCTGTTCATGTTGGACCAAATCCTGAAATCCTTCTTCAAGCAAAACTCCCAGAGAAGTCCAGGGGAGTTTTGCCTGAGTGAAGAAAGATTATAAACTCAATGAAGTTCTGTAATCGGAAACTTGCACCTAGATGCTACTTCCTTGTAAACTCAGGTGGCAGGACCAATGCTTTACTGAACATACATAAGAACGGCCACATTGGGTCAGAACAAAGGTCCATCTAACCCAGTGTCCTGTCTTCCGACAGCGGTCAATGGCAGGAACCCCAGAGGGAATGAACAGAAGAGGTCCTCATCAAGTAATCCATCCCCTGTCGCCCATTCCCAGCTTCTGGCAAACAGAGGCTACTGAAAGATAGGATTATTCCACAGATCCATGGCCAATTCACCAATGTGTTATTTTGATGCCAGTGTAACTCGGTTCAGATGAACAGAGTCACAATGGCCTAATGCTGGAGCGACCAGCAATGTATCAAGCCCACAGACTACTAAATCCTCGAACACGTCAGTTACAGTATTTGCTTTTAATCAGAGGGGATGTGATTTAAGCTCCTGCCTGCTTTCGTTTGTGTTGCTGGGGAAGGGTTTTTCTTGGTTTCCTTGGGAAATATCCTCCACTCTCTCCTTTCTTCCAGGAATCCTTTGTGTATCTCTGCTGGGAGTAACAGACTGGAGTAGCATGCGTCTGTTTAAACAGTCGCTGCTTAAATATGGACGTCTTGTTTTCAAGGTACTGCACATTTCACCAGGACTTTTGGGCCTAACTGACCCATGAGACTCCTTTGGGAAAAGTCCCATGGACAAAGAACACAAAATTCTGCTCTGTATCTTTTCCCTCAGTCTTGAGCAGATTAATTAAATCAGGCACCATTGCTGGCAGTTACGTAAATTGCAGCTCTGCTCAGGTACCCTGTTACCTGTCAGCACTCAGTAGTTAGCAGAGCAAATTGAGCTGTGAACTCACTTTACTGAGCAAATGTAATAAAAAGTGAAATACACCTGGCACTGGGTTACAGAAACCGCTTCACAGCTGTGTTCTAATGCTCTTACAGAAACGCGGGGTTTATTACTGCCTCACTTAACATACTGGGTTCCCACTTTATCATCTTATCCCTGTCCAACAGGACACTCATTTGATGTGATTATTAGAAAACGAACTGCCACTGAACAGCTTAATCACTTTGAGTGCCCTGGCATGTGGGTCAGCCCCGACCATAAACACTTCAGCTCACTTTTACATCAATTTGTTCTCGGTCTTTTTTTAATGATTTCATAGAATCTGGCTGTTTGGATTTAATGTACCGTCTAACCTAATGATTGGTAAATTAGAGAAAAGCCACACCCAGAACTTCCAGGGGCGGGGGGCCAAATCCCTGGATTCAAACTCTTCCCTTCTGGCTTGGGGTCCAATTCAGAACAACTCTGGAGGTGCATACCTTTTGGTTTCAGTTTGGATAAGGCCAATCTCATCCATTGTACTGGAGCCAAAATCTCTAAACTCACTATTCCCATCTTCCCCTGGCCCCCCCAAAATAACCCCAGCTACTGATGCTCTCCCACATCACGGAGATGTTCATGAGAGTTAACTCATTAGTGAGTGTCAAGTGCTTCGAAATCCCCAGATAGAAAAGCAAAATATTATTCGCTGCAGCACATAAACAGGTCAGACCTGTTTTTGGCAGACTCTGACATGCCTCACGGACAGAGTGCTTGGCTATACATTGATTTGCACTTCTGCATACGTGGCAATGGCTGAGATGCTGGCGTGAGGAGAAATAGCAGCTGCATCTCCGAGCACAAGTGGATAACACAACAGATCTGGTCGGCCATGTCAGGAGCAAAGCTTTAAGGACTCAGGCAAACCCATCATTCTTTATTGTTGCAACTACGATTGAAAACTCAGAATAACTCTGATCAGGAGTAATAATGCTTGAGACAGTCCAGATTGCCAAATCATCTGTCAAATAAACTATGTGATAAGATTTAAATTTTGTATCGTAAATGGCTTCTGAAGATGTGACCCCAGGGTTTGGAATCCACTTAGTGATCTGATTGGCCGGTGATGCTTTTCTTCTGGATAATCTCCACTGTTATCCGAAAGATCCTACGACTTAATAAACAGCTGTGCCATAGGGGAAGCAAAGCTGATTCTAAACCACCTTTTGCCTCCCACTATCCTAAACCACCTTTTGCCTCCCACTATCAAATGAACCCCCGTCACAAGTTAGAGCAGCCTCAGGAGTGCTCTAATCTCTGTCAGCTGGAGCAGACTTTCATGACGACACCAAGCTGGGAGGGGTTGCAAGCACTTTGGAGGATAGGTTTAAAATTCAAAATGACCTTCACAGATTGGAGAACTGGTCTGAATTCAACAAGATTGAATTCAATAGAGACAAGTGCAAAGTACTTCACTTAGGAAGGAAAAATCAAACGCACAACTTCAAAACGGGGAACAACTGGCTTGGAGGTAGGACTGCTGGAAAGGACCTGGGGGTTACAGTGGATCACAAGTTGAATACGAGTCAACAGTGTGATGCAGTTGCAAAAAAGGCTAGTATCATTCTGGGGTGTATTAACAGGAGTGTTGTATGTAAGACACAGGAAGTAACTGTCTCAAGCTGCTTGGCGCTGGTGAGGCCCCAGCTGCAGTACTGTGTTCAATTCTGGGCACCACCACTGAGGAAGGATGTGGACAAATAGGAGAGAGTCCAGAGAAGAGCCACAAAAATGATAAGGTTTAGAAAACCTGACCTGTGAAGAAAGGTTAAAAAAACAGTGCCTGTTTAGTCCTGAGAAAAGAAGGCGGGGGAGGGGGGGCACCTGATAACAGTCTTCCAATATGCTGACCATTATAAAGAGGATGGTGATCAGTTGTTCTCCATGTCCACTGAAGGTAGGACAAGAAGTCATGGGCTTAATCTGCAGCAAGGGAGATTCAGATAAGATATTAGGAAAAACGTTTAACTGTAAGGGCTGTTAAACTCTGGAATAGGCTCCAAGGGAGATCATGGAGAAAGGCCTTAGTGGGGGACGTGTAGCTAAGCACCCCTTTAGCACGACTGGGATCATGGCTACTGATCATCCCGTCTTCATCCTTCATCACCTTGTGCAATGGTGAGCAAGGGCACGGCCACATGAGGGATGTGACTTCACCCACGCTGGAGCACTGCAGCCCCTTGCAAGGACCTGCAGGCTCCAGCCCTATCGGAGTACATGAGCTGGTTTTAAAGCACTAGGCCACTATGCAGCTGGTGGTGCATGACTCCTGGGATCATGGGCACATTATGGAGGCAGCCCTCTCAGCATTGGGAGAAAGGACGTGGAGAACTTGGCGCGGCTCGGCATGCAGAGACCCTGTCTGATTCTGGAGTGGCAGGGACTCCAGGCAGCCATGCCCAGTCCTGCTTTATTGGAAGGAACAGGAGGCTTTGACAGTGAGGCAGCTAAAGTAAAAAACTTGGTGGTCTTGAGGCTTTGAGAGTCCTCTAGAGAGGACACTGAATAGCTGAGTTTAATTGTCCTTCAGTCACATTATGAATATGTTTACTCCTGAGGGCATTCTGGGCAAAAAAATTAAAAAAATTCTGAGCCAACAAATTAAAAATTCTGTCCAAAATATTTTAAAATTCTGCAAGTTTTATTTGTTAATAAATAAATGCAGAGGCTCCAGCATGGCAGTGGGGAACACAGGCCACTGGCTGCACTGAGGTAGGAGATTGCCTTGCAGCCTGCCTGCCCACCCCCAGGACACGGACTCAGCAGTGAGGCTGCACCCGACCCTGACACAGCAGGGCCTGGGCCTGCCCCAGAAATACCCTGGGGCTCTGCCCCTCTGCACCAGGTGTGGGGCAAGCAGGCTCAACCAGGCAGGATCCAAGTGTGGAGGGGCTCAGTGTGGGGGGATCCAGGTGTAGGGTGAGAGGATTCTGTGTGGGACAATCTGGGTGCAGGCAGTTCAGGGCGGGGGTCTAGGTGTGAGGGGGATTTGGATGCACAGAGGCTCATTTTGGGGGGCGGGGTTCCAGGTGCAGGGGTAATGGGACTCTGCAGGGGCTTCCAGGTGAAGGTGGCTAGGGTTCAGTGGAAGGGTCTGGGGGTCTCAGTTGGGGGTTTGGGTGCTGGGGAAGTGGGGCTTGGTGGAGTGGGGATCTGGGTGCAGCTAGTTGGGGGTTAGTGGTGTGGGGGCTCAGGGTGGTGCAGGGGGTGGGGCATCGGGGTGGGGGGTTAAGTGCAGGGAGCTCAGTGAGGGGTGGTCTGGGTGCAAGGGTGGAGGTCCAGAGGCAGGGGTTCTGGATGCAAGGGGGCTCCAGATGCAGGGGCTGAGGTTCAGTGGGGTGGGGTTCAGGTATAGAGGGCTAGGGTGGTTCTGGATGTAGTGGGTGAGGCTTGGCAGGGGTGTCTGGCTATGGAAGATCCAGATGCACGGGGGTTGGGTGGATGGGGGAGCATCTTCCTGTACAGTGACCCCTCCCCCCCACAGCTGAGGAGCAATGGGGGCAGGAAGCAGGGGAAGATGCTGAGCTCCTTGCAGCTGAGGGAGGTTTCTTGGGGTGGGTCTGACACAGCCCCAGCCACTCCTTGCAGGAGAAGAGGAAGTCCCATCCTGTCCTGCCTCCAGCCCAGCTGGAACTAGCACCTGATCCCAGCCCAGGATAGGAGCCACTGGCTGGGGTGTCCCCAGCCCCTGGGTGATTTACCCCTCTGCCAGCTGCCTGAAACAATGTACCTGCTCTGCTAGCGAGTGGTACGGGACTGCTCTTGCAGCTTCCCTTGTCTTTCTGACAGGGAAGCAATTTTTCTGCAGGAAAGCAAAGAAATCTGCAGGGGACATGAATTCTGCACACACGCAGTGGCGCAGAATTCCCCCAAAAGTAATACATCTGTGGGATTCTGAAACAAAAGGTGATTTCCTTTTACTTCCTGGCCCCAGCTAGAAAGCTTTATTCCCTGCACCTTTCTCTCATTAAACTCAATACATCCCCTCTGTCAACTGCCCAGCTTCTGCTCTGGATCTCGCCCGGCTGTGTCATGTGCAGCTGGAGTTCAGGAAACACGGTGGGCTGCTCTCTCCTGCCTGCTTTGAATGGTGATGAATATGCTAGAGAATAATTATGAGCATGTCGGATCAGAGAAAAATCACATTTTAATTGTATAATTACAGCAATTTAAAAGTCCCCAAGACTTAAACGCCTCTGACTGCCTGTAGTCTAGCAAACCGCAATCCTCCATGGGAATTAGCAGCCTTTGCAAGAGATGTTTGGCAGCCTACTTTAAGCTGTTCAAAAATTGCTTTAAAATGAGTTCTTCTCATTTCCAAAGCATGCTGATCATCAAGGCAGATATTATCCAACAACAACAAAATACTCTGCCCTGCAGCCTCAGTTCACCTGACCTCCCAAATACCATTCTTTGACGTTAGTGGGAAGGAAGGATGAAGAGTTTGGAGAAGTTCTCAATCACTCATTATAAGGGTAAGGCATAAGCATCACCTGATTCTGCAGCCATTATGTGAGTAATCTTCCTGCTCATGTGAGTAGGAGCTGCAGGCTTCAGCCTTAAGTGAACTTCCACTCTCCTATCTACCCCCAGTAAACAAACTACACACACACCTGGGGCCAAATTCTGCGCTCGACGACAATGGGAAATAAAGTGAGTCAGACTGAACAGTGTAACCAGGGGCAGGATTTTGTGAGTATCTGCAGTGCAAATGCGTCTGGAAGTGGATTTGAAAACAAGAAAAAAATCCACCCGCAGTTTGGAAATATTTTCGCATAGATAAAAAAAGGCAGGAATGCAAACTGATTAAAAAAAATTGAAGACCTATCCTTAGGTTCAGCCACCTCTGTGCTCCCCTGATCCCACGATTGGCTATTGGTCACCTTGCCCCTATGTGTAACTTAAATTTTTCAGCCACACGAGGGCTCCTTCCAAGTGAAGGAGAGAATCAGATACAATGTCTGAAATGAAAAGTGGAGAGAGAGAGAGAGAGAGAGAGAGAGAGAGAGAGAGAGAGAAAAGGAGGACTTGTGGCACCTTAGAGACTAACCAATTTATTTGAGAGAGAGTTTCTCCAAGAGGGAACCTGATGTATGTGGTCATGGCTAAAGACTAACAGCTTAACTGTCTAACAATGAAAGTTACCGGGGAAGCCATTTCCCTGCAGGGTCCTGCTATCACTACTGTATCTTTGCAGGAGTGACTCTCATGTAGAATTGGTAGGCCCTGTGTAATAATCTATCCCGAGCCACTGCTACAGAACAACTGTGCGGTGTCTTCCATCATGGCAAGCACTCTTTGGCTGATAGTTTCAACAATCTCTGAACTGGTGTCTACAGTCGACTGTTGTGAGACCACTTCACTTCCCCCTGCAAGGTTAGGCAGCTGGGTTTTTAATCCACAGACTTTTAAGGCCAGAAAGGACCACTCTGGCTATCTGGTCTGATCTCCTGGGTCACACAGGCCACAGACTATCACCCGCATCAAGTCCCTCACAATAAGAATATTCATTGGAATAAAAACCAGACTGAAGCTGTTGACAAAAAGTGAAACATTCAGTTCACATCCGGGAGAAGCTTTTACTGTATAGAAATAAACAACATACGAACTCTTCTAAAAACAATACAAAACCGGCCTGATGCCCCACTGCCGTGCGCCTCGTGGGATCATTCACACCTGTGTAACCTGAGTGAAAACAGTACATGAGGCTTAAGATTTCTCTGATTCTACAAGGCAGTGGCAGGCTCTCCAGCCCAGTGTATCTCTGCAGAATAGAAGCCTGCTTCCTGTCTGTCCGCAATGCTCCTGTGTGGCTCGCTCATCACTGGCCTGGTCTTCCACGTAAGGCATGTTTTATCAGTGGAACAGGTGCTCTCAATACCTACCCTGAACTGACCACCGTTCCCATCATCCAGCTCTAGAATATATCCTTCCACCTGCACGGTCGACAAAGGGGGCTGTTTCCAGGACAACGTGGCGCTGTTGTTGTGGGTGCAACATTCTTCTAGCTGTAGGATTGGGGGTGCCGGCACTGGAGAGGAAGCTAAACAAAAATTAGTGTAACCCTGGCTTCTACGACCGCAGTGGACATCCGGCGTAGCAAGCGCATTCAAATAGCATGTAAACTCATGCACACTTTGGCCAGTATATGGAGGCCACGTTTATAAGCTTGTTACCTAGTCTGCATTTCGCACTGGATTTAAGGTAAAATCTCATGGGACTGAGGCACAGAGGAACAAGAAGGGACTGGGTTTTCTCACTTACTTCCCGTGAGAAGATTTGCAGAATTTGGGTTTTCATCAGCTTGTCAACGTGAAATTTTACTGGGGCTACTTCATTTTCTCTTACATTTGCTTTCGAATAAATTTTGGATGAGTGTGAAAACATAGCACCACACCCCCAGGTGTGAGAGCGAGGCTCCCATACATAAGCCTCCCATCACAACGGCATAACCAAAGACCAGGAAGGTCAAAGGAGCACCTTCCCGATGTACTCTGAGAGTCTGGCTTCAGAGGGACAGGCATTATCATTCCCGGATGAGATCACGGCCACTGGTTGCAGCATCAGGGGAAAGAGTGGGTCTAATTCACCTCTCTGTTACCCCAGGTTTCCGCCATGCAACTTCATTGCAATCAAAAGAGTTACAGCAGTGTATCAATAGAATAGCAGAGGGGTGAGTCGGGCTCACGGCCTTTGCAATGACTTGTGGCTTGAGGTGCACCTGATCTTCCTCATGGTGGGTCATGAAGGAGCAGTAATTCTGGGGAGGAGGGGGGGTGTCGCTGTGATGGGTGCGGTGAGCCACATACAACAAGAGATAAATATGTTTTCAATTGTGCTAATTCAGTGTGAGTAAATGTTCTGGGTGGACATCGCTGTTGACCAAAGTTGGCCAACGATCTTCAAAAGCGGTACAGTGAATTTCACCACAAAATCTTGCGACTGTACCTCAGCCAACCCACAGTCACCAGTGAACATAGTATGGACTCCATGGGTACGTCCACACAGCAGCTAAACACCCACAGGTGGCCCAGGTCAGCTGACTCGGGCGCACAGGGCTTTGGCTGTAAAATTACTGTGTAGATGTTCGGGCTTGGGCTGTAGCTCGAGCTCTAGGGCCCTGCAAAGGGGAAGGTCCCAGAGCCCAGGCTCCAGCCCGAATCCCAACATCAACACTGCCGTTTTACAACCCCGCAGCCCGAATCAGCTGACCCTGGCCAGCCGCGGCTGTGCTGCGGGTCTATTGTTCCAGTGTAGACGTACCCCAGGTGGCATTCATGGCTGGGCTTCTTTGCTGACTCACTCAAGCAAATTGCCAGAGTCAGTTGTAGGGGTGGGTTTTGTCGGTGCTCATGTCCATTAGGAAGTGTACTGAAACCATAGCAATAAATTGATTTCACGGAGGCCGCCAAACAGGGACCAGCCGGTAACTACTTTCAGTCTCCAGTCTTTGTTGCGTTAGAACCAGTGATGGAGAGGAAAAAGGCTGAATAGTTCATAGCCAAACCTCCGTGTGTGCTCCTGCCCAAGACAAAGTCATTTGATGGTATTTTCTGCTCCAGCAGGAGCATTAGCTCATCTGCAATAAACAAAAAGTACAAAGAAGGAGGTCTGCTCCTGCTCTACAAAAGACTTGGGGGAGACCCCACAGGGAAAGGGGACCCGCTTCTCCCAGCCCCTAGCTGACCCCACAGTGATACTTAACCTCTCTACTGAAACATTTACTACCACGGGGGAAAAACCCCACCCACTTCCTTAGTCCAGACTTCGCATATTCCAGCCCCGTTCCCTATCTATATAGCACTTGCCAGCTTGCACAACAGGAGAGAAATGATATGTATTACAATCCAGTCTGCTAGGGGAAGAAGAGACGGAATTACTTTTAATGATTCGACACATATAGCTGAGCTGCATCAAAACTTCTTGGGCAGAAGTCGCAGAGGGTCACCTGGGGAATTAGTGCCAGACGGGAGTGATGTGTGGGCATCACGGCACCGGCAGGTTTTAAGGAGGGACAAATGCCTTGTTCGGTATAATTCAGTGGGTAGGTCAGACACCTGTAACATGTAAACTGTGGCTATGCCAGCACTGGGAGTGGGGACTGCCTGCTCTGCTGAGGGTGAAGGGAGGCTTTGCGTATGGGGCAATCCTGGTGCCAGGGGTTTGAGAGATTCTTGGCAAGTTTTGTCTAAACTGGGCCCACAGGGCCTGGGTGGCTGAATTCCCTCAACAGCAGAACGAATCTCGTTCTCCGACAGCCTGGCGGCAGACCAGATCTCCAGCTTCCGACACACCTAAAACGCACAGCCCTGTGTTTCCCCGTCTCACAAGGTCCCCAGAGCCACAGGCCGACAGCAGTGCTGCAGCTGGCTTAAAGGCACATCCCAGCAAAGCAGCAACTTGGCCGCCTTTCTGGCGGGGTCTTTCTGCTTCACGGCTTCCCCCCTTCCCCAGATTTTCTCGCCTTTTCAGTCTTAAAAGAAGGGAACAGGAAAAGCACAACACAGGCGTAAAGGGGAGGAGAATGGGAGGCGGCAGGTGGGGAAGGGAGATAGGGGCAGTGTGCAAAGGGAAAGGTATGAACGCCGGAAGAGAAAAGCCACAGGCTGGCACTCAGATACACTGGAGGAACCCTCAGCTGCCCTGTTAATGACCCCCTGGCACCACACGAGCAGCACCAGGAGGGCAGATCACAAGCCACAGACCATATCTGGGAGACCTAAGCCATGTGGCTCATGTCTGGGGCAGCCTCCCCGGGGTAATCACGATTTGTCTCAGGGGGTTTCTCCAGTGCACTGCGCAAACAGGCTTTTCTCCAGCAGCTGTGAGACGTTGTCCTTTCCCAGCAGTGTGCTCCCTATGGCTCCAGTGTGACAGCTGTCCTGCGTGTTCCCTTCCATTCCTCAAGTCTGATCTGCCCCCCCTTTATACCCAGTATCTCAGCTCAGGGCCTTCCCCCACATCGGTGCCTTTAGGGCAGGAGCTGCTCTCTGGGCCGCGAGCAGCTGGCGCTGGTTCGTCACCTCCTGGCTCAGCAGGTTTGTGTTCTGAAGAACTGAAATGGCACTTCCTCCCCCCGGGGGGGCAATGCGGCCCTGGTCCCACCGCCGCAGAGGGTGCAACTGTGCTGTCAGCAGGCTACGTGGCGGAGCATGTACGCCAGCCGTTACGGCTGCATCAGCAGCAGCAGATTGGAAATCAGCCAGTTTACGTCCATATCCTATGTGCCCCTGGGGGGTCTTTCTACGCGGCAGGCTGAGCGCTAGGTCATGTATTCCACCCACCGAAGAGCTTGTCTATACAGTAATGCCTCACTTAACGCCCTCCCGCGCAACGTTGTTTTGATGTTACGTCCCTGCTCCATTAGGGAACAGGCTCGTTTAAAGTTGTTCAACGCTCCCTTATAACGTCGTTTGGCTGCCTGCTCTGTCCATTGCTTGCAGGATTCTGTGGAAGAGCAGCGACTTCAGAAGGGAGCATTGCACAACGTCCTCTTCTCCGCCTCCTCCCCCTCCCTCCCAGCGCTTCCCCCGCTGCCAAACTGCTGTTTGGCAGCGCTTAGGACTTTCTGGGAGGGAGGGGGAGGAGCGGGGAAGCGTCGCACTCGGGGAAGGAGGCAGCGAGGCGGGGGCGGGGGGAGCTTCGCTGCCGGTGGGTGCAGAGCACCTGTTAATTTTTCACCATCAACCGGGACCGAACTCTGCCAGCATTCAGGAGGTTGGAGGGGAGGGGGGAAGAGCTCCACAAACATCATTGATGAGTATAGTATTAAATTGTTTAAAACTTGTACCTGTATTAAATTGCTTGTTTAAAATTGTTTAAAACTTATACTGTTTATGTATATAATGCCTTTTGTCTAGCAAAAACAATTTCCTTGGAACTTGACCCCACCATTTACATGAAATCTTATGGGAAAATTGGATTCGTTTAACATTGTTTCGCTTAAAGTCGCATTTTTCAGGAACATAACTGCAATGTTAAGTGAGGAATTACTGTACAGGAGACTCTGCTGTACCCTCCCAGGGACGAAGCGCACTCCCACTCACTCGCCTCATTCCTTCCATGCCCTTTCTTGGCCTGTCCCTCCCTCTCCGAGCGTGCTAGGTAGGGTCCCAGCATGTGCCGCCATTTCCTTCCATTATTACTTAGCTCCGAAAGGAAGGGGAGGGGCTCAATCATCTTACACCCAATATCAGAGCTCCAGAATACGGCCATTCGGGGCTACATCAAACACGTCTGCAAAGGGAGAAGAATAAGGCCCTGCCCCTCCAAACCGAGTACTGAGGGGAGGGATAGCTCAGTGGTTTGAGTATTGGCCTGCTAAATCCAGGGTTGTGAGTTCAATCCTTGAGTGGGCCATTTAGGGATCTGAGGCAAAAAAAAATTGGGGACTGGCCCTGCTTTGAGCAGGGGGTTGGACTAGATGATCTCCTGAGGTCCCTTCCAACTCTGATATTCTGTTCTATTCTAAGTCGTGGGAACACGGCAGTGGGAACAGGGCAGCAGGTGTGCACCCACGGCTCGTAGCGCTCGGGCAGGGGCAGAGCTGTACCCCTTTCCCCCCCCACGCCAGTCAGCCGAGCGGGAGCATGCCGCATGCTTCTAAAGACGGAAGCAATTTACTCCTGCCCAGCACAATCCTGGGGCAGCAGCGGGATTGGAGCTCTGAGGGGAACCTCTGAGGCCCAGGGCCTCCCCACAGGTTGGTGCAGTTTGTGCAGCACCTATTGCTCAGGCCCACGGCGTTCCTGGCCCACGTCGGGAAATGGTCTTCATTGTGTGGTTGCCCAGTTATGTGATTCTCGTGAATTCCGTGTATTCTTAATGCAAAGGGAAAGGGAAAGACAGCTAAGCCAGCGGCAGACTTGCTTTTGCTACTTAAAAACAAACCCTTAGGCTAAATTATTAATACAAGGGAGGAAGGAGACTTCCCACGGCCTGCACGATTTGTGTGCAAGCTGCAGAGAAAGTTCAGCCCTGACTGAGTTTGATCAGACTTTCAGTCTTCACCACTCTATTAAAAATACAGCTGGTGCTTTAAAACAATGGTCCAATTAACTAACGGTGAGTCATGGGTGCGCTAAGTGTCAAGGTGTTTGTCATCTATCAACTAATTGCACATCAGAACATCCAGCTGAGACAGCAATGAATGCCCAGGGCCAGATCCTGAGCCGGTGACCTTGAAGTCACTAGAGCTACCCCAATGGACACCACAAGCAGTCAAGAGGTGTAAGCTTGGCTCCACCCAATCACAGTTTGCTGTGTCACAGACAATTAGCATCTTCTTTCAACTGCCAGGGACTTCACAAGTCGGAAATTGCTCCCAGGTTGCGACGGATCTCTGCGCTCTGTGAATTAATGAGACTTCGCAGAGGTAGACCACCGCGGAACCAGTTGCCCACGAGCAGAGAATATAATCAGGAGGAAATTAAAATTAAGATGAAGTGCTTAAAAAACAAACAACAAAGAAAAACAAAACACAAAAAACAAACAAACAAAAACAAACCCCAAGGAAAAAGCCAAATGATCTGGATGTTGTGGTTCTTTGCTACAACGTAGCGTGCAGAATGTTTCTGGCACGTCTGAGATGATAACGCTCTCGGGCTCAGGCAAATTTGCATTCTTGTTTGAGAGCTGTGCTTTCAAGTCAAGTCATTCAGATTGGAGACAGACAGCACGTTATCTAGGCAATGCAAACCACCATTCAGCAGCGTGTGTGAGAGCTGTGGGCATGTGTGAGGGATGTAGGCATTTCTTTATACTGCTTCAAAACCCTCCCCACTTCACACGCGTGAGAATTCCCACTGAAGCCAAAGGGACAGCGCGCATCAATCAGTCAAGCAGGATTTGGCTCCGAGTGTGAAAAACCTCATCTCCTTTGAGATCTGCACAATTGGGGAACAGGTGGCCTCAGCATCATGGGTTCGGGAATGTTTCCAAAGCACGGCCAGGTGCAGCTGTGCTCTCCCTGACTCTCGTTTAGAAGAGAACACCCTGGGCAGCCAGAGATGCAGGGACAGCAGGTTGTTCCTCCAGTTAAGACAAAATTGAGCCAGGAGGCAAAGAAAAAAAAGAAAACAAAGGCTGGTTCTGATTTCCTGAGCGATCTCATCTGAGTCATTCAGCCTCTTTGTGCTGTGGCTTAATAATGCTGATACCTATGGGTGTTGTGAGGCGAAAGCAATTACAACTTGTGAAGTGCACTGGCCTTTTTGGAGGGAAGGTACTATATCAGATCCCAGTGCTGGGCACCTCCTGCAAAACACGGGCGGCCCCGCCATTGTCAATTGTTTGTACATGGTGCATGCGCACACATGCACTGAGCAAGAGACAGTCCTTCCCCCCAAAACTTCTCCTCTAGACACAAACGGTGGCAGAAAGGAAGGACTACTTTACTACCCCTATTGTACAGCTGGGAAACTGAGGCACAGAGCGACGGAGTGACTTAACCAAGGCCCCGGAGGGAGCCTGTGGCAGAGCTGAGTATTGAATCTGGAACTCCGGAACAGTTGCTTAACCATAGGACCTTCTCTGAGGTTTTAAACCCACCTTCTTAATTTTTATTTGTAAGGAAACAAATATCTTAAAAAACCAAAGTCCCTAGTAGATAAAATTAGCTCCAATGTGTTGCCCCTTTACATCCAGTGATTTTTCATTAAACCCAGAGATTGTGGTGCGCACAAGCCAATGACAGGTGAGTGTTATTTGTTAAATGTACTGAAGATAGGCTTACCTTTCATCTGCACAAAGTCGAGCTGATGGATGGATTGCAGCAAAGGCGCACTGTCCAGGTTTAAATCAAAGTCTGTGGTCATCCTTGGGGTTAGCGTCCCTTTTCCCCACTGGTCCTCGGTCAAGTGCACTCTCCTGATCAGAGCATCGGAAATCTGATTGCAAGAAAGACCTCAGCTATTACGCCCCACTCCAGCAAATGCCTTGTGCCCTAGAAAGAGCTGGTTCTTTATGACAGTAAAAGTCAACAGGGCTTGAAATCAAAGGCTTGCCCACGTTGAGTTTTGGCGTCACTAAAGTTTCATGGTGACGTGAGTTTTGCCATTGACTTCAATGCGGCCAGGGTGTCACCCAAGGGCTCTACCAAGGCCATTCATTTTAGGTTTAGATTTTGTACAGTACTTCAAGCAGAACCAAATCATGTATCTGGAGCTACTGAGCATCTTAGTTAGGCCAAATGAATCAATGCCATCTTATAGGGGTGACCCAATGCCCAGAGACGTCAATGCAAGGGCTTTCACTGGCTGCAGTGAAAAGCCCTTCTTATGAACTATTATTGTTCTTGTGAGCCACGTACTGAGTCTGTCTCCCATTAGGGTCCTGGAGGGCTGCGTGTTGTAATATTTATTCTGGAGATACAATAAGAATCTTCCTCTAAACTCTTCTCCCAGTGTCTGTGTTCCAGTGTTCTCACAGGATGAATTCATTCCTGTTTTGCTTCCTACCTTACATGCCCTACCTTCTCCAGCCTGTTTCAGTCTCTGACGTCCATGTAAGATTTTTTTTTCTCCTTACAGAGGGCCAGTTTCTGATGTCCTTGCTCACAATGAGTAGTAATTTTGCACAGTGCCATTGAAATCATGCAGAGAAAGGTGCTACTCACGTGGGTTAAGGGTATCAGGACCTGCCTCATAGCTAGTGCCGCTGCGTTTCTTGTGACCAACCAGCAGTACACACTCTTAGGGCACAGAGATATGTCTCCCTTGTTCGGTCTTCATTGACAGGTAAAATCTCTAGAAATACACAGCTAATACAGGGTCTGATCCTCCTCATGTTACACCTGATGGGAGTTTAGCTGCTGAGTTCCAGTGGAACAGGACTGGGCCCCAAAATACTAAGGAATCTTCTTAACATCATGCCTATGCTAGACCGAAACTGGCAGGAAGAAAATCTCCCTAGATGACTGGGGCCAATCCAATATGCCACCTTGGAGCCCTCTTCCACACCCCACAAATCCCTAGGGTTGCATCAGCCCGCGGCGCAAGGGAGAGCAACCTTACACTAGCTGGTAACCATGGGGCCTGTTACACTAGAAAGCAGAAGCACCCTGCTGCTGGCCATGTCTCCTCTCCTTGGCCAGGCCCCTGATATGGCTCCTATGCTGGTGGCAGGAAGGGGATGGGGATGGCGTAGAGCTTTAATAATCCTTTACAAAGTATTTTTAGACGTGTGTGTGTGTGTGTGTGTGTGTGTGTGTGTGTGTGTGTGTGTGTGTGTGTGTGTGTGTGTGTGTGTGTGTGTGTGTGTGTAAGAGCGCGCGCTATTAAGTATTACTAAGTATATATTAAGTATTACTAAGTATTATCTAGTGCCTAAATATTCCTGATGGGATTGGCACATTCTTCTAATGACAACGAACATGGACCCATCAACCTGGGGCTGTACTCCTCCGTGGTGTACCTCCACTGATGTCATCCTAGTTACACCGGGGATGAATGTGGCCTCTGGATCTGCACTCGCTCGCCCTCCCAGCCAGCCCAGCTCTTCCGTCCAAAGGCGCCTGGAAGTGAACAGCCACACACCCACCTGTAAAAACCCACTGGGGTCGTTCTCTTTGATGACCTCCAAACAGTACTCCATCAGGCCTGTGGTCTGGCGCAGCTTGACTGTGCAGTGAGAGATCTGGTCTCGTACCACCTGCAACAGGATGAGGAGAGGAGTTTCCAAGTGCAGGTGGAAGCAGTGAGGGTTGAAGGGCATGCGCCCGCCCCCAAAAGGTTAACAGGGGCTTTGCCATTGGGAACAGGATCAGACCATAAAAGGATCAGACTCAAGAACTCTATCAAAGGACGGGAGCAAAAGACTAAAGAGAACATCAAAGACAGGAGTTAAATAATTGGCCTCCAGAGCCCTGAATCCATGAAGAGCACACAACTGGATTGGATTAATTATTCAGACTAGTGGGTTAGATGTATCTCTGCCCACAGCACACCATTAATACGAGGACACAACACAGAAACAGCTGAGTTACAAATAACTGTTTACTCACTATACACAACACACATGGCCCAGCTACAGATAGACACAGCCACTCTGGTAAGGATCTAGTGGCTTCTGCAGCAGAAGACAGGGAGACCCACTAGAGGGTTTCCAAAGTATTCTAAAAGGGGGCTACCTACTTCCTATCATCCTCAGCTGGTGTCGATCAGTGGAGTGACTCTGTTTCCAAGGAAGACGTGCCTGTTTATCAGCTCAGGGTCCGGCCCTGTATTTTTAAACTAAACACATATAAACTTCAACATTATCGATTACTATTAGCAGTAACAACACCTAGTCCTTATCTAGCACGTTTCATCAGCAGTTCTCAAAGCGCTTTTCAAAAGAGGAATCACAATCCCCAATGGGGAAACTGAGGCACAGATTGGTGAAGTGGCTTGCCCAAGGGCAACCAGAAGCAGAGCTGGGACTAGACCCAAGGTCTCCTAAGTCCCAGTCTGGTGCCCTTATTTACTTACAAGGCTACACTGCCTCCTTCCCCTAGTGGTGGGCTGTAGTGAAACTAACTTCTTCCCAAATGCCAGTGCTGTCAGTAAAAATAGGGTCCTCAGACGCCTCCTTCGTTTATTAATCCCCAGATCTGGAGGACAGGTCAAGGTGAATTACTTAGCGCTACCCACAAATGACCAGCAAGAATCCGTCCGCAAGAACGCCTGGCACTCCACAGATACAGTCACTACATCTCTCTTTACAGTCCCCGTAAAATCACTGCTTCTTTATGTAATTTACTCTGTGGCTCTCCAGACCATGTTCGCTATGAAGACGCATCAGTTCAATTGTAGGGGGTCCCTAGAAAGGGAAGTGCTGCATGACCCTAGTAGCAGAATACAAATGGGTGCACTGACCCTGATCTGCCCAGAAAAATAGCAACAATTTATACCAGACGTCTATACAGGCAGGAAATCACAGAACATCACCGTGCTGAATCCTAGTAACGGGAACATTAACATGCCCATCTTTGACCCTTCCCCATGGTCCTTTTTCACTGTGAGTCACTGGAATGAGTCAATCTTTCTCAGCTCTGGCCCTTGGGTCTCCTGACAGTGAGTTCTGGGAGATGGCGTCAGTGCTTACGACCGGCTGGCACTTCAGGGCAAAATTCTCCCCTCTGACCTTTACTGCCAATCTCTTACCTGCCGCAACGGATTTTTGCTGCATACTCTGCACTTATTCAGCATACAGGACTTCAGCTGATGTCGATGGAAGTTTTGTGCACAGGGTACGCAAGAGAGATGCTTCGTGGAGGATAAGAGACCTGTAGCACAGGTCAGTGAGAGTAATTTTATCCTTTTGGCTGAATGCTCCAATGGAAGGTCTGAGACGTTTTAAAAAAAGAGCCCAAAGCTTTGTAAAGTTCTCCTTTAGGCCTCAATCAAGCTAACCAATTCAGTAGATCCTATTTGTTTAATGTGGACAGTACAATGTGGACAATGTTTAATACAGACAATAAAGCACAGAATCAGAGAAGATTAGGAAGGGACCTCAGGTCATCTAGGCCAACCCCCTGCTCAAAGCAGGACCAACCCCAACTAAATCATCCCAGCCAGGGCTTTGATGGGATGTTCCATCATCATATGCAGCAACAAACCATTTGAAAAGCCTGCAGTCAATGGAAATGGAGGTCACAGTTTTGCATTCATTGCTACAGTAGTTACACCACAGTATCTATGCACCAGCCAGGTATGTGAATACACAGCCTTACTGGCAAGGTAGCTTCATCTGATGACAAGTGAAACGTATCACCCGAGCATCCTCCTTGCTCAGATACCGTAAGGTGAAATGAAGCATGCGCTAATCTTCTGCCAATGTGACTGGCTGTTAAGAGTGCAATCACTCCTTCAGGCCAATCAAGGAAATCTTGTGTTTCTCAGGTATAATTTAACCACCTATACAGAATTACATACCACACTGAAAACTGTCCAGAGCTCCATGTAACTCAGGCTGATATGCCCACTTATGCAGCAATGCATTAGTTAAAGGATTGCCAACAAATAATTTTCTATATAGCTCCTGATTTGTATCGACTCTCCACTGTGTGCAAAAACCCTTTTGCTGGTTTTATCCCTCTTTCTAGGAAAACATTATATTCAATTTGATTGCTGTGAAACTGAAGCCAGAGAAATCCCCTTTGGTTTAATTCTCTGGGTCTGAATTTGCTTTCACTTACACGGATGCAAACCAGCTCCAAGTTCACTGAAGTCACGAGTTGCACCAATGTACTGAAAAGACAACTCTAGTCTTTCCATGCACCAGCAACCCTAACCATATCAACCCAAGAGGATTCACAACTCCAGGAACAGTGTTAACTAGTGCACTGTTGAGGTAAAACCAGCAGGGGGAGCTCACACATTGTTTTTTGGTATGTTCCACTATACCAAAGTGAAAAGAAAAGGAGTACTTGTGGCACCTTAGAGACTAACCAATTTATTTGAGCATAAGCTTTCGTGAGCTACAGCTCACTTCATCGGATGCTTATGCTCAAATAAATTGGTTAGTCTCTAAGGTGCCACAACTACTCCTTTTCTTTTTGCGAATACAGACTAACACGGCTGCTAATTTGAAACCTGTCATTATACCAAAGTGGTGAATGCTAAAGTTTGCTTTTAATTTTGTGGCAGCATGCAGTAGCGATGGGTTATCTTTCAAGGCCAGGACATAATGCAGAGAGGCTGCCCTCACCAAGGTATGGTAATTAGAAGAGCACATCAGAGTTTTGCCCTAGACATATTAAAGATTTCCCTATAATTTTGAGGAAGATGTAATTCAATGCTAATTTGACACCCAAGTGAGCTGAAACAATTACCCTGAGAGGGAGGAGCACGGCCTAGCGGCCATGCCAGTAGACTAGAGCCCTGAGTTCTACTCCTGGCTCCGCCATTGACAAGCTGTGTGACCGTGCTCAAATCACATCCCTTCTCTGTGCCTCAGTTTCCCTCCTTTGTCTATTTAGATTGTGAGCTCTTTGGGGCAGGGACGTCTCTCACTATAGGTTTGATCTGTGCCTAGCATAGAACCTCTTAGCAAAAGTGTAATATAAATGATAATATATTGCCTATCTTCATAAAATACACTGTCTAACACCAACCAGCCCCTCACACCTCTTCTATTCCTTCTGCCAGCCATTTCTCAAGAAGCTCCTCTGTATCCAGCCTTATGAACTGGGATTTGGCTCTTGTTGTCAAAAAGCTGGTGCCTCATGGGGAGTGAAGTTCCTGGCTCAGCCGCTGTTCTTTCCACAGCACACTGCAGCGAGTGAAGGTCACGGCTTCCACTCACTTTGGTCGCTTGATATACTTTGACATTTTAAATTAGCCGGTTTTAACGACAGCCCCATACACAGCAGCTGTTTGCAGCACGATGCGTGGCCCTAAACTCAGGGGGCTAAAGTCTGCTTTACCTTTCGGGGGAACGGTGCGTGAACAGATTCCCTGCCAGCCAAGGCGTCAGGCTGGTTTCCCTAGTCGCCGCAGACATGGCCTGCCTCTGCTCTGCAGTCCAGCTTTTTAAACCACTTCAGAGCATAGTTAGGGCTAGTTTACAATGGCCAGGGGAATCAAGCTCCTGCCTTGCCTGCACTGTAAAGGGGAAACAGAAGTAGGACTGGGCCCCGAGTTTCATCGCCTGAATAAGCTGAGAGTAACTTGTTCACGGGCCAATAAAAATCTAACCCCGTCTATACCTTTAACACTGCTCCTCTGGGACTTGGCATCTCACTCCAAAGCCATCTCTGCGGCTCTCACCATTGTGTCGAGCATATTCACTTCATGTAAAGTCCTGAGACACCGCATGGATTATCGTTAGCCCTTAGTTTCTTGGTTCTTTGGGGCTGATTCCCTGTTGCCTTGTAACCTGGTCTAGTCATTTACGTTGGTCAAAGTGGGTGCAAAAGACTTCTTGGGCCAGATTCTTGTCTCAGGTGCTTCGGTTCTAAACCCCTGTAATCTGATCGTCTTCAGTGGTGGTACACTAGGGTAAGTAAGGGGATGTCTACACTGCAATAAACAACTCGTGGCTAGCCCGGGTCAGCTGATTCAGGCTCACGGGGCTCAGGCTGCTGAGCTGTCAAATTGCAGTGTAGACATTTGGGCTTGGACTGGAACCTGGGCTTTGGGACCCTGCAAGAACAGAGGGTCCCAGAGCTTGAGCTCTGGCCCAAGCCCGAATGTCTACACTGCAGATTTGTTAACTGTGCAGCCCGAGCCCCATGAACCTGAGTCAGCTGACCTGGGCCAGCCGCGGCCATGTCTTTTATCACAGTGTAGACCCCGTGGCTTTCTCAGATTCTCTCCTCATTGGCAACCTTCCGGACGACCTGCTTCTGGCCATACAGCTGCTCTGCATGATAAGAAGTCGCTGCCCAGTCATGGAACCTGCTCTGGTTCCTAAAGTGCACGTTGCCCACAAACACCAACGCCCAGTGAACGCCACCTGAAGAGACTGTGTGTTTCTCTGTCGGTCGGACCACTGATGGGCTGTGTAATCGCCGGGCCAAATGCACATAAAAGCAGCAGCCTTCCCTTCATCCCATCCTGCTGTGAAAACGCTCCCTTGGGAAATGCACATACTGCTAGGGAGGCAACAAATATGGGATTGGAAAAACAATCTCCTAATCTTCTTTGCGACTTAAATCTTGGTTCAGTTCTTGCCGGATAATGAATTCATGGGCTTCTCCCTACAAAGCCAATGCTTTAATAATATCATCAGTGGAACCACCATCTGCTATACCTGGCAATGCATGTAAATCTCAGATGGTTTTATTTCGGCTAAGTGTTAAATTAAGAAAATGGTTTCAAGGAGAGACTAAGGTCAGTGGCAAGCCAGACTAACCCAGGAGCCTACTACAGATCAGAAGCCCAATGCTGGTTCACATCAGGCCTTGTACTCTTCCTGCACTGCCTGTGTTACTCGCTGCAAAGCAGAGCGCACTGACGCGTACGTGCAGGAGACAATGCGAGTGACCGTACGGGTTGCACTGCAGAGCGCAGGCCCTGGATGTGTGCCGATGAAGCACAAGACTGAACATGGTAATTTTAAACCTACAACATTATGCAAAGTCAAAACATTTACAGTGGTCATCAGCAGTGTGATTAGCTGGGCCTGGACCGGGTCCAACACGTTTATGAAGCAGGATTAATGAAATTCCTGCGTATGTCAATAGACACTGAGCGTTCAGCTGTGAGCACAATCGTCCTGTAATTTGGGCCCACTGCTCACACCCACAAAGCTGGACTCATCTGTGCAGGGCAGGGGAGACTGCACCAGTTTGCAACTGCAGGGCCTCCCTGTAATTCATCTGCTTGAGCAGGAGGGAGCACTGGAGCTTGCATCCCCATGGAAGAGGCTGGGGGGCTCCACCACTTCAAACCTGCAAATCCCACCAGATTATATAAGGGCCTGATCCAAACCCCTCTGCGGTCAATAGAAAGATTCTCATGGACTCCAGGGGGATTTGGAAAAGACCAGAAGAGTCCAGCAACTCTGCTGCACGCATTACTTTGGAACGATACAAACCAAGGATACAAACCAAGCGTTGCTGAATTATGGAACACGCTGGGAAGAGGCTAACAGGATGTAACTGACTGGGTAAGTCATGTTGGGGAGTTTGGCAGTGCTGGGCTGGTTGGGAAAGAGTTCAGAGCAGTTGCTTATGATTTGGTGGTGATCTCTTTGACAACGCAAAGGGATTTTTTTTCTTTACATGCTAAAGGGGGGCACCAACCAGAACCCTCTGTTGCTAATTACTGCCTGTCATGGAGCATTTTTGTCAGCCCCTGCAGCTCACTGCAACCTTAAAATAGGCAATTTATTCCAAAAGCTTTTCTTCCCGGTAAAATGACATTAGCTGTAATTTACATTTTAATACAGCCCCTAAAAGACAATAACATCTGCACTCATCTCTGCACAAGGGTCTGCTTTCCTTTTCAGTATTCGACACTAGGTTACTGGATTTTGCAACCTTCACTACCAAACCTTGGCCCCTCAGAGGTCCAAAGGGTGAGCTAGGCCGGAGCTACCATGCTTGAGGACTCCAGTTTAGGACACCCCGTGAGACTCCAACTCCTGCATGTCACCTGTGATCACTCTCAGGGCTTGTCTCCATGGTGCATTGGTGTGCACCGGAGGTGTGTAAATCTTAGTCTGCACTAGTGTGTTATGAGCTAACTGGCTCTTGTAGATCCTGCTGGTGTGCATGAAAAGTTCCCTAGTGTGGGTTAACACAGTACTGTCTGAAACAGAACTACACTAATGCACATTAAGAAACTTTTAGCGCATGTCAGCAGTGTCCACATAGGTCAGTTAGTGTGTGATATGCTTATGACCAAAGCACCAAGTAGACAAGCCCTCGATCTCCTGAGATGATTATTGCAACAGTCAGGAAGGAATCACCCTATACAGCATTAGCCAGCAGCATTATGCTTTTTCCACTAGTGGAGGCCCATCATCAAAGACAGCCCTCAGTTTGATGGACCAAAGATTTGATCTGGCATGGAAAATCTTATGTCCCTATTAGATCTGGCTGAAAAATGGCAGTGGGGTGGGGTGGGGATGTTGATTTTTGGCTGACATTCAATACTGAAAAATTGTGGTCAAAACTAGGAAAAAGTCAATGTGGAATTTCTGCTGTGGTGCCTCGTGCTCCTGTTCTCCTTTATAGACTGGGTTCTCTGGTCGGACTACATCTCCCACGATGCACCATGGTCTACTCTCTTGGAGGCAGACCCTGTGCATCATGGGAGTCCTTGGCCATCGTGCAGCATGGGAGATGTAAGCCGGTGTAGGAGCCCGGCCCATAGAGGAGAATCATAGAATCACAGAACATTAAGGTTGGAAGAGACCTCAGTAGGTCATCTACTCCAACCCTCTGCTCAAAGCAGGACCAATCCCAACTAAATCATCCCAGCCAGGGCTTTGTCAAGCCGGGCCTTAAAAACCTCTAAGGATGGAGATTCCACCACCTCCCTAGGTAACCCATTCCAGGGCTTCACCACGCTCCTAGAGAAATAGTTTTTCCTAATAGCCAACCTAGACCTCCCCACTGCAACTTGAGACCATTGCTCCTTGTTCTGTCATCCGCCACCACTGAGAACAACCTAGCCCCATCCTCTTTGGAACCCCCCTTCAGGCAGTCGAAGGCTGCTATCAAATCCCCCCTCACTCTTCTCTTCTGCAGACTAAATAAGCCAAATTCCCTCAGCCTCTCCTAGTAGTCATGTGCTCCAGCCCCCTAATCATTTCTGTTGCCCTCCGCTGGACTCTCTCCAATTTGTCCACATCCTTTCTGTAGTGGGGGGACCAAAACTGGATGCAATACTCCAGATGTGGCCACACCACGGCTGAATAGATGGCAATAATCATTTCCCTTGATCTGCTGGCAATGCTCTTACTAATGCAGCCCAATATGCCGTTAGCCTTCTTGGCAACAAGGGGACACTGTTGACTCATATCCAGCTTCTCATCCACTGTAATCCCTAGGTCCATTTCTGCAGAACTGCTGCTTAGCCAGTTGGTCCCAAGCCTGTAGCGGTGCATGGGATTCTTCTGTCCTAAGTGCAGGACTCTGCACTTGTCCTTGTTGAACCTCATCAGATTTCTTTTGGACCAATCCTCCAATTTGTCTAGGTCACTCTGGACCCTATCCCTACCCTCCAGCATATCTACCACTCCTCCCAGTTTAGTGTCATCAGCAAACTTGCTGAGGGTGCAGTTCACGCCATCCTCCAGAACGTTAATGAAGATATTGAACAAGACCAGCCCCAGGACCGACCCTTGGGGCACTCCGCTCGATACCTGCTGCCGACTGGACATTGAGCCGTTGATCACTACCTGTTGAGCCCAACGATCTAGCCAGTTTTCTATCCACCTTATAGACCATTCATCCAATCCATACTTTTTTAACTTGCTGGCAAGAATACTGTGGGAGACCATATCAAAAGAATGGGAACATGCGGTACCTAAACTAAATCTCCCATAGTGCACTGCAGCGGCATTCCCAATCAAAGTATTTTGGTTTTCAGGCATTCATTTTTTGATGAAAAATTGAGAGTTTCCACAGAAAGTGGAGACTACTTGTGAAAAAATTCTCTTTACAAAATCCAATTTTCTGTCAAAACCCAATTTTGACAGAACATTTTCGAGCTGCCTTAGACTCTGAGTTAATAAGGTGATGTTCTTGGTGCCCTGAGAGAAGAGTGCCTAAATTGTTCCCTGCTCTTAAGAGCCCCTTCTCCTTTCACTGAACATCGTCCCACATACTGAGTTGAGGAAATTCCCATATCCCACCCTTCCAGAGGGAAGAACATAGCATCAATGGCAAAGGTTGGTCCTACAGAAAAGGGGGAGGTGGGTCTGACAGTCAGCCTTACCTACTAGCCAGAACAGAGCTGCACCAAAATCTTGTGTCAAATCAAAAAGGGGTACGACACACGAGCAAAGACAATACACTGCCCCCCTCTGTCTGCTGTTGGTAGTAACAGGGCCTGTGTCCTAGAGTGGAGAAGCTGAGCTCAGACATCACTGACTTATTATTATGGCCTGATGATGCTCCCAAGAGAGGCCGTTCCATAGTGCACAGCGATGACGGTAGTTTCACTTAACCAACGAGATTATTTTCAAAATCCAATAGCCCAACTGGAACTTTTCACGAGAAACCCTATAAATCGAAAGCAATGGGCCCATAGGGCATCACAAGGCATTTTAATAGCCAGCCAGACTGAAAGCTAAGGCCGGTTAAATTATTGACATTTGCCTTGTCTCTTTCTCTTGTTTAAAGCTGCTGTTCATTTCTGGCTGATATAAAAATCAAATACCTAGTGCCCCCATTAACCATTAGACCAGGGGTCGGCAACCTTCCAGAAGTGGTGTGCCGAGTCTTCATTTAGTCACTCTAATTTAAGGTTTCGCGTGCCAGTCATACATTTTAACGTTTTTAGAAGGTCTCTTTCTGTAAGTCTATAATATATAACTAAACTATGGTTGTATGCAAAGTAAATAAGGTTTTTAAAATGTTTAAGAAGCTTCATTTAAAATTAAATTAAAATGCAGAGCCCCCCGGACCGGTGGCCAGGACCTGGGCAGTGTGAGTGCCACTGAAAATCAGCTCGCATGCCGCCTTTGGCATGCTTGCCATAGGTTGCCTACCCCTGCATTAGAACAAATAAGCAAGAGGTGGGGTAAATTCTCTATCACCTGGAGTCTTTGAACCAGCCTGGGATGTCTCTTTCTACAAGATGTGCTCTAGGTCCCCCACAAGTTGGGCCACATGTGTAGGGTGAAGTTTCTGGCCTGTATCATGAAGGAAGTCAAAACAGATCACCATAATGGTCCCTTCTGGTCTTAAAATCTACAACTGAAACTAAAGAGGGGTTGTTTTCTCAAATGCAGACAGAGAAAAGGGTTATTAGTCAGGGGAGGAGGGGTGCAATGCACCTTTCATGGTACAGAACTAATGGGAGCAGTGGTTAAAATGCAGGTGGAAAGAACAACTGGAAAGATTCTGACATTCAGGCCTAACTTACAATGCCTATGTGTAATTTGTACGAAGTATTTCCAGTCGGACATGTTTCAGTGGAGATCAGAGGGGGTTTGTAACTGGAATTGCAGTGGCATTAATGGTCATCATGATGCCGGAGGTACCATATGCAGGAAACTTGAATGATCTCATTTGAGATGAGATGAGATTGAGATGACCTCTCGAGGTCCCTTCTAATCCTATGATTCTACGATTTCCATCTAAGGATTTGTAAGGTGCAGTTCCGAGCCCAGATTCCAGTGCAAAATACACAAATGGAGAACAAACCAAAAAGCCCCTGAGAAGTTAGTGCTAATAAAACAATTTAGTAAAACCAGCAGAAAGCAAAGTGGTATGAGAAGGCTAGAGGCGTAAAACCTCATTACTAAAGGGACAACTCAGGGTAAAAATAAATGTTGATAGAAAGTCCATTTACATTTGACTTCTTTAACAGGTTCCCAAGCTCATGCATTTTGCAATGTCATCTCTTTCTTCTGCAGTCCTTGCTGCCTCTCCGGATCAATGAGCCAGCTCTCTGTTCTAAGAAGAATGAGTCAGATGGCTTCTGAGTCAGGAGCCCCCAGGTTCAACTGCCTCTTACTATCGATCCCAGTCCTTACTCTAGAGTCTCTGCAGGATGGTCTCTTGCACATGGCGTTAGTGCCATCTCTCCATGTGCAGGCAGAATGCCAAAATATTGTGTCCAATACTTGAAAACTTTTACAATCAATCCTCCCTCAGGCAGCAGAAAAATGAACGGTCCAGCCTTTAACCTCTCTTCATAGCTTTTCCCTCTGCCTTGTCCACTCTCCAGTACCGAGTCACCTCCACAAGGTGCTCAGATACCTCCCATGGGCACGAGCAAGATATAAAAGACTGAGAGACAATGTGGGGACTGGAGAGTTTTTGTAAAAGAAAGCACAGGAAGGTCTCATGTCAGCTGCTCAAAGGGTAACACACTGAGGCCTGGTCTACGTCAACCTAATTATGTCAGTATCCACACTACAGCCTTGCTCCCACCAGTGTAAGTGCCCTGCTACACCGACATCATAACTCCACCTCCACGAGAGGCGTGGGGCTTCTGTCGGTGTAGTCAGGGCGACGCAGTGCCCGTGCAGACACTGCGGGTTATTACACTGGCGGTTGGCTGGCATTCTTGTCACTTTCACGGCTCCCTGCTGGCGCTGTGACATTGACAAGAAAGCCACTCACAGCTGGGGCTGTCACACTGGAGTGGGAGGTGGGCTCCAGCTAGAGCCCTCTGCCCTGCAGGGCTCTGCTGGGCTGCCACCTGGGCTCCCCACTCCTCGCTGGGTGCCCTGCTGCCCCTCCCGGGTCCCGGCTCCCCACTCCCCCTTCCAAGCTGGGCTGCTGCCTGGGCTCCGAGCTCCCTGTTCCCCGCTGGGAGCCCGGCTGCACCTAAACTCTGAGCTCCCTGCTGGGAGTAGGGAGCCGAGAGCCTGGTGGGCAGCCAGGCTCCTGGCGGGGAGCAGCGTGGAGCTGAGAGTTCAGGCTCTCAGCCCCCCACGTCGGTGGAAGTGCTGCTGGTGAGGACGTGCACCCCCGACAGAAAGGGCAGCGTGGACATGAATCACCACAGTAATTACTATAAGTCGGTCATCGGCTGTAAGTTGATCCAACATAGGTCGACTTAAGTTTGTAGTGCAGCCCAGAGTAAAGAGGCTCATTTTAATCGTGTGAGGCTCTTAGTGGTAACTTCAAGCAGAAAAAATACTCCACGAATTCCCCCCCTCACCCCAACTCCCAAAACTCTAACATTTCAGCTTGGATTTTCAAAGAACCTAAAGGAATTAGGTGCCTCATGGGAGTTAGGTAGCTAATTGCCTTAAACTTTTTTTTGGAAAAATCTCAGCTCTAATTTCTGAAGCCAGCTCCCCTGGATCCAGAAGCATTACGTGAGTACAGGACATGAACGTATTAGCCTTTCACCTCTGGAGATCTAAGGTCATACACTGGCTAAGGTCAGGAGTGGTACAAATTTTGTGACCACAGCATAGCCCTTAACACACATCTGTCCACGTAATCAGTCTCTCCAGGGAATCTGACAATTGGGGTTCAGAAGTGAGGACTCCAGCAGATAGGTTAGTGTAGTTACAGGTTAAAATGCATTGAGGGCAAAAGTCATCCATCCATCCAAAGGTCGGAATGGTCCACGTAAGCCTTATTATCTAGAGCGTGAGGTAGGGTTATGCTTTGGGTTGCCCCTACACGAATTTCACCCTTGGAGAACTGTGCAGAGAAGCCTGTATGTCACTCGCCCAAACTACTGGGCTTTGGACCATATTGGTCTCTTGCTTTCGGACAGCATCACATTCTGCAGCATCTCGAATTCAGAAATAAAACCAAAAGTGAGCACTAGAAAAAATACAGCTTGGGGGGGTTATTACAGCTAAGGATGAAGGGGGATTCTTGGGTGGTGATTTAAAATGATGCCCACCACTGCTTCTCACAAGGACAGCACTGTTTGTTTCTAAAAACTAAGCCTTTAACATGGAGCACGAATACGGAGGGGTTTGCTCTGGAAGTTCTGATCTCCACATGCATTTTGCAATATCAGGAAAAAGGAGGGGAGCGGGGGGAAGAAGAGTGAAAAATTGTCCCATTTTAGGTAATTTTCTTACAAATATTTCCACCCAGGGGACAAATGTGAGTCGGCTCTTTGGGCAAACGTGGCGATGTGCCGCTTTGTCAGTGAAATTGTGTGTCAGATAAATGAGGTCAGCTCGGAAGCCCTGTTAACACACATTCCGGAATGCTGCATGGGAACAGAAATTCTGGCTACGTGGACAAATCTGCGGCATCGATCCAGCATACAGAGCAAAGCTCTGCTCTCTCGCCTCTTCCTCGCTTACAAACAGAGCCACGGCACCACTGCAAGCAGGTGGGTCTAGCAGAAAGATCCTTTCAAGAGCTGCTGCTGCGTGGCAGTGCAAACTGAGTGCCCGGTGCAGAATGCAAGTGCGACCGGTCTGACTGAGCAATGTCTCATGCCCGCTTAGTGCCGGTATAAATGACTGCAGGGGAAGGAGGAATCACGTCCTAAGCGGCACTGCCGAATACTGGATAGCTTCCCTCTTGACAGATTCCCGTAACATTTCCGCCCTCTGTACAGCAATTCCAATGCTCCACCGTCTCAGTGCAAATGCTATTGGCTTTGTTACATTTCACAGTCCATGCCAATCACAATGCTCCCTCAGGTTCAGTGGCAGCTGCGGTCCCGTCCCCTTTGGAATGACAGCTGCTCTGTAGTTTCAAGCGCAACCCTGCTTACGTTTTGCATCCCCTTCCCATGGCGGCGGAGTTCCCGTTTGACCCTGACAGCAGTGTCAGCCCAACCGCTATTCCTGTGCCGGCACAGCGATAGCAGAAGGCAGGCTTCGGGTCCTTTGGGTTAGGGTTAGGGTTAGGGTTAGGGTTAAGTGCTGCTCTCTGTGGCTGGACAGCGGGTGTTGCTGTCCACTCAGGCCCCCGGAACGGTGACCCACTTTCTGTCTTTCCCAAGGCAGCAGCGGCCGATCCCTCAATCGGTCACTGCTAAAAATGTGTGTCCTATTTCCAGTCTGAATTTGTCTAGCTTCAACTTCCAGCCATTTGCTCATGTTCAAATTTTCTCTGCTAGATTGAAGAGCCCATTCTTAAATATTTGTTCCCCATGCAGGTACTTGCAGACTGTGATCAAGTCACCCCTTAACCTTCTCTTTCTTACGGTACGTAGATTGAGATTCTTGAGTCTATCACTAGGAGGGATGCTTTCTAATCCTTTATTCCTTCTCGTGTGGCTCTTCTCTGAACCCTCTCCAGTTTATCAACATCCTTCTTGAATTGTGGGCACCAGAACTGGACACACTATTCTAGCAGTGGTCGCATCAGTGCCAAATACAGAGCCCAATGACAATTCCTCAGCCCAAAGGGGCAGCCCACTGGAGCAGGGGCATTTATGTGCGTGGGCTAGGGGAGTGGCAGGGGCGTGGCTGGCGGGTCTGTGAACTGCATAGCCCCATTGCCCAACACGCAGCTCTTGGGCTGATGGTAGCAGCCATGGCACAACTGAAGAGGTGCCCCATGCATGCCCCATCTCTGGCCTCCAGGGGAAGGATGCTACCAGACCGCCATGCAGTGTTTATTTATCCAGGCTTTATGCAAAGGGTGAGCATACCAACTTAACAATGCAAAAGCCCCATGACACGTGTATACACACGCGTTGCATAGGACTCTGTCGCACAATTAAGACAAAACCATATTATGTAACACTCCCCGATAATCTTCAAAGTACCAGTTCTGCTACTTTTATTACTTATTCCCTAGCATGTGAACTAAAGGGAACAGTCTAGTCGTTTAGTCTATAAATGTGACCTACATTGAAACTGTTACTGATCCGCGGGGGATGGCCGCTGGATTAGAAAGACCAATTGCTTTGGAGAGTCTACCCCACAGCAGTAAGAAATTAAAACCAGCTTTCAATTGTCACTGCTACTGGGGGACCCGGAATATGGCATGAGCCCTTCTTGCTGGCTCTTTGAACCCAGTCGCATTGGGCAACCTTCCCTCTTCCCAGGAGCCTTTGCTGCAGCTGCATTCACAGACCAGCCCTGGCCAACATTTTCGCATGTGGCTGCCCGCAGTAAGGCCCCTAAATAGAAGTGGCCGGTGGGAAGTTGCTGGGAGTTGTGGGGACGCAGCACGTCAGAAAGGGAGAGTGCTTTTAGATGGGTGCCTAAGTAGGAATGTAAGTGCCTGGCTTTAGGGAGCCACGTCTGAAAATTCAGGCTGTGTTTAGAGTTTAAAAGAGTCCCATTTGTGGCTGGGTATTTTTCTCTGTGATGGAGCACCAGCACTGGGTTCGGGGCTCTAAAACACTGGCAGGAAAACAGTTTCCTCACCCCGCAGAATTTATTGCCCACCAGCCCTGTCCCACTCTTGCTGACGTAGCCGGGCCAAGCTAGACAGCTGGCTGGCTTTGATCAGACTCATCAGGTTACCCTGTAAGGAATGCCCAGCTACACAGCAGAGCGGCTTTGTTTTTAAACTCTGACTTCTGTCAGCGCTGCAGGGCAAAGCAGAGGCCCTGACTTTGGAGGTGGGAATTCAATTGGTGGCCAAACAAGGACAAGAAAGAAAGGTGTCAGGGACAAGGCTGTTATGCCTTCATGAACGAGAGGGGAGGTGATCTGTGCACTTGTGAAATGGGGAGGTGGGGCACTGGTCCACACGGCAGCTTCCTTGCTAAGATGTGACTCATGCAATGAAAACGTTTGAGAAGCCCTAAGCTAGAGCATCCGGTTTCTTCATTGTGAGGGTGAACGTGAGATTAACGACAATGCCTTTCAGGCTCCCTCAGCTCTCAGGGTGGGAAAACCTGGCTAGGTCCATCCTGGGAAAGGTCTACAAAATGAGTCAAAGCCATTCAGATGGCCCAACGCCGCGCTATGTGCCAAACGTATGAGGAGAGAGAGAGGAGACGTGAAAACTCCGCAAGCAGGTTTCAGCCAAATAACTGAAACACGCTCAGATAACAGCCCCGAAAGCTCAGCGTGAGACGGTTGTGTCTTCTCAATACCTCAGGCTCTGGGTGACCCACTTCAGTGGGATTGCCCTGGGCCTGCGTGGCTGGCTTGCTGATGTACAGTTACACCAGCCAATGGATACCATGCTAGCACCAACCTGTCAACTCACGCCCACCTGACAGTCTCTGTTTAGCCCAAGCCCCAGAGTCCCCTTGGCAGCCACAAGCCAGCTGAAGAGAGCAGGCCCTGTTCCTCAGGGAACCGCAGAGTGACGAACTGAAGGGTAACGCTGCCTTCCCTTCTCCTTCATGTCCCACTTTCAGCTTCACTTCTTGCACCTCCTCTCCTGGGCTATCTGTCTGGGGGTTTCCTGTGGCACCCCTCGAGTACCCGACTGTCATGTCTGACCTGATCCCCCAACATAAAGGTGCGTGCCATGCAGAGCAAACACAATCACTGTCCTCTTCCTGTTGCATTCCTGTACTGCCCCCTTTGCACCCGGCTAATTTAGGGCCTGATCTTACAAGATGCTGGGGGCCCTCACCTTAGGGTGACCATATTTCCTAAAGTAAAAACGGGATGGCTGGGGCTTGCCTGAGCTCAAGGAACCCCCGCTCCCCACCACCCGGGGCTGGCTCCCCCCCGACCCGAGCTCCATATCCCATGACACCCATGGCTGGGGCTGGCCCCCAAACCCCCTGTTGCCCGTGGCTGGGGATGACCTCCCCAAGCTCCGCGCTGCCTGTGGCTGGGGCTGACCCCCGCACTGAGCTCCGCACTGCCCAGGGCTGGGGCTCACTCCCCCCCGACCCGAGCTCCATACCCCATGACACCCATGGCTGGGATTGAGCACCCGAGCCCTATGCCTCCCGTTGCTGGGGCTGCCCCCGAGACCCACTGCCTGGCACCTCGTGTCGCCATACCCCCAACGTTCCTCTGCCCCGTCCCTTGGGGGGCACACCGACCTTTTTGGTAAACTGGGCGTTTGTTTGTTTGCTCTTCCCAAATAATCAGGGCAAAAGCGGGACAAATGCCCATTTTTGTAAAAAGAAGTCAGGACGGCCGGGACAGCGCTTACAAACGGGACTGTCCCGGCCAGAACGGGACATACGGTCACCCTACCTCCCTCATCTCCCACTGAAGTCAACAGAGCTGAGGGCTGTTGTCGTAACTGCGGCCGAGCAGGGCCTACTTTAACGGTAAGCCTACCTTCTGAACAGGGGGTGAAGGTTCGTGAATTGTCACAACGATCTGCGACAGAACACGGGTTAAGAAAAGATGTGAGGACGACTGAATCACTTCAGTCAGAAAGGCTCTGCAGATTTCACTCAAGGGCTGGGTTAAAATTATGACCGGTAACCAAGAGGCGCAGAGGCTCAGAAATCAGAAAGCCTTGAACTGACCTTCAGCTTATGCTCGTGCTCCTTGTTGACTCGGGACAGCAGCTGGGCTTTCCTCCTGTTGAGCGCGTCAATGAGGGCATCACACTGTGCCACCAGGCAAGCTTCGAACTCCACGCTGTTCTCCTGTGTTAACAAAGCACAGCTCACAGCCCCGGGGATTTCCCTGCGCCTGCTGCAGCCCCTCCAGCAGGGAGGAGGGCTCGTCTGGACGGGTCCCCCCCACATGTTAACTGCTCTGACTCTGGAAGCTCCCACTGGCCCCTTGCCCCTCTAGACATGTCCCTTCAGCCTCTCGCTGGCCAGTCAACTGGGATCGGAAATAGCTCTCGGGAGGTGGGTTGGAGCGGAATCCACATCTGGGTAAGGGTGGGAGGTTTTCCAGCAGCGGACTGGCTGGTCAGGGAGGGCGTGTGGGGTGGGGTGAGGGGAGGGAACTGGGAGTGGGGGGGAGCCTGAAGGGGCTGTGCAAGGTTGTCTTGGGGAGGGATAACAGGAGGCTGGAATGCGTTTGGGAGCTTAGATTAGATGCTGTGAGCAAATATAGAAGGAACTGGAATAGCAGAAACCAGGTGGAGTTTACTGAGGGTGAATATATTTGTCCCAGTGTTTTAAGGGTTAAACAAGTTAGTTCTTCCTGCCTTCATCTAGTGAAAGAGTTACTTTGTGCGACATACTAACCCTTAACTGCAGGAACCCTGGGTAACAGCTCCGGACCCCTGTGATCGCTCTATATCTAGCGGTGTTTATTCAGATCCCAATCCTGCAAGGCCCGACTCAGGGATGTAATTTTACTCACGTAATCAGGCCCATCGAAGGTAATGGGACTAGTGGCATGAATGAGAAATACTTAGGGAGTAAGGGTGGCAGGAGCAAGGAGATAATGCGGGATTGTGAAGGCATGAATAGCCACCTGTGAACTTCTCTGAGCCCCCTAAGAGCTCGAGGGCAGGCTACATGGAAGGAAAGTTCCTTTAAGTAATTAACCATACACATCTATGCAGTGCTGTAAATGGCTTTATTGCCTTAGGGCTAATGTGTCTCATCCCCAAAAGATTTCAGTTTTCATCTGTACGTTATCAACGTTATGCTCATTTGGGCCTTTAATAATTCCTGAATTCTGAAGAATTCCCTGAGCTGTCGGAATTTATATTCGTTTGGGGGTGTTCGTTGGGATGGGGAAATCCTGATGTTTTGAGGCTATTACATTCATTTGGTCATTTCACGGGGTTGTGAGCCTTGATTCCGGGGGTTATCAAACCAAACAGTCACTGCACACAACACTGAGCGGTACCTCTGTACCCGGCGAAGGCACAATCTCGTCCCTACGTCCAGCAGAGCTCTCTCAAAAGGCTGCGTAAAATGGGGCCAAGTTGTTAGCAATTGGCCCAGCCTATAACACGAAATCTTGTCAATAACACATTGGTTTTAATCAATCACAAGTATCAGTGCAGTGCTATGGTGACGGTTTTGGGTCATCAGGTCAGAGGTTCCAGTTTACCTTTTGCAGGGTCTGATTCTGCAGCCCTTACTCAGGTGAGACATCTCACTAAATTCAACGGGCTAGGTTACCATTATCGTTATTTATTATGTATATTGCCATAGCACCCAGGAGCCCCAGTCCTGGACCAGGACTACATTGCGCTAGGTGCTGTACAAACATAGAACAAAAAGATGGCCCCTGCCCCAGAGCGTAGCCCTGTAATCTTCACTGGGAGTGCTCATGTGCTTAGAGTTGAGGACACGTTGTTTAAGTGCTTCGCTTAGCTGGGGCCTCCCTGAATCGAACATGGCTACTCGTGTGAGCAAGTGAAGCCAGTGGGACAACGCGTGTGAGGAAGTGCTCACCAGGAAGGGCGAGGGCTGCACTATCTCACCCAGTGGGCCTACTTGCATGAGGAAGAACTACAGGCCGGCTAGACTTTGCCACTTACACTGAATATTACCTTACTCTGAGTAGCCCCACTGGGTGAGATGTGGCTGCTCACAGAGTGAGCTACACCTCTCAGTGTGATTACGTGTGGCTGAATCAGGCCCTGAATGAGCAAGTGCTGGAGATCAGGATCATAATGGGGAGGACACAGCTAATTCAGTAACTGCCTGCATGAAATAAGTTCCTGGACATCCAGGCTTTGGAACTATCAAGTGCTTCCATCCACACTGCTCCCCCGGAGATAGGTTCACATCAGCCACGTACAAACGGGGGCAGGAAATCCTGCTGGAAATGGCATCTGAACTAAACCCACCACGCTGGGAGGAAGAAGCTAGGCACAGGGGAAGGCTGCACTTTGGCTGGGAGGGGGCGGGGAAGTGGGTATTTGAATTTGGCAGCAGCAGAGACCGATTGAGGGATCAGCCGCTGCTGCCTTGGGAAAGACAGAAAGTGGGTCACCGTTCCGGGGGCCTGAGTGGACAGCAACACGCGCTGTCCAGCCACAGAGAGCAGCACTTGACACAGTCAGATTTTAAGCCACTTCTGTCTGAAGGTTTGTTAAACATTAACCTTGAAAGCATGTTTTACTGCGGTGCCATGCTCATTCCACTCATGTGGAAGGCTTCGGTTAGGAATCCACATTCATGCCATCCCCAGATCTCCAGGGACAGGGCAGCTGGCATTTAGCCTCCACTGAAAAACCATATGCAGCTCTGTCTCCAGCTGGGGATCAGAAAGGGCCAGACTGTGGCCTGCATCCTGCTCCTGATACCCCTCTCCCACCGAATCACACTCTGCTGTATGGAAGATCCTGTTGATTTCAGTGCAGTAAGGTACTGCTCAGTGAGGGGTCAGAATCTGGCCCCAAACGGCCTGATTTTACACACACAAAACAGCGTGACTCCAGTATTCCCAAAGAATAGCTAAAGAATTGAAGCAAAAGAAACTTCAAACAAATTCCCTTAAAAATCGGACCAACATGTTTACGCTCCCACATGTTGTGGGCGGGGCTAGGAAGACGAGCCTTTTACATTGCTTCTCCTACAACTGGCTCACTGACAGCCCTGCTGATTGCAAGTTAGAAGCAGAACTGGTATCTGCTGCTAGAGATGCACATTCCTTGGTCAAAGCCAGGACAGGCTGAGAGTCAGTGTTGCTCTGCGGGCAAGGAGGTGGAAGACTGGCTGCAGATACACAAGGAGGCATTAGTGACAATCCCAGAGAGAAGGGGAGTGAGTGGAACTAGCCCAGCAGTGCAGGAGTCTGGAGGAGAGATGCAAAGGGGTCCCTTGGTGTGGGGCCAGCAGTGTACGCGGTAGGGAGGTCACCAGGCAAAGACAAGACACGGAGGTGATGCATGAAGTCACAAATGGCGTATTAACCTGTTGGGGGTTTGTTTCTCTAGCGGGTTGGTATGGTACCTGGATTTGCTGAACCATGTTTCGTAGCTGCACCAGGAACTCTTTGGCTTCCTTGGCTCTGTCTGACAATCCATTCAGTGCCTGGGAGAGCTGGCTCTGCATGCAGAAAGAAATACAAAGCAGGTTAGCAATAAACAGGGCACACAGGAGCAGGCAGTCAAGGGATGGCATTAATTCACACCAAGGAACATGTATTCTGGCCTCAGACCTTAAGTGGAAGAGGCATTGTCTAGTGATTGCCCTGGAGTTCAGGGTCCAAACCCAGACCCTCTTCAGCTGTGTGACCTTGGGCAAATCACTGGAGTTAACCCTGCACTTCAGTTTCCCCAAATGTAAACAGTGAGAGGAAGGATGGTCCAGTGGTTAGGATACTACCATGGGACCTGGGAGCCTTGGATTCAGCTCCCCTCAAGACTTTCCTGTGTGACCTTGGCCCAGTACCTTAGGGCTTGTCTACACAAATATTTAGTTTGCGGCAAACTAGGATGTGAATCTAATCCGCACTAGCCTTTCACTGCAGGGCAGCTCAAAGATGAATGGATGGATTTGACGAGCCTTTAGTTGAATAATAAATAGACACAAAGGCTGAAAGTTTCAAACTCAGGATCCTAAAGCTAGGCAACTAAATCCACATGCAGGCACCTATGCAAGTGGCCTGAGTTTTAGGAGATGAGCACTATCAGTCCCATTGTGCTCGGCACCTTTATCTAAATACTTATGGTAGTTTATCAGCCTGGTACACAAAATGGAACAAATTAGTGGCACTCCTGGCTCAAAAGGTGACTTTTTGGATGTCAAAGTGAATCTCTTTTAAACTACCTTACAGTGGTTTCTATGTCCCCATGGCAGATAATGACACCTAACTGCATTGTTATTTTGATTTTCCTAGATTTATAGAGCCCCCTTTGCCGCAGTACCCGAGCACCCTCAATTGGAGCTATTAAAATAACTTTCGACTGAACGGGTTTCCATAAGAAAATGCTATTTTCCCAAAATTGAAATGTTTTTGCAGGAATGTGGCGATTTTGATGAAATTTTTGATGAAAACATTTAGAAATTATTTGAAATTGAAATGGACTTTTATTTCATGTTGACTACTAAATATAGTATAGTATAGTAACAATTCACTTCACTTCTCGACTCCTTTTCCTATTTACACAGGGTTGGAGGTGCCAACGATTTTTCGTCACTCCTTATGGTCCATGGCATGAGTCTGTAGGTCTTGAAGTTCCAGTCCTTTTCTCTTCAAATTTGTCTAGCCAGAGTCTTCCCATCGTATCCTCAGTCTTCCACGTCCTTTCTTGCTGTCCTCTTCTTCCCACGCTTTCTTTCTCCTACCATTTTTATCACACGTCCCACCCACCTCAAATGTGCACTCTCCAGCCTATCTACCATTAAGAGTCCCAAGTTCATCTTCCCCCTAATTTCTTCTACACACACTGTGACTATCCCTCCACTTGCCGGCCATTAATTAATTAAATTATATTATATTTATTAATGTTTCAACTTTATCTAAACTAAACCTTTCAATAAGGTTGTTTCAATGTTTCTGAATAAGTTATTTTTGGAACTTCGGTCCTGTGAGAAATTTTGAAATTGGAACTTTTCATCCTGAGTCAGGGGGAAAACATATTTCAAAAGGTTGGAATTTCCCACAAGCTGGAAATTCCATTCTGCAACCAGCTCCACCCAGAATCTTTATATATTTACCCTCATAACTCCCCTGACAGGCAGGGTAGTGCTATTACGTCCATTTGACAGAGGGACACCAAAGCACAGAGAGGCTAAGTGACTTGCCCACGGTCATACAGAAAATCTGTGGCGCAGCAAGGAATTGAACACAGCTCTCTTGGGTCCCAGGTTAGCACCTGTCCCTTTCAACACTAACAGTGCAGCAACCTCCCACCTGGTGTACTCCAGCAGGACCTGATAGAGCTGAGTAGCAAAACACAATACTGTTGCTACTACTAAATATCTGGCAGTTTTCATTTTCATAGGGCTTTCCAAACATTAACTAAGGGATCCTCCCAACTCCCCCGTGATTTTGATAAGTGTTATCTCCAGATCTAGGCAACTAATCAACAGCCAACAACCTACTCAAAGGATTTAGCCTCTTTTGTCGGTTGCAAATTGTCAACAAACACACTGCAATTTTTTGTTTGAAACACACACTGGTTGAACAATTCCTGCAAACAGTGCTTGAGAGCAGGTTCTTGCAAGTTGCACGTTATTTAAATTAGAAGGATTCTCACTGGATGCAGAGATGACATGCTATGTTTCCGTTCACGGACTGGATGGGCACAGCTCGTTGAATCAGGTCTCCAGTGCGAATGCCCATGAATACAAATGCAACATTCGCTTTCTGGAATACGCCATCACGTTGGCTACAACGCTGCTGTTTCTATGAACATCCCTGCAGGCGAAGGTATTTGCTAGAATATTTGTGGAAAGTGATTGCCAGAGGGACACAAACACAGCCAATGAAAATTCATTTTGACAATCTCAACCATTGTCTTATCAACCCATTTCTGATCACTTCCATCCGACCCCCGGGATAATGAGGCAGAGCAGCCTGGACGGGGATCAGTGTCTGAGCTGGAATTAGAAGTCAGTCCCGGGTTCAGACAGCTACACCAGGACTCATGCTCAATGCACACAACCCCATCCACGGCACCATTCTCCTAAGTGCACTTTGGGTGCCCCTCTGGAGACACCACATTGACTCTGGTAGCTGCGGGGTGCTCCTCACCCCTGAAAATCAGGCCGTACGTGTCGCAAGACAGGCACTCAAAATCAGCAGCCCCTTTCAGGCCTGGGATAGGTAGTTGAACCCCAGATTTCAGCACTCCTTTCCCCCCCCCCCACCCATAGTTCCGGGGGTCCCGTTTTAAGGCTTTTGCTGTGGGCTTGTCTCCAAAAGTTTTGCAGAACGTAATTGGCAGAAAAACGATTTCAGGGGTAAAACATATTTCTCCTTCACGTTACGGAAGTGCCTAGAAGCCCCAGCATGCAGGGTGCTGTACTAGGGTGGGCAACTTTCTCATTTGTGAAAATTGGACACTGAATGCCAGAACATCCTCCATCTCCTGCTCCACCTCTTTCCCTTCAGGTCCTGCCCCCGCCGCTCCTCTTCCCCCCGCCCCCCCCCGTCGCTCGCTGCTTTCTCCACCGCCCTCCCCCTGCCAGCTGAGGGTGGTGGAGGGGTGACTGGAGCAGGATGCTGGAGAGAGGCTGGGCTCTGGGAGTGGGGGGTGAGGGGGGCGGGGGGGGGGGGGAGAGAGAGCCGCGCTCTGGGGGTGAGGATGGGTGACACAGGCAAGGCGGGGGAGCTGCGTTCCAGGGGTGGGTGGGGGAGTGGGGCAGGATGGGGGAGGGGCAGCCCTGCTCGGGGCAGGATGGGGGAGCCGCTGGCACCTCTCTCTGCCAGAGCCTTCCTGAGTGCTCCACCAGGCTCCAGCAGCAGCTGCTGCTCTTCCCGCCCTCCAGTGGTGGAGGCTGGTTACTGCAGGTAACGAGACTTCTCATGTCCAGTCAGCAGTGCTGACCAGACATTACCAGATTCCCTTTTTGACCGGATTTTCAGGCAACCCTATGCTGTCCATGCATACGTGTACAGTCCCAATCTCCAGCTCCAAGAGTTTACAGTCTGAACAGACAAGGGGAGACATGGTGGAGGGACTTGCCCAGGGTCTCCCTGCAAGCCAGCGGCAGAGCTGGGAACAGAGCCTAGGTCTCTAGAATCCAAGTTCCAAGCTGCAGCTATTGTCCCACCTTATTAACATGAAAGCCCCCCCACACACACACTCTAGAAGTCCCAACCGTCTGACAAGTGGAGCTGTTTTAAAGGGGTCGGCGGTGACAATGACTGCACAGCAGGTGTGCGATGCGACTGCTCCTTCCTTCCTTTTAGCCTTCATTATTGTCAGCGTGGCTGGAGGTCTGAGGCTTGATTACTGGCAAGGCTGGCTCTCAGCAAAATGGAGCTCCAGCTGCAAAACTGCTCACTCCCGTGACTACACCCTTGCAGTCAATCGCTCCTATATTATGCAAACAGGGAGCTGACATGATGATGCACAGCAATGCTGAATGTTGCTCAATGGCAGCAAATGAGGAAGGGATACCAGGGAATTACAGGCAACTGGACAGCAGCAGAGCAGAGGGAACTGTAGGTATAGGAAATCCATCGGCCGGAGCTTTTTTCCCTGTCTCAGGCCCCAAGAGCTGTCTCTGTTTATCTAATTCAGTGATTCCAAAGAGATCGGCAGAGCCGGGGCTGGAGGTGGGAAACAGGGCAGGGGGCCGTCTTTTATTTGTGGAGATTGAGCTGGAAGGCAGTAAAAACCCTGGGAACCACATTTTGTCTCTCACACAAAAAAAGAGCTGTACAAATCGGTCCCAGTAGTTCCGTTTCCATTTGCTCCTAGCTAGCAGCTTCTCCCCTGCACAGAAAGGTAGCCCAGTGATTATTGCTTGTTGCTTTAGTTTTGCAACACACTTAATTCTTGCCTTTGAACCGTAATGGAGATTTTCTGCATCTGGGCTCCACGTCACACCCCCCCTCCCCGGTAAAACCATGAGCAGACTGCTGGAGCCAGGGAGATGGAATGCCTTTCTCTCCACCATAGTGCATTAGCCTGTGTTCTCCACATATGTTATGTATAAGAGGGCAGAGGTACAATTCAAACAGCTGTCTCTTTAATTTCTGGACAGGAATGAGTGTCGTTTCTTTGCTGTTTACTTTGCAATTCACTTCAAGTAATTTGCTGGCCGTTTTTAGGCTCGTGTTCTTTTTTTTGTGGCAGTCCCTTGAGATGCAAAGTCAAATGCTGCAGCTACTGAGTCAGTGACATGCACTGAGCTCAATTTGTCCTCTGCATGCCGCGTGTTCTGTGCGCCGCCAGTTTCAGCCTCCTGTGCTTTTTGCACAATGCTCTTGCAGGCTTCTCTCCATTGGTCCTGATTTCAAGACACTATTTTTCCACCTTGGCGTCTTACTCCAAATCTCTGCTCACCACGGGCATGCAAGGAAACAGGATGAAGAACTACTGACTGACAGCGCAGGAAGGGACAGGAGATCATAGCGTGCAGTGCCTGGCAACATTGTGCAAGGCTAAAATTAAAAAAAAAAAAGAAATTTGTATCAAAGAGATTAGACTGTAAACGAGTGGCAACAGTTTAATGGTCCAGAAAATCACCTTAGTGCTGCTTTCACAGGAAGCTTTAATACAACCTCCATGATTTCTGCATTTCCTGTGTAATTTATTGTGGCAGAGTCATTAGGACAGGGAGCTAATTGGTAAAGGTGTCTCTAATAAAAACAGCTTCGCTCAGTCAGCCCCGCACCCCTTCCCCACCTGCATCACCGTGGGATAAAGGGATGCTGCTGAGACCCTTTTCCCAGAGAGCAGCAGGGCCTGATTTGGATCTTCCTTACCCTGGTGTAAATCAGGAGAGCGCAGCGGAGAAACACTGGTGTAAAAGAGGCGTGGGATCAGAACCAGGCCCTACAGAGTTGACCCCTGGCTAGATCAGCGTAACTGGGCACGGTGGTGGGCCAAATTCTTTGCTGGTGCAAACTTGTGCGGCTCCAGTGAAGGCACTGATGCTGCATGTATTTACACCTGGAGAGAATCTGACCCATTCGTTTTTAGTATCTGGGTCTGAGAATTCCATCATCCAATTACTGTGGATAAAAGCAGCCTAGGAAATAAACCGACGGTTCCGTTTGCTTCGCTGTTCACCTGTAATGGTCCAGATCCTTTGCCACTGCAGTGACTTTCACCCAGCCACAAAGCCTTGTCTTCAGCACCATGGTCTTGCTTCCACACTTGGTCCTTACATCAGCGCCAAAATGAAACATGCAGCGGCTTCAGGGTGGCAATACAAGACTTGGCTTTCGCCTCCCGTCAGCACATGAACATTATCTCAGTGCCAGGTGGCCCCCTTCCCTGCAGGATTCTGCTCTGCCAGCCCCCATTACTCCCTTAGCTTTCAGAGGTGGGTGAGAGTCATTTCCATAATTAAAGCCAAGCCACTTTAATGAAGTGATCTGCACTGCGGAGGCCAGAGGGCTCTGCATCGCCTGGCAATAGCCCGTCTTCGGTCACTTATTCTTCCCACTGTAGCCCAATGCCAATGCTTGTGTTTGTCTTTACACAGCTAGCCCTACCTGACTGTCAGGAGCAGATGCTAAAGAACCTGCTGACCCACTACTGGGCACCTTCCCCCTACCCAGGCTGCGGTGGCGGGCAAGGACCCAGCCAGTGGAGGGTGCTGTGTCACCCAGTTCAATGCCCTGTCAGTAGAGGGCTCCATAATCCCCAGCGGGTGTGTGCAGGGTGGGAGAGGTTGCAGAGGCAGGAGCCTGGCAGCTTGCTGTAGAGAGAAGCGTGGATCGCAGGCAGCCTGAGAGGTGGGACTGGACGCAGGGCTTGGCAGCACAGGATACAAAGCAGCAGCCCACAAGCAGGAGGCGTGGGGACAACCCTACACAGGATGGCAAAAACGCGGCGGGCCCGGACCCTGCCCTGAGACTCTGTTACCTTTATAGCTCCCTACTGCACTCCCCCAGGGGCGGCTGGGCTGGGGTTTTGATGAAGTCTTGGAGCCTACGGAATTGTGAGAGCCTGGGCAAAGCCTCCTCTGTGATCCCTGTCAATGTGTGAGTGCCAGGGCCCGCAGAGCCCAGTGCCCGGACAACTTGCAGCACTGGCCTCCAAAACCGCTGCACACGGGCACTCTGCCAGCCTCTACAGGGCCCTGGTGCATACCAGCGCTCTGCAGCGGGGTGGCTTACAATACACTCCCAGCTGTGGCCTCGCAATCTGAGCGCGCGCCTTCAGCCCAGCAGGCTTGAAGGATCAGCTGAGTGAGGATGACTGAGAGTACAAAGGTGATACTGAAAACCCCTTTCCAGCAGGGCTGGAGACACGTTCAGCACGAAGACCTCCAGCAGATATCTGTACAACCCACAACAATTAGCTACCAACTATCTGCTTGCTATCCCGGTATACCCAGCTGTGAATGCCCTTTGCACTGCACCCACGAAGACAATGTCTGACTAGGCCACCTGCTATTGCAAAGAAACGTAGCGAGACCATCTAAAAGCTCCAAGTCATCATGTTTGGTCCATTAAGCAACGTTAATTCATGCTAAATGACAATGCAGCACCTGTGGAAATGCATGCGGGGGACTTGCATGAATGCAAAACATACTCATTAAGGTTAGTGCAACAACATGGAATACAATCTGCATTCACAATGACAGGGCACAGAGAAACAATGGCTTACTGGTTTTTTAATGTGCAGCAGTAGCTGTTAATTGGTCTGTTGGGTCTGTAAAGCTTAGCCTGCTAGTACATTTCCTAAGAACCTCTGCCATTGGAAGAGACCCTAACTCTACGACAGGCTTTTGCTTCTGAGGATTTAAACAGTCAGGCGCATTAAACGGACACACAGATTTTACATGAGAAAATAACTCAGCAAGCCACACTTGTGTGGGCGTATTTAGTGCAGGCGAAAGACACCACCAGCGCTGCAGCATCCACAGAACGGGGACAGCATGGGTATGCACTGGGGGAGGGTGTTGTGATGGGGTTTGTACCCCAGACCGGCACAGAATGAGTTTTCTGGTGCCAGACGGCAATTAGCGCTCCTGCTTGCACCTGAAGGATGGGCCAGGCCCAGTTTAGGAGTAGGCCCAGCAGCGAGGAGCAGGGTGACTAACAAAGGTAGGACTTCAGGGCAGTAGAAGAGAGGCAGGAGGCCCTGGGAGAGGGTCAGCCTTGAGGTCCTCGCCTGAGAAGGGAGCTCTGGGAAGCTATAGGGGAGGAGCAAGCTCTTGTAGTGAGCCTGGCCAAAACCAAGGTGGGACGTTTCTCTGAAAGCTCTGGTCTAGGAATTATCTGGGGGAAGGTCTCTGGTCTGCGCTACACAGGTCAGGCCAGATGATCACAATAGTCCTGTGTGGCCTATGACAAGGGCCAGACCCCAGTGAGGTAGCCCCGGAGTTGGGGTTCTGGAGGAAGGAGGCAAGACACACAAAGATCCTTAGGGGAGGCAAACAGCAGCTGGGTGTCTAGGGAGAAAGTCCTGGGAGGTGTTGCTCAGTACAAGAGCCAAGCAGAACTCGGCTGAGCCTGGGAAGGGGTGCAGGATCTGCTGAGAAGTGAGCCCAGGCGGGACTGAGGAAAAGAGCCTAGAGACAGGCCAAGAGAGGAAGCAAGGAGTCTGACGGAACAGGCCTTAGCTGCTCACTACAGGGTCCCGGGACTGGAACCCAGGGTACGGAAGGGCCTGGGTTCCCCGATCAGCCCCCGAGGACCACGGTGGGAAAGGCCTCCGATACAAAGAACCATCGACCCTAGAGTCGGGCCGAAGTCCGGATGTGAGGTTGTTCGAACGTTTGCTGGGACTCTCGCTTGCCCCGGAAGGTGGGACTCTTAGTGACTTGGCCGCAGCGAAGAGTCACGAGAAGAAGCAGACCACCGTAGGGCGGGCGTGGCTGCCGGCCCAGGGCGCCAGAGGAAGACAGCCTGCAATGCCACGCCCAGCCACAAGCGGATGTGCCAACTGGTGAGTCACAGGTCTGTGCGTGTGTGGGGGGAGGATCCCAGAGGAAACAGAACAAGTGACAAAGATTTAGAAGGACCAAGTGAGGGTGGGTAAGGAGGCCGGATAACTGAGGTGGGGAGGCATGAACGAGGCAGACGCCGAAGACGTGGGAGCACTGCTTAGCTCTCAGGCTGGCAGAAAAGACATTTTGACAGTCATTAGATTCACGAGGCAGAGTTAAGGTGAAGTTCGGTCTAACGTCCTGTGTGATGAGCTTGGTTTTCAGCTGATTTCGCTCCACGGCCCAGCTCCTCAGTTGGCGTCAATCGGCATATTTCCACTGGCGCCCGCGGGACTGCTCAGGCACTTAAAGTGAAGCCTGTGCTCAAGTGCTTTGCAGTGCGCTCAGCCCCTCGGAGGCTCCGACATGGGACATAAGTGGTGCATGGGTCACTTGTACGGACTGTTTGCACGGGGTGAGCTCGGAGCATTCTCCGCCGTGGGCGCTGGTCCTTTCGAAGCAGTGGGCTTTCAGTTAGGCTCTGTAACTATGGGCCACTCCTGCCCAGGAACAGGCCGTGAACAGCAGCAGAGGTTGCAATCCAGAGCTAAGGCGAGCAGGTGAATGAGCACAATTAAAATGCAGGAACGCTCTGCTCGTTTTGGTCTTCAAACCAAAGGCGGTGGCTCCTTTTTCCAAGCCAGCCCCTGCTTGTCCTGACACGCTCCCCTCAATGTGCTAGAAGAGGCGTGCATAGCGCGCATTAGCGTTAATGGGAGTTATGCGTTTAAATCCCCATTCCCACAGCACTGAGATGGGAACACAGCCCCGTTCTGTGCCCTTTGTAATAGCTGTGTATCCCTCCTTTTCAGGGAGGGCTTACCAGGGGATTTTTGTCATTCTCGGATTTTCTGCCATCCCAGAGCTGGAATGAATGCACTCCAGTACCAAGACAGCGAAAGCTTGTGTTATAGGGATTGACTGACATGCTGTGACTCCGGGAGAGCGATAGGGCAGGGCTGTGGGTTTCCAGGCAGGACAATGTGTGTTTTCTCCTTATTCAGCAGAAATCCAGATTTCCTCTGGTTCTCCTCCCTCTTCTTCAGTTTCACACTGGGGGAGCCCAGTGGACATGGATGGAGTTACTCCAGATTTAGGCTGGAATAAGTGAGAGGAGAATGAGGTCTATTATTTTTAAATCCATTCAGTCTCACTAGACTTTGAATGATAAAACATGACTGAAGGTCTCATTTCTACGAGGAGTTGTGGTAGCCTGACCGGTAATGTTTCCAGCCGCGGCCAGGGGAAGGGTTGGGAACTCATATAGCTGGCACTGCAGTGACAGGAGCAAGATGGAGCTATTCGGGGTACTCACTGCGCCAGAAATGCCTTCTTTGGTTCCTGAGCTGGGACAACACAAACAGACCTCGCAGTGATCTCAGCTGCTGCTCAAGCTACCCTATCAGCTAGCTACGGGTAAGTGACCAGGAGAGTAGATAGGACAGTAAGAGGATTCCTTTCTAGGAAGAACTCAGAACATAGTATGCGCAAGAACCCGTTGTATAACAACATGAGTCCAGGCCATCACGAACTACTGTGCGAATCTGCATGGAGCCATAGCCCCATGTGGCAGAGAGCCTGGAATACGTCTTGTTCCTTTGGACTTTCCTTTGTTGTTGTAACAGAAATTACCTGGGCAACATGCCAAATATTATAAAAGAAAAATAACTGCTTCTCTGGTCTATAGCAGCCTTTCTTGAGGCCTTGTTCACACACCTGAATTGTGCTGGTTTAACAAATCAGTTTTTAAATCGACTTAAATAAAAGGGCACAATCGTCCTCTGTGTGGACACTCTTAAATTGGTTTCCAACTAGTTTATATCGGTTCATCTTAATTCAGATTAAAGAACAGTTTCAGTTAAATGGGTGCAACTTTCACATGCCCTGGAAGTTACTTGTGTCCCAGTCCTTACTGGGGTACGTCTGCCACTTCCAGGGCACCAGGCCTCTACGGCAAAGGCTGCAGCACCCTGTCAGAGAACGTGGAATGAACAAATATTTGGGAAAGGCACCTGGCATGGTGCTCAGTAGAGAAAGGCAAGCTGGTAGGAATCATCTGGACCCACAGACAAAAAGACAGGAGGCCCCTAGTCTCACAGCACAAGAACAAGGGGAAATGCCTTGGAAATGAAAGGTGGCAAATTCAAAATAGATAAAAGGAAATGCGTTTTCACTCAACGCACCCTGAGACTGAGGAACTCACTGCCACAGGTTAATTGTTGAGGTCAAGAATGTAGCAAGATTCAAAAAGGGATCAGGCATTTATGTGACTATCCAGAGTTACAACACCTAATGTTAACATACTTTTTGGAAGAGGTATTAAACCTCATGCACCAGGGTTTGCCAATCTCTAACTACTAGAGATTATGGGAGATCCAAAATGGAGGGTCTTGTACTGGCTATTGTTGGAAATAGGACCCTGGACTAGATCTCGGGCATGATAGTCTGGTTTCCTAACAAGCAGGTCTGATGAGAATTACCTCGCTTTAGGCTTTATTGGCTTTCAGTGGCACATCGGGAGATTAAAATCTCAATGTATTGGCGACTGCAGACGTGAAAAAGGTCCGACTGGGTGAAAAGCCCACTTAATGAGCCAGCGGGAAGATTTGCCAAGTAAACTGTTGACAATACTCACTGAACCGTCAAGAGAATGCACAGTGAAATCGGGCAGTGTGCCCCTTTTGACTAAGGGCACCCAAAGTATCTCTTGACACATGTGATGAGACATATTTGGATCAACATATTGCTGTAATGTTCTCTTCTTAGCAATGTAGATGCCACAGTAACCCTTTAAATTTGGACAGTTAATCAGAGCATTACACCAAAAGCACAGACTAATATTCTGCAAGCAAGCTCATCCTCTGTGTTAGTGACGGTAATACTGGCCTTTTGACTGTGAGTTTAGCCAATGACATTTTTAAATTAAATGTATTGATCATTATTGTAATGAAGGCAACAATAGAAAAACTGTATTGTAATGCATATTGCAATGTTTTCACTCTCCCTGATGGATAGTTTTGAACCTGGTGGTTCCCAGGAGAATTTTAACTTCCACTCCCCCCTCATTACTCAATATCTCTAAGAAGCTATTGAGAGAACTGGCGAGACAACACGAGCCGACGTGCTAGGAGTACACAAAACACCCCTCCTGCACCATCCCCCAGCTCCTTCAATATCAGCACCCAGATGAAGAGCAGGAGGGATGCTGTCTCCTCTCTAACATCCCTCACTTCTGCGGGCATCTGTCCTCAGCTTGTTAAATTGGGGTCCTTTTAGACCCCTGTGCTTCTGGATGACCCAATAAACACAGCAGCCAAAATCATCCACTCATGACTGTGATTGTAGAGAAGATTGTGCCCCATGCTAGTGGATTCAGGTCTGCTAAGCATCCAGGGTCACTAGGGCTGAGTTCTGCAATCTGTGTTACCTAGGAACGGAGCCGTACACCCTGAAAAAGCACCAACAGGTACAAAATGCAGCAGCTCATCTGTTTGTCAACACTAAACAGATCACCCAGGTGCTCTGCATTGGCTCTCCATTGAATAAGCAGCCCAAGGTCTCTATTCTGATATTCAAAGCATTGGGACTGGCTCCAGCTACCCTTTCCTCTGCAACCATGACAACCCAGGGCAGCTGCCTTCCACTAGAACAATGATGGGTGAGACTTCTGAGTGCAGGAGCCACCACAGACATACAAGCTAGATCCTGGAGCTCATTGTCAGGGCTCCCCTGCCCTCCCTTGGCTCTTGTCACGCAGACAAGCGGAAGGCCAGAGTCCAAAGTGCAGGCAATGCGATGTTTATTGGGGTTAACAAGCAAGCATAACCACCGCTCTGTACAGCGGCAGAGCTTCCTTCCCCGTTCCTCCTTCTCAACAGGCTTAATTATACCGGTAGTGCTCGCCCCTGGTACCACCCCTTACAATTGAAGGTCATATTCAGTTTTGGAGGGTCTTGAGTCCGGGGGCTTTGGTCCCACCTCATGGAAGGGGTAGGGAGTGAGGTTGTGCACCAGCCAAGGCCACCTCTCCTTTGGCTTTTAGTGTTTCTTATACCTCCCCCCGGCCATCCTCTTTGCCCCTCCCAACTGGATGCTTGAGGTCGTCTTGAGATAGGAGTCGAGGCAGTCATATATTAAACTCCCACCAAAATCAGCAACCCTTTAGCTCTATTTTTTGTCTTTTCTCATTGTGCTAACAAACCCCACCTGGCTGGGCAGAAGCAACACCCAGTGTCTTTGTTCCTTGTTCACACATGTTAGCAAGGATATAAGAATACAAAAAATCAAACGGGCAAACAAACCCAACTTTCTATCTCAGGCAAATATACAGGCCTAAATACTATCGTGCCATCCCTAACACTCATGAGCTGGGACCGCTCCATATGGAGAACTAAAGGGCGAGCTCATTTCTTCAGCGTAGCTTCATCAACAAGTTCTGCACGTGGGCCTCCCCCGACTGCCCCCCTGTAATTACCCAGGCTGTTTTCCCTATAGGGTGGGAAGGAGGAAGGGAAAAGAGAGAGGTAAATTATTCATATTTCTAAATACTTGACAGGCACTCAGGTATTACAGTGATGGGGCCCACAAAAGTATCTCCCTTGGTAGATAGACAGAGTGGTTACAGGTGCTGTGCCAGTGGGGCGTGTGGCATAAATGAGTTCATACAAAAAGAGGAGCAAAAAAGTAATCTTTGACCAGCTCTGCTAGTAACCCTGAATGTCTGAAGAACTATAATGGAGGTTGGGGCTGATGTCATGAGCGGTTTTCTTTTTAAAGCAGGAGAGCTACGTCCTTCCGCTCTTGCTGCAAGGTTACTGTGTGTGACGCCTGGCTAATTAGAATTGGGTGTTTCATTAAAAAATAAATAGCAGAACTTGATGAAGCTAAACGGCTGTTAATTGGCTTTCTGTTCTGAGAGGGAGGGTTTGAGTTTAGGACTAAAAGCATCCCAGCAAGCTCCACCTTAGTGCACCCTTTCAGTAACTTGACTTGCTTAGGCTGACAGGGGATTTGCTCTCAGGACCTTCAAGTGCTAAAGACACGAGCCTCTGCCACTTGAGCTAAAACCAAAGGCTCTGTAACTGTGAGTTTGTGTCCAGCCATGAGAGTGGGACAGAGACCCACATCCTCTTAGTGAGGGTTAGAGTAATTTCTTGTACGAGACAGCCATCGTACAGTCCCTTATAGCTCAGCCAACCTTTTGGTGCAACTGAAACTAATCTTCAGGCGATTGTATTCTCAGGTGAAAACTATCTGAAAAAACAGAGGTTTCCCAGGGTCCTTACCGGGGACGGGTAAAAACTTGGCAGTTTCCACTGAGTTTTTATCCTGCGATTTTTGGATTAATTCAAACCTGAAATGCAGGTTGTGTCTACGCACCTAGAGTAATGGAACAGCAACAAAAAAGGACTCCCAAAAACTCCCCTGGGAGCGGAGAACAAGACATTTTCACATCTCCACCAGCCAAGCAGTGCTCAGTATCCCCTGAAGCCCTTACACTCCCGTATTATGCTGAGAGCCGTCTCACGCAGCCCTCTGAATGTTATGGAATGAAGGCTGGTGAGGCGGCAAGTAATAAGCAAAGAAGCACAGAGATCGTAGCAGTTTCAATAGGGAAAGGACTGGTTTAATTTGTTTGTCAGTGGATCATGGATGGCCTTGCTTAGGGTGCCATAACTGTGCAGCTTCACTTCATGGCAGACAGGAAGGATGGCCTGGTGGTTCAGTCACTGCACTGGGACTTGAGCAATCTGTGTTCATCTCTGCTACAGACTTGCTGTGTGACCTTGGGCAAGTTACTTAACCTTTCTGCTCCTCATCTGTAAACAAGGAGCATAAAATGCCCTTTGTCTTGTTTAGAGTGTGAATTATTTAGGGACAGGGACTGTCGTGTGTGTGCATGTGTGTGTGTACACAGAACCTAGCACAATGGGCCCAGATGGGACCTTTCAGTGCTACTGCAGTACACAGTACTAATACTCTCTTCTTGCCCTGCAAGATCCCAAAAAGATATATTCCCTTACACTAGCCTGGGGAGCCGTACTTGGTGGCGACTGCCTTGATTTCTGAGCAGGTGTCAGGAACAGGGAAGACAGTCCAGTCTCTGCGATGTTCTGCACTGAGATACTGACCAGGAGAAGCTCCATTCATGAGGCTGGAAAAATGCAAGATATGTCCCCACTCATCCACTCGGATGGCTGGAGATAGCCCCAAACACATAACAGGGACTTTAAAACATTCCTGCTCTTCCTCTATACACAGGGCTAGAACTGGTGTAAATCGGCATAGCTCCATTGACTGCCACAATGCCACTTCAAATTACGCCCTCTCAGGATCTGGCCCATTGTAAAGCGGTGAGTAACTCATGCCAGAGAGCTAGGACCTGGTATAGTTTCCTGTACTGCGCCTCCCTGCCCCTTGCAGCTGACTAGCCTGACGGGTCAAGGCCACACCAGCAGAACCTCTGATTATACATTCCCCTTTAATTTCAGATTGGATGCTGGGAGCCTTCCCCGTCGCTCCTTCTGACTCATCCCCCAGCCTCTCTCATTCCCCCCGGCCCCAGCTGCTCTGCTCTACTAATCCTGGTCCCCCAAAGCAGCATTTGCAACCCAGGCACAAGGCAGCCAGCTAATTACATTCAGCACACCCTCTAACGACGACAGGCTATTAATTCCAAAGGCTTGTTTCGTGAAGGGTCACGGAAGAGAGGGGTTTTCACGGCCGCTGACGAAGAAGAAGAGTATTGGAATTCCTTCACGCTCTGGAAGCCTCGTGGGTGGATGCAGAATACCCTGCTGTGAAACCCAGCGAGCCACTTTGTGTCCCTGGACAGCTGCCCTCGTTGTCAGGCCCACCCCGCCCTCCGCGCGGCTGTCTGGAAATCTCTGTAATGCCTCAGGCTGGGAGCCTGATCAAAAGCCACATGAAGTCAATGGAAAGGCTGCCATTGATTCTGAGCTGTGGATCAGGCCCCATGTGCTTATGTGAGAAGCAGACTTGGGTGAATGATGCTTTCTATTGCCTGTGGGTCTGATGCAGCCCCACAGTCCCTGTGCTAGTCCCACATCCTTCCCTCTTTGCACGGCAGATGGGCCCACATATCAGATCTCTCTCCAAATCTGGGGATATTCGGGTCGCATGTATTTGGCTCAAGCCCACCTTCGCTTTACACAGCTTGCTGTTAGGACGCTCTCCGTCTGAGGTAAAGCTCCCGAGAGAGCAGCGAAGAGCCAGTAGCAGAGGGGAGGGTGTGCATTTCTCAGCTGATATGTGGGCTGGGGCTCTGGGGCTGGGGCTGCAGGATAGGCGCCCCTCCTCCGGCCCGAGCAGGTCCAGGACGGGGGAGGGCTGCCCCAGCTGCACCTGGGACCGGGCCGCTGTGGCCGTGCTTGGGGCCAGCCTGGGCCGCGCCGCAGCAGAGCTGGGGCTTGGGGAGGGGTGCCCTGCGCCCCGGCTGCAGCAGGTTGGGGGCCGGGCTAGGTGGGGGCTGGGGGAGGAGCGGCCCTCCCCTGGCCGGTCCCCGGCCGTGGCAGGTCCCCAGGCAGGTTCCCTGAGCGCCTGCAAGGCACTAAATAGGGTGCTGTTCAAGCTTACAAGGAACTTAGCTCTCAACCTTTCCAGACTACTGTACCCCTTTCAGGAGTCTGATTTGTCTTGTATACCCCCAAAGTTTCACCTCACTTAAAAACTACTTGTTTACAAAATCAGACATAAAAATACAAAAGTGTCACAGCACCATATTACTGAACAATGGCTGACTTTCTCAGTTTTACCATATAATTATAAAATCAGTCAATTGGAATAGACATATTGTACTTACATTTCAGGGTATAGTCTATAGAGCAGTATAAACAAGTCTATACCTGTACCCCCAGTTGAGAAGCCCTGTACTAGACCAGCTGGCCCCAGGGCCAGCATTGCTACCGAAATCAGGCCGCGCATGAACCAGAGCTGCTGCAGCCAGTGCCTTTGCTTCATGAAGGTCCTTGGGTACACTTGCAAGGGCCGCTCCTCCTGCAGCTTCACATCCGAGACATGGCTGCATGCCAGCACAGGGCAGGGAAGGGGTAAGAAACTTGGCTTCCGTCTCTCTCAAAGTGGCCTGCACTAAATGCCACAAGGTCTTTTTCAGTTCCGTGCCAGCTGTTTCATCATGACAGTGCACTGAAGTGTGGCTATGATCCTTGCTGAGCGCTTGGTCATAACTGCTGGGACCAGGGAGGAGTGTCACGGAGAAATACAGATTACCAAGGATAAACCGTAGCGGCACAGAGCACTAAAAGCTATGGAATTAGGCTGTGTGCCATGCCTGTGATGCTGTGCCCAAAGTGACCCCACGGGTGCAGATATGCTGCTACAGACATGGAGACATTGATGGGCGAATAGACTGGCTGCTGGGTGAATTGACACTGTGTGCACAGATACGAGGACAGATGAATGGATGCGTGCTTATGCACAGATTTGATAGGTCCATGCTTATGACATGCTGCAGGGTTTGAGGGTGGCATTAAGAATGCAGTAGACACTTCTATTAGCGAAGAGGAAGGGGACTAACAGTTATTTACCTTCACTGTCCACAGAAGCTATCATGCAGAATTCCTGACATTGCACTGTTTTGGTGCCCATCAGTGGCAGAGTGGCAGAGACAGACACACAGTAGTTCTGGTGCACCTCTTGCCCCTAGTCTTGGATGCTGTAACGTACAAGGGCAGCTCCGTACTGCACGGAGTGCTTGCTAAAAATACGTTTGGCTATTTAGGACAGGATCTTTGCATCTGCTAAATGGGGAACTTCAGGTTTTATTCAGCTGGGTTTGAAGATTCTCTAGAGTCTGAGAAAGCTTTCACCCTGCGGGCAAGCTGTGTTAATACAAAGCGCTGGATACACAGGAGGCTGACAGGCTGAGTTCCTGTATTTCTGTTTTAGTGCAAGAGCTGGGGGTTGGCTGAGGCTCTCGGTTGCCAATATACTTTATGTACTATGGTGATGGACAGCAGTGCAAAACCCTAACATGGATTTTTTTTCTGGGATGTCGGAACCCTGTGATGTTGTCACCTTACAGCGCATGCAGCGGGAAAGATGGGTGGGTGAAAGGACTTAAAATCCACATCAGCACCAACCTCCTGCACCTCCCATCCTTGTTTTCAGCTTGTCTCCTTATTTAATGGGGGAAAGGATAGCAACTCCCCAGCACTTTCCAGGAAAGAGACTTCAGAAAACAGCCTGGAGATGGGGGTAGTTGCCAAAATCACCACTGGATTTTTATGACCCCATTGACAGGAGCGGCGAGCCAAAATTGGGGTCTAATAGTTTGTTCCGGTTTGAAGGAGATAGTCGGGTATTTCTCTGAATCAGTTTTATTTACAAAGAATGAACAAAGTCCCGTGTCTCTGAACACAGAAGGAATCAAAGAATAGGAAAGAGCTTCTTTTGCTCACAACCCCAAGAATACTCTTTTCAGCCTGCACCTCTGACCCAAAAGCCTCTCCTCTGGCTTTTTCCAGGGTCAGACACTGTGCATTCAGCTGCTCCTTCTGCCTGGCTCACTCTCCCATTATCAGTGGAGAAGCAAAACACACACACAAAATACTCAAAGCTGGTCGCCCACCCAGGCCTGGTCATCCTGGGCAGGTTCACATTCCCCTTTTGTCTTAAGCGGGGGCTTGTGATTAACTTATCCCTACGTCATGTGAATAGCAGGGCACATTCACACCCCTCTGTCTCATGGAGGTTTGTGAGCCATCCAGTCTCCAGTCTGAAATATTTTCACTTGAGTTTATTTTTGTAATAAAATATTGCATAACATTCTCATGATCTGCTGTGATGTTTAGACCAATACGGAAGATGGCTTCTCTGTTAGCCAAAGAGTTCTTGTGATATTTCTCATCAGACTTGTCGGGATGAACACCTGGTCATGGATCCACAAGAGCTGCGCTATGCCCAGCTTCGAAACAGTCCCTGGGAGGAACCCCTTCAGCGTGCCAGACCCTCAGGGGTCCCACTCTGCCTTAAGGGTAGGCCACGTGGCCTCTGGGCTCCAAAACTCCTGTTTCACACCACGAGTTCTGCCCCAAAAAACAACGAGGAGTCCGGTGGCACCTTAAAGACTAACAGGTTTATTTACTCTGCCCAGTGATTCCCACTAAGGCAGACTCCTGGGTCAGAGACTTTTACACTCCTCAACGACCCAGGGCCCTGACCATGTCTTTGCAGTGACACCAGGCAGCGCTTTCAAAACAAAGGCGGGTTTATTAGTCAACTGGAACAGAGCCTTGGGAAGGCCTTAACCTTTGCTTCTCTGTGCTAACCTAAGACACCGTCCACAAAGCCCAAGCCTGTGCAGTCAGCCAGCCAAGCTGCCGAGGAATCTTATCCCGAACCCTGGAATCTTCTCAATTGCCTATTGAGCTCTAGAGAGGAAAAACTCCTGGCTCTGTCCCCATACAAAACCCATGCAGCAGGCCCCCCTCAACCCTAAGCACTCCAGACACAATTCTGTCACGTCTGTGATTCACCCCGGTTCGCCTGATAACCAGGGAACACTCTGCATTGTACAGCTGTGAGGTCCTCCTGGCACCTCACACAGTGACAAGACAAAGTACGTGGGTTACGAGGGGGGAAATCTGGACAATTCTGAGCAGCTTTACTTTCCCTCCTCGATGATACAGGCCTTTCTGAGAACTGCCACCATCTCTTGACCTCTCATTAGCCCTCTGGGCGTGCCTTGAATGCTCAAAGATCTAGGGCTGGACCCTCAACAAGTGTAAATCAGCACAGCTCCATTGATTTCAGTGGCGCTCCATGGATCTACACCAGCCGAGGATCTGACCCATAAAGTACCCGTCTTAATTACAAGCAGAACTGCTGGCTTCTAATATGCATTCCGCTCGGTCAGTTTCCACTGAGGATGCTCTGCTCTTCACAAGAGGAAGCATATATACGGCACAAAGCGCTCGTGTCCTTCCTCCAGCATCCAAAAGCAAAGCCTGGGCTTTGTTTCCCAGCTGATGTCATTTCTGTTTGCCCTGGGTGCCAGGCAGGAGCTCCGTGCCGTTACCAAGTCACAGGTGCAGTGATAGCCAATGTCGGAACGGAGCCGGCAGGTTCCTCTGCCAGAATAAAACCCTGGGCGAGGGAGGTTATCTGCCTGCAGCCCTGCCTCCAGCAGCGTGCAGCGTAACAAGCTTTCTCCTGGGTATTTGGCTGGCTTGAGCCAATGTAAAGGCGGCGCTAAATGACGAGCGCTTGTTTCTGGCAGTGGAGGCCTGCCGGTGGCACGGCAGCTAATCTTCTTCCCCCTTCTCCCGCTCCCATCTCACACCCGCCACTATCTGCAGCCCACAGATTCGGCGTGACCGCCATGTAAAAGGCGGCTGTCACGGCTGTCTAGACAGGAGCCACAGAGGCGGAGGCTGCCGGCCAATCCCAAGGCTCCAGTCAGTAACAGCGAGGAACACAAGCCATCTCAGAGGTAGGCGGCACGGGGCCATTCAAGTTCACACAGCCTGGTGCTGCTGGCCAGCTCCTATGTACAACTGTGAGACAAAACGCACATCTCAGCTAAAACCACCGTGTCCCCTTATTGCCCCCATCCCTAGAAATATACCAGTCCTGTCTGTGCTGAGCATTTCCCCCTTCCCCTGGGAGCTGCCCAAGAGTTTGTCAATGCGTTGTTAAAGCCACAGTATCGTTTACTGCGATGCCTTTCTAAGCACCTTAGCAAGGGCCAGGGTCATCTATCAAGTGTTGGGGTGACCAAGGTCAGCTGTTATCCGTTCAGGCCAGGTTAGATTTGTGTAACCCAGGGGCTATTAAAAATGCTCATGCGAACGCAAAGGCTATGCTCAGTAATCAAGAGAGACAGGGATGGGGAATTGTGTGTATAAACCCTGGGAAAGCAGCAGGGATAGGCAGACAGAGCTGTAGTAGGACAGGGCATGCTCACAGGAGACAAGAAAGGAGACATTAAAAGGTATGTCTATACTGTAATACTTTTTACACACAAACATGCCCGCCCCACTGGCCCCGCACGCACAGAGAAAAGAACAGTGCATCTCCTTTCACAGGCAGAATACATTCAAATGCCGGGGGGGCTGTAAATAAGATGGGGATCGATCCTTTTCAGCCCTTTCAGAAATCCTTTCATTCCCTCTTGTGCGTCTCAGAGATTTCCCTTTCCCTGGGAGCTCAGCTTGACCCCTGGGAGAGACAGTCGGCGCTCAGCCTTCTTCTGGCCTCTTACGCTGTTGCTGTTAGCAACTTCTAATTTACATTTAAGCCCTGGCATGTTTAATTTTGCACGGTCTTGGTAACGTTCTAATCTCCAGTAGCAGCAATGGGTATGTTCTCTAGCAGCCCGTCCTTACTGGGGCCTGATTCTCATTTACACTGACGCCCCCTGCCACTGCTCTGGCAAGGATACAGACGCTCACTGTAAGCCCCTTTGCACTGCTCAGGGGGTGTAAAGGGATCGTAGCGCAAATGCCAATCAGGCCCTAGGTTCTCTAAAGGTTCTTTCTAAAGGTGGAGTTTTGAAAATCGCCTGCTGCAACTTTATCACCATCTGCTGTAAGCGTAAAGTCAGCTAGGAACCAGGAAAACAATTCAAAGTGACTAAGGCCTCGTCTATACTACAGAGTTTTGACAACAAAAGTTATGCCGCTATAATTAAACCGCTGATGGACGTCCACACGATACTCCTTATGTTGGCAGAACGCATCCACACTAGCAGCTCCTGCATCGACACAGAGAGCAGTGCACTGTGGGTAGCTATCCCACTGTGCAACTGGCCGCAGGGTGCTTTGGGAAGGGTTTGCAATGCCTCTTGGAGCAGGAACCGCATCACACGATGCAGGTTTCTCAATCCCATCCTGCCGTGGGCATCCTAGTAGACTGCCTGCCGCTTTTCAACCTTTGTTTGAAGACACTTGCAGATCTGACAAAAGCAGGTATCTCGGCAATTGGCGTCAGACCAATAAGCATCAGCGCATACAGCAGATAATGTGCTGATACTAGGAAGCTAGGAGAGGAATAAAAGAAATAAGCTATTTGAGAAATTAGTGCCTCTCTCGGATGCAGTGCAAATTGCTGCGGATAAATCACTGCGAAAGGCAGGCACACACGTTACAACTGTAAACGTGTCATTTTCTGTAATGACTTACTGAGTCACGCCTCGAGGAATGTCGGCATAATGACTGCTGATTACGGCCGTTTGCTCTCTGGCATAGGGCGCGCGGATATATGGCTGCGAATGCGCATTTGGTGGCATTTCCAAATTGTCTGGGAAATGGGGGGTTCATTTGTCACTGCTTTTACGTCCTTTGCGATGAATGTGATTGCAGCCGCGGGAAAAGCAGAGAACAGTGCATGCAACTAACAGTGATTTAGCTCAGCGGGCTGCAGGCAGCTTCCCTCTGGGACTCAGTCTGCGAGTAATGGGACAGATCCTCAGCTGGTGGAGATCTGCATTGCACCACTGAAGTCAATGGAGCGCTGCTGATTTATCCCCGCTGAGGACTTGGCCCATTAAGGACCGATCTTACAGGAAGAAAGAGTACATAACAAAACAGTCTAAATTCCTCTCTGGAAAAGCTGAAAAAAATTCCCCTCCCAAAGACAGTGACCCCCCCATGTATGCAAGTGTTGCCAGAGAAAAGGAAAGGATAGTGGGCTAGACTCTCCAGTTCAGCTGAGCCTTGCTCAGTGCAAGGCACTATGTGTGTGCAAGGGAAAGGTGGCTTTACACCCCCTCTGCAGCCGTCCAATCCTCCCAATGGCCAAGCACTGGGACGTTACGCCAGTGTAGATTATAACATCCTCAAGGCTGCTCTAAATAATGGTCACGAGGGGCCATAGTGGCTGACAGAGATTGCTGGGGCAATTGGTCGTCCTGGCCAGGCCCCCTTTTCCCTGGCCATGACCCTGCGTTGGCAGGATTGGAGATGTTGATCAATCATCTTGCCTTGCAGCCCGTTAGTTTTTAATTCTGCCCCCTCTCCACTTTTTCATTTTCCTGCTGGCCCCGATTTTCCTGGTTTGGATGGGGGAGAAGAGTTTCTCTGACAAAACAAGACCCTTTTTTCTCTCAGGTCTGTTTTCTCTGAGGGTTTGGAGCCTACGGGCAGACAGGCACCGCGCAGAGGAACTTTACCATGTATGAGTCTCTCCAATAGGCACCTCCATCCACTGCGCTGTTGGAACATTTACCCAATACGTGCCTTGACCAGGAACGCAATCAGCTACCAGTCTCAGCACACAAGGTAACCTGTGTCAGGAGGCGTGATGTGGTCACATGGACAGGAAACCGTCTGAGTACAGACAGAGTTACAGATTAGTCCCTCAGCCGGTGTCGTGTCCGTGACCGGTGTCATCACTGAGCTATGCCAATCTGCACCAGCTGCAGGAGCTGGCCCTGAGAGCAACATGTTGTCTAAAAAGCAGCTTCTCATTTACTCTGCCCGGTGATATGTGCTAATTCTGGTTTGACAATGGGGTTTTACTTCTTTTGTACGTCAGCTGCTATTAGAACAGGGGCTAGGAAATTCAAACTAGCAGAACAGAATCCCATTAAAAAGACTGAAAAAACCCCCAATGAGACAGGACTGTTTCAAGGCTGATGGAGCCCCCACGTGCCCTGAAAGGACAGAACATCCCCTTTCCAATGAAGCAAGTGTTTGTGAATGGGAGTTAATATGATAATTTTTTACTTTCAGTTTCCTGGGTCATGGAGTAGCCCAGGCTCATTTGTGACTGATGCTTGAGTCAGGAGGATTTGGAGTTAGCTCGGATGGCAAACTCTTACTTAGGCTATAGATAATTTTGGGGCAGAGGGAAATTTTTGTTGTGTGCGCGGAATGGGGCCTTGAGCAGGTCCTGAAGGCACCACTGCAATACAGGTGACATAGAAGAAGAAGAATCCCTCTGCCATCCTTATGACTCACCTCCTTGGACTTGGCTCTGGAAGATATTTCTGACTTTTTCCGTAATTGGTGAGGCATGGCACACATTAGATTTCTAAACTGGCTCTTTTAATTTTCTAAACGAATCAAATGGAAATAATTTCATACATTTATTTTGTTCATTCTTGTGATATTAAAACTCCCATACACCTTTCTCTTGGGACTGAGACCATATTTGCCCAATTATTCTCTCTTAAGGCAAGGTATCGTTCCTTACCCTTTCAGATGCTCCACACAGGTTCTGAGCATCATGATAGACTCATTGCTTAGTATGGAGCTGTACACAGGGGAGGCTGCATATGTGGTATCCTGGCTTGCTGAGCTACTGCAATTCTTGTAGGTTCTGATGGGACCTACTGAGGTATAGTTTGGTTCATCTGACTCTTCTCAAAGAGCTCCTTGTAGCATTCACCACCATCTGGAACATACTCTATTCTGTGTCACAACTGTGACCATACCAAAGGTACTGGTGTAAAGGAGGGAAGACTCTGGCCCTGCCAACAGATCTATCCCCCCAATCCTTGATAAAGGACAGATGTTACAGACACAGCTGATCTTAGAAAAAGTATCAATAAAATACATCTGTTGCTTATATTAACATGGAAGCTTCAGAAAGTTGGGGTTCAGATATGGACTGAAAAGTGGGGTGTTTATTATTCACGTGTATGCAAATTTTCTGTGGGTTTGTTTAGTTTAGGGCCCAATCTCGGCTCCAAGAGCCTAATCATGCAAACAGATCCATATATGTGGACGCTACTCCCCTGGTGGTGTCGTGGCAGGGCAAATGGGACTTCCTGAGTAAGCAAGATTCCGGACATACAGGTCTGTTTGCAATCAGATGGATAAAATAAACAACGCTAAAGATGTCTGTAGAAACAAAGAATTAGCACCAAATTAACGTCCAGTAAAGACTGGCAAAGGTATCAGTTCACGCAAAATGCAGATATCGTCAATTCCAGCATGGGATAAATAAATCCTAGAATATCAGGGTTGGAAGGGACCTGAGGAGGTCATCTAGACCAACCCCCTTCTCAAAGCAGGACCAATCCCCAACTAAATCATCCCAGACAGGGCTTTGTCAAGCCTGACCTTAAAAATATCTAAGGAAGGAGATTCCACCACCTCCCTAGGTAACGCATTCCAGTGTTTCACCATCCTTCTAGTGAAAAAGTTTTTCCTAATATCCAACCTAAACCTCCCCCACTGCAACGTGAGACCATTACTCCTTGTTCTGTCATCAGCTACCACTGAGAATAGTAATAAGGAAAGAGTAATAAGATTCATCATTATAAACTCAACAGGAGCACCAGATCTAATTATAAACTATACTGGATAGCACCTAAATTGGCTTCTTAGGGAATGTTCTGCAGGTCAGAATGCAGAGGCTCCGAAAGCACAATCATCCAAGTCTATAACAGCAACTTAAATTTAATTATGATTGTTTTAAAAGGTAATAAATTCACTGAATTGTATTAATTAGAGCGGCCAGCAGTTGATAAAACTGAACTTCATTTATTAAAAATTACATTTAACAGATAACTTTTATTAGCAGTGGTATAATGAAAGTTCAGCGCTATAGATAACACCTTTCCCTTAGGGTTAATAAATCTACATTCCCACACTCACCGCATCTCCCATATAAAGGAGCAGCTACAAGGATCTTATTGGCATACTGATTCTCCGCCATATCAGAACACAGCCATTGTCAGCTGACAGGCGTAGTGCATTAATTTCAAACCACAGAGAAGTTGCTGAGGGCCAGGTTTATAAAGGTATTTAGGCATCCCTGGTTGCAGATTAGATGCTTTTGAAAATCCCACTAGCAGCTAGGCACCCAACTCCCATTGATTTCTATTTCTATTTCTTCAATTACGGCAAAGAAAGGATTTTAGCTGATCACAATTCTGAACAAGTGAGCCGCTGGTCTGCCCACAATCATGGAAATCCTTTCTGGCTTTTTGGGCCAAATTGTCAAAATCCAAGGCTTAAGGTCTGCATGCAAAAATGGATGTGCAACTGCACAGCGACACTCCTGGGAACCGTCAGTTATACGTGGCAATCAGGAGATTGTGCATGCACATGGCCCTATGGCCTCCCAAATAGTCACATATACATCCAATCACATGCAGAGAATGGTAGGTGTGCAACTGGGTGTCATGGGTGTGCATTTTTGCATTGGCAGATCTCAAGCTTCCTGTCTTTAAATTTTGTCCCTGTCCACATTCAGCCTAATCACTTCTCTTCCACTCAGGGTATGTCTACACTACGAAATTAGGTCGAATTTATAGAAGTCGGTTTTTTAGAAATCGGTTTTATATATTCGAGTGTGTGTGTCCCCACAGAAAATGCTCTAAGTTCATTAAGTGCATTAACTCGGCGGAGTGCTTCCACAGTACCGAGGCAAGCGTCGACTTCCGGAGTGTTGCACTGTGGGTAGCTATCCCACAGTTCCCGCAGTCTCCGCTGCCCATTGGAATTCTGGGTTGAGATCCCAATGCCTGATGGGGCTAAAACATTGTCGCAGGTGGTTCTGGGTACATCTTGTCAGGCCCCCGTTCCCTTCCTCCCTCCCTCCGTGAAAGAAAGGGCAGACAATCATTTTGCGCCTTTTTTCTTGAGTTACCTGTGCAGACGCCATACCACAGCAAGCATGGAGCCCGCTCAGGTAACCGTATGTCTCCTGGGTGCTGGCAGACGTGGTACTGCATTGCTACACAGCAGCAGCAACCCATTGCCTTATGGCAGCAGACGGTACAGTAGGACTGGTAGCTGTCATCGTCATGTCCGAGGTGCTCCTCGTCGCCTCTGTGAGGTCAATCAGGAGTGCCTGGGCAGACAAGGGCGCAGGGACTAAATTTGAGTGACTTGATCAGGTCATTCTCTTTAGTCCTGCAGTCAGTCCTATTGAACTATCTTATGGTGAGCAGGTAGACGATACGGATTGCTAGCAGTCCTCTTGTACCATCTTCTGCCGGGCAGGCAGGAGGTGAGGATGGCTAGCAGTCCTTCTGCACCGTCTGCTGCCAGTCAAAGATGTAAAAGATAGATGGAGTGTAGCGCAAAACAAGAAATAGACCAGATTTGTTTTGTACTCATTTGCAAACCCCCCTCCCCCCGCCCGTCTAGGGGACTCATTCCTCTAGGTCACACTGCAGTCACTCACAGAGAAGGTGCAGTGAGGTAAATCTAGTGAGGCCAGACCAACCTGCTTGTTCCAATAAGAACAATGACTTAGGTGCACCATTTCTTATTGGAACCCTCTGTGAAGTCCTGCCTGAAATACTCCTTGATGTAAAGCCACCCCCTTTGTTGATTTTAACTCCCTGTAAGCCAACCCTGTAAGTCGTGTCGTCAGTCGCCCCTCCCTGCGTCAGAGCAATGGCAGACAATCGTACATCTGAGTTGAGAGTGCTGTCCAGAGCAGTCACAATGAAGCATTCTGGGATAGCTCCCGGAGGCCAATACCGTCGAACTGTGTCCACAGTACCCCAAATTCGACCCGGCAAGGCCGATTTAAGTGCTAATCCACTTGTCGGGGTGGAGTAAGGAAATCGATTTTAAGAGCCCTTTAATTCGAAATAAAGGGCTTCATCGTGTGGACGGGTGCAGGTTTACATCGACTTAACGCTGCTAAATTAGACCTAAAGTCCTAGTGTAGACCAGGGCTCAAGCACTTCCTCAGTTACTTCCTTTGTAGCTCTGCCCTTCCACTGTTTAAACCTGTTTACACTGATCTGAACTGTGTTTAAGCCCAATGAACTGTTTAAATAAAGATTTACCAGTCCTGGCCCAAGCCCTGAAACATCCAAGAAAGCAGCAGTGTAGCAGGTCCAAAGACTCATAGGGCAATTTTTCGTTCTATACCGTGTCATACCGGTGTGCCTTTCGTCATGTCCTATAAAGGTCTAGGTGTTGTGCACCACTCTACTCATAAACAGCCATGACAGTTAACAGATGTCTCCGCTTTGCCATTGAATCGCCTGCAAAAGCTGTTTGTTGTCTCACAGGCTCCTCAGCCTTGAACAATCTCCCTTGATTTATGAAATTTAAAGGCTCACATCTCATCAGTGGATTCAGTTTACATTCTCTGGGCCTGATTCTGGTCTGCCTCACCCCAATATCAATCAGGAGCGACACCACTGAAGTCAGTGGAATTCCACAGATGTTTGACAAATGGGAGAGGAAAAGTGGGCCTACAAGGTGAGCAGCTAGAAGAACCTCTTGTCTAGTGGTTAAAGTACTGATCTGGCATTCAGGAGACCCTGATTCTGCCACCCACTCCCTGGGTGACCCTGGGCAAATCTCTTAATCTCTCTGTGCCTCAGTTTCCATCTTATCTGTTTAGATTGTAAAATCTTCGAGGCAGGGGCCTGTGGCTGTACAGTGCCCATGATGCATGGACAGCTTCCTGTTCTTGTGCTGGGCTTATATAGAGCTGTGTACCAGTCAGGACCCCCATCATTCTGCCAACTGGATTCCAGGACTAGAGTCCTTTGTCAGAGTCCAGCTTCTATTCTGACACTAGCTTGTCGCTGGGTGGCAGGTTGATGCTTACTAGGGACAACGAGCCCTGTAGAGCAAAGATCAAGACCTGCGGTCCCTGTTACCCAGGACATCCGTAGCAGAGCTAGGAACAGAACTCAGGTCTCTTGGGTCACAGGGGCCTTAAAGACAAGAAAACATCCTGTCTCTTCTTGCAACCATCTGCCTCTTGCACTGTCCACTTTGGAACTCAACTGAGTCAAGGGCTCCTGAAGAGCAAATAGCAAAGCGTTCCTGGAATTAGCGACTTCGGGGAGATATTCAGATGACAGCTCAGTGTCTAATTCCCATTGAGAGTCAATGGTTGGGACTTTCAAAGAGAATACGGCACCCTCTCCCTTCTGTGCCTTTGAAAATCTCCCTGTGAAACCTACACAAAGGTGGGAGGGGGGGTCACATGAACATTGTGATCTGACTTCTGGTATTTCCTGATTTTCCTGCAAGATCAGAGCCTGTTACCAAATGGAGAGCGTGAAGTGAGAATCTGGGCCAGGCCGGGCCAGGATCTTTCACTGGGGTCAGCAGTGGTCTTAAGCTGAAGACAGTAAACCTGGGATCAGGGTCAGGAGCTGACCCTAGGCTGAGCCAGGAGTCTGGGATCAAGGCAAGTCACAGTAAGGAACAGCAAGGCAGAAGCACACCAAAGATCTGGGTTGCTCACACACCTCCCAGAAATGGTTTCATGGTTTATGTGGGGAGTGCCAGCCAATCAGGGAATCACACAGGGAAGTCACTCATGCCCCTTAGGGTGGGACTTCCTGCAGGACTCGGGCTCTCAAGACCTCTTAGTGGCAGCTGTGGCTGGGCCCCTGGTGGCAATGAAGAAGCAGCACCTGCCTCGAACCCCACAGACCCGAAGTCTCGGCCTGTGGGCTCTTAGGCCTGATCTACACTACGGGGTAAGGTCAAATTTAGCCGCGTTAGGTCAATTTAAGAATGACTGCATCCACGCAACCAACCCCATTCCGTCGACCTAAAGGGCACTTAAAATCGACTTCTGTACTCCTCCCCGATGAGGGGAATAGCGCTAAAATCGACTTTGCTGGGTCGAATTTGGGTAGTGTGGACGCAAATAGACGGTATTGGCCTCCAGGAGCTATCCCAGAGTGCTCCATTGTGACCGCTCTGGTCAGCACTTTGAACTTCGATGCACTAGCCAGGTACACAGGAAAAGCCCCACGAACTTTTGAATTTCATTTCCTGTGTGGTTAGCGTGGTGAACTCAACAGCACAGGTGACCATGCAGTCCCCCCAGAATTGTAGAGCGTAGAATGTTTCTATGTTCCCTGTATCATCTCCGTCCCTGAGGTTATCGCAGATTAGAAGGCGAAAAAAACGCGCTCGCAATGACATGTTTTCCGAGCTCATGCAGTCCTCCCGCACTGATAGGGCACAGCTTAACGCATGGAGGCATTCACTGGCAGAGGCCAAGAAAGAATTGAGTGAGTGCAAAGAACGGAGTCAGGGCACGATGCTGAGGCTAATGGGGGAGCAAACGGACATGATGAAGCGTCTCTTGGAGCTGCAGGAAAGCCAACAAGAGCACAGACCCCCCGCTGCATCCACTGTATAACCGCCTACCCTCCTCCCCATGTTCCACAGCCTCCTCACCCAGACACCGGAGAACGCCGGGGGTGGGGGGGGGAGGGGGGAGAAGAGACACTCCAAGCACCCAGCCACTCCACTCCAGAGGACGGCCCAAGCAACAGAAGACTGTCATTCAAACAGTTTGATTTTTAGCGTGGCTACAATAAACAATGTGGCCTTGTCCTTCCCTCCTCCCCCACCCCACCCGAGCTACCTTGTCCATTATCTCTTTTTTTAAAAAATTAAGAAAGAAAGAATGCATGGTTTCAAAACAATAGTTACTTTATTTTGAAGGGGAGAGGGTGGTTGGCTTACAGGGAATTAAAATCAACAAAGGGGGTGGGTTTGCATCAAGGAGAAACACACACAACTGTCACACCGAAGCCTGGCCAGTCATGAAACTGGTTTTCAAAGCCTCTTTGATGCACAGTGTGCCTTGCTGTGCTCTTCTAATCGCCCTGGTTTCTGGCTGCTCAAAATTGTACGCCAGGCAATTTGCCTCAACCTCCCACCCCGCCATAAACGTCTCCCCCTTACTCTCACAGATAGTATGGAGCACGTAGCAAGCAGCAAGAATAATGGGAATGTTGGTTGCGCTGAGGTCTGACCTAGTCAACAAACAGCACCAGCGAGCTTTTAAACGTCCAAAGGCACATTCTACCACCAGTCTGCACTTGCTCAACCTATAGTTGAACTGCACCTTACTACTGTCCAGGCTTCATAAGCCATGGGAGCAAGGGGTAGGCTGGGTGCGACCGCGCGGTGCTGCCAGCTGGGAGAGCAGCCTGAGGCAGAAGCCTCCAGCTTGCATGATATTCCAGGCAGGACTGAACCTCCATGAGACGAAACTTAAAGAAGAGAATGACCTGCAGTCTCTGGCTCCCATTCAGTGCTCTAAGAGGAGAATAGCTATATCTGTCCATGCGCCCCTGATCGACCTCACCAAGGTCTGCCAGGAGCACCCAGCCTACCCCTTGTACGATGGCTATCAGTCCTATTGCACCATCTGCTGCGAAGGCAAGGAGCTGCTGCTGTGTAGCAATGCAGTACCGCGTCTGCCAGCAGCACCCACGAGACGTACCATGACGGTAAGCTGAGTGGGCTCCATGCTTGCTGTGGTATGGCATCTGCATGGGTAACCCAGGAAAAAAGGCACAAAACGATTGCCTGCCGTTGCTTTCACGGACGGAGGGAGGCCTGACGACATGTACCCAAAACCACCCGCGACAATGTTTTTGCCCCATCAGGCATTGGGAGCTTAACCCAGAATTCCAATGGGCAGCGGAGACTGCGGGAACTGTGGGATAGCTACGCACAGTGCACTGCTCTGTAAGTCGATGCTAGCCACGGTAGTGAGGACGCACTCTGCTGATTTAATGCGCTTACTGCAGACATATGCAATCGACTGTATAAAATCGGTTTCTAAAAATCAACTTCTATAAAATCGACCTAATTTCATAGTGTAGACAAGGCCTTACCCTGAGTAATCTGCAAGGCACTAGAGTGAAGCAACCTTGTTACCGAAGACTCGGCACCCAAAATGACACTCAGTCCCTTGTATTGTGTTACATGAGAGGAAAGGGCTGTTGGTTCATTCACTACTAATCAGAAGCTTTTCAACAGCCACAAGAAACAGCCTTACTTATTGTGTCGGAGGGGGAAAGGAAGACATCTCATTCAGTGACAAATGCCTGTCTGTTGACGAGATCTATGGTTCTGCCACCAATCTCCTCAAAGTGGAGTCATGACAGTTATGGAATAACTGCCTATTGAGGTAGTTCTGTCCCACCCCCAACTGTAGGTGGTTGGCTTATGTGTAGAAACAGAAAGGTTTATCTCTCTACTTTTATCCTGTGTAACTGCAGATGTTCCAAATTATCCAAACTAAATATGTGGTGTCCAACAATACCCTGTAAGAACTCCACAGCCACTACTCCAGCACTAAAGTATTGTTGCCTTCTTTCTTCTACCCTGTAGCACAACTTTCAGTGAAGACAGTGGCCAGTCAAGAAAAATCTCTTCCCACAATGCACAATTAGTCTGTGGAACTCACTGCCATTAGATATCATTGTGGTCAAGAGTTCAGCGGGATCTTAAAACAGGTCTGGGCATTTATATGGATAAAAAGAGCATCAAGAGTTACAATAGTGAGGACTGAAGAGAAAACAGGAATTCTGGAGGTAATGGAAGCCCTCATGCTTTAGGGCGTAGGCTGGGTTTGAGGAGACTTTTCCCCCATGGGCAGGTTAATCCACAGTTGCTTTCTGCAGGGTTTCTTGCACTTTCCTCTGAAGAATCTGGTACTGGCCAGTGTTAGAGACAGGACATTGGACCACATGTCTGATCTAGTCTGGCAACTCCCACGATCCTAAATTGTATGAAACTGTACACTACACAACACAGTCCTTATCCGTCTGTTTTACTGACAGGCCTTTAACAGGACGTGAGTTCTTTGTTCTTGGCTTTTTGATGTTGCTGTTGGCTAGCTCTTTAAAGTTCACATGTAATGGGTAAGGTATGACAAGTAGATAACGGTGATGTTCATTCCCTAAAGACATTCTTGGCTGCTTTTGGTAGTTTTCAAGGAAATGTGTTGGAGTTTGAAGTGCTGCACAGCTGCTGTCATGGAAATGGAATAATAGAGCTACAAGACAGAAAATAGTTACAAACTGAAGCATCAAACCCACTGTGATGGAACTGCAGCTGCTCTTTAAGGATTTATGAATCCTGTATATTGGTGATTGGGATATTGGCTGTTTGGATATATTGATCTAGTTTAATAAGGTGCTGCAAGAAAAAAAAATCTGGAAGGAAAATTATTCAGGATAAGCCACTTTTCTGAAAACACAGAGACAATTGTCTCTTCTGTTAAGAGACAATGCCAGGACAGGAAAAGGCCCACGAACACGGGAGATCAAAAGGAGGATAGTAGTTTAAGGGGGTCTGGAGGGGTAGGGGGGAGTTGTTCAGAGGACCCAGGTTGAGACACAAGGACCCTGCTGGATTGTCTGAAGAAATCAGGCCTGCCTAGGTTACCATCAGGGGATGGTTAGCCTGTAGGTAAGGTAGACATGCATGCAGGCTGCTTGTTGTTTTAAAGCAAACAATACTTTGACATAAGAAGGCTGGTTGGTCCCAGGCTCCCAAAAGGAAGAATGACACGTGCCAGAACTCTGTCGGACCCCCTGGGTAAGCAGGGTTGATCCACAGGGACAGCAGCCTAGGCCCAGTCTAGAAATGGGAGAATTGAAGACCACCACCCCAGGCTAAGTAGACACGTGTAAGGGTGCACTCAAAGAACCCAGGAAGGGGACAGAGGTGATGCTGCTAGCCTTGTAATGGGGACACCTGTGACAAAAAATTAAGGGTCAGCTCCTCGGCTGGCGTAGCTCTAAACCAGTGTACCTGCCTTGTCTACAATGGACCTCCGTTGATGTACCCGAGCTGGAGATCTGGCATTCAGCGTGGAAGGAAGGTGTTTAACATTGCTCACGGACTCAGTTCCGTTCTAAGGGTGACCTGTTGCCCGTAAGCCAAGGTGAAACACTTGTTGGAGTCAATCAGCCAGACTCAGCTTTGGCTGACTCCCCTAGGAGCTGCAGCCGCTTGCTCCTGGCCTGGTGTTGGTCTGCAGTGAATGTGCATGGGGAGCAAGGACAACGTATGGGGCCCTACAGACTTTTCTCTTTCTGGACTGTTCAATAATTTTCAAGCAATGTGAAGATACTGATTTAAATATATAATAAAATGGGAGGGCCCATGTCACGTGCTGCAGATCCTCTGTCATCCTGGGCAACTCAAATGTCTCCGTGCCAGTTCCCCATCTGTAAAACAGGGTGAACATACCAGCTTTCTCCCACCAACCCGTCTGCCTGGCCCATGTCGTTTATCAGCTCTCTGGGGCAAAGGCAGTCTCTTTCTCCTCTGGGTGTGGACGCTGCCCAATGGAGTGCAAGGCTGGTCCATCAGTTTGGGCTCTAGCCGCAGGAGACCCACACTCAGTTCCATGCTCTGCCACAGGTCACAGTGGCTAAGTCACGTAATCTCTCTGATCCTCATGGGGACAATGATGGTAGCATTGCCCTACCTTGCTGGGGTGTTGTGAGGACAAGCACAGTAAGGACTGTGAAGTGCTTGGATTTGATGGTTATGGGGGGGACTTAAGCGTCAGAGTCAGCCCCGAACTTGGCTGGGGGGTGGGGGTGGGGTTTTGCATTCTGCCATAATACAAACAGATAAATCACACTAGTGTCACTGGGAGAAGTGAATGGTGCTGTCAAGCTAGAGCTCTGTAGCAGCCGGGCTAGTTTCCAAATATACTTCTTGTTTTTCAACAACACACCACCTTTTTTTATTGCTAGTTCTGATGTTTAACAGGACACATCTGTGTCATACAGTAAAGGGTAAAACTCAAACAAGACGCATCGTCTGGATCTCTTACTCTTCCTGCTTTGTTCCTTCCTTGCTCTGCATAAGAGAATGGAAGACTTGTCACATGGGAGTCAACGCTCCGGAAGAGCACTTGCTTCCAATTGACCACAAGTCTCTTGTAGATTCTTATCATCCAGCTGGGGTTTCGAGAAAGAGTTTCTATCACCAAGGAGCTGTCAATGGTGCTGAAAATGTCTTAACTTGTTTGAAAAGCACAACAGGACCCTAACTGCTTTTGCCTCAAGTCAGCGTGACTAATTTCCTAGAAATCCTTCACTTCTAGAAGGGCTGGGCACAATCCAAAGGATCTGGGATTGAACCTACTTGAAAACCTGTATCTTTCAATTGTAAACGTGCTTCTTGTTCTAGTTTATTGTATACAAGCGAAGAGAGGAAAGCAGAGGTTTAAAAGTCAGCCTTTCCACAGCCTGTGTTTCTAGGCTGTCTTTCAGAGCTCTGTCCCAAGGCTCTGTGCAATTAACCAGAACAAATTATCAGCACATGTGAACAGTTAAAGCTATAGAGACTACACATTTCTTTAGCTTTGCTTTGAACGATGAGACAGTCTGGATATCCCTAAGTGCCAAAGGCAGTGAACAGCAAAGTTGAGATTAATTATTAACTTCTAATTATGTAGCTAATGAATTCTGCTCTTTTTCGGTTTGCGAGTTTTCTAGGAACGGTTTTTTATTTTTCTGACCTTGTCTGTTGTTCACAATTGTTTGCCAAATAATTTGGGCAGATAGAGTGCAACCTAGGGTTTGTTCCTGGATTGGCTGCTGTGTTTGCTATTAGTTATTTGCACCATATAATTGGTCAGCTAAATCACATGGGAGGGATTGTGCCTGTTCTCTGACTGGACAATTGGTAATAAAATAGGGCAAGTTTTCTTGCTCCATATTACTTAAGGCTGCTTCTACTTTGTATAACAGGTATTCCCCACAGACTACACATGTTATTATTGGAATACACTGATTCATTTGATATACTTTTAAAAGTAATTATGAGTTTGTGAGTGATTGTGAATGAGAGAGCAGGGCTGAGCCAGACATGGGAGTGGAGCCATGTCAACCTAGCAGGGAGCGAACAAGAGGAGAGTAAACAGGTGAGTTTCTCAAACGGGAAGAGAGTGCATGATACAGCCATTAGAGGAACCAACAGGATAGCTCTCTTCCATATAAAGATCAGGCTACCAACCCATTAATTTACTGAAAGTTTCTTTCCATTCTGAAGGGCCAAATGGAGGGACTTGGAAAACCGCTGAATTTAGACACCACAATGGTGGGGATTGTCTAAGTGTGTAGGATATATAGCGAGAAATATTTACAAAACCAGGGGGACACAATTTGAGAACAAAGAAAGTAGCCACAAACTACTTTAAGTCACAATATAAAACTAAAAAGCAAGAAAATGTAGTCATCATCCACTAAAACCCCTCCATACTCCCTACACTGTGCCCGAACTAGTTCTAGCTTCTGGACTACATTTGAGGAGCTTGAAACAAAAGAATGTTGGACTCAAAGACTTTAATAACCCAACAGATGCATGGATAGCTAAAGTTACATAGAGGACAACTTAAAGCAAATAATTCAATCAGAGGTGAAACCATCCTGGATATATTTCTCACCTAAGAGGACAACATGATTAAGAAGCAGATGGTATGGGAAGGCTGGACATAGTGACTGTGAGCTATCTGAATGCCATATACTCTGGGATGAGTTCATAGCACATGACAATGCAAAGCTATTAAATGTCAAGGAAGCATCTTCAAGGTAATTAAGAAATACACTCAGTGTGGTGCAACCAGAGGACTTATTGAAGTCCTGATGGGGTTTTGGTTTCAAGCTCATGTGGGCTGTAAAACTTTGGTCTTGTGCTGGTTGTTGGGCTTAGAGTGCGGGTGCTGGGTTGGGGGCCTGTACTATACAGGAGGTCAGAGGAGACGATCTAGTGGTCCCTTCTGGCCTTAATCTTTGTGACATTCTGACTCCTTACACTCAGTCCAGAAGCTAGTTCTTTGGCCACAGTGTAGGACATTTTGGGTGTCTTCAGTGGCTGACGACTACTTCTCACCCTCTGGCTTATTTTTATATTGTTACTTAGTTTGCTGGTACTTTCTTCAGTATCAAATTGTGTCCTGCTGGTTTTGTAAGTTGTCCTGTCTGTGGAAGAAAGTTGGGCCACGCTAAAAGATCCTATACCCTAGATGAAATCATTTTCAAAATAACTTAGGAACCCAAATCGCATTTGAACATGGGACTTAGTCACTTTTGAAAACGTTCCCCACCATAATTAAAGGCACAATGGGCCACAGCTCCACTGCAAAAGACATGCCCTTTACAGCCCCATAAGAATCTTCATGAAGATTTCATGGAAACATAAATGGCACTGGGGAGAGAGGAGGAGGCGGCAAAACCACACAGGAACATAGTCAAGGAAAGATACGTGCAGTTAATGGTAATGCTAAGAAATTGATTAAGAAGAGATGGTCATTCCATTGTGAAAAAAGGAAGGCATCTCCATCAACAATAATTGCAAATGGCTGCGCAAATGAACACCGTTTTTAAAAATCGCTCTTAATAAGAAAAATAATAGACGCGATATGGACAATTAGGAAGTAACCAAGATACTGTCAACACATCTATTAAGAACTAACAGACAAGTGAACATAGTACCTGAATATATCCATGTCAGCACATCTGGATTATACGCATTCAGGGGTTTTCAGGGAAGTAGTTAATGAACTCACTGAACCACAGGCAATTACTTGTGAAAAGGCAGAGAGAACCAGGGAAGCACCAAGGGACTGGAAAAAATCCAATGCAATACAGTAAGAGTCTTTCAAAAGGAAAAAGATGCAAGGCTACCAGTTACCCTCCAGTCAGGGCAACTTAAATCTTAATAAAATAACGGACCCAACAGTAAGTGAATAAATCTGAAAGCATCTAGATGACGGAAGCAAGAACAGTAAACAGCGTGGTTTTATAAATAACTATGCATGCTCGATCAGGGGACACAATATGGTAAGACTTTAGTAAAGCATTCATTCATATTGGCTTGGCTATGATCTGAGCATTGCAAGTAAATGGAAAGCCAGCAGAAGGACCAACCACAATGGGTAATATGCAAAGCAATGCACCATGCTGTACGCAGGAGGGGGTCTAGTGGAATGCCTCAGACTTTGCAGATGATACTAAATTGTGAGGTTCTGCAAATGTCAGTACAGGCGGAGAAATAACCCAAAGGGACCGTCTGGGACTAGTAATATGGATAGGAAACAATAAAAATGAAAGCCTGAAAAAATACAGCATGTAATAATCTCAATCAGATACATTCAATGGGAGCAAGACACTTAGGAAATAGTAACGCAAGGAAAAACCTAGGGGTGACCGTGAAGAGCAAATAAGCGGTCTTTGCAGTAGGTAGGACGGGAGGGTGGGCACAAAGATGTCAGAAAGAAAGCTGCCCCCTGAGGATCCAGCCTTGTCTTTAGGCCTTGATTCGGGAAAGCATTTAAGCATGTGCTTCACTTAAAACACAGTAGTCCAACTGAAGTCGCAATGGTGAGGTACCTGTAACATTTTTAGACACTCGACAAATTATGAATAAATAACAATAATGGGTCTTTATTTTTTTAGGCCTGGAGGCCAGGGCCCCCATTGTGCTAGGTGCCGTACAAACATATAAGAAAGAGGCAGTCCCCACCCTGGATACCTTACCATCTTCGAGTCAGACCAGAGACAACAGGTGGATACAACAAACAGACAGAGGGAGCACAAGGAACAATGAGATGGTCAGCATGCAAGTGTAGTGGCCACCGCACACCAGGTGTATTCCCACAGTCAAGTTTTTTGTAGCTGTCACCACAACGGAGAGTTTTAAGGAGGGCTTTGAAGGAGGACAATAAGGTGGGTTGGTGGGTGTTTCCAGGGAGCTACTGAATGTTTTAAAACATGGACAATCAAGATTGGCATTACTTGTGGAATAAAGGCAGGAGATTGGCATCTCAGTAGAGCATGAGATAATAGGTAAGGTGTGGCTAGGTGGGAAGGGCCTTGGAAGAGACGACAAGCAGTTTGTGTTTGATGCAACAGAAAAAGGGCAGCCGGTGGAGGGTTGCAAAGACATGGTCAGAGCAGTGGGCTAGGATTTGTCAAGAGCAGAGAGTAGGATGCTGCAGTAGCTGAGACACAAGATGAGATCCTGGATGAGAGATGTGGCTGTGGGGCTGGAGAAGAAAGGTCCAATCTTGGAGCTGTTATACCGAAAGAATCAGCCAGATTCAGGCACAACCTGGGAGGTGAGGATCTAGCGTAGAGGTGGGCAAACTATGGCCCGTGGGACCCTCCTGCCCGGCCCCTGAGCTCCTGGCCCGGGAGGCTCACCCCCAGCCCCTCCCCCGCTGTTCCTCCTCCCCTGCAGCGTCAGCGCGGCAGGCTGTAGTGCATTAAACTGCTCCGCGTAGGAACGTGCTACTGGTAGCAGCTACGGGGAGCAATTTACTACACCACACTGGCGCAACGCTCTGGGCAGCGTGGCTGTAGAGCCGCCAGCTGCCGGTGCTCTGTGCTGCGTGGTAAGGGGGCATTGGATAGAGGGCAGGGGAGTTCAGGGTGGTGAGCGGGGGCGGGGCAGTCAGGAAGGAGGGGGGATTGGATGGGGCGGTGGGGGGCCGTCAAGGGACAGGGAGCGGGGGTGTGCGTATGGATGGGGCAGGGGTCCGGGTGGGGGCTGTCAGGGTGTGAGAAGCAAGGGGGCGCAGATAGGGGGTGGGGGCACAGCCTGGCACAGCCTCCCCTAACCGGCCCTCCCTATAATTTCCAAAACCTGCTGTGGTCCTCAGGCCAAAAAGTTTGCCCGCCCCACATCTAGCGAGTGGGCCGAGACAAAGATGACAGCCAAGTTATGGGTCTGAATGACAGGGGAGATGCTGATGGTGTTTACAGTGATGGAGATGTATAGACCTAAATGCCCATTTGAGCAGCCAAACGTGGTTTTGGACATTTGGTTTGGTTGCCCGGGTTGGAAAACAGGACTCAGTCCCCAAGGTGAAGGTATGCTACTGCAAGGTCATAGTAATATAAGATCCAGAGCCTCAGTCCTTGATTTGCTCATGCTGCCAACTATTAAAAGGTAATATAAAACGAAAGGCAATGGAACATTATTTTTACCTTCTCCCATGTGGCTGCAGTAGTCGCTCCTCGTTCAAGTGGGGGCGAAGGGGGTGAGGGTAGGCTTAGCCATGAAGATATGACAATGTATCTTCCTTTGAATTTTACACTTCCTTGTAAAGAGCTCTGCACTGCAGTAGCAGATGGTATCTCAACACCCAAGCAAGCCTTGGAGGCTTTTAGCTTTCCACACAATACATGACGAAAAGGCCACTTAAGCCAAAGTGAGTACAAAACCATGCCGAAATGACATCTCCGATATCTTTTTTAAAGGAAACCTGAAAATAGGGGAACAGAGTCGTTGGAAGCCGGGCCTGATCCTCATTCAGTAGGACACCAGAGGATCCTTTGCATCAGCAAAAGTTCAGCTCCCCAGCTTTTTTCTTCTTAGATGTTTTTTTTTTAAACCACTGCTTTACCTTAAGGAAAATGAGAAGTCTCTTGGAATCCGCTCTTTGAGGATTTTCAAACCTTGATGAGAGAGGTGGTTTTGTAACATTCATAAGTTCAACATCAAACATAACACTACCCGGGCGAATCTGCAGCGTAATACACAGTGTATGGAGGCGGTGTGCGCCAGAAAACCCTGAATTCCAATCTGCAGCTATGCCACAAAGCAAACAAACTTGAAAGAGAATGGGACAGACTCTGTCTGGCACAGAAAGCAAACAAACCAGTGATGTGCTGGAAGGGACTCATGGGAGACGCATGTTAAAATGCTCTATATTCTCCTTGCTATGTTTCATGGGCAAACAGTAGGGGAAGCGAAACTAACGGAGATTGGTTTCACTCCCCCCGTTACTTGCACATGGACAAATGCAGCAGGGAGATTAGTGGAGGGGAGAGAGGAACTGGTCAGGGTGAGGAGTAGCTGTTGACCAGATTGGGTGTAGGTTAAAGGTATCTGACTGGGCACAGGACAGGATGCTCTAACTAAAGGCCACAGTGAACATGTCTCCCTCATAGCACAACCTGGGGGACCTGACCTTATTTCTAATGCAGATTCTCCCAGTGGCCTCTTTGTCTGCCTGGTAAATGGTGGCCATTAAAAATTGTGCCCTGCCATGCAAAAATACAACCCATTTTCCAGACAGACTTTCAACATCCCAAGCATTCTGGGCTGGTCCATCCTTGAATAAAGAGGTGCTGGTTGCTGGATTGTGTCAAAGGCTAAAGAGATTATCTATCTATACACAATCCAAATTTCCTCCTTATCGGGGCTTGACCTTTTTGGTAATTCGAATCATAGACTATCAGGAATGGGAGGGACTTCAGGAGGTCATCTAGTCCAACCCCCTGCTCAAAGCAGGACCAATCCCCAACTAAATCATCCCAGCCAGGGCTTTGTCAAGCCTCACCTTAAAAACCTCAAAGGAAGGAGATTCCACCACCGCCCTAGGGAACGCATTCCAGTGTTTCACCACCCTCCTAGTGAAAGTTTTTCCTAGTATCCAACCTATACCTCCCCCACTGCAACTTGAGACCATTACTCCTTGTTCTGTCATCTGCTACCACTGAGAACAGTCTAGATCCATCCTCTTTGGAACCCCCTTTCAGGTAGTTGAAAGCAGCTATCAAATCCCACCTCATTCTTCTTTTCTGCAGACTAAACAATCCCAGTTCCCTCAGCCTCTCCTCACAAGTCATGTGTTCCAGTCCCCTAATCACTTTTGTTGCCCTCCGCTGGACTCTTTCCAATTTTTCCACATCCTTCTTGTAGTGTGGGGCCCAAAACTGGACACAGTACTCCAGATGAGGCTTCACCAATGTTGAATAGAGGGGAACGATCACGTTCCTCGATCTGCTGGCAATGCCCCTACTTATACAGCCCAAAATGCCATTGGCCTTCTTGGCAACAAGGGCACACTGTTGACTTATATCCAGCTTCTCGTCCACTGTAACCCCTAGGTCCTTTTCTGCAGAACTGCTGCCTAGCCATTCAAACCCTAGTCTGTAGCGGTGCATGGGATTCTTCCATCCTAAGTGCAAAGACTTATTCATGTGCTTAACTCTACGCATGAGTGGTCCAACTGACTTCAGCGAGTCCTTTGAAATGTCCACTGAAACATATACGTAAAGCCAGGCACAATGTATCTTTAAGATCTAGGCTTCTCCTCTCCATCCACACAGCTAAACCTCTTCTCCAGATTCTCATGTCACTTCCTGACTACTGCCGTGTTGCCCAATTCTATCCAGTCACACTACTGCTGTAAAGCTCAATTTCCCAGCTGGTCACTTTGACCATCTCTCTCTGTGTCCTTCCACTGGCTCCCTCTTTTCCACTGCATCAGACATACACGGCTTGTCTTTGGTTTCCTGGCCTAGCCCAACCCTACCTACCGTCTCTCCTATGCTATTGCAATGTCAACTCCCACCTCAGCTCTTTAATGCCATCCTCCATGGCCTGCTTGTTAAACTGTTCAAGCAAGCACCTTCATGCTTTGGGAGGAACTCCCAAACTCCTAAACTGTTCAAGCAAGCCCCTCACGCTTGGGAGGAACTCCCTGTCACTGTCTGCAAAGCTACCCCATTATCTTCTTTCAAATCCCTCCTTAAACTTCTCCTTTGCCCTGATGCCTACCAAAAACTTGACAATGGTTAGGCTATTGGTGTGCTCAGGTCACTGCTTCTCATGTTGATCCACATTGTCTCATTGTTTCCTGGTATTCCCCTATCCGACTTCATCCATCTGTTGTCTCTTGTCTTATACTTAGATTGTGAGCTCCTTGGGGCAGGTGCCATCTTTCTTCCCCCATGTGTGTTCAGTGCCTAGCACAATCGGGGGCTTGGATCCATGACTTGGGGCTCTGAGATGCTCTCACAATGTTATGGCTACTCGTGGCAATAAAAAGGTATAATCAAAAGGAATAAAAGCAAGGATTCCAAAGCCAAACAAATATCCACCAAGCATAACAATGACTTTGGAAGTAATAATATATTCACATGTTTGCTCCCGAAGAGCACAGAGCAAAGTCAGAAGATAAATCATAGAGGAAAAACTGAAGGGTTCCTCCTTAAAATTCTGGGGGCCTGGGAAAGGCATCTCTAATGCTAATGTGCTGATGAAAAGGTGCTGGGCAAAGCTGCAGCCATTCTCAAACACCCGCAGACTCTGAAAACGAAGAGCCTTATAAATCACCAGATGGGGCTGACAGGGGGTTTCTGACATTAACATGCCTCGCAAAGCTCCAAAGCTTCCAAAGTCATAAAAGAAATCCCAAAGCATACAATTAGTTAGAAGCTTTGATCCTTCAAGATTTTGACCCTGTCTTAATTATGCCTTCATTAAACTTATTGTCAATATCGAACACATAAGGGAAAAAACCATTAACTAATTAACAGAGCTTACCCATGTGCGTCCTTTCACTTTGAAACCACGTTGTTTATCTCATCAGGGTGGTGGAGTTAAGGCTCTAAATAAAGAGCAGCAAAATGTACCTACTGCAAATGTGGGAATTCCAGGAGCAAACACCGCGGCAGGCACTGAGCGATCACAGGCAGTTTTGCTGTGGAATATCACTGAGAAAGCATTTGCATCCAGTTGAGCTCAAAGGCCAAACGGTTGTTTAAAAATGTATTTACCTTGTTTGATCCTAACTCCAAGAAATAAAACTAGGGCTGCGAATTCAGCAAAACACTTAAAAACACAGCCTCTGCACAAAGCCCTTCAGTCAATAAGACAGGGAACATTGTGGAGAGTAGGCAATGCAGGAAGTACCGCCCAAGAAACCTAGAGTGACAGTACCCTGCAGCCCTCTGATTGGCCAAGTGCCCCTACTTAACCCCAGGGGTTGGCCCAGGAAGATGTCTGGCAAACCACACAGACCTCAGCCTGCTGTAATGCCAGACTTTGTCTTGTCTTTTGCCTCTGGCTCCAGCTTGACTTTGACCTTGCTCCTGCCTCCCGATTTTAACCTGGCACTGCCTCTGATCTCCGGTCTTCAACCCCAGCCTGGCTCTGAGCCTGACTCTTGTTTATGGGACCTGGCCTTGCGATTCCTCCAACTCCTGCCTGGTGACTCCAGTCCCTAGTGGGCAGACCTCAGCCCAGATGTGACGCCTACACCCCAGTCCCTGACACTGACGTGTCTCTCCCTGCTCCACTCAAACAGCTAAAACTGAAAGTAAAAACAAACCCTTTGTCTCCAAGTTCTGGCTTAAGACTGGTTCTTACAGTAGCTTCCAGCCTGTTCTATCTTCGCCCTGGACTCTAGGCAACCTGGGAAATGGAGTCCCGCGCCTCTGTCTCCCCTAATACCATAGTCCAGGGGTAAGTCCTCTAGAGACTCAGCATGGAGCACCCCCGCTAAAGGGATTACAAGAAGTTAAACTGTGGGTCCAAAATAATGTAAAGTATTCATTTTTAAAAACGGAGACTGCAATAAAACAATATTGATTTTCCAAATATTTAGCAGAGGTTTAAAAACTCTGCACAGCCTTTAGATACCTGACTATTTCTGCTCAGACTCCTTGGTAATCAACTTGCTGAATAAGCTGCTTGCTACAGGCCAGATTCTCAGCTCAAGTGAATCAACGCAGCTCCACTGAAGTCAATGGAAGCATGCGGATTTGCACCAGCTGAAGATCTGATCCTATACATTTCCTTATACTTAGACTAAGGCAAATGTAACTTAGGGTGCATTAAATTGTTACCATATTTTCTTGAGTTTGAAGGTGAAACTTTAGAGTGAAGGCATTGGTAACGGTAAAGTGAAGTATAACATACCACGTGTATAACAGCTCAGCACGCAGTAATTAAGTAAATATACACTGTACTCCTCATGTGTCTTTTCGCATTATACTTGTCTTACTGCTGCTATTAAATATAATATTTATTTATTTTTATGCTCAGCACCTCTTCCCCTCGTATGACAGAGTAATTACTATCTACAGGCAGGGAATTTCTATGTTCAATTAAAGGGAAAAGCTGACGTGCCTTGGTGGGACTGATAAAATGTCTAGATATGTGCTGTATAAGGCCAAACACAAATATCCACTAAGCATAACTGGGATTTTGTGTTTGATAGCGATTACCTATTTATAGCCTCGATGCTATAGATTGAGGGCAAAATTCTCAAACGCGAACAGTGCTTTTGAGTGCCTCTGATTTTTGGATGTCCACCTGGAGATGCTTTAGATTTACAGAAGGCAGGTGTCTTTCTGAAATTCAGGCCACTTTGAGGTGTCTCAGGTTTGGCACCCAAAATCACTAGTCAGTTTTGAAAATCTCGACCCGGAGTCTTTTTTAATTCAGATTTCTATACACAGGTGAAATGAGTTACTTTGAGATATATAATACACAGGAATGCTCAGAGAATTGCCTTTGCCATTGTGTATAAATTAATGTTTAAAGGAGTTCATTTAGATCATGGGCTTTGCTTCTGTCTACATTAGCGGTGTGTTCTGAATAGCTCTAGGATCAGTAACTGAAGTCAGTGGCATTATAAACGTGCAAAACCTGCGTGAGATTTTAATCACGCCTTCTCATCAAGACTCATGTCTCTGTATATTGCACACAACTGTTTGCCTGCACATTTACCCACCACTTAGAATCAAAAGGTTTGAAAGACTGGATGACCCTTGCAGTCCTAACCCACTGCCGAGATTCAGGATTGGGTACTTACAGATCCATTTGTCCACTCACTCACACATGGGCTCACTCATATCTCCCAACCTACCGGCCCACCCAATTGCCCAGCCACTGGCATGCAAAAGTCCTAATGGGGCAAAAGTCACAGATGCTTTTTCAAAACCAAGAATATCATAACAACCATGAGTCTGATGACAGTTGTAGCAACCTTACTGATGGCAAGTACCTGGCATACAGCCGCAGTCTCCTTTCCTCTGCTAGGAGCAGACTGCTACAGTGGGCACACACTATTTTCCCAGGTTCCTCATGACACATTACAAGATGTCAAATGCTGATTGCACCTGCTACTGCGGAAAGACTCTTGGATGCGGACCGCCACAAATTACCTTACGCGGTCTCATTCGCCTGAGGTGAACTCCATATAGCTACAAAGGGACCTAACAATTAAAACAGCAGCCCCATAACGCTGCTGTACACTTCCTACCCCAAAACAGCACAGCGAAAGAAACCTGGCTGAGGTGCGACGCATGAAACGAACGGCTTCGAAGAGCGGCGTACAGCCTTCGTTTCTCGGATCTCATCGTAACTCATGGAAACAAAACGGCGAAGTTCATGGAACTGCCCCAACTTACCCAAAAGGAAGATGTGCCTTTGCAGACATTCTACCTGATTTATTTTCAGAGCCTCAGACGATGATGTACATTGGGGTGAAATTAATGGCGCTGTACCAATTTACACCATCTGTGGATCTGGCCCATACTCTATACAAGCAGCACCTGCATCGAAATACACATCTACTACCTTGTCTTTTTTCAGAGCCTCCTGCCTTATAAATATTGTTCCCCTGTATTGCAGATGCTGTAAGTACGTATTTACTAAATACAGTAACTGTAGTACTTGGACAGATACCAAATAACTGGAAATTGTAATCAGCGGAAGCAGAAGCTAAATAGTAGCGAGAGCGATAAAGAAGAGTCACATTTAATATCATTTACCATCATTTACTGCAGTAGGTTACAAGAAAAAACCCTCGATTATTGACAATCTCAGAACCTCACAAAACAGGACACGTTGCTTCGATATTCCTTTGCTAGTTGCGGAATGCATGATGAAGGAGCACCGCAGTCAAAGCATCTGCTTTTGGCTGAGCACCTTTATGGGAGTTTCAGTCCACTCCAAAGCAGAACCATTCCCTTGTCCATTTTCCGGAACGACACAATGAAACTTTTCTCTCTTTGGGGGGGGGGGGGGGGGGATGTTCTTTTCATGCACCCGAAACCAGAGGCCATTTTTGAAAACTTGGGGCCAGCAGTTTGGCCTTAAACTCAAAGAGAGCCATTGGCCACGAACAAAACCTAAGCCTCCCGACTCAGCCTCCGTCCGCTGGACTACACTGCCTCAAGCACTAGCTCTGAGATGGTCTGACAGGAGTTGGCCATAAGGTAGAGAGGGAAGGAAGCAGCCAGTGCTGTAGGAAGGGACTAGAAGGGTATAAACCTCTTCATAATCTCCCCTCTTCACAACTCCTGACTTGTGTTGGGCCTGCAGAAGAGGAGAGAAAAATTGGATGACCCAGCCGTCCACACAGCTACCACAGGGAGAGGGAGGCGGTGTCTTTTAGCGCCTTGCAAAGACAGAATCCATCACCATCTGAGAACGTGACACGGTGCACAGAAACCGACAGAGTCTAGCCAGCAATCCGTGTCTCAGATTTATCGACCAATCAGTCATCGGTTAGTAGCTTCAGAAACGCAGCATAATAAGCAGCAGCCACTGCACAATCAATGCAATAAAAACCTTCTTGCCATTCACACTCAATCTACATTGGGGTGGGCAAACTACGGCCCGCGGGACTGTCCTACCTGGCCCCTGAGCTCCTGGCTGGGGAAGCTCACCCCCGGCCCCTCCCTCACCGTCCCCCCTTCCCCGCAGCAACGCCGCCACACGGGCAACGCGGCTTGCGCCCGCCCACCTCCCAGGGTTTCAAATAAGCCTGTCCTGCAGCTCTGAGTGGCATGGTAAGGGTAAGGGGAGAGGAGCGGTTGGTTAAGGGGCAGGAGGCCCCGGGGGGCAGTCAGGGGACAGGGGGCGGTTGGATGGGGCGGAGGTTCGGGGAGGAGGGGGCGGTCAGGAGACAGGGATCGGGGGGGGGTTGGATAGGGGGTGGGGTCCCGGAGGGTTGGGGGGGACAGGGAGCGGGGGGGTTGTATAGGAGGTGGGGTCCCGGGGGGGGGGCAGTTAGGGGACAGGGAGCCGGGGGGGAGGGGGTTGGATACGCATGGGAGTCCAGGGAGGCCTGTCAGGGGGCGGGGGTGTGGACAGGGGTCGGGGCAGTCAGGGGACAGGAGAGATTGGATAGGGTGTGGGGTCCCGGGGGGGGGTGGTGGTTAGGGGTAGGGGGTCCCGGGAGGGGGCGGTCAGGGGACAAGGAGCAGGGGAGGTTGGATGGGTTGGGGGTTCTGAGGGGGGCAGTCGGGGGCAGGAAGTGGGAGGAGGCGGATGGGGGGCGGGGGCCAGGCTGTTTGTGGAGGCCCAGCCTTCCCTACCCGGCCCTCAGTACCATTTCACAACCCCGATGTGGCCCTCGGGCCAAAAAGTTTGCCCACCCCGATCTACATTATCATCTGCCATTAGCAAACTGAAGGGGAAAGGATTTGGGGCTTATTTCTCCTCTACTTTATTATGTAGCTAAAGGCTGAAACGTAAGATAACACTGGGTATAAACCCTTCCCTTATTACAGGATTTTCCAGCTGATTACAATATCTAAACATTGCACTATGGGGAAAACAACAAACTAACAAAACCGGCGATGAGAAACGTCACCTGGGTGTTAGTGCAGGAGTTCTGGCTGATGCATGGCATATAAATCTATCTCAAGCTCCAATCTGTTTGCATTCCCAGAGAATTCAGCATATCAACCAGATCACGAGGGAGACAGCAAAAGCTTCCACAGGACAGAAGGCAGGAACGCTAACCCTGGATATCTTGAAGTCCATGTGGCCGAGCGCTGCCTTCTTTGGAGAGTTTTGAGTTCATTTCCTACAAGGAGGCAAACTTAAACCTTTCCCTCACCGGAAGAAATAAACTGGCACCTTTACACAGAGAGGCCTGTAAATTAAGAAAAGAATAAGAGGGAGCCATAAACGACAGGCAAGCAGTAAAACACTGCTCTGGGACAATGGAGTGGCATTTCAACAGCTTTCTCAGAATGCAAAATTAGGGAAAGAGGACTACTTGCAGAGGAGGGACAGTGAAATACCTGCCATTTTGGGCTACATAGCAATTCGGATTATTTATTATTAGTCATTCTTAGACTTGCACCAAGCCCAAGATGGTTTCCACTTCCATAAACCTGACCAACTTCTCTCTTCTGATCCCTAAATTCAGAACAGCATTTCAGCATGTGCTTAAGTGCCAGTGACTTCACCTTACAGTTAAGCTCATGCGCTTTCCTGGATGGGCATGGTTTAGATTCTCCAGCTAAAGCCCTTGGTATGTTCTGAGAGAGGATTCCAAATAGCACCTTGGATTAACAAAGTCCTTGCCCAGTCCCATGGAAGCTTTCAGCATACCTTAATTTTTCAGAACATGTACAGTAGAAGTATGTTAGGTCTATTACCATAATCATTATTATATTAATTTACATTACACTAACTCGTAGAGACCCCAGATAAAATCCGGGTCCATTGCACTAGGTGCTGAAGGTATGCACAGCAGGAGACAGCCTCTGCTCTTAAGTGTTTGCAAGCAGAACAGACAAGGGAGAGTATTACACCCGCATTGCACAGATGGGAGCTGAGGCACAGAGAATAAGAGACTTGCCAAAGGTCACACAGGAAATCTGTGGCGGAGTAGGAAATTGAATCCACATCTTGTCAATCCCACTCTAGTTCCTGAATCACAAACCCACCCTTGATCTTTCAAGTATCCTCAGAAGGGTGTCAAAGAAATGGTAACAGTTCCCATTCTTGCTGCATTATAAATCTCTCTCACACATTAACGCAGGTACAGATGTTGAGAGCCAGATTCACCAGTGTTCTCTAGCTGCTTTGTGCCACTCTGGTTAGATCTAAGTCATGGCTGCTTTGAGACAACACAGCAGCACAAAGTGTATTGGTGAATCTGGTCCCAGATCAATACCTCTAGCTCTCAAGATCGATATCCTGATATACCAGCATAGAACACTTGCAATTTCAAGGCCTGATTCACCACCAGCTTTTCATTCCAGTGGCGTGACAGCTGAAACCAGAGTCATGCAGTGACGACCCAGTCTTATTTTAAACAATCAGCATGCAATCCAAATCTGCGTTCTCGGGCCTCTTCTGCGGGTCCATAAAAACTGCTCCCAAAGCGCAGGGCCGACTGGCTCAGAGGAACTGATGTCAACAGCAACTCGTAGACTAAGCCAGAACTGCCTAACACAGGCTGCTTGGAGTGAGGGGGTGGGCGGAAAGCAGTATCTTCTCATTAGCCTACAGCTGATGCGTGTGAGCGGTGTGCAAAGGTCAAGAGGTAAGGGGGAGAAGGAAATTGGAGAAGTCGGAAGAATGCCTTGGCCAAGCTGATCTCCTAGCATATGTTGCCAGGACAGCAGAATGGCAGGCAGAATATTCACTGGCCATCTGCTCAGGTTTATGGATTAGTTCATTTGCCTCCGACTATGAACAATATTATCGTAAAGGAGATGTACAAATGTCTCTGCAGCGCTTTCAAATGCTACATCCATCCTCAAAGAGAGAAACCCCTGAAACACACGCAGTGTTCACTTCATCTAATGTCTTATTTAAATTCCTATTAATTCTCTTTGAACCACAACAAAAGATCATATTAGTGTAATACCAAGGGTACAGAGAGATTCCATCACAGAAGAATCCAGGCTCTAAGCGTGGGGTGGAATACAGAAGTAGCTACAGACCGAGAGCTATGGCTTAAATGATGCCACAAATGCATTATTCAGCCTCTAATTGTCAAAACAACCTTAAGCTTTCATTCATTTGCACACCCCTATACAAACTTGCCGCAGAGAACGGTGACAAGAGGGGGGAAATTGACAGGCTAACGCCCCAAGGTCAGCATGTCAAGAAGGGAATCATGGAACTGAATGCGAAGGTTTCGATCATAGGGACAGAGCGTCAGCTGTGCAAACAGCATGGTTTCGCTGATGTTTGTGGAGTTCCAGCTATTTACGCCATCTGCAGATCTGGCCCGTCATTTCTGAGGACTGCTCAAACCAGACTTCAATAGGTGATTATTCTGTTTCTAAAATGCAAGTGCCAGCCTCAGATGAAACAGATACTGCATTTAAGAATCAGACTGGGAACTCCACAGCAGGCATTCAAAAGCTTGAGCCAGATTCTACACCCAAGAACATCAGTGCTGCTCTATTTGCTCCAATGGAGCTATGCCACTGTACACCAGCTGAAGTTCTGAGCCCCTCATCTTTGGGCGATGGCTAACACCGTGCACCCCGGGGAGCCTGCAATAGTCGCACCATGTTAACGTTCATGTCTGCTCCACTTTTTCAGATAATAAAAGGCTAGTCATAGGAAAGACGTAATTAGGGCAGGTCTATCGGGGATCAATTTATCGCATCTCGTCTAGATGCGATCAATCAATCCCCGAACGTGCTCCCCTTTGACTCCGGAACTCCAGCTCGCAAGAGACAGAAGCAGAGTCGACAGGGGAGTGGCAGCAGTCGACTCGCTGCCGTCCTCACGGCCAGGTAAGTTGACCTAAGATATGCCGACTTCAGCTACGCTATTCGCGTTGCTGAAGTTGTGTATCTTAGGTCAATCCCACCCCCAGTGTAGACCTGGGCTGAGCTTAAAAACCTTCATCTACTGAATGCCCTATTAGGAAACAGAGCACTGATCTATTAGCATTTCTATATTCTTGTAACACAATCAGTTTGATGGCTAATCAGATGCAAAAATGTATCTTTGAAATTAGATGTATTTATTGTGTTTACTGTGTTTTTGGTCGAAACAACAGACTCGACTTCTACATAGAGTGTTTCCGCCGACATGCACGGGCTGAAATTGTGGAAAAGCAGCATCACTTGCCCCATAACCTCAGCCGTGCAGAACACAATGCCATCCACAGCCTCAGAAACAATTCTGACATCATAATCAAAAAGGCTGGCAAAGGAGATGCTGTCGTCATCATGAATAGGTCGGAATATGAACAAGAGGCTGCTAGGCAGCTCTCCAACACCACTTTCTACAAGCCATTACCCTCTGATCCCACTGAGAAACTAGGTTTCAGAGTAACAGCCATGTTAGTCTGTATTCACAAAAAGAAAAGGAGTACTTGTGGCACCTTAGAGACTAACCAATTTATTTGAGCATAAGCTTTCGTGAGCTACATCCGATGAAGTGAGCTGTAGCTCACGAAAGCTTATGCTCAAATAAATTGGTTAGTCTCTAAGGTGCCACAAGTACTCCTTTTCTTTTTGCAAAAGAAACTACACCATTTGCTCAAGAAACTCCCTGAAAAAGCACAAGAACAAATCTGCACAGACACACCCCTGGAACCCCGACCTGGGGTATTCTATCTGCTACCCAAGATCCATAAACCTGGAAATCCTGGACGCCCCATCATCTCAGGCAGTGGCACCCTGACAGCAGGATTGTAGACTCCCTCCTCAGGCCCTATGCTACCAGCACTCCCAGCTATCTTCGAGACACCACTGACTTCCTGAGGAAACTACAATCCATCAATGATCTTCCTGAAAACACCATCCTGGCCACTATGGATGCAGAAGCCCTCTACACCAACATTCCACACAAAGATGGACTACAAGCCGTCAGGAACACTATCCCCGATAATGTCATGGCAAACCTGGTGGCTGAACTTTGTGACTTTGTCCTCACCCATAACTATTTCACATTTGGGGACAATGTATACCTTCAAATCAGCGGCACTGCTATGGGTACCCACATGGCCCCACAGTATGCCAACATTTTTGTGGCTGACTTAGACCAACGCTTCCTCAGCTCTCATCCCCTAATGCCCCTACTCTACTTGCCCTACATTGATGACATCATCATCTGGACCCATGGAACAGAAGCCCTTGAGGAATTCCACCATGATTTCAACAATTTCCATCCCACCATCAACCTCAGCCTGGACCAGTCCACACAAGAGATCCACTTCCTGGACACTAAGGTGCTAATAAGCGATGGTCACAAACACCACCCTATACCGGAAACCTACTGACCGCTATTCCTACCTACATGCCTCCAGCTTTCATCCAGACCACACCACATGATCCATTGTCTACAGCCAAGCTCTATGATACAACCGCATTTGCTCCAACCCCTCAGACAGAGACAAACACCTACAAGATCTCTATCAAACATTCTTACAACTACAATACCCACTTGCTGAAGTGAAGAAACAGATTGACAGAGCCAGAAGAGTACCCAGAAGTCACCTACTACAGGACAGGCCCAACAAAGAAAATAACAGAACGCCCCTAGCCATCACCTTCAGCCCCCAACTAAAACCTCTCCAACACATCATCAAGGAACTACAACCTATCCTGAAGGATGACCCATCACTCTCACAGATCTTGGGAGACAGGCCAGTCCTTGCTTACAGACAGCCCCCCAACCTGAAGCAAATACTCACCAGCAACCACACACCACACAACAAAAACACTAACCCAGGAACCATTCCTTGCAACAAAGCCCGCTGCCAACTGTCTCCACTTATCTATTCAGGGGACACCATCATAGGGACTAATCATATCAGCCACACTATCACAGGCTCGTTCACCTGCACATCCACCAATGTGATCTATGCCACCATCATGTGCCAGCAATGCCCCTCTGCCATGTACATTGGTAAAACTGGACAGTCTCTACGTAAAAGAATAAATGGACAAATCAGATGTCAAGAATTATAACATTCATAAACCAGTCGGAGAACACTTCAATCTCTCTGGTCACTCGATTACAGACTTAAAAGTTGCAATATTACAACAAAAAGACTTCAAAAACAGACTCCAACGAGAGACTGCTGAACTGGAATTAATTTGCAAACTGGATACAATTAACTTAGGCTTGAATAGAGACTGGGAGTGGATGGGTCATTACACAAAGTAAAACTATTTCCCCATGTTTATTCCCCCCCTCTTCCTCAGACGTTCTTGTCAACTGCTGGAAATGGCCCACCTTGATTATCACTACAAAAGGTCCCCCCAGCCCCGCTCTCCTGCTGGTAATAGCTCACCTTAAGTGATCACTCATTACAGTGTGTATGGTAATTCTCATTGTTTCATGTTCTCTGTGTATATAAATCTCCCCACTGTATTGTCCACTGAATGCATCCAATGAAGTGAGCTGTAGCTCACGAAAGCTTATGCTCAAATAAATTTGTTAGTCTCTAAGGTACCACAAGTCCTCCTTTTCTTTTTGTGAATACAGACTAACACGGCTGCTACCCTGAAACCTGTGTTTTTGGGTAGTTCAACAAGACATCTTGCAGCCTCAAGTCTTGACTATCTAATTTGTTGTTAGGGCAACTGCTGGCTTAAGAGAATGTTCAAAACAAACGTTCACTTTCTTTTTCTAGCTACGAGTTCTGCCCCCTTGTTTAAGATATTATAATACTACATTTCTCCATCCACCTGCCAGGATTATCAATCAATCCCAGAATATTGTGTATTGTAAAACATAAGGGCCAGCTCCTGCCCTCGGTTGCACCTGGGTCACACTCCGTTACACACCAACAGAATGTGGCCCCAAATGTGCAAAATAAAGATATGTTGCAACTCGAGCTATGAGAATTACAGATTTTTCAGTGTGGTGGTTGAACTTAAAGAAAAAAAAATTGGTTCGGATCAACCCGAAACAGATTTTTTTTCCAGTTTCTTTGGTAAACTGGAAAAGTAACACACATAGAAATCATTTGGGATCACATGAAACTTTCTGTTCAAACCAAAATGCTTCATTTTATCTTTGTGGGTTTCATAACATATTTAAAACAGAATAAAATTGAGTAACATTCCAAAATGAAAAAGTCTTTCTGAAACAAAAAAGTGAAAACATTTTGTTTTGACTTTTCTCTTTTTTCAAAAAAATTTATTCGACCGAAACAATTAGCAGAAATCGACCCAGATCTATCAATTGTTTCGGTCCACCTGCATTGGAATTTTTCAGTGTAAAAAAATAATTTGCATTAAAAATTTCACCCAGCTCTAATTGCAACCAATTCCCCCATGAGCTTTGCTTGAGATCTAAACAACTGGGAATTCTATGGTCAAACAACAATTATTTAAGGACAGCAGATGTTGAATTTCAAAAAAATTACAGCTTTATAACCATTAATACACAAATTGTCAACATCATGTCAAAATATACAACATAAATATTCTTAAATCAAACTCCAATAAATTCTCAAGCAGCACCTTTTTGGTACTTTGCCTTTCTGTAAATTTCAATTATTATGGGCGGAAATACTTTTTCACCAGTTTGTGAAATCGACGTTTACCAACATTTACGAATAAAAATTGAATTCTTCCAAGCCTAACTATATTTTCCATTGTCCAGGAAGCTTAGTATTTTTCCCTCAGGAGGTCGACATAATAGGAATCATTTAGATCCTTTACGATAACTGGAATTCAGATAGGTCAGCCTCAGTGTTACCTGCATGGTGTTTGTCGGATTCATTCTATTAGTTCGGTTTGGTTAACTACTTCACATACTCCAACAATTCTTCCACTTGGAATGAGTGGGGATACCTTGCATGAGCGTAAGGATGAGCTGGACTGTTTGTCAGGCAATCTACCACCCCGAATAGAGCAAAGAAAATCCTAAGTACAGAGGAAGGCTTAGCCATGATCAAATTGGAACAAAAAAACTGCTGTCCATGTAATGTTTAAAAGAAGAACATCACAATGTGTAGCGTTGCGGCAGTGTAATGACACGGGGTTGAGCCTCATTTTTAAATGATTCTCTTTGAGGAAAAAAGGCGTTTTTTAAAGAAAAAGCCCTTTCTGCAAAGGCAGCTGTTAGCAGTTTGAAAATGACTGTTTAAAACAACAGCTTGGATGGAAATGCCACCATGTGATGTCAAATGAGGTCAGAAGTTTCTTCACATTCTAAGAAAGAAAGTTTCATATTTCAGAATGATTTGTTCTTATGTCTAGAAAGCATATGCCCTATAAGAAGGTTCACAGCCTCTAAAAGACTAGCCCTTTTCTTTTGTTTCTTGAACAACCCTCTTATTTGGTTAAAAGATTAACCACAAGTGGTTATTGTCATGGAAATACAGTACAATTTCTCAGTTATGCACAGCCAAGATTTCTAATAGAGTGATGGAAAGGGCAGGAGCTTCACAGAATGGGGGAATATAAATTAATAAACGAGACGATCTATTTAAAATATGACCCCTCTGACCGTGGGGGATTGTTGTTTTTTTTTTTTATTGAGGAGTGAGAAGAAACAGCACGGATGAACAGAAGCGTAATCTCCTTGGGACAGTATTCCTGGCTGAACTCTGCGGGTGTACTCTTTGTTTGTTCTCACTGTGCATCTTGTGAAGCTTAAATATAAACAATTTTTTTTCACTCTTAACATCTTTTACTTAATACCCTGTGCAATGTTTACACTGCATGTTAAATTGTCTGCTTTCTCATCCTTGGAATACAGAGAATCAAAGGACACATTGCTACCAGCTGCAGCTTCCAACAGAAATACAGGACGTCTCATTCACCTCCCAATGACACTGGTTTTAAACCAGTCTCTCTCCACTGACTTCCTCCTGATTTACACCAGTGTAAGTGTGAGGCGAATCAGGACTAGGAGATCCTCATGTATGGAAATGGCTGAAATTAATTTTCCATTAAAAAACAAGGAATTTGGGCCAGGTTTTTAAAGGTATCTAGGTGCCTAAAGATGCAGATAGGCATCTAGTGGGATTTTCCAGAGCACGTAGGCACCTAACTCCCATTGGCCACTAGGCACCTATCTGCATCTTTAAGCACCTGAAGACCTTTAGAAATCTGGTCCTAGATACTCATCTGGTGTAACTCAACATAACTTCACTGAAATCAACTCATTTTAGGAATCACCACTCAGGTCAGTGGAGCTGTACTGATTTACACCATCTGAAGATATGGCCCAGAGTCCATTTTCATTTGCAAGTGTTTGGAAGGGCTTTTACTAGCATCCAATGCAGCACAAAATCCTCCAGAATGTGCTGTAAAACTGGATGTATTAAATTAGCTTTGATTAATTAGCTATTCCGGATTGCATATTATTCTGTTAACTGCAGCACAGCTTGAAAAAAAAAATTGACAGAAAGCCATACGAAATACACATTTATGGAAAGCAAGACTAAAGACCATCAGGGGCCAGATCCTCAGCTGATGTAAACTCATGTAACTCTATTGACCTCAATGAAACTTTGACCTCACTTTGACTTCAAAGGATCTGCGCTCATTTCCATCAGCTGAGCATCTGCCTCCAGAAATCAGAAAGAAAAATGAAGGGATCGGGAATGAAGTTAGCCATTGGGAAGCAAGAATGAAGAGGCTGTGGGGGGGGGGGAAAAAAATAAAACTGGGATTTTAGTAAAACGCTGAAGCTTGGGAAAGTGCAGCTTCTAGCCACTCTTGTTTTAATAGCGAATACTTTACTTCGCAAATGCAAATACAGCTTTGCCTGCAAAGCGACTCCTCGGATCTTTCCCATGAGCATCATGCGTTAAGGGAATCCCTCTAGAGCCGGTGACTATGTGTCACAAGACAGTGGTTACCTGCAAAAGCTTCTTTCTCCAGCAGATGACATAAAGCTGGGCCAGGCAAGTAAGTTAATTAATAACGCTGTCTTCCATTCAGTACCTTGACTCTGCCGCCTGCTCTGACTCTTACTGTCCCTAAGGCAGATACTAGTGTGTAGGCAGCATTATTCACTTTCTATTTGTGCAGATGAGCAGAGCAGCAGGCAGAAAATTAAGTTCACAAGAACTTTCATTTCATGACTCATAAAAGATTAGCTCTTCTTTGCATCACTTGCCTCATCTGTTCCATCATCATCCTGGATCAACAGATATCCAGATCACACGTTAGTCAATTAGCCTCTCCCTACTGACAGCCTATAAAAGATTGGAGTGTCACTTGTGAAGCCCTTGTTTTGCTACTGTGAGCCATTAAAATTGCCATGACCTGAGATTCCCCAGATGATGCAGGGGCAAAGATCCACCATCAGACAAGAGGGCTACCATGGACTTGTTCTGGGAGGTGAAATTCTCTCCTGGGCAGATCAACCAGTACAAGGCCCATCACCACTTAAAATCCCACTTGAAACCTATAATCTAGGGCCCAATCCAACTTCCATTGAAATCAGTGGGAGTCTTTTCACTGAGTGCACTGGGAATTGGATCCATCTCCTAATCTGCTCCATTTTCAGAGTCATGGGTGGACACTGGTCCCGTTCAAGATCTATTGGCTAAAAACGCAAAAGCAATTTTAAAGAGATAGATGTGGAAAAAATGACAGCCCATCATTCCTGTTGCTTCGCTCCCCACCCTTAGGGGAAGAAGGGTGTTACCTCTTGTTCATTAAAAGTGAGCCTGGATCTAAACTCGGAGCTCTTGCTTAGTTTTCTAGGGAAAATTGTTCAAACAGCTACATAGAGAAAATGCAATTCTAAAAGCCCATTGCAGAAATCCGTGGGTAGGTTAGAAATGCCAGCTCTCAACACTGGCTCGAACTCAGTGGCACTGCTCACAGAGCACTGTGCCGCTCGGCATCAGTAAGGGTGGCAACGTTTGGTTCACCCGGGGCTCCCATCAGCAGGTCTCTCTCACTTGTGAGCGATGTTACACTGAACGCCTGAATGAGGCGGTCGTCAGAATACATCAGGGAGGGAGAAGAGCTGTTTCAGCTAAAGAACAATGTTGGCAGAAGAACAAATGGGGATGAATGGACCCTGAGGAAATTAGGCTGGAAATCAGAAGAAGGTTTCTAACTGGCAGAGGAGTGAGGTTCTGGGACGGCCTCCCCATAAGAGGAGCGGGGGCAGGAAACCCTAACTGATTTTAAGACAGAGCTTGATAAATTTATGAACAGGATCGTATGCCGAGGTTGCCCGTGATAGCTGGGACTGGACTGCATGACCAGGAGGTCCCATCCCATCCTACGCTCTTATGGTCTTACAGGGATGATCCTCTGATGCCAAGTCACATCAGGAAGAAAGAGACGATGGAGGAGAAGAAGAAGATGATAAGATCACGTTGATGTGCCTGAATGGCTGGGGAAGTCGCATGGCGTATTCAGATACCCAACTCATAGCATACATTGGCTGTTTGTTGAGCTGCTTAGCTTGCACTATTAAAAACAAACAAATAAAAAAAAGGGTGTGGAATCCGAAGGATGGGATGTGACATCTCATTTGATCTCTGCTGTACCTCTGTCTTAGTTCCTTTCTGCTCTTCTTGATACCCCAGCAACACAGACTCCGAAAGGGCCTCCTGCTAAGTCCAAGTGTGTCGACTGAAATTTCAGCCCAGCCGACCCCAAAAGATCACTGCTGCAAGCCAGCAGCTAGATTTCTAATTCCAGCAGCAGGAAAAGAACTGTGCCTAGCCATGCAGCAAGGGTCTGCCACAAAAGCCCCCTTTTTTCTTCCAATTCCCTTCCTATATCTTTCTTTCTGCCAGTCGTGTGTGTATCCTGATTTGTTGCAAATGGTTGTGTTTGTGAATAAGCCATAAAATTTGATCCGGATTCCAGTGTATTTGCACTGCAAGTGAGCCATCAAATATTTCAGTGATCTCCTGTGGCAGTTTCCTGCATGCTATGTCAGGACAGCTGAATCCCTTAAATTGTACAAAGGATGAAAACAAATCTCTGGGCTGCACTAATGTGGGTTGTGACGGGGCATTTGGGACTAGGGCTAACATATAACAGATCTTCCCGACAATGACATTCCTACCCAATAAACCCCAAGCAACCCGAATAACGCCCCGAAACAACACTCAAACAAATCAACACAAAACAAGTCCATCTAAAAAGGCAAAAACAAAAACACAACCCCAAGGAGAGTTTTTACCCCAAAGAGGAAGAAGTGCCAGTGACCTCATTGAGTCCACTAGGGATTTTGCTAGTGCTGTTGATACTATAGTGATGGGCAGCAGGCTAAAACCCTTAGAGAGGCAGAAATAACCATGCCAAGGCCTTTTCAGTGACTAACTCAGAAAACCTGTAAACATATTTAATCCTTGGCAAAAGTCTGTGTTGGCATTCTTGTGGTATAGCCTTTATAGTGTGGGTCTGTCTTGTCTATTTAGACTGTAAGGTCTTCAGGGCAGGGACCGCCTACTACACCATCTGTACGGCACTTTGCACAATGGGCCCTGGAGTGGGGCTGCCGCCCCACTCCTGAAGAACAGGGATTAAAAGCAACCCTGAAGAGAGCTGCGGCTGTGAAAGGCTAGGCTGATTGGGGGAAGCAGCTACAGCTGGCCCTAGAAAAGGGCTGTAAACTAGGAGCTGAGCGAGTCTCTCTGGCTCTGGAGGGAGAAGGACCTGGCTGCCTGGGAGAGAAGGGTACCTGAGGCAGAGCAGTGCTGGGGAAGGGCAAAGGGAGCTGGGGAGCTCCAGCCTGGTAAAACCCCAGGCTGAGGCCTTGGTAAAGGCCCAAAAGGTACTGGGGCTGCAAAGGGGCAGCCCGGGGATAGGCAAAGGCAGCAGGTCCTAACCCCTTGCCAATGATGAGTGGCCATTACAGACTGCAGTCTGCCCCAGTGAGCATTGGCTAGATGACGGGCAGTAGCCACTGAGGCAAGGTGGGTTTAGAGGGTTGGGGGTTCCCCTGGGAGGGGAGACCCAGTTTGGGGGTACTGCGAGGGCAGAACCCAGGATAAGGGGCACCCGGGTCTGGGAGGGACACGGGGCCAGTGGCAGGTGAGACACTGGCCGGGAGGAGGCGCTCCATATGCTGGAGAGCTAATTCCCAAGATGACCAGCAGGAGGTGCCGCGCCGGGTCATTGACTTTGCTACAGGCCCCCATGCTTGGTTGGCCCTTAGGCACTGCTGTAATAAACACGATTAATAATAAATAAACTAATAATAAAATAATAATAATGAATAACAAACATTATACTCTCAGATTTCCCACTGAGATCAAGAGGAGCTTGGGAGGTGCAAGGAATAGGACTTAGACCCATGTTGTGGTTTTCCCTTTGACAGAACAAGTAATCAGGTTTGTCTGCAGAGAAAGTCCAGAGAGCAGCAATTTTTATATATTTTTAAAATGAGGATGTTTCAGACTGTAAAGCCATTTTCCTCTATGTTCGCATGAAGGCGTTTTCAACAGCTGCCGTGGAAAACAGGACAGCTAAGAAAAGGATCTCTCTGTTTATCTGTGTGCACTTTCAAAGTCACTGCTCTCTGAAATATGTACGGTTAAATGTGCCCCAATGCAGTTAGTGTTTTGAAATAATCATCTGAGAGAACGAGGCATTCAGCCCGCTTTCACGGGATGGTGAAAAACTGGGTCACTTGTTAAAGAGCTGTATAGAGGGAGCTGGTTGATCTCATTCCTAACTAAAGCATACTATATTTAACAGCAATTGCATGGGCGTATCGATATATAAATATTGCTTTCAAGGCATTCTTCGTTCATCATAGATTTAACCAATGATCATGTTAATCTTTTATTAAAATTAATGATAATGTAGCGCAAAGTATATTTTGCATGTATTATAATTATGCAGGTGGTTCACAATGTACAGGCAATCTTTGTCATTCCTTCTTGCAAGCTTCAGAGCGGCATTTGAGCCAATAATCCACCTCTGTCACAGCAAAATGACTAAGCAAATAGGAACAATATTTCTCAGTCTTTGAAAGTAGCTCTTTTAGCCAGGCTTGGTTGTGTTTAAGGGTCTGATCCTGTGAGGGTCCCCTAGAAGGGGCTGCTGGAGGCCCTTTGGTACCTTCCCCGAGGCACGCAGCCCCCCTGCATGATCAGACCTAAAGCTATGGCTATACTGCAGCTGGGAGGTGTAATTCCCAGCTCGGGAAGCGTACACATGCTAACTCTAGTGCACTGAAAATAGCCGTGTGGCTACAGGGGCGTTGGCAGCAGCTCAGGTACAAGCCCAGCTGAAATCCTAGGTACATGCTCAGGGAGCTACCCCCAGCTGCCATGCTGCTATTTTTAGCATGCTAGCTGGAGCAGAGCTCGAGCATGTATGTCTATCCACGCTGGGAATGACACTCCCAGCTGCAGCACAGGTGTGCCCTATGCGTAAATAGTTGATGTTATTGATTTATTGTGATGTATGAGATCTCAAAGGCACTGACCCATGCTCTGGCTTCTCTGTCATAAATTCAATTACACAACCATACCCCCACTCAAATGCCAGCTAACAGACAATCCCCTCCTGCCCTAACACATCCCCAGCAGAAAACAACACTAAATCCCTCTCGGTCACGGCAGGCAGCTCAGCAAGCCCTTCAAATACCTGCAGACACTTCGGATGACTCAGGAGAAAGCACGATTTAACATTCTGATTCAATTCTCCAGGAGAAGAGGAAATGTGAATGAGAAATGGTAACTTCAAACAGCATTAAAATCTAATTGTGTGTGCTCGTGTGGCACCGAAGACAAGACTTTACAGAGCAAGAATTCTCCACTAGAGTTTTATTTTAAAAGGACATTAAAAATGAAGACACACTAGAAAAGCCAAGCCTAATCAAGAGAACAAAAGCCCCAAAGATTGTATGTGTATGCTTAAACTTTAAAGTCACCAGGACTGCGCATTTGCTTAAACTTAAGCACATAATTCAGCGCTTTGCTGCATAAGAGCTAAAGAGCACCAGAAGATAAAGGGTTAACTGGGATAGGCTCAGAGCCAAACCATAATGAAAAAACCTCTTACCCATGATGTTCCATTGTTTTGGAGACATTTACATGCATGATTTGGGGGGTAAGGTCCTCCACTACTGTGTATCAGCAAAGCTCTATTGACTTCAAAGGAGATGTACTGATTTACCCTAGCTGAAGATCTGGCCCCGAAGGGTCCTCCGTGTGAAAACAGGATGCTCTTGATAAATTAACAGACAATTCTCCTCAATGGGAAAGAGCTGTTTCTCTCACCCACTGTAAAACCTAGCACAACACTCACAATAGTTGAGGGCTCATGAGATATTAACACACTGATGGACCACAACACGCAGAAGAGTTTCATTAGTAGATCTGTATGTTAGTCAGGCTGTAAGATGCAGCAGCCGGATGATATAGACATCAAAAGATCAGTGTGAAAACTACTAGTTGCTATCAATAATATTACATTCTTTTTTAATTTTTATTTTTCTATAATTGTGAAGGATAATATCCATGTTTACTTTTAAGCATTTTTTTCCTATTTTTATAGATTTAAATGTCCACAATTGCAGGAAATTATGGGGAGGGACAGAACATCAGGCAAGAAAGTGGTCAGACAATAATGATTTAATGACACTAGATGTTGAAATTCAACAAGTTAAAGCTTTATAACCATTGAAATATAAACACAACATCATATGTCCAAATATACAGTGCAAGTATCCTTAAACCAAACTCTAATAAATTCTCAGGCAGCAGGTTTCTTACTCTGCCTATCTGTAAATTTTGATCATCGATGGAAATATTTGTTGTCGGTTTGTGTGTGTGTGGTGAAATCTATGTTTACTGACATTTACCAGTCAAAATCTAATCCTTCCAAGCCTAATAATATTGTACTTAAAATGCAGCCATTGCATCCCAGCTGTATCAACACTGCAGCTCTTTAAATGCCAGAAGAACAATCCTCTTTCCAACACACGTACGCTATTGCCTAGTGTAGCACAAGCCTTTAATTCCTTTTCCATTCGGAACAGCACAGCTGTCAAGCGAAGTGACAGCCTGTCAGCAAGGAGAACGCCCCCCACCCCCATGCCCAATTTACAGAGAACTGAATTACAGCACAGCAGTCCTGGTGTATTCTCCACAAGGCTGTTTGCCTCCATATGTTGTGTCAAAACATAACATGAATAAATGAAGATGTTCCTGGAAAGTATTTCATTAGGGGCTGGGAGAGATGGGCACACATGTCAATATCTCTTACATCACACCTACTCCTTCCAATGTGCCCCACCCTCTAGCTCCTGTTTATTACAGAGGGGCAATTATTTCAACGTTAGCCCGAGTAACGGGGCTGTGCTTTCATGTCTCATCAGAATACACATTTCACTGAGCTCTGTCTGCCTACATCCAAGTCACTTCTGCCCTAGTTACCTTAAACGAGAGGTCACCAACATACATCTGAGCAGGCATGGTATGGTATTTACCAGCGGTGGATTTACCAGGTCAAATAATGTTTTGGGGTTTTTTTTAAAATCGCTCCAGGAAAACCTAGTTAGTCTCCATTTACGGCATTTTCTATTTTAAAAACTGTTTTGTTAATGCACACCCCATTACATTTCGTTTTAGTTACCTATTCCAATTGTGGTTACATATGGCTGCGGATTAATTTAGGGTTGTGCAAAGAAAAAAGTTAAACTGCAGTAGACATATTTAATATATATGATTATAAACCTGAGCATCAGAATATCTGTGTACATTTCGGTTTGGTATTTTCTTAAGGAGGTTATAGGTGTCATGACTCAGATGTCAGTTTTCAATATTTTATCAACAATAATCAAAAACATGGAATTGACAATAATGCAGAGCAGCCATCAGAAACATGCAGAGTTGCAGATTACCACTCCAGGTCCTTTTGGCCACGCAGCATCCTGTAGCAGAAGACCAATTTTGATGTAGCGGATAGACCAAGCCTATTCCTCAGTTTTGAATGGATGTATCCAACGTTTGAAAAGATTCGTTCTATGCCCACTGAATTTGCTGGACCACCAGTTCTATGAAGTCAGATGGAATATCAGCATTCTTCAAATACTTCCATCATGTTACAGGGGAAACTTTTTCCTTGATAGTGGATGAAAACATTGATTTTGGATATGGAGTTTCTTCTACTTTAAATGCAAGTAAATATGGCAGAAAGTCGGGATTTTTGCTGAGCAACCACTGCCTGGCAATTTCTTCTTGTTCAGCTGACAATTTCTTTCCTGCATATTTTGGATGAAGGAGTTTGGTCAACATGTGTACAGGAGTAATGGCCTCATGAAATCTCTTTTGTACTTTTGCTTTGTGTGCTGCAAGATCTTCATTTATCACTAGATCCAACCATATTTCGCATGCAACAGCAATTGCTGATGTGTCCCTTTGGAGTGTGTCAAATGCCCCGGCAATTGGTTTCAACTGATTGATCAAGTTCTTTGCTTCTTGGTAAATCCCTTGATTAATTATATTGACCACTCTCTCTTCAAGTTCTGCCTCATGATCACTCACAATCCTGAGATAATGTGGCTGATTTTTAATGTATGTTTCCAGACATGTTATTTGACTGTTCCATTGTGCGTCACCAGGGATTTGGGGTTGTACAGATCCTTAGCATTCTTTTAACCAGGCTGCAGGCTGATGGTGATTACAAAAATACTTTTGTAAATCTACAACACGTGTCACCAAAGCACTTGGGGTAAGGTCTTGTCCAAGCAGATTGAGTCAATGTGATGCACATCTATACGTAACTAATGTGTCGTCATCTAGTTCCAAATCACTTCTGATACTTTGCATCGTTCTCTCATTGTCTGTCAGGTAGCTCTTAACACCACAACCATACAGTTCATTGGCTAAATCCTTGGCTTCTCTTGCCAGTGTAGCATAGTACTTTTCAGTCTTCCTATTACTTCCAGGATCAACTGCCGATACATAAACCACAGTTTTCCCTATCTGCACCCAGTTCGCTATCACTGGGTCACTGTGCACATTACTCCAGCCATCTTGTATTAACGTAACTGCTTTTCCATGTAATTCATGGCGTGCTTCCACCCTCAAACCATCAGTAACGGTGTCTAACAGTTCACCTGCCACCTGCTTTCAACTGGGTGCTTTGTAGCCTGGCCTTAGGCAGCAGATCATTGCTTGAAACGTTGGATGCTCAATAACAGAAAAGGGAATATTACAGCCATAAAAAAAATTCTGCAATTTTCAAATCTATCTTTCGTTTCAGTTCTGGAGTTGGTTTTGTTACCAACATATGCCTTCGTGGTTGAAAAACCGTGGCACTTCCTCCTCGTTGTCTTTGGCCAACCTGGATCTGGCTTTCTTTCAATGTGCTTGGCAATGGTAGTGCAGTATTGTCCATACCCTTTGTCCTTAGCAGCTGATTCTAATACTTGCACACGTTTAGCCAAAGTCAGTGGTTCCGGTATCTCACTGTTCTTTTCGCTGCATTTTGCAAAATGTTTCCTCATACGGTCCGCCTTCCCACTCACTTTTTCTTTGCAATTTCAGCATCTAAGACTCTCTGTGCCACCTTCCTGAACTCTCTCATGAACCCATGAATCGGGTCAAGTGGTCTTCCACCTTTGCGCATCTTGAAATATTTCAACGTGAGTCACGGTACTCACATTGTTCAGCTCCAACACTTGCACTCCAGCCAGCCAGGTCGAGAGAGAGTACTGGACTGGGCAGTACGTTTGGCAGTTTACCTCAGAGAGAAACTTCTCAACCTGGGAATCCCCCTTCTTTGTTTACTAAACAAACACCTAATTTTCACTGCTAAACGCAGAAGGGGAACTCCCAGATTGAGAAGGTTCTCTTTGAGGTAGCCAAGACAACAGCACTCAGCTTTAAGTAGAGGCTCTTTTGGATTTTATTTTATTCCCTTTCATTAGAACTAAACAGACCAGATTACTGCAAATCCAGTATCAGATTGTTAACTATTTTTCAGTCATTTTCATTCATGTATTCTAATAAAATCCCAGGTTCTGGGTTTAAACCAGTATTCACCAGCTCCCCGGCCAACTCTTAATCCCAGTCCTGGATTAAAAATGAATTTCTCAGCATGGGGGGAGGAGTGGGAATCGCAGCCCCCTCTCATTATTCTGCTTCATTACAGGAGTCTCCTAACCTGCCCTTTGCCAAAGAAGATGCATTATAAAGTGGGAGAGCACAAGAAAGCAGCTGATCCGTATACAGTAAAGCATGTAGCCAGGGAGCTGCCTACCCATTCCCAACCTTCCTCCTCATCTCCCCCCAACTCCAGCTGACTGAGGGTACACAGAGATGCACAGCCCCACACATAGCCCTTCGTCAGCAATGCTGCGTCAAGCCTGGCACTCTGCGCCCCAGGAGGCCTGCACACTTGCCCTTTGCAAACCGTCATGCCCTGTTACCTGCCTGGCCGGTACTCTGAGCAGATGCATCTGCCCACCCTAGGCCAGCCCCTGCTGTGCTTACCCCTTCCTTAGCCAAAACCCTCTCTGAAGTCCAGGGGAGCCTGGGGAAGGCTGAATGACTGCAGGCAGCACCAGCCTGGCTGCTTATGGATAACGAGCAAGAATTACCTTGGGGTGCACTCCCCCCTCCCCTGCCCATTTCAGAAAGAAAAAGGCCCCGGTTCACAGCGCTGGGGCTAGCAAAGGCGGAGGGGACACCAAGCACGCCAGTGCCTAGACACCACGGAGAGGGGCGCTACAGAACAGCCCCGGGGGAGGTGGACAGACAGACCGGCTCCATAGACAGACAGACAGACATACCCCACACCAGGGCTGGCTCCCAGCTGCAGGTCTGAGCCCTGCCCCCCTCTGAGCAGCCCTTGGCCCCCTCCGGCGCCAGCCCCTCACCTTGTGCAGCTTCCACATGGCGCCCAGGGCCTTGACCTCGTGGCTGGAGTGCTTGCCCTCCTCCAGGCACTGGTAGCACACGGGCACCTTGCACTGCACGCAGTACATGCTGTGGTTCTCCAGCTCGTGGTCCGTGCAGGTGGAGATCTTGCGGGGGCTGAGCCGGCGGCTCACCCGGCCCTGGGCCGGCGGCAGCAGGCGGTGCTTGGCCAGCGGGCCGCGGGGCGGGTGGCAGCGCAGGCGGCAGGGCTCGCAGTAGAAGACGTCGCACTGCTCGCACATCACCGTGGCCTCCTTGGGCGCCTTCTCGCACAGCTGGCAGCGCAGCGCGGCCGCCTTGCTCTGCTGGTAGCGGTCGATCACCCCCTCCAGCACCCGGTTCTTGGGGAAGCCGCGCAGCCCCCGCTCGTCCAGGATCAGGCTGCGGTGGCACTGCGGGCAGGTGAGGCAGGCGTTGCGGGGCACGGGGGCCAGGGCGGCCGGCGGCGGCGGCAGGTGGGGCGGCGGCGGCGCGGCCGGCGGGAAGACCCGCACCCCGTTGGGGGACTTCTGGCACGGGGTGGTGGGCGCGCTGGCGAAGCCGCCGTAGGAGCCGTAGCCGCTGTCCGCCTCGCTGTACAGGCTCATCTTGTCCAGGTCCAGGTAGTCGTAGTCGGAGACGCCCGAGGCCCGGCGGCTCTGCGGGGACTCGGCCTCGGGCGTCTGCACCAGGATGTTGCGGGCGCAGGCCTGGCACAGGCTGTGCGAGCAGGGCAGGATGAGGGGCTCCCGGTAGAAGGAGCCGCACACGGGGCATTTCAGCTCCTCTTCCATCTCTTCCATCGGCGGCGGGGAAGGGCGCGGAGCGGAGCCGGCGCGGGGAGTCTTTGCGCAGCGCCCTGGCCAGCGAGCGCCCGCCCGCACCGCCGCCGCCGCTCCACTGCCGGCCCGCCGCCCCGCGGGCCCGCCCCATTGGCCGCCGCCGGCCCCGCCCCCCCGGCGCCATTGGCTCGGCCCGCCCGCCAGGCTCCGCCCCTGCAGACTGCGGGGGGAGAGGGGGGCGCTGCGGGAGAAGGGGCGGCGGCGGCGCCCCTGAGGCGTGAGGGGCTCCGTTCCCAGCGGCCCCCGCGCGGGACTCTCTCCGGTTTCCCAATGCGCCCCTCCCGTTGGCCTGCGCGAGTCTGGCTCTCGCTGTGCAGCGCCGCGCACAGTTGGGCCACTGGCTCAGCTGGGGCCCCGAGGGGCCCTTGTCGTATGAATAAGGGCCCCCCCAAGTTCAGCCTGCCACTTCCTCCCTCCCGTCTGCTCCGAAGCCCCCCGGGCCCAGGCCCCTGCGCCTTCTGCGACCTAAAGTTGGCAGCCAGCCCCCCTGTGCTCTGCAGCAGCCTAGGGCAATCCCTTCCTTGGACAAGTGGGCAGGGGGAAAAGTGGTCATCTGGTACATTGCCAAGACAACAAAATCCAGTCTTCATAAGCCTCTTTATGAGCAAGGCATAACAATCCCCTCTGGTCGGGATGCTACAGCACCCTCCAGAGAAGGTGACATACTCCACCGGGGCAGGATTGTCTCTCTTCATTATTCCCCCTTGTTTTCGACACTGGAGCTGAGACAAGCTTAGTACAAGTCTTACAGTCTCTGGGAGAGAGGTCTCGTGGGCTCCCCTGTTAGAAGTAGACATAGAGACTACAAAGGTCCCTGAACCTAAGCTGGAAACACACAGAGCAAGTCTAGCACTGTACGTGTGTATGTGTGAATCTCTCCTTATTGGGTACATGTAGCGTGGTGTTAGACACAACAGAATACTTCACTGGAGTTTCTCAGGAAAGCTCCCTCGGTGAGCATTTGCAAAATAATGTTAACAGTTTTGCTTCTATCTTATCGCTGAGCTGTGTTAATTTCCTCTAGATATTATTGCAAAACATGCATCTTGAAATCCCTCTATAGTAAGATTCCCTATAAATAGCTGTGTACAGCATTGATTTACTTGGTGAAGAAATCTATAGGGTCTGGAGTAAGGAGGAAACTAATTGTTTCAAAATGCAGAGAACAAAAGTGGAATTTAATTTAAAAAGTGTCTTGCAACCTTTGCATGCTCTGACTTTTATAACTTAAAGCACTTACCGATTGGGGCACTGCCAATGTGTTCGATGAAAAAAGTAAGATATATAGAGAGTTCTACATTCTTGCAATGAATATGTTTTTCTTTAGACCCCCCCATATGGTATTTACTGTAGGTCCCATATAAGAACTATATAGTGATACAAAATGTACTAGTCCAGCGGATAATCACAGAATCATAGCAATGTAGGTCTTGAAGAGATGTTGAGAAATCACCAAGTCCAGCCCTCTGTGCCGAGGCAGAACCAAATAAACCTAGATTGTCCCTGATAGGAGTTTGTCCAACACATTGTTAAAAATCCCCAATGATGGATATTCCACAGCCTGTCCTTGGAAGCCTGTTCCAGAGCTTAACTATCCATAGAGGTAGAAAATTTTTCCTATCTAACCTAAATCTCCCTTGCAGCAGATTAAGTCTATTACTTCTTGTCCTACCTACTGTGGACATGGAGAACAATTGATCACTGTCCTCTTTATAACAGCCCTTCAAGTATTTAAACTTTTAAGCCCTTAATTGTCAGGTCCCTCCTCAGTCTTCTTTTCTCAAGACTAAGCATGCTCAGTGTTTTTAACTTTTCCTCATAGGTCAGGTTTTCAAAACCTTTCATCATTGCTGTTGCTCTCCTCTGGACTCTCTCCAATTTGTTCACATCTTTCATAAATTGTGGCACCCAGAACTGGACACAGTCCTCCAGCTGAGGCCTCACAAGTGCCAAACAGAGTGGGAGAATTACTTCCCATACCTTATCATAGAATCATAGAATATCAGGGTCGGAAGGGACCTCAGGAGGTATCTAGTCCAACCCCCTGCTCAAAGCAGGACCAATCCCCAGCTAAATCATCCCAGCCAGGGCTTTGTCAAGCCTCACCTTAAAAACCTCAAAAGAAGGAGATTCCACCACCTCCCCTAGGTAACGCATTCCAGTGCTTCACCACCCTCCTAGTGAAAAAGTTTTTCCTAGTATCCAACCTAAACCTCCCCCACTGCAACTTGAGACCATTACTCCTTGTTCTGTCATCTGCTACCACTGAGAACAGTCTAGATCCAACCTCTTTGGAACCCCCTTTCAGGTAGTTGAAAGCAGCTATCAAATCCCCCCTCATTCTTCTCTTCCATAGACTAAACAATCCCAGTTCCCTCAGCCTCTCCTCATAAGTCATGTGTTCCAGTCCCCTAATCATTTTCGTTGCCCTCTGCTGGACGCTTTCCAATTTTTTCACATCCTTCTTGTAGTGTGGGGCCCAAAACTGGACACAGTACTCCAGATGAGGCCTCACCAATGTCGAATAGAGGGGAACGATCACGTCCCTCGATCTGCTGGCAATGCGTCTACTTATACAGCCCAAAATGCCATTGGCCTTCTTGGCAACAAGGGCACTCTGTTGACTCGTATCCAGCTTCTCGTCCACTCTAACCCCTAGGTCCTTTTCTGCAGAACTGCTGCCGAGCCATTCGGTCCCTAGTCTGTAGCGGTGCATGGGATTCTTCCATCCTAAGTGCAGGACTCTGCACTTGTCCTTGTTGAACCTCATCAGATTTCTTTTGGCCCAATCCTCTAATTTGTCTAGGTCCCGCTGTATCCTATCCCTATCCTCCAGCGTATCTACCTCTCCTCCCAGTTTAGTGTCATCTGCAAACTTGCTGAGGGTGCAATCCACACCATCCTCCAGATCATTAATGAAGATATTGAACAAAACCAGCCCCAGGACCGACCCTTGGGGCACTCCACTTGATACCGCCTGCCAACTAGACATGGAGCCATTGATCACCTCCCGTTGAGCCCGACAGTCTAGCCAGCTTTCTATGCACCTTATAGTCCATTCATCCAGCCCATACTTCTTTAACTTGCTGGCAAGAATACTGTGGGAGACCGTGTCAAAAGCTTTGCTAAAGTCAAGGAATAACACGTCCACTGCTTTCCCCTCATCCACAGAGCCAGTTATCTCGTCATAGAAGGCAATTAGATTAGTCAGGCATGACTTGCCCTTGGTGAATCCATGCTGACTGTTCCTGATTACTTTCCTCTCCTCTAAGTGCTTCAGAATTGATTCCTTGAGGACCTGCTCCATGATTTTTCCAGGGACTGAGGTGAGGCTGACTAGCCTGTAGTTCCCCGGATCCTCCTTCTTCCCTTTTTTAAAGATGGGCACTACATTAGCCTTTTTCCAGTCGTCCGGGACCTTCCCCGATCGCCATGAGTTTTCAAAGATAATGGCCAATGGCTCTGCAATCACATCTGCCAACTCCTTTAGCACTCTCGGATGCAGCGCATCCGGCCCCATGGACTTGTGCTTGTCCAGCTTTTCTAAATAGTCCTGAACTGCTTCTTTCTCCACAGAGGGCTGGTCACCTCCTCCCCATGCTGTGCTTCCCAGTGCAGTAGTCTGGGAGCTGATCTTGTTCATGAAGACAGAGGCAAAAAAAAACAAACCTACAACACTCCTGTTAATGTACCCTGTTACCCAAAATTGGGCCAGCTCGTAAGCTTAGGGCGGACTAATGACCCACCAGAGTTTGGCAGAAAGCAGCACGTTTATTATACTGATAGCTAAGCTCAAAAGTAGGGTGGGGGGAGTCACACTCACACTCACATACTCCCGCTCCCAGGACAGGCACGGCTCTGGAGATGTCAGGATCCTTCAAGGTAAGTGTCCCACAGCGCAGCGATGGACAGGGCGATGAAGGTAAGTCTTCCCGAGGCACGATGAAATGCAACGCGGCGAACCACTGGCCAGGCGGTCCGGGTGAAGAGCCTTCATGGGAGGTACAATCTTGTGAGTGCACTCCTGAGCACATGGCCCTTTCCCCTTTTAAGGACCTGCTCCTCATGGCCTGCGATTAGAGATGATTTGGCCACATCTGGTTGGTCAAGCTCCACCTCGGGCAGTGTCCATGCATTGGGCATGTGATCACTGCCTAATCAGAGTGTCAGACACCTTGTCTACCTGGGAGCTCTTCTGATCTTCTTGCTGCTCAAGCAGCTCATTCATCCCCCAAGCATTCCAGGAGGGAGGGGGAAAGCCACTTCACAGGTATTCAAAGAGGGAGAAGAGACAAAAAGGGGGTGGGGGGGAAGGTGTAACAGACCTTTTGAACATACAGATTATACAGGGCATACAGATCACTGCTGCTCCCACAACGTACCCCAGAATGATATTTGCCTTTTTTGCAACTGCCTCCCATTGTTGACTCAGAAAGAGCTGACGCCCTCTTACCCCCTGCCCCACCTGGCCAGGTATTCCCCGTTTTGTAGCTGTGCATCTGATTTTCCCTTCCTATGTGAAGTACTTTGCACTTGTCTTTATTGCATTTCATCTTGTTGATTTCAGGCCAATTCTCCACTTTGCCAAGGTCTTTTTCAATGTTTGGGTCTAGGTTGAGCTGGATGGCCATAGGGCTTGAAGAAGCCGTATGCACGGAAAGCATCCTTTAGCAAGAGGCTGAAGACGATTGGAACGGCTGTGTATAAAATAAACCAGGGTCACATGGACCTGGCCAGATAAGGGACATCTGGCAAATCTCAGCCCAAATGCTGTTGTCATCCAGATGAAACAGAAGTGATGCGCTGTGGCCCAAACCTAAGGATCCAGAAGTGCTTTTGTATGGCTCACAACACACGTGAATCAAGCCAAGCCATGGTGGTAGGACTTCAGCTCATCAGTACCACCTCTCCGCAGCCGGTCCATTGATGAGCACAGCCAGAGCACAAGTCTGCAGAGTCCACCACTCAGGTCATCCCAGCACACTCCTAGCATTGCAAAATTGCGATGGCCATGGGCCTATTAATGCTTCCCACAACCCTCAGAAACCTCCATCCTCAACGTACAGAGAAATCAGAGTATTGGTGAGAAATTAAATATTATGGCTGTATAACAACTCGCTCTAGCTGCCTTTGGTTAATCACCGGCAACTTGGCATAGTCTGCATCTTGGGTGGATTAAAGGGATATTGGTGGGAACTGAACCCGCCTCTAGTACAACTCACCAGCCATTTAGTTCAGAAATTCAAGTTGTGCGCCATGGTCCCACCTGCACTGAACTACCTTAGCACAGGGCAGAACCCTTGAATGGATTCCAGCAGGGCAGAAGGCAGCAATCCCACGGGGACCATACAACCAATGTAAATGTGTATTGTTACTGGGCAACATCTCCCCATGCTCTGCACCACTGCCTCAGACCTTGTTAACGTAACCCCGAGCTTCCACACGGTATAGACAGTGAATACCTTCCCCCCAGGAGCACCTGCACAGTCACCAACGTGGCAATGGTGCCTTCTATGGAGCACAAATCTCTCCACATCGATCAGGCTGGAGTCAGGATGACCCAGAATCATGGAGAAGGACAAGTATTAGTGTCCCAAAAGAAGTGTCTGTAGCTCATCAACCATTGCTGCACACCATGTCTTCTCGCATGGCTGTCAAGGCCCTAAGATAGAAGACAAAACAGCATCACAAGGACCATAAAATTTAGTTCCTGCAGATGTCAATCAAATAGCATTGTGTGTCGCCCTCCATCAGTAAGCGCACAGTGTGCTCATGGAACAGACCCAGATATTGACAGTGATTGTTAGTCTTGGCTAATAGGACATAGGTGGTGACACTCAGAAGACCCCAAGACTTGAGCAGTAGGTGGAGAGTGATAGACAATTTTGACTAGCAGGATATATGGAATGCACTCACAGACACACACCACTGGAGGCATTTGGTGGTATGCATTTGTGAGAGTGCGAGCACTGCTGCCTGAGCAGCTTTGGTAGATATCGATAAGATTAAAGTGGGATTTTAGTGGGGCTGGCTCACTGAGGTTGTGCAGATGCACAATTTGCAGGAGGTGGACCAAGGGGCGGCTCCTTGTGCCATCCCCACCATTGTAAATTCATGCAGGGCCATCCACAGTCGGGTGTATCTAAAATTTCAGGCCTCATCAAATTGCATTCAATGTGCTGGGAGGAGTGGGATGACTTTAAGGCACACAAGGAATACAAGATTGTCCTTGAGTTGTACAAGGAAGGAAGAATAAATCAAGAGAGAGAAAAATATATTTCTCTTTGCCCCCTCTTTCTATTTCTTCCTTCCTTTCTCCGTTGCTTTTACAGAGCAAGCTCACAGTGTATGGTGGTAGGGTTGCAAGCTAGTTCGCGAAGAACTGAGATGGGATCGAGATCGCCTCAACTTTTCTTCACGCAGCCTGGGCTTTTCTGGATTCCTTGCAGAAGCTCTCAATTTTTGCATATCTATTGAGAACAGTGTGGAGGAAAACCGGTATGTCCGCTTAATTCTGCTGGGTGTCCCTCATTTACAGACACCCGGTATCTGCCCATGGTTGCTTCCACTAGCACATTTCTTTCGCAGCTTGCATCCCTCTAGCTGCCCTTTTGCCTAAATGAAACCCTCCTTCCTTGTTTTGTTTGTCTGTGTGGTTTCACTCCATCATTTTTCACTGTGACAGGTAGGTGCTGCTCTTTCTGTTTTAATTCCATGTGTAGCATGTAAATAGGGTAGGTATAAAGAAGCAAAGAGGATGGAAACGAATGCAGCCACCGGATTCTCTAAGAAGACCCCCGCAGTCAGAAACACGTTGCAGTTTTCTTTTTGACACAGCGGCTTCTCTCTTTACTTTTATCTCAGCAAGAGCGGAATAGTCTCGTGCTTTGATGGCCTGCTCCTTACTCTTGTCCTGCTTGTTCTCACCCTGCGAGATGTACACGGTGTAGCTTAAAATCTGCAACAACTGCTTTCCCCAGCCTTGGGATTCATTAGAAAAATGTCACTGTGATCAGCAATTAAAAGTGAAAGGAACGGGAAATTGTCTTGTTTTACAGGCTTCTGCTTTCATCATGTCCTGTTTGCCAGGTTCTCCTGAATAAGTAACAGGGGCAACCTTATCGCAGCATTAAAATGGCCCGGGCTTATGCTGCCAGAATGAAGAGCCTGTTATTATTTCTGTTGCAACAAAGCTGTGTTTTGGGGTGTGTGGAAAGCACCACCCAGCTGACGTAAAGTACTGTTCTTACGAATAAGTGCTCTTAGTAAGGGTTGCAGCATATCGTTACATTTCCACAAGTCTTGTAACTATGGATCCCAACTTACTGCTCTCAACCATTCATAGCATGCCCCTATGCACCCTCCCAGTCCACCGGTGCGTTTACATTGTCTGCTGCGAATGCGGATTAAAAATCATGAACAACCCGTGTAGATATTGACATGAGCAATAACAGCTCCTCACAAGTTACCAATCATCCATTTGGCCAAGTTCATCCCCTAAAATCAACACAGTTATTATACCCTGGATGAATTTGGAATCAGGTCCTTTTCCAAAGGCTCTCTCATGACCTATTGTATTAAAAACCCTATATTTCTGTGAGGCTTCTTAAATCGACAGAAAAACAAAGCCCAAAGAAGAGTCATCCTACAAAAACTCTGCCAGATAATCTCAGGAGTCTGCCCTAAACACAAAAGGAGTCCAGTCAGACCCAAGGCTTCAACTCGGCCATCCCTCTTTGCATAAGGGATTCGATATGCTGTGAGCAATATTCCATATATCATGGGTTCGATTCTGTGTGGTACTAACTTGAAGCCAGTGACACTGCTCATGTGACAGGTTTCAGAGTAGCAGCCATGTTAGTCTGTATCCGCAAAAAGAACAGGAGGACTTGTGGCACCTTAGAGACTAACCAATTTATTGGAGCATAAGCTTTCGTGAGCTACAGCTCACTTCATTGGATGCATACAGTGGAAAATATAGTGGGGAGATTTTATATACACAGAGAACATGAAACAATGGGTGTTACCATACAGACTGTAACAAGAATGATCAGGAAAGGTGAGCTATTACCAGCAGGAGAGCGGGGGGGAGGGAAACCTTTTGTAGTGATAATCAAGATGGGCCATTTCCAGCAGTTGACAAGAACAGTGCTGGGGGGGGGGGGGGAATAAACAAGGGGAAATAGTTTTACTTTGTGTAATGACACATCCACTCCCAGTCTCTATTCAAGCCTAAGTTAATTGTATCCAGTTTGCAAATTAATTCAGATTCAGCAGTCTCTTGTTGGAGTCTGTTTTTGAAGTTTTTTTGTTGAAGAGTTGCAACTTTTAGGTCTGTAATCGAGTGACCAAAGAGATTGAAGTGTTCTCCAACTGTTTTTTGAATGTTATAATTCTTGATCTCTGATTTGTGTCCATTTATTCTTTTACGTAGAGACTACGTACTACTCATGTGCTTACAGTTAGGCATGTGCTTAAGTTCCTTGCTGAATTGGGGCCTGCAGTGGGAATTGAGGGCACTTAGCCCCTCGCAAAAGTGCTCAGCACCTTGCAGGATTGAGCCCCATATGAATAGCAGAGTAAGCTATTTTGCATAGTGGCTATTGTTGGTGATTTAATATCCCATGGGAGTATTTTCCCCGGGGGAGTGTTGGTGCATCTCCTTGCACAGATTGTATCCTTTGAGCTGATGGAATGTTTTCTTTTTCCATCTTCCCATTTTATGTATTCTCTGCACAATTTCTCTGGACAACTCTAGGAAGAGCATAATTGGGAAACATAACATGAGGTGATCAGAGGATGTTCAGTCTGAAAGAACATCTGGTGCAGCCTCAACTTTCACTAAAGCGCTGGTAATCAGACTCCCATTCAGACCAGACATACAGTTTGGCTGGTGGGAGGTAACATGCCCCCTGGACTGCCCGTCCATCACAGTGCTGGCTAAACAGTGATTCTGAATTTCCATCTGATCTGGGGAAACCTGTTCTTCTTCCTCAGTGATCTTTCACTGCAAGTGTTTAAGAGACTGTACTGGTCAAAACAGGAGCAGTCTAAGCCATTTTACTGTGCAGGGAAGAAATAGGTTTTGGCACCTCCCACCTGAGCGACCAAGCCAAAAAAAAAGAGAAGAAAAGGAAAGAAAACCACCACAATCGACCCATGAGTGGAATAAAAATGGCTGGCCAATCAGAGTGGAGCAAAAATAATAAAAAAGCTAGTCTGGCGCTCCCTGGAAGTCGCCTCCCAGGGTGACTACCTGGCTTTCCTGTCCCTAGAACCGGCCTTGGGTCAAAATCAAACTCATGATGTCATGGCAGGGCCTTGTCAGTGCTGGAGCATCCTCGAGGGAGCTGGACGTGGCAGGTTGCAGGGAACTGCTTTCGTTAAACTGTTTCCTCATGAATAAAATGAATGCACGGGGGTTTGTCTCAGAGTCCCTGAACTCTCTGTCTCCACTTCTCTATCTCCATGGCGAAAACAGGCCTTGGTGTAAATGAGAATCTGTCTCTCTGTAGCCTCTGTGCCCTGTTATCATTATAGAGAAGTCCCCTACACTCCCCCTTGTGGTTTGTCCTCCTTGTTATGTCATGTTTGTGAGCTTGTGGGGTAGAGACTGTGGGCCACATCTTCAGGTCTGTCAAAGCTGGAGACAGAGGTGGTCTCACCATCTTCCGGGCTCTTGGGAACAGGTCGGGAACCTGGCACAACTTCAATCCGCCTCAGGGCTGGCTGCTGTAACTGGCACCTGCTGGTATAGGCTCCTAGAAGCTTTATCCTGGTGGGAGTCACTGGAGAACTGTGCATTCCAGCCATCCTTGTCCCTTCCTGCAGCATGCCCCCTATGCTGGAGGTTGGAGACAGGAGGTGATGGTATAGCTAGCTGGCTATGCCAACTGGGCATTTCTTCAACCCAGGGGCATCTCCAGCTGCCCATTTCAGAAATCTTTAAGTTGTCCAGCAAGCACAGAGCAAAGGGGATTTAACACATTTTGCATGATATAAAATAATAACAAGGCACTGAGGGCTGTGTATCGCAGAATTACACACAGTGGATTGAGAGATTCCGCCTGTAAAATTTCCCGGACAAAGGGAAGGAGAGGAAAGTGGTTGCCTCTATTGCCCACAGGTACACTCTTTCGAATGATTTCTGAGCTAATGATCTTGCTTTCCAAGCTAAGTGTGAAAGAGGCAGGCCATGTGGTGGGGTGGGGAGTGGCAGCGCTCAGGAAATCTGTAAGATATTCCCATCGGATACTGGAGCAAAAAGCAGCGTGAAGCTGAAGGCTGTCTGTCGCCAATTAATCTGCCATCTCCATCTGCAGTAAGACGATCAGTCTCTGCCCGTCTGCGAAGAGATGCAGCCCATTAAAAGTCTCCCGGCAGGTAAAACTCAGAGCCTGGGTGAGCCGCCCCCAGGATTTCATGAAGTTGATAGATCAGCTGGTGGCAATGTTGCTGGTCGTGTTTGAAATCAGAATGGGGCATCTCTCCCTCACCCAGTGATGGAAGCTATTTAACAGCCAGCTCTTTAGCACCCATTCCCTTCTTAAGGAGTGAGATGAAAATCTTGCTTAAATGCCCGGATATTTGTTTTTAAAAATGAACCTCCTGGTGTGTGTATTTAAAGATCAGGGAGAAATTCCATAAAGGGAGAATCACATCCAAAATATAATGTGGGGTTTTGCAAGGCTTAAAGGCGATCAACTAGCATCAAGAGGCTGCATTGTTTTTCAGGGAGCAAGCCTTTTTATCATGACTGAAGGGGAAAGCATGTGTCCTTGTGTAACCCCAGGCAGGCTCTAAGACACTGTACAGGGACGCCAGGCTCCTCTGGGGACTCACAAGCTGGTCACAGTCTTTCAAAGTTGGCCATTTTGAATTTCAAAAATGTGAGTGTCCAAAGTTGAGAGAGAAAAAATGTCATCCCTTTGCCCTGCTCCTCCCGCTCTCTTCTCCAACGACTCCAGCCAAGTCATTCTGGTGGCATATACTCCAATGCTCATGTCGGGCAGTGACTGTGGAGTCAGAGGCCATGTCTACACTCCAAAGTTACGTCAACTGAAGTCGATGTAATTAAACTGCTGTTGAGTGACCACACAACGCTCCTTCTGTCGGTGGAGTGTGTCCACAGTAGGTGCTCTTGCGTTGACAGAGAGAGCAGTGTCCCATGGGTAGCTATCCTACTGTGCAACTCACCACCATCTGCCGCTGGGAGTTCTGGGAAGGGATCGCAGTGCCTAATGGGGCGGGCTCACCATCCCGTGATGCAGTTTTCTGCGTCCCATCATTCTATGGGCTTCTGACTACCTTTCGTATTGCTTTTCAACAGCCCCTGTAAACTGTGTGCTTGCCGTCTCTGCCTGGAAGCACGGATCCTGCACTGCTCTCCAGTCTTGTGATGAGTGCTATGAACACAACATGACTGATCCTACAGTATTTCATGAGCTGCAAATCTGATGATGACACCGTGGTGTCTGCCCTGCCGTGCGCCATGGAAAGGAACAATTCCAGACTGCTGTTGGCATTCATGGAGCAGCCACACAGGGTGGACCATCAGTACTGGGCTCAGGAAACAAGCACTGAGTGGCGGGATCACATTGTGATGCAGGTAAGTGGCTGCAGGACTTTCAGATGCGCAAAGCCACCTTCCTGGAACTGTGTGCAGAGCTTGCCCCCCTCTTCTGGCGTAGGGACACCAAATTGAGAGCTGCCTTCCCCGTGGAGAAGCGAGTGGCGATCGCTGTGTGGAAGCTGGCAACTCCAGACTGCTACAGATCAATCGCAAATCAGTCTGGAGGTGGGAAGTCCACCGTGGGGGTTGCAGTCATGTAAGTGTGCAGGGGCATTAATCACCTCCTGCTACAAAGGACAGTGACTCTGGACAATGTGCAGGAAATAATGGGTGGCTTTGTGGCAATGGAATTCCCTAACTGTGATGGGGTGATAGGTGGAACGCATATCCCCATTTTGGCCTAGATCACCTTGTGATGGAGTACAGTAACTCCTCATTTAAAAGTCTTCTTGGTTAATGTTGTTTTGTTGTTACGTTGCTGATCAATTAGGGAACATGCGCGTTTAAAGTTGTGCAATGCTCCCTTCTAACATTGTTTGGCAGCCGCCTGCTTTGTCCACTGCTTGCAGGAAGAGCAGCCCTTTGGAGCTAGCTGGTGGGGGCTCGGAAGCAGGGTGGACTGGCAGCCCCCCCATCAGCTCCCCACTCCCCTAAGTTCCCTGTGCAGCAGCTGCCCAGCAGGCTATCAATTGCCGGCAGTTCAGCTGTCCCTCCCCCCACTGCCATGTGCTGCTCCTGCCCTCTGCCTTGGAGCTGCTCCCAGGTGTCTCCTGCTTGCTGTGCAAGTGGGGGTAAGAGGGGTGCTAATGTGAGGGTGTTCCCCTAGCCCCCGCTCCTGCCCCCCGTTCCTTTACCCCATCTCCACAGAGCGGAGGGGACGGGACAAGGTTCAGGACCGAGCTGGCAGCAGCTGCTGTCTCAACTTGCTGATCTACTTAAGAAAGCAGTGTATTTAGAGTGGGGTCAGAGTACTTAAAGGGGCAATGCACGTCTCTCTCTCACACACACATGGTGTGTGTGTCTCTGTCTCTCTCTGCCATGCTGTCTCCCCTCCCTCCATTCATGCTGCCTTGTAGAGTGTGAGGCTACATTAACAACGTGTTAACCCTTGAGGGCTCAGCCGAGTGCTAGTTCATCATTTAGCAGTAAGGCATTCCCTGGGAAGTATCCCACCCTCTTCCACCCTCTGACTTCACCACCTCAATCAAGCTTCACAATCATCATTGCTGTGTAAAATATTAAATTATTTGTTTAAAACTTATACTGTGTGTGTATACATATAGTCTTTTGTCTGGCAAAAAGAATTTCCCTGAAACCTAACCCCCTGCCATTTACATTGATTCTTATGGGGAAATTGGATTCACTTAAAATCATTTCACTTAAAGTAGCATTTTTCAGGAACATAACTACAATGTTAAGCGAGGAATTACTGTACATCAAGAGAAAGGGCTATTTCTTTATGGTATTGCAGATGCTGGTGAATCACTGGGGTCGTTTCACTGATCTCAATGAGGAGTGGTGCATGACACAAAAATCTTAAGGAACACTGGCCTGTATAGAAAGCTGCAAGCAAGGACTTACTTTTCAGACCAGAAGATTACAATTGAGGATGTGTAAATGCCAGTTGTGATCCTGGAAGACCCAGCCGCTTGCTCCTGGGCTCATGAAGCCTTATATCGGAAACTTTAACAGAATCAAGGAGCGCTTCAACCACAGGCTCAGCAGGTGCAGAATGACCATTGAATGTGCCTTTGCCAGATTAAAGGGTCAGCGGTGCTGCCTTTTTGGCAGGTTAGACTTTAATGAGGAAAATATCCCCATGGTCAGAGCAGCCTGCTGTGCTCTACATAACATTTGTGAAGCTAAAGGGGAAAAGTTTCCGCAGGGATGCAGCATTGAGGTGGATTGGCTGGTGGCTGCTTTTGAGCAGCCAGATACGAGCGCTGTTCAATGGGCTCAAAAGGGTGCTGTTCGAATTAGGGGGGCTTTGAAGAAGCATTTTGATAATGAGCCCCAGTAATGTGCCTTTCTATAATACTTTGAGCCAGGCATTGCTTTCTTGTACTGTAGTCTGACCCTTGTAATGATTGCTGTGTGTTCATTCACTGTTTCTGCAAATACACTGATTGGCACTGTGTATAAATTTCAGCAGCAACCACTGTGATTTGTAGACAAATAAAAATTCATTTTCTTTCTATAAGTACATTTTTAATCATCAGCAATACAAAAATTTCTATTTTCTAAAAGGGACATGACACTTGAGCACTTTTTGAAGTGAGGCTCTCACAGCTGGGTGTATGTCCATCTGTCATTCTGAAACGTGTTCCTAGGGGTGGAGTGCCTGGGGTACTGGGACAGCCTGGGAAGATGAGAGGAATGTGTGTGGGGAGTTTGAGGAAGGCATGGAAGGCAGTTCTGTATGAGCTACAGAGGGAGGTAAGCATGCATGTGTTCCACCTGCAGCACAATCAGGGAGCTCAGCATGTCTATTTGGTCCTCCAGAAGCTGTATCATTTGCTCCTGCCCCTGTATCATCTGCTCCTGCCCCTGTTTCCTCTCCTGGCTATCCATTCTCAGTCTTTCATTTATAGTCTCTCTCCCTGCTCTCTGCTCGCTAACAGCTGCATCAGACAAATGTAACACCTCCCTGAACATGTCTTCCTTACTTTTCCTGGTTTGTCTCCTTATCACTCGGAGCCACTCAGCTGGTGTGCAGGAGGAAACCCTCAAGGGCACATCTGGAGAAGCTAAAGAAACAATAGACCGAGGCACTGTTATGAGTGCACTCATAGCCTTGATTCAGAAAAGTTAGATAGATCACTTTCTCGCTCTCCCTTGGCAGACACACAGTGCGGTGAGAGCCCTAACCATGGTGAGTTTGGCCCAGGGGGGAAGGGCAAGATAAGAACATAAGAACGGTAATACTGGGTCAGACCAATGGTCCATCTAGCCCAGTATCCTGCTTCCTACAATGGCCAAGGGTGCTTCAGAGGGAATGAACAGAACAGCCAATCATCAAGTGATCCATCCCCTGTTGCCCATTCTTGGCTTCTGGCAAACAGAAGCTAGGGACACTTCAGAGCATGGCTTTGCATGAGAGATGAGAGAAAGGGTGGTGGTGGTGAGTTTCACAGGGATATCAATAGAAGTGCTCAGGGTCACTATTGTGAATACTGACACTGTTTTCCACAGGCGGGGGAGGGGGGTAATAGTAGCTGATATCATGCTCCTTAGGGTAACCAAGGATGAAAGGGTGTAACGCCTGCATGCGTGTGGCTACAGATTGGGTCCATATGCCGCTAGCCTGTGTGCCGCTATGATGCTTGCAGAGGTGATTGCTGATTGGCCTGGGGGAAGAAACAAGAAGGAGCCTTCAGCAGAGAATTGCAGAGTACCTCCAGGAAAGTTTCCTAGAGATCTCTACGGAGGACTTGCAGGACATCCCAGTGTGCATCAACAAACTTTTCTGCAGGGCCCCCTCTGCCTCATTGCACAGGGGAATAAGGAGCTGACGCAAACAGTGCTGGTGCTGGTTATTTCTATCCCTCTTCTACCCTAGAACAACAACAACAACAAAAAGAAGAGCTCTACCTCATATCTCCCTGCAATATCAAAGCACAATGAGTACTTACTGTGGTCAAGCGTGCCAGAGCTGGAGTGCTGGGACTGGCTAGAGCCCTCTGGACTTAAAAAAAAGGCCCTGGCTCGCCATACCATAGGCGTTGACTCCGTTGGTGCTCCGGGGTTGGAGCACCCACTGGAAAAAATTAGTGGGTGCTCTGCACCCACTGGCAGCCAAGCTCCTCCCGCCCCCGATCACGCCCCGTTCCCGCTCCTCCACCTCCCTCCCTCCCAGCACTTCCTGCCTGACTGCCACCAAACAGCTGTTTGATGGTGTGTTGGGAGGGAGGGGGAGGAGCGGAAACGTGGCATGCTCAGGGGAGGAGGCTGGGAAGAGGTGGGGCTGAGGCAGGAATTTAGGGAAGGAGTTGGAATAGGGCAGGGAGGGGTGGAGTTGGGGCGGGGCAGGGCCTCATGGAAAGGGTAGAGTGGGGGCAGGGCTGGGGACAGAGGGGGGTCGAGCACCCACTGGTGGAAGCAGAAGTCGGCACCTATGCACCATGTTACCGGATGTCCCTGCCTCCTGTCCCCCATCCTTCTCCTGCTCCACTTCCGCATCCACCACTTTGTCCGTGTGGTTCACCCCACTGGCTGCTGCCTCCAGTCCCCCCTTAGTATCCACGGGGCTCTTGGCGGTGGAGGTGGGGTCACCACTGAGGACGGCATGCAGTCTCTTGTAGAAGCGGCATGTCTGTGGCAACACACCAGACTGACAATTGGCCTCCATTACCTTCTGGTACGTCTGCCTCAGCTCCTTGATCTTAGCACGGCACCGCTGTGTGTCCCTTTTGTGCCCCTTCTCCTGCATGACACGAGCAATCTGCTCATAAGGTATCAAAGTTCCTACAGCTGGAGCAGAGCTGTGACTGCACCGCCTCTTCTCCCCACCGACCCGGCAGATCCAACAACTTCGTTGTACTCCAGGCAGGAGCGTGTTTGCTGCGGGGAGCCACCGTGGTCAGCTGGGAAGATGCTAGGTGAGCTCTCCACACCAATCAAACAGGAAGAGCAATTTTAAAAATGGCAGATGATACAAAATGACTCAAGGTAAGTCCCAGGCAGACTGTGAAGAGCTACAAAAGGATCTCTCAAAACTGGGTGACTGGGCAATAAAATGGCAGATGAAATTCAATGTTGAAAAATGCAAAGTGATGCACATTGGAAAACATAATCCCAACTATACATATAAAATGATGGGGTCTAAATTAGCTGTTACCACTCAAGAAAGAGATCTTGGAGTCATTGTGGATACTTCTCTGAACACATCCACTCAATGTGCAGCGGCCGTCAAAAAAGCGAACAGAATGTTGGGAATCGTTAAGAAAGGGATAGATAATAAGACAGAAAATATCATCTTGCCTGTCTATAAATCCATGGTACGCCCACACCTTGAATACTGCGTGCAGATGTGGTCACCACATCTCTAAAAATATATATTGGAATTGGAAAAGGTTTAGAAAAGGGCAACAAAAATTATTAGGGGTATGGAATGGCTTCTGTATGAGGAGAGATTGATAAGACTGGGACTTTTCAGCTTGGAAGAGATGACTAAGGGGGGATATGATAGAGTTCTATAAAATCATGACTGGTGTGGAGAAAGTAACTAAGGAAGTGTTCTTTACTCTCTCATAATACAAGAACCAGGGGTCACCCCATGAAATTACAGGTTTAAAACAAACAAAAGGAAGTATTTCTTCACACAACGCACAGTCAGCCTGTGGAACTCTTAGCCAGAGGATGTTGTGAAGGCCAAGACTATAACAGGGTTAAAAAAAGAACTAGATAAATTCAGGCGGTTAGGTCCCTCAATGGCTATTAACCAGGATGGACAGGGATGGTGTCCCTAGCCTCTGTTTGCCAGAAACCAGGAATGGGCTACAGGGGATGGATCACTGGATCTGTTCTGTTTATTCTCTCTGGGGCACCTGGCATTGGTCACTGTTAGAAAACAGGATACTCTGGGCTAGATGCACCTTTGGTGACCGGGGATAGCCGTTCTTATGTTTAAAGGAGGAGGGGCGCATGCTTGTGTACCTGGCTGCAGGGCAGCAGATTTTAAACTGGTAACCAGAGCGGTCACGATGGGTGTTTTGAGACACCTCCTAGAGGACTCTTAGGGCAACATAAGCAACGCGGTGTCTACACTGACATTACGTCGCTCTAACTTCATCGCAAAAAGCTCTCTGCCTCTCATCCAGGTGGTTTCAATATGTCGGCATAGCAGAAGCGTTAAATCGGCAGAAGGAGCATTGCAGTATGTCACCTCCACTGTTTTGTCGACGAAAGCTGACTTTTGCTGACAAAACTGTGTATGGTGGACGTGGCCAGAGTGGCAGGCACACCTTGCTAACTCCAGCCAGGCTAAAAGGGCCCGCAGTGGCTCTCTCTCGTACACTTTCATTTGCGGGCGGAGGAACAAGACAAAGCAGTCTTTCAGGGAAATGCAAGGAACAGTAAAGTTTGGAGAGGAAGCATAGGCTGAGGTGTGTCTTCTGTTCTTATTTGAGATACCCGTTTGTGGGTACGTTTGGATTTTTGAATGGGCCTGTTTCTCTTCTCACGTACGCTGGGATTTATACTGATTTAATGCCAGTGACTTCACTGGAGTTACTCCCAGATGTGAGGGCTAGCTGGACCCATTGCAGTGTGTGCATATTCTATTGAGTGAGGGGGGGAAAGGGACAATCTTGCCTGCTTTACACCACGTTATGACAGTTAAGACTTCATAATTCCATACCCCAGCGTTGGGCACCAACGTCAGTATCTCTGCCTTGCTATTCAGTTACATTCCTACTACAGGTTTCAGAGTAGCAGCCGTGTTAGTCTGTATGCGCAAAAAGAAAAGCCACAAGTACTCCTTTTCTTTATTCCTACTACAGCTGTTCAAAATCTTTCATGTCCCAACAATCCTTGTCAATTTCGGCCTTCACCCCCCTGTGCTTGAGGAGCCCCGTCTGTGAGGGCCGGATAACCCCACCTGCCTCTCAGGGAGTGGGGAGGCTCATTGTGAGTCATGGAGCTTACGACATTACGACAGCTTCGAAAATGCAATTAGACATTCCCTCGCCTTGCGCAAAAGATGATTAAAGGTGGTGGGAGATATAACATGGGAGGTGGTGTGGGATGTACAGCTGGGCAAATTAAATTAAACACTCCTGTTCTGTATTCAGTGTCTTGATACTGAGCCAGAGGTCTGGGTCACCTGCGTGCCGGGTCTAGCACTGCTCGAAGCAAGGCTCAATTGAATCTGTGATCATTGAATCTGTGACCCTGCTAATGGAAATCTCTTTCTAGATAATCCTTAATACTGAACAGGAGACACCTCCGTGTGTTACGTTTCAGGCCGCAGCGACTCCAGGAGATGGTGTCCGCAATTAGGACTTGCAGCTGCCCCCGCCCAATCTCCAGGCAGCCCGTGGGCACAGCTGAGCCCCAGCCTGGCTCCTGATTGGCCAGCCGGATGGGCCAAGGCACTCAGCAAGCCTGCTCTCAAGCCCAACAGCAATAACTGATCTCTGGCTTCTCTGCTGTTGCTGTCGGTCCTGTGCCTGCCTTGTCCCCAACCCTGCCCCTTCTCCAGCCCTACCGGCTGTGGTGCCAGACTCTTGGCTCGGGTAGCCGGCTTCCTGGTCCCCGTTCATGACAGGTGGTGTACCTACAGCTGCAGAGCCATGTGAGAGGACCGGCAGAGGTGTCATTTAGCTTGTACCCTTTTAAGTAGATGATAAGATTTGCAAATGTGAAAGGAGAAAACAGGGGCCTGCTCCGAAGCCCACCCAAGTTAGGAGGCATCTCGCCACGGACCTCAGTGGGCTTTGGATCAGGCCCTACTTGAATTCTGAAATAAACAGGTGCCAAGATGTCCCCTCTTCCTTCTCAGCCTCAGTCCCAGCGATGAGACTCGTGGCTTTCCGACTGACTGGCAATCTTGCTATATTTATGCATTTAATATACAGGGAGCGCGGCTGGCTGGCTCACACAGATTGTCAGTGGAGACTTCGAGGGTTCTGGTTCCCAACTAGGAACTGCACCCGCGCAATCCACAAAGCAAGCAGAGGAAGAGCGTCGGCTAAGGTGTGCGACAGCACGACAGTGGGCAGTACGAGGGGGGGTGCTCAGCAACAGCTGCAGCTGACGGGCAGCAAGTCCTCTGGCAAACAGCCTCAGGGTGCTCTCAGCATGAGGCATCACTTATGCGGGGGCTGGAGGTGGTGCATTTTGGGGCACTGTGTGTCAGGCAGGCAGGATATGCTACACCTGCCCTGTACACTTGCAGGAATAACCTCAAGGCAAAGGACTCCCCTGCTTTGCATCCCAGAGCTCCCAGCGCAGGGGGGATTCAGGGACACAGTGGGGCAGGCAGGGAGCATTTGGGGTCAGGAGAGGGAGGAGCTGGTCCTTCTCCCAGGCATGAAGTGGTGTAGCTAAACTGGTCTGCTTCGCTACCAAGGCTATTTCTCAGCAGGGACCTTCGGCCTGATTTCTGCAAATACTTACGGATGTGAGGCTGGGGCTCAGGAGACCTGAATTCTATTCCGGGCTCTGCTCCGGCCAGCTGGGTAACCTAGGGCAAGGTACAGGCCTACTCCCTGCCTCAGTTTCCCCACCTGTAAACCGGACATGATGATCGTAAGCTCCTTGGTCAAAGTGCTTTGAGATCTGCTGATGAACCGTGCTTTATAAGAGCTTGGGATTACTATTCATTTTGCAGAGACGTAGTCTTTATGCCTGGAGTGTACCACTGACTATTCTCACACATGAAGTGACCCATGTATGAATTTTGGCAGGCCCGGTGCCTGAGACCGTAAACTCTGGGGCGGTAGCTTTTGGGCCAGATTTTTAAAGGTACTTAGGTGCCTAAAGATGCAAGTAGATGCCTGGTAGGATTTTCCAGAACCCTACATGCCTAGCTCCAATCACTTTCAGTAGGAGTTAGGTCCTAGGTGCTGGTCTCCATTTGTAGGTGCCTAAATCCCTTAAAAAATCTGGCCCGATGTCTCTTTCCATCTATGAAGCATGTACAGGAGCACAGTTTGGGTGCCACATCCATACAATAAAATAATAATTATTAATAATAATCAATGCCCATGTGATCACACCAACGGAAATGGACAGGGGCCCATGAGTGCAAGTGCGGTCAGTATTTGCCCTTTTGTGCTATTTGGTGGAGACGACTCTTTTCTTTCTTAGGAGTCTGGTTCCTTAGCATAAGGAAACCACCCCTGCTGTCCAAATCCCAATGAATAAATTATTACTAGAAGCATTTGAAATATTTAGTGATTTTTTAACAGTCTGTAATTAAAAACACAACACACACATGCTTTCTGTATTAAAATCATCAGTTGTGTGCCTGTAGTGAAATATAATGGTTAAAAAAAGCAAACACTTAATAACTATAATGCTGCCTTAGGAGGCAACATGCTCTTGTTAAAAACTCACCACTCCGTTGTCATGAAGCATTTGTTATAGTATTAAATAATCTCCATTTCTTGCTGTTGGAAGTGGAAGCAAACACTGGAATATTAACAGGGAGAATTTTCGCCTATAGGATTTAATCAAGCGGCAGCCTGCTGTGTATTAAAACCCTGGAGAAGAAGTCTACTACTGCCCGCTCTGTCTGAAGTCATTCAAGGTCCTGAGTATGGTCCCCGGAAGGCTGTGTAATTTGCTGAGTGAGGACGGAGGAATAATGTGTATGTGTTTGCTGGGGCGGGGGAGGGGAATTGTGGGTAATCCCTTTGAAATGCCTTTGAAAATATGTGCCATTTAGTGCACTCTAAAAGTAGACAGCAAACTTGCTCTTCAGGAGATTGCCAGGAGCTGGGACTGGACGATGGGGGATGGATCTCTTGATAATTGCCCTGTTTTCTTCATTCCCTCTGAAGCACCTGGCTTCTACCTGAAGTCAGGGTACTGGCCTAGGTGGACCATTGGTCTGACCCAGTATGGCCCTTCTTATGAGACTCTTGTGAGACTCATAAGTTGGCCCGGCTAGTATAACAGTACCCAGGGAAGTCCTTCCCTCCAGGCTGAATGCTGGTCGCAGGCATCCCACAGAAAATCCAGACACTTACATTATGCTTCCGAGCTAGGATTACTCAACAGTCAACAACTCTACTGTTGCTAATTAACAAGAAATTGATGGTGCTTGTGAAATTATTTTCTTACTCTCAAGTGTTTTTGAATGACTCCTAATTTTAATTAAGAGAGAATTAAATCTGGCCCCCAGTTTGCTAATGAATCTGAGGAGTTAAACTAAGAGTATCATGCTCCTTTGACTGTTTCACCTGCACTCTGCACACTTTATCTCATAGATTCCAAGGCCAGAAGGGACCACTGTGATCATCTAACCTGACCTCTTGTATAACACAGGCCACAGGATGTCCCAGAATAAATTCTTTTTTTGAATTCGGTTATATCTTTTACAAAAACTTCCAGTCTTGATTTAAATCTTGCTAGTGATGGAGAACCTACCACAACCCTTGATAGGCTGTTCCAGTTGTGATCTCCGCTGAGATCCACTGTGATCTCCACTTCAAACAGCCCCCATTTTTAAGTGATCGCGTGATCATGATCTAAATTGATTTGTGATGTGCAAAAAGGATATAGTCAGACCAGTAATATTTATATGCTTGATGCTTTAAGCAAGCCAGTTTCTCAAAGGTGAAAACAAACAAAACAAACAAACCCCTCCTGGTTCAGGAAGGAGGTGAAAGTGTGACAGAGTGTACTAGGCTCAGAGGCCCCTTGCTGGAGGCCTCAGCGTTCTGCCATACCCATCCCAGCAGTAGAGGAGTCCTCCAAACAGGGGACTGCAGGGAAGCAGCCAATCAGAGAGGCTGGAGGGAACACCCAATCAGGGCCCAGGAGGGCCATATAAAAGGAGCTGCAGAACCAGAGACACAGTTCTTTGCTGGAATTAGAGTAGGGTAGGTAATGCTCCTGGCTGGCCAAAGGGAACTGCAGCACAACGGACAGCTCAGTGCTGACAGGAACCTGGGCAGCAAGGAAGAGCTCCTGGCTGAATGCGGGGCCTGAACTTAGGTGAGCCCTGAGGTAAGGGCGAAGCTTTGGTCAGGGCTGGGGCCATGGGGATGTGGCCCAGGAAACTGAAAGCAGTGTAGTTAAAGGGCCATGATGGCTGCTATTCTTAGGATCCCTGGCCTGGGACCCCCCCCCCCTACAGGCCACTGGGGAACTGGCCTACAGTCAGACGGTGATAAACCCCTAGAAGAGGGACTAAACTGCTAAGAAGCCCAGCTGGAACAGACCAAGAAGGCAAAACTATTGCCTCCAGGGCAGAAGATCTGGGGGTATGGCCCAATAGCAGAGCTGGGACTGTCTAAAGAGTGCAGACACCTGAACAGAAGAGAGGTGTGCTTGCGAGAGGTTGGTGTGACACTGTTACAGAAAGCTCAGTTAAAATAACAGCAAATGAGGAAGCTGATAGTGACGAGTACAAATCTGCAGCTAGGAAATGCGGGCAATTGACAATGGAAGCTAAAGGTATCAGTGTAAAATCTACGGCCAGCAGATTTAAAGACAACAAGAAAGAATTCTTTAATTATATCAGAAGCAAACAAAATCCTAGCAATGATATAGGCCTGACACTAGACAAGGATGGTAAAATTGTCAATCATGACGTAGAAAGGGCAGAAGTATTCAACAAATAATTCTGTTCTGTATTTGAAAAGAAATTAGATTATGTATTCATTAATGATAATACTTTCTATTCCATCTGTAACTAGGGAGGATGTTAAACAGCAACTATTGAAGTTAAATATTTTAAAATCTGCAGTATTGGATAACTTGCACCAAAGAGTATTAAGAGAATTGGCTGAGAGCTCTCTGAACCACTAGAGTTCAACACTAGTCAATATCTTTATCAATGACTGGGAAGAAAATATAAAAGCATTGCTTGTAAAACTTGCAGATGACACAAACTAGTGGATTGATGAATAATGGTGTGACAGGTGAGGAATCGAGGCTGACCAGGATCACTTGGTTAAGCAGGGGAAGGGGTGCTTGTTTGAACAAAGTCATGCATCTAGGAACAGAACATAGGTGCTGGAACTGATGGGGAATCCTGGAATGCAGTGACCCTGAAAAGGACTTGGGGGGTAATGGTGGATAACCAAGTGAACGCAATCTCCCAGTGCTGTAACTAAGAGGGTAAACCCAATCCTCAGACGTACAAGCAGGGGAATAGCTAGTAGCAAGAGAAGGTGGTGTTACCTCTGAATCCAGCATTAATGAAACCATTACTGGAATACTGTGTCCAGTTCTGGTGTCAGCACTTCAAAAAAGGTGTTGGAAAAGGCTGAGAAAAGATCTACAAGAATGATTCAAGATTACATGCTGTGACAGGTTGGTCAGAGACCCCTTGGGACTGCCACCTGATGTGCTGAGACTACCTCTGAGCCCGTTTTCCCTGCCAGCTTGGGACTTCAGTGCCCTGCCTTGTTGTGCCAGACAAGCTAGCCTGCTACAAACACAGACCAGGTCTGAACCATGTTCCCCAAAAGCCGCAGACTTAACTGAAAATGGCTTGGAAAGTGTTCCTGTCTCTAGCACTCAGACACCCAGCTCCCAATGGGATTCAAACCCCAAATAAATCCGTTTTACTCTGTATAAAGCTTTTACAGGGTAAACTCATAAATTGTTCACCCTCTATAACACTGATAGAGAGATGCACAGCTGTTTGCTCCCCCAGGTATTAACTACGTACTCTGGGTTAATAAGCAAAAAGTGATTTTATTAAATATAAAAAGTAGGATTTAAGTGGTTCCAAGTAATAAGACAGAACGAAGTAAGTTACCAAGGAAAATAAAATAAAACACTCAAGTCTAAGCCTAATACAGTATGAAACTAAATGCAGGCAAACCTCACCCTCAGAGATGTTCCAGTAAGCTTCCTTGACGGATTAGACTTCCTCATAATATAGTTACTGTCCTTTCTTTCAGGCATCCCTTTGGGGGGGAGAGGCTATCTTTTGAGCCAGCTGAAGACAAATGGATGGGCTTCCAGGGCCTCTCTTGTGGGTGGAAACCCCTTTGTTCTCCTGTGTAAAATCCCCTCAACAAGATGGAGTTTGCAGTCACCTGGGCAAGTCACATGTCTATGAATGATTCAGCTTTTTGCAGGCTGACGCCATTGTTTACATGTTAGTCTGAACATTCCCAGGAAAGCTCAGATGTGGATTGACGTGTCCCAAAGTCCATTGTCAGTTAAGTGTTTCTTGATAGGACTATTCTCAGTAAGTGCCCATTCTCAAGAAGCTGACCAAATGCTTCGCTGAGGCTACTTAGAATCAAACAAATACATAGCCAATATTCACAACTTCAAATACAAAGATGATACACACACACAGCATAATCATAACCAGCAAACTACAACCTTCCCATACACACCCCACTTGGCCTCCTCTGTATAAGAACTGGTGCAACCATAGGACCCTGGTTGCAACAATGATCTATGCTGTCACAGTTGATGTCAATAACATCACTCATGCCTTATAGTGAGACTTAAGGAATTCAATCTATTTAGTTTTATTGGAGAAAGTTAACAGGTGACTTGGTCACAATCCGATAGGTTCCTTCATGGGAAAGATTTCTGCCCATAGATGGCTCTTCCATCTAGCAGAACAAGGCATCACGTGAGCCAAGGCATGGAAGAGAATACAAAGGTGTTTGAGGGAGAATAAGACTGATGATTAATAAAGGCTGGCGTTGCTAGGTAGCCATCCATGGCCTATTACCCAATACGTCATGATAGGTATGGGCCTTAAAAGTGAAGACAAGGAGCCAATGAAGGGATGCAAAAATGGGGGTGACGTGGTTGGACCAACGAGCCAGGAAGAGTTTTGCAGCAGCGTTTTGAATGGATGTAAGAGGGATGGGATGGGATTCTCAAGGCGAGAGAGGAGGAAATGAGAAGTTGAGGGCTTGGCTGTGTTGCCGGAAGGAAAAGCCAGCCTATCTTGGAGATGTTATACAGGAAGAAGTAGCGAGATTTGGACATTGCCTGTTGACTAGGGCAGAGTCCAAGGGAAGGTTACAGGCCTGAGTGACTGGGAGAGTGATGTTGTCCAGAGTGATGAGGAAAGGAGGGCAGACGGGCAAGGCATGGGAGGAAACATGAAGAGATCTGTTTTGGCCTGGCTAGGCTTAGGTTGGTGGCTTGACACAGGATGAGGAGATGTTAGAAAACTTAGCTGGGATGGAAGGAGACAGACTACAGCATTCTCCTTCACATAGCCTAAAGCTGCTCTGTAGTATGGCTGGCCACATTCGATTGGTTGCCACATCCTACCCCAGAGATGGCTTCATTGCAGCTGTGGGTGAACTTGTTCTAAATAGCTTGTCATCCTGTGAAACACCTAGAGGCTGGCAAAGCATACAGCATATGTGCCATGCAGCTGAGTGGCAGTTGCTGTAGGAACCATGACTGAATTTTCAGATCAGAGAATTGCTAGAAACGTTGTTGTGCGCTTTGAAGTGGAAACAAGACACCTGAACAAACGGAGTACATTTGTGGTACAGAGTCTAGCTCCAGATATGGCTCTAATGATTGGTTGAGCGCGAGCCATGTAATTCTGAGGCAGTTTTGCAAATTCTTTCCCAAGCCAAAACCACGCATTACCAATATGCTGTTCTGATATGGAAGATTTCTGGAAATTAGTGCATCCCTGCCTGGGCAGAGAGAAAGTAGCTGGAATCTGGGAGTTAGGTGTAAGAATCTTCCCAGACAGTTACAGTCTGCCCATAATATTTACGACTTAAATAATGGGCTGGATCCTCAGCTGATGTACATTGGCTTAGCTTTACGGGAAATAATGGAATTATGGCCATTGCCACCTGATGAGAATCTGGCTCAGTGCCTGAGTTAGGGTCAGACATGTGCTAAACCAGGCTGAACAGGTCATTCAGCAAAGACATACCTCTTCTACAAAAGCCTTGTTCCCCTCTCTGATATCTTGCTGGCAATTCCAGTTTGTTTGATGCTGGAATGTCTTCAACCTCTCTATCTGTCCTAGGCATGTATAAGGCACCTATGGTCTTGGGATTCAAGTGCCAAAGCATGATGAGTAATACAGCATTCTGTGACATCCCAGATAGCAGGAGTCTCTTAGCAACCCTTGATATCTTGTGATGTCAAAGCATGATGAATTCTGGGATAATTTCAGTGTACCTGTGATGTGTCAGGGAAAATAACTTTGAATGCGCAAAAGGAGAAATATTTATTAAAGGTAAGGACAATGTATTTCTGTACTACAGTCCAGTAAATAGAGAAATTCAGCACATAAATGGGCATAGGGCAATATTCATTTCATCTTTGCATTTCAACCCTAAATGCATCATTGTGAGAAGAACAAATATGATTCTTAACTCCTGGTTCTGTTCTCACCCAAGTCTGTGCTCACAGCTGCAGAAGATACCAGGATTTGTTTAGGTCATTTGGGTAGGGAAGTGAGTTTTTCTTTCATTCATTATTCTAGTAATGGGAGGGTAATTATCCATTCACCCTTTAAGAAGGGAAACGACCTATCTGTGGGAGTGGATGGGGCACTTCACTGATACAATCTCGGAATCTCTAAGCAAAACTGCAATCAAATAATCCATGTCATTACCATACCCTCTGCCTACATGCCGCTGAGATGAACTGCGTGTCACGCCTTTGGCTGAAACCGTCTGTAGAAGAAAGGGCCGAAAGCGAATGAGAGGCCTCTAGAGATATTGCATTTCCTTGAGAATGGCTGGCGTGTCTGATAAAAGTTGGTCACTCTGAAGTCCAAGCATTTCTGACATAATGCACCTGCTGGCAAAGGCAAAATGAGAAGAGATCCTGCTTGAGGCAGCATCTAAGCCAATCCATTTCAACAAGAAACCATTGATCCTGGCTGCCACTCCCTCCCTTGGAAGAACCGGATCCAACTAAATCCCAATTAAAATCAATGGGAGTCTAATCAGACCCTTACTGAGTTGGCTGAGGATTCACTTTCTGCACAGGAACGCCTAGGTGGTGTAAAGGTGGTGTAGCTGACTCTGTACCGCCTCCCGCAGCGTAGGGAGCATATCAGAGGTGGACAGCTGATGGTGCTGCAAGCCTGGGCTTCTAGAACAGCTTGTTGGGGCTGCTCCAGCCAGTGCTAGTGGGAGCAGCCCTGATGTCACTTATTCCCACCCCACCAGATGCACTGAGCACAGCTCTGGATCTGGCTCAGGGACGTTACTGGCAAAGTATTTATCCATTCACGTATAGATACTGCTCATTGCTAGCAAAACTTACATCATGCATTGCGATGGACTCCTAAAACCATGCTATCTGCGTGAACTGTGCAATGGAAGAGTTCTTGGTTTTTAAAAGGAGAATAATAGGTTTGTTTTCAGAAATGAATTAATAAAAGTGTATATGAAAATGAATGCCTACAGGTAACCTTCCATAACAAACAGCATTAGCTAGAGGTTTCAAGGGTAGATAATGAGTAAAGAAAAATGGACCAACTAGTTTATTCTAAGGTGGAAATTATATAGAGCAGTTCATAGCTAAAGACTTCTTTTTGGAAATCTGTTTCAAAGCTTATGGATAAACTGAGTAAAAGGCAAAAATCCCCAAACCCACCACTTATCCGACTTCTTCTTCTAGTCTAGTGCAAATATTTGTTGCTACCATAGTAACCAAATTAGCTAAAAATAAAAAGCTTTCCCATACATGTCAAACCACAACCAGCTTTCGCTGCCATACAACATAACTGACCTAAAATCTATAATTATTGAACAATGTTCAGTGTCACAGTAATTGCTTGGGGAACATTGTCTCTAGGCTAGAGGTCCTGAACAACTTTAATAGTCAATCCGCTTGCCTTTATTCTTTTGATATTAATGTCATTAACATGATAATTAGGTACTTAATGTGGCTGTTTAACATCTGCTTCGATGAGTTATGTTGTTGAATGCAGACTTTTTTCCAGGAAATCTTATTTCCCATTATTTCAGAATAATACATTGCTAGTCCTAGACCCTGCCTGGTGAGTTATTTTAATGAAGTTTTGGCTGTGCCATGAACGTCTCCCTCCTCCCCGCCCCCCAGATCTGGCAGTGTGCCTCAGTCTTGCTTTTGCACACTCAGTCTCACTTGAGCAGAAGCTGATAATCGTATCAGATCACATATTGGCTGTGAGGTGATCAAAGGCTTAAATGCCGTTTCCTGCTGTGAGAGGGTTGCTGGCCCCTTTAAGGGAAGTCCGGACCCAGGCTAGACAACCACAGTCCCTGAAGACAGGGCTGTGCAACCCGCAAGCCCAACGGAAGAGACTTTATTGCAAGTTTACTTGTATTTAGTAATGTGGAACCCCAGCAGGGGAATTTTGTTTTAAACCCTTTTGGACCGTGTGGAGTTCTTAAGGGGCCCTGAGAGAAGAGAAACTGAGGAAGGGAGTGCTTGCCTCATCACAGTAGGTCAGCGTGCAACATCCACTCAGTTGTAACAACATGTATCCATGCTGTGTGTGCACTGATGGAAACAACTGCATGTTACCAGTGTGAGCTTCTCCATGTGCTTGACATGGAGTGTCTCCATTTAGGGTGAATGGCGGCAGCAGAGGTGTTCCCTAGTTGCAGGAAGTGAAATCCAAGTCTAGCACCAAACTTCCAGTGGCATCTTCACACATGCTGTCATTTGACACATTAGCTGGAGCGCTGAGTTACTGCCAGCTATCTTGGAGCATTTCCTAATGGTGCATGGGAACGTGGCAAAGTGACAGATGGCCTGTTCAGGGAGGCCCAATGTGCAATTCAGTGTTTTGCTGATGGAGATAGCAGGCTTGGTTGATTTAAGAGCCCATAAGCATATGGGCTTGTTTATTGGGTCAACAGCTTCCTAACTGAAGAAACAGGAATGGTGGACCTGGTCCAGTAGTATTGAACAGGCCTTGATTTCTCTTGGCAGCTGTCTGTTTGAAGGAAAAGTGAAGAGTTCTGCGATAGGCCAGTACTGGGGCGGAATCAGTACTGTCGAGCACAGGGTCGAAGTCAGAATTGGAATCACTAGCTTCAATACTCAGCAAACCCCGATGCAAATAGGATATTTTGGCGCGTGAGGACGGGCAAGCCCATTGGTATGCAGTGACACCCGCAGGGGAATTAATGAGGCAATGAAAGTGAGGAGACTATAGCTTACCTTTCTTGCACACATTTTTCCAGCGCTGACAGCCTGCTTCTAATTAAGGCTCTCCCCTTTGGCTGACAAAGCCCCATTTTTCATCCTGCTTGATAGAAGACCACTGCCAAGTTGGAAAAGGGTGTTGAGAGGAACCGATCTCCTTTTCAGATTAATAGCTGGGGTAATAGAAGAAGCCAGCCTGGACTTCTGGCTATGCAGTGTTGGCGGGAAGATGGGCCCAAAGACAGGAGGTGACCTATGTTATCAACATGAGTGGGTGGGAGCTGAGCAATTTGTATTTGAAATACTAGCTATTTCCTGGTATTTCAATAAAAGGCCTTTTCAAAGGAAGTGGGAAGAATTCTCTGGCACCATCCCTTGCAGAGTGGAGTTAATGACTGTGAACCTAGTGAGATGCCAGCCCAGCCTAGCCCTCGCAAGCCTGGTCAATTCAGACATTCGGAGAGCAGGTGCTGAAGCAGACGAGCAGCCTGCACAGTGAGAGGCAGAGAGCAAATGCCTTCAGGGAGTCCAGGTCTGACCATCTGAAGCATCTTCCTGGTGGTTCAAGAATGAATTAAGCTACCAGCGCCTGGGACATGTTCTCCCAGAAGGTTCACTTGGCCAGCCCTGAGACCAGCATAATCCATGCAGGAAGAGGAGGTGAAGGCCAGTGCCAGAGCAAAAAGAAGCAGGTTAAGCTCTACCATTAGTGCAAATGGCAATGGGTTTGTTACCAGTGATGCATTGAGCCTCTATTCTTTCTCCTCTGAGCAGGAAAAGCTGATTGCAGTGAGGACCTGAGTGGAAAAGTCACAGGTGGCTTATCTTCCCCCAGCAAGGAATAGGAGGTAGTGGAGTAGACTAGAAATCACCTTTGAATTATGCGAAATAGGGAAGTTTTACTACTGGCAAGGCCTAGTTCTATGATCTCTACTGAGGCAAAACTCCTCTGGACACTGGAGGGTTATGGCCAGAGCTGTGCCAGAAAGGAGGAGGAGGAGTGCCTCCCTAGGCCTCTCAATACCCGGGGGGTGCCCCATTGGCTTCAGTCCACCCACGTGCAGCTCACTACGGGATCGGGACTTAACCGTGAGAGCACGTCTCTAATAGGAGATGACGCATGCGTATCGCCCCAGATTTTCCTGCTGCCGTTGGCTCTGGAAGCTATGGCAACGTTTCCTGATGACACTCAGGACACAGAGATCTGCATCAGAGGGTACCAATCCGGATGATCACTCAGAGCACACCAAGAGGGAAGGGAACAAATATCAGAGCGATGATCCATCCAACGTGGGCTCAGATGCTATCGGCTGTACGTTCTCAGAACTGTCCGGTGACTCATCGTGGCAGCCTCCAGCACGTCTGGCTTAGTAATAATATGGAGAGAAACCAAGTCTTGTCCATTAGGCAATTTGTGATTGATCCTTTAGCTTGACTTTGTGGCTTCTAAACAGGGAGACGCTTTCTCTTCTGCACCAGGACTAATGAAGTTCTTTGCTATACGTTACCCAAAATGCTAAGCGGAGGCACTTGCTGAAGCAGGGAGGACAGCACTTTGGCTCCGTGTAGCTAGATAAAAATCTTGACTCCTTTGCTTCGTCAAAGGAAATGTGACAGAAGGGGAGCGAGCGTCGCCTCGCTCTGGGCTGCTAGTCGTCAGCATGGGTGCGTGTGTGGGCAGAGTACATTTTGTACAGAGGAAGCTGGAGCAAAATGCATGAATGATCAAGATACAGCAGCCAAAAGGAGACAAACTAATGGTGGGGCCTAATTTCCATAAAGCACAGGGCCCATCCAAACTATGGGCCTGTCAGAGGTGCTGAGCGTCCACCAGCTCCCACTGACTTTAGAGTTGAGGGTGTGGAGCACTTCTTAAAACTAGGCCTTCTCTAGCTTGAGTGTGGAGGTATTATTTCTGCTAATGGTCTCTGAGCCCCAGCCTGCTGTTGCCTTGGAACCCCGGCTTGATCGTCTGCTGCGAGGCTCGCTTACATTCGGCACAATATGCCTGCTTTTGTGCCGGGGACTGCTCATTGCCACACCTCTGATGCCTTCGATTAGCCACAGTTAGGCGGCTCCCGGTGGCAGACAGCTGCCAGGAAATAGCTTGGACTCTCTGGGACTCGAGCTGGAGATGAAACGGCTGTTGTTCCTACCCACCTCCTCTCCCCCAGGAGAAGGTTACTTGAAAAAGGAGACTCAAACTTGCCTGCATGTCATGCCTCTCAGTAGGAGCTTCTGCCACACAGCTCCATTCAGTGGCTGGGTAACACTCCATGTAGGAACGTAAAGAACTGGAGTGTCCCTTCCATGCTGGGGACACTGCAAAGATCTGGAGGAAAAGAGATGCTTACATCTCCTTCTCAGCATTGATCGTATTCACTCACCGCTAAAGGGCCTCCCATAACACTCCACTTCCCCTGCCTGCGTGCGCATCCACCAGATTCTGGTGAGGGGAAAGAATGGTGCTTCCATTAGAGCTCAGGTCACAGCCATGGAAATGGCCCAACCTTGTGCTCTTTGCAATGAGAGTCCTGGAGGTTCCTTCTTTCCCAGATGAAAGAGGGACAAACAAAGCAAGGACCCTGATTCTCATCATCTGGCCCTAAAGCAAAACGAGGTTGCATAATGTCACTGACTTTATTCACATCGAGTGCTTGAGATGAATCAAAGAAACAGAAGACGGCATTACGATGAATGGAAAATGAGTGAACAGCAGATGAATCAGTCCTGTTGGCTGATTTCAGAAGAAGGTCTGATGAAGTTAGTGGAGATCATGTATGAATATGATCCAGAGTTGAATGTGGTCAAAACAAAAAATATGGTGTGCAGTAAACCTGACAGCCATACACCAAGTGAAAAATTATTGCTACCTAGGAAGCCTGATTCCAGAAGATGGAAGATCAGATGCTGAAGTCGGCACCAGAGTGGCAAGAGCAAAAGAGATCATAAATGATCTGGAAAAAGGGGTAAACAGTGAGGTGGCAAAATGTGCAGATGAGAGTCTCAATTATCTTTAGTAATTTTGTATCTGCTCACAAAGTATCAAAGTTCCTACAGCTGGAGCAGAGCTGTGACTGCACCGCCCCTTCTCCCCACCGACCCGGCAGATCCAACAACTTCGTTGTACTCCAGGCAGGAGCGTGTTTGCTGCGGGGAGCCGCCGCGGTCAGCTGGAAAGCTGCTAGGTGAGCTCTCCACACCAAGCAAACAGGAAGAGCAATTTTAAAAATGGCAGATGATACAAAACGACTCAAGGTAAGTCCCAGGCAGACTGCGAAGAGCTACAAAAGGATCTCTCAAACCTGGGCGACTAGGCAACAAAATGGCAGATGAAATTCAATGTTGAAAAATGCAAAGTGATGCACACTGGAAAACATAATCCCAACTATACATGTAAAATGAGGGGGTCTAAATTAGCTGTTACCACTCAAGAAGGAGATCTTGGAGTCATTGTGGATAGTTCTCTGACAACATCCACTCAATGTGCAGCGGCTGTCAAAAAAGCAAACAGAATGTTGGGAATCGTTAAGAAAGGGATAGATAATAAGACAGAAAATATCATATTGCCTCTATATAAATCCATGGTACACCCACATCTTGAATACTGTGTGCAGATGTGGTCACCACATCTCGAAAAATATATATTGGAAAAGGTTCAGAAAAGGGCAACAAAAAGATAGCATATGACTGTACAAAATGGACGACCAGAGTTGCAAACCTCTAGTCGCAGAGATGCCACATAAGAAAAAAGGGGAGCGGCTGGCAAGGCGGCAGGTATAAACTGGTTGAAGAAATGGATTGTGGGCCTGAGTCTGTTACACAAAGAACCTTTTTATGCCTGCCTGGCAACATAAAGGCGCTGTAAAAACTATCCCTGTCCATCTATTTATGGTACTGACACGGCTTCCATTACCATAGTATCTGAGCACCTCACAATCTTTGTATTTACTGTCACACCACCCCTGTGAGGTAGGGCAGGGTTATTTGCCCCATGTTACAGAGAGAACTGACTCAGAGTGAGTTGCCCAAGGTCACACTGGAAGTCTGTGGCAGATGAAGGGATTCAACTCAGCTCTCCAGCATCCCAGGCTTGGGCCCTAACCCCTGGGCCATCTTTCCTCCTTGCTATATTACAGGTCTGCTTGGCAGGCGCATCAACCTTCCCAACACTCCAGTGCTTAGGGTTCCTAAGCCCTTGCCAATGCATTTAATGTCCTAGATGGCCTTTATTTAACCCCCTCAGTGCCTTTTAATGCCCCCCCAGTGATCCTGAAACATGTGCCAGCAAGCAGCTCATCAGCTGTGTTTGTAACTCCACTGTTTTACTATAGGTCATAGGCCCTGGCTTACCGTGGGCATCCACTGGGCTATTTTCAGGGACCATCCTAAGCCAGCAGATTTCCTGACAACCCCAGGAAGTGTATTAGAAAGAGCCTTTATAAGTAAGACATGAGCTAGCTGTGTGTCTCCTGTGAGGCCTCTGGCCAGTTCCCCGGGGAACGTCTGTCAGGCAGCGTTGCTGTTAGCTGCGTGCTTAGCTTGCATTAATTAGTGTAGGAATGTTGTTAAGAGCACCATTGAAGTGCGTTGCACAGGCTGAGCATCTCGCTGGGTTTGGAGGTGAGTTATGCCCGCTACATGGCAAAGGATAAAAGGAGTGTGCTAATGGAAATCTGACACATTTACGGCAGGGAGAAACCAGCCCTTTAAAATGTATTCGCCCCACGTTACAAAATCTGCATTTCAGCTGCCTTGCTAGACCCATTAGGTCAAGAGCACAGGTTAGTATCTGAGGTTGCAGCATTTTGGGTTTGGCTCAGAGTGAGCACAAATCCTCTAGCTCTAGTTTTAGGGGGTAATTTTTTTGTTTTGTTTTTTATGAGCCCTCAGGCCAGTCTGTTTTCACTCCTTCTCAATACATTTCCGGCTGCTTTAGGCTGCATGATTGTAGCCAGCAGGGCATCTCTTTCAAGAGCCACCGCCAGAAGTACTGCCCGGGAGAAAATCGCCTCTCTTTGAGGTCCACCTTCTCTCTGACCGCAGAGAAGAAGCAAGTGCCTAAAACTCAATACGGTGACATTGACTGGGATTACCACATGGGCCGACAGCAAGTCTGAGAGCCTGTCTGTCCAGACTCAGGCTACGGTGCTCAAAACATTCAGGCTCAGTCTGAAACCTATCCCCGCTCCCGGGTTTCAGAGCCCAAGCGGCTCCATGGCTATTCTTCAGCGCCATAGCACAAGCCTGGCTTGTAGCCTAGTTTGCTTTTATGATATTTACTGCTTTGCTTTGTATTATTCAGCAGTAATGCAAGAAACCTACAGGCCTGTATCCGGGGCTGAAAGTGGGCCAGTACGGCGTACCGGTAAGAACCCGCACCGGCCCATACCCAGCCCACATTAAAGCGTTGCCGCGGCAATTTCCCTGCCCCTTTTGCCTCCCCGTTGGCGGCCCTGCTGGTAGGGTCCGTACCAGCAGGGCCACCGACGGCCTGGGGGGTGGGTGGGAAGGGGCAGCAACGGTAAAGCGCTGCCATGGCAATGGACCCTGCAGCGTTTTAACGTCCCTGCCCCTTTTGTCCCCCCCCGGCCGCCAATGGGCGGGGGGGGCAAAGGGAGCAGCTGCCCTGGGGCCGGCGATTTAAAAGGGCCCGGGGCTCCGGACGCAGCAGCGGCGTCCGGAGCCCCGAGCCCTTTAAATCAACACGGGAGCCCTGGGCGGCGTGGGACAGCCGGACTGGAAGGGCCGGCTGGGGGATGCTGATTCCCCCCCCAGCCCCGCCCCTTCCACCCGAGGCCCCGCCCCTTCCACCCGAGGCCGGAGCCGCCCCGCCCCATTGCGGTAAGTGGCCTCAGTTACTTTCACCCCTGTCTGTATCTTGTAAGACATTAGCTTCAAGTTAGCATAAGGTTTAAGGCCTATGATCTTTGAACAGATAAATGGCCCAGTGGAAAAACCCCAAGTATTTGGGGAGCTGAAAATAGAGTCTGAGGGGAAGTTCTGACCACAGGTAAATAATTCAACCACAGAAGTGTCCTGGCAGTGAACTAGCGTACATAACAGGTACATGAGCTACATTTAAGGCTAGCCTGCTTGCTTGCCTATATACATATCTTTTCTTATAAGTTTCTTATTTTCTTATAGGTTTAATTATATATTTTATTAGAAAAGGTTTATGTTAGGGTATATTTTGGCTGTAACACAAGGGACCTGCAGGCCACGTTCTGTATTGTGAGCTAAGGCAAAGTTAGCATACATCTGTCTGGGACCTTTCACCTAGAGCAGCGCTTCTCAAGCTATCTGATGTGGGGGACCGGCAATTTCTTTTTCCAATGTGCGCGCAGACCCACGGACCACCACTTTGAGTAGCACTGACCTAGATAAATGGAGCTAAAGCATATGGTCCATGTATGACTGCGACGTTTAACGTAGAGGATGCGTTAAAGCAGGTTGGCATAAGGGCTTTCCTAAGTTAATACCCTTTTAAACTTAACAGGTACACCACAACTTAAAACTTGGAGAAAACCAAAATAACCAGTTAGGACAAAAATAACAAATGTAATATGTAACCACAAAAGGGCCAGGGTAATGAACTGACTTATATAATAAGTTAAAATCCTTTATATTCTAACCTATAGAGAAAAGATACCCCAATATTAGTGAGATGAGGAAATACAAATAAGAAGGAAAAAATCCCCTACTGAATATGCATCGAACATAACAGCGTCAGTGTAACACGGTATAAAAGTGGCATCCCAGCCTAGGGGCAGTGGAAAGAGAGATGTAGTCCTTCAGAGGTGCCAGAATGATGGCCACTGGTCATGATGGGGAAGGTGATGGTGATAAGAAAAATGATGGCTAATATTTCAGGTTGTTCTACAAGGAATGGTGTAAGTATATGGGTGTGTAAATGTACATTCTATATTATCTCTATCTTACTAAGTTGGGGTGTTTGTAACTGTGCTAAATGTATTAATAAACTATATTTGTAAATATAAAAAAGTTCCTATAGTGTAAATGATGCAGCTGTGCACATCAGGGCTCCCAATTATAGAATAATTTAGATAATACTGGACCTGATCTTGGGGCAAAAACCTGTCAACCCTCAAAGTGATTACTTAAGAATTCCCAGTTATCAATATAATTAATACATAATCTAAAATCAGACTACAGGCTGTAGACCTGGGCTCTGAGACTCGCTTCCACGGGTCTCTCTTTGCCGTAGACAAACCCTGAATGCTTCGGCTAGTGCCCTAACCACTGACGTGAGACACTTTTGCAGCCTCACACTCCAGTCCTGTTTTTAGAATAAAATCAATGAATAGAAGGCCCGTAATACTTGAGCTGTTTTCCCATTGCTGGGAGAAGAACTATTTTTAGCCTTATCTTGAGGACAAAAAGCTGATGAGCCGTCCTGTGGCTCGAGCTCCTTGATTCTCTGCACAGCCCATGTTAGAGCACCCTTGGCACCATCAACCAGCTGGAGATAACTCGCATGCACCATGCTATGCCCACTTCTCCTCCCCATCCCTGGTGCATGCTGTGTGCCAGGGGCTGTGGGGATGGGGGCATAGGAACCAGCTACCCCAGCCTGCTGGGGGAGTGGCTTGGATCAGAGTCTCTGCCCTGAGGGTGTCTATACTGTAATCACCAGGTGTGATTGCAGCTTGTGTAGACAGACCTGATCTAGCTCTAATTTCGCACGCACAGGTCCTGGAGCAACGAAGCTGGGGCCGCATGCATTTCAGTGCGGGTTGCACAAGCGTGCCTAGAAACGTGGGTAATTACTCACAGGGCTGGCCTGTACAGAAGTGCAGGCTGCCGCAGCGTCCCTGCACTGGTACCGGAGCTAGCTAGATTGCAGCTGCTTGAGCTGTGAGTGATTGCGATGTAGATGTGCCCTTAGACTCCCATTGAAAAGCGCAGCACTCCTGTTTACTGAAGGCAGCAGTTCTGCAGTGCATAGATGTTACCATTGCTGGAAACCTACTGAACTACCAACATTGGGGCCAGACTGGGAAAAACAAATCCAGATCCCGGAATGTTCTGAGACGCGTGGGGAGGATGATTGGGTCAAGGCCCGGAATCTGCTTCTGCGGTTTAACTCCTAGTTTGGGATCTGACCTGAAGGGTCCCACTTTCTGCATCCAGTTTGGTTGTGGCCCAAGGTGGCAGAAACCTCTTGTAAGACCTCAGTGCTGTCTAATTCTTAACCAGAATCTAAATCCTAATTCTGGGTTAGCCTCAAGCCTGAACCCCAGACCGTAGCATAAATCCAAACACTGCTTCCCAGGCCCAGCCTACAGGGGAAAAACCAGTGACAGACACAGATGCTGCTGTCTCCCCTGAATCCTGTAAGGTTTTAAAAGTCTGCTTTACCCGAGAAAATAATATACTTACAATTCCACTCCCTGCTTCACTCATCTGACACTTGTATAGAGGCTCCTTGTCTAAGACAATTAATTTATAACTGGATTTGCCTATAAGTAGCACTTTGCAATAAGTGGCAATTTATCACTAGTTCCTCTGTTTGCTGCACGAATGTTAACGAGGCGCTCTTTTGCTATTCCTGGGGGTGGGGTGGGGGGTGTAATGATGCTGGTTTTGGTGGGACCCAACTGAGAGTGCCAATTCAGGACAAATTACTTCAAGCAGGGCAGTTACAGCCCCAGGCTGGGGTTTTTCCACCTCTAAGGCAAACCAAACCAGCCAGCCAGAGAGGACTCTGGTTTTACCTCACTGGCTAACCACAAGTCACACAATCAATTCCCTCAGACACTCCAGTTTCCCAGTATCACCACCAGTGCCACTCATTATGGGGACAAATGGTTATGAAAAACAACACCCCAGTAAAAGATAAGGTTCTCTTGATCCCAAAGGACCAAGCCCCAGACCCAGGTCAATGTACAAATCAGATCTTACCAGCAAATCACGCTGTTGCCAATCCTTTAGAATCTAAAATCTAAAGGTTTATTCATGAAAGGAAAAAGATGCAGATGAGAGCTAGAACTGGTTAAATGGAACCAGTTACATAAAGTCACGGCAAAGTTCTTGGTTCAGGCTTGCAGCAGTGATAGAATAAACTGCAGGTTCAAATCAAGTCTCTGGAGAACATCCACAGCTGGGATGGGTCTTTCAGTCCTTGGTTCAAAGCTTCAGGGTAGCAAAGTCCCTCCAGAGGTCAGAAGCAGGATTGAAGACAAGATGGAGGAGCTGCAGCAGCTTTTTATAGTCTCTTGCCATGTGGTCTTTCTTTTCTTTGTTTCAAAGACAAGCTGTCCATCACCTGGCCTGGAAACACCTCAGAGTTCTGTCCACAGGCAGGTCCCTGCATACCTTGCTGTGTCACAAGGTGTGTCTGCCTTCTCTCAATGGGTCAGTTGTATAGCAGATGGTCCTTAATGGGCCATCCAGCAGGCTAGGCAGAGCTGACACCAACTTGTCTGGGGTGTCACCCAGAAGCATAGCATAAGTTTGAAATACAGACAGTACAGAGCCAATATTCATAACTTTAACTACAAAAATGATACACACATATAGATAGCATAATCATAACCAGCAAACCATAACCTTGTCTGAGACACCTTACTTGACCCCCTTTATACAAGATTTGTTGCCACTACAGGACCTTGGTTGCAACCATGTTCTATACGGTCCCAGTTCAAGTCAATAACGTGACAGGGGGTAATAGGTAACTTTACTGTACCAAGTCACTGCTGTCACTGCTGTCAGCTGATTGCATTGCAAGATGGGTGCCTCCGATTTACTGTTGTGCTTTTAAAACCCTTTTCTGAAGCCACGTAATCATAGAACTACAGTGAAGCCTTTAAAAAGTGAGCTTTGTAAATCAACTGAATTGTGATTGGCTGCCACAGAATAGGTCATTTCCTTCCTTTAGCCAATCAGAACTGTTAATGCCGTTATTGACCCTGCCATTGCAGCGGCTCAGGTGGATCATCACACGCTGAAGTCAGTGAGGCCCAGGGGCCTGCCCAATTGCAAGATGGGGGATGTAGGGGTTCCACTGTAACACCATGCATCCACCTGACAAAATAACGGCCTTTCTCCCAGGCAGTTAGTTTAAAGGGAACAGAGTCAAGGCCGCAGCGTGGTGTTGCTCTGTGGGCTGTCTTTCGAAGGTGCCTGTGGTGATGTGTGCAAAATTGTGACTGCAGCTGAAGCATTCAATGTTTGGGTTAATGAGTCAGTTCAGTGTAAAATTTTAGGCCCAGATCGTGCAGACCGGGCCTGTCTCATAATCACTTTGTGCCCCCCACCATCTGTCTATATGCTCCTATTTTCTCTTGTCATACTTAGCCCTAAAGAGCTTACAGACTGTCTTTTTTTAATTTCATTTTCGTACAGCACCTAACACAATGAGGCCCGGGTCTTTACCTGCAATACGATAGTAACTATAAGAAGACCTATTAGTATATGTGTGCAAAGGACACACTATCTATTAGGTCAATATGTGTATAACCCTTACTGACTGTTAAAGCAACGGCTGTATAATGTGCCTTTTATTTGCAGTGTAGGGCTAACGTTTTCAAAAGGGACTTAGGCACATGAGTCAAGATTAGTTTTCAATGGCAATTAAGAGCCTAAATACCTTTGAGGTGCTGGGGCCATAGGTTCCTAAATCCCATTGGCTCTAAGGGATATTTAGGAGCCAGAATCACTTGTGAAAATGGGACTTGGATGCTTTTGAAAAGATTATCCTGGAGCTTAATGGCTTTCTGGGGGAGCCATTCTCTGCATTATAAAATATTATTTCTATTATTGTAATGCCTAGGACCCCTAGTCACAGACCATGACCACAGGGTGCACAGAACAAAGGTCAGTCTCAGCCCAAGGAGCTTACAATCCCAGTGCAAGCTAAGAGACAATAGCTGGATGCAGATAGCCAGGGGTACAAGGAAACAAAGAGACAATACTGGTCAGCCTTGATCGGCTGTGGGCTCTGCGCACAGCAGCCTGTCATCCAGGTTCATGCAGGCATCACAGCAAAGGGGAGGTTTGAGGAGGGATTTGAAGGAGGACAAGGAGTGAGTTTGGTGGATGTTTACAGGGAGCTCTTCCCAAATGTGAGAAGCAGCCCGGGAGAAAGCACAAAGCGGCTGATTTGAAAATGTAACAAAGTGGGCGCTGGAGGCTGGGATAATGGGCTGAGTGGGGGCAGGAGCTAACATATCGATGGTGAATGAGAGATGGGAGGTAGAGTGGGGTTCGGCCGTGAAGGTCCTTGAAAGTGAAGACAAGTAGCTTATGGCTGACATGTTAGAGAACAGGGAGTCAGAGGAGGGATACAAAGGGTGTGTGTGACATGGTCAAAGCATGGGCTAGGTGAATTATCTTTGCAGCAGCCTTCTGAAGGGAAATCCGAGGGCAAGACTGCATTTGTCCAGGCCAGAGAGAAGGAGGTTTCAGTAATCAAGACGTGAGAAGATGAGAGTTGTGGCTGAATGACACACAAATGTATTCATATACTTAAGATTAAAAACTGGACAGTTAATTCACCCATGTACACAGCCTAGCAAAGCTATTAATGCTTGGTAGCTCACCTCAAGCCTTTCTCTGTCAATGAGAATCTGCTGTGGGGGGGAGGAGGTGTGAACTCCTATCACTGATTCCTCTTTATGATCTGTCATGTATATCCTGTCTTCTCCATTGCTGCTGAAACCTGCTCCAGGCTCGGGAGTATAGAGAGGCAGTTGCCCAATGCTCTCAAAGGGGGAAAAACCCAGCCGTGTTCAGCAAGCTTGCAGCAAAGAGCAGTCCTAGCTTTCTGTCTCTGTCCGTACGTGCCCGTTTTATTGCTCTGTACAAACGTATTACAGAGCAAACAGGGACATAAAACAGGTATGAATGCAAGTGATCCCCATTCTGTATGTTTTGCATTGGTAGCTTGGATGTTTTAGAGGTTTCTGAGAGCTGTTTGCGAAGGCTGATTGCATTTTTCTGCTGTCATGGCAACCTCTATAGATTCTGGTCACGGCTTCGGCCTCCCCTGCTGCAGCTGACCATAGAAACGTTACCTAAAGCAATGTCAATCAACAAAGCAATGGGAGATACCCGGCCAGAGGTCAGACGGGGTCTCAGGGAGATCCCACGGGATTTATAAAGCCAAGAACATGCTCTGTGAACAGGGATCTCTCTGAATTGCTAATGAAGGACAGAATCCTCCCACTATGGCTTGGCCTGAATTTTTTTTACCTTTTTGGATCTAAAGCAAAGCTGTGGGTGGGTGCAGCATACTCATTGCTGGAGAGAATACTTACATAAGTCTTAGCTGACGCAGAGCCTGCTGTGAGCTCCACTGTGTGAAGCCTACACGCCCAGAGATAATTACATAGTCCTGTACCACCGGCATAAAATAACATGAAGGCTTTAGACACATTTGTTCTGAAATGCTGCTCCCTGGGGTAGTCTCATGAGACACATTTCCTCCCAGGCAGGATCCTGGGGGTGGTGGTTGCAGGCTGCCTCTCTCTAGCCTGCACCGTGTGTTACGGCAGAACTTTCAGTCTAAGGGAGAGCTGGTGGTGACTTTGCACTGAGAATTTCTGGTTTAAGCCAGCAGGGCAAAAATATTCCATCAGTCTGTGTCTTATGTGGCTCCAGCTAAGATGCTCCCTGGACTGCCTCTCTGTTTGCTGCGCCCACCAGTGGGTTCCTCCTGTTTGTGGTCTCCAAGAATAAGTGCAGTCTGTCCTTCCTTCCCTAGATCTCTGAGGTCAAGGCTCCACCCTATGGAGTGGCCTTGGTGATACTTCAGAGACACTGAGTGGCACTGGGCTGGCCCCAGTTAGCCCACGTGGTATCTCCTCAGCGTGAGCTTGCTGCCAGGATGAACTAGTTTCTCATTCATTGGTTATGAGACCTAGGGCACGTGTGAGTACGGGCTTCTAATTGCCCAATGTCATTCTGAGCTTTGCACATTGGGCCTGATCTTAAAGCCGTGGGAGTCCTTCCACTAACTTCAATAGGCTTTGCTGAGGGCCTTTAATGTGGAGAAGGCTCAGAAGAAGCCCATCTCCAGTTTTTCATTTCACCATTTTGAGAAATGGGCAAATTAAAAAGAAAAGAAAAGTTGAGAATTGAATGAGGAATTTAAATGATTGAACAGATGGAAATGATTTGACTTCCACTTTGTTCTGTGAGCAAGAGACTGATGAGCTTGGTGATGGCTTTTCTGTTGCTGATTTGGTCCATGAATGCAATATGGCATTGAATGGAAGTGTCACTGCAACGCAGACGGATGAGTAGATACTGTTACCCCTTTGTGACCCAAGCAGCTAGCCAAAATTTGGGGTCCTGTGGGTTGCCTCCATTAGAAGGAGAAATTGATGAGGGAATCAGGTGTTTCTTTGATGCAGGCTTGTTTATTTACAGAGAATGTACACAGTCATTTCCTTGAACATGGTAAGAATTGAACAGGAGATGATTTCTTTGCTCACAGTTCCAAGCCCCTTCAACTCAATGCTCAGAGCCAAATGCTCTCTCTTTACTTTTTTTGGGGGGCGGGCTGTGTTCCCAGAACATCTCCAGTCTCTGCCTTGGGCTTTCTGCCCCTTCTCTGAGTCTGTTTCTGTGGTGGTTTTTCACTGCTTGTGTGTCTCCTTCTGTAGCAGGGTGGTCACTGAAGGGGTTAAAGCAGCCCGGAGGGGGTTGGGGCTGGGAAAAGGGATTAAGAATAGTTGGGGGAAGCTGACTATGTAGCTGACCACAGCTGTGGCAGGCTCAATCAGGCCACAGCTGGCCCTATAAGAGGGCTGTGGGCCAGAAGCTGAGGAGTCTCACTCTAGCCTGGGAGTGGGAAGGGCTAGCTGCCTGAGACCAAGGTACCTTAAGCGGAGCAGTGCTGGGGAAGGGCAAAGGGAGCTGGGGAGCTCCAGCCTGGTAAACCCCCAGGCTGCAGGCCTTGGTAAAGGCCCAGAAAGGTACTGGGGCTGCAGAGGGGCAGCCTGGGAATGGGCAGAGGCAGCTGGTCCTAACCCCTTGCCAACGATGAGTGGCCACTACACTGCAGTCTGCCCTAGTGAGCGGGGGCTAGATGATGACTGGCAGTAGCCACTGAGGCAAGGTGGGTTTAGAGGGGTGGGGGTTCCCCAGGAAGGGGTGACCCAGAGTGTGAGGGTACCCCTGGGGCAGAACCCCAGGGTAAAGGGGGTCCAGGAGGGACATGGATGCCAGCAGCAGATGAGACACTGGCCTGCAGAGGGCGCTCCGAAGGCTGGAAAGAGCTAATTCCCGAGATGACCAGCAGGAGGTGCCACGCTGGTGAGTCGTGGCTTTGCTTCTCTCTCTCTCCCTGACACACCCCTTCTGCTCTGTTAAAACAATACAAAGCAAAACCCCACCGCCCACATGTTCCTTGCATGTGCCTGTGTTTTGTGTGGTGGCACCTGTTTCAGCTACCTGGTTTCATACAAGAGCTGAATTGTGCGGTGCTCCCCAGGGGGCAGGAATACGGGCCAGGGGCTGCTTTTGGGCACCCCGGACCCTGCCCCAGGGCTGGTGGAGGGTCTAGAGCTCCCCACAGTGGCCTGGGCTCCCTGGGTTGCTCTTACCATGGCCCAGCTCTGGCTTCTGGCCTGGTCAGGGGGCGGGGCATCAGGGTGCAGAGGCGGGGCCACTGAAAGGGGCTGGGCCTAATGGCAAGGGGGGGGCTAAGTCCCCCCTCATCCTCCTCACTGTGAAGAGGCTGGCATTGCGGACTTTGCAGCAGATCAGCTCCCCACCATGAAGCTCAGGCCCTGCCTGTGCCACTCTGTGCCTGCCAGAGGCATGCACTTTGGGGGGGCAACATGGCCCTCTGATACCCAAACTAAGCCTAGGTTAAAAAATGGGTGGGCATAGCCCTCCCACTTTTAAAAGTGCGGGGACCATGGCTCTCCTGGCCTGGTTCCAGCGCTCCTGATCACAACATGTGGTGTACCTCATCCAGTGCATCAAATGCCCCAGTAACAACCCTGTGAGTGAAACCAGGCAATCACTACACTCTCAAATGAGCTTACACAGGAAACTGATAGGGTTGTTTTTTGTTTTTGTTCTTTGGCATTTATCATTTTCCTGTGAGGCGAACACTTTTCACAAAGCAATCACTCTGTGTCTGACCTCTCAGTCCTCACCCTCACAGGAAACCTGCACCACACTTGCAAAAGATGAGCCTGGGAGTTTAAATTCATTACTCTGCTAGACTCTCAGGATCATGGACTGAACAGAGACACTGGATTTATGGTTTATCACAACTGGCTGCAACCACTCGTCTAGACCACTAACCCCCTGGTTTTGTCCTATGCCTGCAGAGGTTTCAACAGGCCACTCTACCTTGAATTGTCCCTTACAATATGTGCTCACTACTTATGCTAAACAATCTGTTCCACATTGCATTTTGCTGTGATGCTCGGAGTACCTTTCCCAGAGCCGAAGAAGAGCTCTGTGTGGCTCAAAAGATTTTTCTCTCACCAACAGAAGCTGGTCCAATAAAGGATATTACCTCACCCACCTTGTCTCTCTAACATCCTCAAACTGACACAGCTACAACTATCCTGCATGCATAAGCTAAGACCACACAAGGAAATGACTTCCCCGAAAGGATGGTTTAGAGTGGAAGATCAGTACGCATCCTGCAATATTGTCCCTGCCTTACTAGTTCTCTCGTCAGCCATGGAGTCTTTCAGGAAGTACAGGAGACAGGACCCACATTTGTAATGTGTAAAACACATGCACAAACACCCCCTTTCAAAAAGAATCCACACTTTCAGGGCTTGTTTGTCCAGGAAAGAGCACAAGCCAATTTTGCTTCCATTGTAGGTTGCCTTTTAAAGGTTAACCAATTTGTTTGAGCATAAGCTTTCGTGAGCTACAGCTCACTTCATCGGATGCATACTGTGGAAAATACATAAGATGTTTTTATACACACCAACCATGAAAAAATGGGTGTTTATCAAACCTTTACAAAAGGTTTTCTCTCCCCCCACCCTACTCTCCTGCTGGTAATAGCTTATCTAAAGTGATCACTCTCCTTACAATGTGTATGATAATCAAGGTGGGCCATTTCCAGCACAAATCCAGGTTTTCTCCCCATGCCCCCCCACAAACCCACTCTCCTGTTGGTAATAGCTTATCCAAAGCGATCACTCTCCTTGCAATGTGCACGATAACCAAGGTGGGCCATTTCCAGCACAAATCCAGGGTTTAACAAGAGCGTCTGAGGAACGTGGGGAAGGGGGTAGGAAAAAACAAGGGGAAATAGGTTACCTTGCATAATGACTTAGCCACTCCCAGTCTCTATTCAAGCTGAAGTTAATTGTATCCAATTTGCAAGTGAATTCCAATTCAGCAGTCTCTCGCTGGAGTCTGGTTTTGAAGTTTTTCTGTTGTAATATCGCAACTTTCATGGCTGTCATCGCGTGACCAGAGAGATTGAAGTGTTCTCCGACTGGTTTATGAATGTTATAATTCTTGACATCTGATTTGTGTCCATTTATTCTTTTATGTAGAGACTGTCCGGTTTGGGCAATGTACATGGCAGTGGAGCATTGCTGGCACATGATGGCATATATCACATTGGTAGATGTGCAGGTGAACGAGCCTCTGATAGTGTGGCTGATGTTGTTAGGCCCTGTGATGGTGTCCCCTGAATAGATACGTGGGCACAGTTGGCAACGGGCTTTGTTGCAAGGATAGGTTCCTGGGTTAGTGGTTCTGTTGTGTGGTATGTGGTTGCTGGTGAGTATTCGCTTCAGGTTGGGGGGCTGTCTGTAAGCAAGGACTGGCCTGTCTCCCAAGATTTGTGAGAGTGTTGGGTCATCCTTCAGGATAGGTTGTAGATCCTTGATAATGCATTGGAGGGCTTTTAGTTGGGGGCTTAAGGTGACGGCTAGTGACTGTTATTTTCTTTGTTGGGGGGATGAGAAAACTTGGATTTGTGCTGGAAATGGCCCAACTTGATTATCATACACATTGTAAGGAGAGTGATCACTTTAGATAAGCTATTACCAGCAGGAGAGTGGGATGGGAGGAGGTATTTTTTCATGCTTTTTGTGTGTATATAATAAGATCATCTACACTTTCCACAGTATGCATCCGATGAAGTGAGCTGTAGCTCACGAAAGCTTATGCTCAAATAAATTGGTTAGTCTCTAAGGTGCCACAAGTACTCCTTTTCTTATTGACTTTACAGCGGGTGGGAGCCGGTCCATAATCAGGAATCCATAATTCTATTGAAAGTATAACACTGAACTCCCGAACAAACCTGAAATCGGACAAGATCCCTTTAGAACTGGGCAGCTCAAGTAATTAATTCAGCTACACAGAAATGCACAGAGCACAGTATTTTCATCATGTGAATTATTTGTAGAAGTTGAAGAAACCCAATAAACCTGGGAAAGTTGCCTACTGTAATTTGGAAATGAAGTAAGCACTACAAGTTAAAGGTCATTGTTCAAACCTTCAAAACATCAGTTCAATGCTGTATATTTCCTGCAGGCTTCCATGCAGCGAGCAGTAAATAAAGGATTAATGTTCCCCGAATACCACCAGCTTTCTTTTAAGTTAGGTTTTAAAAAATGGATGCAGTCTGTGTGTGGGCTACAGCCGAACTGTTCCTGGCCCTCTGGGACTGGCTCATTATATAGAGGTCAAAGGTCAGGGATGTGTGTCACCCTGGTTCGTTTCCATCTGTGCTGGTGTTTGTCTTTATGGGTTATTGATGGAATGATTATGTCTATATTTTTCCCCTTGTTTTCATTCCCATAGATCCATCTTCCAGCCCGTGTAAGGCTGCTCATTATAGTCTGGGATGAGATAAACTTAACTGATCCTGGCATGTGAGAACCCCGTAGCCTTTTCTAATGCTTAGGCTTCCCCTCTAAAATGCTTATACCCTGGAGAAGAGCTCTGTATAAGCTCAAAAGCTTCTCTCTCTCACCAACAGAAGTTGGCCCAACAGCAGATTTAATAATTTTATTAAGATGATGTTGAAGTAAAAAGAAAACGGTACAGAGTTTAAGCACAGAAGTTTCTGGTTATCAGGGAATAAGGTACAGATTATCAAGGGGTGTGAAATTTGGTTTCAGAAGGGTGGCATGAGGAATACATAATCTGCAATCTCCCCGATTGGGGGTAAAAGTTTAATGGGTCAAAGTACAGACATTGAGATATGGGGGTATGTTGTTCATATAATGGCTATGTTCAGGTGTGGAGTAGAATGCGTGGATACAATGATGAGGATGGATTTACCCTCATTTGGTGGGATTTAATGTTCACACATCTTGTCTCTCTAATATAACCGGGTGTTCATTTTTGCTTAACAGGCAGCTGTCAGCAGTGCTGAAGTAGACTGGCAGCCTAGGATTGGACAGCACTTGCAGGTTAAGTTTCCACAGTCTGTCCCAACAGCAGCCTCAAACCTGATCCAGAAGGACTACCCCCGTTCAGTGATCATGATTCTATTTGGTTTGTGCTTAGAGCCTATTGTGTGGCAGGAGACTGTGCCCTGCCCTGACATATGGCTCCATAGTGTGTTGGTGACAGGATTTAGACCCAACTACCTCGTCAAGACCCGTGTCCCAGCTGGGTTAACGCACGACAGTGTTACAAGAGGATCAATGCCATGAAAAGGGGCCCGATCCTGCAGCCCTAGTCGCTCGACTAACTGCAGTAGAACGCCTTGTGGGGGCCTAGTTCTGCGCCCCTCACTCAGCGTGAGTGAGTAGGAACGGACTCAGCGAGCAGTAAATCCATTTATTCATGTCTGACTATTGGGGACATCATTGCAGAATTTTCAATCCATCTCTGACTTCAAGCACTCAGCAGCTGCTGCACCCCATCCACCCATCTCCTGGTTGGTTGTCCCCAACTACGGCGACCCTCCAGGAGGCATCACAAAATTAGTATTGTTGCCAGGCAATTATTCTTGGTGCTCCCGGGTTCAAAGCTTGCTAACTATGTCCCATAACAAGCCTAATTCCGATCTCACATACATCAGCGGAAGACTGGCATAACTCCACTGACTCTGAGTGGAATTGCTCCTGATGCTCAGGGAGATGAGATCAGAATCCATCACAACAGCTAGTGGGCTCAGTGGAGAGCAATGAAGTTATTTGCCCAATGAACTCTGGGCACAGGTGCTCTCTCCTGGCTGGCTGTCTAGCCCTTTCTAGTGTGCTGGTGTCCTTGCATGCTGGTAACTCTTGTAAAATAGGTCTGTCCCCTCTTGTTGCTTTGATAACTAACGATTTACATAGCTAGGCAACAGAAATGGGCAAATGTTACTGCTTTTAAAGCAAGTGAATTTTAAGAAGTCATGGTGTATTTCAGTGAGCCACCAAGCAGGGCGACAGGAAATGACGTGCACATTGGAAGGCAAAAACCAGACGACTGCTGAGTGAAGCATCTACTTGATTATTAGCGCCTAAGGGAAGAAGGATGGTCTTGAGGTTAAGGCCCTGGGCTGGGACTTGGGAGTCCTGGCTCCAGTTCTTGGCTCTGCCAGACCCCCTGCATGACCTTGGGCAAGTCACTCATTGACTATGTCTACACTTGCAGTGGTGTGTGGAGTACACCCCTCTAGCAGGGACATAATTAGCAGTGTAAATGGGGAGGTGGAGCTTAGGTGCTGTGACAGGGTCAGGCCAGATGGCTACAGGAGAGTGATAGAAGGCAGATATATTAGCCCCAGGTTAAGCAGGTCCCTTTTCCCTGGGTAAGGTAATAGGGAAGGTTCCAGAACAATCAGGAACTTTCTGGAAACAATTAAGGCAGACAGCCTGATTAGAACACCTGCAGCCAATCAAGAAGCTGCCAGAATCAATTAAGACAGGCAGGCTAATCAGGGCACCTGGGTTTATAAAGGAGCTCACTTCAGTTTGTGGTGTGCGTGCAAGGATCTGGGAGCAAGAGGTGCAAGAAGCTGAGAGTGAGAAGGCATACTACTGAAAGACTGAGGAGTACAAGCATTATCAGACATCAGAAGGAAGGTCTGGGGTGAGAATAAAGAAGGTGTTGGAAGGAGGCCATGGGGAAGTAGCCCAGGGAGTTGTAGCTGTCACGCAGCTGTTACAGGAGCCACTGTAGACACCTGCAATCCACAGCGCCCTGGGCTAGAATCCAGAGTAGAGGGCAGGCCCAAATTCCCTCCATTCCCCTAACTCCCTACTTGATACCGGAGGAGTTGACCTGGACTGTGGGTTCCACCAGAGGGGAAGGTCTCTGGCCTGTTCCCTGATCCACTAGGTAGATCAGCAGAGACTGCGGGGATTGTTCTTCCTTTTCCCCCATGTTGGCCAGTGATGAGGCTAACTGAGTGAATGGCAGATCTGAGCCACGAAAGTGGCCAAACTGAGGGCTGCCATGAACCTCTGAGGTGAGCAAATCCGCCAATAAGCGCAGGACCCACCAAGGCAGAAGTGCCCACACAGAGTAGGCCCCTAGGTGTGACGCCCATTGCTTAACTTGCTTAGGAGCTTTTGAAAATTCCTCTCTTGGTCTCTCTGGGCTTCAGCTCCCCAGCTGTAAAACAGGGACAATACCCTTCCTTGGTCTGTCTTGTCCATCTAGCCTCTTCGGAGCAATCAGTGTCTTAATCTGTGCTGTACAGTACCGAGCGCCAGGGGGCCCTGATCTTAGCTTGGACCTCTACATGCTGCTGTAATACAAATAAATGATCCATTGGCCCCCTTTGTGTTTGCAGAATGCAGACTGGCTCAGTCCTGGTGCGTGGGCCAGGAGGATGGCCGTCACCACTGCATCTGGCGGTGGGGCCTCGTAGCCAGGGGTGCTGTCAGATCCCTCTCTGGCATGGAATGAGATGGGGCTAGCATATTCCAAAGTAAACCAAAGAAGGGTTGGAAAAGGAACCCCAGAACCATAGGGACTGTCACACTGGATCGGTCGAGTCCAGCAGCTGCCCAGCCTGCTGCATGTTTCCTCCTCCAACTGGGAGTCACCAGTGGGCCCAACACAGATGCCTGCATCACTCTACTTGCCACCAACCTCTTGCCTCATCTTTCGTTTACCACAACTCTGTCCCATGTCCTCGGTCTATTTGGTCTCACACTGGATATTTCACCTGCAAGACTTGCTAACAGCAGCTAACTGCTGCATTAAAGACTATTGCTCCAGTGCTTAGCATCATCATTGTTATGATTTGCGCGTTCACCCAGTGGCCCTGTTAATCAGTTTTTCCATATAGCAATTCATGCGAAAGAGCAGGTGTGACGGGTTGGGTCACAGAGACCCCTTGGGACTGCCACCTGATGTGCCGAGACTACCTCTGAGCCTGTTTTCCCTGCCAGCTTGGGACTTCAGAACCCTGCCTGGCTGTGCCAGACACGCTAGCCTGGTACAAACACAGACCCCGGTCTGAACCATGTCTCCCAAAAGCTGCAGGCTTAACTGAAAACGGCTTAGAAAGTGATCCTGTCTCTAGCACCCAGATTCCCAGTTCCCAATGGGATCCAAACCCCAAATAAATCCGTTTTACTCTGTATAAAGCTTATACAGGGCAAACTCACAAATTGTCCGCCCTCTATATTACTGATAAAGAGATATGCACAGCTGTTTGCTTCCCCAGGTATTGATCGCTTACTCTGAGTTAATTAATAAACAAAAGTGATTTTATTAAGTATAAAAAGTAGGATTTAAGTGGTTCCAAGTAATAACAGTAACTTATCAAGCAAAATAGAACAAAAACATGCAAGTCTAAGCCTAATACATTAAGAAACTGATTACAGATAAATCTCACCCTTAGAGATGTTCCAATAAACTGCTTTCACAGACTAGACTCCTTTCTAGTCTGGGCCCAGTTCTTTCCCCTGGTACAGTCCTTGTTCCAGCTCAGGTGGTAGCTAGGGGATTTCTCATGACTGCAGCCTCCTTTGTTCTGTTCCACCCCCTTATACGGCTTTGGCACAAGGCAGGAATCTTTTGTCTCTCTGGGTCCCCACCCCTCCTTCTAAATGGAAAAGTACCAGGTTAAAGATGGATTCCAGTACCAGGTAACATGGTCACATGTCCTGTGAGACCCTTTGTAGCCTGACTCACAGGAAGGCTTGCAAGTAAACAGAGCCATTTACATTCAATTGTCGTAGTTGATGGGAGCCGTCAAGATTCTAAACCACCATTAATGACCCACACTTTGCATAACTACAATAGGACCTCAGAGTTATATTTTATATTCCTAGTTTCAGATACAAGAATGATACATGCATACAAATAGAATGACCACACTCAGTAGATTATAAGCTTTGTAATGATACCTTACAAGAGACCTTTTGCATGAAGCATATTCCAGTTACGTTATATTCGCACTCATTAGCATATTTTCATAAAATCTAATGGAGTGCAACATCACACAGGGGTCTTCGGAGAATTGTGAAACTCAACCATTCTAGGTCCTGATCGTGCAAGGAGCTCTGCACTCATGCGGTGCCCCAGTGACGTTAGTGAGTGGCTGTGTGGCTGGAAGGGCACACAAGGCAGGATCAGGGCCTCGGAGAGCTCTGTGCCTCTCTCAGATCCAAACCCTTGGTTTTCTTTTTCTAACATGTTACAGCTTGGCTGATGCTACAGCTACATCTCTGCCTGTGGGTGGCGATTAGCTGGAGTGTAAATTGGAGGTGGGTGGTTGGAAAGGTGTTGGCAGCACAGATAGGAGAGAGAATAGGATCTGAGCATCTGAAATCTTCATCTACTTATCCCCGTCCATTTGGCAATATACAATTTAGCACAGTTTAAAAAGGATAAAAGCACCTTCTTTTGGGCCTGAAATTTAACTGCTTTTAAAATATGCTTCCAAAGCCTTTCGGTTTTTCAAATGTTTCTGGCCTAAGGTCGAAAAGTTCCTGCCCCCTCTGGGTGATGGGCACATTCCTGAGTTTTGGCTGAGCTTTTCAAAACAGCCTATGGGATTTAGGTGCATATCCAGTTCCTATTAATTAAATGTGTGTGTCTAAACCCCCTAGACCTTGCTGAAAATCTCAGCTCTCATGCGTAGGATCTTGCGAGCTGGGCTTTGCAGACTGAGGCCGGTAGCATTTTCATCTAACTATGTCAGATTTGTTTTTCTGATATTTTAAATGAGGATGTTTTCTTTATTTGCCACATCACTTACAGGACATATGGTGTAGAAGCCTCTGAGGAACAGGCAAACACAAAATGGTATTCTAAAAAGGGGGGAGTTATTTAATATCTTCTTCGGTGGGGACTGGGAACCGAGCATCTGTTCTTTAAGTGTGGGCAGAATTTCACAGTGACAGATTTTGAATGTAATGTTTCAAGCTGCATGAGCTGGGGAGGGAAGAACCTGCCTCTGTCTGACTTATCCAGAACCAGCAGCAGCTTCTGAGCCAGGCTTCGGAGAGGTGATCACTGCAGGCCAAGCAGGCTGATTGAGAGTTTGTGGACACTGGGCAACGATTCAACGGCAAGCTCTTTCCAGGTTCAGTGCATTTCTGTAACAACAGACTTTGTATGTCTAGCAAAACACCAGTACAGCTTGCGAACTGACCCTCTGTAACGAAGCTGCCTCTGGTGGGACACTTCTGAGAGTATCAGTTCAGGACAAATGGCTTAGAGCAGGGCAGTTACAGCCCAAGACTGGAGTTTCTCCACTTCTAAGGCACACCAAACCAGCCAGACAGAGAGGACTTTGGTTTTACCCCACTGGCTAACCATAAGTCACACAAGCAATTCGCTTAGACACTCCAGTTTCCCAGTATCACCACCAGTGCTGCTCGTTATGGGGATGAATGGTTATGAAAACCATTACCCCAGTAAAAGAGAAAAGGTTCTCTCCATCCCAAAGGACCAAGCCCCAGATCCAGGTCAATATACAAATCAGATCTTACCCACAAATCACACTGTTGCCAATCCTTTAGAATCTAAAATCTAAAGGTTTAATTAGGAAAAGATACAGATGAGAGCTAGAATTGGTTAAATGGAATCAGTTACATACAGTTCTTGATTCAGGCTTGTAGCAGTGATGGAATAAACTGCAGGTTCAAATCAAGTCTCTGGAGAACATCCACAGCTGGGATGGGTCTTTCAGTCCTTGGTTCAAAGCTTCAGTGTAGCAAAGTTCCTCCAGAGGTCAGAAGCAGGACTGAAGACAAAATGGAGAGGTATCCAGGGCCTTTTATATTCTCTCTCCTGTGGGCGGAAACCCTTTGTTCTTCTGTACAAAGTCACAGCAACAAGATGGAGTTTGGAGTCACATGGGCAAGTCACATGTCCATGCATGACTTCAGTTCTTTACAGGCCGATGCCATTGTTTACATGTTAGTTTGAATGTTCCCAGGAAAGCTCAGATGTGGATCGGCATCTCCCAAAGTCCATTGTCAGTTAAGTGTTTCTTGATTGGGCACTTACTGAGAAAAGTCCTTTCTCAAGAAGCTCACCAAATGCTTCACTGAAGCTACTTAGAATCAAACCATCTTGAGATACAAGTACATTGCCAATATTCATAACTTCAAATACGAAAATGATACACACATACAGACAGCATGATCATAACCAGCAAATCATAGCCTTTTTAAGACACCTCACATGACAACCTTTGTGCAATATTTGCTGCAAATGTAGAGCAGTGGTTGCAACAATGATCTATACGGTCACAGTTTATGTCAATAACGTGACACCCTCCTAGGTAGTGCTAAAAACCAGGCCTAGAAATGTAGCTATTGCTAAGCAGGGTGGGCCAGACCCTCAAGTGTATGGCTACATTGCCATGAAAAACCTGCAGCACTGCGTCCAGGAACCTGAGTCAAATGACTTGGGCTCACAGGGCTCAAGCTGCAGAGCTAAAAATCCATGTAGCTGTTCGGACTCAGGCTAGAGCCCGGGCTCTGAGCTCCTGCCCCTTCACGGGGTTTCAGAGCCTGGGCTCCAGCAGCCCGAACCTCTACACTGTCGTTTTTAGCCCTGCAAGCCTGAGTCAGCTGACCTGGGCCAGCCGTGGCCATGGTGGTCTTTTATTGCATGGCACAGGTTGCTGGGCCAGCTGGAAAGAGAAGCGTGGAGGGCAGCTGAGATGTCAAAGAGGAATTTTCTAGGAGAAAGCAGCCCCTTGGCTAATGTCACCTGAACCATTACCCTTCCCCGAACTCCTCTTCAGTCTGCCTTTGTGCAATGGGTCTGCTATTTTGGGGTCCTCTTCAGTAGAAAAATTGCACACCTCTCTGGCTATGGGAGCCCCAGGTGGCCCTGTTGTGTGGTCTGAGCCAAACCCTGTTGGGGTGGGGGGGAATTGTCCTATACTTGATGAGCGCTAACAAATGTATCTCCTAAATAATACAATGAAATGTGTATAGTAAACAGTATATATCAAAGTTAACTGAAGTCCAAAGAAAGTTTAGTTTGCTTTGAGTTCTGGGCAGGTTTCGATCTGTTCTTACCTTATCCGATCTTGTTTGCCCATTCCTAATTTTGTAATGCAATTTATATGTGCTTATGAGTTTCTGCACAAGAGTTGGATATCTGCTGGTGTTGCTCCAGGAAGCCACAAACCAATTAACCAAATCTAATAGGATTAGCTTAAGTCTCCTGCAACTCATTAACAACCCTATAATCAATATTAGAATTCCACTTTAGTACAGGATGCAGAATTAATCACATCCTTGCTGGCTACGTGATAAGTGTCCTCAAATCACCCTTTTAGCCTCTGATTTCTCAGCCGCACAGACAAGAGTTTATCTTTCCAGCATCAGGGCATGTATGAGACAGGTCCCGAAGTAGGAGTGTTAAAAGTGTTAACATAAGGGATGAACGATAATGTGTCTTAAACAAAGCATATCAAGCTCCAGGTATTTTTCGGGAGAGTTAAGTTGATTAATCATCTAAGAGTTAGGCTAGAGCAACTTAAAACAGTTAAATTCAGAAACAATGAATGGTTTCTTAATAACATATGAGGTGTTCCAATTGTGCCACGCAGCTGGGTGGAATGTTTTGAATGTAGAAATTATGAAAATGTTCATTGAAAATTTTAAATTTTGTGTGTGTGTGTGGGGGGGGGAATGGGAAAAATTCACTGACTTTTTCATTAAATCCTTCATCCTACACCCCCCCGCCCCAATTTCGAGCATCTCTTGTGTACAGATTAGATGAGACTCGAGTGGAATAAGGAGCCTGAAAACCTTCTTGAAATTGAAATACAAGTAAACAGGCAATTAACCGGTAAGCAAAAGCTGAGCATGTCACCTCTTCTAAACAACCTGCCAGACAGATGGCTGTCGAGCCACAAACTTCTGTTAAAACAGACCCAGAGTGGGATTATAGAAACACAAACTCCTGCCATTTCAAAGGAAAAGCAGAGCCGTGCTTATACACGCCCTGAATTGGGGAGAAAGCAGCTGTCTCTGTGTGACCTACACAGCTCTCATTGCTAAAAGCGGCTCCTCATACATGGGGGGGTCAGAGAGATGAGTGTCAAACTCAAGTGGGGAGGAAGAAGTTCTATGTACCACGGAAATGTCACTTCCTCTGACTGGATTTATGGAAAGTGATGTCATAGGTGTGGTTCCTCCACAGACATGTCAGAGATTGGAAGGTGATGTAAAGAGGAGGCAGATGTGACTGGAGTAAAAGCCTCGGCTGGGGTCAGCAGTCTGCTTCTTCCTAGCCGAAAATGTTTGCATGGGCAAGGATGGTCTAATGGTTCTAGCACTAGCTTGTGACCCAGCAGACCTCAGTATGGGGCTCTGATCTGCCACAGACTTTCTGTGTGACCTTAGGCAAATCACTTAACCTCTCTCTTTCTCATCTGTAAAATGGGCCTATTGGCACTTCCCGACCTCCTCTGTGGATAAATACATTAAAGATGGTGAGAGGCTCAGATGCTGTGGTAATGGGGGACTAGACAAGTAGCCTCAGAAGATGAAAGACTGGAGACTAGATCTGGCCAATAAGGAGGCCCCCTGCTGGAGACTCCTAAAACTTATGCCTTGCTAATGAGACAGCCATGGGCTTGGCCAACGCACTGAGTATTGAACCAAGGACACGAGAGCTAAAAGCATAAACGTCTTGAACTAAAGAGTCAAAGCTCTGTAACTGGGGGCTCTAACAGACTAATAGCCTTTGTAGACTGGCACAGAGGGGACTTGTAACACACACTCACCAGCGGGCTACACTAAGTCCCCTATCATGAAACCTTTGGCCCTTCCCCTGTCTTGATCTTCCCCTGCCCTCACATCCTCCTGCTTGCATCCTTTTCCCCTCTCCCGCCCCCCCCACCGCACCAGGACAGGGACTCTCCTGTGAAGTCTCCCAAAATTCTGTCCCCTTCCTCTCCCCGTCCCCTGTACAGTGGAACCACCCTGGTTCCACCATGAAAAGTCCCGAGGAGGAAGGAGCAGAATTCTCACCATCTGCACGCACTTTGCGAGGGCTAGTTGGTTAATAGGTGTGCCGTGCTATGAGAACTTTATTACTGCCTTCCATATATTGGAGGCCTGTGGGCAGAGGTCCCCTTCCAGTGGAAAACACACCCTCCTTTTCATCCAGAATCACAGAAGGTGGCGAAGGAGCAGCTCCTGGAAGAGGGTGTGTGAGATTTACCCAGCCTCTGCTGCCTGGCGAGCCAAATGCCTTCTGTGTAAAAGGGTGATCAGCCCCGTGGACCCCTAATCTGCAGGAATGTCACCCTGCATAAGTCAGCAGAGAAACAGAAAAGCCAAAGGCCAGCGGACAGGCCCCTGCTTTATCAGCATACGGAAAATGGCAACAATACTTAGCTTGCCATGCAGTCACAGTCATCGCAAGCCAACTCATCTCAGAAGTGGCTGCAGGAGAGCGGGACCCACGCAGCAGAGGAAAACAAGAAGGTTTCCAAAGGCTTTGAAGCCAGACGGCACAACAGAACCATACCTTACCTCACCAACACTCTTCCTGGACAGTGATCTTCCAGATTTAAGTGTCTTCCAGAACTACATCCTCTGAGGCTCTTGCTCTCTCCATTTCCAGCCCAGTATCCACTGGAACAACCCAAAGCAAAACTGAGCATCGTATTCCAGAAGTGCAAAGACTCCTCAGTCCCTTTACAGGCTCACAGAATTTCCTTGGACTTTCTCTCTGTTTCTCTAGGGCCTTGTCTACATGACAAAGTTAAGCTGATGCAAGGCAGCTTACGCCAACCTACCTATGGAGGCGTACACACTGCAGTGCTCCTCCCGCCGACGTTAAAAAACCACCTTGACGAGCCACAGAAAGCTTAGGGCGACATATTTAGAGCGACGCAGTGCCAGTGTAGACAGTGTGTTGCCCTAAGTGGCCTCCAGGAGGTATCCCACAATGCCCATCGTGACCGTTCTGGTCACCGTTTTGAACTCCACTGCCCCGCAGCCAGGTACACAGGTGAACGCCCCTCCCGTGTTGAAGCTCTGGGAAGCTTTGAACTCGCTCTTCCTGTTTGCTCAGCGTGAAGAGCTCACACAGCAACTGCTCCTGCTGGCTCCGTGCAGCAAACGCCCTCCGGCCTGGTGTACACGGGAGGTGGTGGATCTCCAGCATCTGTGGGGGGAGGCTCCTGCTGCACAGCTTGCTCGGGGCACGGGGAAGAAGGGCTACAATAGGGACACACAGCCGTGCCGTGTAAAAATCAAAGAGCTGTGGCAAGCGTAGCAGAAGGCAAGGAAGGTGAATAGCCACTCTGGCGCAGAGCCACAGACATGCCACTTCTACGAGGAGGGGCTGGGGTCAGGGTGATGGTGAATAGCCTGCCCCCCGGCATTCAGCTTCTCTTATAGCCTTGTGTTTGCAATGCACAGCACAATACTGAAGACCAGAGCAGGATCCAGGCTTTCTGACAGAGAGGGCTGGCACACAGGCTACCAGGGCAGTTGAAAAGCGGCTGGAAACCTAGTAGGATGCCCAAGGAAGGATGGGATTGAGAAACCTGCATCATGTGACGCTGAACCTGCCGACGTGAGGCATTGCAAACCCTTCCCAAAACATCCTGTGGCCAGCTGCACAGTGGGATCGCTAGCTACCCATGGTGCACTGCTTGCTGTGTCAATGCAAGAGCTGCTACGGTGGATGCGCTCCACCAACACAAGGAGCATCGTGTGGATGTGCAACAGCAGTTTAATTACAGCAGTGGCTGTGTGTTGATGTACCTTAAGTCAACTTTGTAGTGTAGACATAGCCTAGGTCGTACCCCCTCTTCGATCACTGTGCTGACTGCCTAGCTCAGGTCTAGCTATATGACCGATTTTGCCTTTTTTGTGTAAGCCCTATGGCCAGAAGTTACAGAGGAGAAAGTGCTCTCCACTCCCTCTTTTGGTGAAAAGGGAAGAGTTTGACCACAGATAGCTTCATTTGCATAGGCTGCCTACCCACAATTCCTCTAGCGACACTTGTGGAGTCACCATAATGCTATATGACCTTGGATTTTGTGGAGTAGTGGACTTCTAAATAACATTAGAAAAGCTCCCTTGGGACTGGAGACTGACTTGCAGAGCCGCTTGGGCTCCTGCTACTTACAGCCAAACTGTGAGTGGAGTTTTGGGGATGGGTGCAGTGGGGAATGGGGGAGGGAGATTGTTACCTGTAGGACATTCTTGGGGGTGGGTGGGAAGGAATTAGATGGCCTGTGTACCGGTGGTGATTTTACATATCTATTCTGTTATTGTGGTTTCCCAAGTATGCGGGTCAGTTCCCTTTCCCCTAATAAAAAGGGCAAACCTGAAGCTACCCTTCTCAATGATATTTGCTTACTGCTGGCAAAATGTGGTGCCAAAGGGAAGCTGCCCAATAGAATAAGGAAGGAGAATTCATTCTTACAAGTACAGTCAGCAAAACTCTGCGAAAGGATAAACAATTTGCTCTCCTCGAGCCTGGCTGTTATATAACTGGGTCCCCAAAGCATGCTCTTTCCAATCCGTGCAGATAAAAATATCTGAGAAACACAAGGCTCTGTGACTAAGGCATTGCTAAAATAGATGATGATGCGAATCCCTTCTTAGCTACTGCTTCCTATTCTGCTTTATTTTCTTCTGTGCTTCTCTTAGCAGGCAAGGGAGCCAAAAGCAGCCCCTTGGCTAATGTCATCTGAAACATTACCCTTTCTCGAACTCCTTTTGACTCTGCCTTTGTGTAATGGTCTGCTATTTTGGGGTCCTATTCAGTAGAAAAGTTGCACACTTCTCTGGCCATGGGAGCCGCAGGTGGCCCTGTTGTAGGGTCTGAGCCAAACCCTGTTGAAGAAAGTGCAAAGATTCCTGTTGACTTTAATAGGCTTTGGATCAGACTCCCAGTGAAGATGATCAGCCTGGGTGAAATTCACCCCCTGCACAAGGCCTTTGCATGGCTTAAGCCCTTCTGAAGTCTGACTTAAATGGTGCGTAACCCTTGAGTGGGTCCTTTGCATGTGGAGGCAGATTTGCTGACTGGAGCCCAGAATGCAGATGCAATCCCACCAGGGATCCTGCACAGTGTTGGTAGCAAAGGGGAAGCACGTTTCCTGCACTTCGGAGGGTCGTGTTAAAATAGGGATGGGACATTTGCAGCAGTTGCAGGCTGGGTTCTGCAGTTGCCTACTGTGATGAGTTCGGTCACAGAGACCCCCTTGGGACTGTCACCTGATGTGGTGAGATTACCTCTGAGCCAATTTTCCATGCCAGTTTGGGACTCCAGAACCCTGCCTTGTTGAGCCAGACATGCTAACCTACTGCAACACAGACCCAGGTCTGGTCCACGCCCCCAAAGCTGCAGGCTTTAACCAAAAACAGCTCTGCAGGTTACCTGTCTCCAGCACCCAGACACCCAGTTCCCAATGGGATCCAAACCCCAAATAAATCGGTTTTACTCTGTATAAAGCTTATACAGGGTAAACTCATAATTTTTTCGCCCTCTATAACACTGGTAGAGAGAGATGCACAGCTGTTTGCTCACCCAGGTATTAATCGCTTACTCCGGGTTAATTAATAAACAAGTGTTTTTATTAAGTATAAAAAGTAGGATTTAAGCGGTTTCAAGTAATAACAGACAGCACAAAGTAAGTCACCAAGCAAAATAAAGCAAAAACATGCAAGTCTAAGCTTAATACATTAAGAAACTGTTTACAGGTAAAATCTCACCCTCAGAAATGTTCCAATAAGCTTCTTTCACAGACTAGACTTCTTCCTAGTCTGGGCCCAATCCTTTCCCCAGTAAAATTCTTGTTAGTTCCAGCAGGAATCTTAAGTGAAAAGCAGGGGCTTTCTCATGACTGGACCCCTCTTGTTCTGCTCCACCCCCTTTTATAGCTTTGGCCCAAGGCGGGAACCCTTTGTCTCTCTGGATCTCCACCTCTCCTTCTAAATGGAAAAGCACCAGGTTTAAGATGGATTCCAGTATCCTGTGACATGGTTACATGTCCTGTGAGACTTCATTCTTCCAGGGCTGGCTGGCACATACCCAGGGTGGTTTGCAAGTAAACAGAGCCATTTACAACCAATTGTCCTAGTCAATGGAAGCCATCAAGCTTCCAAACCACCATTAATGGCCCACACTTTGCATAATTACAATAGGACCTCAGAGTTATACTTCATATTCCAAGTTTCAGAGTGGTAGCTGTGTTAGTCTGTATCAGCAAAAACAACAAGAAGTCTTGTGGCACCTTACAGACTAACAAATTTATTTGGGCATAAGCTTTCGTGGGCTAGAACCCACTTCATCAGATGCATGGAGTGGAAAATACAGGAGCAGGTATAAATACATGAAAAGATGTGAGTTGCCTTAAGTGTGAGGTCAGTCTAATGAGAATTCAATTAACAGCAGGATACCAAGAGAGGAAAAATAACTTTTGAAGTGGTAATAAGAGTGGCCATGAAGAATTGCCACTTTTAGGTCTGTTATTGAGTGACCAGGTAGATTGAAGTGTTCTCCTACTGGTTTTTCAATGTTATGATTCCTGATGTCAGATTTGTGTTCATTTATTCTTTTGCATAGAGTCTGTCTGGTTTGGCCAATGTACATGGTAGAGGGGCATTGTTGGCACGTGGTGGCAATGTGATATATGTGATAACATTCAAAAACTGGTAGGAGAACACTTCAATCTCCCTGGTCACTCAAAAACAGACCTAAAAGTGGCAATTCTTCAACAAAAAAACTTCAAAAACAGATGCCAATGTGAAACTGCAGAACTGGAATTAATTTGCAAACTGGACACCATCAGATTAGGCCTGAATAAAGACTGGGAGTGGTTGGGTCATTACAAAACCTAAACCTAATTTCCTCAATACTAATTTTCCCCTACTGTTACTCACACCTTCTTGTCAACTGTCTGAAATGGGCCACTCTCATTATCACTTCAAAAGTTATTTTTCCTCTCTTGATATCCTGCTGCTAATTGAATTATCTCTTTAGACTGACCTCACACTTGGTAAGGCAACTCACATCTTTTCATGTGTTTATACCTGCTCCTGTATTTTCCACTCCATGCATCTGATGAAGTGGGTTCTAGCCTACGAAAGCTTATGCCCAAATAAATTTGTTAGTCTCTAAGATGCCACAAGGACTCCTCGTTGTTTTTTCATATTCCAAGTTTCAGATACAAGAATGATACATTCATACAAATTAGATGACCACACTCAGTAGATTATAAGCTTTGAAATGATACCTTACAAGAGACCTTTTGCATAAAGCATATTCCAGATACATTATATTCACACTCATTTGCATATTTCCATAAAACATATGGAGTGCAACGTCACACCTACCATTGCTGGTGATCTGGCAGACTGCAAGCCCAGCCACCTCCTGCCTGCATCATGGAAGTGGGCTTGGGGAGAGTAGGCATGGTTTCCCCTGACTGCAGGGAAACAGCTGACATCAACCTCCCCACACCACTCCAGCTCTGAGCTCCTATCTGCTGACCTGCACTCACCTGGAGATATGGCTGGGTTCAGATTACCACAGAAACCAGCTGCTGAGAGTGCACTTGCCCACGGGTGACATTTACCCAGTGATGCACTTTGGTGCTGTTAGGGAACACTGTCATTTGGCCCTTCTGGGCCTGCACTGAAACCCAGATGAGTTGGGGGGATTGGCAGGAATCAGGGGCAAGAGGGAGATAGCTGTAGTGGCGGGGACAGGGAGAGGGTTGGGGGGTTGTGGCAGAAAGGTCTGTAACCATTAGAGAACACTCCCCTGCAGAACCTGGAATAGGACCCATGCGTCCCAACATTCCTTTTCTAGCAAATAATGGCAAAGTGTGTCTCTCCCTTCCCTGTCGTGGCAGCTTCTACTGCTATCACTTACTCCGGCTCAAGTGGTCGAGGGCTGAGTTGTGGATCTAGAGGTCCCAGTCCTGCAGAGTATCCCATCTGGGGCATATGCATAGTTCTGCAGGATTTTGGTTTTTAAATTTTTTTAATTTTTAAACTTAGGAAATTACATCCAAAAAAACTGTGTTAAAAGAACATTATGAAGGTTGCAAAGTCAAGCACCCAACTGTTAAGCAATGCCAGAACAAACGTCGTCCATGCAACCTTAATTTGTCCCCCTTGCGCATATGTCTTATGATACTGTCTTTAGTTACATGATCACATACTTGCCCCTCGCCCCCCCAGTGATGCCACACAAGTCACATAAACCAAACTCTTCACAGGTGGCCACTGGGCATTCCCCATTTTCTGAGTACCCAACTGGATGCAGCTGGAGTCTGATCTGCAGATGTGCTGAGAACTTCCAGATGCAACTGATGTCAATGGGAGCTCTCTTCTGAACACGTAATGCTAGGGACATCTCTTCAAAGAATGGATGTTTTCCTAAAAGATCTGCTCTAGGAACAATATTGGGGACGTTCTCTGGTCTGTGCTATACAGGAGGTCAGACTGGAGGATATCAATGGTCTCTTCTGGTCTTGGAATCTATGAATCTATGTGGCTATGCTTAAAGCTCAACCCAGTTACATTCTACCAGATCTCTTGTGCGATGAGGCCGGTATTTACCAAAAAAGCTTTCCCCTAGTGTGGTGTTAAAAATACCCATGATCTTTTGATTAAGATTCCTATTTCTTTGAAATCCAATATAGATGGTTATAATTTCCGCTTTAGTGATAATACACAGGAAGCTATTTCAGACAGGTCCTATCATCCTTCTGAATCAGCTGGATAAACATCCAAACTTCTCCTGTTCACCGATCTTTGTAATCTACAAAAAACGTGCTGTCAATTTCCATTCACCCGTCTTTTCTTTTGCTAATGCGTCTGGGTAACAGAACTTCATTAGCATGTAAAATGAAGCATCTCCCACTGGAAGGTTAGTTGTGCAATGCCTCATCAACTGCACCGTTCTTGGTTACGGCTCAATACAGAATCCAGCTTTTTTTAAAATGTCAGCAATGCAAATAAATCTGGAATCATTCATAAGGATCTGGAGTTGATCCAAAAAATTTTGCCCACAGAAATTTTCAAAGAAAATGAAAACAAATTTATTATTATTATTTTATTTTAACACCCAAAACTTGAAAACCAAAATATTTTGGCCAAAAAAAAAGGGGGGGGAGCTGCAATGCTTCATGGGAATTATAGTTTGCTTCTCCTGTCCCCATTTTCCTCTGTGGGCTGGGATCCCCAGCTGGATCAGATTTCCCTGGACACCTGGCAGTCCCCACTCTTGCTGAGCGGAATCTGTGCAGGCTGGAGTCCCTGGCCAGGGCCATGTTACACCAAAAAACCTCATTTTGTCAAAACCCCAATTTTCTGTTAAATGGTGTTGATGGAATTTTTTGACCCATCCTATTTAGCTAATCAGATTTCCTTAAACTCCAAAGGGCTGGCAGAGAGATCAGGAGGAATGAGTAGAAGGCTGGGAATCGGGAAGTTGGGAGTTCTAATCCCAGGTCTGCCACTGACTTGTTGCATACTCGCAGGCAAGACTCGCGGCCGCAGTTTACCCATAAGTAAAGTAAGGATAAGATTTAGCCCCCTACCTCCCAGATGTGTTGTGAGGGCTACGTTGTGACATTAGGCACAGCCTTCAGCATGGGTAAGAATAAACCCTGGGAGGCCTTGTGACTAGGGTATGTCTACACAGTCCGCAGCCAGCAGTGAGCCTCTCAGCCTGGGTCCATCGACTTGGGCTCAGGGGGCTCGTGCTACAGTGCTATAAATAGTGGTGTAGAGGATGTGGCTTGGGCTGGGGGGATTTTCAGAGCCTGAGACCCAACTTCAAAGCACTCTCTATACAGCCCCAGAGACCTGGGCTATACAAATTGTCGACCCAGGCTGGGAGGCTCCCTGCTGCAGGCTGTGTGGGCGTTCCCTCTGATGCCCTGTCTGCACTCAAAGGGTACAGCTATACCAGCTAAACCCCCTACTGGAGATGCGGCTTCTACCGGCAAAAGAGGTCTTTTGCTGGTATAGTTTAAACCAGTTCTTCAAATGGAATAAACTACATCAGCAACAAACACAGACCAAAAACCAGCCCCTGCCCAAATGATCTTACAATCTATGCTGCTTTGCAAATAATTTTTGGAAGCTAACACTGCCCTGTAAGCCCTGGTGGCGGGGTGAAACTGACATTTCTTTCTCCTCACAAAGGAGGAAACCTGTCAGATTGCTGGGGTTGGTACGGCATAGACAGGCTCTGGCAGCTCGTCATACATACTTGGACTGTGAGGTTTTATTGGAGTCTGACACACACTCTCAGAATAGGTTATTTTCTCCCTGAATAAATACTTGGAGTGGATCAGAGAAGGACAAAGTGTTTCCAGTATAACTGTGTTTGTTTAGGATCGTTTACATTGGACTACGCTCTTTTGCCCTTCTTAGATTGTTCTGTTTTGTGTCACGTATCTTTGTCATGCTTGTTTCTTTGTAGAATTTTAATGCTCAATCACACACACACACATGCACAATCTCACACACACACCAGGGGTTCTCAACCTTTATTGCACCACGACCTCCTTCTGACAATAAAAATTACTACACGACCTCAGGAGGGGGAACCGAAGCCTGAGCCCACCCATGCCCTGCCACCCTGGGTAGGGGGGGCTGAAGCTAAAGCCTGAGCCCCTCTGCTCTGGGCAGGGGGCCCATGCCAAAGGTCAAGGGCTTCCCCCCCAGGCAGGTGCCCTGTGACATGAGCCCCACCACCTGGGACTGAAGCCCTCGGGTGGTGCGGCTCAGGCTTTGGCTTTCGCCCCAGGTCCCAGCAAGTCTAAGCTAGCCACTTTGGGGTCCCTACCCACAGTTTGAGAACTGCTGATATAAACAGATCTAAATACGTATTCTGATGTTCTCACCCACCTTGAGTGGTACCTTACTCTGCAAGTAATCCTATTGATTCCAGTGTGACTACTCAAGATGAGCAAAGATGGCAGAATCCGGCCCACACTAATTTGATAAGAGCTAGAGAGGGGCCTTTAGAAATAGGCAGGCACAGTGCCTCTTAGCAGGGCCATGGAGTGCAGTTCTCCTAACCCCCTTTGATAAACTCCAGCATGTGCTCCCCACACTGACCATAGGGGGAGGAAGTCTGGCTGGTGCAAAGGGGGGCAGGGACTCCATGTCTCTTCTTTGTGGCTGATGGCTGAAAGTTCCTTGTCCTTTCTCCATTCCTCTCCCTGCACCTGGACACAATCCAGCCCAGAGTAGATTGCACTAAACTCTAATATGATAGCTAGGGTGCCAGTCGGAAGATGGCTAGACACCCCTCTGCAGCCTTGTATTGTCATTTGCCTCTTGCAATAGATCTTGCACTCTAAGTGCTGCCGGTGGGAGATGTAGCTGTTTGTGCAAGGACTGCCTGTGCAAATGCCCTTTCCGCACGCCCAACTTGGGTGCATCTTTTGGGAAATCTAGCTTGGTTTCCTCCAGCTTGTGAAAGAAAACCTGCCCTGACTATTCAACACTGCGCACAGTGACACCTGGTCAGAAGCATTGCCCAGCGAGGCTGGATGACTGCAAACTCTCCAGATGCTGTGGAGTTCCAGCAAAAGAGGCGCCCAGTTTAAGGAGCTACTCTCTCGCTAGACCTTGTGGGCACTCAGTACTATTGAAAATCAGACTCGGGTGTCTGAGTCTCTACTCAGCCATCAGCAATGGATGACTAGTGCCTCGAGTCCTTGAACCGCAAAGTGAGAAAACAGCGCTCCTGGGCTGGGCAAGGCACGAGCCAGCGAGGGGTAGGTGCCCTCCTTAGAGAGAGCAGTAGGTCGCTCCCGTAATCTTCCTAACAGATGGGTAGTTTCTTTTAGCACCCAGTGGAAACAGGGGGCAACCCTGGAGAGGGCAGCAGAACATAAACCACGGCAAAAGCTGGCCCTGTGTCATCCAGCTGGATTGAGGATGAAGCCCATTCTAGAGGCGGGCAGGGCTGCATTATGTCCAGTGCCAGTGAGAAAGAACCTCTTCATTACAGCTCATGTGGCACAGATGTATGGGAACCAGATTATTAATCCCTTTATATCCCATAATAAGTGTCTGTCTCCCCATCCTTTCACACACTTCCACGAACAACAACAATAAATCCAGGCATTGTTAAAACCTTATTAAAATTCAGTGGAAGCTGGCACTGTGGGCTGCACAAACCGAGGCTGGTCCTGATGCCAAGCCAAAAAATTTAGGCTGTTCCTCCCAATGAGCCTGTAAACAAACCGTCTGTCAGACATCCAGACGCAGAGATGGAAAATATTCAAGAGCCCAATGGCTGATGGGGCTCGACGTGCGTTCATTTATTCTTATGTCTGTTGTGAATAAACTACACAGCAATGTTTTCAGAGGTTTATTCCCTAGTCCTGTTATATTAACATAAAGAGAATGATTTTTGCATTCTGGGTCACTAAACAAAAATAAATCTCTCTGACTAGCTAACTGAAAGAACACCAGGACATGCGATCCACAAACAGGGCCAATATTCTGTTTTCTTTTTCAATTCCATTGCTGTCAAAAGTCATAATATATGGGATAATGTACGGAGGCTTGCTCTCCTGGGTGTACATTATACAACAGATTCAGAGAACAGAGTTATCAAAATATCCACAAATATAATAAATACTGAGGACATGTAACTACCCAGATGTTAGTTGAAAGCCAGAAGGGATTATTAGGGTTATCTAGTCTGGCCTCCTGCATAGCATGGGCCACAGAATTTCACCTAGTGATTCCTGCAAGGAGCCCTGTCAGTTGAGGTTGAACAAGAAGAGCCCATCATTTAAAAAGACAACCCATTTAGATTTAAAGACCCTAAGTGATGGAGAAATTACCACATCCCTTGGCAATCCATTCCAATGATTAATCACCCTCCCCGTTAACAATGTGCATCTTATTTCCAGCTTGAATATTTCTGACTTCAGCTTCCAGCAATTGGCTCTTGTTATGCTTGGTCCACTAGATTAAAGAGCCCTTCAGCATCAGAGCTCTCCTTCCTGGGTAGGTAGCTGCAGGCAATGATATACTCCTGGGCATATTTAGTTTACTGGTCCCTGAAATGTCTATAGTCCTGTTCTGGAGGCCTGATTCTGCTGCACTCCTCGAGTTTGGCCTGGGTGAGTACCACAGAATAAGTCCTAAGCATGCACTCTATGGGTACCGTATTTGGCTGTCTGCTCAGCTGGGTGTGAACTCTCCTGTTAGCTCCAGGCTGTAGATTGGCTGTTCCAAGCTGTGTCTTTCAATCATTGCCTCTGCACAATCATAACTATTGAAGCAACTTCTCCTTTATGGGCCGGATCCTGCTGCCATTGGAGTGAACTGAGGTTTTGCTCCTGAGTTCTATGGGAGCAAGATTTGGGCCTGTATTAACAGTCGTGTGGAAAGGTTTGAGTTACAGTGACTGCCTCCTCGGGCATCTCGAAGATTAAGTAGTTTATGGGAGCTACCAGCTGGGCCATGTGCCTGGATTTTTGCTCGTGCCTGCTGTTCTTACGCCGTGTCTCTGCAAATGACTTTCCCTTGGACACCGGCCAGTAGATGGCTGAAAGGGGGAGGCAAGGCTCTTTTGCTGATATTGCTACCTTTAGCAGGTGTTGGCATTCTCTTCGCAGCTGCTGCTGACTCACTGTGGCTAGTTAAAACTGTCCCTGGGAAGTGGGAGTGGCTGTGGGGGCTTCCATGGAGTAACAACATAATCATAGAATACCAGGGTTGGAAGGGACCTCAGGAGGTCATCTAGTCCAACCACCTGCTCAAAGCAGGACCAATCCCCAATTTTTGCCCCAGAACCCAAATGGCCCCCTTAAGGATTGAACTCACAACCCTGGGTTTAGCAGGCCAATGCTCAAACCCCTGAGCTATCCCTCCCCCCGAAAAGGAAAAGGAACTAGGGGCTGGGATCAAGAGGTCTCTGCCAGGGAACCCTGAAATCAACTTAGCTTGTGGAGAAGGCTCAGGATTATTTTATTACTGACGTTACTACTGGAACCAAACTCCAGGAAGCACATTTGGACTAAACATATTGGCCTAGATTATCTGCTGCATCCAGCCTCTGCACAATAGAGCAGCGGGTCATTGGGAGGTGCCAGGATCTCGTTGTGGCTGGCTGATTCTCCTGTCTGCTCTGTGCTGGCTCTGGTATAGTTTAGAGCAGCTTTGGGGTTGCTCTGCTCTGTGGCACCTGGCTATTGTCCCTGCAGAAACGTTTTCCAGCTGGGGATTGCCAGAGCATAGCTCATTCTGGCTCCACACCCTTTCACCCCCAGCTTGCCTCATGTCTGCAGGGGTAGCGCATGTGCTGGCAATGCCAATGTTACACTCCTTGGTTGCTCCAGCACACGAGGGGAATCCCCGGCTAGACAGCTCCAGTGGCTTTTCAATCGCACGAAGAGGTCAGAGAATCAGCTGTGTGTCGATACAGACTCACTTCAGAGCAGGCGGGAAACTACATTTCCTTTCAGGGCTCTCTAAGAAGAAGCTGAGGCCCTCCTCACCCCCGTTTATTTATTTAGCATTGAAAGCGCCCCAAAGCAAGCTGGATTTCAGTGGGAAATGGGGAGTTTGTGAAGCACGGTGGGAGCTTTCCTCCCCGACAACAGGGTGGGCTGACGAGGGAGTGAGGCAGAGGAGATGGAGCAGCATGGGATGAAGTGAATGGACACTATCCACCCTCCCTGGCAGCTCCTGCCATCATTAGCAGGCCCACTGAAGAAATAGACGATCTGGCGGTAGCAATGGATGGAATGGCCTTGGCAACTGTCCTCAGCCCAGCACTTACTGCAGGGATTAAAAATAACCCCCCCCATGCACTGAGGCCTGATTCCACAAAGCACTTAAGCAGGTGCTTAACTGCGTCCCTTCCTCTTCAGCAAAGCATTTATAGATTGTGTTCACTGGGCTTTAGTCCCTAAAGGATGTGCTTGATTTGATGTGCTACAGTCTCATGAAAGTCAGTGGGCTTTAAACACATGCTTAAGTGCCTTGCTGAACTGGGGTTGACATGAGAAGGACGTGGGTGTCTTCCTAATGGTGCACTGGGGAAGCTAATGGGAGACAACTAGTCGCTGACACTAGGCTACTAGTCGGGGATGGTTGTTTTGCCAGTTCTGAGTATTGAGCCCGCCCATCTGGAGGGAACCTTTGTTTGAAAGGGAGTAAATCACCCCAGAGATTCCCTCCTGACTCTGTGTGGTTGGAGGAGGGAAGAGGGCAAAGCCACCTGCCAGAGAAATTGATAATAGAGAGAGAGAGGTTCCCAGCTCCATGCCAAACCCAGCTTGTCTGCTTGGATCCAGGGAGAAAGGAACCTTCCACTCTAGTAGGAAGAATCCCATGCACCGCTACAGACTAGGGACCGAGTGGCTAAGCAGCAGTTTCCCAGAAAAGGAGCTGGGGATTACAGTGGATGAGAAGCTGGATATGAGTCAACAGTGTGCCCTTATTGCCAAGAAAGCTAATGGCATATGGGGCTGTATTAGTAGAAGCAATGCCAGAAGATCAAGGGAAGTGATTATTCCCCTCTATTCGGCACTGGTGAGGCCACATCTGGAGTATTGCGTCCAGTTTTGGGCCCCCCACTACAGAAGGGATGTGGACAAATTGGAGAGAGTCCAACAGAGGGCAACTGAAATGATCAGGGGGCTGGGGCACATGACTTATGAGGAGAGGCTGAGGGAACTGGGCTTAGGGAACTGCAGAAGAGAGGAGTGAAGGGGAATTTGATAGCAGCCTTCAGCTACCTGAAGGGGGGTTCCAAAGTGGCTGGAGCTCGGCTGTTCTCAGTGGTGGCAGACGACAGAACAAGGAGTAATGGTCTCAAGTTGCAGTGTGGGAGGTCTAGGTTGGATATTAGGAAACACTGTTTCACTAGGAGGGTGGTGAAGCACTGGAATGGGTTCCCTAGGGAGGTGGCGGAATCTCCATCCTTAGAGGTTTTTAAGGCCCGGCTTGACAAAGCCCTGGCTGGGATGATTTAGTGGGGGTGATCCTGCTTAGAGCAGGGGGTTGGACTAGATACCTCCTGAGGTCTCTTCCAACCCTGATATTCTATGATAGCAGAGCTGCCCTATAGCTCCTGCTGCTTCAGTGCTACCGTAGCCTGGTGGCTGACGTGCACTGACCACCAAGGGCCCGGCCGCTGGATCTGCACAGTCACACAACCTTGCGTCCGTCCCTCCTCCGCAAGGTGCCAGCTGGTGGAGCTGCAGTAATTTCCTGGAGCAGGGGAGGAAGCAAGGAAGGAAGAAATACTTACTGTCCAAGTCTCAATCCTTTCCCAGTGCGCCTCCTGGGGCAGTGTCCCCTCTTCAGCTTAGCCTAGCCACCAGGGTCCAGCGGGGAGAGATGTCAATTTTTCAAGAGGGGAAGGGGGGGAACCACACTAAGCTAATACTAAAATAACCTGACAACACGAAACAAATCACTTAGCCACAGTAACTAAGCGACCAAGACAACCCCATTTATTTAATTATAGAATGTGAAATAATTAAACCCCAGCATAGCAATTCAATATAAGTACCCAAAGTAGCTAGCCGAAAAAAGAGAGCCAATGAATCCCAAGCACCAATGCCCTGCCAGAATGCTCACAGCAGGGCCCTGGATTTGCAGGGGTGAAGCAGCACAAGAGAAAGATGGTAATTCCTTTGCATTTTAGATCACTCCCTGCTGCCTTCTGTTACGGGGTAACTGCTCCATCTGAGCAAATTATCACAGGCAGAGGGGATAAAAAAAATTGATTAAAAAAAAATCAAGTTTATTTTTGTGCTTAGCTAGGTATTCTTCTCTCTCTTTTTTTTTTTACAATTTACATTAAATGTAATTTTCTTTTAAAAAATAAACCTGTTTAAAATTAAATTTGAAATTATGACAATTTATGGAAAGGCCTAAATTACTTATCTATTCATCATTTAAAAAAATACTAAAATGCTGCATCAATGAGCCCGTCTCAGATTTGAATAAGTTAAATATTTCTTTTTTAATTACATGTAGAACGGGCGCGGGGGAGGCATTTTAAACTTTTGAGTTGAACTCAAACTTTATAAATATGTTACAAAATCACTACACTAAATATCTCCATTTTGATTTGTTGGTGTGACTGTTCTCAGGGTACCCTCACTGTGAGTCACCTTGTTACCCCTGCCTCCAGGGTGAGGGTTTGCTGCTTGTGCTCAGCTGGGTGTCAGCTCCATGACACCATGCAATGGGGTGTACCAGGCCCTTTGAGGCCCCCTGCTGGAGGCCTTGTAGTCCTACCACACCCTACCCCAGGAAAGGAGCAGTGAAGGTGGGTCCTCCAGGCCTGTCTAGAAAGGCTTCAGGGAAGCAGCCAATCAGAGCCCAGCAGGCTCAGTTAAAAGGCGCTGGAGGGGCCTGAGCAGGTCAGTTCCTGGGGGGGATCAGAGGGGCAAAGAAGGGTGCTCTTTGCTGGTGACTGGAATTCAAGACAGAACTAGCAGAGGAGTTCTGGTGGCATTGGCATTCAGTGAGGAAGAAGAGGGTTGAACTTCAGCTCTGAGGGAAGGGTGAAGAGGAAGGGACTAAGTGGGAAGCAGCCTAGGGAAAGCAGCAGTGATCTCGAACGGGAAGCAGTATGTGGTGGCTATCTATAGGGCCCCTGGGTTGGGACCAATCCCAAAGTAGTGGGCTGGCCTGGGTCCCCATGCTGGCCACTGGGGAAGTGGCCTAAGCCCCAAGGAGGGGATAAGACTCGGTACTAAAAGCCTGAGGAAAGGGGCTAGAATTTTAACAGGCCTAGAGATGGGACTGAAGACCTTGAGGAGGGCCAACCATTTGTTTGGCCGTGTTACCCCAGAAGGGGTTCCTTCATGCATTTGTCTGTGTGTGACTTGGCTGGAGGACTGAGCCTCTGAAGACCCACTTAACAAGGACAACAGCCAACAAGAGGTGAGTGTGTCCCATCATACACCACCAGCCTGTTAGCCCCCCAAACAATCTCCTCTTGGCTATGCCAGCCCTTACTTTCCTTGCAGGTTAACAGGCCCTGAGCTCCTTTGAAGCGTTCCCCTGTAGTGTCCAGCATCTGTGCTCCCTCTCCTCATGCACCCGCTCCTCTAGCTCCATGTGCGGCTATTTCTAATGCCTCTTTTTGTAGTGTCCACTCCCCTTATGCACCCAACACTCACAGAAATACCAGTGCTGCTGTCCCCAAGGAAACAGTGCACACATCAGCTTGAATGAGTCCACTCAGGATCAGCTCCTTGTAGAATACCATTGCACTGATAGAGTTGTTTTTACCATAAATATAAGTTTATTACCAAAGATTTAAGATTCCAGAGACCGGGTGTAAGGATAATGGAAACAGAAAGGTGACAGACAACACGATTGTTCGACTGAACTTAACAGGCAAACCTTCTGTCTAAAGAAGTTTATCTCACCCCAAATATCCTTTGCAGCATTTCAACCATGGTGGTTGTGATCCTGTTTTCATCAGTGTAATCACACTGCCCGATTACTTCCTAGGGGCAGGTTAAAGGAGTGATTTTTCTTGCCTTCTCCTTATAGTCTCCAAAATTCATTGTCTGTACCTGCATCAAGATAACCTTTGTGGTTTATTCTCCAGTGTGTTGCCTCCCTATTGATTTCACATCCTCCTTCCTCTGTTGACATTAATATGTAAATAAGGCTTCCATTGTGTTGGCTTACAATGCTCTCACGTTGACCATGAGACTGGTGAAGAAACATCTTTTGTCTGACAACCTGTTTCCCAACTCTGCCTTTAGACTTTAGAACTTTATACACAACTTTATACAGACTTTAGAACATATACACAACTCCTTACAGGGTATCTGTACATACATTTCACAAGGATATCAATGACCAGCATGACCCTGGCTTTTATTTAAGACCTCACATGACCTTTGATGAACCAAAATGTACAGGTCAGGATATTATTGGAAATTCTCTTGCCAGTTGTCATTGAGGGGTCCATGGGTCACGATTGATATTGTTTTTCCAAATGGAAGTACTTCCAGGTTCTGGGGTGGAGAAAAGCTTTTGCCTTCATGACTTTTGCTGTCAGAGCAGGCACAGAGAGAATACTTCCTTCATTTGGTCTAATTCATTGAGTTGAGAAGCTGACTGGGAGATGGGAAAAGCAGGAAAGCTTGTTTTCCTCTTCCCATCTATGAATAAAAAGCAGGGGAGAGGATGAGATCTACTAGCTGAAGACATGGGATCAGATTTTCAAGCACCTAAAGATGCAGTTGGCAACAAGGGGGATTTTCAATAGCACCTCAGCAGATTGGGAACATGGGGTGGGATTCATGAAGGGACTTACGTGCTACAACACAGCACCTGGAAATTCCCAGGAACACCGTGATCCACAAAGCCTTGGTAGGCACCTGGGCTCTCTATACAATGAAGGTGGGGGGAGAGAGAGACCTCTAAGAACGCGATCTCACAAAAGCCAGCAGGCTGGGCGTGGACTGCCTAAGCTAGCCAGTAGGAGACACCAATCAGATGGGAGTGCACTAAGTTCCGCCCCTCTCTGAGATAGGTGCCTAGCTCTACTTAGCGATCTGCAAACAGGCACCTGCCACCGGGAGTCGGACGACTTAGGTGTCTGAGGCGTTTCTTGTGGGAATGAGTTAGGTAGCTGCCTCGCGCCACATGATCCAGCCAGCGGAGAACATTGTGGTGAAGGAGCCACCTCAGAACTTCTAGCCCAGTGGTTAGCTTGCTCATCCAGGATGGGAGAGACCTAGGTTCAAGTGCCCTGTCTCTGCCAGAGGAGGAGAAAAGATTTGAATGAGGGTCTCCCACATCCCCGGTGAGTGCTCTAACCACTGGGCTAAAAGTGATAAGGTGGGCTCCTCCCCCCTCCTTCTCCCACTGGATTTTGAATGGGACTGATCCAGTAGGCGATGCCCTCTGAGCACGCTTAATGGTTCAGGTCCCACACGCGACTGAGGCAGCTGACTGCCTGTCTTGCCCTGGGTCATGGATCGCGCCTGGCGGGGAGATCAGTGCTCAGATGCTTAGAGAGAGGCAGCAGTGCACATCTCAGAGGCAGTAATATGGATGCAGAGGGAACGTTTAGGTGCCTACGTAGTTTCGTGGCTCAGCCTAGCTCCTGTGGATTTCAATGGGAGTCATGCACTTTTCAAAATTCCACTAGACAGCTTTCTGCATCTTTAGGCGCCTACATACCTTTGAAAATCTCCCCCATGGTAACCAGGAACAATCTCTCAATACACTAAGCATAGTGAATGGTAGTTTTTAATAAATCCCTTCCTTTGTTAGGTTTCGATGCAAAATGTTAGAGAAACTTACATTTTTCCCTTGTGTATCTAGCATATTCAAGGCAGTTTTAGTTAACTAAAAACAATTTTGAAATGCTTGTTCTGTACGCTTTTAATTTAATTCCAGCTTCCATCCAATGCAGCTTGACACAAATCCCAAGCAAAAACTTATCGGGTAAATCAGAAATGTCATTCACCATGTTCTAAATAAAAAATATTTCAACTAAGAAACACTATATCTATACACATTTATTTAAGCAATTATGTATCCTGGCTAGCAAAAAGAAGCACCAAACTTATGTAAAATCTATATTTAGTTGCAAATCAACATGTTTTAATGGTTACCAACCAGTGAGAATGAACTTTTTTTTAAAGGAAAATTAAAAAGTATGAATGCAAAACAGGATTAAAATCAATAATTTAAATCAGCAAGCAAGAACCCACGATTTAAATCCACCTTGATCACCGTACAATCAAACGTCACAAAGCCAAGCTACTTGTTAGTCTCAGATTTCAGCTTTAACTCTCCCCTTTCATATGTGTGTGTGTATATATATATATATATATATACACACACACGAGCTCTGACTCCAGAGATGCATGCATAAAGGGATTTCAGCTCACAGTGAGTCAGAGCGATAGCTCTTTAATTGCAACGCCAAGAATTAAAATGGCATTGGGTTATTTTTAGTCAGACTTTTATGCACAAGTAAAGAAGCTTTAAAGACTGCTGGAAAAACAAAAAGGGGAGGAAAGTGGTACATTGAATGGTCAAATCCTTGGATGGGCAGTGGTCGCACAGCCTGGCTTGAATTCAAGATTTAAGCCCTGGGTATTTGCAAAACAATCAGAGGCAAATTTTGAGGAAAAGACCTGTGTCACACGTTGACCCAGCTGATTTTGTGCACAGCATGCTCCGTTGAGGCAATGTACGGTCAGTGGGGCCAGGGACAAGGAGGCAGGAGAGCAGGTTTCTGTCTCTGGTCTGCTGCTGTGTGACCTGGCCTGTTTCCTCTGTATCCTTTGTCTATTTGGACCATACACACTTTGGGGAAGGGGCTGTCTCTTACTGTTGGTACAATGCTTGGCATGCTGGGGCTTCTAATACACCGATTAATGATACTCCTACATTACTCCAGCTGCATGCATAAATTGCAAATAGGTGGTGATTAAAATAAGAACCAGAATAAAAAATGAAGGCAAAACTAAAATGCCAAGTGAAGGAGTTGCTGCAGCAGGCAAGTCTGAAAGTTGGTATGTTCCTGTTTTGGAGAGCTTTGTATTTCACAGACACCATACGCTGAACATCCTCCACAGGCATGACGCACAGCCTGTAGGCTGGGAAGAATGACTGTGGCTCACCGCTTGGCGAGGTTCTAGCTGAGGAGTGGGAGGCCAGCTGGAGCACCCGATAATACTGTAGCAGCCAAAATGTGTGCCAGCGGGCAGTGGTTAGGGGTGATGTTGGGACACGCAGTGAAGATTTAACTGCCTTAACCACAGAATCCCCCACCCCTGTTGCTGGAGCAGCACCAGTGAGTATTCACGGACACATGGCTACCAGGCCTTTCATCTCAGGCGTAGGCCCCTGGTCTCTTGAGATCTGGGAAATGCCTCTGCTTGTCCAGCCCCTGCAGAGAGAGCACGTAAATTGGCCTGTCAGCCAAAGCTGCAGCTTAGACTCCATTGTCGAATCTCCAAAAGCACGGGAGACAATCACTGTAACAACTTCACTTACAGTGAAAATCCAATTACTGCAACACCGGCAGCTTTGTTCGGGTGACTTTCCCTTATGTGGCTGCCACCTTTTCAGGGACATGTGGCACTGATGAGTGCATTGAAGACCACATACGCCGAAGTTGGAGGCTCAGGTGCCCATGCATGCCCATCTGCATCGATCCATGCCGTGACAATAATGGCATGCGCACACAAGTTGGCTGCCTAGGTGCCTAACTAGCTCCATCTGCATGTGCATATCCCAATGTGCACGCCTAACTGCAGGAGCTGTGCGCACAAATCCAGATGCTTCAGTTCGTCTCCTGACTCTGAAGATAATTTCAGGCAACCAGTCTACAAAACACTGTGCAGCTCCACGTAAATATTACTGTGGATCTCTGCTCTGATAGATTTTAAGGCCAGACGAGACCACTGTGATCATCTGGTGTGATTTCCTGTTAACACAGGCCAGAGAACTTAGCCAAAATAACTCCTAGAGCAGAGCTTTTAGAAAAACATCCCATCTTGATTTTAAAATGATCAGTGATGGAGAATCCACCAGGACCCGGTAAATAATAGTGGTTAATTACTCTCACCGTTAGCAATTTACGCTTTATTTCCAGTCTGAATTTATCTAGCATCAACTTCCAGCCATGTTAGACCTTTGTCTACTAGACTGAAGAGCCCATTATTACCTATTTGTTCCCCATATAGGTACTTAGACTGTGATCAAGTCACCCCTGAACCTTCTCTTTGTTAAGATCGGTCGATTGGACTCCTTGATTCAATCACTATAAAGCATGTTTTCCAATCCTTTAATCAGTCTCTTAATTCCTCCTCTGATGGCCTCTGCACCTCTCAAACCTCTCTGCCAATTACTCCTTCTCCCCCTCTTGCCATCTCACCTTCTTCCATGCTGCCCTCTGGAGCGGGAAGACCCTTCTTGGCCAACGAGCAATTTCCCATCCACTTTCAAACCATCCTGAAAATATGCTGCTTCTGCACTACCTTTCAATGCAAACCTTCTCTTCCCTGCCTCCCCACACCATGCTGTGGGAGCGAAGAGATGGGGAAATTCCCTGCTTGTAGGAAGGTTTGAGCTTCAAACTACGTCTGCACCATCTCTGTCTCAGCTGGGCTGAGCCACCTGTCTGTCTCAACCTCCATGGGGAAGAAACAGCAAGCTGATCCTTCCATATTCTGAACAACCATAAGAGACAATGTTGCTGCTCTCTGAAAAATAAGCTACTCTCACCTTTTTAGCCTGTCAGGTTCTTAATGTCTCGCTATAACAGACTATTGTATTTTTCCAATTCATTGTCGTGTAAACTCGTGGTCCCGTAATGACTGTGGGGCCCAGTGTATGGCTGTTAATAGGCTAGGAGGAAGGAGAAAAAATTGTTCTTCTGAACCTCTGAGGATAGGACAAGAAGCAATGGGCTTAAATTGCAGCAAGGCAGGTTTAGGTTGGACATTAGGAAAAACTTCCTACCTGTCAGAGTGGATAAGAACTGGAGTAACTTGCCTAGGGAGGTTGTGGAATCCCCATCATTGGAGGGTTTTTTTTAAGAGCAGGTTGGACAAACACCTGTCAGGGATGGTCTAGATCAGTGGTTCTCAAACTTTTGTACTGGTGACCCCTTTCACATAGTAAGCCTCTGAGTGTGACCCTCCCCACCCCTTATCAATTAAAAAACACTTTTTTATATAATACCATTATAAATGCTGGAGGCAAAGTGGGGCTTGGGGTGAAGGCTGACAGCTCGTGACCCCCCATGTAATAACCTTGTGGCCCCCTGAGGGGTCCCAACCCCCAGTTTGAGAGCTCCTGGTCTAGATAATACTTAGTCCCCCTAAGAGTGCAGGGGACTGGACTAGATGACCTCTCGAGGTCCCTTCCAATCCTATGATTCTATGTGCACAAATCTGATTCCTGGAGTCAATGGGTAGTGAGAGATGCTGGGAGTGGAGAAGAATTGTCCCCAGCTGTCATACGCTTCCTGCTGTTTCCATCGGACAGAAAATCCCATGAGCGCAGTGGGCGAAATGAAACTTACTTCTGTGCAGGAAGCCCAAGGACTAGACATGACTTAACCTCAATTTGAAGATGTATGTGGTGCACTGGCCTTGTGCTTACCTGCTGGCTAGGTGTGAATTCTATTGACTCCTTAAGAACGTCCAAAACCCACTGAAGGCAATGGAGATATTCTGACATCCACCGGCTTTGGATCAGGTCCCAACTTTCTCTCTGCTTTCTGTGTAGATGTATTTCCCCATTTGTTTCTGTTTTGGCATTTCTCCCAGAACAATTTTCAGTCTCCTCTTCATCAGCTGCGACTCTAAGGGCAAGAGGTTCTGAGCTGAGAAATGTCTCCCTTGCAAAGGGAGACGCAGGGAAGCTGGGTCCCATCAGTGGCTTGGAAATTCCCAACTTTCGTTTGCCCGTCTGTGAAATTAATTTCTTTTATTGGACTCCGGTGAGTAGTTATGAAGTGCTAATGAATCTGACTCCCTTAGCATCCATGGCATTTAATATAGTGTAAGACACAATCCTGCACTGGCAGGCCCATGGACAAGAGGAACAAATAGATTTCCTCTGTCTTTCATTTCTGTGATTCTGCGATTCAGAATCTGGAGTGATTGCTAGGGAAAGGCAACTGCAACAACCTCCAGTGGTTTAAAAAACAAACAAGCACAAAAATACTCTTTTCTACAGATTGAGTATCATAATGGCACAGAAAAATATCATATCAGAACATCTGGCTCCATGCTGTCATGAAAATAAATGGCAACAATGTAAGGACATTAAGAGCCAGACGGTCAAGAGTTCTACCCCCACAACCGTGGCCAGTTTTTCAAGAGCTTAGCTCCCAGCTGCAACCTAGCAGCTGAGGTCTCTTCAAAATCTGGCCCTAAAGACTCAGTTCTCCTCATAAATACACAGGCATCATCCCCAATGACTTAGGTGTACCCATGCTGTTCTTGAGGGCAGATTTTGCTTCATTATTTAGTACAGTAAATGTACCCAGCCTCGAAATGAATAAAGGCAGGGGACTGCCACAAAGAGCTTGCAATCTATGGGGCCAGCCCCACAAGCCCTTTCATGCGCAGGCAGCCCTTACTCATCCCAGTAGTTTAAGACGATGGGACTACTCCGGAAAGGAAGATGAACAGCAAAAAATGCAGGAGTGAGAAACTGCAGAAAGATCTCTGTCCACAAGGAGATTAATGAGTCGTATGTAGCGATATCTAGTAGGTTTGTACAAGAGCTCCCTCTAGTAGTGAGACTCTAGGAGAGACCATGTTACTGTAACTCAGATGCTGTGTATTAAAGAAAAGGAAAGGAGGACTTGTGGCACCTTAGCGACTAACCAATTTATTTGAGCATAAGCTTTCGTGAGCTACAGCTCGCATCCGATGAAGTGAGCTGTAGCTCACGAAAGCTTATGCTCAAATAAATTGGTTAGTCGCTAAGGTGCCACAAGTCCTCCTTTTCTTTTTGCGAATGCAGACTAACACGGCTGTTACTCTGAAACCTGGGTATTAAAGAAGGACCAACACGCTGGCCTCCTGAACAGAGCAATGATCCAGGAAGGAAAGCTTTGCCCAAGATGGAAATTGGCCTTAATGACAATGACATATTATGTCTGTGGCATTGCTGCATCCGAGTTGTATCTGAGAAAATACAACTTTTTTTTTTTAAATGGGATAAGGCTGTATCATCTATGTTGTTGTTGTTGTTTGTTGTTTTTTAAGACTAAATAGTTATATCCTAGTAGGAGAGGACTTGTAGAGCGGACTCCATTTGATGGGATTGACTCAGGGCAGAAGAACTATATTCTAGTAGCACGCAGGTGTCCCATTCAGGATCAGAACTCCATTGTGCTAAGCATTCTGGAAAGACATTGATGGCTCCTACCCCGAAAATCCTTATTTTCAATCATGCCGTTGTTAGATGTGAGGAAATATTCCTAATGTTACAAAACAGGTGTAAATGAAACTTAGCTGCAAAATTGATCATTGGCTTCAGTGCTAGGTGGCTACTGAAGTGGTCAGAACAATTCTGTCTGTATCTGACTCTTGAGATCCATCTGCTCTTCGTGGCCTATGATTAGGCCTTCTAATTTTTGACTTTAACTAAAACACTGATAAAACATCCGAAAATAATGTAAAAAATGATGTTCATCCAATAAACACCGGAAATGGTTACTTAGGGTATGTCTACACTATGAAATTAGGTCGAATTTATAGAAGTTGTTTTTTTTTTTAGAAATCGTTTATATATAATCGATTGTGTGTGTCCCCACACAAAATGCTCTAAGTGCATTAACTCGGCAGAGCGCTTCCACAGTACCGAGGCTAGCGTCGACTTCTGGAGCGTTGCACTGTGGGTAGCTATCCCGCAGTCTCCGCCGCCCATTGGAATTCTGGGTTGAGATCCCAATGCCTAATGGGGCAAAAACATTGTCGCGGGTGGTTCTGGGTACATGTCATCAGGCCCTCCCTCCGTGAAAGCAATGGCAGACAATCGTTTCGCGCCTTTTTTCCTGAGCTACCTGTGCAGACGCCATACCACAGCAAGCATGGAGCCCGCTCAGCTCACTGTCACCGTACGTCTCCTGGGTGCTGGCAAGACGTGGTACTGCATTGCTACACAGCAGCAGCTCATTGCATTGTGGCAGCAGATGGTGCAATAGGTCTGATAACCATCGTCATCATGTCCGAGGTGCTCTTGGCCGCCTCGGTAAGGTTGGTCAGGAGCGCCTGGGCAGACATGGGCGCAGGGACTAAAATAGGAGTGATTCAACCAGGTCATTCTCTTTAGTCCTGCTGGCAGTCGTATTGCACCATCTTCTGCCGAGCAGGCAGGAGATGAGGATGGCTAGTAGTCCTACTGCACCGTCTTCCGCCAGCCAAAGATGTAAAAGATAGATGGAGTGGATCAAAACAAGAAATAGACCAGATTTGTTTTGTATTCATTTGCTCCTCCCTCTGTGAAATCAACGGCCGACAATCGTTTTGGTGAGGTCTGTCAGGGGCACCTTGAAAAGTTTAATGGAGATTCAGTCCTGCCTGGAATACCTGGGGGGAGAGATAGCTCAGTGGGTTGAGCATTGGCCTGCTAAACCCAGGGTTTTGAGCTCATTCCTTGAGGGGGCCATTTTGTGTGACAGTTGTTCTTGTTTCTCCTTGATGTAAAGCCACCCCCTTTGTTGATTTTAATTCCCTGTAAGCCATGTCGTCAGTCACCCCCCCCCCCCGTCAGAGCAACGGCAGACAATCGTTCCGTGCCTTTTTTCCGTGCAGAGTCCATATCACGGCAAGCATAGAGCCCGCTCAGATCACTTTGGCAATTAGGAGCACATTAAACACCACGCGTATTATCCAGCAGTATATGCAGCACCAGAACCTGCCAAAGCGAAACCGGGCGAGTAGGCGACGTCAGCGCGGTGACGAGAGTGATGAGGACATGGACACAGACTTCTCTCAGCACATGGGCCCTGGCAATGTGGGCATCATGGTGCTAATGGGGCAGGTTCATGCCGTGGAATGCCGATTCTGGGCCTGGGAAACAAGCACAGACTTGGGACCGCATAGTGTTGCAGGTCTGGGACGATTCCCAGTGCCTGCAAAACTTTCACATGCGTAAGGGCACTTTCATGGAACTTTGTGACTTGCTTTCCCCTGCTCTGAAGTACCAGAATACCAAGATGAGAGCAGCCCTCACAGTTGAGAAGTGAGTGGCAATAGCCATGCAGAAGCTCGCAACACCAGAAAGCTACCGGTCAGTCAGGAATCAACTTGGAGTGGGCAAATCTACTGTGGGGGCTGCTGTGATGCAAGTAGCCAACGGAATCAAAGATCTGCTGATATCAAGGGTAGTGACCCTGGGAAATGTGCGGGTCATAGTGGATGGCTTTGCTGTAATGGGATTCCCTAACTGTGGTGGGACCATAGACGGAACCCATATCCCTATCTTGGCACTGGAGCACCAAGCCGGCAAGTACATAAACCGCAAGGGGTACTTTTCAATAGTGCTGCAAGCTCTGGTGGATCACAAGGGACGTTTCACCAACATCAGCGTGGGATGGCTGGGAAAGTACATGACGCTCACATCTTCAGGAAGTCTGGTCTGTTTCAAAAGCTGCAGGAAGGGACTTTCTTCCCAGACCAGAAAATAACCATTGGAGATGTTGAAATGCCTATAGTTATCCCTGGGGACCCAGCCTACCCCTTAATGCCATGGCTCATGAAGCCATACACAGGCAGCCTGGACAGTAATCAGGAGCTGTTCAACTACAGGCTGAGCAGGTGCAGACTGGTGGTAGAATGTGCATTTGGACGTTTAAAGGCGCGCTGGCGCAGTTGACTGACTCTCTTAGACCTTAGCAAAACCAATATTCCCACTGTTATTACTGCTTGCTGTACGCTCCACAATATCTGTGAGAGTAAGGGGGAGACACTTATGGCGGGGTGGGAGGTTGAGGCAAATCGCCTGGCCACTGGTTACGCACAGCCAAACACCAGGGCAGTTAGAGCACAGGATGGCACAGTGCGCATCAGAGAAGCTTCGAAAACCAGTTTCATGATTGGCCAGGCTACAGTGTGAAAGTTCAAGGGGAAGGGGGGGGTTCATCAAGGAGAAACAATCTACTTCCCTGTAAGCTAACCACCCTCCCCTCCCCCCTTCAATCACCGCTTGCAGAGGCAATAAAGTCATTGTTGCTTCACATTCATGTATTCTTTAATTCATCACACAAATAGGGGGATAACTACCAAGGTAGCACCAGGAGGGGTGGTGGAGGAGGGAAGGACAAGGCCACACAGCACTTTAAAAGTTTAAAACTTATTGAATGCCAGCCTTCTGTTGCTTGGGCAATCCTCTGGGATGGAGTGGCTGGGTGGCCGGAGGGCCCCCCCCCCCCCCCCCCCGAAAGCGTTCTTGGGCTTCTGGGTGAGGAGGCTATGGAACTTGGGGAGGAGGGCTGTTGGTTCCACAGGGGCTGTAGCGGTGGTCTGTGCTCCTGCTGCCTTTCCTGCAGCTCAACCATACACTGGAGCATATTCATTTGATCCTCCAGCAGCCTCAGCACTGAATCCTGCCTCCTCTCATCACGCTGCCGCCACCTTTCAGCTTCATCCCTCTCTTCAGCCCGCCACCTCTCCTCCCAGTCATTTTGTGCTTTCCTGCACTCTGACATTGTCTGCCTCCACGCATTCGTCTGTGCTCTGTCAGTGTGGAAGGACAGCATGAGGTCAGAGAACATTTCAGCGCAAGTGCGTGGTTTTTTTGTTTTTTTTTTTGTTTGCCTTCTAATCTTCGCTAGCCTCTGGGAAGGAGAAGATCCTGTGATCCTTGAAACACATGCAGCTGGTGGAGGAAAAAGACACATTTTATAGAACAATGGGTACACTCTTTCACTGTAAACCTTGCTGTTAACATCACATACATAGCACATGTGCTTTCGTTACAAGGTCGCGTTTTGCCTCCCCCCATCGCGTGGCTAACCCCTTCCCCCACCCTGTGGCTAACAGCGGGGAACATTTCTGTTCAGCCACAGGCAAACAGCCCAGCAGGAACAGGCACCTCTGAATGGCTCCTTAAGAAAAGCACCCTATTTCAACCAGGTGACCATGAATGATAACACAGAGATAAAGAATGGATGTTGTTTGAATGCCAGCAAACATACGCTGCAATGCTTTGTTCTACAATGATTCCCGAGTACGTGCTACTGGCCTGGCGTGCTGAAGTGCCCTACCATGGTGGATGGAATAAGGCTGCCCTCCCCAGAAACCTTTTGATAAGGCTTTGGGAGTACATCCAGGAGAGCTTTATGGAGATGTCCCTGGAGGATTTCCACTCCATCCCCAGACACACTAACAGACTTTTCCAGTAGCTGTACTGGCCGTGAATGCCAGGACAAATTAATCATTAAACACACTTGCTTTTAAACCATGTATACTATTTAAGAAGATACACTCACCAGAGGTCCCTTCTACGCATGGCGGGTCCGGGAGGCAGCCTTGGGTGGGTTCGGGGGGTACTGGCTCCAGGTCCAGGGTGAGACAGTTCCTGGCTGTCGGGAAAACCGGTTTCTCCGCTTGCTTGCTGTGAGCTATCTACAAGCTTATCATCTTCCTTGTCCCCAAAACCTGCTTCCGTGTTGCCTCCCTCTCCACTGAAGGAGTCAAACAACACGGCTGGGGTAGTGGTGGCTGACCCCTCTAAAATGGTATGCAGCTCATCATAGAGGTGGCATGTTTGGGGCTCTGACCCTGAGCTGCCGTTTGCCTCTCTGATTTTCTGGTAGCCTTGCCTCAGCTCCTTAAGTTTCACGTGGTACTGCTTCAGGTCCTTGTTATAGCTTATGTCCTTCATGCCCTGGGAGATTTTGACAAATGTTTTGGCATTTCGAAAACTGGAACGGAGTTCTGATAGCACGGATTCCTCTCCCCATACAGCGATCAGATCCCGTGCCTCCCGTTCGGTCCATGCTGGAGCTCTTTTGCGATTCTGGGACTCCATCATGGTCACCTCTGCTGATGAGCTCTGCACTCACCTGCAGCTTGCCACACTGGCCAAACAGGAAATGAGATTCAAAAGTTCACGGGCCTTTTCCTGTCTACCTGGCCAGTGCATCTGAGTTGAGAGTGCTGTCCAGAGCGGTCACAATGGAGCACTCTGGGATAGCTCCCGGAGGCCAATACTGTCGAATTGCATCCCCACTACCCCAAATTCGACCCGGCAAGGCTGATTTCAGTGCTAATCCCCTTGTTGGGGGTGAAATAAAGAAATTGATTTTAAGAGCCCTTTAAGTCAAAAAAAAAAAAAAAAAAAAAAAAAAAAAGGGCTTCATTGTGTGGACAGGTGCAGGGTTAAATCAATTTAATGCTGCTAAATTCAACCTCAACTCCTAGTGTGGACCAGGGCTTATATGTAAGAGCTTGTCTACATGGAGTAATCCAGACAATGGAGGTGTGATTTCTAAGGCACACTTATGTGTTGTGCAGTAACTGGTCCGTGTAGATCCAGCTGGTGAGCACTAAAGGTTACCTGTTGCACTTTAACACAGTGGCGTTTGAAACAGTACTTCATTGAAGTGCACTAGAGAACATTGCAAAGAGATTACTCAGTGTATACCGCTGTAATGTGTACAATTGTATACAGAATATACATTACTTATTACGGTATAAACAACCCCCAATTTTTGGATCTCTACATAAAATGACTAAAAATTAACCCTGAAAAATTAAATTAATAAATCTGAAAAACAAAAGCCCTACTGATGATTTAGACTCTCTAATAAAAACAATTGGGTCCTATTCCCTAAGCCTGCTACTTTTTCCTGTAGTTTGGTCGTTCTCCTGAAAAGCTGACCTGGTGACCCTTACTTCCTACAGGCGGATCTAGAGATATGGAAGTTCCCTGTGGTGTATTTCTATGTAAAGACTGTAAAAGCTACAAAGCATTTTCTGATATTTCGCTATGAAAGCTGTTGTCTGAAAATACATATACATCTCCCTTCACCATAGAATCAGAACACCTAAGCAGGTGGAATATGAGTGCATATGGACCACTCTATACTGGGAGATTTATAACATAGTTGAGTCAAGGTGCTGAGGAAAATGATGAAAGTGACTTTACCTGCAGTCTTGCAAAGCTTCTGCTTGCATCTCCTATGATAACCTGTGTTATTGGCTAGAGAAAGCAATCGTGATGATTACAATGAAAGCTTCCTCATGACCACCCCAAAATAATTGAAGTGGTCTGCTAATAAATGCAGAGCAGAGTTATACTCAGTGGGCCAGATTTTGCTCTAACTTATACCTTTCTCTACTGGAGTAACTCTGACTTTAGGGGAGTTACTCTGGGTACACACTGGCATAAAGAAAAGCAGAATCTGGCCCATTACATTTGGGGGTGGTCTCTTACGACAGGAGTTTGCCTAATACGGGTGGCTTCTTGAACAGGATTCTCAGTGACATTTTTAAAGGCAGAGGCAGGAAAGCAAAAGTGGGTGAAAGAACATTTTGCATCAGCCCACACAGCAGCAACAGCACCCATGGTTAAGTGGAGTGTGGGCGAGCCTCACAAAGCTTTTCACAACAAAATTTCAGATATGTATGCCAGAGAGAACACCCTCTGAATAACTGAGAGCAAATCTATTCTTACAAGCTCTGACTCAATTTATTCCTTTAAAAACTAAAATTTTAATATGCTTCTTGAGAAAAGGAGTTGAACAAATCCATTTACTTCAATTAAAAGTAGTTTTCATTGTAATTTACTAGTACATAATGCAAGACTGGCCTGGAGTAATAGCACACTTTGCGAGTCGTCCCACTGAAATCAACAGGGCTGTTTGTGGAGAAAGGTACTGTTCGAGGTAAGCAGAGGAGGTAAAATAAGGTCCTTCAGTGAAAACTGTTTATAGATTGTTTCACAATGGCAAACATCACAACTCTTTGGAGTTTTGATTTGTTGTGTGTCCTTTATTCACAATTTAAAATTCCCCAAACCAAAAACTGAGTTACAACAGAACTAAGAAAAGGAGGACTTGTGGCACCTTGGAGACTAACCAATTTATTTGAGCATGAGCTTTCGTGAGCTACAGCTCACGAAAGCTCATGCTCAAATAAATTGGTTAGTCTCTAAGGCGCCACAAGTCCTCCTTTTCTTTTTGCGAATACAGACTAACACGGCTGTTACTCTGAAACAGAACTAAGGTCATACATAAATATCCATTTGTTCAAAACACAATTAGAATGCTGTAGAGTAATTACAAGAATTAAATGTCAGAAAGTAAGGAAATCCATAGGTAAGGTTCCACAAAGAACCTTAAATCTGCCCCCATATCTTTACCCACCATCTACAATACTTAAAAGAGCCATTAATTGTTGTTATTACTGGACAATTATAGCTTTTGACCCCAATCCTGCAATGAGCTCTGTGGAGATGGATCCCTGAGCGTGTGCAGAATTCATTAAAGGTTTGGGGACAGACTTTTTTTTTTTTTTTTTATACAAAATATACTGCCATGTCTGCTCCCTTCTCTCTTCCATAGCACCTGGTTTGATGTGGTGAATGGGGTACTTGGAGGTCTGTGATGTCGATATGGATCTAGAGGCTGAGATCTCTGGCTTACATCACTAGGATGAATATGAAAGGTCTAGTGGGATTTCCAGTTCTAGAGGCAAGGAGGAAGAGCTGGACTAGGCCTTTGTTTTGTAGTGGAATGGTGAACGGGGGTGCTGTTTCTGGAATGTCGGTAGAGTCATATGTTGTGCTCTGAACGTAGCTACAAGATGGGACACGTGATGGTCGAGTCTCCGCTTTGTATGCTAAACCTGGGATTTTTGTCAAAGTTAATAGGAACTTTCCATTATGCCTCAAGGTGAAATTTCACCCTTTTGCCAATAGGAGCTGTGGGTTTTTTTAATTTATTTATTTATTTATTTTTTAGCAAAAATGCTTTAACGGAGGTGGTCTTGTTTTACAAGTGAAGCCATGTGATACTCATTTGGAAAGATTCTGGTCTCAGTAACCCGTGTTTAAGCAGAGTTACTCTGGAGTTACACTGATGTCATTGGGCAGTGTAACATTACTATGCAGTGGAGTTACACTGGTATAACGTGTCCAGGGCAGTGTAGAAAGACAATTTTTCAGCTTAAAATGTTCTTTTATTTCCACAAAAAAAAAAGTGGAAAACATGGATTGGCTAAGAACTGTGCTCGCCCCAGTCTAGGCTAACACAACCTATGCTATCCCATCTTCCTTTCCCTGTCAGGATCTTGCCTTTCAAACTATAAATTCTCAGGGCCAGGTCCTGTCACTATATGTTTATACAGTGCCTATCAGTGGTTGAGGTTTGTACCTGCTATTGTAATACTGCCATTGTTCAATAATAACATGGTCAACTATTTGCAAATAGTGGAAATGCTTTTTTCTGTGGTTTTAACAGCAATGTGTATTTTCCACACAGCTCTGTCAGTCTTTTTCAGACAAATTGCCATGTGTTTTATTACCATTTCTCCTCTTGAGACCAGACAGTTATTACATTTTCCCTCAGCCTTTAGCTGTGATGAAGACAGAATGAAAACCTCACAAGACTTTATCTAGAAACGTGTGATGGGTGCCATCTTGGCTGATGCTGGAGGTTGAAGGGGGCATCTCCAGAGCTAAAAGCATGAGCAGCTACAGCTTGAACTAAAAGACTGGGGACTATGGGTGAGGGTGTAACAGACTCTCATTCTCTGTGGATTAGGCACAGAGGGGCATGTGTAACACACACACACACAGAGCCTGGTTTGATTGTGCATTTGTCTGTTTTGGCTTTTCTGGGTTTCAGTGTTTATCAGCTCTTTCCCCGAATGCATCTCTCTTCCTCAAGAGCACCTTTTCTATGGTGTTTACCATGATCCCAGCTCTCTCGTAGTTCCACACGGGTCCAGCTGAAAGCCCTGGATCTAATCAACACATTCTAACTTTGAGGACTGTGTTGGTTGAAATCTAAGCTTGAATCACAAACACCTATGCGCTTCTGGTGTTTGTAAGATGAGCTGGATCTGAGTTTTGCTGACTGTAGGGGACTCAATCTACTTCTTGTAATTCTCTTGCGTCCCATGGTGTTTTTCCCCCACTATAAATGCTGCAGTGGTTGAGCTCAGTCTCCACAAGCACTTCCAAAAGCTACAGAACCAAATTCTGCACTGTGGTCACTGGCACAGGTCCCACCGATTTTGGACCCATTTTGCAAATGTTTATGGTTTCACAGTCTTCTGAAAATGTTCTTAAAAGACATCAGCTTTTGCTAGATGATTTTTTCTAAAGTGAACTATCCCACCTTTCAACTGAATTCTTTTCTCTGCTTTTCCTGTTCTAATTTCCCTGGAGTCGACGCTGTCATCATTGCTACAATCTATATTGTTAAGGTAAATATTGTTCCTCTTGGCTCTGAGGCCAGGCACGCAGCAGTTTAGATCTATATTGATTAAAGATGAGCCCAAATTAGGAAGTGAAGATCCAGAACTGGATTCAAACTTCCCAACATTCAGAGGGTTTGGATCTAAAGTTTTGCTTTGGGCTCCTCTAACATGGACTCATAATCATGACTCCAGAAATCAAATTAAGAACAAGCTCCAGACAGCAGGCAGGTCATTCATGAAGATAGCTCTTTTAGCTTGGATATTTTAATGTAACATGTTAATGTGACATTCATACCATACTATAGGCCTGATCCAGAGCTCACTGAAGGCAATGGAAGAGACTCCCATCAACTTTGATGGGCCATGGATCAGGTCCTATGGAATGACATTGTTCTGTTGATATTTACCACCATTTTGTATCTTCCACCTTAGATGGTAGAAGAGTACAAGGTGGAAAGCATACACGTAACAAACAGAAATGTTGCCCTGTATTCAAACAAGAATGCTTCAGAAGAGGCAGTCTTCTAGCTTGCTTAAGAAGGATCAGCAGACATAGCTCTGCTCTCCACCAGCTGCTCCCATGGCAAGCTTTCTTCGCTGTTCTCCTTGATAATTCAAGTTTGCATATTCCCCTCTAGGTAGTAAGTTTGAAGAAAAATCTCCAGTTTGATTAAAAATAATTCTCCGATTAACTGGCTGTGGAGTTTCTGCCACTATCCAGCCAGTTCTGGCTAACTTCAGGCACTGAACCAAGAACCAGAAGCAAAATGGTTTCCTCCTGTCTGCAAGCTGCTGTAATATTGTAGTGGCAAGGCATGGCAAAGCACGGAGCTTGATCTGGATGGCAGAGACCTGATGAGAGAAAGTTTGGAGTCAAAGACCGACACAGTTCAGTCCAAAGGGAATAAACTTTCTCAGGAAAGGGGAGCCTTCTCCGACCTAGAGAATGATAAGTGGGATGATATGATTCTATTGATCTTTCTGCACTTAGCAAACTGTTTCCAAGCAGTATTACGACACCAGTAAAATGTCGGGGCTGCATGGTAGAGCGTTGCTCCCATTATGACAATATTGGTGAGATTCTTTGACTCCGAAGATAGGATTGTTCCCTTAGCTACAGCACAGGAGAACCCATTAAACTTCAGAAACTGTGCAGGGTGGACATTGTTTGATCATCACAGCCTACGTAACAATATAAAGGTCTTATGCCCTCATGCAGGGGTCGGCGACCTATGGCACGCGTACTAAAGATGGCATGCGAGCCAATCTTTTTTTTTAATGGCACACTGCTGCCGGCTGGGTCCCAGCTGCCAGCCCCGCTCAGCCCGCTGCCGAACCTAGGCCGGGACCCCAACAGACAGCAGCGTGCCATTAAAAATCCTGCCCACCCCGGCCCGCTCTTCTCTGCCCCCTCCCCGCCCCCACGGGGGCAGGGTGAAGAAGCTTGGTCCTGCCGGCTGCTGTTGCAGGGCAGGCGAGCTCCCCCCTTCCCCACCTCTTCCCCCAGCGTGCTGGGTGCCTGCCCCGCCCTGCCGCTCATCAGCTGATGGCCCTTGCGAGGGAGGGGGAGAAGCGGAGCGGTGCTCACTGCTCCGGGGAGGAGGTGGGGATGAGGCCTTAGGGAAGGGGGGTGGAATCAGGGCATATCCCCTTCAGCCCCCTGCCGTGAGCCGCTCCGGGCAGGGGGCTGGGAGCACCCCCATGACCCTAGCCCGTGCCCCCTGCCCTGACCCCCCTGCACCCCCTCACACACACCCAGCCCTCTGCCCTGACCCCTGCATCCCCACGACCCCAGCCCTGACTCCAGCCCCCCCATGCCTTGACTCTTGCACCCCCCATATTCCCACCCCCACCCTGGGCACCAAACAGGAGCTCCTACACCCTCCCCCCCCCACAAACACACGCATTCCCATCTGCACCCCTTGCACCAAATGGGAGCTGCCCTGGTTAGCACATCACACCCAAACCTCCTGCCCCAACCCTGAGCCCCCTCCCTCATTCTAGCTCCTGGCCAGACCCTACACCCCAACCCCCCAGCCTGTTCCTTCACCCCCAGCCCTGTGCTCTGTGCACCCCCACCCTCAGCTCAGTGCAGAGAGAGGAGGAGAATGGGCTAGAACCAGGGAGAAGGTAGGTACCCACTCTATGTGGGCAGGGCCGGGATCCCAGACCGGCAGCAGGCTGAGCGGGGCCAGCAGCCGGGACCCTGGCTGGCAGGAGCCGGCGGCCGGAACCCCAGACTGGCAGTGGGCTGAGCCGCTCAGCCCGCTGCCGGTCTGGGGTCCCGGCCGCCGGCCATGCTCAGCCCGCTGCCAGTCTGGGGTTCTGGCTGCCGGCCCCTTGCCACCCGGGGTTCCGGCCGCAGGCCCCGCTCAGCCTGCTGCCGGCCTAGGTGAACGGAACCCCAGGCTGGCAGCGGGCTGGTGGCATAAGATCAGCATTTTCATTTAATTTTAAATGAAGCTTCTTAAACATTTTGAAAACTTTGTTTGCTTTACACACGACAATAGTTTAGTTATATAATATATAGATTTATAGAGAGACCTTCTAAAAAACGTTAAAATGTATTACTGGCATGCGAAACCTTAAATTAAAGAGAATCAATGAAGACTCGGCACACCACTTCTGAAAGGTGGCCGACCCCTGGGCGAGCGAATGGGAATATGACCACATGCTACAATGGGCATAATAAACAAATTACTGTTCTGTCTGCCTGGTTTCAGCTTCAAATGTCCCATCGGTGCCACTTCCTATGAATAAAGTGATGATGTATTTAATGCGACACATTAATCTGCCCAAATCCTGAATGTCAATCAGACAGCTGCACCCAGCGGGCTGCCAGAAACTAGCCAAGGGCTTACAGTACATGCACAACTTTTACACCTATTCTGCAGTGCGGATGCCTACCCCAACCTCGGGACCTCTTTAAGGGAGAGACTGGGCCAAAACCAGTGCCACACTATTGATTTAAATGGGGTTGCATAAATATAACTGGGAGGAAAATTTGGTTTCTCGTTAAATTTAAACCTGGCCTCCTATTTTCCGTTATTTCTGGAAGATGAAATACAAAGCTCTGTGCAAGAGGAATCTGTTCATAGATTCCAAGGCCAGACAGGACCATTGTGATCATCCAGTGGGTTGGGGTCATGTGGGTCATGACCCTGTTTTAATGGAGTTGCCAGGGCTGGTGTTAGACTTTTTGGGACCCCGGGCTGAAGCCAAAGTCCAAGCCCTACCTGAAGGCTTCAGCCCTGGGTGGCAGGACTCAGGCTTCAGCCCCCCTCAAGCTTTGGCTTTGCCCCTCCTGCCTCAAGAGCGGAGGGGCTCAGGCATTGGTCCCCCTTCCCGGGGTCACGTAGTAATTTTTGTTGTCAGAAGGGGGTTGCGGTGCAATGAAGTTTGAGAAACACTGTAGTGACCCCCTGTATAACACAGACCACAGAACTTTGACAAAGTAATTCCTGGAGCAGATCTTTTAGAAAAACAATCTTGATTTAAAAATTGCTAGTGATGGAGAATCCACCACGATCCTTGGTAATTTGTTCCAGTGGGGAAAGATCCCAAATCAGTAACGGAACATCGGGGCAGACTCTCAAATTACAAACAATTGCTTTTTAAAAACAAAATATTTTAATAGCATTTTCCTCTCTCCTTCGACCCAGGAACTAAGGACCATCACAAAGCTCCCCACTTTCAGCTACAAGTGCAAGGCACATGTCTTTGACTGGCCTTTTCTAACATAAATACAGAGCAACATGGACATTACATTGAACCCGCCCCACCCCACCAGCGCAAACCCTACCAGAACAAGACACACCACTGCACACACCTCACCCCCTGAGTGAGGATGAGGGAACAAACAAGTAACAGATCCTTGTCTGATGGCTGAATGAAGGTGCTCAGATAGTGCGGTGATGAGCCAATTACAGAACAGAACAGACCCAAGTTGCTGAGTTTGCCCTAGGGCTGCTAGTCCTATTGTTAATAACAGGAGGCCCAGATTCTCCATTGCCTCATACTTCGTGCATCATTTACAGCAGTGCAAAGTGGGTTTAAAACCCCACTCAGCGAGAATGGTAAGAATTTATGCCCACGTTACGCTGATGTACATGATTACACAAGAGGTTGGACAGTGGAGATTCTGGCCCTTAATTTCCCGTTGCCTGCGCAATGCAGTGCCACTGACTGTGTCTTGGTCAGTCCCTCTCCCCATTCCTTACCTTTGATTTTTTTTTTCTCTCCTTAATTCATAGTAGATACATGTGACCAGTTTTGTGGCAAACTCTTATCGGCTGTGCAGGTAAGGAGACCTAGAGTTAGGGTTGCCTGACATTTTACCTTTATAAGACCCTGTTTTCAGCTCCTTTCAATTTTGTCAAACTTAAGCCATTCAGGCTGAAATTTCCCATGCCAAGTGTCTACTAAGGCTGAATTTTTGTGGAAAGTTTCAGCTAAAAATGGTTCTGCTTTTTTTTGAGATCGAGGTTAGGAAAAAATGTTTTACCCAGGTTAAAAAAAAATTCTTATAGCTATATCATTGAATAGCTCTAGCAACTCCACGCTTTTCAACAGGGACTTGAAATTTGCCATTGGGTCACCCTGGAGTCAGGGACATGCGCCTTTTGCCATCCCTGTGAAAATCTGCCCAAATTTGGCCAAGTTATAAAGCTCTGAAAATAGGAACGAGGATGGGAGAAGAGAGGCAGGAGCCAGGGATGGGAGAGAACAGAAGTCCACATTATGATAGTCTTCAGTTACCGAGCATGGATGGTGCTCTGAGAATTGAGTTGTGTAGCAAATGAAACTGTCTGTGTAGGATTCCTACCTCATAGGGGCAGGGGTGAAAGTAAGTTTAGGGACTTACCAGTATGGGGCTGGGCTGGGGCCGGCTCTGGCCCCCGGAAGGGGCGGGTCCTCAGGCAGAAGGGACGGGGCTGGGGGAGATCAGAGCCAGCCCCTGCCCACCCTGTACTGGCAAGTACCTCCTTCCCCCTCCCCGGGGTAACAGCGGCAGCCAGGGGCTCTGGCAGCAGTTTAAAGGGCCCAGGGCAGTAGCGGCAGCCGAACCCTGGGTCCTTTAAATCATCCCCAGAACCCCGCCGCCGCTTCCCCAGGGCTCCGGCAGCAGGGCTCCGGGGACGCTCCGGCCGCCATTACCGCCCCGGGCCCTTTAAATCGTCCCCGGAGCCTGCCGGAGCCCTGGGGAAGCAGCAGCGGGGCTCCGGGGATGATTTAAAGGGCCCAGGGCTCGGCCACCGCTACCGCCCCGGCCCCTTTAAATCGCCGCCCCAGCCCCACCGTCCCTACCCCAGGGCTCCAGCAGCAGGGCTCTGGCAGCAATTTAAAGGGCCAGGGGCTCCAGCCACTGCTGGGAGCCGCAGGCCCTTTAAATTGCACCGGGGGAAGCCGATCCACCCCGGTACGGCGCACCGGCTCTCGCCAGTGTGCCGTACCTGGGCGTACCGGCTTACTGTCACCTCTTCATAGGGGTATTGTGAATAAATTCATTAGTGTTTGTGAAGAACTAAGATTCCACGATAAGTGTACCACAGAAAAGCTCAGTAGGAAATGAATAATTGTGCATGCAGTGCAGGGCGTGGATGGTGTGTAGTAAATAATGCATGGAGGCATGCATTGAACGATGAGAATAAAAAGAAATATTGACTACCTCTCCATTCCGTAAGCACCATCCATCCAGTGTGCTGTGTGATGCCGTAGTCTTGTGGGGAAAAATAGTACGTGATCATGTACTTGTTTTGCAGTAACACCTATGAGCCAGTCATGGACCAGAACACACGGGGCTAGATGTTTGTACAGATACAGAACAAAAAGCCCCTGCTCCAGAGACCTTCCAGTCGACATCTAAGACAAAAGACAGATTGGTACAGACAGATGGAGAGATACAATAAAGCAATGAGCCAGCGTTGGTCGGCATGATTGGCAGTGGTCTCAGCATGCCAGCAGCCCAGCTGTTGTCAAGCGTTTTGTGGGCATCGCAGCAAAGGAGAGGTCTGAGGAGGGATTTGAAGCAGGATCATGAGGTAGCTTTGCAGATGGTCACGGGGAGCTTCTAACCGTGAGGGGCAGCACAGGAGGAAGTGCCCTGGACTGATTGAAGGCCAGTCAACAGGGGATAGAAATGATAGGTTGGCAGGGATGGGCTGTGAAGGGCCTTGAAAGTGAAGACAAGTAGCTTGTGTTTGATGCAATAGAGGAGGGATGCAAAGAGAGGGGAGACATGGTCAAAGCAATAGGGCAGGGGAATGATCTGTTCAGCAGCCTTCTGAAGGGATAGAAGTGGGGCAAGATTGCATGTGTGAAGGCCAGAGAGAAGGATGTTGCAGTAATTGAGACATCCAGGCTCTTATCTTATGAGCTTGGATAAGAAAGGCTGGATCTTAGAGATCTTATACAGAGAGAATCTGCAAAGTTTAGACAAAGCCCGGATGTGAGGAACTAGAGAGAGGTCGGAGTCCAGGGTGAAGCTCCAGTTATGGGCTTAAGTGACAGGAAGGATGATGGTGTTGTCCCCAGTGACTAGGGATAGAGCCAGTGGGGTGGGTTTGGAGGGAGAGATTAGGAGTTCGCCTTTAGCCATGTTGAGCTTGAGCTGACAGCTTAGACATCCATGAGGAGATGTCAGGAGAGGGGCTGAGATTTTAGCTTGGACAGAAGGAGACAGGTCTGGAGTAGAGAGGTAGGTCCGTGAGTCATCAGCATAGAGATGGCAGCTGAATTTGTGTTTGTGGATGAGATTACCCAGATATAAGGTGTAGAGGGAGAACAGAAGGGGGCCAACGACAGAGCTCTGTGGAGACCCCATGGAAAGATGGAGGGGGGGTGACGAGGATCCTCTAAAGGACACACTAAAAGAACAATGAGAGAGGTAGGAAAAGAACCAGGAAGGGACAGAGCCATGGAAGGAAGCGGAGAACAAGATATCAAGAAGAACATGGTCGAGAATGTCAGAGGTGACTGATGGGCCAAAGAGGCTGAGCACGGAGGACTGGTTCTGAATTTTGGCCGAAAACAGGTCATTAGAGACATTGGCAACAGCCATTTCAATGGAGCTTGAGGGACTGAAGTTGGACTGGAGAGAGTCTAGGGTGGAACTGGAGGAAAGAAACTCCAGACTGCTATTCTAGGCAGTGCATTCAGTGAGTTTACCTCCCCATATCCCTTCTCCCTTTTGTCTGTAACTGGGGAAGCAAGTGGGGTCAAGGGTGGGGTTTTTCAAGATGAGAGACTCATTTATTGCGAGGGGTTGAAAGCACCTGTGGACATCTCTGAACCAGTTTCAAACAGGACAGGACAACTGTGCGGTCAGTCTCTTTAAATGGGTTTTTTCTAATGATCCACTATGCAGCTGTGGTCAACGTCAGACTATGTCGCATATCATTGTCGAGTGCCCACTGACTTATTGTGACGGCAAGCTACCAGCTCTCCACCTGGCTGAGAACGCCATTAAATGGCTGGGCACATTGCACATATACCGATGATGATTAGGAGGGGAAGAGCCAAAGGTGAGTGAGAGGTTAAGGAGAAAGGTTGGGGAAGGAATAGGAAGAGGGTGTGAGGGAGATGGGATGGAGTTACTGGGGCAAGTTGAGGGATTAGAGGAGGAGAGCAGATGAGAAATCTCTAACTGCAGAGAAGGAGAAGAGCGTTGTAGGAGGGGAAGGGAGGGCAAACAAAGGGGAAGGTCATGTCATATTTTGTCAAATTTCTCTTTGACAAAATCAAGTGAGATCCGGTGTAGAGAGACTAGTGGAGGCAGGAGTTTGAGGAGTGAATCAAAGGTGGTAAAAAGCTGACTGGGGTTGTGAACTTGGGATTCAGTTAAGTTGGAGCCGTAGAGTCATTCAGCTCGGAAGATGGCAGAACTGAAGGATGAGCGCATGGGGTGGGGGAAGTGGATGTTCTGGGTGAGCCAGGGCTGGGGGTTGGCAGGGAGGACCTTGCGGTGGGGGAGAGGGACAGATCAGGTGGCTAAGGTGCAAATTTTAAAAAACGCCTCTACTTTTTAAGTCAATTTTCAGAGCAATACCTGCAGGCTATGAAAGAGTTAAACCAAATGAATCAATAAATAAGACAATACCCGTTGTCGGAAACACAATCTGTTTGACTTTTTGGTTTTCAAAAATCTTTCTACTCTGGTTCCCATGGTAACTACTGTGGAACACGTGAACGGAACACCGCCTTCTCCTAATCATCATCTCTACACAGTTGAAAGTGATTTGGTAGTTCTTTCAAATGTAAACCACCGAATTAGCTTTTGCACTAAGAAAACAAGTGAGATAACTGAAGAGCAAACAGTCTCTGGGATAAGAAAGATTTACTGTTCCTAAGTGAGACAGTAATCAGATTATTGAATAATTAGCATTTGGTGCAATCTCTCTGGCCTGCAAAGGAAAATGCCGACGGGCAGTGGTTATGAGAAGGATGCTGTGATGCTTATACATCCCAAGAAGATGACAAAATTGTTATACAACACACAATAGTGCAACTTTAGTATGTGTTGCATTTTACACCCCGTCTCAGAATGCATTAAGGAATGTGATACAAGACTGAACAAGACCCTGCGTAGAGTATAGTACACGCCAAAACAGCAACACTCCATAAAGCAGAATGAAAAGTCCCTAATCCTCTCAAATGGCACTGCAAGGCGAAAACTGCATTTGCAATCACGGGCCTGATCTAACTTCCAGTGAAGCCAATGGGTCTATACGTGTGCTCACAGTTAAGAATGCAGGGATTAATTCACTCCCACTAGCACATGGACAGCTGCATCACAGCAAGATTCTTCCCTGTGGAAGGGCAGGTGATGTTTGCCTTGTCCTCTCTCCTTCCAATTATGGAAACGAGCACCTGGGTTGCAGAAAAACATCACCTCCTTGCACTAGCTCCACTAAAGGCCAAACCCACACGGTCCCGGAGTAGGTTTCCGAAAGCCACCTTTTCCAAAAGGCCTATACTAGAAAACAGTTCTATCAAATTAGATACGCTGGATGCTTATATGTAATATTTCATCTGCCTGCATAATACTAGATACTATGGAATGTAATCTCGGAGCAATTTTTCAGCCTTAGGATTTTGGGGTCAGTTTTACTTGGGATCCTGAACTGTATTGTTTAATGTCCACTACTTCAAATGATTAGGTGCAGATGACAGCTGCACGGTGTCTCGTAATCTGCAGGGGATTCTGCCAAATGTGTGCCCTGGACCAGCTGATCAAGGTCAGGTCGCTGACCATGTGACTCATCCAGCGGTTGCCTGGCTTGTTTGTATAACAGTGGGGCTTCTGAGCTGGCTGTATGGTCAGGCGAGTCACCATGGCAAAACGCTGTTCAATAAGGTAAGCCCTCAATAGCCAGGTGATATGAGCATGTTTTGTTCTCACATTATATACTCAGGTTTACTCACTGGATGCTATTTTTGTTTAGCTCTGTGTCACTAGAGCATGCAAGTGTTTTTAAAAAATGAACATGCAAATAGAGCTGTTTGAAACTTTTCAAATTTCCAAATGCGGACAATTTCAAATTGTGAATTTTTTACAAAAAGGAATAAAAAACTGAAATTTTAGGAACAAGTCATTTATTTTTTGACCATCTATATGCGTGGTTGGATTTCCAATTTCTACATTTTTGAATATGGGAGGAAAAAAGTTAAGTGTTCGGGTTTTTTTCAAAATTTGTTCGTTTTTTTTTTTTTTTTGGTCAACTAGTCCAATCAAATAAACCCTGGGAATTTTTCGAGGCTAGGCATGACCTAACGAAAAGGACAATTCCTTTATTACGTAGATAAAATACTGGGCTTTTGTCTTCTCCCTTTAAGAACATTTAATCAATTCCAGAACTGATACAGCCAGCCATTACAGCAGTACAACTGGCCATATGTTAAAAGAAACAGGACTGGAGTTGTTAATGGAAATATAGATGAAAGTGATCTAGGAATAGTTATACTGCCTCATCTTTAATATATTGATAACTGTGTTATAATGCCATTAGCAGGCAAATATAAATTCTCCAACACTCATTCCGCATTCTGCTCAGAAGAAGCGTCAACTCTGCCACCTTGTGCCCAGATGGAAAAGGAACACGAAAAGCCGTTCTCCAGCAACACAGTACAGCTCACTGTCACATACAGAAAACGAACTACCCAACATTGTGGTTGAGATTTTAAATGCACAGATGTCAGAAAATTCACATTTACGATTCCCATCACAGCCATAACCTAACCCCATGCGGTGTATTTAGTAGTTTGTAGCACTGTTTTGTGCTTTCTGTAACGGTATGGCAAAGGGTTTTGTGTCGTCTGGACTGCCCCTTCAGTCATTCCTGTAATGGTCCTGGGAGACCAGTAACTGCAAAAACAGTTTTCAGGTGGGATCCTATTTCCTATTGTAGACTGGTGGTGAGATGGAGTGCCATTGGGTGCTAAAAGCCCAGACCCCACCAGCTGAGTCTCCCTTAGTGAAAGCAAACAACCACCACTGAGTCTCAGACCTGGTCTCCACTACAAACTTAGGTCAACATAAGCCACATTAAGTTGATCTAATAAGAACATAAGAACGGCCATACTGGGTCAGACCAAAGGTCCATCCAGCCCAGTATCCTGTCTCCCTTCTGCCAACCTAAGTGGCCTGTAAAGTCGACTTCTGTACTCCATCTCCTCAAGAGGCGTAGCGCTTCATTCGACATCCACGGGTCGACATGGGGATAGTGTAGACACTGCGTTGTGTCATTTGAATGAATTGGCCTCCAGGAGGTGTCCCACAGTGCTTGACTGGGACCACTTACAACTCCACTGCACATCAGCCAGGTACAGAGGAAATAGCTGCTCCCCGTTAAAGCCCCGGGAACTTTTGAATGTTCGTTTCCTGTTTGATCAGCGTGAAGAGCTCGCTAGCACAACTGATCACGGAGACTCAAGGCCGCAAATGCGCTCCAGCAGAAGAAATGCTGACATCTATGCCAAGATTGTGTGGGGCATGTTGGAGAAGGGCTACACCAGGGACACGCAGCAGTGCCGTGTGGAAAATAAAGGAGCTTCAGCAAGCGTACCAGAAGACAAGGGAGGCGAACAGTCATTCTGGTTCTGCCCCACAGACAGGCCGCTTCTATGAGGAGCTGCATGCGATCCTCAGTGGTAACCCACCGCTATCCCGAAACGCTCCGTGGAAACCTCCCAGGAGCCTAGGGCAACCTCGAGCAACAATGAGGAGGACATTGTTGACGAGGAAGAGGAGGAGGATGTGAGGCAGGCACGTGGAGGATCCATTCTCCCTGACAGCCAAAAACTGTTTTTAACCCTGGAGCCCATCCCTTCAGAGGACCAGTTGGTGGGAGAGCATTACGCCGGGGAAGGCACCTCTGGTGAGCCCACATTTCTAATCAAAATTGCAGGGGTTACGTGCTATTATTTTTTATGAACAAAAAAGTAGGTGTAGTGGGTATCGGTGGCCACTCCAGCTACGCAGAGGGTGCTCTCCAAAAAAGATTGTTTATGGCCTGGGAATCCTCCATGGAGAGCTCCAGGAAGCTTTCATGGAGGTACTCTGCAATCCTTGGCAGAAGGTTTCTGGGAAGGGCTGCCTTATTTTGTCCACCACAGATAGGACACGTTTCCCCGTGCCACTCCAGTATTAACTCTGCTGGCATCATTGCAGCATAAGGACCAGGTCTGTACCCAGACGCTTGCAGTATCTGCTCCCTTGCTGCCTCTGTTCCCCTCAGGAGAGTGATATTGCATAGGGTCACCTAGGGGAAATGGGGGAAGTTTTCAATGCTAGCTCTTAAACTGCAAACAATTCAACAAGTAATCCGCCCCCTGTTTGGTGAAATCTGGGTCACACAACCATGCTTTCCCAAATGTGCTGTGGTTGGAAGGGATCAAACAGCATTGGAAAAAAAGGGGGTGACAGCTTCTCATTTGTCTCTCTTACCCCCCAACCTGGTGCTCTGTGTGTGTGTGTGTGTGTGTGTGTGTGTTAAAGTGGGGGGGGGGGCTCTTTACTCTGGTGCCTGTCCTCAAGCACCATCCAGGTTGCTGGGGGAAAGAGGGCTTTTCCAACCTGTGATCCCAAGGATGTCTTCACAAAAGCAGCAGCACAAGACCTCTTGCCTATGCCTCGTGGCCCTACTCACCATGGCTGGAGCAGCAAACCAACTCTTGCACTAGCCAGCGGTTGTGAGTACCTTGTGGCTTGCAGTGAAGTGTATTGATGGGTGTTTGTTTCTGGTGCAAGGTTAATTTTTTTTTTTTTTAAATGTATGTACTGTCAATGCTACCCTTGTGCTTTGCATTCCTTGCAGCTGAAACCTTGTTGGCCAGTGCATCCTCCACCCTGGGACAGAGACTTTCCCAGATTAGAAAAAGAAGACTCGGGAGGATATGTTCAATGAGTTAATGCACGCCTCTGACAGTGACAAGACAGAGCTCAGAAAATGGAGGATTACACTGTCTGAGAACTTGGACATGGACTGGGAGGACAGGAGACCATGCAGGAAGAGATGCTGTGGATTATGAAGGAGCAATCAGACATGTTGAGGCATCTGGCTGAGGGTCAAGAAAGGCAGCTGGATGCTAGATTCCCTCTGCAGCCTATGCTGCCATCATTGCCCAGTTCTCAAGCCTCCTCCCCCAAACATCCTATGAGGTGTGGGGAGGGGAAGTTCGGTATCCCTTGCACTCAGCACCAGGGGCGGGTACAAGGACCAGAAGGTGCCCATTCCCACATTTTTTATTGTTGCAGTGCATCTGTAAGCAAGCTTTCCTTGTTTCTTCCCCCCACCGTGTTATCAGCCCTTTTGCCCCAAGTTATCTTACTTTTCTTTGCTGTCTCTGTGTGTCTCTGAGCATAATAAAACTTAACGGATTGAGGAGGAAAAGCTCTTTATTAATTCAAACACACGGTGATTGGTGGGGGTGGAGTCTACAGGGAATAAAACGCAAAAAAGGGGACAGTTTGGTAAGGAACAATACAGATAACTGTCACATTACTCTGGCTCATTGCTGAAACTGGTTTTCAAAGCCTCACGGAGACGCAGAGCCCCTTGATGTGCTCTTCTTATTCCCCTGATGTCTGGCTGCTCAAAATTGGCTGCCAGGTGATCTGCGTCAACTCCCCACCCTGGCAGAAACTTTTCTCCCTTTGTTTCACGGATATTATGGAGCACACAGCAGGCAGCAATAACAAAGGGGATATTGCTTTCACTGAGGTCTAACCTAGTAAGCAAACAATGCCAGCGACCTTTTAAATGTCCAAAGGCACATTCCACCACCATTCTGCGCTTGTTCAGCCTATGGTTGAACTGGTCCTTACTGCTGTCCAGGTTGCCTGTGTATGGCTTCATGAGCCATGGGAGAAAGGTGTAGATTGCATCTCCCAGGATCATTATTGGCATTTCAACATCACCAATGGTTATTTTGCAGTCTGGAAAGAAAGTCCCTGCTTGCAGCTTTCTGAACAAACCTGTGTTCCTAAAGATGCGCGTGTCATGAACCTTTCCTGACCATCCCAAGTTGATGTCAGTGAAACAGCCCCTGTGATCCACCAATGCTTGCAACACCATTGAGAAGTACCTCTTTTGGTTTATGTACTCTTTGGCAAGGTGGTCTGGTGCCAAGATCGGGATATGCATGCCGTCTATTGCCCCACTGCAATTAGGGAACCCCATCATGGCAAAACCATTCACTATGTCCTGCACGTTGCCCAGAGTCACTATCCTTCTTAGCAGAAGTCTATTAATGGCCCTGCAAACTTGGATCACAAGAGATCCCATGGTAGATTTACCCACCTCAGATTGATGCTCCACTGACCGTTAGCCGTCTGGCATTGCAAGCTTCCACAGAGCTAACGCCACTCGCTTCTCATCTGTTAGAACAGCTCATTTTAGTATTGCTGTGCTTCAGGGCTGGGGAAAGTTCTTCACGCAGTTCCTGGAAAGTAGCCTTATGCATTCGAAAATTCTGCAGCCACTGCTCATTATCCCGTAGCTGCATAATGATGCAGACCCACCAGTCAGTGCTTGTTTCCTGAGCCTGGAAACGGCACTCAGCCATGTCAAGGTGATGCATGACTGTCGCCAGCAACTGCAAATTGCTCTGCTCTGTCTTCCAGCAGGGCTGCTTGCGTGACATTATATTGTTCCGTGCAGCGGCTCCTGTATTGGCTGGGTAAATACTGCAGGATAAAGCGTGAGGTGTTTGTAATGCTCACAACAACAGTGTAGAGCTGAGCAGGGTCCATGCTTATTGTGCTATGGCGTCCAGACGGGTAACCCAGGCTTACAAAAAAAGGCGCAAAAAAGGATTGGTTTGTTTGCCATTGATTTCTGGGAGGGAGGGAAGTGCATCATGGGAGGCTAATGCCATGTTCCCATAACCACCAATGCCAATGTTTTGGTCCCATAAGGCATTGCAAGCCCAACCCAAAATTCTACTTGGCTATGTGCACTGTGGGATAGCTACCCACAGTGCAGTGCTCTGTGCATCGATGCAAGCCCTGCTAGTCAGGATGCACTGCATCGACACAACGAGCATAGTGTGGACACGCAAGATCAACTTGCTTACATCGGAGGCTCGATGTCGACTTGCATGAAGTCGACTTAACTTTGTAGTGTAGACATGGCCTTAGAAGTGGAACACTATATCTGACAGTCAGGATCATGGGCTCCTGACATCTTATTATGCAGAAGGGTTTGGATGAATGGACAACTGAGAAATGATGTTATGGACCAGTTGCAGAAAAATATTCAGCTCTCTGTGGCTAACAGCTCATGTCCTAGGAGCCAAAGAGAGAAAGAAAAGGACCACCATTCCCTCCAATCACCATTTTTTTAGGGAGGAGAAAACCCCCAGGATGCTCCAATGATAAGGCGAGTAAGTTCCCCTATGTCAAAGGTGGGGAGCCCTCCAAATGATAGAGAGAGAGGATCTGATCCTGCTCCCATGGGGCAGAGTCAAGCCTACGGGGAGGTATGTATATGGAAGAGGGGCCTGCCCAGCCCTGAGGTCAACGGGAAGTTTGCCTGTGTAAGGACTATGGGGTCAGGCTGTGACTGGGGTGCCTGGATGGGCCACACGGGGAATGCCACATTCATGGCAGCCTGCAAGAAATAGGGCAGACGATCCCCAAAACTGGTGGTTTATTCTATACTTCGATTCACCAACACAGTAACAAAACAGCTTCTGTAACACCACACGGGTTAATAAGAAGCCAGACACAGTCCCCTTTAGGTAGTCCAGCCCTTGGCTCCCACCTTGACAGCCAAGTCTAATACAGTGAGGGGTCACTGAAAACCTGATTCACCATCTGTGAGGTGCACCAATCCCAAAGGACTAGACACTTATTCAGGTCAATCTGCATCTCAGATCTTAACTAATAATACGTGGATACATAAGTGCCGACTCCGTGGGTGCTCTGCGGCTGGGCAGCCACAGAAAAAAACAGTGGGTGCTCAGCATCCACCAGCCACAGCTGATTGGAAGCACCCCGATCAGCTGATCGGCAGCTCAGCGATGGAATTGAGGAGGGCGGAGGGCAGCGAGAGACGGGCAGGTGGGGGCCTTAGGGAGGGGACGTAGCAGGGGTGGGAAGAGGCAGAGGGAGGGTGGGGCTTTGTGGGAGGGGGTGGAACGAGGGCAGGGCCTTGGGGGTGGAGCACCCCTGTGGAAAACTAAAAGTCAGTTTTTAGTAACTAAAAATTAAAGATTTAATAATAAAAGGAAAAAGAAACGAGAGTTACAAATGGTTACAATATCAATATACATACATGTGACTTCCAGTGTTCATAGTTCAAAATCACAGCAGTGATGAAATAAACTGCTGGCTTGTAAAAGTCTCCCTGGAATCATTCCAACAGGTCAGAATCCAAAGGCATCTTATATGTAAAGTCTGTCAGAGTCTTTCCAGGCATTTCCCAGGTTATTCCAAATAATTATTTGGAAGATCTCCATTCTATAGCTTACACCAGGGGTCGGCAACCTGTGGCATGCGTGCCAAAGGTGGCATGCGAACTGATTTTTAGTGGCACTCTGCTGCCAGCCGGGGTCTCAGCCACCGGCCCCGCTCAGCCCGCTGCCGGCCTGGATGAACGGAACCCCGGGCTGGCGGCCAGGACCCTGGCTGTCAGGGGCCGGCAGACGAAGCACCAGACCCAGCCCGCTGCCGGTCTGGGGTTCCGTCTGCCGGCCCCCTGACAGCCGGGGTCCCGGCCGCTGGCCCTGCTCAGCCCGCTGCCGTCCCGGGGTTCCGTCCATCCAGGCAGGCAGCGGGATGAGCGGGGCCGCCGGCCGGAACCCCAGACTGAGCTGCTCAGCCTGCTGCCGGGCTGGGGTTCCGTCCGCTGGCCCCTGCCAGCTGGGGTCCCAGCTGCCGGCCCCGCTCAGCCCGCTGCCAGTCTGGGGTTCCGTCAGGGGGGCCCTGTAAAATTTATTACTGGCACACGAAACCTTAAATTAATAAAGACTTAGCACGCCACTTCTCAACGGTTGCCGACCCCTGGCTTTCACTTTCCCTGTTCAAAGTTTAAGCAGACTAGAGATGGCATGATTAGGCCCAAGGCTTCTTTTTTATAGCTCTTCTAGAAGGCTAACGTGCCTCCTCAGATTTTGTCACATCAGGGCCTTTCCCTCAGAGGAACAGGCAATACAGATCGCCTTTGGACCTTGCTTTGAAGCTAATGTTCTATTTCCTATGTATACGCAGGTAAACTAGTTACACACATTCACATAAGGCGATTAGCCCATCCTACATTATAACATAGTTAAACTGAAGACAATGTAGATAATATTATTAGTTTCTTGCAATATCTTACATCTTTGATTTTAAGGATACTGGACACAGTTGCATACATAATTAAAGCAATTAAGACATGAAAGGGAACTAGCATCTATAAACTAATCTGGCTGCACTGTTAAACTTCTAACAGGATATAGGTAAACACAGACAAATACACAGCATCTACCCTTGATTTCTGTTACTACAAATGAATGAGTTGATGACTGCTCGAACATCTCTTTGAAATTCACATACAAGTAGATTGTCTTGATTACAATTGTAATGCCTCCTGTTGTTATGGGTCATACACAGGTTGGCTGGTCTGTCAGTGTCACACAGGCCCCTAACATTTCCCCAAAACATTTCTGCAAGCAGGCTGTAGACTAGAGCAACATTTCCAAGAATGGTTTCAGAGTAGCAGCCGTGTTAGTCTGTATTCGCAAAAAGAAAAGGAGGACTTGTGGCACCTTAGAGACTATGCTCTAATAACGCGCAAATAAATTGGTTAGTCTCTAAGGTGCCAAAAGTACTCTTTTCTATTTCCAAGAATCAGTCCTGCTTCAGACCAAAAGTTCTTCAGACTTTAGTTTCACAAGAACAGAGCAGACCAATGCAATGGAGTACGAGGCTGCAATCAGAGAAGGTGTTTCTTTAGTTATAGTGTGGGCCACTCACAACCACTGCCATTTAATTCTCTTAAGTCTACAGGAGATTTTACAGCAAAATCAACCAAGAACTAAAACTGCTGGAAAAGATTACTGTAATTTTTAAGGCCAAGCGAACTTCTTGTCCCTGGCAATGTCTCTTGAATATTCTGGAGTGTGTAAGACTTGTTCAAGGTTTCCTTGTCCTCAGGTTCCAAAAAAAATTATCTGTTTTCTTGTATATTTAGAAGTAAACTCTATGTGATAATGGAGAGAAAAACTAATGTACAGTAGTTTCTACTTGTTCAATAATCATTAATAAAAAGTAAAAGAGATTTACATGATTGTACAAGATTCATTACTAGGATAAGAGACATGCTGACTACTTATCCACTTTCTTATGCTTGACTGCATCTCAGATTATGAAGAGGAGCACTGTTACTCTGAAGAACAGAAGAAAAGTCTTAACATTTCATTACTGATGTGGGACAGGGATATGTTCTTGGATTTTTTAATAATTAGGTGCAAAAATCCAGTTAAAATAAAAATAAAAAGGAATAATGTGTGCAGTGCTGAAAGCACTGACCACTGAAGTAGTAAATAAGCTGAGTCAGCAAGTTCTTAGTAACGTGTACCTATTTTAAAAACACACACACTGTATAATACAGTCGGTGCCAATAAGGCAACAAAAACGGATCTATTATTTTTCCTGCATAGCTCTAGTAATTCATTCTGCACCCAGGCCAGACCACTCCACCTGCCAAGGCCCCACATGCGGGAAATAAAGCAATGACAAAAGATCCCAAAATGAGGGAAATAAAGAAAATGATTCACGTAGAAAATGAAAATATATTATTTGTATTGCGGTAGCACTTACTATCAGGGACCTGGGCTCCCTTGTGCTAGGGGCTGTACATACATGTAAGGAAGAGATGGTCCCCCCAAAGAACTTACAATATAAACAGATTTCAGAGTAGCAGCCATGTTAGTCTGTATCCGCAAAAAGAACAGGAGGACTTGTGGCACCTTAGAGACGAACAAATTTATTTGAGCATAAGCTTTTGTGAGCTACAGGCATCCGATGAAGTGAGCTGTAGCTCATGAAAGCTTATGCTCAAATAAATTTGTTCATCTCTAAGGTGCCACAAGTCCTCCTGTTCTTTTTGCGAATATAAACAGAGTGTAACAAAATGCTGTGGGATTCATCCCTGTAGTGGCAACAGCCCTTTCTCTAACTTCAGCTTCATGATTCTTTCTCTATTTCTGATTAAAGTAATTTTCAACCATAGGTGTAAGGGGCTTCCAAATCTGTGTAGAACACAGGAAACCATAGGGCTGAAAAGACATCCCTTCACTCTATTCAGGTTCTTATACTGCTGTCATTACTGTGAGCCTTCCACTTCTAACATCCATCGTGTGCGGGTGATTCTTTCTCTTCCTCTCCCCAGGGGGAGAACTCGGTGTGTAGTGTTTTTGTTTTGGTAGCAGTTTGTTTTTGGTTTGAATGTCCACGCTGTTCTGTGTTATGTTAGAGAAGACATAGGGAAGAAGTCCTCCTTGCACGGGAGTGGAAAGGGGGGAAGTTTGTGATGATCCTTGGTTCCTGTGGGAGTCATTCCAGTCTCAGACTTGCCCTGAAAAAACTCTGTTTTTTGCAAGCAGCTGTTGACGGTGGTGGAAGATCTAGTCTGCTCCATATCCCAGTTGTGCAATATGTCTTTTGGATTTTTACTTCTCCAGGTCTGCTGAAAGGTCTTGGACTCATAAGAGGTGTACTGATAAATGGCATAAGCAGGCTCTTGTGCAGTGGGGTATGAGTGACTTGGTGGGTCAGGAATGGATAGGTTTGGAAGGATTACCTCTTTATTGGCAAATGTCAATAAATGTTAATTTCACCATACGCACACAAACTGATGAAAAATATTTCTATTGGTAATAATCAAAATTTACAGATAGACAAAGTGAGAAAATGCTGCTTTAGAACTTATTAGAGGTTGACTTAAAGATATTTACTCTGTATATTTTGATGTGATGTTGACAATTTGTGTTTAAGAGTTTATAAGACTTTTTGAATCTCATCTGTCATTAAATAATTATTGTCTGACCTTCCCATAGTTTCCCACAGCTGTGAAAATGTAAATTGATAAACATCTAAAAAAGTTTAAACCCCATAATCTTGCACAACTGTGAATATTTTAAAGGATAACAATTTTTAAAAAGCTTAAACATAAACATTGATACTATCAGTCAAAATTATTTAAAAAATGGAAATCGGATTCTGCCAAGTCTAGGAGCAGGCAAGAGAACCAGCTCAGCCTAGGCTCCTGGTTCTAACACCAGCCTACATCTTCGGTTCTAGTGCAGCCTAGGACCCCAGTTCTAGGATAGCCTGGGACCCTGGTTCTTGTACCAGCCTAGGTTAGTGGTTCTAGCACAGCCTGGGGCGGCGATTCTAGCACCCCGAGACTCTGGTTCTAGCACCCCCTGGGGCCGCGGTTCGAGCACAGTCTGAGACCTGCCGGTTCTAGCACCCCCTCGGGCTGCGGTTCTAGCACAGTCTGAGACTCTGGTTCTAGCACCGTTGGGGCCGCGGTTCGAGCACAGTCTGAGACCTGCCGGTTCTAGCACCCCCTGGGGCTGAGGTTCTAGCACAGTCTGAGACTCTGGTTCTAGCACCCTTGGGGCCATGGTTCTAGCACAGGCTGAGACCCGCCAGTTCTAGCACCCTGTCATAAATATAAAGGGAAGGGTAAATACCTTTAAATCCCTCCTGGCCAGAGGAAAAACCCTTTCACCTGTAAAGGGTTAAGAAGCTAGGATAACCTCGCTGGCACCTGACCAAATGACCAATGAGGAGAAAAGATACTTTCAAAGCTGGAGGGGCAGGGGGGAACAAAGGGTTCTCTCTGTCTGTGTTCCTTTTTGCCAGGACCAGAGCAGGAATGCAGGTCAGAACTCCTGTAAAGAGCTAAAAAGTAATCTAGTTAGATATGCATTAGATTCTGCTTTGTTTAAATGGCTAATAAAATAAGTTGTGCTGAATGGAATGTATATTCCTGTGTTTGTGTCTTTTTGTAACTTAAGGTTTTGCCTAGAGGGATTCTCTATGTTTTGAATCTGATTACCCTGTAAGGTAGTTACCATCCTGATTTTACAGAGATGATTCTTTTACTTTTTCTTTAATTAAAATTCTTCTTTTAAGAACCTGATTGCTTTTTCGTTGTTCTTAAGATCCAAGGGTTTGGGTCTGTGTTCACCTATGCAAATTGGTGAGGATTTTTATCAAGCCTTCTCCTGGAAAGGGGTGTAGGGCTTGGGGGGATTTTGGGGGAAAAGATGTTACCAAGTGGGCTCTTTCCCTGTTATTTTTGTTAGACGCTTGGTGGGAACAGCAATAAGGTCCAGGGACAAAAGGTAAAATAGTTTGTACCTTGGGGAAGTTTTAACCTAAGCTGGTAAAAATAAGCTTAGGGGGTTTTTCATGCATGTCCCCACATCTGTATCCTAGAGTTCAGAGTGGGGAAGGAACCTTGACACACCCCCTCAGGCCGCGATTCTAGCACATGCTGAGACCCGCCGGTTCTAGCACCCCCTGGGGCCGCGGTTCTAGTAGTGTGACACTCGCCGGTTCCAGCACCCCCTGGGGCCGCGGTTCCAGCACCCTGACCCCCGCCGGTTCTAGCACCCCCTGGGGCCGCGGTTCTAGCACCCCCTGGGGCCGCGGTTCTAGCACCCCCTGGGGCCGCGGTTCTAGCAGTCTGTCACCCGCCGGTTCTAGCACCCCCTGGGGCCGCGGTTCGAGCAGTCTGTCACCCGCCGGTTCTAGCACCCCCTGGGGCCGCGGTTCGAGCAGTCTGACCCCCGCCGGTTCTAGCACCCCCTGGGGCCGCGGTTCGAGCAGTCTGACCCCCGCCGGTTCTAGCACCCCCTGGGGCCGCGGTTCGAGCAGTCTGTCACCCGCCGGTTCCAGCACCCCCTGGGGCCGCGGTTCGAGCAGTCTGACCCCCGCCGGTTCCAGCACCCCCTGGGGCCGCGGTTCGAGCAGTCTGACTCCCGCCGGTTCCGGCACCTCCAGGGGCCGCGGTTCGAGCAGTCTGACCCCCGCCGGTTCCAGCACCCCCTGGGGCCGCGGTTCGAGCAGTCTGACCCCCGCCGGTTCCAGCACCCCCTGGGGCCGCGGTTCGAGCAGTCTGACCCCCGCCGGTTCCGGCACCCCCTGGGGCCGCGGTTCGAGCAGTCTGACCCCCGCCGGTTCCAGCACCCCCTGGGGCCGCGGTTCCAGCACGCCCTGGGGCCGCGGTTCTAGCAGTCTGACGCCCGCCGGTTCCAGTACCCACTGGGGTCCGCGGTTCTAGCAGTCTGTCACCCGCCGGTTCTAGCACCCCCTGGGGCCGCGGTTCGAGCAGTCTGACCCCCGCCGGTTCCGGCACCCCCTGGGGCCACGGTTCCAACACCCCCTGGGGCTGCGGTTCTAGCAGTCTGACACTGGCCGGTTCCAGCACCCGCCGGGGTCCGCGGTTCTAGCAGTCTGACCCCCGCCGGTTCTAGCACCCCCTGGGGCTGCGGTTCTAGCAGTCTGACACTGGCCGGTTCCAGCACCCGCCGGGGTCCGCGGTTCTAGCAGTCTGACCCCGGCCGTTCCAGCACCCCCTGGGGCCGCGGTTCGAGCACCGCCTGGGACTCTAGTACGGTGTGGGGCAGCGGCCGTGGGGGTCCCTAGCTGAGCAGGGGCCTCCCCCCCCGAGCAGGCCCGCACAGGGCCCGACTGCCACTGGCTCCGCGCGGGGCCAGCCCTGCTCCCCACTGGCCTTCGAGTCACGCCTTCTGAGCTTGCCGCTCCCACGCGCACCCTCCCAGAACCCGGTGCCCTATTGGCTCCCTAACGTTCTAAGCCCGCCTTGAGCGGCTTTTCACTCAGCCTGTTCCCGCCCCTCTCGGTCCCCGACAGCGCCTCACTTCTATCATACGCAATGGATGACATCACCGCTCCAAGCTCTGACATGCGCGCCTCGCCGCTCAGAGCCCGAACATGCGCATTGTGGACTGATCGGGCTACTACGAAATGCGCATGCGCTCTGAGTGGCTGCTGTCAGCTCTGCCACCCGCGCCTTGTACGGGGCTCGGTTCGGGCATGCGCAGTCTGGGCGCTGTCCCGGAATGCGCAGGCGCCGGCGCTAGCCCTTCCGCCAGCGGCGCAGGCCGGGTTTAGCGCCCCCTTGACATGCGCAGTAACTGCGCTGGGCGGGAGAGAACGCGGAAGTCCTCAGCGGCTTAGCGCCGGCCCCGTAACTAAGATGGCGGCGTCCGTCGTGGCCTGGCTCGTCCCCGCGGCGGGGCTGCTGGCGCTGCTGGCCGTCCCGGGGGCGCTGGGGAAGCGGAGCGAAGTGAAGGCGCTGACGGACGGGACGTGGCGGGAGCTGCTGCAGGGCGAGTGGATGATTGAATTGTGAGTGCGCGGGAGCGACCGCCCCTCCCCCGGCCCGCCGCGCCCCGGGGTGTCTCCCCTCCCCCACCAGCCCTGCAGAGCCACGAGGGGGGGTCGTGCTGTCCGGGCCTCGGCCCGCGCTTCCCGCCAGTCCCTCCCGGGGGGCGGGGGGAAGGGTTCTCGGTACCACTCGGGCGTCGCCCCATGCTCCCGGCATGCCCTGGTGCGTGGGGGGGGCACCCCTCCTCCCTCAGGCCGCCGCCGCGGTGGGGGTGGGGCTCTGTGGGCCCAGCCCCCTCCCCCCCCACCGGCCCGGTGCGCAGCCTGCCGCTGGGATCCTGGCCCCTCTCGCTGTGTTGAGATTCCCAGGGCGAGCCGCAGCCTCATAGACCCGTGGGGCTAGAAGGGACCTCCCGAGGTCAGCCCGTCCAGCCCCCGCATTGAGCCAGGGCCACATGTTCTCTGGACCTGGCTCCAAGTGTTTGCCTGACCTGTGCTTAAAAACCTCCAGTGGTGGTTATCCCCCAGCCTCCCTAGATAAGCTATTCCAGTGCTTACCTGCCCTGACCCCTAGACGCTTTCCTGAGTTAATATTAAGCCGAAATCCCTCTTGCTGCAAGGTCTGTTAATTGGGATTATTTTTTTTCATCTATGATTCCGCACCAGTGCCTCAGGCAGGATCGGGCAGCTTTTAAAACTGAGGCTAGTTTCTCCTTTGTGCAGACTTCTTTCAATAACCGCAGCATTCACAGTCTGCCATACTCAGTTTTGCTAACAATTGTTCTCTTGGAAGCTGTTACTTGAGAGGTAGTAAAGGTGGCAAATTTATGAGGCCTGAAGACATGGCTTAAAAATAGGTGATAGCTGACTCTGTGGTAATATCTTTAATTTGCTTAATCATATCTTTAATTTGCTTAATCATATCTTTAATTTGCTTAATCTGTTACAATGGGGTGTGGCTGCCCGTTTCTTAATATCTCTGTAGCACTTGAGTGTTAGCTTGTATTAAGTCACTAGGTACATTACTTGCAGTGGCAGTGTCTATATTCTGGGTTATTACTGTATGGTTGGGTAAATTAGCATTGTGTTTTCTCCCACTACGTTTCTTGAGACAAACTTTATTTTTCAGTTATGCTCCCTGGTGTCCTGCCTGTCAAAACCTTCAGCCTGAATGGGAAAAGTTTGCTGAATGGGGGGAAGATCTTGAAGTTAACATTGCAAAAGTGGATGTCACAGAACAGCCAGGTAATCCCTGTTATAGATATGAAAAAAGAAACAATATTTTATACAGATGTTTACACTTTGTGTAATATCCAGAGGCTGTGTTACTTCATATGCTTTCTTTGATTAGGTTTTTTTTTTTTTTTTGTTGTACTAAAGTGAAATGTTGAGTGTGCTTGTTTTACATAAAATGATTAGAGGCAATAGGAACAATACAGATCCAGTATCCTTAATTGTAGTGAGAGCCCATTAACTATATTTATGGCTGAGAAGCAAAAGTCCTACTGAAAGTCAATGGTACTTGTGCTCCTAAATCATTTAGGAGCACCTTGAAAATTCCATCCTGTTTGCATTACTGTGGGAACCCAAGATTGGGTTCCCGTTGCACAAGCTGCTATACAACACACAGAAAGAGACAGTCCTTGCTCTGAAGACCTTACAGTCTAGATAGACAGACAAAAGAGGAAACAGGCACAAACAGGTGAAGTAACTTGCCCAAAGTCACATAGCTGATCAGTGTAGCGCTGGGAATAGAACCCAGGACTTCTGTCTCCCTGTTGAGTGTCATATCCCTTAGACTGTGCTCTCTTTCCAGTGTGTGTGTCAATTTGTGCTTTATCAGAATTACAGGTGAACAACTAATAGACGTTTTTGTCAAGATACCTATGATAAACACATTTATTGTCCGACACTGTTCATTCTCTCCCCTCCCCCACCCCACCTCACCAGTTCAAAATGCTCTTAACATTTTAAAAACAATTGTGTCCTTCAGGTCTGAGTGGCCGATTTGTCATAACAGCACTTCCCACTATCTATCAGTAAGTACTCAAAATTCATAGTAATAGAGGAAATGTGGTGATCTCCTTATTAAATGTTGTATTTCTTGGAAAAATGATTCTAGATTATTTGTTTGCTTTATTGAGAGAGGCTTTTTAGGATGGAGAGGGAGAAGTCTCAGAGCTCTTTGTATCATTAATCATAAATTTATGATCACCTAGCCTGACCTCCTGCATAGCATGGGCCATAGAATGCCATCCAGTGATTTCTTTGCAGTTAGTCCATACCTTGACCTATCTCTGTAGTGGGTGCTTCCATTTTTTAAACTTGTGTCTATTAGGTGGTTTTAATGCTGCTGTTGGGTGAGGCACTGGCAAGATTGTCGTCTTTCTGTAGTAACACAATATGAGTCCAGCAAAGATCCTGTATTCTGCCAGATAAATGACGTTGATTGCGTTCCATTTTTTCTAAGAATCATGACTTTAAAGTAGGATAAAAAGAATGATTATAGAGAATACAGGAGGAAAATGCCATTGAACAGAAATGAATGCTACATGGATAGATTGTACTACACAGCTACACAATAGTTGTACTGTATCTGGCATCCTAAGATACTCGTCTAATTTGTTCCTCTTTGAACAGTTGTAAAGATGGAGAGTTTAGAAGGTACCAGGGCCAGAGAACTAAAAACGACTTCATAAATTTCATCAGTGACCAAGAATGGAAGTCTGTTGAACCAGTTTCTTCTTGGTTTGGTCCTTGCTCTGTCTTGTAAGTATCAGTGTGATTTTTATCAGTATCTGTATTATTTTCACTACCAGACACGTGCACATTCAAGGATTCTGTGGGACAAATTATCTGGTGCACCATAGCACTGCTTGGTTCACCTTAGATCAGTGGTTCCCAAACTTGGTTCGCGGCTTGTACCTGCGGATACTTAGGTAAACAAAGTGTCTCATGGCCCGCTAGGGGCTTACCCTGAAAAAGTCACGAACCAAGTTTGGGAACCAGCTGCCTTAGAGGGGTTAAAGTAATTTTTTGTCCCCTGTTCGAATTAGGCTGTTTCAGGGGCCATTATGCTGGTGAGGATAATCTTTGCAGAGTTGAGAATCTGACACTGTATTTGTAGATTTTTCATAGGCTAATGTACTTGTTCTGCACGCTTGAGTGGAGCAGCTAAAAATTTGGAAAGAGTATATCATTGTTTTAGAGTGCTAGCAGTGTAAGGAACATGTGGAGACAAATCAGATGCAACCTGTGATGAGTGCAGGCAGGAAACAGTGGGAAAGTAATGTCACCCAGTCTCAAAAGAATAGTGCTGTTTGAAATGCTATATAGTCTTCCAGTGGTTTTGAGGGGCAACTCAGAAGATTGCTTGCTTTTAACTACTGCAATGCTCCTATGTTGTAAATGCTGGGGGTATATAGTTATTTTGGGGGAGGGAATGGGATAGTAGATAGGGAATTGCTTAGCAAAATGGCATTCCAGAATCAAGGTTCTGTAATCTGACTTGGGTGATCCCAAATTCTTGTCATAGAATCATAGAATATCAGGGTTGGAAGGGACCTCAGGAGGTCATCTAGTCCAGCCCCCTGCTCAAAGCAGGACCAATCCCCAATCAAATCATCCCAGCCAAGGCTTTGTCAAGTCTGACCTTAAAAACTTCCAAGGAAGGAGATTCTACCACCTCCCTAGGTAACGCATTCCAGTGTTTCACCACCCTCTTAGTGAAAAAGTTTTTCCTACTATCCAACCTAAACCTCCCCCACTGCAACTTATGCGCTGGACTAGTTTGACAGCTGTTGGAGCACAGTCTAAACAATAATATTTGGAGCTCTTCTGTACAAAAATACAAATACAGGAACTCCTCACTTAACGTTATAGTTATGTTCCTGAAGAATGTGACTTTAAGCGAAACAATGTTAAGCGAATCCAGTTTCCCCATAAGACTTAATGTAAATGAAGTGATTAGGTTCCAGGGTAACTTTTTTCACCAGACAAAAGTCTAATATACTTATTATATATACATACACACACAGTATAAGTTTTAAACAAACAATTTAATACTGGTACACAGTGATGATGATTGTGAAGCTTGGTTGAGGTGGATGAGTCCACGGGTGGGATATTTCCCAGGGAATGACTTACTGCTAAATGATGAACTAGCAATTGGCTGAGCCCTCAAAGGTTAACTCTCACAATCTACGAGGCAGCAGGAAAGGAGGGAGGGCAGACAGACACACACACACCCTGTGTGTGTTTGAGAGATAGAGATGCACATTTCCCCTTTAAGTATGAAGAGTGGGGTCAGAAGTACACTGCCTTGTTAATTAGATCAGCAAGCTGAGACCAGACCGCAGTTGCTGCCTAAGGCAGCAGCTCCCTCTGTCCCTGTGTCCCCCCTGCTCTATGGAAGATGGTGTAAGTGGGGTGCAGGAGCAGGGGGGAGATGGACACCCTGACATTAGCCCCCCCTCTTCTTCCCCTCCGCCACACACAGCAAGCAGGAGTCTTGGGGAGCAGCTCCAAGGCAGAGGGCAGGAGCAGCACATGGCAGTGCAGGGAGGGACAGCTGAACTCCAGCAACTGATACCCTGCTGAGCAGCTGCTGCACAGGGAACTTAGGGGAGCAGGGAGCTGATGGGGGGGCTGCCAGTCCACCCTGGTTCCAGCCACCCACCAGCTAGCTCCAAAGGGCTGCTCTTCCTGCAAGCAGTGGACAAAGCAGGCGGTTGCCAAACGACAGAAGGGAGCATTGCACAGCTTTAAACGAGCATGTTCCCTAAATGATCAGCAATGTAACAACGAAATAACATTAACCGGGATGACTTTAAGTGAGGAGTTCCTGTACTGTGTTCATAGTATAGCCTTTCTGCAGTTAGAATAACGTCGGGCTCAGTTGCAGTCCTGCTCAGCGTTTCTGGGCAGTCACCTTTAGGCCTGAAATCTTTGGCCTCCAGGGGGTGTGTGTGTGTGTGTGTTTTGAAAGGTCAAGGAAAATTGTGACGTCTTTTTTACAAAGGTATAAAAATACTTCTCCCATTTAAAAGCTGTCCCTTTGTTCAGAAGTCAAGATACCTGAGCTTTGAAACTTGGTCTGCAAGTAATCTTAATGAAAGAGTTGGTCCACAACCAAGTATGACACAAATAGGCTTCTAATTAAATTAGGATGAACAGAAAAATGACTACTGCAAGTGTACAATTGAGATCTTTAATGTTTGTGCCTTAGTCCCTGTGCATGCCTCCTTTCATAAGTGCACACTTAAGTACTGAAAGTGACTTAACTTTTCACCGGGTCAACTTTTAGCTTTTCTTTTCCTAAAAAACAAAACAATACAAATCAAAACCACGCGCTGCGGCTGAATTGAATACTACTTACAGCAGTGCAAAGATAGCCCGGTAACAATGAAAGATCAGGAAATGGAAAAACCTAGAATTCCTACACCAATATCTGTTACTTAGATGCAATATTTTATAATTCTATGTGTGTATTGTGGCCAAGCTAACGTTGCTATAGGGACCATTGCTTTTATGTACCCTGACTTTTATTGTAACTCTGCAGTCTCAATGTCACATTAAGATACTTTTTGTATCATATTAAGAAAAGGAGTACTTGTAGTCTCTAAGGTGCCACAAGTACTCCTTTTCTTTTTACGAATACAGACTAACACGGCTGTTACTCTGAAATGTATCATATTAGTTACTTGAACACAAACATAATTGGTACTGTATAGGCTGTTTTCCCTGAGGAACAAAGTCTAGTGCATTCACAAATGAAGAGTTAAAATGCATAGGCCAGCAGGTGCAAGTTCTAGGTGGTGTGGGGATCTGTAGATGTCCTTCAGAAACTTGCAGAAGAAATATACTCAGGTACCAAATAATGCCCATCTCCTGTGAGGGAGACTGTTTCTAGAACCCTGCAAATCCGCAGATACCTGGTTGATATCTGCATTTGCAGATGTGGATTTTTGCTGCTCGAGGATGGAAGTGGATCCAAATTTTATATCTAAAACCCTGCGGATATCCGCATCATCTCCACAGATGTGGATATACGCGGGGCATATTTGCGAATCACGGATAGGATGCAGATACACACTGTATCCGCACAGAGCTCAATTTCAGAGTAAAGGGCAAAGTAGAAGGATAAAGGAGAAGTGGTTAGGAAAGCAGCCAGATATTTTGGGATGATGGCAAAACCAACGTTGCTCAGTGTAGGTCTGATGAATGGGAGGTTCATAGATCTGTATGCTTCTGATTTGCCTAAAAAAAATTGCAGTCTCCAGTTTCACTCTTTTCTGATTTATTTCAGGATGAGCAGTATGTCTGCTTTGTTTCAGTTGTCCATGTGGATCAGGGTATGTGTTGCAAGTCTGATTTTTGTTTAACTTGAATAAAGAGAAACTTGGTATTCTGCCATTCTTGAGATGACTAATGTCTGTCTTTCTTTTTAGCATTGCCACAATTATTTTACAGAAAATGTTGGTATACCAGTTTGGGGATCATATGCTATTTTTGCATTGGCAACTCTGTTTTCAGGACTGATACTTGGACTTGTAAGTAAAAAAAATTTTCAGTTGTGAGAAACAGAAGCTGCTTTTTATACAGCATGATGGATTAATGCAATATAGAAGTTCAGAATTATTGAATGAAAACTTTCTTTTCAGATCATGGTATTTTTAGCAGACTGTCTCTGTCCATCCAAAAGGCATAGACCACAGCAGCACCACTATCAAAGTAAGCATGCTATATGTTTCTAAGGGTCTCATTTTGTTCGAGGAAGCCAGTGAGTAAATCCTTGTGTAATAATATGAGGCTTATGATTGCTGGCCATGAAACATTCATTAAAATTTTGACTTTTCGCTGATCAGTGATATTGCACTTTAACTGTGATTATCTAGTGTCTAGGCTTCATAATAGGATCATGACTGAGGTTAGGAGAGCAGAATATTGTTTACTATAGACTTCAGATGGTGAAAATAGCTTTTTTTCAACGTTTAGATGTTTGGAGGATATTTCCTCCCTCACCATCTCAAATTTAATAAGGTAAGCTAAAAGTTTGGGCATCAGCACATTTCAGTTAAATTCCAGTGAATGAACTCGGTTTGGAACTTGTAGTCAGATTGAGGGCAAAAGAAGACATGCTGCATTTTAAAAGGAGGAGGGGTTTACATCTGTTAACATAATCCAACAATTCAGTTTAAAATGCTTCACTGAGAGCTATTAAAATGAGGGGTGGTACTAAAGGGGATTGCTTACTCACTATTACAAAGACATATGAGGAGAAAGCTCAGCCCTGTGTATCTCAAACTGGTGCTTTTAGGTTCCCTGTCCCAAACTTGAGGGAGTCTTATGCCAAGTAATTTTGACTAAGTAATCGAAGAACACGAGTGACCTAATTCCTTTGGTGGCAATGAATCTGTTTAGGCATTTTACATTTAATATTGGAATTCCCAACTTCTGCTGGTTTATGGTTAAGATAATTGCTATGACTAAACCGCTGCAGTTAATGTTCATGTGTATCAGAATTCCTAGACAGACCTGTTAGGTGTTGTGCAAGCAAACTAGGTCTTGAGATGAAAGTACTTCTGTTTTCTCTTTAAGAAAAATTAGCACCAGAATCAGCCCGGCTCTTGAAAAAACTGGATGAAGAACAAGAAGCAGATGAGGAGGATCTTTCAGATGATGAAGCAGAGGATAAAGAGGTGGCAGACAGAAACTCTTCAACAAATGCTGTAAGACAGCGTCCTGTGAACCTTGCTGCTGCCGCAGATAAATCATAGTTCCATATACTTGAGGGTTTCTTGAGAAACAAAAGAGGTGCAATATACCAGACCCTTCTGCTTGAAGAGAGGTGGAACTCGTATCGCTGTAGTGTTCGCTCATCACTTTCAGAGAAAGCTACCTTTAAAAGTCTCTGTGGCATCAGGTATTCAAAGCTGAAACTTGATATTGCAAATGGCGAAACCCAATACCATGTCTGTGGATTGGTGCTAAGAAATAGTTTGAATGGCTTTCTGAATGACTCATTCTGTGGTTGAGTTGTACAAAATGCAAAACCAGTGTATTTGCAGTATTAGAGAATATTAGCAAGGAAAATGCACTAACCTGTTTGCCTGCTAGAGCATCTGAAAAGATTCCTCATTGTAAATCTTTCCAGTTTCATTCTGAAGAAATGCTGGAAAAAATTCCTCAAGTTATGGGATCTTTGCCCAGTTTTTGTGGTAAAAACGTACTATAAGCTGTTTCCAGGTCACTGTTCTGTTAGATAGGTATGACCTTGAGTGCAGCAAACAAATTTCTTTACACCAAATAATGCAAACTAAGGATATCCTCTAATAAAAAGCAAGGAGATGAGACTAATATGGGACATACTGGAGTCTTAAAAACTGAACAGTGGCTTGTTAATGCCAATCATGCATTGGCCTGATATTCAGGATCGCCCTGTTATGAAACTTGAGTCTTCCCTTCTAATGTGGACCATTTTTATTCTGTTCCATATTATTCTTTCCCCTCTCTTTTTAACCAACTTTCATCCTTTGTGCAGTAGGTAAATCTTTTATATATCCCAGGCTGGAGGAAAAACTACAAATATGACTTAAAAAAATTTGAATTGATGAAATTTAATTTCCTGGTTGCTTTTCTCCTTCTGAACTCTTGAGTGGAAAGGTATTTTTCTACTCTTACATTCAAATTAAAAAATGCTTTCTTTTTTTAATTTGAATGTATCATAGATAACTAAAGTACATGAGCATGCGTTATAGATGAAGAAAGCAGGATGCCTGATCTTCCACACTCAAACAGAAATAGCACACTCTCTCCTGTTAAACATTTAGTGTGAAAACCCTCTGTTACTCTTGGCAAGTTCTAAGTTGAGATGTTTCCAGAGTTTTGTGTTCAGAGCATCTCATTTTCTGCATTTACTGTGCAGAGGACATTCAGCACTGTGTCTCCTGGCCTAGAGGCACACGTGTTCTTTTCAAATACCACAGGCCTTGTGGTTGCTTGCCTTCCAGGACCGCTCTTATGAAGCTAATATATTTATTTATTTTCACTTCTGCTACATTACAGCGCAGATAATTCTAACCGCCTTATTAAAACAAATGGAAAGCTGGTGCTGAGGAGCTAAAGAAATGATTCCTGTAGGAATGGTCAGCAGTGATCTCTTTGCCATGGTAGTATGCGCACTCCATTCCCTGTGCTTTGATGCAGTAAAGTGTTTTCCTGCTTCATATTAGTTTAAGGAGCTGTTCGTGTCTTTAGTGATGTCTCATGGAAACAGAGCCTTTAATAAACCTAAAAGGTAATAACATGCTATAAAAAAAGTCTTTGAAATAGTCCTAAGCATTTTTTGTGACTATTTAAAGCTTTTGTGGCTTTCAGTTAAGACAATGATGCTCCATATCCATCTGTTCAAACGAGTAATCTTGACTACAGTGTCTTCTGACTGCATAGTCACCCCACTATAGTCAAAGCTGAGAACAGCAAAAGGCCAGTACCTATAATTATTCAACCACAAAATGAAGGTCCCTTATGTGCATTGTGAAGCTAGTATGAAATCTCTCTCTCGCATTACCCAGAAATCTCGTCAGTTGCATTGTCTCTTTTTAGCAGGAGTAGAAGGCTCTTAAATGCCCCAAAGGAGATACACAAGTTCTGAGCTTCTCAATTAAACGTAATTCTTCTACTCTGAAAACTTATTTCAAATGGCATCTGGCAATTCCCTGTCTGTCTCAATGACTCCAGCTCAAACTGGCTTAGTTTACAAGTTTACAAATTAGTTTTCTGCCTAAGTGCCAGTTCCATCAGTTCATCCTGCTGTATGGAACTAAAGCTGTCATGGTTCAACCGCATCTTCTTATGAGCATGGTTGTGTGCCTAGTGTATATTTAAAGGAACACGTGTCACCTTGAATTTTTTTTTTAAATTGACTAATTTACAAAAAGTCCAGTTTCTTAGAGTGCCATTTTAAATGCTATGCCCTGAAATTAATATACATGTCTCCTTAGCATTCTAAGGGTTTTTTTGTTTATATATATATATATATATATGAAATATAGAGTATATGTTAATACTGGAATTGTGCATTAGCGAGCCAAAGAAAATGAAGATTTCTGTTGCTAACTTCTGAAGTGGTGTTTGCAAGTGAGATTGCTGTATATAGTAGGTGCAACATTTTCAAACAAATGTAACTCAGTTCTTGCTGGTCCTCATCTTAGTGAATTTGCGGTGCTGGCAGATTAAACATCTGTCATTACAAACAGTAAATTTGGTCTGGAGTCACTTGAGAGGCTAATGGAAATACTGATGCCGTTCTTAATTTTTCACTGCAAAATGGCACTTTGAAGCCAGAAATGTTTTAACAATATTACTAATTACTTCTAGCAGAGACCAGCCGGGAACAAGTAGCTATTAATGAATGTCCAAGGGATATGGAGTAGTTACTTAAAAACAAACTTGCTCAGCATTCACAAATATTGCTGTTGATTTAATATATTGAAAGTCATAAGGGAGGGACACATTAAGTGTATGTCATGTCTTGAGAACATTTCTTGGCAATAAATAACACAAAATATGCATTTGTATGTCAGTTAGTCACATCTTTAATCAACCTGCATACTGTGATTGGAAAAACATGAGTCAACTCACCAGATATATTCTGCTGTCAAACAAATCCCTCCAGGGAAATTCTCAGATGTACAAGAAAATGATCAGCTATAAAACGTGTCCTAGTACTTCCTGTTAGTCTTTTTTGTTTCTTTGGTGCTGTTGGTTTGATTTATCCTAAGCAAAAATATTTTCCATTCTGTGTTGGCACTTATGCTGTTACCTCAGTGAAAGTGTAACTACAACAATGTAAATCAATCTGTTTTGATCAGCTTTTTAGTTGAATCGTGTTCCTATGTTTTAAAATATCAAAATTAATGTAGTATGTGAAATGAAATGTGTATCCCGTATAATACACTTAAGATGTTTTTGTGGGAATTGCCTTAAATGCTATAGAGTCTAGATCACTGTCTGTTACCAGTAAAATAAAGCAATAATGTATGATGTACTAGAGAAAAGCAGCACTTTATTTGATAAGTGGTACATTTCATTCAGCATGAAACTTGCACTTAATTCTGGAGAGGATTTGAGAGAAGGCCAAGGATTCAGATAGAGCTGCATGTTCTCAGTATGAAAAAGTGCTTACTCTAGATTTGAAATAATACAGTTTAACATAGCCTTCCGTATGTCTAAATGTAGCTGCTGCTTACAGATGCAGATGTTAGTTTTAAACAACTAAATTTGTATAATATATAAAACATATTCTTGATTTTTTTTGCCATGTTACAGCTTTTAAGTGAAGAAAATCAATGTGTTCTTGTTAAAGTGGTAGCGCTCTTGTGTTTCTCTTGCCAGGGTAACACTTGCATAACTTGTCTTTGATTTTCCTACCTTTCCGAATACATTCCTGCCCTACAGGCAAATGATTGAACTAGTTCAAAAATTGCCTCTCGAACTTAAGGGTCATTTATTCTGAGTTGCGTGAATCCTGACTTAGTGTTGCAGAGCTTGCATTTGTGCTTATTGTTTGTGCAATAAATGCTGTGTTTAGTGATCATAGGCCAGCCTTGTGCTTTTGCCCACCTTTGTAAATCTTACTGTCATGCTTTCACACTGCGATGGTTTGTCCTGTGATCATTTCTTCCTTTCATCTGTACCGAATTACTGTATTCCTAAAATTGTTTATCGAGGCTTACTAGCCTCAGATTGCAATGTAACAAAGGTATGTTAATAAGAACCTGCCCTTTATATCTGTTTGTGTTCATAATGTTTGAATATCAATTTTATAAAAGCCAGGCTACCCTTTTCATTCTAGTTGGGATTGAAATATAACCTCGTAGACCAGGGTGCTGTAACGTACCGTTTTTAAAGTTTTGTCAAAGGTTCTCCGAAAGAATACTCTTATTGAAACTATGACTACCAGCCTTAGATTCCTGTTTTCTCGGTGAATTTTGAACACACATTTTGGGTTAGCTCCCTTTTCCAGTGTCAAAGCAAGGCTAAGCAGCCATTGTCAATGCAAAATAACACTCACATTGTAACAATACAATTAATAAAATAGTTCTGATTGTCTTTTTAAAGGAAAAATGTTGAATGACATTTTACACTAAAGTGGCAGTGAGCAGCGTGTGGCTCTTTAAAATCCACAATAGCATCTCTTATTGTTAAGGCTGCGATCTGGTCAAGGGTATTTTTAGTACAAGACAGTCATGGACAGGTCATGGGCAATAAACAAACATTCACAGCCTGTGACCTATCCATGACTTACATTAACAATACCCGTGACTAAATCTTAACGGGGGGCACTGTGCTGAGGGGGAGCACCCGTGGCCAGGGGCCGCTGACCCTGCTCAGGACGGTCCTGGTCTGGTGCTGAGGTGCGGCTGGGCCTGGGGCCCCTCCAGCAGCACTAGTATGGCTGGCTGCAGGACAACCCGAGCGGCTGGCTGCGGAGCTACTCCACCAGCAGCCGGTGTGGCTGTCTCCATGGGCAGCCCTGGGGTCAGCCACGCTGGCCACTGCAGAAGTGTCAGAGGTCATGGAATCCATGACTTCGGTGACCTCCATGACAGACAGAGACCTCCTACTTCTTGTAACATGACCTGGTTATTTAGCAGTAGCTAGATACCTCCCAGGGTGCAGGGGAATCTACTCCCCAAAAGGGCTTAGATAATGAGTGTATAGGACAGTATAGATCTCAGTGTAGAAAAACACAGGTTGGAGTCAACAGTTAGAAAGCTTGAAGTTTGGCCTCCTGGTTTGACTCATTTTTGACTTTTCTCCTGGGGTCTAAAACAATATGCTGTGAAACTTCCCCAACCAAAGGAATTTTTAGGAATCGTCTTTGTGATTGTCTACACGCCAGCTACTAACAACTAAATGTTTGCTATAGGCCCTGGTGCAGCGAGCTGCCTTACAGATGGGATTCTTTTAGAATACTTTCAGGCAGTGTCATGTGCACCCTAGTGAGTGGGTGTGGCTGCAGATACTGAATCTAGAAAGAAAGTAGGAAATACAGGCTGGGAGTCAGGCACTTTTCACTAGCACCTGTTGCGTGCCTCAATTGCATGTGCATAAACCTTGCCTTGTTCGGTGAAATAGGTGAGGCTGGATGTAAGCTGCTGTCCTGACTTTCCCCTGCTGGCAAACTAGTTAGCTTCCCCGTTTTAAAACTTTGTGCAAACTGAAAAGTGTGACAGGTTTCAGAGTAGCAGCCATGTTAATCTCTATTCGCAAAAAGAAAAGGAGTACTTGTGGCACCTTAGAGAGTAACAACGATGAAGTGAGCTGTAGCTCACGAAAGCTTATGCTCAAATAAATTGGTTAGTCTCTAAGGTGCCCTAAGTCCTCCTTTTCTTTTTGAAAAGTGTGAGCGTATTCTAGCTTAGCCTGCTCCTTTCCTGGGTGGGAGGTGGGGTTACTTAGTTCCATTGGTCAAACACAAATGACAGGTTCGTGCAGCTCTTAAAAAGAAAGAAGAAATGACCTGTTGCTAAAAAGTGGACAGGTAACTACTGTTCATTTTGATTTTAACATCCCCACCCAGAAGCTGCAGTTAGCATGTGCTTCACTAACCGGAAGCTTTCTGAATGCTATTACAGTTTCACCATATATCACATTGAAGCACAGCTCTTTGTACAGCCATTCAGAAAACAGTGCTGTTCTGCAGTTAAATGGAGAGCAACTGATGCTGAAAGTATGAAACAGACCAATACTTTTCTTCAGTCTGCCTAAATTGAGTAAATATTCCAAAAATGAAGATTTGACTTCTGCCTCTACTGTAGCTTTCCCTAAAATTCAGACTTGTTCAGAGCTGGCACATAGACAAGGTGCCAGTGCTAAGAACCACCTAAACCTCTGAAAAGCAGCTTCCAGTTGTCTCTTGTCTGTGGCTTGTCTCTACTGTGGCTCCAGCTAGTTTTAAAACTGATTTGAATCTTTGGGACTATTTCCCCAGTTTAGACACAACCTTCAGGTATTTTTGTTGACAAGAAAAAAGTCAAATGCATAAATTATTCACCTTTGAGGATTAGAACCAGGAAAAGAGCATCTGAAATACATCTTTTAATAACCTCTGTAGATGGGGTGATAAATACAGCAATAAGCCCCAAAAGTATATCCCCTAGCAGGTGGCCTTTATGTACTCAAGAAAGAGAGCCTCATGCACACCTTCTGGTGTGGTTTATTCCTTGTTAGACTGAACAGCTCCTTCATTTTACATCTCAGTGTTTTTAAATTTTTTTTTAAAAGTGCAGTATTTCAGGGGTCAAGGATAGGTCATCCTCCCCTATTAAAAATAGTCCTTTAAGGACAGCAGACAAAAGTAGAGAACAAAATTATAGCACCCTTTTTCTGGCCTCTTTTGTATACAATTATTTTTTCCCTCACTTTTTTTTGTCTTAGGTCTTTCTCTCTTCTTGAAATAAATTCATGGTCTTGTCTTTCCTTTCAGCGGCAGTTTCTGGCATAATGCTAACTTTTTATTCCTTAAGCGGGGCATATCTGTTATTATGAGAGTTCAACATGGCCAGAGGACCACTAACTGCTGTTTAATAGGCATCTGGGCATATAGTGGGGGAGGGAAAGGCGTTTATTCCCTGATTCAGCAAAGGATTTAAACATATGCTTAATTTCAAGCATGTGCTTGACTTGAATGGGATTAGTCGCCTGCTTAAGTGCTTTGCTGGAATGGAGACATAGAAAGGGCCCTAGTGGGCTTGAGGATGAGGCTGGGCTGGGCTGGGCTGCCTGGGGAAGCTGTAGTATCCCTTTGATGGGAAACCAGAGGTAGGTCAGTGGTTGTTGCAGACATGGGGCAGGTTTAATTACACCTTGAATTTGGAGACAGGATCAGGGCGCTCAGTTTGTTAGTAAGGGTGACTATTTGAAGGACAGCAGCCGCCTGCTAGAAAGAGGCAGCTGGCCCCTGGGGGGGGGTTGCGGAAAAGGGGTTTACAGGTTTAACAGCTGATCCTATGACAACTATTGAAATGGTCCAGTACAGAGACGGAAGATTAAGAGAGAAGGTGTCTCAATTGACTTCAGTGGGCTTTGGATCAGGCTCCTGTTGAGGCAATGAGAGCCTCGCTGTGAGTTTGTGACCAAGTGTGACATCAGGAAGGCCCAACCAGAATGTGGCCCTGGACAATCACTTTCATTTGCCACCCTCTCCTATATCTGAGCATCATGCCGCTTGGTCATTTGTCAAGTTAGACTGAGCCAAAGGCCTTTAGCCACACAAGCTCCCCTGGGTTATCCCTTTTGTTGGGCTAACCCAGCCCAAGCAGCCATCGATTGAATATGTCTAAAGACTGATGGATCTTTTTGCTGCTATGCCTGGTCCTTCCAAGTCGGGGCTGAGAGGAAACCTGCACGGTGACTGCCTGCTCTATGAATAAATAAGTCTTCAGTCGCCAGAGGCGTCAAGCCTGTGCATGTGAACCAACACAACCATGTCCATGGCAGGGGATCCACGCCAAGTGGCGGGGGGGCCTTGCTGAGCCCCTGCTGCAAAATCCCTGACTTCCTGCGCAGGTGATGGGGGTGTCCTTGGTATGTTGGAGGCTGGCCCTGGCTGATATCACTAGGATAAGAGACCTCTGGACTATGGCTGGTAATACTGGGTCAACCATGGGGTGCACACTCTTCGTGTCCCCTGCCGTGTGCTCTAGGAGATGAAGGCTGCCCAGCCTCTCTTCTGTGTCTTGAGCAGGTCCTGTGAAAAGGGTGTTCTCCACCTTCCTGTAGCCACTGGCCCATCAGAACTCAATTTCAGGCTCCTACCCCACAAACCACCCTGCTGGCTGCCCCCAGCATATCACCTAGGCAGGCTGAATGCCATCCAGCGGGCCTGCTTCAGAGCCACACCCGGGGACCATCTCTACGTGTCTGCTCTCCACGACGTGCTTCCTTGCTCTCGTGTCCTGCCCTAATACTAAATGGCAGGATGCCCTTCCACCTAGCAAGGGTGAGCCTTCATGCAGCTCTGGTCTTGTGGCCTGCTGTGGTTATCAGCTGGTGGCTCTTACCCAGCGCTGTTAGCCTGGGTGCGTGGCAGTCACAGTTCACGGAAATCTCTGATGTCTTCCCCTGTTGTGGTGAGAGGGAGACCCTAGCCTACCTGCAGAGTGCCATGTTGCAGCCCCTCTTTCAGCTCCTCCAGGCCGAGTGAGGTTCTGGCCATGCTTTCCTCCACAACTGTTCCTGTCTACATGGCCCATCTGCGGCTCCACAAAGGCATGAGACCTCCTTGTCAGTCTTCCTAGCTCTGGCCATCCATAAGTCCAGGAGGAGGAAGCTGGATGGGGAGGTTCTCTGTGACTGTGGGGGCCTTTTTCCATTCCCTGGCCATTTCATGCATCCAGGCCAAGATCCTCTGGGCATGGGTCTCTGACTCCTTCACGGAGCATTAGGGGTCTGGCGTTCTCTACTCTGACTCCCCATCCGGTGCCTTGTTTTACACTGCTCATGGCCTCTTAGAATTCCGTGCATGTGAATCATACAGGATGGTAAGGTACACCCTTAAAACAATGTCAGCTTCTAAAATATTTGTGAGCATCTGGGGAAAATAAACTTATTACATCTTTTAGTGGTTTTTTTTGTTTTGTTTTTGTTTTCTGGAAGATTCATTTTGAGAGGTAGAATGTGACTTCTAAATCAGGAAGCTTTAAAAAATGCAGAATGAATCATTTTCATCAGTAAATCATTATTCCACAATTATATTTGTGTTGGTAATTAGTGGCAATACTTGGCTTCTGCTTCTTCAAGAACTAATAGTGTGATATTTTGGGAGCTCTTATGAATGTCACATTCAGCAGAGGCCTCAAAGCCCCTTGATCCTCCCATGAATTATAATTCCTGAGAGAGGTGATCTCTCTATACTCCTCTATAATTTGCATCTTGTTTTGCGGGGATTGCAAGTAAATGGGTGCTTGGATACTGTAGTGACTGATGCCATATAAATACTTGACATATAGGCAAATGAAGGGAGGAGATACACCAGTACTCCATCCCTTCTGCAAGTGGCATCCTGTATCCCTGTAATTTTAGCCACAGGCAAATTTAAATGCTGTGTCCGCAAATGTAGATGTTTTCTTCTGTGCTAGGCATGGAGTTATTTACCCTTCACGTGCAGTGGGATTGCTGTGGTCACCACAGCTACATGCAGGAGAGAGCTTTTACTCGATTAACGTCATCGTGTTGGGTTTGCTCTGGTGCAGCTGCACTGAAGACCTGCTATTAACACTGATGCCATAAATCATTTCCAGCTGACTTCTCTGAGGAGCCAAGAGCTTGTTCACTGGCTGACCACACGGTCTGTCTCTGAACAGCGTTTTCATCAATCCTCCAAAAACAAGAAACTAAGACGGGAATTATGTCCGGGAAGTGAATTAGACAGGGGAGCAGAATAGATGTGATTGCAGTTATGTGAGCTGCTTGTTTGAGAGCTACCTTATCTGTTTGTCTTCCTAGTAGGGATGGTGCTACTGTTAGGGACAGCAAATGGTTCTTCAGTGAACCATTTCCTGACTAGTGACGTATTCAGCTGTGATTCTGTATAAACCATTAGCGTTTGGGCTCTTGCGTATGGAATCTGCTTCAGTCCTTTGATTCCTACATGGAGATACAAAACTTTTCCAGTTGGCCCTCATCCTAAATTTTCCAGTTGTTTTCTACACTGCAGAGCTTTCTACACTGTCAGACAAACGAGTAAAAGGTTTCCCTTTTCTCTTCCCAGTCCAGGTAGCTGTATTCTTTTCCACTTGGAAATGTGTTGGAATAGAAATGTAATGGGTTTTTATGCTGGACCATTTGCTTAACAGCTTGAGTTGTGTACCTTCAGATATGCATTGGGTATCCACAAAAGAGCTTTTGTGTGAGCACACCGATGTCTGTTCTATACCCTGCTGATCCAGGTGTGGAAACATAAATAATACAGATGATGTGGTCCCCTGGTGTTAGGTTAGGGAAGTTTGAATAAACAGTGGTAGGGGAAATGATTGTGAGTTTGCTGGAAGCCCCAGTGCAGGTGAACATGCTACGACAATGTATGAGCAGCAGAAGGAAAATCTTTGGAAGAAACATTAATCAGGCAGATAGCAAATATCTCTTGTTCTGAGTGAGCAATTTAGTTACAACATATATTATAGTTACATTTTATTGATGTCTTTAAAAAAAAAAAAGCTTTGATTTATATAGGTAAAATAGATTACGGCCAAAGGAACGTGTGATTGTTGGGTGCCTCAGTTTCGGGTGCCTCCACTTCTTGTATACTTAAAAAAACCCCAACAACAACAACAAAACACAACACCTTGGCTCAAATCTCACAATATGCTGCTGTAACATTTAGAAACTAATGGAGAAATGTGACATCGCCACAAGGCCCTGGTCTACACGAGGAGTTGAGGTCAAATTTAGCAGCATTAAATCGATTTAACCCTGCACCCATCCACACGACGAAGCCCTTTTTTACGATTTAAAGGGCTCTTAAAATCGATTTCCTTACTCCATCCGTGACAAGGGGATTAGCGCTGAAATCGGCCTTGGCGGGTCGAATTTGAGGTACTGTGGACACAATTAAATGGTATTGGCCTCCTGGAGCTATCCCAGAGTGCTCCATTGTGACAGCTCTGGACAGCACTCTCAACTCAGATGCACTGGCCAGGTAGACAGGAAAAGGCCTGCGAACTTTTGAATTTCAATTTCCTGTTTGGCCAGCGTGGCAAGCTGCAGGTGACCATGCAGAGCTCATCAGCAGAGGTGACCATGATGGAGTCCCAGAATTGCAAAAGAGCTCCAGCATGGACCGAATGGGAGGTACGGGATCTGATCGCTGTATGGGGAGAGGAATCAGTGCTATCAGAACTCCGTTCCAGTTTTCGAAATGCCAAAACATTTGTCAAAATCTCCCAGGGCATGAAGGACAGAGGCCATAACAGGGAACCGAAGCAATGCCGCGTGAAACTTAAGGAGCTGAGGCAAGCCTACCAGAAAATGAGAGAGGCGAACGGCCGCTCCAGGTCAGAGCCCCAAACGTGCCGCTTCTATGATGAGCTGCATGCCATTTTAGGGGGTTCAGCTACCATTACCCCAACTGTGTGCTTTGACTCAGTCAATGGAGAGGGACGCAACACGGAAGCAGGTTTTGGGGACAAGGAAGATGATGATGAGGTTGTAGATAGCTCAAAGCAAGCAAGTGGAGAAAGCGGTTTTCCCAACAGCCAGGAACTGTTTCTCACCCTGGACCTGGAGACAGTACCACCCGAACCCACCCAAGGCTGGCTCCTGGACCCACCAGGCGGAGAAGGGATCTCTGGTGAGTGTACCTTTTAAAATACTATACATGGTTTAAAAGCAAGCATGTTTAATGATTAATTTGCCCTGGCATTCGCGGCTCTCCTGGATGTACTCCCAAAGCCTTTGCCAAAGGTTTCTGGGGAGGGCAGCCTTATTCCGTCCACCATGGTAGGACACTTTACCACTCCAGGCCAGTAGCACATACTCAGGAATCATTGTAGAACAAAGCATTGCAGTGTATGTTTGCTGGCGTTCAAACAATGTCCGTTCTTTATCTCTCTGTGTTATCCTCAGGAGAGTGAGATATCATTCATGGTCACCTGGTTGAAATAGGGTGCTTTTCTTAAGGGGACATTCAGAGGTGTCCGTTCCTGCTGGGCTGTTTGCCTGTGGCTGAACAGAAATGTTCAACGCTGTTAGCCATGGCGAGGGGGGAGGGGAGAGGGGCTAGCCACGTGCTGGGGGGAGGCAAAATTCGACCTTGGAATGAAAGCACATGTGCTATATATGTAATGTTAACAGCAAGGTTTACCGTGAAAGAGTGTACCCATTGTTCTATAAAATGTGTCTTTTTAAATACCATTGTCCCTCTTTTTTTCTCCACCAGCTGCATGTGTTTCAAAGATCACAGGATCTTCTCCTTCACAGAGGCTAGTGAAGATTAGAAGGTGAAAAAAACGCACTCGTGATTAAATGTTCTCTGAGCTCATGCTGTCCTCCTACACTGACAGAGCACAGATGAATGTGTGGAGGCAGACAATGTCAGAGTGCAGGAAAGCACAAAATGACCAGGAGGAGAGGTGGCGGGCTGAAGAGAGTAAGTGGCTGGCTGAAGAGAGGGCTGAAGCTCAAAGGTGGCAGCAGCGTGATGAGAGGAGGCAGGATTCAATGCTGAGGCTGCTGGAGTATCAAACTAATATGCTACAGCGTATGGTTGAGTTGCAGGAAAGGCAGCAGGAGCACAGACTGCCGCTACAGCCCCTGTGGAACCAACCGCACTCCTCCCCAAGTTCCATAAACTCCTCACCCAGATGCCCAAGAACGCTTTGGGGGGGCCTCTGGCCACCCAGCCACTCCACCCCAGAGGATTGCCCAAGCAACAGAAGGCTGGCATTTAATAAGTTTTAAAGTTTTAAACTTTTAAAGTGCTGTGTGGCCTTGTCCTTCCCTCCTCCACCACCCCACTCGGTGCTTCTCTCCTCCACCACCCGTCCTGGGTTACCTTGGTAGTTATCCCCCTATTTGTGTGATGAATTAATAAAGAATGCATGAATGTGAAGCAACAATGACTTTATTGCCTCTGCAAGCGGTGATCGAAGGGAGGAGGGGAGGGTGATTAGCTTACAGGGAAGTAGAGTGAACCAAGGGGCAGAGGGTTTCATCAAGGAGACACAAATAACTTTCACACCGTAGCCTGGCCAGTCATGAAACTGGTTTTCAAAGCTTCTCTGATGTGCACTGTGCCCTCCTGTGCTCTTCTAACCACCCTGATGTCTGGCTGTGCATAACCCACCCCACCATAAACGTCTCCCCCTTACTCTCACAGATATTGCGGAGCACACAGCAAGCAGTAACAACAGTGGGAATATTGGTTTCGTTGAGGTCTAACCGAGTCAGTAAACTGCACCAGCGCGCTTTTAAACGTCCAAATGCACATTCTACCACCATTCTGCACTTGCTCAGCCTGTAGTTGAACAGCTCCTGACTACTGTCCAGGCTGCCTGTGTATGGCTTCATGAGCCATGACATTAAGGGGTAGGCTGGGTCCCCAGGGATAACTATAGGCATTTCAACATCCCCAACGGTTATTTTCTGGTCTGGGAAGAAAGTCCCTTCCTGCAGCTTTTGAAACAGACCAGAGTTCCTGAAGATGCGAGCATCATGTACCTTTCCCAGCCATCCCACGTTGATGTTGGTGAAACATCCCTTGTGATCCACCAGTGCTTGCAGCACTATTGAAAAGTACCCCTTGCGGTTTATGTACTTGCCGGCTTGGTGCTCCGGTGCCAAGATAGGGATATGGGTTCCGTCTATGGCCCCACCACAGTTAGGGAATCCCATTGCAGCAAAGCCATCCACTGTGACCTGCACATTTCCCAGGGTCACTACCCTTGATATCAGCAGATCTTTGATTGCGTGGACTACTTGCATCACAGCAGCCCCCACAGTAGATTTGCCCACTCCAAATTGATTCCCGACTGACCGGTAGCTGTCTGGCATTGCAAGCTTCCACAGGGCTATTGCCACTCGCTTCTCAACTGTGAGGGCTGCTCTCATCTTGGTATTCTGGTACTTCAGAGCAGGGGAAAGCAAGTCAAAGTTCCATGAAAGTGCCCTTACGCATGCGAAAGTTTCGCAGCCACTGGGAATCATCCCAGACCTGCAACACTATGCAGTCCCACCAGTCTGTGATTGTTTCCCGAGCCCAGGATCGGTGTTCCACCGCATGAACCTGCCCCATTAGCACCATGATGCCCACATTTCCAGGGCCCGTGCTTTGAGTGAAGTCTGTGTCCATGTCCTCATCATTCTTGTCACCACGCTGACATTGCCTACTAGCCCGGTTTCGCTTTGGCAGGTTCTGGTGCTGCATATACTGCTGGATAATGCGTGTGGGGTTTAGTGTGCTCCTAATTGCCAAAGTGATCTGAGTGGGCTCCATGCTTGCCGTGGTATGGCGTCTGCACAGAAAAAAGGTGTGGAACGATTGTCTGCTGTTGCCCTGACGGAGGGAGGGGCGACTGACGACATGGCTTACAGGGTTGGCTTACAGGGAATTAAAATCAACAAAGGGGGTGGCTTTGCGAGAAACAGAATGGCCCCCTCAAGAATAGAACTCAAAACCTCAAGGGTAGAACTCAAAACCTCAAGGATAGAACTCAAAACTGGGTTTAGCAGGCCGTTGATTTCACGCAGGGAGGGAGGAGAAACTGAATACAAAACAAATCTGGTCTATATCTTGTTTTGATCCACTTCATCTATCTTTATACATCTTGCTGGCAGCAGACTGTGCAGTACGGCCGCTAGCCATCGTCATCTCCTGGGTGCTCGGCAGAAGACGGCGTAGCATGACTGCTGGCCATCATCTTCTGCTGGCTGCTGATTAAAAGACAGTGCACTGCCGGTAGGACTGAATCACCATGAGACGAAACTTAAAAGGGAAATGACCTGGCTGAGTCACTCCCATGCTTGCCCAGGTGCCCCTGACCTCACTGAAGTTGGTTAAAAGGGTACCCAGGACTATGTCGACGACGGCTACCAGTCATACTGCACTGTCTGCTGCCAAAAGGCAATGAGCTGCTGCTGTGTAGCAATGCAGTACCACGTCTGTCAGCACCCAGGAGACATACGGTGACGGTTGTTAGGGGGCTTATTCCTTCATCCACTTACTTCCCTGGTCCTTCTCGCATGAACAGAGAGCAACAATACCCGAAGTCCAAAGGTGCAAACAATTCGATGTTTATTGGGGTGAATTTCCAGCAAGCATGATTCCAGTTTCCTTCCTTAGTGTCCTCCTTCCCAGCTCTGACACCACAGAGCCTTACACCTGTGTCCCTGTTCCCATTCCTGCCCTTAGCCAAACATTATTCCAATTTCCTTACTCCCATTCCCTGTTCCCATTTCCCCCTTTAGCAAAACATGATTCCAATTTCCTTACCCCATTCCCTGTTCCCATCTCCCCCACACACACCCACCCCCTCCCACCCACACCCACTCACTTCCTCATTGACTACAGATTATATAGTAAAACTTGAGTTCTGCTTAGCTATACCTTAACCAATCATTTTCCTGAAATTTAACTAACCAATCCTAACATATTGTAACATGACTATGTAACCAATTATATCCCATCACCTTAATTAGTTTACACCCAGCAAAATTAATTATACAGCAGACAGGAACAATCACAGAACCAGACAGAGATTATACAGACAAACAATAGCAAAGTGGGAACTATAATGACAAAACAATACAGAAGTGAGGATTTCACATCCCAGTATTGATAAGTGAGTTCTTGCCGGACAGGATGCTGTTTCCTTTTACATTTTCTAGGCACTTCCCTTTCTCTGGAGGCGATAGGCATTATCAGGACAGGATTGTATTCCTAACAACCCAATAGCACCTTATTTCAATGTGACTAGTTTGGAATGTGAGGATGTGACCGGTCGCTTCCTAGCTTATGGCTGCCTCTGCTGCTTAGCCAAAGGCCTTAGCCTAAGCACAGGGCCTCAGACTGTCACAGTAAGAGAAGGCCCTTACACTAGCAGACAGTGATTTTGATTCTCTCTTTTATACCTCTAGAACTAGCCAAGTGATAAGAATACACCTAAATTCTTAAAGTACAGGCCTTTGCAGACAGGCCTGGATATCTATATTCTAACAACGGTTAGCTGAGCGGGCTCCATGCTTGCCGTGGTATGGCGTCTGCACAGGTAACTCAAGAAAAAAGGCGCAAAACGATTGTCTGCCCTTGCTTTCACAGAAGGAGGGAGGTAAGGGGGGCCTGACGATATGTACCCAGAACCACCTGTGACAATGTTTTAGCCCCATCAGGCACTGGGATTTCTACCCAGAATTCAAATGGGCAGCAGCGACTGTGGGAACTGTGGGATAGCTACCCACAGTGCAACGCTCTGGAAGTCGATGGTTGCCTCGGTACTGTGGACACACTCCGCCGACTACATGTACTTAGAGCATTTGTGTGGGGACACACACAATCGACTGTATAAAAACACTTTCTACAAAACCGACTTCTATAAATTCAAGCTAATTTCGTAGTGTAGACATACTCAAGGAAAACAAGCAAGAGAAGCAAGCAAAAGAAGTAACTGATCATGAATAGCAAGCGTTAATACTACCTGAAGACTGTGTTCCGTTCTGGGTTACTTTGGTGGGAAGGAAGCTCTGAGAAAATAACCTTCATAATTAAGAAACTGGAAGGATTGACTTAAAGGTTTGAAAGAACTCAATAGTGATATCTTGGTTGCTTTAAGGGAGGATAATAATAATTTACAAAGACGTGAAGGGCATGAACCCCAAGGAAGAGGAGGAGTTATACCAAGTGGATACTAGGAGTGTAACCAGATCTGATGAAATTAAGAAAAGGAAAATTTGTGTTGGCTATCAGGAAGAACTTCCTGAACATGAGAACTATAACACTGTGGGATAATCTCTCAAGGGAAGTGGTGGACTGTCCATCCCAGGAAATATTCAAAATTGGACTGGAGAAAGTAAGGTTACTCCACAGGAAATGGTTTTGTCCTGGCAGGGGACAGGTTAGATAGCAGAGCAGGTATTTTCCTTCTCTAAATTCTATGATTCGCACTTCAGATAGCTTCAGAGCTTTCCACAATGACAGTGACGGCTGTTCATTGGGAAGAGAATTGAAAAATAGTGCAGAAACTATACTTCTATGTATATATGTGTATTTATGGATATATGTTTATAGAACACAGTATGAAAATACTTCAGCCATCAAGCTTATCCTCTTTGTTTTCTTTTCCTTATGTTCCTCCAACTTCAGACTTTTTTCCTTGTGAAAAAGGAAATCAGGTGTTTGGAAACAATAAAACAAAAGCATGAATTGAAGAGTGGAATCTGTGTTAAGGTTTTATGTACGTATAGTCCTTGGGCCAGAACCTCAGCTGGCATAAATCAATGTAGCTTTCATTGAAGTTAGTGGAGCTGTGCTGGTTTACACCGGCTAAGCAACCGGTTCCTTGGATCTAATGCTTCTGTAATTCAGCTGTCACTTCTACCTAGCTTAGCTTCATAACATGTAATAGCCACTTGTAGCGTGAATATTAGCTGCCCAAAGCAGAGAGTAATATTTTAGTAATGTTTCCTACACTCACTGCTACATTTTCAACAGCAGCTTCTAAATGGCTGCCCACAATTTTGCATACTACAGGATTTTGCATACCACATATCTTATAACTAATATTTTGGTTGGCCAAAACCTCATTTGTATGCCTACAAGCTGTTTGCATGCACCACTAAGCAAATGGGATCTCTGGAGGATTTGCGTGCGAAAATGTAGTTTTAGAACAAAATTTTAGTGTGGGGAAAAATGATTGCCCAGTGCTGGCTGTACTAACTAGTGAGGGTAAAGGCTGTGGTGGTGGCCGCTTTGACACTGTGACCCTTAGCGTTCAAAATACAAGAAAAATGGCTAACTTCATATATAAATACCAGGTAGATGGACAGGGACAGGGGGATCTCAGTATCTTTGTGACATATACTGCAGGGAATAATCTCAGCCTTGAAGGGAGGTGGACCATTTGAGCTAATGGCACTCTTCCATCTCTAATTTCTGTGATTTTGAGACTCAGGTCTGGTCTTTCTGTATTGGTTAAGCAAAATAAAGACACCATTAGTAACTGACATATGGAATATTGCTATAAACACTAGTCTATTCATGTCACCGGCTCATCACGTCTCACAAAACAGGTAGTAAAGAAGCCGACTTCAGAAGTTCTGACTCTTTCTCTGCCTGCGTAGTTTTATCAGTAAGACGCTCTCGGAGAGAAATGTTTTCTGATGAGGGCAAGCTTCCCTTTTCCTCAGCTTGCCTTCTACATCTTCATTTGCTTGCCATGGAAAACAAAACAGAGTGCTGCCTTGAATGTACTCTCTCTTTTCCTTGTCGGTGTCTGGTAGCCTAATTCATCCACTCTTAGGTAATGCAAGTCAGTGAGCTGTGGGGGGCGCTAGAGTGTTATCAGTGTGACTACAGATTTCTATACCTCAGGGATAAAGCTCCAAGATTCTGACCATTTAATCTAAATGGCAACAAACCCATTTTCTTTTCCCTAGCGACTGTCAATTTGTAGATCCATAATTCTATTTGGAAAGATTTCGGCTCCCAGAATCATTAACTCTACACTGGCCACCCACACGAAACATGCCTCCTCCAACAGTTTTGCTCACCGCAGCAAACATCATTTCCCATGCGCCAGCCAAGCTCCTTCCCATCTTTAGTTAATCGGATCAGCACGGAACTGTATTTCTGTTCATCAAGGCCATCGTGGATGGGTTTTCTGGCTGATCTGCAGCAGTTGTTTATTGGCAGCCCTATCCAAAATTGGCTTCCTGTGATTAAAAAACAATGAGGAGTGGAGTGTGTTTGAGAGAGATCTGATTTTGATCAACGCAGCCTGGGAATGGGAACAGATGGGGATTTTAATGAATTAGATTCACTGCTAAATGTTGTCCTCATACAAATCAGCTCAGTTTTCTCTAACAGAATAATAATAAGAAGAGAAAATATTTAATTTCACTAAACTTCTCCCCCCCGCCCCCGCCACCAGCCCCAGACCTATCCCTCAAGCATAGGCTTTTATCCTGCTGCCCATCACTGTAGTATCCACCTAAAATCACCAGCAATAGTGAAGGGTCCCTAGTGAATTTCTTGGCATCTCTGGCACTTTTCAGGGTAAAACTGCTGCTTAGGTTAGGGTTTGCTTTGGTGGTTAGATCATATTGATTGACTTTTCTTGGTTATGTTGATTTCAGAATAATATCTAATAGACGCAGAAGCTACGTTTCTTAGGCAGTTTGCAAAAGTTTGAGGAAGGATCAGCTCTAAAAGCCAACCTCGTCCCCCAGCCCTTTTGCTGAAAAGTTGCTAGGGCTGCAATGAGTGAATGCAGTGTGTTAGCTTAAGGCAGCATGGGTGAAATTCACCCACATGAGCCCTGAAAGCCCCCTCTGCTGAGGGTGGGAATGATGGGCCTCTGCCATGCTGTGTGCTATGGGGCTGGGCCCCAGACTGGTTCTGGAGCATGAGGAAGCAAGGCTTAGAGGTTGAGGAAGAACAGCTGGGCTGGAGCAAGGGCTGCTGTCACAGGGCCTCCCCAGAGAATGTAGGAGACCCAAGCTCTAGATATAGTTCCCAACGCAAAGCTGATTGACTCAGGGGTGTATTTCAACCTGCATGAGTAATAGCTGCTCCTGACTTCACTAGGAGGGTGGTGAAGCACTGGAATGGGTTACGTAGGGAGGTGGAGGAATCTCTTTCCTTAGAAAGAAAAGGAGTACTTGTGGCACCTTAGAAACTAACCAATTTATTTGAGCGTAAGCTTTCGTGAGCTACAGCTCACTTCATCGGATGCATACAGTATGCATCCGATGAAGTGAGCTGTAGCTCACGAAAGCTTATGCTCAAATAAATTGGTTAGTCTCTAAGGTGCCACAAGTACTCCTTTTCTTTTTGCGAATACAGACTAACACAGCTGTTACTCTGAAATCTTTCCTTAGAGGTTTCTAAGGTCAGGCTTGAAAAAGTCCTGGCTGGGATGATTTAGTTGGGGATTGGTCCTGCTTTGAGCAGGGGATTGGACTAGATGACCTCCTGAGGTCACTTCCAACCCTGATATTCTATGATTCTAAGACTGATCCAAAGCCCAGACAAGTCCATAAGGTCTTAGCTGGGCTTTGGTACAGCCAGGGTTGCCAGATGTCCAGTTTTCCACCGGAATGCCTGATCGAAAAGGGACCCTGGTTGCTCCAGTCAGCACCTCTGACTGGGCTGTTAAAAGTCCGGTCGGCAGTGCAGTGGGGCTAAGGCAGGCTCCCTGTCTGCTGTGGCTCCACGCAGCTCCCGGAAGCAGCAGCATGTCTCCCCTCTGGCTCCTACATGTAGGGGCAACCAGGGGGCTCCACACGCTGCCCCCGCCCCAAGCACCAGCTCCGCAGCTCCCATTGGCCTGGAACCCTCCTATACCCCAAACCCCTCATCCTCAGCCCCACCCCAGAGTCTGCACCCCCAGCTGGAGCCCTCTCACTCCCCCCACACCTCAACCCACTGTCTCAGCTCAGAGCCCCCTCCCACACCCTGAACTCCTCATTTCTGGCCCCACCCTGGATCCCATGCCCCCAGGTGAAGCTCTCACCCCCTCCAGCATCCCAGCCACCTGCCCGAGCCCAGTGAAAATGAGCAAGTGAGTGAGGGTGGGGAGAGCGAGCAACAAACGTAGAGGGGAATGGAGTGAGCAGGGGGTGGGACCTCGGAGAAGGGGCGAGGTAGGGGCAGGGCCTCAGAGGAGAGGCGAGGCAGGGAGCAGGGCAAGTGTGTTTGGTTTAGTGCGACTAGAAAGTTGACAACCCTAGGTACAGACCCTGAATGCCTGGGATTACTTAATCCTGCGTTGCTCCTGTTGAAATGTTCATTCTAGGCAGGAATCCAGTACTCAGTCGTTTGATTCACTATCCCTGAGAACTTGGAACCACTTTTACTCTTTTTAATCTTCTCACCAAGTCTGTTCTTCTGTTCCCCCCACTCCTGTGCCCAATTTACAAGTCCAGCCACATTGATAACATTCAGCTGGCAGGCCCTGTTTTCAATTGAAACTTTTTTGGAAAGCATCTGTCATGAGACGTTCGCCTCTCCTCCTGAGATGCTTTTGATTAAAATAATCCAAACCCTGCAGGGCTTGTGGAATTTATATGGCCAACCTAATGGAAAGCAGCGAGCAGCTGGTAAAGGGATGGCACACAAAATTGGAACGGGATAACTAGGGTTGCCAACTTTGGTTGGACAAATTCCTGGAGGTTTCATCACATGACATAATCTTTACTTAAAGATTAATTTTCATTCCTGGAGACTGCAGGACAATCCTGGAGGGTTGGCAACCCGAGGGATAACCAGAACAGGCTGGAGAAGGGGGTATGTGGAGGGCCTAGAGGAGGAGGAGAGGGAGAGCTCAGCTGGCTTTTCTTAATTCCTTTTTAGCCTGGAATAAGTTAATAAGGTGGATGACTGTAAAGAGGAAAAGACAGACACAGGAAACAGGACTGAAAAGGGTGGGGGGACCCCACCAAAAGAGACGAGTTTATAAAACGCATCCAAATATCCTTTTTTGGCTAGTCAAGTTTTATAGAGCATTGCATGCCCTCCCTGATGTGTGCGTCTGGCTGAGGTTAGGGGCGAAGGTTCAGATGACAGTAGCAGAGATGAACCTCTATTTGAAATCAGACAGGGATTGCAATGCCATGTGGACTGTCTTTACAGCCGATCCCGCTTTTGCTTTGCCAATATGCCCCAGGCGAGAGGCGTCTGGGGCTCTGAGAACCGATGCTATCAGCTGGGCACAGCAGCACTGGTTTGGCCATGTTCTGACAGTGAATAACACTGGGGTCGGTATCCCGGTGAGCTGCTGTGGTCGAGGCCGGTAGCTGCTGGACAGACAGAACTGATGCAGTGATCAGTACTTTACCAGGTCTGAATACATTTGTGAAACTCGTTAGTTCTCCCAGGTGGAGTAGGATGGAGCTGGTACATTCTAGGGCACACAGACTTTGCACACGGGCTTAATTTATACTACATCAGAAGCTGAATTTTATTGTCTCCACACTGTAGCCCAAAGTCCCACAAACCCTCCTCCTCTTTCACGTTCCCAGTCATCTGTGTCCTTTTCTCAAGGCATGTGGCTTCTACCGACACATCCTCCACTCCATCCTATTCTTAAAGGATAAAGATCCAAGTATAATATACATGCCAGATGATACTTGTCCTCAATATTGATGCAAGGCTTATTCAATATGTTCTGTGGTTGATGGAAACAGCCCAATTCAACTGCTTTGCAAACAGAGCCTCAAGAGTCATAGAATCTCAGGGTTGGAAGGGACCTCAGGAAGTCATCTAGTCCAACCCCCTGCTCAAAGCAGGACCAGTCGCCAATTTTTGCCCCAGATCCCTAAATGACCCCCTCAAGGATTGAACTCACAACCCTGGGTTTAGCAGGCCAAATGCTCAAACCACTGACCTATCCCCCCCAATTAAAGATGAGTTGTCATTGCATGGGAGTAAAGTACCCGTAGTTTGAAAGTTACCTCCATCTCCACCAAATGCTGGTTATCACAGAGTAACAGGTTTGGAAGGGACCTCAGGCAGTCATCTAGTCCAACCCCCTACTTAAAGCAGGACCAATCCCCAATTTTTGACCCAGATCCCTAAATGGCCCCCTCAAGGATTGAACTCACAACCCTGGGTTTAGTAGGCCAATGCTCAAAACACTGAGCTATCCCTCCCCTTCGCCTTGCATGTTGTGTCCCTTCTGTATTCAGTTGTTTCAGGGTCCTCTCCTGTGTTCTGGAGACAGTAGTGGAAGCATTTAGCATTTGGATTTTAAAGCTTTTAAACTGTTGATTTTATATCTTTAGGTCACTGGTGACTTTTTTGGTAGGCAATAACAACATATGCCATTGACTGGTGTAATCTGAGCCAAAATGTGACCTTTTGCAGGTAAAGACAAAATAGCCATTCGGATATTCATAAACGCTAATATATATGGAGAGAGAAAGAGAGGGGGTATATCTTCAGGCTTTTCCACAGTTTCCTGACAATTTTCAAAGTTCTTATTCAGCAGTAATGCAGATTCCAACTTGAGAAGTAGTATGGGAATCCAGATCAAAGTGATTTAAAGTGAAAAATGAACATGAAAACATGAAAGAATAGCACAGTATTCCCTCAATACTGAAGCACAACTACTGACAAACAAATGGATCCCCCATTGTTGATGTCTTTTTGTGGGAGATGACGCCTTTGTATAAAAAGGGGCTATAAAGCTAGATCTGTGCTAGTCAATCCCTTTTATTCACTTACTACTGGAGCCGAGGGAAATTCAGAATTTCTGGTCCACTGGAAATTACAAAATTTCAATCTTTCTTTTCATCCCAGATTGGGGCAAAATGTTGTAATTCCAAAAATATTTGATTTGGAAATATTGAAACAAAACATTTAGGTGTTTTCAAACTCAAAATGTTTCATTTTGGGTTGATGACGTGCCCCAAAATGCTTCACTCCGAGTCATTTCAATGCTAAACTCCATTTTCACATTATGACATGTTGGTTGCTGTAGGGAGTTGTTTTGGTGGCTTCAATCTCCCAGACTTCTGCCCCAGGAGTCCTGCCAGACTACATCTTCCATAATGCAACAGAGTCATGTGACTTCCGTGCTGCACCAAGAGGGAAATCCGTGCATTGTCTTATAGGAAATGTAGTACTCCAAGGAGACCCGCCTATAGCCGAGAATGAGGGCCCTAAAGCAATGTGCTGATAGAGAAAGGCAATGTACTCTTCTGTTGAACTGATTCAAAATGAAACACTTTGGGTCAGTTTTTAAACAGGAAATATTCATATTTGGGTCGAACTGACCTGATGACCTGAAATCAAATATTAAATCTCATTTTTCCTGGTGGAAGATCAACATTTTTTGCAGATAATGCATTTTTATCGGAAACCCATTCTGATGGAAAATCCCTGGCCAGCTCTACCTTACTAAATTGAAAAAAAGAAAAGATTTGGTTCAACTCGGTTATTGGGCCCGGATTTCTAAAATTGGGAGTCTGACTCTCTAAAGTGCTGACAAGCTTCCATTAGGAACTTTAACAGAATCACTGAAATCTGGGGCTACTAAGGACCTTGAGAAGTCATCAAGTCCAGCTCCCTGCGCTGAGACTGGACCAAGTAAACCTAAACCATCCCTGACAGGTGTTTGTCTAACCTGCTTTCAAAAACCTCCAGTGATGGGGGTTCCACAACCTCCCTTGGAAGCTATTCCAGAGCTTAACCACCCTGAGAGTTAGAAAGTTGTTCCTAATGTCTAACCTAAATCTCCCTGGCTGCAGATTAAGCCTGTTACTTCTTGTCCTACTTCCAGTAGATACGGAGAACAATTGATCACCGTCCGCTTTATAACAGCCCTTCACATATTTAAAAATTGGTATGCTGTCCCCCCTCAGTTGCCTTTTTCTCAAGACTAAACATTTCCCTTTTTTTAACCTTTCCTCATAGGTCAGGTTTTCTAAACCTTTGATCATTTTTGTTGCTGTCCTCTGGGCTCTTTCCATTTGTCCACATCTTTCCTCGAGTGTGGCACCCAGAACTGGACACAGTCCTCCAGCTGAGGCCTCACTAGAGCCAAGCAGAGTGGGACAATTACCTCCTGTGTCTTCCGTATAACACTCCGGCTAATACACCCAGAATCATATTACCCTTTTCTTTCTTTTTGCAACTGCATCGCATTGTGGACTCATGTTGAACTTGTGATTCTCGTAACCCACAGCTCCTTTTCAGCAGTCCAGCCACCTGGCCAGGTATTCCCCACTCTGTAGTTGTGCATTTGATTTTTCCTTCCTCAGCGAAGCACTTTGCATCTGTCTTTATTTAATATTAGCTTCATCAGTTGAGAAGTGAGGCCCACACTTATCCACTCATTTTGAGCCTTTAAACTGGGAATGGCTAGGTGCTGAAAAGGAGGCTGAGGTGGGGTGTATACGTCCCATCCTGCCACAGACTTTAAGGGGTTAAGAGACAGAGTTGCGACCTTCTCAGCTGAGGCTAATTAGCTAAACTGGGCTAAGAGCCTGCAGACCAGGGAGAAGGAGGCTGCCTGGGAACCTGAGGGGACTCTGTGTCAGCCCCAAACTAGCAGGAAGTGGTGCAAGGAGCTGGAGCCTCCAGGGAGAAAGCACTGGAAGGAGCTTCTCTGAAGGCAGATGAAGGTAAGAAGTGGCCCAGGGAACAGCAGTGAGTCTGAAGAAGCAGCCCTTAGCTGTTCGCTACAGGGTCCCTGGGCTGGAAGCCAGAGTAAAGGGAGAGCCTGGGTTCCCCTACCTGCCCTCAGGAAATGAGCGTAAAAGGCCTTCTGATGCCAGGGGCAGGGCCTGTTGAGATGGGACAAAGCACTGCAGGCCTGGAGGGGCTGTTGACGAGGGGTGCAAGCAGGGGTGCAGGAACAATTTGTATAGTGGGGGTGCTCAGAGCCCTTGAACCAAAGTTTAAACCCTGGATATAATGGAACCCACTTCAAGCCAGGGGATGCTGCAGCACCTCCTGTTCCAGCATCTCTGGGTGCCAGAGCTGAACAGGCTTCTGCCTCATGCCTGGCCATGAGGGTCCACTGGCTAGTTGGTGACCCTTCCCCAGGGGCCTCCTGTTTAGGTGCCTGAAAAGGCATTTGAAATGGTTAGCTTTGATTATTCTCCTGTCTAAGCATAGAAAGAGCCCTGGCTTCTGACTGTTCAAACTGGTCAAACTTTCTTCAGCCTCATCCTTGTTCACGGCTAGTCTGAAAGTAGCTGGCTTCTACGGTTGTAATATTTTGTCCTTAATAAAGCTGAAACGTACAACCTTTCAATATTGTGGTTTTTCCCCCTCCCATGGGATCAAGTCTTTAGGCTGTGACCCTTCACAGCAAGGAGAAGAGTTGTCCCTTTCAGGGTACTTAGCTGCTTTGACTGTTTTAGTCCCTCTAGGTTGAGTTATGATGGAGGGGGTTGAAGCTTCTCCAGTGAAGGGGCGAGAGGGGTCAATCCCTCTTGCCTCTTTGGACTGGGTCATTTCTGCATGCCCTCTCTCAAAGGGTGCCCTGGCTGTAGTTTAAGGATAAAATTGTTTTAATCTGTATGATATGTTACGTTTTCCTTCATATTTCTAAAAGTTTTTGGTCTCTCTTTTGGCATCAGTGCCTTTCTGTCGGTGCAGCATTGTTGTTTATTGTATTTTGAGTGTGTGTGGTGCTACGCTTTCAGTACAGAGGGGGCAGTAACTTATTTTATCATTAATAAAGTGGTAGATTTTTACCCAATGTATTTGCTGCCGCAAGGTCCCATTGTATCAGTCTGCTCTGTTGTCTGCCACAGCTCCCTGGATAGATGGAAACAGACAGGAAGTGTCTGTACCGTCCACAGCCAGTGGCCTCTGCTAATTCCCTTCAGTATGTCTGAGATGCAGGACTTGGTGGAGCTAAATGTCCTGTCCTTGTTGTAAGATTTCACTTGTCTCCTTCAGACATCTGCCTTTTTTCCACACACCCGATAACTTCCCCAGGGTATGTCTGACTTGCCTTGATGACAGCATGTGAGTTCGCACCATATGTCTTGTGTATTTAACCCTAGTAAGGTAGGGATTAAGTCCTCAGAAGAAATAAAGATTTAGGCACCAGCATCAGCCCAGGGGTTGGATTTCTGTCTCCATTCTGATTTCAGGACCACCACCACCTCCTGGCAGTGTCAATAGTGTGCCCTGCCTGCGTTACAGAATACCACCAAGAGTCGCCAACCTCGATGAATCCTAGTATGGAGTCATTTTGCACCATGGACAGGGTAAGACCTTGCGTTTCTACACTATTCCTTGGGATCTTTGCTCAGTCAGCTCCTCCCAGCCCTCTGCTGTCTCCTGACGTGGATAACAAGAACAGCCAGAGTTACGATAATCCACTTTAAATAATAAAGGAGAGCTTTGGAAGGGACACAAACCCTCCTGCTCCAGGGCATGAGCCAGTCTCTAACTACTGGAGTTTGGCAGGAGGAGACTCTTTTGCTGGAGGCAGATTATCCCATGACCACCTGCTTCAGGGTTCTTGCACCTTCTAGCCTCTGTTGAATACTGGACTAGATGCTCCACTGGTCTGATCCTGTCTGGCAACTCCCTTCTGCCTCCAGCTCTGTGCCTTTGCCCAAATTACCGTCTGTGTTTGGAGTACCGTCCCTACTGTGTGCCATGCATCCTTCTTCTTCCCATCTCCCTGAACTTCTCACTCCTCTTGGCTTGTCGTAACCAGCCGCTCAGACTTTAAACTGCATGTTGTCTGATGGCTTGGGATTTCTCCTGGCATGGATGACTAAAGAGAATCCTTGCGCAGGAGAGCGTATCGTGGGCATAAAATGCCATGCACCTGCGACGCAGTAGAAGTACCCAGTAATCCTGACTCCAAGTGCAGTGTGGCATCTGGCTCCTCATCAGGATTAAGGGAGAAGGGTGGGAGAAGAAGTGGGATTAACCCTGTACCTACTCCACAAGGTGTGTTGACGCTGCAGGCACGGGGTGTGATTGCCGCTCGTGTAGACACACCGGAGCTCGCGTCAGTCTGGCTAGCTTAGCTATTGGAGCAGTGACACTCCTGCACAACAGGTATCCGATGAGACCGCTGGGTAATTACTTGGGTGGTTGGCTCACGCTGCCTCAGGTACTCGAGCTAGCAAGATTAAAGCCATCTTGGGAATATTTGCACAACCTTCAGCCGCCCCCCACGATGGACGTACTCTTAAAGTTGGGTGTTGCTGCTTCTCTCCTTGCTCCTGGCGCCTATTTGAAATCAGTCGGTGGCACAAATGCTCCTGCCCTCCCACAATCGCCATGGCCTCCAGGCAGCAGGAAAACCTGCACGTGTTTTACTTCCTGAGCTGCGCCAAGCCAGAAACAGTGAGCAAGGCCCCAGATGGCCATGCTGGGCTGTGTAGCACGCCTCTCTTTATCTCCCTTCCCGCCCCTTGCACCTTCTGGGGTCGGCACCCACATGGCCCATGGGAGCTCAGCTCAGCACTCGCTGGCTTGGTACCTTCCTTTGGGGGGTTCTGGTGTAAAGCAGGCCAGGAGGGCTCCCCTGAGAGCAGGCGTGTTGGCGGTGAGGGCTGGTGGGGGCGGAGGGGAGCACCGAGGGACGGCTTGGATGGAGAAGGAGCGAGCAGTTTTCACAGCCCTGGTGTGGTGCAGCTGGTGAATCCAGCCGAGGGAGCCCACCCAAGCTGCCCTCCCACACACATCCTGGGCAGAGGGCTGGCGTCTAGCTGCCCCCTGCACTCTGAGCTCTGCTGGGAGTGACAAAGCCCAGGCCTGGATCCTTCTGCTTCCCCGTCACGTCAACACCCTGGCTGTGATAACAGCAAGGTCGCTGGGAGAGGCTACAGCTCCCGGCTCCCCCCAGCGGCCTTTCTCTCTCTCAGGCGACCACTCGGCCCTTTCCCTGCAGAATGCTAGATTCTCCAAGCATCCTCTTCATAGTCGCTGGGTCTGGGGTCACAGTAAGGGGGAGAGGGTGTGTGGCTTCCCTGCTCCAGCGGGGTAAGCAGCATTCGCCCCCTGCCCGCCAGCTCTCCCTGGCTGGTGCGGTGAGAGCGCCCCCTCCTATCTCAATCTCCTTTAACCCCTGCCAAGTCTCGGGAAGTGGCTCCCTCTTGACCACAGGGCCCTGCTGCCTGAGCGTAGCCCTCCTGCTCCATGTCTGCATTCGAGCCCCCGGCGCCTGCGGGGAGAGCAGGGCCAGAAAAAGCCAGGGCTCCGAGCAACGCGGACTCATCCTGTCAGAGCCCCGCACTCTTCCCCACTCCTCATTCTGACACTGGCCTCGTCCAGGTGCTTCAGGGGAAGGGAAAGGGGAACCCTCCCACCCAGTGCACCTGGCAGCGCTGTGGCTAACGCTCAGCTAAGGCGTTGGGGAGGTCCCTGCTGCAGGGCATTGAGCGACGGCTTCAGAAAGAGCCAGCCCATGCCAGAGCAGAGCAGAGAATCGGCTGATGGCCTGGGGCTGTGGTTGAAGGAGGAGGTGAAATCCCAGGCGGGTGGGGAGCCGAGAAGACGAGGCGGGTGCCTGCTACTTAGCACCTGCGGGGAGGTCTCCATGTGGGTGGCGTGTAGAGTACAGACGCGGCACGGCCGGCTAGTGCGGGTATCGACAGCAGTGCAGACGGTGAGGCCGGGCTGAAGCGAGCAGAATGCCCCGCACGCCGGCCCCCTCAGGCATGGACCCCACACGGCTCTCTATGAGCCCCGCTGTGCCTCCCATGCCGACACTGTTGTTTTTCGCAGTAATGGAGCCTACACGTACCCGACACTCTGCCACACGGGTAGACCAGGTCTGTGAGTGCCGCCTACCCGTGAGAGCAGCAGTGCCAGCCCCTGCCAGCGCAGGAGAGCCAGGTCACAGCAGCAGCCTTTACGCTGACGGGCAGAGAAGAGGTGCAAAGGTGGCTGCTGTAAGCCAGGTACGAGGTAGAGTTGGTCCAAGGCACAGATGGGATTTAGATGCCCAACTGCCGTTGGCTTCCACATGGGCACATAACTGTGCATCTGGCAATGTCCCCCCCGGGGGCCTGAAGTTGGGCACCTAAACCCCTGTTTAGGGGCTTAAAGAAGTGGGTTGGGTTTCAGAGATGCTGAGCACTCAGTGGGAGTTGCTGGGTGCTTGGCAGCTCTGAAATACAGGCCGCTTATTTAACTCCCTAACAATGGGCTTAGGGCTCCGACCCACAAAAGTATTTAGTCAATGGGAGTCGGCACCTAGGCCCACAGCCGCAACGATATTTAACTTCCAACACCCGGGGTGAACAGGTGGCCACGGTGTCTGAAATCTAACGTGAGATGCATGTTGTGTTCCATGCCAGGGCAGTTGGTGCGTCTGCGTCAGCCTCATCCAGGCTCTGGAAGCCAGCCGCACGCACAGCGGCTCTATGACTGTGGAGTTGCTGGGGTCCATTCGCGAAATTGAAGAGGTGTGTGCAGTGTACCGCACAACACTCTACAAATGGCCTCTTCCCTAGAATGCTCTCGGCTGCGGGGGCAAAAGACGTGGAGGGGCCAATCCTCAGTTGGTGGAGCTTGGAAGTTCATGGAGCTACACTGAGTCACACAAGCTGAGGAGCTGGCCATGGTCCCTCATCCCCCACGGCCCGTATCCCCTCTGTTCATGGGGCCACGTCAATAGCCATTGCGGCCTTGCTGCATCCTGTCTCTGGAGGAGGACCAGGAAAAGTGCTGGCACTTGGCTGAGGCCCCAGCAGTGCAATCCCCGGACCACGGTTAAACTGCACTCTGACGTCACATCAGGGGCTTTTGAGTCTTGATCGCCAATGTACAGGCTGATGGACAGTGTGTCCCTTGCCTAGAAAGTCATGGCACATCTTTTAAAGGACTTTGCGTGTCTGTGCCTTGCAAATTCCTCCCCCTCCCCTTTCTATTCTCAGCCTGCAGCTTTGGATGAAGGGGCAAGTTCTTTCCAGCTGCCCAGTCCGCAGAAGCTGAATGAACAGGTAATGAAGTGGTCTGTGTTAGCAGCCAATCGGCAGGTTTGCCACCAGCTGCATCATCTCCGCGTCCCTTCTGAGGTGCTTTTTGCTTTAAAGCAAGCTAAGAGATGGATTGTCAGAAAGGATGCGAACAATAGCGGGTGCAAAATGTGTGGGCAATTGTAGGTCTAATTTGCATATGTATGTTCCAGGCTTTTAGTTATTGCATGTGCAAGTTGTCTGTGCAAATGCCCAGTTAGATGCCTGATGTGTACTTGTAAGTGACCTCACTGCAGTCAGGGATTGCTACTGATGGTTTTGTGAGTGCAGGTTTGTATACATATTACTGAAAATCTGGCGCTAATTTTGTTTTAAAACACTGGCATCCTCCCGTCAAACACAGACGGTGTTTTCCGACTTCACTAAGCTCATAGCAATGGTACCCAGTCTTACCGAACGGCTCTGTCTGTTTGGCTTAAATGCAATGGCTTTCACAGGGTTTAATGAACAAATGCCCTAAGGACGATGTCGCACCTGGACACGTGTGTATATTTAACACAATCCATTAAAAATACTATGGATGCTAAGTAGTTCAAACTGACCTGTTTTTCTTCCTGCATGGAGCCGGCGTGTCGCACTGAAATTAAATACTGCCCGTCCTCAGTGTTGAGGGAGGCACAAGTGACTTGAGTGTGTAAATTGCAGGACTTTAGCTCTGTACCTACACTCTCTGTAAGGAAACCTGTTCATCGGTGCATGAGCTGCATTGGAAATTTGTTGGTTGAGTTTTTTTACAATCCCTGCAGGCCAGATGCTCAGCTGGTGTAAACTGATAGCGCTATGCTGACTTACACCAGCTGAAGATCTGGCCCTACACTTTTACGTGTATTATTTATTCAGCTGTGGGTTACTCCAGCATCTCTGTCCTGCTCTGAATCACGGAGACTGACTCACATTCCGGTGCTGGCAGTCGGTTGATAGGCAGATAGCCAGATCAGAGCATGCTGGCGTGCTAGGGAAAGACATACTTTGGACTCTGGGGTGGTCATGGCAAGACTAGCCAGTCAGTAACTGAGCTCAGCAGTAATCCTCCAAAAGTCTGTTGCTGCCAGGAGTTTGTTAACTAAATACCCGTGAGGAAGCGAGGGCTTCCCATCAAATCTGTTCATGGCCACAGCAAGTGGCTTTGAAAGATCCCTTGTTACTAGGCAAGACCGTTTTAATTGCAACTTTGATTCCGCTTAGCTCAGCTAGAAGTCATAGGAAAGTGTCCAGGCAAAGAAAAACAGCACGTTTTCTCCATGCTCATCAGGCATCTAGAGGAGAAAACATACCCCTAAATGTGCACCGAGGGGAATGCACCACTGCTTTACAAGAAAATAGGTGAACAGGATGTCCACCAAACTCAGGCTTAGCTTAAATATCTGTATTTGTTGGGCCCAGATCCTCCAAGTATTTAGGCACCTAACTCCCATTGATTTCTGTGGAAGTAGGAGCCTAAATACCTTTGATCTGGGCCATAGTCCCTAAGGGCAGGTCTGCACCAGAGCCGGGAGCAAGTCTCTGGGCCTGGATAGGTAGATTTGTGCATGCCAAAAATAGCAGAGTAGATGTTGCAGCAAGGGCAGTGGCTTGGGATAGCCACCTGAGTCCAAGCCTGCCCAGCTTCCTGGGCCACAGCTTGGGCAGCTAGCCGGAGCCACCCCCCAGCAGCAGTGGCCACACCACTATGTTTGCTCAAGAGGAGCTATCATGAGTCTGTCTACTTGAGCTGGGAGGCTCGCTCCCAGCTGCAGTGTAGACATACCCTAGCGGGCCCAAACTGGAATCAGGGCCCCACTGTATGGCACCAAGTACACTCTTATAACAAAGACAGTCCCTGCCCCAGGGAGCTTGCGATCTAATTGAGACAACAGATAGACTCAGCAAACCAACCTGGGGAGAACAAGGTAGTGGGGAGATCATTCTGATTAGCACAAGAAGCAGGGGTCACAACACATCAGCTTCCTAGGTGTTGCCAAGTAACAACACACTTAACGTTTGGAATCAAAGGTTTGCCCTAAGATGTCGTTCCAGGTGTAATCTAGAACAGCCATCTACCATATTATGGAGGCAGACATATCCCAGGCTGGTCTCTCATGCCCCTCTGACATGACATCTGGATATGCCTGAGTGTAGGCAATGGGCAAAACAGGAAAGGCAATGAAATGAAGCCAGTGCTCAGAAGATTTGAAGGATTGAGGAGTCCCTCAAAAATCCCCCTTCCTGCTTACTGCTGACTCTGAAAGCTAACGTTTTCCTTTGGAGGGTTCAAAGAAAAAACAAGACAGGGTTTAAAGCTTTAATAAACACCTGCTTTTACATTCAGACTTCTGAAGCAGTTTATCAAGCTACATGTATAGCATTGCCCAGTGGCAACTGGGAACGGGTCACTTGTCATTAGTTTCTCATCCCATGCCTAATGTAGCCATGAACAACTATGATGTGTCTTCGGAGCAGTAAATCACTGGAATGTTTAGGATCTAATCAGTGCTGGTAGATTTAGGTCCTGAGTTTGTATCACATACTCAAGTGAGCATTTTTCCAATACATGAAGACACCGTTATTTTTTTATATATATAAATATAACAATGGCTTCGCCTCAAGGCATTATACCATGTTAATCCCTGCGCTTTGTGCATCGCTTGTTGTTCTGCTAAAAGATAAATAGGAACGGCAACAGCCTGTAGCAGAGGAGCTGGGTGATGAATTTTAGTGAGCAATCTGTATTCATTTCAGTTTGCCTCACCATTCCTCTGTGGATGTAGGTCTGTTTGTCTGGTGCAATCATTTCATTGCATTTTTTCTGGAGAGAAAAAAAATCCCTCTATTTGGAATCACCCTCTAAGCTTGAAATATTGAGGTTTTTTTATGATGATGATGATTTTATTTTATTATATTTTTAAGGTTATTTGGGCTTGCAGGTCTAATCAGGTGCTTTGGGGAAGAAGCTTTCCTCACAATGGTTCCAAAATGTGAACCTTCCAGGGAGCATGACTCATCTGCAGTAGGAGTAGCTTGTTCTGTTTCACTGGAAGCATAAGCAATATTAGCTGAGACACGATTACTTACTGCTGCTCTTCCTGTTGGTAGTGAGCTTATAAACTATACAGACGTGCCTCTCCCTCTGCACTGATCTATCCAGTAAACATATCTGGAGCTTGGCTGTATGGTAAATTATTGATAGGAGAATAATTGTATGAATGGAATATCTCTCATGATGGATTGGGACTAAAACTTCCCCTTTGGAAGAAAAGGGTAGAGGAAAAAGTATCTTGTAGGGGCCTGAGGTCAGCAGGGAGTGCTGCCTGAATAAGGAGTGAAGGATCAGGCCCTAGGGTTTCAATGCAGGATGAAGGGAGAGAAAATAAGATGCCCGTGGGAATACCCAGCTCTCATACAGTGTGCTTCATCCATATGTAATGACCACAGACCCAGCTCGGCAGCAGCTGGGATCAAACCTGGGACCTCTTGAGCTTAATGCATGAGCTTCTACTGCCCTGAGCTAAAAGATTCATCTCTCTTAGCCAAGGCTGTAGCAGGCTCATTTGTCTTTAGCTGGCCTAACCCCCACTAGAGGGGGACAGAGTGCCACCCCAAACAAGCAGGGGTTACACATAGATCTCAGAACACGTAGCAAAGGAAGCAAGCGTCACTATGCCTATTTTACAGAGTGAGAAACTGAGGCACAGAAGCAAAATGATTTCCGTTCAGCAAGCCAGTGGAAGAGAGGAGAACAGAAACAAGGTCTCTTGTGTCCCAACCCACTGCCCTCTCCTGCAGGAGTTGTTAACTTGGGCTCACACAGGTGCTGCAGAGAGGGGCTCTAGGACCAGGAATGGAGAAGGGCTGGGCTGAGTTAAGACACTCTGAGCTGGTGGCCTTGTTTTGTAATGATGATTTTTTTAATCTGTTTCCCTATGACCGAGAGAGAAAGTTCTCCCTGACTGGCCGAGCCTGTGTCGTGTTGCCTTCATTCTTGGAGCAAACGCTGGCAAGAGAGGTATTTGCTGTGACGCAAAGCTTTGCCCGTTGGGCCGTTTGGCATCCCCCTGGCATCTAGTCTGGGTTGTACGGAATCATTGTTAATACAGATTGCTTGGTGAGCCTGCTCTGCGAACACCAATCATCTTCCCTGTCGTACTTGGAGCAACTACTGGTTACCTAAGGAATTGTGAGTGGAGGTTTTTAAGGACAGGTTAGACAAACACCTGTCTGGGATGGTCTAGGACCGGTGTACACTTAATCCTTTCTCAGCACGGGGGGATGGATTAGATGACCTCTCACGGTCGCTTCCAGCCATCCTGTTCTGCGGTCTGCATTGTCAGTGTGTTTTGCTGCTGCTCCTGAATGTCCCTTCCATTTGTAATGTGCACGGGGAGATGTGAGTCTCAGCCAGGGATTTAATTAGCAGCTAATATCAGCTCTTATTGGAGGGGTGTGGGGGCGGGTGGAGGAAAGGTCAGCGGCCCAAAGGCAGTGTCTAAGGAAAACAGTACTTCCCTCCCCCCGCCAAAGCTGCTTATTTTGCAGTATCTTAACAGCGTGTATTTACAGCTCAAATCATCCAGACAAGCTTATTTCTGTTATTTGCACATGGCAAGGGCCTGCGAAGTCCATTGCAAAATTTCCACCACTTTCAGTGGATGGAGTTCTAAATGTGCGCCCCTCAAACAATGCATGCGAAGGGCAAACTTATGTGCCAAGAGCACCTCTTTACATGTGACCAGAGTTAACCAACCTTCTGAAAAGAAGGGGAGTTTTTCCATCTTGAGCTGAGGTGCGGGATTTGGCTGTTACACACATTTTGATGTATTCGCTCATTGGTGAGCCTGTTTATTATTTGTGTTGCAGAAGCACAGAAATGTAGGGGCCCCATTGTGCTATGCAGCGGATAAGCCCACAGGCAACAAGTGGATACAGCTAACAGCCAGGTTCGTTAGATTACCAATTGATTAGGCCATTTGTTGCCGGTAGAAAGAAAACTTCCCATGAGACAGGCCGCTGCCATGCTAGCAGCTGTGCATCGGCAAGGCACTAAGATGCAATGCTAATTTCACAAACGCCGCGCTCTCGGTGAGCGTTCACGTCTAACTGCGAAGAAGGGAGAGCCATGATGGCAGCTTTGCGGGGTGGTCACAGAATCTCTGCGGTGAGTAGCATCTGTGCTTCAGATGCAAATGATCCCGATGCTTCTGCTGTTTTTTTAAAATAGCTTTTTCTCACCTTGCCAGTGGTTTCTTGTGTGTTGCCGGGCGCCTGGAGCACCCCATTAAACTCTCTAACGGATAAGACCATCCCCTCTGGGCTACTCAGCTCCAGTCAGAATTGCAACTCTTCAGTTATGTTGTGTTCAGGCATGGGGTTTGTGGCAGACCGGAGAATTATTCATCCCAGAGCAGCGTATGCAATTTAGCAGCTACAGTACAGGATGGAGACGGAGGGGATCTGGGCTGAGTTCGCCGTCTTTCTGTGGAATTTCTGTGGGACCTTGGGCAAGCCCACTGGACTCAATGCAATGCCCGGCAGGTCTGCTCAACATTTAGAGGGATCTGAGAATCCCCTATAGGGGGCTCAGTTTATCTAAATTCTCCCCTAGGAGACTTCCACGGTCCCCAGCCCTTTCATGGGCTGGTTCAGAAAAGAGAATGTGACTTTGATGATGTTGCTGCTCTCAGGCCCAATGCTTCGAGGGGGTCACCATGCTGGTGGTGACGGGGGGTGGGGAGGAAGGGTGTGACTCTATGGTCGCTATGTCCCTGAGAACAACTCTGATGCAATGTTCGTAGTCTTCTGTGTGGCACAGCATTCTCGTTCGGGCATGGAGAGTAGGCAGCTGTGAAAGTTACCTGTGCAACTTCTCCTTTGGAGGCCACAGCTGAGATCGGGATCCCATTGCAATGCCTACGGGAAGGGAAAATCCTGCCCCGAATTGCTCACAGTCTACATTGACAAGACTGACACATGGGGGAGAAGAAGGGCAGATGGGGAAACTGAGGCACAGACCGATGACGTGTGTATCAGAGCTAGGGACTGAGCCCTGATCTGCTGAGTTCCATGCCAGTGCCTAAGCCACATGACCCTCCATCCTCACAGTTTTGCCTATTCTATTTGTGAGATCCCTTTGTAGCTCTTTTTTTTTAAGGTCAGGCTTGACAAAGTCCTGGCTGGGATGATTTAATTGGGGATCGGTCCTGCTTTGAGCAGGGGGTTGGACTAGATGACCTCCTGAGGTCCCTTCCAACCCTGATATTCTATGATTCTTTGTAGTCTGCATTGGACTTAACTATCTTGAGTAAATTTGTACCATCTGCAAATTTTGCCACCTCACTGTCCATCCCCTTTACCAGATCATTTATGAATATGTTGAACAGCACAGGTCCCAGTACAGATTCTTGGGGGACTCCACTGTTTACCTCTCTCCACTCTGAGAACTGACCATTTATTCCTACCCTTTGTTTCCTATCTTTAACCCGTTACTGATCCATGAGAGGACCTTCTTATCCCATGACAGCTTACTTTGCTTAAGAGCCTTTGGTGTGGGACCTTATCAAAAGTTTTCTGAAAGTCCAAGTATGCTGTATTGACTTTATCACCTGTACCCACATGCTTGTTCACACCCTCAAACAGTAGCACTAGTAGACCAGCTAATGGTTACCTGGCTTGCACGTACAAATGAGTTCATGGCGAGTATGAAGTGTCATGTTTTACACACATTTACACTCCAGCATTTTGGAAATCTGACCTTTGTATGTGCAGATAAAGGTAATTCGTTTCAAACCTCTCTGCTTCACAGTCTCATCTGTGTCTGCCCTTTCACAGTAGTTCTGAGTAACTTCTCTGTCTGTGCTTTGCTTTCCCACGTTTTCTAGAGCACTGAACACTGTCTCATTTTGAGCATCGTGTACACTTGCTTTTGTGCTGCTCCAAGAGGCTGTGGGGAAGTTTTCCAGGCCTAGTTACAGTCATTACGAGGGCTGTGGTTTGGCTCTCCCAGCTGTGGACAGCTACATCTGGACTGTGTTTCTGAGAAGCCATGCAGCTAAGCTTTGTGTTCTCACCAAATTATAGTGGCCCTTGTCAGCAGTCCCCCTCTTCCCCCGCCCCCCCGCAACTATTTTCCAGGGCTTTTAGAACTTGGGTGGCTTAAAAAATAAAATAAATAAGTTTTTGCTCTGATCTAAAGTTTGGCAAGTCAATTCAGTTTGGGACCAAAATGATTTTGGTTTTGGGAATTTTTTGTTCATAAATTTTAAATAATCTGCTTTTTTTTATCTCCTTGAACTGAATTGAATTCTTTTTTGCTCCAGCAAAGAAAAGCAGTTTGGCTCAGGCCTTTCCTGGTGCCTTACAGAGCTGCCTCTGGCTCCATGGAGAAGCATCTCTCACTCTTCAGTTCATCCATAAGAGCCTTAGTCAGATCCCTAGTTACATCTTTCTAAAAGACCTTTTTCTGCTGTGTTGCTAATGTAACACTAACAGACCCTAGTCGTTGGTGGTCAGGACTGAACCTGGGACCTCTGGAGCTTAGTGCATGAGCTAAGAGCCAACTGACTCCTAGCTAAGGCTGTAGAGCTGACTCATTTGATCTCTTAAGTGGTCTCGGTGTCACTAGATGGGACAGAACACCACGCCCAGAAGGTGTGTGGGTTACACTTACAGTGAATCGAATTGACTTGTATAACCTATTGTTGGTCCTTCTCCCTTGTCCGTCTATTCTTAACTTGGCAGCTCCTTACTCCTTCTAGAGTGTTTGGAAAGCATCTAGTGTCATGGGCACATCCAATAAATAAAATCTATATATTTTTTTCTAACAGCAATGCTTCCTGCTATCTGTAGCCCAGTCTAGGGCTCCTTTCGGGTCACCTGTACAGATGGGTCTGAGCTGTGATGTTTGGATCTGGCATCAGAGCCAAATTCAAAGTTCGTGTGTTCAGCTTTGACATTCCAGTGTGAGTGTTTATAGATGAGATTTTTAAATGAGCCAAAGGGTATTAAGTGCCTGGCCCTCATTGAATTTCAATGGGAGCTGAGCATTTAACTCCCTTTTGGTGCCATTTGAAAATCCCAGTCCACAGAGAGATGCATAACACGGCTTTCCATGGGAAGGTCACTGTTGGAGTGAAGGTCTCCCCTGGTCTGGTTCTTGGTTTATATGCCCCACCTGTACGAAGTGGAGGGTGTGTTTTTGTTTTCGAGTGTAATGCTCAAAAGGAGAAAAGGCGTGTCTACACTACAAATGGAAGTCGACTTATGTTAGGTCAGCTCACAGCCACCATGGTAATTACTGCGGAGGTTCATGTCCACACTGCCCTCCTTCTGTTGAGAGTGCGCGTCCTCACCTCAGGAGCACTTCCACCGGCTTAAGAGGGGCAGTGTGTGTATGGGGGGGGGACTGAGAGCCTGGGCTCTGAGCTCTGTACACAGCTCCCCCCAATCCCCCGAAGCTGAGCTTCCCCGTGGCTCCTCACTCTTTGCCCCTTGGAAGTCCACTGATTGCCCTGCTCCCCGTTTGGAGCTGGCTGCACCCCCCGAGCTTCCCGATTCCAGCCAGGCTGTCCTGGGCTCCAAGATCCCTGTTCCCCCAGCTCCCTATTCCCCACTGGGAGCGGGGCAGCCTCCGGGGCTCTCGGCTCCCTGCTGGGAGCATGGGTGGCCCCCTCAGCTCCCCGCTCGGTGTCAACTGTGCTCCCAGCAGGGAATGGAGAGCCAGGAGCTCGGACGACATCCAGGCAGAGAGCAGGGAGTGAGGGAGCCGGGCAGTCGCCTGGCTGGGAAGGGGGAGTCAGGACAGCAACTACTTCAGCAGCAGCAGCCCGAAGGGGAGCCCAGGGGCAGCTGGGCTCTAGCTGGAACCCCCCACCCACCCGGGCACTGCGTCACCCAAACTACACCACTATAAGCCCTTCATCTCCTGTGGAGGTGGAGTTACAATGTCAGTGTAGCAGGGCACTTACATTGGCAGAGCAAGGCTGTACTGGGTCGACTGACAGAATTCAGTCAACATAAGCTGTGTTATGTCCACCTAACGCTGTAGTGTAGACCAAGCCTTAGGCTCCTCACGTCTATGTGGACTTTGAAGTCAATGGAAATTAGAAACCTTTCTCTTTTTGAGCCTTGCACCCTTAGTTTTTAATCAGGTTTGTGACTGTTTTTTAGAAGAAGAGGTGTAGCAACTGATACATTTTTGCTGATGTATTTGGGTCCTTACTGGCCTGTGCGGACTTGGTCCTGAGATCTGTAGGCACAGCTGTTCTAACCGATAGTCCCTGGCTCCTTCAGCGTGCTTGGATTTTAATTCTAGAAGAGACCCGTATGAGCATCTAGTCTGACCTCCTGTGTATCCCTGTCCAAAGAACTTCCATGGTAAACTCTGCCTCAATCCCATAACTTCTCTTCTGAGCTATAGCGTATCTTTTAGAAAGGCATCCAGTCTTGATTTTAAAGACTTCAACCACATTCCCAGGTGAGTTGTTTGGTTATTTACCTTCATTGTTAAAAATGTACACGTTATTTCTAGTCTGAATATTCCAATCACTGAATTTTGTTATCCCTTTTTGCTAAGAGATTAAAGAGCCATCTACTCTCAGAAGTCTCCTCCCGTGCGGGTGTTTGTAGACTGTGATCAAGTGACATCTTAACTGTCTCTTGAATAAATTCAGTAGTGAGCTGCTTTTCTGTCCCTATACGGCATGTTTTCCAGACCCTGAATAATTTTTGTCACTCTTTTCTGAACCTTTTCTTTTCCAATTTTCCAACAGCCTTTCTAAAGTATGGACCCCAGAACTGGTCATGGTAACAGTAATGGTCCAACTAATGTCTTATGGAGAGGTAATCTATAGGATATTTCTCTGCTTATACATCCAAGGATTGTGTTTGCCCTCTTAGCTAAAGCTTGACACTGGCAGCTAATGGCCTGTTGGTTATCTCCCCTGACCCCTGAATTCTCGTCAGTGTCACTGCATTCCAGGATACAGTCCATCTTGTAAGGGTGCCCTGCAATCTCTGTTCCTAGATGTATGACCCTGCTTTTGGCTACATTAGTACACTGCCTCTTAATGAGCTCCACTCTCTCCCCCTCCCCCCCCAACGTTATGTGATCCAAGTCATCTGGGAAGCTGTGCTTGCTTTGATGTGCTACAGAAATATCCGTTTTCCCTTTGTGGCTCGGACTGGCTGTGTCTCTGAGGGTTTGTCCTCTAAAACTTACCACTGTCTCAGAGGATCTTCCATCTCTCTGGGCATCTTTCTCACAGTTGCAGCCTGGAAGAAGCGCTTCATGCTCTAAATGGCAGATTTTCCCAATCTTGGGTTGTGCAGTTCACAGACCGGCTCTCAGTCTCTGGGAAGGGGGTCTGGTGGTCTCAAACGTGGCACTGTCAAACGTGGTCTCAAACGTGGCACTAGTTGCTTCATGGCAGAGAATGAATGAAGCCAGTAGTGGGCGTGCGTGAAAGAGAATTGTGCCAATGACGTGTGATGAAATCCCCAAAGATAAAGGGCTCCAAACGAGTCCTCCTCCCCCAATAAAAGTGATTGATGTCCATGTAGCACAGTGGGAACTGAAGGCTCCACTGAATTCAAGTGGCGATGTCGTCTGGTGTGGGTGTGTCCCTTTAAAATTAAAGAGCTGATGAGATCTTCACAAGCCTGATTATGGCTGGATACATCACACTGGCATTGATTCCACCCCAGGCTTCTGGCCTACCAATTAGGCTTTTGGGGGGCATTTCTCAAGCCCCTTGGACAGCCTTCCCAATCTCAAGAGATTGGCTGTGGGGGCTGCCGGCATGCTGGAACCAAGCGCAGCGTTCATGAAAGCGATCAGTAAAGAGAGAGACTAGAGGGGTCCTTTCCAGGCAGGCTGCAAAGAAAGTAGCACTTGTGCCCCTGCTTCTGTCTGGATTCACTGCCGCGGGCGCCTTTCACCAAAGCAAAGCAATGTAATGGATTTGACATTATTTCAGATGGCAAGAGTGGCTCCCTGAGAGTGGGGGTAGCGTAGGACAGCCTCTGGCTTTTCCAGTTCCCCAGAGCGAGTGGGCATGGCTTGCACGTAGGCTAGCAGGGCCTCCAAGCGTCCAGGAGGTGGCGCTCTCACCCTTCCCGGGGTGAGGGCACCCTCTGGTGGCTGTGGTTTCCGTGGAATCTGAGGCCTGCTCAAACCCAGGGCTTTGGAAGCAAAACATGTCAGCAACGCCTGACCAGTGTCTTTGCAGTTTTGGGGGTTTTTTCATAAAAAAACCCCCAACACCCAAAAATGTCTTGTTTTTTTATTATTCCATTTTTCTATCAGCAAAAAAGGTGTCAACAGAAATTTTTTGACCAGGTCTGGCCCATCTCTACAAAACTCTCAGCAAGGGCTAGTCTGCTGGGACTCCTGCTTATCAGGCTCGTCACTCTTGTCTCCCTGTTAGCTGGTGCCTCCCCCATCTCTGGGTTGTGTCCACCTGTTGTCGTCTCTTGCCATATATTTCATGGAGAGTAAGCTCTTTGGGGTAGGGACTGTGTGTGTATGTGGTCCCTTGGGCCATGAGGCATTACTGCAATACAAAGTATAATTTTGAAGCTGCCATTGCTTCTTGGGATGAACTTAATCTTTAGCATGGTTGAGAGTGAGGGCTTGTCTGCCTGGCTGAAGTGCTTCAGTGAAGACGCTGCCAATGCAGAGAGGAGAGGTTCTCCCATTGGTGTAGGTACTCCATCTCCCTGAGAAGCGGAAGCCAGGTCAACAGGAGAATTCTCCCATCGACATAGTGCTGTCTACACTGGGGGTTAGGTCAGTTTAACTGTGTTGCTCAGAGGTGTGGATTTTTCATACCCCTGAGTGACATAGTTATACTGACCTAATTTCCTAGTGTAGACCAGGCCAGAGTGACCTGGTCCTTGCCTTGCTCTAATCTCCTCTGGGCTTGGCAGGCAATTGCATCAGAGTGTGTGTGTGTGGGGGGGGGGAAAGGGTGTCACCAGATTGCTATGCAAACACTGTCCACTGTGCTGTGTCACTCTGCAGAAGTCCATCCATGTTCCAGGGGTGGCCCCGCAAAGGTGTGGCTGGCATTGTGACGCCCCCTGCATTAGATTGGCACACAAGCCAGGTGTGGGATTTGTTCAGCTTGACGTCTGTCACCAGGGCTGCTCTGAGACTGCTCACCCCCATGGAGCCACTTGGCTGGAAGAATATTTTTTGTGCAGGTGGATGCAATTGAATCTTGCTCTGGAGGATTGATAGACAACTGTGCCACTCGTGACATGAGCCAAAATCCATTCCCATCTGGCTGGAGGCTGAACAATACCAGCAGAATGCTTTTAAAGCCTTCTCAAGGAGTTGGTGATATATAGCCATGCACAGCTTCCCTGGGGGCGGCATCCTGGGAGATTTTGTGATGGAGCACCAGCAGCTGAGCCGGTTAGAGTGAACACCCTAATGACATCCTTGGCTTTGTTTGTCTTTGCCAGTCTTACTGTTCCTATTTCATGTTTACTCCATGGGTCATGCAAACAGGTGCAGTAATTATCCCAACCTGGCTGATGGCTGTGATAGCATCATTATTCTCAAAGTAACCAAGAACTGATGGCAACTCTTCCACAAGAATTTCTCACAGCTGTTTTAGTGTCAAGGAGACCTCACCAATGCCCAAAGCCAAGATCAATGGGAGTTGAATTCACTGTGCTCTCGATAATAAATGGTTGGTGGACCCAGTGCCCGATCACGACTGTAGATAAACATTCAGGGAAGATGCAGTCATCAGAGCACATGTAAATGGACTGGGGAAACTGTTCTGAATTCATTGTCAATTCATGCATCTTAGAAACTATTTCCAGTCAGTAGCTGTGACCTATTGGTGCTCCCCAAGATGAGCACATGTACACAAGAACAGTTGACAGTGATGTAGCAAGTCCATGTCCAAGCTCAGCCATCCAGTAGGGAAGGTGGGCACTGAAGGGAAAGGAAGTTCTGGCACCATTGACCTTCCTCCTCCTTCCGGAGCACTGTGGGGGTGGTAAGTGGATAGCATCAGCTGGAGAAATGTGCTGTAAACCACAGGCAGGTCTGACTGGTGGTGTCAGACTGTCCTTCCGTATTGGGACATATGGAGAGAGAGGTGTAATCCAGGCCACCTGCTTGTTCATTTACAGATCACATGAGCTTCCCGCTCACTGCGATTGGTTTCCCTTGACCCTTCAAAGAACACAGTACGTGGGCAATAAAATAATCCTAGGGACACAAGCTTCTGCCTCCTTCTGTGACTTTGCGGATGAGGGGCTTTGGTTACTTGTTGAAAACATGCATGCGCTTCCAGAATTTACAAACACACAGGTCAAGCGAGAGGTCACAGGTCAAGTGAAAGGCTAAACACCGCAGAAACTGACTAGTCCATTAACTGGAAAGGCCACGCTCTAGTGTATTCAACCACTAAAATGCTCCCACACCAAGACACCCTATGTCAAAGGAAATAGTTCTAGGCAATGTGAGGACAGAGAGGACACTGGGATCGGTGCAGTAGGGGGGTCAGAGAGCCTCTTGGGTCTCTTCGTCTCTATGCAACATCTCCTGGGTGTAACAGGAAGCTGGGCTTTGAGAGGAAGGATGGTTTGGCGGTTAGGGCGTTTAACCCAAGACTTAGGTCAAATCGCTGCTCCACCACAGACTCCCTAGGGCACCTTGGGAAGTCCCTCAGGGTATGTCTACTCTACAACTGGCCCAGGTGTCATCATTCAGGCCAGGGCTCTGGGACCCTTCTGCCTCCTGGGGTCCCGGAGCCTGGGCTCCAGCCTGAGCCTGGACATCTACACTGCAGTTTAATAGCCCCAGGGGCCTGAGTCAGCTGACCCAGGACAGCCATGAGTGTTAAATTGCAGTGTAGACATACCCAGAGTATCCGATCTGTAAAACTGTAATAAAATAGAGGATAAATACATTAAAGACCGAGGTGCTCAGATACATGGTGATGTGGCCAGATATCTGCCTTAGCTAGACTTGTATGCATTCAGAGCTCACCCCAGTCGATGGGATGGGACTCTTTCCATTGACTTTGGATCAGGCTCCTAAACATGGCTTCAGGATAATGCCCTCCGGAGGATCTGGTGCTTTGCAAAGAGCAGGTTGAGTCACATATAGCAGCCTTGTCTGGGAAGCACAGCCCCACCAAACCAGAATGAGAAAATAATGTCACATATAGCAGATTGGTTTTGGAGTTTTTTTTAAGCAAAGAGAAACAACCTGACTCACGGCTAAATCAGTTTCCAAATTAACTTTCCATTCCCATCTATGTGATGTGAATTTCTGTTAAAAATAAATCGACTTGCTATGATACACCCAGAATTAATTCAGGCAGGATGCCAGAAATCCTGTGGGGGAGAGAGAAAGAAATCCATCTCACGCTCTCCTTAAGGAAGTTTCTCAGTTCCTCCCTTTGCAAGTGCCAGGATGTATGCTTCTTGCTCTTCCAGGATCCCAGACTGAAGACACCAGCTTATGTGCAGTGAGGTCTGTGCCCCCTTTTAAGCCTTGGTTTGTAATGGTCAGACTTGGATACATGGCTAAGGCTTGAGAGGGAAAGCTGAGCCGGACAAATCTAGGAAGATGATGTGGCAAGCCTCGTACAAGTGATTAATGACAAAATCCTGCTTCCCATCAGGAAGCAAAACAGAGTAGTAATCTGTTAAAGCTTTTATTTACCGACCATGGATGGAACTCTACAGGTCAGGAGTTGGGTGAGAGGATGGAAAGCAGCTGAGCTAAACTATCTTCCCTTCATGGGATGCTGATCTCGTTTGCACCAGTTCTACTCAGGGGTAAGGCCATAGACTTCAATGGAACTGCTCCAGACTTACCCTGAGAGCAACTGACTTGCCCCTTGACTTGGAAAACCTGAGCTGGAAATCTCAGGAAAACAGGCTCTCCTGGGAGATTTCTGGTACTACTTGCTGCTGGGCAGGCCATGAGACTTGAGTTTTGACACTTCTCTTCTAGGATGTATGGAAGCAAACTCTAAAACGGGGAAGTTGGTCACACTTTCTTTAAATCTCAGGGGCCCAATTTAGTATTGCACTGTGGTCTCTTTGCAGCAGGACAGACATAACTCTCCTCCCTCGGGAATGTCCCACAGTGATAGGAGCCACTGTTACCTCCATAGGAGCCCTGGGAGCAGGGGCCATGCTGGGTAGAGCAGAGGTGAAGTGGGGGCAGGAGAAAGCAGTGCTACACACCCCTGCACTGGCTCATAGTGGCCATTGCCACAGGGGTCCACAGAACCTTCTCCCCATCAGCCTCTGCCTAGCAGAGATGGGAACAGCCTTGCCCTCGACCCATCATCAGTTCTGGGATGAATTGGCCCCAGGTTTGAGCTTTGGGGAAAGGCTCAGGGTGGTTCTTGTTTTACTCCCCTCCTGTGAATGGAGTTTCTTGATTAATGATATGCCAGACTCCAGGTCTCCGTGACAATCTGCAGCAACCACTGCTCCATCACCATGCTCCACCTGCATTTACACGGCCAAGTGGCCTGGGGACTGTAGGGCTTGCAAAGTGGCAACGTAACTTGTTGGAGAACTTGTAAGGTGGGGGGATCTTGTGGAAAGGTGTGCAGCAGGGAGCTATAATCCTTTTCCCTAGAAGCCTGGTGTGCTGGGGTGGGGAAGTTCAGCCTGCTTCCTCTGGCATGATCAGAAAGCAGGGGCGGCTATGGGGGCTGGTCCATACAGGCCTTGTGCCCTCCTTGACCTCTTGCCCATCCAAAGAAGGGCTGAAATAGGGACATGCAGCATAGAAGAGGGGAAGCTCCTCTCATGGACTAGTAACTGGTTAAAAGATAGGAAACAAAGGGTAGCAATAACTGGAGTTTTTACAATGGAGGGAGGTAAATAGTTGAGTCCCACAAGGATCTGTACAGGATCTGTGCTGTTCAACATATTCACAAGAGATCTGGAAAAAGGGGTAAATTTGCAGATGATACAAAATTACTGGAGATTGTCTAAAGCTGACTGTGAAGAGTTACAAAGGGATCTCACCAAATTGGGTGACTGGGCAACAAAATGGCAGATGAAATTTAATGTTGATAAATGCAAAGTAATGCACATTGGGAAATGTAATCCCAACTATACCTACACAATGATGGGGTCTAAATTAGCTGTTACCACTCAAGAAAGAGATCTTGGAGTCCTTGTGGACAGTTCTCTGCAAACATCCACTCAATGTGTAGCTGCAGTCAAAAAAGCGAACAATGTCAGGAACCATTAAGAAAGGGATAGCTAATAAGACAGCAAATATAATAATGCTATTATATAGAGCCATGGTACGCCCACACCTTGAATACTCTGTGCAGTTCTGATATATTAGAATTGGAAAAAGTACAGAGAAAGGCAACACAAATGATGAGGGGTATGGAACAGCTTCCAAATGAGGAGAGATTAAAAAGACTGGCACTGGTCAGCTTAGAAAAGAGAGAACTTGTCGGGGCGGGATATGACGGAGGTCTATAAAATCATGACTGGTGGGGAGAAAGTGAATAGGTAAGTGTTATTTACCCCTTCACATAATACAAGAACCGTGGGTTACTTGAGGAAATTAACAGGCATTAGGTTTAAAACATCCATAAGGCAGTATTTCTTCACACAACACACAGTTAACCTATGGAACTCATTGCTAGGGGATGTAAAGGCCAAAAGTATAATTGGAATCGAAAAAGAATTTGATAAGTTCATGGAGGATCTGTCCATCAATTAGCCAAGATGGTCAGGGGCACAACCCTATGATGTGGGTGTCCCCAAACCTCTGACTGCCAGAAGCTGAGAGTGGATGACAGGGGATGGATCACTTGATGATTGGCCCATTCTGTTCATTCCCTCTGAAGCTTCTGTCACTGGCCACTGTCAGAAGACAGGATATTGGGCTAGATGGACCATTGGTCTGACCCTTTATGGGGCCACTCTTATGTTCTTGTAAGCCATTTCAAATGTAGCTCTCTTACTTTTCAAGCTCCCTGAAGCCACCGATCACTGGGAGCCGGCACTCTGCTGGGGATGTCCCAGTCACCACAAATCCACCCTGGAGCCCCTGAATGGGATTGGCTCATCAGGTGGTTGTGCCTAGGGGTCTGACTCGGAGCTATGGGCCCCATTGGGCCAGGCGCTGTACAAATCCAGATAGAGGGGAGGTGGGGCTCTTGTATGGGATGGTCTGTTAAATCTGGTGGGTTTTAAATACATTATAACGTCTATTTAACTTTGTAAAACTGCCCCATGCAGTGAGGACACGCCCCCCTGTCCCCCCTCCAATGATTTTACCCTTGTGGAGCAGCTCCATGCCCCAGTGTGGCTCTGCCGGGGTTAAGGCAGTTGCACAGCATGGTGACTGACTGTGGTGGAAAGGCCTCCACAGAGAATTGCTCCTGGCTGTGAGTTTTCTATAACATCTCCCAGGGTGGTGACCACTGAGCTCCTGCTGTGAGTGATAGCCAGGGACTGAGAGATTTGGGTTAAATTCTCTGCTCTGCCACTCACTCCCTGTGTGACCTTGGGTGAGTCACTTAATCTCTCTGTGCCTCAGTTCCCCTTCTGCAGAATGTGAATAATAGCCCTGCCCTACTTCATGAGGGGTGAGGATAAATACACTAAATATTGGGAGGTGCCCAGATACTATGGTGATGGGGGGCATGTAAGTACTCCAGATAGGTGCCTTGAAACTGCAAAGAGGAGGCTTATTGGTAGGTTTGCCCAATGCCCCTCTTTCCTTGATAGTGCGTTTGTTGGCAGGTAACCCTACAACGGGTTCCATTTTTTTCAAGTTCTCACCTTTAAGGAACCAACTAAACTCCACAGTGTTTGAGAAATGAAGAACAAATGCTGAATTCCCATGGCGCAAGGGGTGAAGGTTTCAGACAAAGGGGCGCTCTGTGGAAAATCACAGCCCCCCTCCCCCCAGTCTGTTACACTGGAAATGGTTTATTTAACCCTAAACGTGTGGTTGGGTGGTGGTGGTGTCTCTTGTCACCCGATCACCTGTTCCTCTTTAGGGTGAGAGCTAATGTCCGTTATCATTGCTCTGTCGAACAGGGGATGAACCTAAGTGAATTGTCAAAAGGTCTGTTGTCCCCTGACATTACAAAACTCTTCACCCGCCTGGAAGATCTGCAGGGCAATGATTAGGGTTCTCTGATTCTAACCTCAGCGTGTCCTCTGGAGCACGGTTGAATTCGCTAGGTTGAGGCCAGTCAGCACCGCTTTCCTCTCATGTTGAGGAGCGCTGTGCTTCAGAGCTCCTAATTCTCCTCTTCCCTGGGTACCCCCCTTCAGGATCATTGTAGACAACTCCACCAGCCTGCTTGTCACTCAGGCCCATCAGCTGAGCATCCTCTTCTCCTCAGACCTCTGTACGTCCTCATCTCTAGGCTACATCTCATCCTGACAATTCTTTTAGCTTAACCTCTCTAAGGGCTTGTCTGCGGGCACTAGGGAACTTTTAGTGCACACCAGCAGGGTCCACGCAGGTCACTTAGTGCACACCCGCTGGTGCACCCTCTGGCACGGATTAACACCCCCCGTAGGCGAGCCCTAAGATACAGCATTTCCCATCCATCCGCCCAGCTAAAATCCTTGTCCAAGCGCTCATCCTCTCATGTCTCCATTATTACAACACCCTTCTCTCTGGCCTGGATGTATCCAATCCTGCCCCACTCTTATCCATTCAGAAGGCTGCTGCAAAGATTGTTCTCCTCGCTTGGCACTCGGACTGCATCACCCCTCTCTTTGCATCCTTTCGCTGGCTCTCCCTTCTCTCTCTCACCTAACATGAGCTGGTCAAGGGGGGGGGCAGGGATCCCACTTCTGGTGCCACGTGTCACCGAGATGGCCACCGCTGCATGTAGATCGACTGAGCCCAGCGCCTCTGGGCTGGAGCAGGTGAGCCTAACCCAGCTAATTAAAGAGGGCGGGGCTACACCTGGACCGATAAAGGGTGGCTAGTAGGCAGCTGGGGGAGGACTGTGGCAGGTGGAGTCAATATGAGGCATTGCAGGACGGCTTCTGAAAGGCAGCAACGGTCAATGCAGACACTGAGTGGCGTACGTTGACCTAACTACGTCGACCTAAGTGCTACGCCTCTCACGGAGGTGGAGTTATGAAGGCCATGTCTACACTAGCACTTATGTCGGCAAAACTTTTGTCGCTCAGGGGTGTGACAAAAACACACTGCTGAGTGACATGAGTTTTGCCTGCATAAGCACTTGTGTGCCCAGAGCTGTGTCAGTGGGAGACGCTCTCCTGCCGACATAGCTGCCCCTGCTCACGGAGCTGGTTTTATTCTGTCAATGGGAGAGCAATCTCCTGTCCGCATAAGCCGGCTACATGAGCGATCTTACAGCTGTCCGGGTATAGCTGTGCCACTGTAAGCCTGTAAGTATAGACATGGCCTAAGTCCGTGTGGTGGGCGACTTACATCAGTGGGCGCTACATTTTAGTGTAGACGTTTACAGAATGAGGCTGCCTGGTGTCAACCGAAGTCTGTAGCGTAGACTAGAGCGTACGCCATGTCTGCACTTAAAATGCAACAGCGGGCGCAACTGCAGCATTTCAGTGTGGACGCTCACTACAGCAAGAGGAGGGGTTCTCCCGTCGGTGGAGTTAATCCACCTCCCTGAGAGGCGGTAGCTCGGTCTACGGAAGAATTCTTCCACTGACCTAGCGCTGACCACAGCGGGGGTTAGTCTGGGATACCCACGTCCCTTGGAGGGGGTGTGGATTTTTTCACCCCCCGGAGAGACATAGTTCTGTTGATGTACGTTTTCAGGGTAGGCCAGCCCTTAGAGAATGCAGAGGGTGTGAACAGCTCCTAGCATGTGTGATAGAGATAATGAATCATCGCTGTGTCTGGTAGCGCTCAAGTGCTGTCACGCTGATCTTTTAAAGGGCCTTTGGCTTGACCCACATGTGCTGAACTGTGCTGGACACGTCTGGAGATAATCCTGTTGCTGTACAGAAAACATATCCCTTAAGTGGCTACTTTATCAGTGACCAGCTGCCAGAATATCTCCAGCTGGATCCCATGACCGCCGTGAGTGCTCTAGGGGTCTGAATGTACACCACTGAAATCAGTGGTATATTTACCCGTGAATTCAATGGGACAGGCCCAATTGGCAAGGATAATCCCTCACTTGGGGGAGGGGAATGTGTGTTGAGGAAAGGTCTTTTACAAGATCAAGACTTTCACACACTGGAGAAGGTCAACCCAGCCATATAAACAGATATGTTCCCCATTGCGCCGTAAGCTTTTCTATGGCTGCTCCATTCTCAGCTCAGATCCACAGATGACTTTTAGAGGCTACGGTTTGATGCACACCATTCTGATCACACACCTGTCCGTGTGTAGACCATCCAGTGCACATGGTGAGTAACGGATGTCACAAGATATGGTGGAGCACGAAATCAAAATCAAGCCATTTGAGTGTCCCGTGATATAAATACACATGGGGAGCTTTCGTCTGGCTTCATCTGTGAAACCCAGGAGGCCTTCTCTCCTAATGGGGTTAGTGGTTTAAAATGCCCCCTGCCACCAGAATGTGGAATTGGCACCTACACCCATTTCTGCCTTGGGACCTGCACCTGCTTATCAGTCACTTTCCTCCTGCAATGTATTTGTTGGGGAATCCCTCACTGAAGCTACTGCAGAGTGGTAGATTGCTCAGTGGAGAGTTAGCACCTGTGGGGTTAACAGATGACGGCTGCTCAGAGCTCTCTCTGTTTCAGTTAGACCCATCCACTCGGCAGAGAAGTGATGGGCCCAGTCTCTGTGCTCTCCCGAAAGTTATTAATATAATCCCCAGAGGTAATGAGCTCAGTCCCAGCGCCAGCTCATCTCATCAATACTTTATCGCTCTCTCTCCAGTTGGTTTGAATGGATTATTTTAATATGCACAGTGCTCCTCAGCCACTCCCTTAAATAAACCTGTGTAATTAGGGCTCATGGGGGAGCCTACCTGCTTCGGATCTGTAAATACCCTGTCTTGCCGAGAGACCCATTCTTGCTCATTCTAATCTCTTCCAGCTGTGCAAAAATTCCCCGCAGTCTCCCTCCTTGCTCCGCGCCGCAGGCCGTGTGCTCCTCGCCCTACCAATCCTCCGACTGCTCTTGCAGCCTGGAGACGCTTTGCAGTGGTGCTGGCGCCTTGGGACACAGGGAAAGGTTTGTGCCTGCACTGATTTCTATGCCACCGCCTGCTCTGCCGCTCTCGAGACCAGGCCCTTTGCCAGGCGCCCGCAGCTCCCATTGACATCCGTGGGAGCGGCTGCTCAGCACCTCTTAGGATCAGGCCCCTAGTGTGAACTGTGGAAAGCTCGTCCCACCTTTACCTTCTACATCTTTGATTATTTATTTATTCTGTTGGCCACAGAGCCCCCACAACGCCTGTTCTGCACAGTGCCGATGGGGCAGCGGGGTGAGATGCTTGCAGCATCCCTCTAGGCCCATAGCTCTGCAGCCTGCTCTATCTCTTGACTGGCTTGGTCCAAAGGCCATTAAAGTCGGTGGAAGGCTCCCATTAACTTCGCTGGGCTTTGGTTCAGGTTCTGTGTGTCCCGTTGACTCCATTTCCCATGTATTGGGCTTTGAGAGGAAAAGCCGGCTTTGATTCAGTGGCTAGATTTGCAGTGCTTGGAGGGCAGAGCAACCCCCGCAACTTTTGGTGAACATTCTTCTTGGCCCTGTTTTTCTCTTGTGCTGACCAACCCATGCATCCCTGGCAGAACCCACGGGAGCAGCATCCCCATGTCTTGGAGTTCCCCAGGCAGGGAATTTGTTCCAAGCAATGAAGTTCCCAGGTGTCTGTGTTTCTGAGGTTATTCTGCACAGTGTCAGAATAAGCCACTATTTTGCCATTAAGAACTTGGTGATGAAATTCCTCTGCCTTGTTATGAGCATGGCATTTTATGGCCACTTGTGTAAGGATGAGCAGGACTTGAACGCAGGCCTACAGAGTTCCTAGGCAGCCCCACACTGGCACCAGCTGCAACCTGGCTACTCCCTGTGACCCACGATCTGCAGTGATTGCAGACCCCAGGAAGTTCTGCCTTGAGTGATCCAACTGACAGTGGTTTTAGCAATCACTGATTGGCGCCTTGACCCTAGAGAAGACCATGGGGAGTACCAGAAAGTGTCCAGGCAACAGTGTAGATCCTTAGCTAGCGGCCACACCTGTCCTGCTTCTTTGTTCCTGAACTCTTGGCTCTGGGTTGGATTCTGACTCCTGATTGACCTCCTGGATCTCCAACATGAACCCTGATGCCTGGTATTGACCCTCGGCCTGATTCCTGACTCTGTCTCTGACCCTTGGGCTAGCTCCTGACTCTGGCTTGACTCTGATACTGGCTCTGACCCCGGGCTTCAGTTCCTGGATCCTAAGCTCCTGCCACTAATCCTGCCTGCCTTTGCCCAGGGTCCTGACACCTCTGGCCTCTGACACTCAGGTTGTCATTTGAGCTGTAAGTACCCATCTTGAATGCCAATCATATCCTGCCCCAACCCAGCTTGAGTCAAACTAGCACAAACTATTAGTGTCGCCAATGCAACAATTCTGTAATTCCTAGCCAAAAAGGATATTAAGGAGGTTACTGGAATGTGCGTGGACTCTGGTGACCTGAATGTTAACTCATGGCATCCAATGCAAACAACACTCGGTAAGTAGCCATTCATTCCTTGGGTTTGCAGGCTTTGCTGTCATTAAAATATCTGCATGTTGATTTACTCATGAAAGAGCAATAATCATGAAAGACATTGATCACTGGGCGTGGGAGGAGGAGTCTAGACAGAGCCCAGAGCATGAGCAAAAAGATGTGCAAATGAAATCGAGCTAAATCCTCTCCCAGGTATTTTTTACTTGCAATTTTTAGGGCTGGAGGTTGTTTTTTCCTTCTTCTTCTTCTTTGTTTAAAAGTTCATAGTCTGTAATAACAGTTCTGCCAGTGTTTGGAAGACAGGTTTCCACTTTACAGAGACCAGTGGATTGTTTATTGCAAGAAGCAGATTGAATGGTTCGGAGGGATAATGAGAAAACACTATATGATTTCTTGCTTCAGATGTGCTCCTAGGTTATACCTGCTCATTGTAGAAGGGACTGATGAGGTAAGATTAGGAGGTTTGCAGAAATCCTTCTAAATTGGAAGGGAGACTTAATTATGGTTTATTGGCATTATAAGTTCTTAGGAAAACATCCTGTAGGGAAACTATTTTAAATCACAGGGCTATAATAGAACCACTCTGGGAAGTCACTGGAACACAGTCGTTTTGTGGAAACCACAATGTCATGATCTTACAATGATTTAGAAGAAGACAGTAGTTCATTCAGACTCTGATTATAGATATTCTGTACCAATTATGGGCAAGCATGACTCATCTGTGGTGTTTACAGTACACTCAGCATTAGAGAGTCATTCAGGCTACAATTTCTGGAGGAAGAAAGATCAAAGCTATTGCCACTCCAACATTTCACTGCAGCACTGGCTTTTCAGTAGGTCAAACTGGATTGTCACTTCTCTATAGTTTCATCTATTGCAAAGTCTTCTGAATCACTTCCTTTCAGACAGCTGTGAACCTAACAGAAATGAGCCCAACTGGGGGGATCAATAGGTTTTGGACACAGAAGCTTCAGCATAGACCTCTCCAGTTGAGCTAAAGGGGTAGCTGGCAGCAGCTGTAGTAGGCTGTTATCTACGACAAGGATGCAATGCACAGTTTACAACAATGCAGTCTGTTGCTGGGAAAGTTCTCTACTGCTTTGCACCGTGGGTCATTATTTGCACCTGTGTAAAATGCTACCAAACTCTACTCACTTGCTCAAGTGTCTGCCCTTTGTACTTATGTCAGTGAGTGCACAGGGAAAGTGCAAACCGGTGGAGAATCAGGGGCTCTAGACAGATTTTTTTTTTTAACTGATACTAAAAATATATTGACCTTACGCACCTTTTAAGGCCCAGACAAAAGCACGTGTCACAGCTCTCTCAACCCAAGACAGTGATGGAACCCCAGAGAGTTCTTGGCCTCTAAACCTATAGCAAAGTCAAACATTTAAGCTGCATCCTTTTCTTTGACTGGAGTTTTGACCATGCTCTGTGGGGGTGGAGTCAGAGCCTTTGCTATGTTTTCAGCTAGTTACCAGCCAGTGTCACTGAGCCCTCATGAGCTGCAACTTGTGCAGGGGCAGGCTGTGTTTGTTCCAATAGGTTATTAAAAATGTGGTCACTGGGGTTGGATTGTGCCTTTTGGCACCGACCTGAACAAGCGATCAGGCATCAACCCTCATATAGCCCTGGGAGACCTTGTGACTCCAAGCCACCCCTTGTCCCCACCACTCCATTCGTGCTAACCTCCTGCAGCGGGGCAGTAATCTGCTACAGTCCTTTGCAGGGTGTACTGTACGTTCCCCAGCTCCCATCTAGCCACTCCCACCTGACTTTGTTGCACGTCTCGTGACATCTGGTGTTCTTCTGAAGGCCCCAGCTGCTGGAATCACGTGATTAGGCAACAATCTCAGCTGTCATCTAAGGATGTTTCTAGCTCTCCTGGTTTCTAAGAGAAGCTTGAAAATGTGACAGAGCCAGCCCAGCGCACCTTCATTTCCTCCTGCCTGCAGGAAAGCCAGAGCACTCGCTGGATGTTCTTTGCTTCATGGGTGAGGTGGAAACAGCTTGGCAAAACAGTTGACTAACCCAGCTTCTGTAAGGACTGGGTGAGGGGGTCAAGACAGATAGGTCTGACCAGATTTGAACTGAGTAATGATGAGTCACATTGGGTATGTCTATGCTGCAATGAAAGATGTGCAGCAGCGCGGCTGCAGCTGGCCCGGGTCAGCGGGTTTGGGCTGCGGGGCTCTAAAACGGCCGTGTAGATGCTCAGGCCTGAGCTTGGGCTCTGAGACCCCACAAAGGAGGAGGGTCTCCGAGCCTGGATGTGTACACTCCTGTTTTACAGCCCCACCAGCCTGAGTCAGCTGACACGGGCTCCGAGACGGGGTCCTGCAGGCTTTTGATTGCATCTTCTTCCAGCCACCTGCGTTGCTGGCTCTTTGGAGGCACATTGAGGCAGGACAGCACGAGCTCCTCCGTAATCAAACTCCGGGACCGCCCGAGTAGTAGTGTTCTGGGCCAAGCTATAGCGGCATCCTTTGGAAACTCACCCGCAATACTCTTGGGCAGCCTGTGCAGGGAACGACAAGTGCCACCCTTCTCAGCGGGCCCGCTGGATCGTTTCAGGAGCGACCTAGATAGGGGAGTGGTGGGGAGAGGCTCGAGGTTCAGGAGTGCAAGCCCGGGGCTGGGAGACAAACCGCTGAGTGGCGCCGTGCAGCGCCGGTCTCTCTGCATGGTTAGTGAAGCTCTGCCTGCTTGTGGCACCGCTGATGGCTAATGAAATGGCGGGCGTGCAAGGCGGCTGCTGCAGCTGGGGAGAGGGCACACCGGGCGCTGGTCACTGAGTGGAGTGAGCGGGCTTGGGCAGCTGGGGGGAGGTCTGCATGGAGCTGGAAGAAAGCTGAGCGCAAGGCCCCGCAAACTAAGGCTGGCTCTGGCAGGACGGGCCGCTTGGCTCTTTGTTCTGTAGCACAGGCTTTCCTAGGCTGCACCCTCCCACGGAGCAAGGCTGGGTCTAAGCATGGCAGGGCCTTGTGTACCATATGACGTGTGCAGCCCCATTCCATGACTGCTCCCACCTCTCACCCCTGCGGAGGCTCCTGACCTGCTTCCTTCCTGCCTGATCATCCGTACCTCCCGCTGGTGGTAACCCCACTCAGCCGCTCGGCTCCATGCCCTCTGCTGGCCGCTAGCCTGCTCGCCCCTGGCCGACGGCAGCCGGAGGCAGCAGCAGGGGAATACATTCAGGAACTTGGCCCCGAAGGTGAGGGAGCGGGGCAAGACGAGGCGTTCGCCTCCCCTAGATATGCTGGAGGCTGCTAGTGCTGTGGCTGGCAAAGGAACCACAGGGCAGCAGTTGGCAAACGTGATGCTCCCATAAAGGAAATGAGCCAGCCTGCATGTCAACTGTGTATCCGCTGTATCACAGTCATGGCCCTGCTGCGCTAGGTGCTGTACGAGCACAACAAGAATCACGCCCTGCTCCAACGAGCTCACCAGCTGAGTACCGGCTGAGAGGTGACAGGTGCATTCCGACAGGGGGGCACCGGCGGACAGCGAGACGACCCAGTGTAACGAGAAGTGATCTAGTGTGTGGCCAAAACAGGCAGGCCCAGCTCCTTCCCTGGTTTCCATCCGGCACGAGGAGCCTGCGGGACAGAATCCTATTGAGAGAAAGAGCTCGGAGTGAAATAAATGTGTCTGTATCCCCCATCGCTATCGAGCGGGCCAGCCACTGTGGTTAACGTTAGCAGGATGGTTCTCGCCGAAGGAGGCGTTGCCAGGGCAGGGGCTTGAGTGCCCCAGAGGACAGGAGGGAGGGTGGGGGCACGTTGTACTATGGCAGGGGTGGTCAAACTTACTGACCCTCCGAGCCACATACAATAATCTTCAGAAGTGTGAGAGCCGGGCACGCTGCCATAGGTGCTGGAACTAGGGGCATGGGGGGTGCTGCCGGACCCCCAGCTTGAAGTGGTTTCCCTCATATCTGGGGTTTACAATTTGGTTCAATGGCTCTCAGCATCCCCACTATACAAATTGTTCTAGCACCCCTGGAGCCCCGAGCCCTGGCAGGCGCCTCCACGGGGCTGGAGGCCCGATACCGCCCTCCCCACAGGGCAGAAGCCCCGAGCCCCACCACCCTGCTGTAGGGCAGAAGCCCTGAGCTCCCCCGGCCCCACTCTGGTAAGGTGGCGAGCGGGGTGGGGAACATGGGGGGAGCTCCGTGAGCTGCATTTTCACTGTAAAAGAGCTGCAGGTGGCTCACAGTTTGGCCACCCCTGTACTGTGGGTAGGGCTACCCGGCAATCTGGAGCTGATGGGCATGGAGGTCTGCGGTTTGTGCTAGAGGGGGTGTGCTGAGCTGCAACTTCAGAGGGCCGTGTTACAGCTCTTTTTAGAGCACTGGTGCCAGCCCCACTAGCCCGAGTCTGGCACTCCCAGGCTGGGCTGCTCGCTCCGTAACGATGGGCAGGCATCCCCTACAGGACTCCAAAGCAGCAGCGGGACGTCACTGAATAACGTGACAGCCAGAGGGCAGGATTAAATGGCCCTTTGCAAAAACTCAGTGAGCGTATGTGTTAGGGCTCCACGCTTTCACCTTGAGCCGCCATTGTGGCGGGGTTGGCCCCACCAGTCCACGCTGTGCTGGGAGAAGCCTTTGAGCTCCCACCCATCAGTCATTCCTTAGCACGCAGGGCTCTGGACTGCATGGGAGGTCCCTTAGGTCTTCCACCTCTGGTACTTGGGTGACAGACTGCAGAGGGGAGGGGAGGAGCTGCTGGGAAGATAGAGAAAGCAGGTGCCCAGCGCTGCTGTTGGTAGCGTTGTTACTGGTGTATGTATATGGCCCTTGGCTGTGTGGTCCCTACATGGCTGCAATGACAGCTGCCCCAGAGCAGGTCGCAGTGGGAGAGGGAACACAGGCCACCAAGTCAGGAGTTCCAAAAGCTTTTGGTTTTAGGATCTGGAGATGCAGATAAGGTAGGTGAAGGTGGGTGCTACAGTTCAGGGCAACGGCAGATATTTTCCTCCTCTGCCACCCAGCAAGTGCACTCACTCCTGCTCCCAGCTCTCACCTTTCCTGGGGGACACTTGTGTCTCTCTCCCTCCTGACTTGGGTTTTTCTAGGCTGCACAGTGCCCTGCCTACGCTGTGAGTTGCCCAGCATGTCAGACTGCCTGAGCAGGGCTCCTCTGCTTTCTCCCCAGAGGGCTGTAAACAGCATAATTGCCCACAATTAAGTTAATGCCCAGCTCTTTCTAAGCAAGCACATTTACACTTTAGGTAAAAGCAGAACAGAGGAAACACAATAAATACAATGAAAGAACCTACAGGAATGCTAATGATCTTACCAGAGATCAGCCCAACTCCACCAAGGGCTCTGGTAGGAGTCAGTTCTACGACCCCCACACAGGGGTTTTCCTGTGGTTACAAGTTCATAACAGCTGCAGAATCTCTGAGTTACTCTTTGATGGCGTGTGGGCATTCTGACCCTGGGGACAGGGAATTTGTAGACAAAGGGCAAAGCTTCCAAAGGCCGCGTTCTTGCATAACTGGAGGGGGGACAGTTACACCCCCCTGCCCACGGAGACTTCCTTGGGAAACCTTTAAAAGTTCCCACTGTTCAAATAGTCCCGAGAAGCTCATCCCACCTCCTGAGGATGGCACTAGTTGCGCCACCCAGAGAAGTTCCATACAATCCCATAATAACACACACACACGCATCTGCATTTTTAATACAATGAGCTCTAAGATACTGAAACTTAATTCAGTCAGGTCTGGCCAGGATATTGCAGGAAACTGCCACCCCTGGCACAGCGAGACTCTCTGAAAAGGTAGCTGATTCTTTCCTCTCGTTTCGTTCAGCGGCATGTGACGTGGCACTGGGTAATTAAGGTGAGCCTTTTTTTCCCTGTTGCCTCTTTATGGGCTAGGTCATGACCTAGCCTTCCAGTGTCGCATGCGGCAGAAGGAGTGAGACGCTTCCACCCCCTACCCTCCTACACGGCAGCCTCTCTGCTGCAAGCCTTGGGGGAGAAAGTCCGGGCTGCATGCTTGGCACTTCCCACCCCAGCCCGGGAGGCAGGTGGGGTGGGGAATAGACACACAGGGGAGGGCAGCTGGCAGAGCCTTGGCTCCGCCCCACGGCAGGCATGTATGTGCAACTGGTGGGGCAGTATGAGCATGTGTGACTGAGGTGCTCTTTGTTCTGGGGGCTTCTCCGGGGTTGGTGTGGCCCCGGGCCTCCCCTTACCCAGAGCTGGGCCTAAGGGATCAGCAAAGCCATAAGGGAGCAGCAATGGGCTTTCGTGCTAACTTTCCTGGGATTTGGGTCCCCCCGCTTGAAGCCATCAGTAGATCCCGAGGGATGCAAGACAAGGCGTTCGGTGACTGCAGTGAGTCTAGACAGGCACCGCAGTGTGGTAGCCCTTGTTCAGGAGTCCAAGTGCGCGCAGGGTGAGAGTGAAACAGAGGCCACTGGAATTCCACACCGCTCCCCTCCCACGGCACGTGTCTCACTGCAGGGGAAGCTGCGTGCGTGAATCTCATTCCCAACCAGCCCTCCCTGAGCAGAGGGGCATCCATCTCCTTTGTCGTCGCCAAGCACGCACGGCAGAAAAGAAAATAGCTGATCCCAAGATGCTTATTACAATTAGAGGGAATCGAAGCACAGAGTTTTCTACCATTCGGTCATGCTGGGAGCCCGTCTGTAAGGGCCCTGCAGAAGTACAAAGCACTGGTGGGGATTTGCATGCCTGGGGGATTTCTCTCCATCCGCAGAATGGCAACCATGGATTCCTGATTTGTAGCAGCTTTTTGTCTATTGGTGTACCTCTGGGGTTCTCAAACATTTTTTGCTGGGACCCCCTTTGAAAATATTTCAGGCTGTGACAACCCTCCCGCCCCCCCCAAAAGTGACGACCCTCCCCATACCTTGCCACCCTTATTTCTGCACTGCTCTTGGGGGTGGTGCTGCTTTCAGAGCTGATAGCCTGGGTAGCAGCCTCTGTTCTCCAGCCACCCGGCTCTCAAGGGCTTGGGCTGACAGCCAGAGCCCCAGCATGCACGGGGGCTGACAGCTTGTGACCCTCCCCCCGTAATAACCTCGCCACCCCCTGAACGGTCATGACCCCGTTTGAGAACCCCTGGTGAGGCTGCATTTGTCTTCCTTGCCTGGTTTATTTTGCACCAGCAGCATTCCTCTAACGACTGCTCCCCTGCATGTTCCCTTCCCCATTTTAGGTCTTGGCTAGACTGACTTGCAAGGTACTGGCCAAACCCTTATTGCCCCTTTGGCCCAAGCAGCTAGCCAATATCTGGGGCCTTTCTGGGTTGATATAAGGGACCATCTGCCAACTTGGGATAAGTGGCTACTCCCCTCCCCCCCCCCCACTCCTGCCATGCTCCTATGCCAGGGCTGCAAGGGGGTGGCAACTCTGCCCCAGGGACGTGTAATTGGGCAGAGCAAAGGACCTTCTGCTGCACTGAGCAAATTAGAGTGTCAATCAGGAAAATGTCTTAAACTCTTCTCTCTCCGCATTTACACGGCTCCTGAAATGGAAGTCTTCCTGTGACAGTAAATTGCAGGGGCATATTTCTAGTGTCTGCGTACTTATGGTAGACACTTATCATCACTTGTTGATGGCCTGTTCTGTTCTTTCCCTCTGAAGCACCTGGCATTGGCCACTGTCGGAAGACAGGATACTGGGCTAGATGGGCCTTTGGTCTGACCCAGTGTGGCCGCTGTTATGTTCTTATACTGTGGAAACACTGTGTTTTGTTCTGACAGGAAAGAAATGCACAATCACTAACACCCAGCACTACTATCGAGCAGCCTTTTGTAAATAGCACACAACTTGGGGTAGCTGGGCCCCTCACAACAGCTAAAACAAAGATCTACTTTTCAAATACCAATCTCTTCTTCAAGAAAAGATTATCCTAGGTCCTATTGCAATCACGGCTGGTGAGTTTGTCAGGGGTTTGTTTGGCCACTTAGGTTCTTGCTGCATCCTTGGGATTGTGACTTGTGTAAGCAAATCACTTTGCTGCACTGGCTGTGGTAGAAAAGAGGCATGAGTGGGTTACAATGCTCACAAGGTGTGTGCATATTAAAAAGAATCAATGCATACCAGGTACCTTTCACCTACGTGATTCCTTCTGCTTCAGAGTAAAGCCGTGCTTGGCAGCTCCACATTCTGCAGGGGTTAGCTACAGGGCGCATCCTCCAGAATCGAGTAATGACAACTCATAGCAGAATGAACCACTCTCCAAAGGTCAGTGAGCCTATCCATGGTCCAGAATACTTACCTACTGGAGAAACCAGCACAGCTAAGGGAGAAGTCAGGATTCCTTCTCAGCTTCTACACGCGCAAGAGAACTGAGCTCCAACTTCAGAATCTCTCCCGGCTGATGCATGAATGGAAAATGACAGGCTTGGCCTTTGGTGCTGCAGGCGAGTTTGCAGGGGTGGCTGGCAGAAGCAAACGCTCTTGGCTTGTAGCAGAAAGTTTGATCTGGAAGCTGAAGAGAGACAATAACTCTGGAACCCCCGCAATGCCATGTTTATTGAACAATTGCTCTTTAATGCCTTGCCATGTCTCCTTATGCAGCAGAATCCTCCACAAATGTATTGTTAAGACCACCCAACGTGTTGTTACTATAGTTATTAAACACCAACAAAATTCTGCACACAATGCAGGGGTAGACACAGCGCCTCCTGTTGGAGCTCGCAAGGAATCCTGGGCTCACACAGATCTCTGGATGAGGAGCAAGTGGTTCCCTCTCGGAATGTAAGCGTGTTTTTAATAGTCACATGTGTAGCAGAGGGTGCTGGCCCTTTAAAGGAGGTGCTGGGTCCAGCACAGGACACTGATGTCGTCAGATTGCTTTTTGAGAGGCAGTCTCCCGGATGTCTTCCCCTCTGTGCCTCTGTTTCCCCATCTGTGAAATGGGGATAATGGCACTGACCTCCTTTGCAAAGCACTGGCCGATGGAAGCTGCTAGCTAAGAAGAAACTTATTTTAATTCTACCGTTTTCACTTGGCCCTCCTCTGCCTGGTGCTGATGGGCTGTTTGTGCCAATCCCTTCTTGTCCCCTTCCTCACAGTGCCTTCAGCTCAGGAGCAGGGCTGCAGGCACCCTAACGGGCACAGCTGGCTCGGGGCAGACTGCCTGATTGGTGGGAAGAGTCAGCAGGCCGGCTTTTAAGCCCAGCTGCAGCCGCTCAAAGCATTTGTCCATGGTGGTGTGTTAGTTCCTGCTTGTTCCTAGCCCTGCCTCACTCCAGGTAGCTCAGCTCTGACTCTCTGCTTCAGCTCTGGCCTCTGACCCTGGGCTCCTTTTCCTGGCAACAGGGTCTTGCTCCAACCACGAGGCCCAACTGCACATGTCCCAGTCTCTGACACACTGCACCTGCCCTGCATGTCCCTTTGCTCTCTTCCATGCCCCCTCTCTCCTCCTCTGTCTTCTGTCTAGCTAGGCCCCTTCTCACAGGGCCCCATGCAAAGGAGAACCCCCCTCTCCCCAAAAAATGGTGGCATAGTCTAAGGTTTGCCAACCATCCCTCCGCTGTCTCCCTCTCTCCTATCCTGGTCTTGTCTCTTTAGTCTGAACGCTTTGGCCTGGGGACTGTCATTCTGTTTGTACAGCCCCTAGCACAAGGGGGCTCTGATGGCAGTAGGAGGTGTTGCTCTGTGGGGAGAGCCAAGTCCTGAGAGGGTATTAAGAGCTCCTGGCCGAGGAAACGGCCCCCGGGGAAGAGCTGGTAGCCAGGCCTGCTACCAGCTTCATTGCTGAGGGCCCCAGGGCTGGGGCCTGCAGGAGAGGGAGGGTGTGAGCTCTCTTCTGAGGGAAGGCCCCAGTTGGGGGTGTCGCTGCTAAAGCCCTAGGGAGGGGTAAAGATTGACAGACCCTCAAGGCAGGGCTGTGACCCACGAAAAAGCCTGGGTGGTGGCTTGGGACCTTTGTTTACTCCAGCGAGGGGTGGAGGGTTTGGTTTAGCCAGAGGGCTAAACTCCCCAGCTAGCAGGGGGAAACTGAGGCACCGCCAAAGCTGCGTGACGGAAAGGCAAGGCACGGTGACAGCGTGCAGTGATGTTCCTCGCTCTGGTGGGCTAATGCTGGCGGGCTCTGAGGAAGGAGTGAGGTTTGCCAGTGCCTGTAGCCATCCCGTAGCACTAAGAGTGGTGCTGTAGATCGAGGACTGGTTGTAAGGCTGCTGATCTTAGGCTTCTCAAATGAGAACCTAGTGAGGTACAAGTTCCCGTAGGCATGCGCCAGCCGCATGAATGGCTCAGGCTGCAGGGAGAGGTAGTTAAACCCACAGCACCTGCTGAGCAGGGCAGCAATTGACACCCCGTGCTTCTAATTATCTTTAGTTCTGTACAGATCCCTTTACTATAATTAACAGCAGTTTTTACATTCCAGAGGGGTGTGGTGGGATTTCTCCAGGCAGACGAGCCTCCTATTCATTTGCTAGATACTCCAAGCTATTCCCAGTCTAAGAAAAGAGACTTGCTGTTAATTTTGATCACAGTCAATGTGCGTGTGTGGGTCTCAGGTAATTAAGGAGAATCTAATCCTCCTCTCTCCAGAGGAGCATTAAGTTTGTGTTTATAAATCCTTTCCTAAAATCTAGAAATATGAAATGTCCAACAATGGCTGCTTTGTGCATGTCAATGAAAATAACACGGGTATGCGCCATGCATTGTACGATCTAAGCATGCTACAAATCATTTCTCTCAAGCCTTCAGCGCCGTAACCCAGCAACCTGGATTTATTGGCAGTTCTAAGCTAACCTGGGAGGTACCAAGGGGACTGTGATGTGTAAAACACCAACAGGCAGATTGGCCTTGCTATGGAGCACAGGTGCTGTGCTGTGCTCTGGGGTTATGGTGCTAATGTGGATCCATACGGACCCTGTTAATGGGACGTCAAATCCACCTTGACCCTTTGATGGCCGTCTAAGAGAAAGATTGAGGAACCCAAGCAAGATGCGACTTAAACACGCTGGCTACAGTGTTACTCTGATTATTCCTCTTTGCTGTAGAAGTGCCCTGTTTCCAGTGTTGCCTCGCGAGGTTGGTTGTGTGATCGGAGTGGCGCTCGTGTTTTGCTCGGTCGCTTCTGGAGAGGGCCTTGCTTGGGACAAGCCCCGGCTTCGCTGTGCATGCACGGAAGTGCTGCCGTCGAAGCAGGTCGCAGCACGAGAGGGGAAGGGCTCGGCTCTGTGCATTTGTTTTTTGATCCTTGGAACATGCCAGATGGCGATGGGGTAACTCGGGATGCTGAAGCAAACATTCTTGTCTCTCTGCCAGCCCTGCCTGAGCCAGAGGCTTCCTGCACTGTAGCAAAGGAAAGTCACTTCCTGTCTGTACCGCCACGGCCTTGAATGCACATCAGTCTCCTCTGCTTTCTCTTCAGAGGCAAGTCAGCTGGTCTTTAGGGGCCTTGCAAGGAGAAAGCTCTCCCTGCTCTACCGTTGCTGCTTGTTAGCAAAGCGTGGCAAGAATATTCACTTCACTGTAGTCACAAAACTATTGATCCTAATGTACACCCACTTTACAGCCCTCTGGCAGTGCAAAGGGGCTTAGTATACAGTGGTGCTGGAACGAGGGGTGCTGCCACGCCCCGTGGCTTGAAGTAGTAACAACACCACCACCCCTGCTATAAAAATTGTTCCAGCACCCCCGTTAGTATAAGGGTTTCTCCAGAATAAGTGTCCCCATATGAGGCACCACACCTTTATAACTAGTGATGCTGGTAAACGTCCCCACGTAGACTCCGGCTCGCTGTATTTCGCGTCGAGAATTATCTTTGTGGTTGTCTTTTCAACGAGTGCAGAAATGCAACAGCTTTATCTTCTCGGTTGGAGACCAAAATGACAGCATTTCACCATTGCACTTCATACCCCTTAGCTCAGCTCTTTTCAGGCTTGTTTGTTTTAACTGGGGAATCCAATTATTTCATCATTTTTAAATCGCAAAACATCTGCGATCGCTTCTTGTGCATTAATGGCAAAGGCTTTTGGTCTCAAATGGATTATGTTACTGCCTTTGGGAAATGACCAGGAGTGCTGTAAACAACACAAGAGCTATTTACCCATGTGGGGGGCTTTTGTACATGTTTCACCGGTTATTCAGCCACAGATGAGCTGCTTTGAAGCTTCTGTGTCTCCTAAATCTTGAGTCTATCCTTCTTTATATATCAAAGGGCCAGTTCCCTGCCCCAAAGGAGTTTCAGTCTAGTATGTTGCTAATTATTTGTGTAACAGCAGGGCTCTGAGGCCTCACCCAGTAGGTTAGGCTTGTGCTAGGGACAATACAGATCAACCGAATGATGATTGCTGCCTCAAAGAGCTGACAGCCTTAGAGGTAAGACACAAGAAGTGGGTGACACCCACACAGGTGGGGAAGGGAAGCCGGAGTAAAAGCAATGAGTATGTTTTTGCAGAGGTTAGCTGTGTGCAAGAATTCATAGTTGTAATAAAGTCACCAGTAGCAGAAATACCAGCCCAGCCCCTGCTTAACTTCCAGGCAATATGAGTAAAGCCCCCAAACCATACTGGGGTAGGGGCGGTAGTGATACAGAGCCTGAATCAGCATGTGCTTAAATGCTTTCCTTAACTTTAAGCACATGTTTAAGTCCCATTGACATTACCAGCAATACTCACCTGCTTAAAGTTAGGTACCTACTTGAGAACTTTGCTGAATCAGACCCTTTGCTCTCCTGCTCTGGGGAAGAGAGATAAAGATATGTGGCGGAGTAGTAAACTAAGTGTATTTTGATTCGGGATCTGGAGGAGAAAGAGAGACTAGAGAAGCTATACCAGACATTGGAGGTGGCACAAAATGGCTTCAGTGGGAATTTGATTTAAAAATCTGGGTGAAAAACATTGAACCCATAGACTCGTAGCAGGGCAGGGCTGGAAGGGACTCGTCATCCGTTCCAGCTCCCTGCACTGAGGCAGGACTCTGTAAACCTAGACCATCCCTGACAGTTGTTTGTCCAACCTGTTCTTAAAACCCTTCAATGACGAGGATTCCACAACTTCCTTTGAAAGCCTGTTCCAGAGTTAACTACCCTGACAGTTAGAAAGTTTTCCTAATATCGAACCTAAATCTCCCTTGCTGCAGATTAAGCCCATGACTACTTGTCCTACACCAGTGGACATGGAGAACAACTGATCAGTCCTCTTTGTAACAGCCCTTAACATATAGGATAGGATACAGAGGGACCTAGACAAATTGGAGGATTGGGCCAAAAGAAACCTGATGAGGTTCAATAAGGATAAGTGCAGGGTCCTGCACTTAGGACGGAAGAACCCAATGCACAGCTACAGACTAGGGACCGAATGGCTAGGCAGCAGTTCTGCAGAAAAGGACCTAGGGGTTACAGTGGACGAGAAGCTGGATATGAGTCAGCAGTGTGCCCTTGTTGCCAAGAAGGCCAATGGCATTTTGGGATGTATAAGTAGGGGCATAGCGAGCAGATCGAGGGACGTGATCGTTCCCCTCTATTCGACATTGGTGAGGCCTCATCTGGAGTACTGTGTCCAGTTTTGGGCCCCACACTACAAGAAGGATGTGGATAAATTGGAGAGAGTCCAGTGAAGGGCAACAAAAATGATTAGGGGTCTGGAACACATGACTTATGAGGAGAGGCTGAGGGAACTGGGATTGTTTAGTCTGCAGAAGAGAAGAATGAGGGGGGATTTGATAGCTGCTTTCAACTACCTGAGAGGTGGTTCCAGAGAGGATGGTTCTAGACTATTCTCAGTGGTAGAAGAGGACAGGACAAGGAGTAATGGTCTCAAGTTGCAGTGGGGGAGGTTTAGGTTGGATATTAGGAAAAACTTTTTCACTAGGAGGGTGGTGCAACACTGGAATGCGTTACCTAGGGAGGTGGTAGAATCTCCTTCCTTGGAAGTTTTTAAGGTCAGGCTTGACAAAGCCCTGGCTGGGTTGATTTGATTGGGGATTGGTCCTGCTTTGAGCAGGGGGTTGGACTAGATGACCTCCTGAGGTCCCTTCCAACTCTGATATTCTATGATTCTATGATATCTTAAGACTTTTATCAGGTCCCTCCTCAGTCTTCATTTCTCAAGAGTAAACATGTCCAGGTTTTTAAATCTTTCCTCACAGGTCAGGTTTTCTACACCTTTTTATCATTATAGCTGCAGTGTTCTGGACTCTCTCTCCAATTTCTCCACATTGCCCCCTAAAGAGCAGCACCCAGAATTGGACGCAGGACTCGAGCTGAGGCCTCAGCAGTACCAAGTAGTTCCCATATCTTACCTACAACGCTCCTGTTAATAACCCCAGAATGGCATTAACCTTTTTCTCAGCTGCATCACATTGTTGACTCATACTCAATTTGTGATTCGCTATAACCCCCAGATCCTTTTCAGCAGTCCAGCCACCTAGACAGTTATTCACCATGTCGTAATTGTGCATTTGGTGTTTTTCCTTCCTAAGTGAAGTACTTTGCACTTGTCTTTATTGCATTTCATCTTGTTAATTTCAGACCGGTTCTCTCATTTGTTAAGATCCCGCTAGATACACCCTCCCAGTTGGACAACAAACCACTGATAACTACTCTCTGAGTACGATCTTTCAATCAATTGTGCACCCACGTTATGGTAACTTCATCTAGCCCACGTGTCCTTAGTGCGCTTATGAGAATATCATGTGGAACTACATCAAAGCGTTATAAAACTGATACATCCTGTCTACTGCTTCCCCCTATGTGCTAGGCCGTGTCGGAGAAAGCTGCATGATGCTCTGTGAACTGTCACTTGTTAACTGTACCAGATTCCTAGGTCTGATTTATTTGCAGTCTCAGCCCTTTTTGATCAACTGCCCAGAGCTTCTCCATGTGTGGTAGGTCCATAGTGCTGGGCTCATTTCTGGCTTCATCTCTTCATGTCTCCTGCTTTCCAAAATAGCAGCTGGACTAGTGGCTGCCAACGCTGGAGGTTGGCGTGACATAGACAGCCACAACCTTTCCTCTGCTGCTTGTGGACCAACACTTTTGCAGTTTTGTCTAAACTGGAGATGGATCTAAAGAGAGAGGACATATCGGCGCTAGAAGGGTTATAGTTTGGCAGTAAAACCTGCCCCTGATCACAAGGGTTAGAACGTGACAAGCTGTTACGTGGGCTCCTTATCCAGATCCATCTTCTCCAGGTGAGTCTGGCGAGGGTCCACTTCATTTTAGCTGAAGCTCAATTCTGTGAACTGTTACAGGTTAAAGGAAGGATTGAGCAAGGAGGCTGAGAATACCAAACCCATCCCTTGGTTAGAACCACTTCCTCTTTTACTTCTCGAGTCCTCACTGGCCTTTGTACAAAAGATGCAGATTTCACGCTGTGTCACAACAGGGTGATGTATAGCTATTAATGGATTACCGTCAGAAGAGCAAACTAATCCCGTCTCCCCAAGTCAGTATTGTTAGGGGCATGAAAGCTGATCTCGGGGAAGATTTTATGGTATGTGCGGAGCAGCCATATGCCTTAACTAGCATCAAAAGCCACTGGCTAATCAGCAGGGGGAATGACTTGGAAAACTACTGTTGATCCAAAAGTGTCTTGAGTGTTCACAGAAATAGTCTCTGCCCTATTCCCTTCCTTGCTCAAAAATGACTGAAGTGGGAACTTCTTCTAGCAACGGAGCATATTTACTCTGCCAAGCATCCATATTTGTCCATCATTCCATGATATTCCTTCCTACTGGAGGAGAAGTTATTGTGGAGATGTGAATTATAGGCAGTATGGGCCCTGGCTCTTTAAAGTGAGGCTCAATGGAGAGGTTGAACTGGCTTCTGATTTACACTTTAAGGCGGGGGACAGCAAGCATTTAATTAGCATCGCTACAGATTTCAGATAGGAGAGGAGATGTAAGGAGAGTGATCACTTTAGATAAGCTATTGCCAGCAGGAGAGTGGGGTGGGGGGAGGTATTTTTTCATGCTTTGTGTGTATAAAAGATCTTCTACACTTTCCACAGTATGCATCCGACGAAGTGAGCTGTAGCCAATAAATTGGTTAGTCTCTAAGGTGCCACAAGTACTCCTTTTCTTTTTGCAGATAGGAGAAGGGAACCCTTCTGGGTCTAGGAGGTGCAAGCTAGTGCTGACAGTCACTGAGCATGTGGGTGCTGCTCTGAAAGTTCTGTTGTGGAAATAAAATGTGTGAAAGGATGGGAAATAAAATACCCCAACACACCCGGATAACCTGATCACAGAGGGGAACTGTCCTCAGAAATACTGACTAACATGGGGAGAAGGGGTGGAGAGACACGCTTGTGTGATGTTAGGATTTAAAGGGGTAGCTTATTTTAGAGGGGTTCCTGGTGCTACATGCAGACTAGGGGGCTCTGGAGGGACATGTGTGACCTGGATCTTTCAGCAGTCAGTCAGCAAAGAGTCAGCCTAGAACAAGAAGGGATGAGTTGTACCTCACTGCCTTAGGCAGCCGCCTGCTGTGTGTGTCTCTCTGTTTTTGGTTCTTGTGTGCTAACATTCTGGATTGTAAGAAAGTGAGTCATGTTACACTGCAACCTTCCAGCAAAAGCATTTTGTTTGTTTTTATTAAACATCTCTGTATGCCGTGTACGTAACCTGGGACAAACTTTAATTGCTAAAATGCGAATGCGGACTAGGGCTCCTGTGGTTAGCAAGGTCCCACGTGGCCAGATCAGTGTAGCCTGGATAATTAGAGGTGGATGCGCTTCATTTCAGAGGGGTTGGGTTTCTAACAATCAGGAGGGGCTAGTCTCGCGTGAGCAGATGTGCGATGGAAATACTGATCCAAGTGACCAGACTTTCCTTCTCCATCATGCCACACGGACTGGTCCAGATCCCTGGCTGGGGTAAATCAGCATATCGGCATCTAAGACTGGATTTGCTATCATGCTGTTTGCTCTGGTTGGGGATCTTAAACTGTCTCTGAAGAGCGCTGTGATCTTGGGGTGGTGTTTGGGTGTTTCCCAGTCTCTTATTCAAAGTGAACCACAACCTTTGGCCTCTAGGGAGATGACTACAGGGGTTCGGTGCCAGGGCAGCCTCTGGCATGATGCCCAGGGAACAAGAGATGGTCATGGAGGAGAACAGAGTTTAGGGGGATTAAGGTAACTGGGGTGGTTGCAATTAATTCAGTGAGAACCAAACTCTCACAATGTTGAAAGGTAAGTGAGAAAATGGGCTATTTTTCTTCTAGTCTAAGGGCAGGGAAACGAGCATACAGATGAGGAGACAGGAGGCTTTAAAGAAGCCGCCCCTACTGGAACTCTGGAAAGAGAACCATCACTTAGAAAGAAAAGGAGTACTTGTGGCACCTTAGAGACTAACCAGTTTATTTATAATAAACTGGTTAGTCTCTAAGGTGCCACAAGTACTCCTTTTCTTTTTACGAATACAGACTAACACGGCTGTTACTCTGAAACCATCACTTAGAAGCAACTTAGCAAACCGTAGCAGAGCTTGGGTGAGTGTGGAGTCTCCATAGCACTAGAGAAAGGAGAGCACCTTGAAAAGGGTTAACCAGATGCAGCCGATGCACCTTCAAGGGAACAGGAGAGAGCAACAAAGAGGCAGGCCCAGAGGGTGGGTCAAGTGGATGCATGGAAAATACACAGAGACCTGATCACCTGGAGAGGCGTGAGATGGAGATCAACTCCTGGAACAGCCATTCATCACCGCAAGCCTGGGGAAAACCAGGGGAGCATCTGGATGCCATCTAGGCAGAGCTGCTATTCAGGCTGGGATCTGGAGTGGGAGAAATTCCAGCTGGAGGAAGAGAGACTGCAGCTGGAGGGACAGAGAGACCTGCACCGAGAATGAGCAGGAGAGCTCAGCCCATGAGAAATGCTGAACTGTAGCAGTGGCTAGTGCCCCAGCTATAATATCTGCATGTGTGTCTATACGTGTGCTTTGGAGCTGTTAGGTAGAAGTTACTTCAGTTACAGCCCATCTCTACATCTAGTTTGGAGCTGCTGGTTTTAAGACCGTCTGAAATGATGCCAGTGCTTGTGACAGCTGTGGGTTATTTCAGGTGATCAAAGCTGCACAACCTGGCCTCTTTTCCTCCACTCTGACACCACTCGCTCACTTCTTCCAGAGGAGAAACAGAAAACACCTCTTCCTTTGTTCTTTGAGATGATAGTTACAATCCACACAGATGGATTTTATTTTGTGTTCAGTAATTCGATCTATTTGGTCTCAGGATGTGGCTAAGAAGGGTGAGCCAAAGAATGCAAGTTTAAAGCAACTCAGTGTTATGCTGTGTATCTAGCTGAGTTTGGGGGTTTGGCTGAGACATGCGGTTTCCATGGCAATTGAGATTTTTGTTGTAGCAACAGGGTCCTTATGCAATGGCCTCTCAGACACAAGGTCCTCTGGTGAGTTATGACTGGAGACATGAGTAGGACTGGCTAAGAGGGCGTAATGAGCCCTGGAGGGACTAGGTTCACAGCTGACTTAGGTCATAAGTGAAGGCTAGATTGTGCAATCCTCACATGGCTGAGGCGTGCCATGGCCGCTCTCCCATTGGAAAGCACCGGGTCTGTTCTTGTACGCAAGGCAAGGTATTGCGGTGTGTCACTCTCATTCAGCTCAGCGGGAGTTAGGCACCTAAATACCTTGGAGGATCTTGGCCTAAATGCTCATTGGGATAAATAAAGGCCGCCCAATCTGACCCTAAGTGAGTTTGATCCCTGTAAAGTCCATTGCCACAAAGCCTCCACACTCCTCAGCACCCAACTCGGTCTCTGCTTGGAAAAGTTACTGCTACACCACAGCCAGGGCGCCAGGGGCAGATGGAGGGGTGTTGGCAGAGCTGTGGTGAGCAACAGCGGCTCACGCTGGATTTAGCTCTGGCTGTCGGCCGTACAGCGTCCGTCTCGTTTTCATCAGCATTCAGACTTCTCAAAATCACTTCCTTAGATATCAGGGGATAGCTGTGTTAGTCTGTATCCACAAAAACAACAAGGCGTCTGAAGAAGTGGGTTTTTTACCCACGAAAGCTTATGCCCAGATAAATCTGTTAGTCTTTTAAGGTGCCACCGGACTCCTTGTTGTTTCCATTTTAGAGGGAAAACGGCAATGGGAATGTTGAGCTGCAGAAGAACAGCTGGATGGCAGATGTGCTAGGAATGTCGCTCAGCCATTCTGAACACGGTTGCTCTTCTCTTATCTGCCTGCCTTGTTTGCTTGACTCTGCTTATCACTACCTTCTTAGATGGTGAGGAATTTGAGGCGGGGACTGTCTCTTATTATGTGTATACAGCACCTAGCGCAATGGGGCCCCGATTTGGGCCTCTGCGTGAAGTGCTGAGTCTTCTCTGAACTAGAGCCTGGTTAAGCCACATGCAGTGACAAGTCATTCCTGGGCTGGGCACCAGCCAATCCTGGTCTGGTGACTCAGGCAGGTGTAAAAGCTTCACAGGAGAAACAGCAGCTCAGTCTGCTCAACATCACTTCCTGGCTTGAAACCCTCCCCTGCCTGTGAACGGTGACAGGTTCCATAGGCCTCAGCCTCCTCTGGCCCTGGCCTTGCTCCAGCCTCCTTCCCAGCCCTTCTGTTGCCTTGTTCCGATCCTGCTCTGACCTCTGGCTCCAATTCTGAGCCTGGCTGTCATTGCACTGACTACTAGGCCTGGCTGCCACAGCTCCAACCGCTTGGCTTGACCCTCCCCGTCTTGGTTTCTGAGCCTGGTTGCCACTGCAACACACACGAATAACCTCAGCAACAAAAGGCATGAGCCTTAGAAATACCGTCCATGTCATTTCTAGTGTCTGACTTGCTGTGGATAGTTCTGGTATCCCAATGACAGGTAAAATCCTACTTCTGCTTCCCAGCAGGATATGTGGGGCTATCCTCAGCTGATGCTACTGTACTTCACCACCACCCCAAGTCCTGTTGACAGCCATGAGAGCTGTGGGATCTGGGTAGAGATGAAATAGGGCCCATTCACTCGGCCCAGCCTATGAATGCTTGAGAGGGGCTAAGGAATTAAATGATTTCTTTAAGGTAAGGTGTCTCGTTAAATAGAAAAATGTCTGTCTGTGCAACTTAAAAACTGTTCTTGTGGAACTACTGCTAATTCAACAAACTAATCCTAACAAGTAGCTGAAAGTAGCTCCACTGTGATTTACTTTGTTACTAAGTGAAGCCATTTTGAAATCTGTTCTACATCTTGCAGCTTTCCTTGTCCTGTATTCTTCCTCTGAAATGGGCTGTTTTCTACTTTGTGCAAGTGACTTGGCTTTTGCATAAGGCAGCAGATATTACATAGGATCTTCCCTGGAATAAATGTAGGGGGGAAAACCCTCCTGACAAAGAAGTGACTGAAAAGCAGGCTCTTGCTTAGCTTTGCAGAGCGCTGGTAATGTTTCGCCTCTGATCATTCGTGCTTTAATATCAAAACAGATGACATAGGACAGGAGACAGAGGGGTGAGGCTATTGCATTTGAGGTTATCGTTTCCATGACTTATTTCCAATGCAACGTCAGGTCTGACGGGGTCGCACTGGAGGAAGCCCAGTGTCTTCATTATTATTGTAACTGGGGCCAGGCAATTCCTGGAACATGTCTGGGAACAATCCAGAGAGTTTCCAAAAAAACCCTACCTCTTCTGGTGGGCTTTGGAGTTGGTGGCATGCAATATTTACAGTGTCCTGCAAGGAAAAAGTTAACCCCCTCTTCCTAGTTTCACTGCAGCCGATTGAAATGTTCCCTCAGAGCCTTTCAGCAATATACGCCTTGTAAATGTCAAATTTCTGCTTTATTACATGTGATGTCAGCCTGTCTATTCAGATAAGGGCCAGTCCTGCCCCCCGTGAAGTCAATAGGAACTTTGCTATTGACAACAGTGTGCATAAAATCAGGCCTCTAACAGATCAAAGGGGGATTCCTCCAGGATGCCAAAGGGGAGTGTCTGGTGCACATGTTAAACTTAGAGAATAAGAAGATAGAAATGTTAAAGGGCCAGTCCTCATACCTGTCTCTCTATCACATAGCTCCTGCTCTTGCTGAGTCTTCTCCCCCCTCCCCCCCCCCCGCCCGCCACTGCATTCATGGGTAAAATGAAATTCAGGGTACACATTGCAGCCAGAGATCCCATAGGTCTCCTGGGAAACCATCGCACAGTAAAACAATGTTGTAGTGTGTATGTTAACGCTGTGTGAATGTGCCAGCGGGCATTGTGAGATTGAAGGTCTCTTTAGTCACACTGAAGACCTACAACACAGACAGGAGTGCAAAATTCCTCATGCTGCCTAGCCATGTTCCTCAGCTTGGAGACACCACTTCTGGGTGCAACGGAGAAGGTTCTGTCTGTGTGTTTCATTCAGTCTATGGTGCGTCCATTGAGCCTGCCATCAGCAGTGCCAATTTCTATAGTGGGTCTAATTCCCATTTACACAGAGGCCCCTTCACACAGCCAGAGTGGTGTAAAGGGGCCATGGTGTACATGAGAACTAGACTCGGTGTTTTTTGTTACCATAGGTGGCTATTTGTCCAATCAGAACCAGACTGAAGCACTTTACTTCTCAATTAACCCCATGGAAATGAATAGAAGTACTTGCAGATTGAAATACGACTTATCTAGATTGCAAGCGTCTTGGGGCAGGGCCCATCTCGGTTGGGGGGGTGTGCGCAGTGCCTAGCACATTGGGCCCCAATATCTGAGTGGGGCTTCTAAGTGCTCTGCAGTACAAACAATTAATACCAACTGCCCAGCCTAACTATTAAATTATGAAAGCATCAGTTAAGCTTGCCATCTGTTTTACTTAATCCACTAAAGTTTGCAGAAAGCTTTGTATGGAATCACTCAAAGAACAGTTGGTGAAATAGGTGGTGCTAAGAAGATCTAAAAGAAGGAAGGCAACTGTAGCTTCCATTCTACTACCTGTAAGTAACTTCCTAACTCGAAACAGAACCATAAAGGAGCACCTCTTTTGGGTTTACTGTTCTACAGTAAGTCCCTCTCTTCACACAATGCATAGTCAACTTGTGGAACTCCTTGCCAGAGGATGTTGTGAAGGCCAAGACTATAACAGGTTTCAAAAAAGAACTAGATAAGTTCATGGAGGATAGGTCCATCAATTCCTATTAGCCAAAATGGGCAGAGATGATGTCCCTAGACTCTGTTTGCCTGAAGCTGGGAATGGGTGACAGGGGATGGATCACTTGATGATTACCTGTTCTATTCATTCCCTCTGAAGCACCTGGCATTGGCCACTATCGGAAGACAGGACACTGGGCTAGATGGACCTTTGGTCTGACCCAGTATGGTAGTTTTTATGTTCTTATGTCAATGTCATAATCCTCCATCTACCACCAGGAATACTTTATGGTTACAATGAGAACATACAGTGCTTTGCTAACCACTGAGGGAGGTGGGTAATGCTAAGGAAAACCACTAAATTCCTAAGTCCAATTCAGAAAAGCTAAATCCAGTGGCTGTCTTCATTGTTCTCAGGGGATGCAACTCAATCTCAGATCCTCAGCTGGTGTAAATTGAAGTAACCCTATGGATTTGGGCCAGAGTGTACATTATAAAAACAGATCGGGATTAGCCGTGTCATTCAATTCATTAATTTTTAAGCAAAATCAGAACAAAAGTAGCCCTGAGCACTCTAACACAAACTTTCCTGGTATGTTGAAAGTGAAATTCTTTATACCCCAAAGGAATTAGTAAAATCAACGGCTATTTCCCCTAAATCAGACTACAAACCATTGTCCTCTCGCACTGAGGACAAACTGAAGCAGTACGCTTGCCATTTAATGCCACAAGTATCACAGTTGCTGTGAAGCGACCTCACCATTACAGCTGAGGACCCTTTAATCCCTTGTCTAGGCATGTAAAACCACAGGACTCACAGGAATGCATGTGATGTTTCCGGTAGCCTTTGAGACGAAAAGAACATGTGGTAGATCACTAGAGCAGGAACTCCTTGAAGAGAAATGGAGTTAGTTAAGGAAACAGTGCACGGCTTTGTGCGTGAAGAATCTATAAACGCTTATAATGTGCCATTCTGAAGACAGTTGAGGTGATTGTTTTCAGCGTGAGACCATACCTCTCGGAGGGAACAGGCCTGTGGGCCCAATGCCATCGTACTGGCAGCTTTCTGAAAAGCTCAAAGGGGGGATGGGAACTGTTGGGAAAAGCAACCTCTGTTTTTCTTATTAATGTTTAAGCCTTTGCTGCTGATAAGGAGCTTTCAAATTTTGCAAACACAGATGGCTTTGGGGGTGGGGAGAGGTGGGTTGTTTTTTTTCTTCTTTTCAGAATGCACCCACTGTCTTTGTGGAGTGAACCAGTTTAGTACTGTAAATCCCTCAAAGTAGATTGCATTTTACCTTTTACTCTGACCCGACTTTGCCTCTCCGTAGGCTGCCGGGAGTAGGTCAAGCAGAGGTCGTATTCAAGTTCATTGGACCAAAGCGTGGTCAAACTGATTGGAATCAGAATTACTGGATCTTGCAGCATTTTTAATTTTTTTTTTCAAGCAAGTCCTCCTAAACCCTTCCAAACCAAAGGGTAACGTTAATGCTAGTGGCCCTCTTTATTGTCTGAACGTCGCGGTGTGGAGCAGCCTGCTTTGGTCACTGGGCTGCTGTGCCACAGGCTGATGGTTCAAGGCTGCATGACGACATCTAAAGTTGGTGCTCAGCTATCCTGATGATGGCCAGTGTAAAAAACCCTGAAGAGAAACACTTTCCATGGGATTTAGGTGCCTAAACAGCTTTTGAGGATCTAGGCCTTAGGGCCAGATTCTTAAAAGTATTTGGGTGCCTGAAGATGGAGATAGGCACCCAGTAGGATTTTTCAAGAGCATCTAGGCTCCTTAACTCCCATTGGCTTCAATGAGAATTAAGTGCCTCTCTCTGAATGTTTCCCGTAGTTAGGGCCTGTTCCAGCTCCTGTTTGATGTGGAGGTGAGGGCCAGAGATTGCATGCAGGGAGAATACAGATAATCTCTCCCAGGGCACATGGATTTTATGGAAGGAATTGGCTATGAAGAAGGTGCACCAATAGAAATGTGCTCTTTCAGCTCCTGTGTAATTAAACTGTCACACGTCTGTCCACTTGCCTGCCTGCAGCCTCGTTCAGGAGAATACAGCCAAACCGTACTTCCATCGGTACGTCGTCCGGGTAAGGGCCCGACTGAAGACCCATGGGAGCCATTCCGCTGACCTCAACGAGCTTTGGATCAGGCCACAGGTGTGAATTCAGCCTGTGGCCTCCTGGTGGTTGCCATTAGAGGAAGTGATGCTTGTGGTCAAGCAGTTATGAAATGATAAAGCACCTGTGATGTTTTGGAGAGCACCCAGACCAGCTGGGCGGTCTGTCTCCACCTGCCCTGAACTTTGGAGTGTCTAGGTGCCATGCGGCTATGCTTCAGAACCCTGTCACCAGTAGCTAGCCCACAAGCATATGGTCTCATCCTTGCTCTCACAACCCTAGTTACTTCTTGCACGGTAACACCAGCTGCCCTTCCCATCTCGAGTCTCCCCAGAGTTGGAAAGTACCAGACGCTCGAGCCGTTCCCTCTGATTCGTCATCTCCGAAAGCGTGAAACCAGCCCCTGCCCCACCAGTTATCATTCCTGTTGACACCCACATTCCCTGCAGCTTGCACACCAGAGACCTGCTTGGGGTAAAAATAAACATGGTTTATTTAATAGAAAACCCCCAGATTCAAAGATGAAATTGTAAAGGAAAGCAAACAAGTCCAAGTGACCCAGAAAATACACATCAAGGTGCAACCTGAGGCTTCATGCTTCCATATGAGATCAAATCCCTTTTCTTCTACAAGTTACCTATTGCCTTTTGAATGGGTTCCCAGCATACCTGCTAGCTCTAGTGGGAAATTCAGTGTTTCACAGACAGTTTCCTGCCTAGAGGCTGTCCCTCAGGTTCTGGAGGAAAACCTCAGATTCAAGCCTCCTTTTCAAAAGATTTTTTTTTCCTTTTGCTCCTTTTATGTTATTCAGAGCTGGGGAAATCCCCTCTTAACTGGAGAACCAGGATGTCTCGGTGTCTTTCCGTTAACTCTAATTATTGTCTTTTCCTGGGGGTGGACCATGGATGGTTACTTGGAGCCTTTTCTTGTGTAAACACATGGTTTTGTGAGGTGCCCCTCCTTGCTAGGAGGAGTAGCTAAAATTGTACCACAGACTGGGCAGTTTGCTGTATACATAGATTCTTAACCACAGTCTGTATACATATTTCAGAGTGACCATCAAGCTCAGAACATTACAAGCTGTCATAAAATACCATACTCAATATACTCTATAGTACAGTAATATACAGTATGCAATCAGTTTAACTGCTCATTTGGGGAGGTTAAACCTTCTATTCTCCCCTTGGGGTGTCTGGACCCTGATTGTCACAACTTGGTTTTGAGAATATTTCATCAGAACTGCTAAAGTGTAGAGGCCCAGATCTAGTTTGGCGGCTTCAGAGGTGTCTTGAAAGTTTGAGAAACCGGTCTCATACTGGGAGAGCGGAAAAGGCATGGCTTCGGCCTGTTTTCCAAAAAAGGAGAGCGATGAGCTCGCTCAAAGTATAGCGGAATAACACTGCTGCCAGACCCAGGGAATAGGTTTATGATCATGCTACTGAAATACTGTCTCAGCCCAAAAGCGAGAGACCACCTATGTAGTTTCTGCACAGGTCGATCTACCATCCCTGCCGTGTATGCTCTGTGGAACCTTGTTGAAAAATGACTAGAGTGACCAAAGTTACCATGTTTGTAGACTTTGCTGTTTCACGCAGCTGCTTTTGATGCAGTGCACTGGGGATACTGCCTCAACAGTACTGGGTGCCTGAGGATTTAGTGTGCCTGGCGGAGGAACTGTGCCATGGAACATTTCTCTGGGTGAGGGTCAAGCGATGTATTACAGCCTAGTTTCTGGTAGAATTGGGTGTACTGCAGGGATATGTTCTCTCTCCTACATTATTTAACGTTCTACTAGATGGTCTGATGACCAAGCTGATCTCAAGTATGTAGATGATATTGCCTTACTTGGGGAGACTACTGACCAGCTACAGCTAATGCTGGACGAGCTGTGGAAGACTGCAGAATCCATGGGACGTAGATCAATGGTGATAAACCCAAAGCAATGCATGCCTCCTCTGAAATGGAAATGAATGATCTGCCCATGCTGCACGTAGATGGCAAAGATGCTGACTGGGTGAATAGTTCTATCTGAGTAGTAGGTTGACAGCAGGAGGTTCTATATCTGAAAAAAAAATCACACACATCTCATGGGTCTTGCAACAGTGGTACTTCACATCTTCAGAGGCCTCTGTTGTGCAGTCTCTGTGTGACAATTAAGATACAGGTGTTCAGTGCACTAGTGATGACAGCTCTGCTATATGGAGCAGAAACACGTCCTGCAAAGAACAGCTGGGAGAGGCAACTACACAGGGTTTTCAGTCTCAAAAGTTACGGCATAGTCTTAACATCCGTTGGCTTGCTTTTGTCTCAAAGGAGGAGATGCTTAGACCATCCCAGCACATGGCAGTCTTTCCATTCTGTAAGTAGCTGATCCTGCGATGGCGGGATCATGTCCAGCATGCAGAAGAAGCTACACTTTGACAGAAGGTTTCTAGAGCTGAAGTCAAAGGAAGCAGAGCACGAAGCAGACATTGAATGAAGTTGGAAGACGCAATTATGAGGGATTTGCGAAAGCTGAATCTTTCCATACTGACTCTCTTGCTAAAGGAAGAAAACTTGCAAGGGGCTGTTCAAGATGGACATCCATTCTGCACACCACCACGGCCACATCATAGCTATGTGAATCTGATGACAATGACCACTGGTTTAGGCCAGAGCTGGGAAACCAGATGAGAGGAAAGGGATGGACTGAACAAAGAACCTTGGCCTTCTTCTGCATTAGCCCAAACCCAGACTTACTGTCACTCTGATCTAGAAAGAGATGGAACCCGCTAAGTCAGGGGTGGGCAAACTTTTTGGCCTGAGGGCCATATCGTGTTTCAGAAATTGTATGAAGGGCCAGTTAGGGGAGGCTGTCCCTCCCCAAACAGCCAGGTGTGGCCCAGCCCCCGACCCCTATCTGACCCCCACTGCTTCTTTCCCCCTGGCGGCCCCCCTGGGACTCCTGCCCAATCCACCCCCCTCCCCCAGCTCTCTGTCCCCTGACCGCCCCTGGACTCTCCCGCCCCTAACTGCCCCCATCCAATCCCCACTCCTTCCTGACTGCCCCCCCCAGGACCCCTGGCCCATCCAACCACCTCTTCTCCTGTCCACTGACTGCCCCCTGCTGCTGCATTCAACCCCCCCCTCCTTCCTGACTGCCCGGGACCCCTGCCCCATCCAACCACCCCTTCTCCCTGACCACCCCCCTCCACCCCAACTCCCCTGCCTTCTATCCCACCCCGCTCCTTGCCTCCTTACCATGCTGCCTGGAGCACCGGTGGCTGGCGGCGTGGCTGCACCAGGACAGACCGGGCTCCGCACCTGCGCTGCCCCAGGAGCTCGCCGCGGAGAGCATTGCGCCGCCTGCAGTGCAGTGAGCTGAGGCTGTGGGGGAGGGGGGGGCGGGGGCGAGCCTCCCGGGCCAGGAGCTCAGGGGCCGGGCAGGAGGGTCCCGCGGGCGGGCCGTAGTTTGCCCACCTCTGTGCTAAGTGCGCTTTTTCACTTCACTTGAATCTCTTTTTGTGCCTCGTGGTGTGTAAAGGTCTAACCTGTGAATTGGATTGGTGGGTGGTATGTTTGCTTTTCTGGCATCTGAAAAGCATGTGGGTGGAAAGGAGTGTCAAATTGGCCTAGCCAGTATTTGGCTGGATAAAGTGAAGTCAATTCTGCAAAATGGATGTCCGGCTGGGTCTTGTCTGGCTCACTTGAAAGAACCGCTGTCTGTGGAGCATGGGATGCTGGTTTCGCTCTCAGCTGTGGTAAGGTGCAGGATGTAGACACAGTGGGCCAAATTCAGAGGGGAGCCCAGTTGTTGCAACTTGCATCTTCTTCCATTCCACTTTCTATGCATGTTGCACTAACTTTTATAGCAATTAATACTTACATTCTGATAACACCTAGAAACCCCAATCAGGATCACAGTTGGATTGTTGCTGGGTGCTGTGCGCACACATAGAAAGAGGTAGTCTGTGCCCAGAATACTTAAATAGATCAAATGTAAGAAGGGGAAACAGAGGCTCAGCAAGGGGAAGTGACTTGCACAAGGGGATGCATCAGGTCAGTGGCAGAGATGAGCCTAGAACCCACCCAAGTTTCCTGGGTCTGGTCCTGGTCCTAATCTAGTGTCCTATCCCCTAGACCACATTGCCTCTGCAAAGGGCAATTCCAAACCCCAACTTTAACACTGAGTGGATTACATTCGGAAGCAATCTATGGTAGTGTAAATTGTGTTAATTTCCATTCTAAGGGACCAGGAGAAAAGAGTTCAGCATGAAAAGTAACTTGCAGGGGGATTTAAACATGTGCAAGTTAAAGTAAACTGCCCTCTGTTTTTAATGTACACCTTTTACCCCCAGCTTGTGGCGCATAAATTACGGCATCTTGTACTCCTCTGTCTTACGCCATTTTGTCACCCCATACAACGGTACTGGTACAATACTATACAGTAGTTAGGGGTCCATCCTGTTCCCATTGAAATCTGTAGGTCTTTTGACACTGAATATACCAGGAGCGGAATAAGTCCTTAATGCATAAGGACATTAGATGTTTGAAAAATGTGACTCATTGCAGTCATTATGAATGCACACAAACTCCCAGAACGCTATTCGAAAATAGGTAGCATAGAGTTTGCCATGGCTGGGTGGGTTGCTCTCTGTTCAGGACAAAAGATAAATGGCTAGAAGAGACCAGGTGTATGGAGAGAGAGAACCATCCAGTTGAACACTTTCACTCTATGCTGCCTGATTCTGCAGAATACATGGCACGTCCTTCAGCATGTCCTCCTCAGGAACCAGATGTTCTAATGTTAAAAATATATATAATGTCCTAATGGGGGAACTGATCATGTTTGAGATTTAATGAAATTAGAAGCAAAGGTCCAATCATCTGGTAAGAGAGGGTGTTTGTATTATAAATCAAGAGCCTGTAAAGAATTTTCATGTAGATGAACATGATTTGTTGGGGAAGAGTCAACATGGCTTTTATGAAGGGAAAACATGCCTCACCAATCTATGGAATTCTCTGAGGGAGTCAACAAATATGGACAAGGGTGATCAAAGGGATATAACATACTTGGACTTTCAGAAAGCCTTTGATAAGGTCCCCCACCAAAGCTCTTAAGCAAGGTAAGCTGTCATGGCATAAGAGGGAAGGTCCTCTCATGGATCAGTAATCCTTTAAAAGACAAGAAACAAGGGGTAGGAATAAATGGTCAGTTTTCAGAATGGAGAGAGATAAATAATGGGGTCTCCCAGGGATCTGTACTGGTACCTGTGCTGTTCGCCATTCATAAATGAACTGGAAAAGGGGGCAAACAGTGAGGTGGCAAAGTCTGCTGATGATACAAGATAGTTAAGTCCGATACAGACTGCGAAGAGTTACAAAGGGATTTTACAAAATTGGTGACTGGGCAACAAAATGGCAAATTAAATTCAATGTGGATAAATGCAAAGTGATGCACATTGGAAAACATAATCCCAACTATACATACAAAATAATGGGCTCTAAATTCACTGTTCTCACTCAAGAAAGAGATCATGGAGTCATTGTGGATTGTTCTCTGAGAACATCTGCTCAATCTGCAGTGGCAGTCAAAAAAGTGAGCAGACTGTTAGGAACCATTTGGAAAGGGATAGATAATAAGACAGAAAACATCATAATGCCTGTATATAAATCCATGATATGCCCACACTGAATACTGCATGCAGTTCTGGTTGCCCCATCTCAACAAATATATTAGAAATGGAAAAGGTACAGAGAAGGGCCACAAATTAAGGGTACGGATCAGCTTCCATATGAGGAGAGATTAAAAAGACCGTGATTGTGCTGCTCGGAAAAGAGACGCCTAAGGGGTGTGTGTGTGTGATAGTCTATAAAATCATGACTGGGATGGAGAAAGTGACTAGGGAAATGCAATTTACCCTTTCAAATAACTCCAGAACAAGGGGTCTCTACTGAAATTAATAGGCAGCAGGTTTAAAACAAACATAAGGAAGTACTATGTCACACAATGCACAGTCAATCTGTGGAACTCTTGCCAGGGGATGTTGTGAAGGCCAAAACTATAACTGGGTTCAAAAAAAGAATTAGATACGTTCATGGAGAACCGGTTCATCCATGGCTATTAGACAAGATGGTCAGGGACGCAACCCCAAGCTCTGGGTGTCCCTAAGCCTCTGAGTGGTGGAAGTTGGGATTGGACAACAATAGCCCTGCTCTGTTCGCTCCCTCTGAAGAGCCTGGCATTGGCCACTGTCGGAAGACAGGATACTGGGCTGGATGGACCATTGGCCTGACCCAGTATGGCTGGTCTTATGTTCTAACTGTTAGCTGCACGAGTTGCCAGCATTCGTTGTGGGAGCAGGTCATTCTGTGCTTGGCTTTAATAGTGGTGAAAAACTGAATTTTAAAAATATGCCTTGCATGAAAAATCAGAGGGGACACATGAGAAGAAAAGGTCACATCTCACACCTGTTGCCTGACCAAATTGTTTGTTTAATCAGCTCTCTTAATAAAGCAGCTTCCTCTCTTCAAGGCTGTGAACAAGCGTTAGCTGCTGCCTTCACTGGCCAATTCTCTGCGCTCCCAGCATATAGTGAGCTCACTGCTTTGGAAAGCCTTGGGCCTGAAAGGGACCGTATCAAAGCAGACTGAACGCTAAAGCACGTCAGCTTCCAGAATTTACCACCGCAATAAACTCAACAGCCAATAAATGGTGGTAAGAAAGTTAAAAGGGGCAGGCAATGGCTGCGTGTTCGGAAGGCGCGACTCCTAGTCTGCTCTGGGTAGCCCCGCAAACACTGTCCCATGTCAGACTGGCAGCTTGGCTTCTGCTGCTGAGGAGGAGAAGGAGGCCTTTTTACGGTAATTACATCATGAAACCTAGACAGTGGCGCATCCCCTGGCAGGCTAGCAAGAAGGACGAGGTGAGTCACATACAATCTCAATGACCTTCCCCTCTAAAGTGATCCTAAAGCTCCTGTCTGGGGCTCCCAGGAGTTTGAAGCGGTGAAATTGTTAACTCAGTGGGGGAGGTATTGTGCCCAAAGCAATTAGAGGATGAAGCATCTAGACCGGCACACCAGATCAGAGCATCTGGAGAGGCCTGCAGCTGGCCATTAGCCAAGATGGGCAGGGATGGTGTCCCTAGCCTCTGTTTGCCAGAAGCTGGGAATGGGCGATGGGATGGATCACTTGATGATTCCCTGCTCTGTTCATTCCCTCTGGGGCACCTGGCACTGGCCACTTTCGGAAGACAGGATACTGGGCTAAAGGGATGTTTGGTCTGACCCAGTCTGGCCGTTCTTATGTTCAGCTGGCAGACAGCTCCTTGGCATATAAAACCAGCTCCAGGGCCAGGGAGCTACTCCTGGCTCTTTGCTGGCTGGAGACCAACAGACAGGGATCAGCAGATGATCAGGGCCCTGCTGCCAAATCCACTTCTCATTCCCCCGGCCCCAAAATGCCAGAGAGATCAAGAATATTGCATCTGTACAAAGATGTGGCTTGAGATGTACTGGGGCTTTAGACATACAGCTCCTACTGATTTTAACAGGATCTGTGTGGCTAAATCCCCTAGCTGGCTTTGACAGTCTCAGCTGTGAGATCTCTAAACCCTGTCCCTGTTTTACAGGTAGCATTTCAGTGACCCAGTGAAACAGGAGACAGCTAAGACTCACTTGGCCCCTCTGTCCCATTCAGAGATCCATGCTGGGGTTTTATGAACGCTATGGGGGTCCGGGCTAAACTAACTCATGTTCTCTTCAATTTGACCATTTGTTAGGATGGTTGTTTGATAAGACACCAGGGACCAAATTCAAGCCTGTTTAAACTCCATTGACTTCACTGAAGTTGCATCAGGAATTTGGCCCAAAGTCAATACGAGATTGAGCTGTTCTTTTACTAACTTCTTTACAAGTAAAAAGCTTTTGTCTTTCTCTTTTGCTGGTGGGTCAGAATATTAGTAAGAACCAATTGAGCCATACAAGCACTGACTGGGAATAAACCATTCAATTGTAGAACCACAGGGTTAGAAGGGACCGCAAGGGTCACCTAGTCTAACCCCCTGCCAAGATGCAGGATTTGTTGTGTCTAAACCATCCCAGACAGAGGGCTCCAGCCTCCTTTTGAAAACCTCCAGTGCAGGAGCTTCCACAGCCTCCCGAGGCGTCTGTCCCATTGTCCTACTGTTCTTACCGTTAGGAAGCTTTTCCTGAGATTTAATCTCAATCTGCTCTGCTGCAGTTGGAACCAACTGCCTCTTGTCCTGCCCTCTGTGGCAAGAGAGAACAACTTTTCTCCATCTTTTTTATGGTAGCATTTCAAGTATCTGAAGACTGCTGTCCTATCCCAGTCTTATCTCCTCATTTCCAAACTAAACATACCCAGTTCCTTCAGCCTTTGCTCATATGTCTTGCATTCCATTCCTTTGATCATCTTTGTCACTTGCCTCTGGCTCCTTTCCAGTTTCTTCACATCTGTTCTATACAGCAGTGACCAAAATTGGACACAGTCCTACAGCTGAGGCCTAACCAGTGCCCAGTAGAGAGGTACTATCGCCTCCTGTGACTTGCATGCTATGCCTCTGTTAATAAAACCCAAAATAACATTTAAACATTTTTTTTGCAACATCGCATTTGAAAGTAAAAAAACTAAGCAGGATTTGCACTTACTGGGCAAGCAGTTTAGATGGTGTAAATTGGGCTGGCTTCGTTGAAGTCAATGGAGCTATACTGCCTTACACCACTTCTGACTAGGGTGACCAGATGTCCTGATTTTATAGGGACAGTCCCGATTTTTGGGACTTTTTCTTATAGCGGCTCCTATTACTCCCCCATCCCCAGTCCTGATTTTTCACATTTGCTGTCTGGTCACCCTACTTCTGACTCTTTTCCTCCAGTCCATCATTAGACTTCTGCAGACTCCCAAAGAATAAAGAGCTTGCTACAGTGAGAGTGATGGCCCAGGTTCCTGGTGTAGGTCTAGCCTGATGCAGATAACAATGGTAGTGTGTTGTTGTTTTTTTCCCTCGCTTGTCTCAAAATGTAACCAGGAGTCCTAATAAAAGCCTACTTGGCCTATTCTTAAGCAGCCAGGGACCTGAGGCTTAACATGCTGCTCACTTATGCTTACTCAAGCATAATGACAATGTCACTCAGTGGTATATTGTTCAGAATCCAAGCACAGCCATTCATTCTTTGCTGCTAACTTTGTCTGTCATTCATCAGTGATAAGCCTTTCATTTGGGCTCCCTGCTGGTTTTCATGAATTCTGAATTGGTTACAGAAAATAAACAGATTCTTCTGCTGCAAAACGTGTAGATTCCTGGCATTATACGTGGTTAAAGGAAAAAGAGCCAAATTCTGTCTCGGTGTAAACCTGAGTAAGCCCATTGGGGCTGGAGAAACTGCACTGGGTGGAAATGAGGACAGAATTTGGTCATAACAGTAAAATTTCATGCTATATTTAGCTTTGATTTGTGTGTTAAATTAGCATGGTACTCCTGGCATACACGCTACCTGAATCAATTCCCTTATGGTGTAGACTGCAGAGGTCGGATGCTTTCACCATTGTGTCCTAGGTTCAATTCCCGGTCAGGGAATGTTTACCTTTCTGCAAATGTGCTTTTGGTGGACAAATAGGACAGTGACTGGTACAATATGGAGAGATGACCTGTCTCCATGGAATTTGGAATTATCCTTTACATTGCTGTAGTGCCCGGGGAACCATTCAAGGATCAGGCAAGGGTGTTGCCCTACAGAGGTTACAGTCTAAGTTTATTGCAAGACACAACAGGGGGAGGACAAGGTAACCGTGAAAGGAGCAAGTTATCAGCTGTGCCAAAGCAGGAACTATAGAGAAAACTCCGAATCCTGGCAAGAGAACTTTGGCTGAATATGCGAAAATCACAGTTCAGCACCATTGGGATGCTGCATTGTAGGGTCATTTCAGAACTTTCCTTTATCTTTAAAGGGAAGTCATTAATACTGCAGACGTGTAACATAACAGGGGCTTCAGAGAGACAGTGCAGCCACTTGATACTGGGTCTCGCTCTGCAGAAACATAAGTAATCTTTGTAAATATCTGCAATCTTCCTGAAACATTCTCCAGACTCTGTCTGTTTTGAGTCTGCCCCCATTGGTCTAGCCTAGCTTGAAGCACTTCACTGCAGCTCATTGCATGTTAGGGGTAGGGTAGCAGTTGAAGGGTAGCAGCTGAAGAACACAGTAGACAGCATGTGGGAGCTGTGCCTGGGGGATAAGGTCCAAGGCAGAGGTTGTTTGCAGGCTCCCTGATGTACTGGAATTGCTTGCCCATCCTGGGATTTACTCAGTGCATATATGCCACTAACTGCTTATTGGCAACAGACCCTGAAAAGCCAGCAATGCACAATGCCAGAATTCTTGTCCCAATAGCTCTGAGGCAATCAGTAAAATCTTTGCCCCGATACTTCTCCCTGGCTGATCATTTTCATTGGGGAAATTCCCACTAGCTGGTTGGCAGTCACTAAAACTGTGTGAAGTTCTGTTAATTGACAGATGAGTTCATACCTATCAATCTCAATGGGTTGTACCTCAACCCATAACAAGGTTTCACTTGGATGATAACAAATGATAGTGCTCTGCACCTGTGCAAAAGGGGTGGAAGAACCTTCTATGGAATTGTTGCATAGCAAATAGCAGCCGCAGGGGTTGCTAAAGAAAGGAAGATTGGAAGAGGTAGAGTTCTTGGTTTTGTTTTTTCAGCTCCCCATCCCCAACCTGCAGCGGCATAATAAGGATACTGACAGTTTACAGAAAATCAGATTCATTTGCTAGGGGATCTGCTAGGAAGTTTAACTGGTGGAGCCAACTGGGGGAGAGAACTGCAATGGAGCAGTCGATGGGAAGCTATGGCATTAAATTCTTTTCACAACCCAGCCCAGGCCAGTGCTTGTAGCTGCCAAATAGAGGGGTAGGCTTTTGCAAAATGCATAGCAAACAACCCAAAAAACCAAAAATGTCTAGTTTAATATGCCATGAGTGCAGGGGGCAGCACTAGATGACCTCTCGAGGTCCCTTTCAGTCCTACGAGTCTATGATTCTACATCTTGTAGCCAGCATAAGACGTGTGCCTGTCATCACCCTGATTATCCAACGTGGGTGTTGTATCTGGAGCTCATCAGCATTTTGGCCCAAAAATGGGGAGTGGGTGGGAAATAACAAACTCATGAATTTTTTTTAACCCTCTCTAGTTGTATCGTATCTCGTGTTCCTGTCCGTCATACGTCCTTGTCTCTCCAGGCTTTCTGCTCTTTGGGGGATGGGCCATGACTTCCTATGTGCTGTGGAAAGTGCCTCGTGTATTTGGGGCACAATGAACATTTCCAAAATCTATTTAAATGACTCACCCCCAAAAGGGGCTAACATCCTAACAAGTACTAGTCAGAATAGCTTGCCCCGTTCTGTTTCTCAGCCACCCACTAGTACAGGATTTATAGCAATGTCTTTAAATTAAAAGCTTTATACACACACACGCTTTCCCTCAGGGGTATAATTTAGTATAAGTTTTGCATAATGTTGGAAGCATAAAATATTCCATATCCATTTTTTGTCTATATTGAAGGACATGAGATGTCTTTTAAAGGGGGGGAGGCAGTGGACCAGAATCTCAGTTGGTGTAAGCCAGTATAGCTCTGTTGACTTCACTGGGTCTCTGCTAATTTACATCAGCGGAGGATCTGGCCCAGTGTGTGGTGAATTTTTGCAAAGAAGGCTTTTTAATCCCTTGCATTCGGACTGTCTGCTGCGATCGGTGGGCTGAAATCCAGTGGGGGGGGGGGGGGAGGGGGCAGCACGGCCAAATCAAAGAGCTGGCCCGATCCTACAACCTTCATGAATACAAAGCAATCGTCTTTTCTAAAACGCAGAAGAGACATTCAATCAGCTTAACCTGCTGCCACGCAATGATAGAAAGTTAATGGTCTCAGGGAAGATTTATACAGGTGCATTGTGGGAATCATTATGGTGCTATGGAGCAGATTTTATTTGACTCTCCTTACTCCTCTCCTACCCCTGCCCTGGGTTCATTCTGCATAATGTTTCTGTCATTAGTAATATGCATGATCAACACTCAATGGTCTCTAAGGGCTAGGGGGAATAAAGGAGATTCAAACGTTTTGTCTTTCCCGGGCATTTTGCACAGCAGCTTGTAAATGTCACCATCGAGCGAAGGTTTCCTTGGTGTGGTGGTAATGGCAGATGGAAATGACTTTGACCCTTTGCTGGGAGAACAGCTTGGTCAAAGGCCAGCACTTCTCCTGTCCCTGCATCCATCTGCAAAGAACCACAAGAGGCTCTGTGCACACAAGGGTTCCTAGGCCAATGGACAGCTTTCCTTTGGTGACTCCCTGCACATTTTTCAATACGTTCAGCATGTACAAAATGTTTGCTCAGCCAAGACCCCCTTTTCAAGGGTCCCTCGTAAGTCATTGCACTTGATAAACTAAAGATAAATGTGCCACTTATTGAAATGCTCTGGAGCCTGCTGGACTTTGATCATGCAGTCTGCCTGAAGAGCTTTTTATTCTCCTGTTTGTTTAATGCGTCAGTGGGGAGGGTCCTGCTGCCTCCCGTCACCACAATCAAAGCCTCAGTCTAATCTCCCTGGAGGTCTGTTTCTGACTTGCAAGAAAAATGGCTGTCGTGCAAGCCAAGGGGAGGAATGAAACTCCTCCTTCTCCTTCTGCAGGAACATGCATTCAGGACATCATGCCTGACCTGGCTGAGTCAGATGATGATTTGTGAGGTCAAAATTGTGACTTGACAGCTTTCCATCAGGATGGAGAGACTACAGTATGGAGGCCCCTATAATATCATGTCAAGGGGACTTATTTTTCTGAGAGAAGGAAGATTATTTTTGCATATCTTGGTGCCTCCATTCTATTCTTTTTGAAATCCATTAGAATATGGACGGGTCGCACAAAGTCCTCTTCATTGGTCAGCCCATCTTTTTGTCATTAAGGCCTCCAAATCAGGAAAGCACATGCTAAGTTAGATAGCATGAATCTTTCAATCCAGAAGAAGTTGCAGTTACTTACAGAGACCTTCCTTTCTCAGACCTTACTCTGGAAGGTAATGTTCTAGGTGGAGCAGGTGCTCTGAAGATACTGGATGACACAGCTCAGTAACTACTTAGAGGACAGGCCTCTTGAAGAAGCTGTCTGAGTGTTTCAAGCATGTGCACCTCCTCAAAAAGGGCCCATCAGGAGAAGAAGCTGCAGGAGAGAGAATCACTTAAGGAAAAATAATTATGAAAGATGTGGACAAAGCAAAAGGGAATACTCTCAAATGTTTGACTTGCCAATCAGCCCGGTTTCCCATAGGTGAATGGGGCGGGGGGGAGGGGGGTGACTCACCCACTGGTCAGTGTGTGTCACCGGTCCCCCTCAGTGCCCGATCCATAGAGGATATGAATCTGTTACAGCTGCCAGCTATAGCACGTTAGCAGTCCGAGCTGCTCCTAGCTTGGGAGGTTCCTGGCTCAGTCCCGAGTGTGTCTGCCAAGATGGTGTCCATCACATATGCATGCATGCCTGGGGGAGAGAGGGAGAAAGTGTAGATTGGAACCTATGGAAGAGTTGAGGCTTATGGGGATAAGAAAGGAGGGCCAAATCAAAATCCCAGCACTTGATCTGCAGTTTGCCACTGGTCTCTGTATTTTAATGGGCTGAACCAAATACTCTGAATGTGAATTACCCTGAGTTTTGGAGTGTTTGAACCCTGGATCATGGTTGTTGCAGTTTGAGCCCCTTCCAATTGGAATCATTCATGTATCGCAGGTGAGGACTATGTTGCTATGGTTTAGGTTTGTTGTGATGGGGTGTTGGCATTTTCCTTTCCAAAGTGGGCTGGATTGGCAAATAAATGGGACCTACTTGAAAAGCAATATACCCTTTTGCTTTGCCTATGTCTTTCAAAATTGTATTTCTCTTTGGTAATTCATTCTCAACTGCAACCAAGTATTAATGCCATGGGAGACTTACTTCCCCCTGAAAATGACTCAAAATATCAAATACAGGCTCCGTAGCCACGTGCGGCTCTTCAGAGGTTAATATAAAAAGAAAAGGAGTACTTGTGGCACCTTAGAGACTAACCAATTTATTTGAGCATAAGCTTTCGTGAGCTACAGCTCACTTCATCGGATGCATCTGTAGCTCACGAAAGCTTATGCTCAAATAAATTGGTTAGTCTCTAAGGTGCCACAAGTACTCCTTTTCTTTTTGCGAATACAGACTACCACGGCTGTTACTCTGAAACCAGAGGTTAATATGTGGCTCCTTGTATAGGCACCGACTCCGGGGCTGGAGCTACAAGTGCCAACTTTCCAATGTGCCGCGGGGCGGGAGGTGCTGAGGGGGGGGAGCTGATGGGGAGCTGTTGACGTAATATTGTGGCTCTTTGGCAATGTACATTGGTAAATTCTGGCTCCTTCTCAGGCTCAAGTTGGCTACCCCTGAGCAAATAAATTCAGATGGAGTCTTCAGTTTTCAACCTCTCCATTCTCTCTGTGTATGTATTAACCCACGTTCCCCCACTATCTTTTCTTAGCTGTGCGCCCACAACCCACTTCTGCAGCTCCTGGGCAGTATCTACTGCATTTCAGTGCAGAGTGGAGCCTCGTGGTCTGATGTTCAGAGCAACAGGCATGAAGTCAGTGAGAGCTGTGGGTACTCATCAGCTTTGAAAATCTTGCCACCAGTTCTTTGAACAGAAACCGAATGGGATTTAAATTCTTTCGCTAAGGATTTTCCTAGAGCTGGCTGAAATCTTTCACACAATGTATTTTTATCCAAAAATGGGTCTTTTTTTTTTTATCTAAAACAAATCTTTTCATGGAAAAAATGTGGACATTATTGAGATTATATTTCCATTACATTATTATTATGTATTTGTATTATCTCATGTAGGAGCCACCATCATGGACCAGGACCCATTGTGCTAGGCACTGTAGAGACACACAAAAAGACAGCACGTTTGAATCAATAATTTTACTGAAATAACTTTCCAACTCATCCTTGAACTGAGAAAGCTGACTTTCTGTTTAACACGTTTTGTCCCGTTGAAATTTTTAATAGTGTATTGTGAAAAGCAGAAGCGGGAGCCATTCTGACCCCTAGAAAGTAGAAACAACCTCAGAAATTCTTGCAAAATTAAACCAGCTCTAGCTATTCGTGGCACAGATTTCTGCCAGGAAGGAGTTCCGCAGCTGAAGGTGCGCAGCAGCCCAACACGTATCTCCAACAGACTCCAAGTTTTAGATTAAATGGTAAAGAGCAAGATGGTAAGGGACGTCCTGGGACATAATTACACAATAAGATGTACGAGGCCAAAACCTCACAGCATTTTAAAATACAACCCAGGCTTTTAATCATATACTCCGACTCCAAAAAACCTCACATCCAGATTATGATTCGGATAATCTGCTAAAATGCCGTGGAGTAAGTGAGGGCTCTAGAGACTTGATGCTCTTCTCAGGTTTAACTCCATCTACTCTAATGGAATGACTCCTTCAGCACAACAATGCGAGGGGACATTGGGTCCTTCGCTGGGAGTGCATCTCATGAACTTTCTATTGCTCTGGTAAACAATAGAGATAGTCGGAGACTTTCTGATGTAATATTTCCTGTCAGAAAATAATAATTTGTGGTAAAATTGCTGGGGTTTTTTTAGTGGAATTTTGTTTAGGAGAAAAAAAATGGAACAGAGCATTCTGATAACGTGGTCATCTTTGGGAACGGAGAGGAGTTGTTTTGTTTTCTCCATTTTAGACTGCTAGAAGTTGAGACTGGACGATGGAATGGATTGCTCAATAATTGCCCTGTTCTGTTCAATACCTCTAAAGCATCTGGCACCAGCCACTGTTGGAAGACAGGATACTGGGCTAGATTGACCCAGTATGGCCCGTCTTATGAAATGATCGTTAACATTTTCAAAAATTATATAATGTTTTTTCATGTTGAAATCAGAATAAAACACTTTGATTAACCTGAATCCATCAAAAAAACCCAAAAAACTCCATTGTGTGGTTTCAGAGTAGCAGCCGTGCTAGTCTGTATTCGCAAAAATAAAGGAGGACTTGTGGCACCTTAGAGCCGATGAAGTGAGCTGTAGCTCACGAAAGCTTATGCTCAAATAAATTGGTTAGTCTCTAAGGTGCCACAAGTACTCCTTTTCCATTGTGTGGGAAATTTTGGAACTTTTTTTGCTTTCCATGTCAGGATGGGAAATTCTAAACCATGGAATTTCCTGCAAAACAGAAAATCTGCCCAAGTCTAATGAGTAATGCCTTGCAGTCTTCCAGAGGGGATTGCATAAGCCATGGACAGCAGTCCTCCTCATGAGACCAGATCTCCCACACAGAGTCCCTAGTAATGGCTAACCCCATTACATCTCCCCTCTTGTGAGTGATGCTTTCTCAGTGTTTTTCATTTTGTGCTGAGTTTGGTTCCAGTTGAATAGCCTTTATAGCTGTGGGTTGGCAAGATGATGCAAATAACAGCAGGAGAAATGTGTGGAAATTTGTAATGACAAGGGTGTGGTGTAACAAATTGAAAGGACGCCCCCAGTACTGAGCACTGAGCCAGAGGGCCAGATTCGGATCTCTTGTTATGCTGGATCAGATCTGGAATAACTTCATCAATGTGGATGGAGTTACTGCTGATTTTGCTCCAGTGTCAGGGCGATCAGCAACTGGCCCAGAATATTGTACTGGGCTGGCTGTTTGGCCAAACTTACAGGAAGATTAAGTATTAAAGAAAAAAAAAAGCAAGCACAGTTACTTCACGTTCTCAGTTTTCCAAAAACAACAACAGAACCAAACCCACTCTCGTTTTGTCCATAGCAGCTTGTCTATCGCTGGAGCAGGCCGGGAGTGAGGCCTGGAATGGAAAACCCTGCCCAGTGCACAGAGGGAATCCAGACACAGCTGTGTGGTCAACGCACTCCCCACCCCAGCACACAACATTCTGGTCCCATGGACGCAGACAGGAAAACTCACCATGCCCAGATGATGAAGCTCCCTGCAGGAAACTGCTGCAGGGTTTAAAGCTGTTGGAAGCCTCTTGGATTTGGTTCCCCCCTACACACACTTTTTCTTTTCTTTTTTGTCATCCTAGTTTTGGGCACTCTTAAAGTAACCAACAAGCTGGAGCCTGGGGTGGAGGGACAGGGCTTCCTTCCAACCCAGCCTCTTAGGCACACAGGACCACGAAACAAAGCATCTGAGGGGAGTTATGCTAGCATAAAACTGGGGTAAACGTGTTGGGGAAACCAAGCCCAAAGCCTTCCACAGCCCTAGATTTCTCACCCCCGAAGTGCTAGTAGATGACTTAGATCAGAGGTCCCCAAACTGTGGCGTGCACCTCCCTAGGGGGGCATGGGGGAATGGTTGGGGGGTGCACAGCGGGACCCGGGCCAGCTCCCACAGGAGGTGGGAAGGAGCGCTACCCAGCCCCGCTCCGCCCCCAGCCCAGCTCGGCCACCCCAGCCGCAGCTCCACTCCGCCCCCAGCCCAGCTCTGGCTGCAGCTCTGCTCCACTCCATCCCCTGCTCCACCCCCAGCCCAACTCTGCCCTCATTCCCTCTCTGCCCCCAGGCCAGCTCCACCTCTAGCCCCAGTTCTGCCCCCATCTCTGCCTTCAGCCCAAGTGTCTCTGCTGAGCCAACTGTGCAATAACAGAGGGGGAGCATGAACAGACTCTGTCACTGGAAGGGGGGGGGCGAAACAGGAAAAGTTTGGGCGCCACTAACTTAGATCCTATTTTTCCATCCAGGGCTGCAGATTTGATGCTTATAATTGGAAACAAAGTAAGCAAGAGCACTATAGCCTAGACCCATGTTTCTCAAACTGGGTCTTGGGGGTCCATGAAGGTACTCCAGGGGGTCAGCTAGCCCCGTTGATCAACTCCTTCCCCTCCCTCCCAGTGCCTCCTGCCTCCGGGGAACAGCTGTTCAAAGGCATGCAGGAGATGCTGGGAGGGAGGGGGAGAAGCGGGGACAGGGCGTGCTCAGGGGAGGGGACGGAATCATGTCCGGGGCCACTGGCCCCATTGATCAACTCCTCTCACTCCCTCCAAGCGCCTCCTGCACGCTGGGGAACAGCTGTTCAGCAGCATGCAGGAGGTACTGGGAGGGAGGAGGAGGAGCGGGGATGGGGCGCGCTCGGGGGAGGAGGCAGAAAGGGGCAGGGGTGGAGTGGGGGCTGGAAGAGATGGGGTGGGGCCTGGGGCAGAGTGGAAGGGCTTGGGGGTCCACGGAAATTTTTAAAATCAAAATGGGGGTCCTCAGGTTGCTAAAGTTTGAGAACCGCTGGTCTAGATCAACTAACTGCCAAAGTGGTTTTAGCCAGGATATGGTCCTGTAAGGAAAAAAACTCAGCCAATACTACAAGGAGATGTTCGTTGGAACAGAAAGGTGGCAAATTCCAAACCAATAGAAGGAAATACTTTTTTCACTCCGTGCATAATTAGATTGTATATAATTGCCACAGGACACTGCTGAAGTCAAGAGTTTAGTAAAATCCAAAGAGGGATTAGACTTTTAAATGGATAACAAGACTAGAGTTGTTCTAATTAACATCAAAGAGCAAAAAATGTTGGAAGGGAAATAGTCACTCCTGCCTCAAGGTTTAAACCAATCTCTAACTATTAGGGATTAGGATGAGACCTTTACAGGGGCAGACATTCCCACATCTGCTATTGTGGAGTTTCTTGCACCTTTCTCTGAAGCACCAGGTGCTGGCTGCTGTTGGGGACTGGAGACTAGATTAGATTGACCACAGGTTTGATGCAGTCTAGCAATTCCTGTCTTCCTATGTGGGCCTGCTTGCATTAGCAGCTCAGTTCAGTGAGACTTGTTTGGCGTGATGGGTTATATGAGATCTGCCAGCATATGGAAAATGGGACTGGTATTGTGCCTTCTTTTACAATCAGTCTGTTACCTTCCTAGACTTCAGGGATTCGCCTGTTTTCCTCCACTGGCTCTGAAATGCTGACTCTGTTATAGTTTTTCCCTGTAAAAGGGTCATGGCTTTCAGCAGGGCTGTTAAAGAACTACACCCTGAAGTCCTGTTCTCGTGATGTAAAGTATTTCTTTTGATTAGATTCAAGTTTGCTGCCTTTGGATAAAATCAGTTTTTATCCCCTTGCAACTCACCTTCTCTAAGCTATTCCTTAGTTTGTGTTCCCTAGAGTATGGTCTCTCGTAACTTCTTTGTCCCTGAACAGTCTATAACCCAGTGTGGTGTGTGTTTCATCATATAGTGCAATGGAGAAATAAGATGGTTTTCCCAACCAGACTATACACTAAAATATTTGCTCTTTCCTATGGTTGAAATATTGACAATCGTGGCCCTATTCAATTGTTCAAGTAAAGTTGTTACATCTCCGAGGCTCTCAACCCAACCTGAGGAGACCTTATTCCAATTCTCTCTGATCAGCAGCTGAAATAATACTGTTCCTCTTGCCAACCCATTTATTTTTAAACTAATTAAGGGCCTTAATTATTCACCATTCCTGCATTCACTCATGAAGGACGGCCACATCGGCAGCATACTTAATATTCAGAGCTACTTACTTCCAACAAATGTGGGCATTCTCAAACAGGTTTGTAAATGCAAATGGAGAGCTAGAGGGGTAATTTGTAATAAATAACTCTTTAGAATCCAGTGAGATGGTTCTTGGCTTTTTCCCCACTTCTTTTCTTCAGTTGGCTGCAAACAGATGCTGCTTTTCTCAGCTGTATCAATTATCTGATATGATCTGCCAGACAATTTCTGTGACTATCTCTTGGTCTGCAGATTGTTCAGGAACGGTTAGTGACTATTCGATATTTGAGAGTCAAGCTGCTTTGAACGGACATGTAAGCCTCGCTTTTCAAAAGTGGCTAGTCACTTTTAGCTGCTCGTAAAGGGGCCTTGCTTTCAGAAATTGCCAAGCCACCCGCTGTAAGGGATTGGGGCATAGGTGGCCTGGCCTAGAAGTCATAGCTGGGCTGGTGTCACCAAGTGAAGGACAGGCATGAGGTGGTAAGTCAGTGAGCAAAGATCAGAGTAATCACTAAAGCCAGAATCAATAGGCGAGATCCAGCGTCGGAGTCAGGCTAGGCTCAGAGACTGGAGATCAAGGGATGTGAAGTCTGGAGTCACAGCAAGCCAGAAGTGTATGAGACTGCCCAGACAACTTCCTGGGGTACCATCCAGGCTAAGTAGTGAGCATGGGCCAACCAGAAGACCACAGGGTGCTCTCACACTGGACCCTTGGGCGGCACTTCCTGCAGCACCTAATAATTCCCAGTGCTCTTAGGATGTGGCTCTGCATGTCCTCCTAGAGGTGACGTGGGTTCTAGTCCCGTGGAGCCTTACATCACCACCCCCTGCAGGGGTGCCCTTCCTCTGGGCTGCTGCCGGGCCTGGTTGTTCAGATGGGCTTGGTGAAATCTTCTTAACAGGTCAGGGGCATGGACATGGGTAATATGGGTAGCAGGAATACTCTTCAGGACCGCAGCCCTGCCAATCCATGAGGTAGTACAGTCTCCCCCTCTGCAGTTTAGAGCCGAGGACAGCGTGCAATATATATTCCTCATGCACTTGAACCTGGACTGATGGGCGTGGCGGTTGGAGACGGCTCGGGAAAGGGGTCTTCCATGTAAGGCTTCAAGAGGGATACATGGAAAACAGGGTTTGTCTTAAGGGACTGAGGGAGCTGCAATTTGAAAGTGATGGGGTTGATTTGCTGACAAATCCAGATGAACATCCAAGGAACTGGAGGTCTTCCTTGTGGGATAGCCTGTTCATACAGAAGTGTTTTGCTGCAAACCAGGCCTCTTGGCCCACTGTGACAGCTGGGCCTTCCTGGCATTGGTGGTCCATGTACCACTTGTAGTCTTTTTTTTGCATCTTTGAGGTGGTCCTTAAGCTCCTGGGTATGATGAATCCATTGGATCCAGTCTCTGGCTGCTGGCTTTGGGGAGGCTGCTGGCAAGGCTCGGTGGACCTCGTAATTTGCAAAAAAGTGACTCTGTCCAGTGGAGGCATGGTTGATGGTGTTGTATGAGAACTCTGCATAAAGCAGGAGGGACAAAACACCTTAAGTATTGTTCTAGTATGTGATTCACTCTCTCTGTCTGCTCATCTGTCTGGAGGTGGTATGCAGAGGAGATAAAAGAGCAAACATTCAGTAACTGGAGTGTTTCACACAAAAAGCATTAGACAGGCCTCGGTCCAAAGTGCTATGGTTCAGAAGCCTATGAAGACCGACAACATGCACCACCAGGAGTTGAGCCACTGTTTCAGCAGAAGGTAGGTAGTCATAGGGGATGAAGTGTGCCATTTTGGCCAGTTGGTCTACAACAGTTAAGATCACAGAGTGGCTGTCAGAGTTGGGGAGTTCTACTGTGAAATCCAAGCTGATCAAGGTCCAGGGTCTAGGTGGGGCCTCCAGGGGTACTAGATTGCCAAGGAGCGTCCTGGTGCACATACACAGGTCACAAGTCAACTTAGTCCTGGACTTCAGCTGGCATATAGGGCTACCAAAAAAACAGGAGACCACACAGAAAATCTTAAGGTGGCCAAAATGGCCCTCCAATGGAATGTCACAACAGAGCTGAAGCATTTCTATCTGCGGGCTCCCCAGTGGAATTTGTGTGTGCCCATTGAGGTTTGTGACTCTGTCCTGACTGGAGCATTGCATTGGGTTCTGGTTCTCATTTGCTCGGCTGTTTCATCACCTCCTGGACTACTGGGCCACACTGTGGGGTGGATTGGATTTGATCAGGCAGGGCTTGGTGCATTGTGGCAACGTTTTAGGAGACTGGGTGGTTCTTCGTTAGATTCTTCGCCCTCTTGGTAGTATTCCTCTTTTTGATAAGGCATCAGCTTTCCTTTCCTGATTCCCAGTTGATAGGTGATGAGGACGTTGTACTGCGAGAAGAATAATGCCCACCTGTGCTGGGTTTTCAAGGCTTGAGGCTCGTGCAGATATTCCAGGTTCTTATGGTCAGAAAAGACATGCACTGGGTGTCTAGTTCTCCCGAGGTGATGGTGCCACTCTTTGAAGGCTGGTTTAATCACAAGCAGCTCTTTATCTAATATCTCACAATTCCATTCTCCAGGGGTGAGTTTTTGGCAGTAGTATGCTCATGGGTGATTTGTAGGGCTTGGGCAGCTTTAGCATCTATGACATTATCCGCAGCCCCTGAATCCATTAGGGCCCTCTCTGGGGGAATTGGCTTACATGACTATATGTGTACTTGTAAGTGTGGGGAGGGCCCAGGTGTCCTGGATCATGTTTCCCTCAAGGGCTATGGGGTTGTTCCAGAGCCCTGGAGGTACCCAGGCTGGCCCCCCACATGTCCTGGGCTCATTCATTTCCTGATTCTTTGCTGGTTGAGGTCTGTGATGGGCAAGAGGCGAGGCATATCATGGTGCTTCTCAATAAAAGCATAAGTTATTGAACAGTCACCGTTCCTTCTCTTCCAGGGTCAAGCATCGGTGGGCCAGATCAACCTGCATTGGTCTGTGGTTGGGCCCTAGGATTTTCAGCATGGAGTGTGGGCAAGGTACTGGTATGGTTACCTTCTTCTCCTCCTTTTGCTCACGTAACTGGTTGTCAATATGGAGAGAGAAGTCCATAAAAGCATCCAAGCTGTCTAGGGTCTCAACGAAGGCTAGCTCGTCCTTTACCTCCTTGTTAAATCCACACCAAAATTGGTGCAATTGGGCCACCTCATTCCACTAAATGTCAACCATGAGTTGCCGGAACTGGGCGGAGTACGAGTCAGCTGGTCCTCACCCTTCCTTTGTGGTGCGGCTTTCACTGAGCATCCTCAAAAATTGCAGAAAATGCTCACAGGAAAGTATTCTAGTCGGTTAACACAGGGCTGTCCTGCTCTAGCAGGGGTAAGGCCTGCTTCTCCAGCTAGCAAACTGATCCCACTCTGCCCTGGTTGGTGGGAGACATTCGAGGGCGGAGCACGAACAGGAGACCACATTGGTTCAGGAACCCCCTGAACTTCTGTCAGTTCCCATCAAAACTTTCAGGCAGCAGTAACTTGGAATCCTGTTTGGAAGGCAGTGGCCCAGCCGGTGCCTGGAGCACGGCCCCCTCTTCCAGGGCGTGTGCTAGCTGCTCACAGAGTGTCTCACTTTTTGCTAGGAGAGCTGCACCACCTGGGGCTGCAGCAAATAGTTCTCTGTTTGGAGCTGAGTGACCTTCTCCTGCAGAGCCGGTACCCAGCGGGGTCCGGTGGGTGGTGATAGACCCGCCCCTTCCAGATCCCTGTTCAGGGGCTTCCACGTAGGGGGTTGAAAATGGTCTGGGCAAACTGTAAGGGATGGGGGCATCGGTCATCTGGCCTAGTGGTCACAGCTGGCCTGCTGTCTCCAAGTCAAGGATGGTCACAAGGTGGTAGTCAAGAACGAGGGTCAGAGGCAGGCTGGGGTCAGAAGTAGTACCAGGCTGGAATCAGGAGGTCAGAGGCAGGCTGGGGTCAGAGACTGGAGATAAGCAAACGAGATAAGGTGTGGAGTCGCAGAAGGCCAGAAGTCTGTGTGGTTGCCCTGACAACTTCCTGGGGCACACACAGGGCTAAATAGTGAGCCTAGGCCAATCAGAAGGCTGCAGGGTGCTGTTGCACTAGATCCTTTCGGTGGCACTTCCTGCAGTGCCATGGTGCTGCTTGGACGTGGCTCTGCATGGCGGCGATGTGGGAACGTCAGGTGCCCCAGGCTCCACAGAGCTTCGTTCTAGTTCTGCGGGTCCTTACACTGGCCTTCTGAAAAACAGGTTCCTTTAAGCTGCTTCAGGTCGGGCCCTGAAAATTGAGACCCCCAAAATCACGTCTAGACTAGACGCCATAAATCGATCCCCGCTGGATTGATCGCTGCCCACCGATCCAGCGGGTAGTGTAGACATACCCTTTAAAAGACAAGTGGAGCAACGTAAGGCATGTGAAGGGTACTTGGAGTATGGGGACGAGTGCATTTCTTAGCACCTCTAAATCAATACTTCAAATAGACTAGAATAAAAATGTCTTTTTAAAAATGTGAGTGAGCTCTGTGCTGTTAACCAGAAGGGACTAATCTAGCTTTCTCAGGCACCTCTCAGTGCCTATCAAAGCAGACCTGCTGTTTATCCCGAGAGGTCCATCTGTGTAAGACTGCACTGGGGTCTAACAAAGACTTGGCTGGCAGCCCTGAAGTCGCTTTTACTTGTGACCAGCGTCTGGTTTAACTCCAGGATCCTGATTTCTTATTTACCCTAAGGCTGCCCCATTACACCACTCCAAAGCTGAAAGTCTACTATATTCATACATTAACCTAATGTCCTACCTTTGTGGAAGCGGGGGAATAGTCCCGCTATTGTGGAGAACAGTGAAGTGAAGTGGGCTAGCGAAAAGATCTGAGTCCTTGCTCCCACTTCCTTTACCCAGTGGCCTCCCTGCCCTTGAGGACTCCCCTTCCACTCTCCTGTCTGGCAGAGTCTTCGTAACCCCAACAAGGCTGGTCCCAGGAATCCTGGGGGGCTCGACTCCCAACCCTGCTGTGGTCACCTAGGACAGGGGCTAGGGTGTCCCCACTCCGGGGTACTCTCTCTGCACTGGGCACTTCTCTGACCCACTGACCATTACATACAATTTGAAGCAAATGCAAGTTATTTAATCAACAATTAATTTTAAAAAGAATAAGGGAAAATGGGAAAGGTGAAAGGAAACATCACCCCGCTCTGTGGCAGGGAACATCACAAACAGTGTCTCTGGAGCGTCAGGGCAGTTCACAGTCTGTTCCTTGTAGGTCCCAGGGCTTCTTCTCAGGCCCTCGCTGTGCTGCAGGGATGCTGTGGGTTGGACACTCGCTCTGGTAGTGGCCACACGCTCTCAGGTTCTAGGTGGCAGGACCCTTCTTCCCAGCGTTGCCCCCGCCCTGTCAGGGTTACCAATCCCCCTTCGAGTCTGGCCTGCAGAGCCTCCTGGCTGAGGCGTCTCCCTGTGTTGGGCCCACTGCCCAGGGTCCCCCCTCGGTCTCCCTAGCTGCTCACGACACCCAGCTCCGGACGGCTCCAGACTGCTCCAGCCCCAGCTCCAGCTTCAGCTCCACTCTGCCTCAGCACGGCTGCTGCTCTGCCTCCAGCTCCCTGGGCTGCTCCTTTGGCCCCTCTGGCTCTGGTTGCTGCAGCTCTGCTCCCAGGACAGGTCTGCTCTGCAGGCTGCTTCTGTGACTCTGCTCCCAGCACTGACCTGCTTCGTGAGCTGCTTTTCTGGCCCCCCTGGCTCTGGTTGCTGCAGCTCTGCTCCCAGGACAAGTCTGCTCTCTCTGGGCTGTGCCGCTGGCTTTGGGGCTGCAGCTCTGCTCCAGCACAGGGTCTGCTCTCTCTGGGCTGCTTTTCTGGTCCCTCTGGATCTGGCTCAGAGCTCTGTTCCCCAGCTCAGCTCGGGCCCCTGCTTTCTCCTTAGCTCGGCCCCACTTGGTCTGACCCAGACAATTCCAGCTCACACGGAGGATGGGACCTCCCTGGCCTCCTGACTCCCTGATTAGCCCGCCTGCCCTGTCATTGAGGCTGACCTGGAGCATTGGCCTCTCCCCATTGCTCCTAGGGACTGGCAGTCTCAGGGTCCTGATTCTCCATCGATCCTTCCCCCTTTTAGTACTAGGAGCTAGCAACTAAAACACCCCCACTGAATGTTAGTAAGGGGGCAACAGTCCCCTTACATTTGGTTCTTCTCCCCTGGTCCTAATCTGATCTCCCCTTAATGTTACAGCAGCGTTACTGCACCAGCCTCAGTGGAGTTGCACCTGGTTTGCAGCAGGCCCTCTCTGACAAGCACAGCCATTAAAGCCTGGCTTTAGTTTTGCATGTGCATGGTAATAAACAAGAAAAGCAAAGATGTCTGGTTTAGAGGGGTGAAATTTCAATGTATCCAGTATGCTAAACAGAAATTAAATATCTCCATGGGTGGGCTGCCGAACGATCACCTCCCAGCCCATCTGTTAGGTGGAACGAGATAAGAGTATCTGTGAGGAACACTATTAATCAATCGGTTTGGTGATGTAATGGCAGTCTGGCTTGTTAGCATGAACAGAGTCTGAATTCGGAATATGCTCTCAGCAGGGGCTGGGAATGCCTAGGAAATGTTGTTTTGGGCCAGGTCTACACTAGAAACACTGGCTGGTATACCATGTCCCTTAGGGGTGTGTTATGGCCACACATCTGTACTGGCAAAGGCCCTATCAGAGAGGCAGTTATTTGGACATGAAAACGCTTTGGTTGGTGTCGTTTATTTCACGTGGGGAACCGCTGTAAAAGCACATCTCCAGTGTAGCTTTACTAGCCAATCTCTTTTCCAGTGCAGACAAGCCTTTAGCCTTCAGGGAAATGGCACCACCCACCCCTTTGTCCTGACCCTCCGGTTGACCATTAATGCATTCAGAAGGGAGCCTCATTCAGTCCTCCTTAGATGGAATGAGGATCGGCTCAATGCAGGAGGAGGCTAGAGAAACAAGGGGGCAATGTCTGTTAGCTTCCCAAAGGCCTGATAGGCTCTTAAGGGAGTTGGGAGGGAGGAGAATGTTACTTACCAGTGTCAATCAGTGGCTGGCCAATGGCTTATTTTGCATTAAGTTTATGACGCCATTCCAATGTGTATAGGTGGAGACCATGCTCCCTTTGTACTGGGGCTTCCATATGATACATCCTATGCTTAGGGCCCTACCAAATTCGCGGTCCATTTTGGTCAATTTCACAGTCGTAGGCTTTTAAAAATAATAAATGTCATGATTTCAGCTATTTAAACCTGAAATTTCATGGTGTTGTAATTGCAGGGGTCCTGATCCAAAAAGGAGTTGCGGGCGGGGGTCGCAAGGTTATTGTAGGGGGGGTTGTGGTACGGCTACCCTTACTTCTGCGCTGCTGCTGCTGACAACGGCGCTGCCTTCAGAGCTGGGGGGCTGGAGAGCGGCGGCTGTTGGCTGGGTGCCCAGCTCTGACGGGCAGAGCCGCGGCCAGGAGCAACGCAGAAGTAAGGATGGCCGGGCCCTTGTCTGAGAGAGCAGGAGTCACAATGTATCTACTTTGTAAGGATCGAGAATAATAGTGTTTCTTCCTCCATTCCCCTGTGGTACATAACCAGCAGGACGCTTGGCCGGACATTCTGCCAGACTCCGCACTGCTTATATCCTCCAGCAAATGCCAGAGCCGCAGAGGTAACCGACAGCAGTTGGTGACCTTCTGAACCTGGCATTCCATCCTTTGGCCACTGAAATAGTTTTGGCCCGTTTTTGTCTGTAAAAAGGAGCCCAGGCAAGGCTGTGAGAGCATATGCACCAGGGTAAAAGTAAGGGCCAGATCCCCCGCTTCTATAAATTGGTGTAACACCACTGAAAGCAACGAACCTATGCCAGTTCATGCCGGATGAGGAGCTGGCCAGCAGCATTCACTTAGAACCAATGTCCAACAACCTGAGCCCTCCTATTATCTCCAGTTGCTTCCAGAGCCACAAGGATCCTTTGTGCAAAGTCTGTAGGGTCTGTTCAGTGGGGATAAGAAGCATCCAAGCTTCTCTGGGGTGGAGATTGGGCCTGAAATATATTCTAGCAGGGGTGATAGCGCTACCATTCCCACTCTTTGTCTGTCTCGTCCATAGAGATTGTGAGCTCCTCAGGGCAGGAAACGTCTCCTGGTATGTGTATGTACAGTGCCTAGAACAACAGGGGCCCTCTATCTTGGCTGCAGCCTCTGGCCCTGCTGTAATACAGATCATGAAAAATACATTTCCGCATTTCCACTTCCAGTAAAAGTGACCCGCCTTCAAACTGAGCTTGGGTCAGAAGTTTGAGATGGCTTTGGTCAGTTCTTGCTTGTAACCCATGGAGGCTCTTCATGCCACACACCACCAATTGGAGAAGCTTCGGCCAAGGAAAAGAGAACAGTGGAGAGATCACTTAGAGATGGCTTGTCCACGGATGGGAGATCCCAGTGCAGCTGGCTGTGAACGTGCCTCGGAGCTGCAGGGGTGGAGAGGGATGAGCTGGGCTGTTCTGTTTTGAGGCCGTCAGTTGGGAGTGTTTGGGAGTCTCCTTTCAAAAGCCCTCCTCACTTCTCAGCAGGCCCCATACCTTTGTCTGGGCTCACTTAATTGACTTTGTGGCACAGATGGGCTTCAGCTGCAGAATTCACAGCCAGGTTCAGATTTTGAAGACCCCCAAGTTTGGGGTTGGTCCAGCCTGGGGCTCAGATCTGGTTCCAAATACAGGTTTCAAAGAGACCCGGAATTAATTGGAGATCTAGGCTTTAGCTCCATCTCTAATGATCACTGTCCTTACTGCAGTAACTTCCCCAGAGGAACACCACAAACTGTGGCAGCGTGGTCCAGCGGCTAGGACCATTGAGACTGTGACTCAAGATTCTATTCCTGGCTCTGCCACTGACCTGCTGTGTGACCTTGGCTGAGTCACTTCACCTCTCTCTTTGACCTCCTGGCCCTTGCCCATTTAGACTGTAAGTTCCTCAGGGTGGGGACTGTCTCTTCTTATGGGTATGTACAGTGCTTAGAACAAATCTAGAGTACCTGGAGACTTCAAATGCTACCGTAATACTACTAAGAAGGGGCACAATCTGGCGCTGTTGCTGATGCCCAAAGTATGAGCTTCAGGGATATTTTATGTAGAGATTTCTACCTCTAGAACAAGTGGGAACCGCAGAGGTTCCCGGCCAAAGCATGCGTGTCTGGCTAGCCTGAGCAGGGCCCAAAATGAGCATGTTAAATGACTACACTTAACCATTGGCGTCTTTGCCATCAGCTGGGTCTAGCCGCCACATTTCCAAATGGCATCTATTATTATCAATACATTCTTGGCAGCACAGGGCCCTACTTACTGGAGTGATTGTGTAATAGCCGGGGGGTGGAGGGGGGAAACACAACCGTCAAGACACTTTTCGTGGACATGGCAGCTTTTCTTCCAAAAACCGGCTCCAATGTACGCACAAAGCGGAACCTTTTACGTGTTGGGCATTCGACAAACCACACAGAGGTTTGGATTTAGCAAAGAAAAGTCAGAAATGTGACTGTGGTGATTGTCGGGTGCAGCAGCAGCATCTCCGTTGCGGACGCTGATTCGCCACCTGACACTGTTGTCGACTTTTGGCAATTGACTCCATTTGAACAGGCCAGGGAGCTCTGTGAGCTTGCAAGGCAGAATGACCCGTGGCCTGAGGCTGTGGCTGTGATAACCGCGTTGGAGCTGCTACAGGGCAGGACTGGGGCAGGGGAGGACAGTGGAGGCTCTGGACCAAGCAGCTATTGTAGGGAAAGCTTCTGAGGGCCAACCACCTGAACCCCTCTTGCTCTCGCTCTGCTTCAGCTGGGAGGGATCCGCCGACACTCTGGTGAGCAAGCAGCTCGACAATTAAACCCAGTCTGCCCACCTCCCTGAGTGCCATTGCTGAGCTAGCTGCAGTACACATCGGGATACTAAGGATGGGCTAGGGGCGAGTGATCCATTACAGCAAGAGTTGATAGGGCAACGAGGAAACATTCCCCGTTCCTCCCATTGCTTTCATTTTATCTCTGCCCCCATCCTGTTCTGAATTGCTCATGCTCTGCACCCAGAGTAGAACAAATTTTATGGGCCTTCCCTCAGCAAAGGACTGAAACACATGCTGAGTTCCCAGTGGAAGTCCCCGGGACTTGAACATGGGCTTTGCTGAGAGAAGGCTGACAGCTGGAGAGGTGAAGGATTTTTCTCTCTAAGTATATCATCATAGACTTTGGGATCTTCTCACCTTCTGCAGGGCCTCTACTCCAGGATCTTTTGGTGAGGTCAGGTAATCACATTCATCAGCTTCCTGTGATGTCATGGGAGAATGGGTGGGGCAGAGCTCAGGCCTGCCTGACCTCAAATTCCATATTATTGTAGATACCACTCCAAAGTGGAAACCCTGCAAGTCCACATTTTCTCATAAGATTTCCAGTATGCTCTGGTTTGGACCAGGCTGAAAATTGGATTAGAACAGCTTGTTTGGTTTGTCTTTCCTACAAGACAGATTAGAGAGAGTGCAGGTTAAAAAATAGTTAGATGTATTCAAGTTGTCAGGGCCTGTTGAAATTCATCCTAGGGTATGAAAGGAACTAGCTGAATTGATCTCAGAACCATTAGCCGTTATCTTCAAGAACTCATGGAAGATCGGTGAGAAAGGCAAACATTGTTCCCCTTTTTAAAGATAGGTTTCAGAGTAGCAGCCGTGTTAGTCTGTATTCGCAAAAAGAAAAGGAGTACTTGTGGCACCTAGAGAATAACCAATTTATTTGAGCATAAGCTTTCGTGAGCTACAGATGCATCCGATGAAGTGAGCTGTAGCTCACGAAAGCTTATGCTCAAATAAATTGGTTAGTCTCTAAGGTGCCACAAGTCCTCCTTTTCTTTTTAAAGATAGGCACTAACAGGATGCGGGGGATGATAGACCAGTCAGCTGAACTTCAATACCTGGAAAGATACTGAAATAAATGATTAAACAATCAGTTTGTAAGCACCTAGAGGATAACCGGGTGATAAGCAGTGGTGCAAGTAGGGTGGTATGGTATGATACACCATAGCAGTAAGATATTTATAGCCGTTACGCCGTACCAGTAAGATATTTATAGCTGGTACGCCGTACCAGTAAGATATTTATACCCAATATGCCATACTGGAAAAACACAGGAGGAGAAGAACATGGGGCAGCTCCTCCAGTGTGGCTGTATCACCCCCCCCAGCCCCGCCCCCAGCCTTCCATGCAGCTGCGTCTACCCTGTCTGGGGTCTGTAGAGAAGCCCCACCGGAGGACGGGGCTGGGGGCAGTACAGCCATGCCGGAGGAGCTTCTGGCATGGGACTGCCTGGCAGCCCCACATTCTGCTCCTTTTGCCACTGTGAGTCCTGGAAGAGCCCTGAACCGCAGGGCTCTCCTGGGAACCGCAGCGGCGAAAGGAGCAGAACGTGCAGCTCAGACTGGCTGGGTTTATCTAGTGGGATCCTGCAAAGGTCAGTCTTGGGTCAGTCAATATTTTTATTAGTGACTTGGATAATTGGGTGGAGAGTATCTTTATAAAATTTGCAGATGACACCAAGCTGGGAGGGGTTGCAAGCACTTTGAAGGGCAGGATTAGAATTCAAAATGACTTTGACAGATTGGAGAATTGGTCTGGATTCAACCAGATGAAATTCAATAAAGACAAGTGCAAAGTACTGCATTCAAATGCACTAACAACACAGGGAATAACTGCCCGTGTGGTAGCACGGCTGAAAAGGACGTGGGGAGTTATAGTGGACCACAGATTGAAAATGCGTTGATAACGTGATACAGTTGCAAAAAAGGCCAATATCATTCTTGGCTGTATTAACAGGAGTGTTGTATGTAAGACACTGGAAGGAATTGTTCTGCTGTACTCAGCCCTGGTGAGGCCTCAGCTGGAGTACTGTGTCCAATTCTGGGCTCTACACTTTTGGAGAAATGTGGACAAATTATAGAGAGTCCAGAGGAGAGCAACAAAAATAATAAAGGTTTAGAAAACCTGACCTGTGAGGAAAAGTTAAAACAATCTGGGCATGTTTAGTCTTGAGAAAAGCAGCCTGAGGTGGCATGTGATAAGTCTTCAAATATCCTAAGGGCTGCTATAAAGAGGATGGTGATCAACTGTTCTGTGTATCCACTGAAGGTAGGACAAGTAGTCATGGGCTTAATCTGCAGCAAGGGAGATCTAGGTTAGATATTAGGGGAAAATTTCTAATTCTGAGGGTAGTTAAGCTCTGGAACAGGCTTCCAAGGGAGGTTGTGGCACCCCCATCATTAGAGGTTTTTAAGCACAGGTTGGACAAACACCTGTCAGGGCTGGTCTCTGTTTACTTGGTCCTGCCTCAGTTCAGGGGGCTGGACTAGATGACTCCTTGAGGTCCTTTCCAGCCCGATATTTCTGTGATTCTATGATCATCTTCCAGTACCAGCTGCAACTATGGAGCAGAAAGAGACAGACTAACTTGTTAAAAAACGATTACATTAACTAAACTTTTGTGATGCCTAAAAAGAGTTTGTTCTGAGTTCAGTGGGCATTTTGGAACAAAGAGAGGGGCTGTTCTTGGTCTTAACTGGTTCATTGATTCATCCACTTAATGAATGCCTGGCACCAATGCGGCACACTGCCAGTCCTGCCTGGGAGATGACTAGCTGAGTAAAGTTTTAGGCTGTTTGATTTTCTCTAGGCTGGGGGAAAAGAAGAAAGCCTTATTGTTCTCTTGGCCAGAGAAGAACAATGTGTAGGGGAGGGGAGGTGGCAGGAATGGGGTGGAGGGGAGGTGGCAGGAAGGTGGCTGAGTGCCATCGATCAGAGGTGGGCGGAGGGGCGATACTTGTGGAACTGCTGTCCGTAAGATTGTTTAATAATAAACAGAAATGGCCCAGTCATTAATTTTTGCAGCACTTTATATGCATTGATAAAACACGTTCCGGAACCTGAAGAGGTTAATGTCTAACTAAGACAATGCAAATAAATGCGAGACAATACAAAGGCCCACCGTTGTGGAAAGGAAGAGTTTGGGGATTAGGAATGAGAGCTGGGTGAATAATGGATTTTTTGGATTTGCTGGAAATTCTGAAAGATTTGAAAAATTGTTTGAGACCAAACCAAAATTGATTATTATTTATTTTGGACATTTTTAGTGAATGAGGGATTTGAAGGAGGGCTTTGAAGGAGGCACCACCTGGCAGAAGAGGAGAGAAAGGCAGTTGAGAGTTATTTTGCAGGCAATGGACCTGAAGCCTTGGAGAGAGCAGGGTATTATGGGTAAAGAACAAAGGAATCTGGAAGTTACTGTATGTGTGAGCGAGGTAACCAAGCCACAGTGGTGAGTAAACAGCATATTGTTAAAGCTCTTGTCTCCATGCTTATCTCTAACAACGTGTCAAACATACCTTACCTCTAATTATTATGCTCTGCCACTAGAAAGGGTGCGGATGGGCCTTGGTTTATACAGGATTTCATACGGTATACTGCATCGTATATCTCGCCTGTGCCTGCCTCTACAGGCCAGATCCTCAGCTGGTGTGAATGGCTCCCCTGAAATATGCTTGAGCTTCCCAAAATATGTTGCAAAAGCTCAAAACTCATAGCAGTTGGTTCTGTTTGGCACCTATACAGTTGGATGGGTGTCCCTCCAGCTTGCTGTGACAAGTGTCTGATCGCAAAAGAGCTGGTTTTATACCAATTAAACGTGTATTACGTCCAAATAGCTGTGCTAAAAGAACATTATTAAGGTTGCAAAGTCAAGCACTCAACAGTTAGGAAATGCCAAAATTAAGATTGCCCATTCAACCTGAATTCAGCCCCCTGGTGTGTATGCATTATAATACAGGTTTTAATTACATAATCACACAATTTTTTCTGCAGGAGCCCTCCACACTGCCTGGGTGCCACTGAATGCTCAGTGCTGGTGCCCAGTGCCCTAGACGCAGAGAGAAGTAATTGCAGGGAAAGTCTGATTCTGCCCATGCAGTCCTGAACTGGAGCGTGCTCAGGGCAGATGGAATCTTTGGCAATTTTAGCTGGTAAATTCTAACAAGTCTCTACTGAGCATGTGCAAACTGAGATTTTTTTTCCAGAGGTTTATAATTTGCCCAGATTTGGACTGATTTTCACTGAGCTGGCAAAAGGCACATGCCTGACAACCAGGACAACCTCTCTGCCAAATTTCAAATCCCTGCTTGAAAGCATGAAGGCACTGAAGTGTGTCAACAAAATAGGAGTAAGAATTTTTTTTAACACGGGGAATATATGTACCCTGATTCTGAGAAACCATTGAACTGTTTGAGCTGAAACTTTCCAGAAAAATACATATTTTGCAGAAACCTGGCCTGAAAAATTTCAGCCCAAACAGTTAGTTTAGCAAAATTCTAAGCAACTGACAACAGCCTCTCGTTATGAAAAGCTTTGGGCAGCTGTAACCTTAGGCATTGCTGCTTGCTCAGCTTATAATAGAATCATAGGGCTCTAAGGGGACTTCAAGAGACCAGCTAGACCAGCCCCCTTCGCTGAGGCAGGGTAAAGTAAACCTCGACCATCCCTGACAGATGTTTGTCTTGCTTGTTTTTATAAACCTCCAATGATGGAGATTCAACAGCTTCCCTTGGTCACTTAGTCCAGAGCTTACCTACCCTTTGACTGGAAAGTTTTTCCTAATATCCAAACTAAATTGACCTTGCTGCAGATTAAACTGATTACTTCTTGTCTTACCTTCAGTGGATATGGAGAGCAATTGATCACTGTCCTCTTTATAACAATCTTTTACATATTGGAAGACTGTTATCATGCCCTCCCCCAGCCTTCTCGTCTCAAGACTAAACATGCCGAATCTTTCAACCTTTCCTCATAGGTCACGTTTTCTAGGCCTCTCATTTTTGTAGCTCTCTTCTGGACTCTCTCTCCAATTTGTTCTCACCTTTCCTAAAGTGCAGTCCCCAAAACAGGTCCCCATACTCCAGCTGAGGCCTCACCAGCGCTGAGGAGAACCCAGTAATTACTGTCTGTGTCCTACGTACACGACTACTACTGATGGAGTGCATGCATGTTTGTCCAGTAGTCAGCACGCTCCAAGCTGGAATCGTGACTGCGTTCCCTTTCTCCAAGGCTTTCACTGCCTCCCCCTGCCAGGCACCTTCCTCCGGTCTCTCCTCGGGTGCATTCTGTTATTTTCCCCATTATGTCCCAGGCCAGAGGAGCCCTCAGAAATTGCAGCCACTCATGAGGTGCAGCCTTCAGCCAGCCCCTTGCCTGGATCTGTGCTATAACCGCACATGCCTGAGTGTGAGCCTGGGCAGGTGGGAGTGGAGCAGCTCTTTCTATTTTTTTGCCCATGGGCCCAATCCAAAGTGCACTGAAGTCACTGGGAGAGTTTCCATTGATTTCACTGGGTTTTGAAGCAGGCGTTACATAAGGAGGATCGGAGAGCCCCGTGCTGCAGACACATGATGAAGAATGAGCTCTCACTGGGGCCACCTGCAAGACCCTGATGTCCAAAACTCATGGCTGCTCCCTTCCCAGTACATGGTGAGAGGTTCCACTCGCTCAGTGAGCAGAGCGGAGGGAGTTGCTATGCCCCACAGGTCCATGTTCCAGCATGTGCTGTGCTATGCACTCACAAAGGCCTGTGCCCATCCTTCACCTGTGTGCAGATAATCTGAGGTTCATGGGAGTTCAGGCAGCAGGCCGTGTGAGCTGGGTCAATGTACATACTCCTAGATGTCATCACAAATGTCCATGCAAACCTGCTGTTCAAACCTGCTGTTCAACCCTGACCCATCTGTCGTCAGAATGACGGCAAGTAGCCCGGATGCTGGAGACACGTCTATCTTGTGCCACTGGCTAATTTCTAAGGCCGTGTCAGGAAGATGAATGATGCTGGTTTAATCAGGGATCTCTCTGTGTCATGGCTATTGTAGGGGGTTAATGAAGATTTACCGATTAATACCACAGTGCAGTCTGAAAAATGGTGACAAAATTAGGTCAAAGAAGATAAATAAAAAGTTCTTTGAGGCACTCTCAGTCACTTTAAAAACCGAGAGGATGGATGGGCTCATGGTTAGGGTGCTAGCTGGAGACCTGTGTTCAGTTCCCTGCTCTGCTATAGACTTCATGTGTGACCTTGGGCAAGCCACCTAGTCCTTTGGGGCCTCAGTTCCCTGTCTATAAAACAGGGTAAATAGCCCTGCCTACCTCACAGGCGCATTGCAGGGATATCTAAAGAGTGTGATGCGCCTGGTTACCACAGTGCTGAGGGGTCACAGAAGTACCATAGGTATGTTCAGAAGCATGCTCAGTCACTAGGAGGCAGTGAAATCTGGGCTGTTGTCATCTGCCTCAGAAACAAACCAGGGCTGTTTTCTAGAGCAAAGCAGCAGCTTCACTAGTAGCAGAGGGACTGGATTCTATCCATGGAAGTTACTAGATCGCAGGCCCTGGTTCTCCTGGGAGACTTCAATCACCCTGATATCTGCTGGGAGAGCAATACAGCGGTGCACAGACAATCCAGGAAGTTTTTGGAAAGCGTAGGGGACAATTTCCTGGTGCAAGTGCTGGAGGAACTAACTAGGGGCAGAGCTCTTCTTGACCTGCTGCTCACAAACTGGGAAGAATTAGTAGGGGAAGCTAAAGTGGATGGGAACCTGGGAGGCAGTGACCATGAGATGGTCGAGTTCAGGATCCTGACACAGGCAAGAAAGAGAGCAGCAGAATACGGACCCTGGACTTCAGAAAAGCAGACTTTGACTCCCTCAGGGAACTGATGGGCAGGATCCCCTGGGAGAAAAACATGAGGGGGAAAGGAGTCCAGGAGAGCTGGCTTTATTTTAAAGAATCCTTATTGGAGGTTACAGGGACAAAGCATCCCGATGTGTAGAAATAGTAAATATGGCAGGAGACCAGCTTGGCTTAACAGTGAAATCCTAGCTGATCTTAAACACAAAAAAGAAGCTTACAAGAAGTGGAAGATTGGACAAATGACCAGGATGAGTATAAAACTATTGCTCGGGCATGCAGGAGTGAAATCCGGAAGGTCAAATCACAGCTGGAGTTGCAGCTAGCAAGAGATGTTAAGAGTAACAAGAAGGGTTTCTTCAGGTATGTTAGCAACAAGAAGAAAGTCAAGGAAAGTGTGGGCCCCTTACTGAATGAGGGAGGCAACCTAGTGACAGAGGATGTGGAAAAAGCTAATGTACTCAATGCTTTTTTTGCCTCTGTCTTCACAAACAAAGTCAGCTCCCAGACTACTGCACTGGGCAGCACAGCATGGGGAGGAGGTGACCAGCCCTCTGTGGAGAAAGAAGTGGTTCGGGACTATTTAGAAAAGCTGGACGAGCACAAGTCCATGGGGCCGGATGCGCTGCATCCGAGAGTGCTAAAGGAGTTGGCGGATGTGATTGCAGAGCCGTGGGCCATTATCTTTGAAAACTCATGGCGATCCGGGGAAGTCCCAGACAACTGGAAAAAGGCTAATGTAGTGCCCATCTTTAAAAAAGAGAAGAAGGAGGATCCTGGGAACTACAGGCCAGTCAGCCTCACCTCAGTCCCTGGAAAAATCATGGAGCAGGTCCTCAAGGAATCAATTCTGAAGCACTTAGAGGAGAGGAAAGTGATCAGGAACAGTCAGCTTGGATTCACCAAGGGCAAGTCATGCCTGGCTAACCTAATTGCCTTCTATGATGAGATAACTGGCTCTGTGGATGAGGGGAAAGCAGTGGACGTGTTATTCCTTGACTTCAGCAAAGCTTTTGATACGGTCTCCCGCAGTATCCTTGTCAGCAAGTTAAAGTAGTATGGGCTGGATGAATGGACTATAAGGTGGATAGAAAACTGGCTAGATCGTTGGGTTCAATGGGTAGTGATCAATGGCTCCATGTCTAGTTGGCAGCTGGTATCAAGTGGAGTGCCCCAAGGGTCGGTCCTGGGGCTGGTTTTGTTCAATATCTTCATTAATGATCTGGAGGATGGTGTGGATTGCACCCTCAGCAAGTTTGCAGATGACACTAAACTGGAAGGAGAGGTAGATATACTGGAAGGTAGGGATAGGATACAGAGGGCCCTAGACAAATTAGAGGATTGGGCCAAAAGAAATCTGATGAGGTTCAACAAGGACAAGTGCAGAGTCTTGCACTTAGGACGGAAGAATCCCATGCACCGCTACAGACTAGGGACTGAATGGCTCAGCAGCAGTTCTGCAGAAAAGGACCTAGGGGTTACAGTGGATGAGAAGCTGGATATGAGTCAACAGTGTGCCCTTGTTGCCAAGAAGGCTAATGGCATTTTGGGATGTATATGTAGGGGCATTGCCAGCAGATCAAGGGACGTGATCGTTCCCCTCTATTCGACATTGGTGAGGCCTCATCTGGAGTATGGTGTCCAGTTTTGGGCCCCACACTACAAGAAGCATGTGGAAAAATTGGAAAGAGTCCAGCGGAGGGCAACAAAAATGATTAGGGGACTGGAACACATGACTTATGAGGAGAGGCTGAGGGAACTGGGATTGTTTAGTCTGCGGAAGAGAAGAATGAGGGGGGATTTGATAGCTGCTTTCAACTACCTGAAAGGGGGTTCCAAAGAGGATGGCTCTAGACTGTTCTCAGTGGTAGCTGATGTCAGAACAAGGAGAAATGGTCTCAAGTTGCAGTGGGGGAGATTTAGGTTGGATATTAGGAAAAACTTTTTCACTAGGAGGGTGGTAAAACACTGGAATGCGTTACCTAGGGAGGTGGTGGAATCTCCTTCCTTAGAAGTTTTTAAGGTCAGGCTTAACAAAGCCCTGGCTGGGATGATTTAGTTGGGGATTGGTCCTCCTTTGAGCAGGGGGTTGGACTAGATGACCTCCTGAGGTCCCTTCCAACCCTGATATTCTATGATTCTATCAAGCAGCATCACCACCTAGGATACTGGCTTTCCGTTGCCTCCAGTGTTATTTTATGTGCCATCCCCTATCTGTGACATGGTTGATCATTTGAATCCATGGATGGCATTGGGCTCCTTTGGTTGATGGACTTGATTTGAGTTCCAACGTTCTTTAAAGATGATTTCTCACTGGCTTGATTTCTGCTCTACATTTAATTGAGCTCTCTCCAGCCTTACAAGCTGTTTTTCTTCCCCCTCCTGAGTTCAGTTTCCCCAGCTGGCTTCTCTCTCGAAAAATCACTTAATCAGGAAGATCCGATGGAAAGTGTATCCGACTTCTGTTAGCAGCAAGGGTTAAATGTAATAGGCTGACACATAAAAGAATCATCAAAATATATGAGTAACAGATCAGAAAAAAAAATTCCTTTTTTATCTTGGCTGAACAGAGACTGAATTTGAAAGCCATCCCAATAGCAAAGTAGGGTCTGAACTGTGACGATGAATAAGAGATTGCAGACAGTGCAGTGGTGTCCGGACGATAGCTATTGTTCTTGCACTGTGAAAACAATCTCCCTGATATATTATTAAAGCACAATACTGCACTTTCCCCCATCATTTCTTTGCAAACAAGGGGGACGCTAACTTTGTCTGCACTGAGATTAATAACAGCACAAACAGCCACTGCAGGAATTTGGAATTGGACTCGGAAATGACCAGGGTTTTTTGTTTGCTTTACACTTTTAGGAAGATTAAATATTATGGATGTAGGTGATAGCGTGGTCTGGTGGGTAGTGCACAGCCCAGGAGCCAGGACTCCTGTATTCTCTCCTGGCTTTAGCATTGACTGGCATGACTGTGGGCAAGTCCACACTGTGCGGCTGAGGTAGAGACACCAGGTAAAGCCCCTTGTGCAGGTGCAATGTACCAGTATAAACTGGGACTTGTGCTGCTTTCCCCAGTGGGAAGCCAGTGCAAGTCCCAGTTTACACTGGCATTGTTCATCTGCACTAGGGCAGCTGCATCAGTGACTAAAAATCCTATTATAGGCAAGGCCCAATCTGTCTATTTCCCAGTGCAGCCATCTGCAAAATGAGAGCAGTGATCCTGAGTCATAGGGGAGTTGGGATCATGAATTAATGTCCACCCATTGCCTCCCCTTAATTTAACCAAAACCCAAATATTTTTACCGAAAAAGGTTTTTGAAAAGTGACCTTTTCTTCAGTGTGCAGTTTCAGGGATTTTTATTAATTGACATTATTATTTATTTAAAATATTTTTGCCAGACATTAAAAAAAAACAACCCCCACACAAAATTAAAAATTCCCATGAAAAATAGCTGGGGTTTGTCAAACCCCTCTGCTGCTCAGACCAACATAGGATGGATGTTCTCATGAGCCAAATTTCATTACAGAAAACTTTTTATGGCCAAGTTATATAAGCACTTGGACTGCATTCTGTTCAACCAGCTCACTAGATCACAGCATCTGGGCACCTAGGTATTTTATGGTTTAAAAGAGATTGGTCCCATTCATCAGAAGCCTTCACTTTCAGAGTGCAAATCCATGCAGACACCACTTGCAGTGTTACAATAAGCAACAGTGCTTCTCTCCAGCTATCTAGGAGCAGTCTGCCCTCTAGTACAGCATCTTCATCACCTCAGAAACGAGCTGCCTCTGTGCTGAATTGGCTATGGTCATGCACGTTTCTAATTAATCCTCTGCTGTGCCCAGGGAGTCGTGCTTTGGAAGGGATTGCACCCCACTGCAGAGCCTTTGGAGGGTATCCTAAACCTGGAAACACACCAGGGCAAACACTGAGCATTCACATCGGAAGGAAACTTTCCAAACTCAGCAGTTCCCATCACAACCTACTACCCTAATTTTCTCAACTGACACAATCTGGGAGCCAAATCAATGGCTATTAAAAAACATCAACACTGTCAACCTTTTAAGGAGGTTTTGTGTTTTGTTGCTGCTCTCTACAGTCTGGAACATAAGAACGGCCACAGTGGGTCAGACCAAAGGTCCATCTAGCCCAGTATCCTGTCTTCCAACAGCGGCCAATACCAGGTGCCCCAGAGGGAATGAACAGAACAGGTAACCATCAAGTGATCCCCTGTCTCCCATTCCCAGCTTCTGGCAAACAGAGGCTAGGGACACCATCCCTGCCCATCCTGGCTAATAGCCATTGATGGACCTATCCTCCATGAACTTATCTAGTTCTTTTTTGAAACCTGTTATAGTCTTGGCCTTCACAGCATCCTCTGGCAAGGAGTTCCACAGATTGACTGTGAGTTGTGTGAAAAAATACTTCCTTTTGTTTGTTTTAAACCTGCTGCCTATTAATTTCATTTGGTGACCCCTAGTTCTTGTATTATGAGAAGGAGTAAATTACATGTCTTTATTTACTTTCTCCACACCAGTCATGATTTTATAGACCTCTATCATATCCCACCTTAATTGTCTCTTTTCCAAGCTGAAAAGTCCCAGTCTTATCAATCTCTCCTCATACAGAAGCCGTTCCATACCCCTAATAATTTTTGTTGCCCTGTTCTGAATCTTTTCCAATTCCAATATATATTTTTTGAGATGGGGCAACCACATCTGCATGCAGTATTCAAGGTGTGGGTGTACCATGGATTTATATAGAGGCAAGATGATATTTTCTGTCTGATTATCGATCCCTTTCTTAATGATTCCCAACGTTCTGTTCACTTTTTTGACAGCTGCTGCACATTGAGTGGATGTTTTCAGAGAACTATCCACAATGACTCCCAAATCTCTTTCTTGAGTGGTAACAGCCCATTTAGACCACATCGTTTTATACGTATAGTTGGGATTATGTTTTCCCTAAAATACTTAATTAGCTTTAGGAAAACCAAATAAATATGCACAGACACGTCCAAATGATTGTAATTTATTTATTGCTTGCTAGTAAGTCTGCTGTGAAAAGTGCTATTTACAAACATACAAGTATCACTTTTCACAGCAGACTTACTCAGCCCTGGCAAGCCTGGGGACAAATTAAGCCCTGGAGTCAGGGTCGGGGGAAGTGGTGTGGGGCTGAGGGAGACAATGGGGGGGCTGGAGCCTGAAGCCCTGCTGTCAGAGCCCAAAGCCTCTGAGCTGGAGGACAGGACCCAGGGACAGAGCTCGAAGCCCCATGTCCAGAGCCTGCCACCCCATCACCCCAGAGCTGAAGCCCAAATCCTTAGCCCTACCGCCCCAGGGAAAGTGGGGAACTTGCTGGCTGCTGCTTCTACAGCGTTGTGCCCCAGGTGACTCCAGAGGGGTACAGGGCCTAATCCCGGCAAGAAAAGCACCTGGTGGCCGCATGGGGCCACGGTGGCTGCATTTGAGAAACGCTGGCTTCAATCATACTGATCATTACAGTGCTGCTTCACTTAGAGAGTCATAGAAGATCAGGGCTGGAAGAGACCTCAGGAGGCCATCTAGTCCAACCCCCTGCTCAAAGCAGGACCAACCCCAACTAAGTATCCCAGCCAGGGCTTTGTCAAGCCGGGCCTTAAAAACCTCTAAGGATGGATCAATTTATTCTCTTTAAAGTTTAAACCAAGCTCTGCAGGGTTATGCTATATTCAATTTATCGGAATTGCCACAGGGTTGCATTTGCATTTGGAAGGCAGGCAGGCACGATTTCTAGGATCTCAATTTCCCTGTAGGAGCAGGGACAACTTTTATCAGCCAGCTGCAAGGTGTCTGTTTAATTAGGTTTAGGTACCGGGAGCTCTAGTTTGTGCAACCTTCGTGGTTACTTGCAGCTTGTTGGGAATCCAGAGATGCAAAAATGGGCTAGTTTGACTCATTTCTTGTTTTGCTGGGAGGGGGTGGGGTGGACCCAGAGGTGGATTTACAGCCCTGCCAGCCAACTGGAAGCAAAACTAGATGCAGGTTGATTGCTCCGGCAGCCAATGAGATTGCTCATTTATTTTGACAAAACAAACAAAAGGAGGTACTTCTTCACACAACACACAGTCAACCTGTGGAACTCATTGCCAGGGGATGCTGTGAAGGCCCAAAGTATAAGTGGGTTCCAAAAGGAATTAGATATATTCATGGAGGATCAGAACATCAGCAGCTGTTAGCCAAGATGATCAGGGACGCAACCCCGTGCTTTGGGTGCCCCTAAACCTCTGACTGCCAGAAGCAGGGACTGGGCAATGGGGGATGGATCACTCGATAATTACTTAGTTCTGTTCATTCCCTCTGAAGCACAGTTTGAGCGAAACAATGGTTTAATTGGAGTCGCTGCCAGACGCTCAGACTAATGAAAGCCCCTTTGGGGATGGAGCCAGCGGTTGTAGTGGTGGAGACAGTAGTAAGGCACAGTTGTGAAAGCAGTGAGCAGCCTAGCTGTGTGCGTTTAACATGCTCACAAGTGCCACAATGCCCATATGCCGCCATTTCTTAGGCTCACTTCAGTGGAGAATAATGGCTTGCTCAGCTGGCTAGAACCAAATGGGTACTTCCCTGTTTGCAATTGGGAATTCGCATTAGCAGGTGAAATCTTGACTCTTCGACTAGTCCTCAGTGAATCTGGCTGTACTGTTAAAACTGGTTCCTTTGCAGTCAGAGAGGATCCTATTGCTACGGTGATGATAGCATGGCCTAGTACAGCCGCTATTTCGCTCTGCTCCCAAGCATGCTAGAACTGCACTTGCATCACCAACCCCAAAGCTGCCGTAACACCCATACTGAGATCCTCCTGACGACTCTGAGACCCATGCTAATAATACTAGTTCTTGTATAGCACCCATCAGCCATAGATCTCAGCATGCTTTACAAGGGAGGTCAATATCATTATCCCCATTTTACAGATTGGGGAAACCGAGGCACGGGGAGGAGCAGCAAGTTGCTCAAGGTCACCCAGTGGGGCCATGGCAGCACCGGGAATAGAACCGTGGTCTTCAGAGTCCCAGTCTAGTGCTCTATCCACTCTCTTTGTCCCCCTCTAGTGGCTGGTCCACAAAAAGGTTTGATTGTCCTACTGTTCATACTAATGTACTCAGTCTTTTGGTGCAGGTGGCATAGGCTCGTGCTTTTGGTGTGGAGGGTCCTGTGATCAAGCCCTGCTGTCAGCCATGACAGGGTTGGTTACGTCTGTACCACAGCATCATCCTTGCCTCTAGTCCCTGCTCAGTGGAACCACTGAAGACCCTGGATAAAAGACTGTAGACCAATAATGACGGAATGGATAAATATCCACCCCATCAGCTGCTTTCGAACCCCCACCCATTGTAAACAGGATCCTCCCCAACCCACCTGCACCCTGATCAACCCACTAATTCAAGGAGAGCCTGGGAGAATAGAGGGCCCTTGTAATGTAGAGAAACTGGAAAGGATCCAAAGGCGAGCAATGGAATGCAAGCCCTATGAGCAAAGGCTGAAGGAACTGGGTATATTTAGTTTGGAAACGAGGAGATTAAGGGGGGATAGGACAGCAGTCTTCAGATACTTGAAAGGCAGCCATAAAAAAGATGGAGAAAAATTGTTCTCTCTTGCCACAGAGGGCAGGACAAAAGGCGATGGGTTCAAACTGCAGGAGAACAGATTTAGATTAAATCTCAGGAAAAACTTCCTAAGACTGTAAGAACAGTAGAACAATGGAACAGACGCCTCGGGAAATCCTGGAAGCTCCTTCACTTGGTCTGTTGCATTTGTGAAACATGCCTGAGTAATGCAGTTCGCAGCGATTGTAAACACTCCTGAGAGTCTATGGCAAGGGACAGTAGCCATCCCGCAGTGGGGTTCTTTAACCAGGGCACTGATCCTACAACTACGCCAGCAAGGGAATAAATTTAGTCACATGAGCAATCCCATTGACTCAGGTGAGTAAAGTTATGTGTGGGTGTAATGTTTGGCAGGATCAGAAGCCCTAGGGTTTAATTTGACCTCAAAACTGGATCCCCTGAGCAGCAGGGGCAGTGGAGAGCAATAGTATGTTTCCTAAATTTGCAAAAGGCAAAATATTTAGCAGCTTTGTCTCTGAATTTTCCACTTCTCCCAGGAATGAGAAAGTCTTTGGTCTTTTAAAGTCAAAAGTGCCTGTCTTATTTCTGCCAGAAGAAAAAGCCAGTTCCACTGGCAAAACTGACCTGGGGCTCTGGGGCAAGGAATGATTAGCCAAAATCACCTATAGAAATGTCTGGGGCCCTGGTCTGGCAGGGAGCCCCATGCAGGCAGCCCTGTGAGGCCCAGATGGAGGCCTGTTTAAGTTAATAGAGCTCTGTGTGGGCACTGCAGTGTATAGGACCCAGAGAGTATCCCTTTAAATACTTTGTGAGCCCTCTCGGGGCGCTCACTGTGTTCTCTGTGTTAGAAGCAGTCAGCAGCACCCAACCTGTGGAGCTATCCCTTGCATGTTTTGTACGTTCAGTCAATACAGTTTTGTGCCCCCCCACACTGCCCCCGTTGCACCTTCATGTTATGTTTGTTGAGTAAAGAGCAAAAGACACAACATGTGCAGGGCTCCTCGTGCATGGAACTCACTGCAGGATCAGACCCTAACTTTGAAAAATCACCCTTTGGTGAAAATAGTGAGTGTTATCAGGGTTTTTTGGAGAGGGGAATGAATGCAAATTGAATAAGTCTCTCGCCCAGCCCCTTCCCCAGGGTGGCATGATTTGCCAATGACTCCAGTTTTTCCAGGTGAAAGGGGCTGTCTCAGGGAGCACTGGCTCAGGGTCTGATGAAATGCAGCCCAAGCCTACAAGCAATACAGGACATTTTTTTGTGGGGTTTGTATAACCTGCAGGAATGAAGTGCCTCAAGCCCCAGCCTTGCTCTCGCCAATTCCCAGACCCTCCCTCTGATGGCTATCTCACATACCAGTAAGTCATGCTCAGCCAGAGATGGGGATTTACTAACCTCATTATAAATGGCAAGAATAACCCTATGAACTTAGGGTGCTCTGCTTTCTGAGGGCCCCTCAAGTGCTTCCCAGACTTTAGGGGTAAGGAGCGGGAAGGCAGAAGCTATTCTGTTCCAGCAGCACAACGTGGGAGGAGGTTCGGAAGTGAAGGTTTAAAACAAACAAAGGGAAGTATTTTTTCACACAACTCACAGTCAACCTGTGGAACTCCTTGCCAGAGGATGTTGTGAAGGCCAAGACTATAACAGGGTTCAAAAAAGAACTAGATAAGTTCATGGAGGATGGGTCCATCAATGGCTATTAGCCAGGATTGGCAGGGATGGTGTCCCTAGCCTCTGTTTGCCAGAAGCTGGGAATGGGTGACGGGACGGATCACTTGATGATTACCTGTTCTATTCATTTCCTCTGGTGCACCTGGCATTGGCCACAGTCAGAAGACAGGTTACTGGGCTAGATGGACCTTTGGTCTGACCCAGTATGGCCATTCTTACGTTCTCTTATGTTCTTATGAGTTAATAAGAACTCCTCTAGCTGGAGGTCCGGGGGGGGGGGGGGGGATTAGGCAGGAAGAACGCAATTACCCCCTTTGGCATGTGCCCAGCACTGACTGGCAAAGACTTGTTTCAAAACCAAAACAGTTTGACCACCAAGAACAATGACCTGCCATAGGTAGCGCAGTTGTTGGGCGGGCTCCCAGACCTTCTCCTATCATTGCTCCAACACCACCCATTTGTGTGGCTGTAGAAGCCCTGTGACCGCCTGAAAAAGAGTTTGGGGCAGGGCCAGTCGTCTTGTTCTGCATTTGTACAACACCTAGCACCACCGGGTTCCAGGCTGGGGCTGGGACTCCTAGGTACTACAGTAATAGTAATTCTCATTTTAGTCATGGCTGGGTATTGAACCCAGAACTCTTGGTGCAAACACAAGCTTGAGCTAACGAAAGCTTGGGCTAAAGGAACAGCCTTCCGAGCTGCCCACCCATTGCAGTCAATGGGACTCCTTGCTCTCATTTCAACAGGCCCTCTGCTGGGTGGTGTAGCAGAATCAGAAGGTCTGTGGATACATCACACACATTGGCAGCTGGGGTTCATTTGCTTTTCTTCCCTACACACTCTGTTGTGGTGGATGGTGTGAAATTGCTCTACCTTTCCTTAGAGTGACCAAATGTCCCGATTTTATAGGGACAGTCCCGATTTTGGGGTCTTTTTCTTATATAGGCTCCTATTACCCCGCACCCCGGTCCCGATTTTTCACACTTGTTGTCTGGTCACCCTACTTTGCCTAGCCAGCCCTGGAAATGGTGGCTTTAACCAAGACCTTAACTTCTGGCACCACTGCTCCCTTGATAAAAAGCCATCTGAGCCTTACTTTAATTGTGATCTTCAAATAAAATGAATTTACCTGAAATCCCCAATCCTGCTTAGCTGGGCCAGTTAGCTTAGCCTGAAGTTGTTTTTCAAAAACATCTTCCTCCTACACTTTAAAGCACCAGGAGAAATCCACTCTTCAGAACATGTCAGCAACTTACATTAAGAGACTCTGAATTTTGATTGTTTAATGCGGTGGAAATTGGTTGCCAAATGAGTTCTTAGCAGGCCTGCTCTGCTGCTTGGTCTTGGGAAAAGTTATGTTAAATACTATATCTCCTGGTATTCGACTTAAAGGAAATGTGATTACACATCTGTCATCATTTTACTCTTCTGTGTTGACTGCTCGTATTAAGCAAACCACATTCCTTCTCTGCTTAATAAGCTCTGCTGTTCCTTTCCTCTTCGGGGAAGCAAGTCCCAGCTTGCCATCAACATATCTTTTGATCTGCTTGGAAGAAGCTAAGCTATTAACCAACTGACAGCCCCGGTGGGAGAGTTCACACCATGTTGCTCCTTCCTTAATTGGTTTTACTTTTTGTTTCCTTTCCATACATGTCATTTGGCTAAACAGCAAAATAAGCCCAACGAGGTTGTCCCTTGGGGTTGGCTTGGTTCTCTGAAAGGTTTTCGTGGCAGGACTCTCTTCTTGTGAGCAGGTAAGAACATGCCATGAGAAGTTGGAAGCTAGTCAAAAAAAAAGGGGGCAGGTCCAGTTCTAGCAGAGCAATAATTCCCAGTGACTAATTCAGTAGCTGAGGCTTCACCAGAAGCAGCGATGGAAATGAATGTTTTACTCGGCTCCGAGAGAAAGGCACTTTGAGGACTATTTGTCCCCGCCACCCTGTCCCAGTGCTGGCCCGAACTTCCTGAAGGATGAGGTTCCAGATTTGGCCTAAGAGGAATCTGTCCTGAGTTATTTAGCCCTTTGAAAGACACTTCTGTTTTTCTCTTGCGGGTTTAATCTTCCAGTTCAATTAAGTTACCCTGGAGGTTCCCATGGACCAGACGCAAGAACCCAACTTATAAATGTCTCCAACAGCAGGTAGGAAAATGATCGTAAACCTTTGGAAGAATGTCTCTGGAAGGGAAATAAAAACCATCAGACAAATCTTTAGGTTCTCAAAGGCACCAGTGATGCGAACCTGTTTAAACGTGTTGTTTTATATCGTTCCATAAGTCTTCAAAGAAGGTTCAGCAGGCAGTGGGAGAATGGCTTGAACATATAAGGAGACGTGTACTCTTCTAGTTTGTTGTTAGCAAATAGTGTTAAAGGGTTTAAATGCCCATCGAGGGCCTACTCCGGCGTTCCAGCTGGGGATTTTAAGTGGGGAGCAACTGCAGACTCATTGGTCTTTTTCTGCATTTCGGCTGGATGAGTCTGGGACTTTGCACTGCAGCTGGGTCATATGAGGCCCAGCCCAGGTAGACAGACTTGTGCTAGCATGCTAAGAAAAGGAGTTTGGCTGTCGCAGCTCGGGCTAGCCAGCCGAGCTTGGACCCAGGGCGTGGGGTGGGTTTGGACTCAAGTGCCAGCGCCACGGTGTCCAGGCTGCTATTTTTAGCACGCTAGCTCAAGCTGAGCTAGTGCGAGTGTGTCTGCTCACGCTGGGAATCGCACCTCGCAGACGCAGTGCGGCCGTGCGCCCTGTGGGCCTGACAAACCATGCAAGTGTAGCCGGCGTTTGCAAGAGAGAGATCGCTGGGGTATCTGTCAGCAGTGGTGATTTGGACCCGGACAGAGCTTTGTGCTGAGTTTGGGGTTTGATCGCCAGTTATCACTGGGATATTTTAGCTCAAGATGCGTGATCCGTGTATTGCATCATGGGTCAGCCTTAAGAGCGGTCACTTAAACTCAGGAGTTGCACTCCCTCAGCAACACCTTGCGCAACATTGTTTGTCTAAAAGCTTGTTTTAAAAGAGTCTGACAGCTGGTGAGAGGCAGCTGCAAATCTTTCCAACCTGAAGTTACCGGAGATCTCAGAAACTCAGTGGAGGCCCCGAAGGGCTATCAGTTATGCCGCTGTGAAGCGCTGTTCTGCTGGCTTATCGACAGCGATGTGTGCATATGTTGCATGTCAAATAACGCTTTGCTAGGCCAATACTATATGGGAATAGGAGACAAAATAACGTGAACACGAATGCTCTGAACTGCCCCCCAAAATTACCAGGGTGCCTGAGGATTACAAAACCAAAAAGAAAATTAAGTGCATGTTGGAAGGAAGGAAAAATAATTTGGAAAATGAGAAGGGTTTTGTGTAAGTTGGACTTGTACCGTTTGGCTCAGCTCCGTGGCTGCTGTGTCCATGTAGAATAAAGGTCAGATGCTGCGGATCACCAGCGTTGGGAGATTTTTAAAAGCAAACCTGGCTTGATAAAGTAGGGTCAGACATCAGGGGGAATGTAAATTGATCGAGCATTAGGCAAATGAGGGCAATAATTCCTGCAATTTGAAATGTGTGTGTGAAAAGGACCCAGTGTTGAATGCACTTAGGGCCTTCTCAGTTAATTGGGAGTCGCTGAAGTTGACAGAAGCGCATTCAGATAAAACTAGCCGGAGATGAGAATCGGGCACATTGAATTGTTTTCCTGCCTCCAGTGGCAGATCCTGATACCCTCCTCAGGCTGAGTAGTACCTTACTCCAGGGGTAGTTTAACTGAAGCGAATGGGTCTGCTCCCAAAGTAGGGCTCTGTTCGGTGTGAGTACGGAGATCAGAATTTGTCCCGGAAGGAGGGCTCCAGTGATTCCTGGAAACTGCGTTTCCCTTTGAATTTCTCAGGGGAAGACTCACACTGCTGTGATTCTCAGGGAAGCAGCTGGAAACGTGGCCTTGGACACATTGTGGTGCTCGGGAACGTGACACATTCACTGATAACAGGTCCCAGGGCCAGACAGCCCTGGCACATCACTGCTGTTCCACCCCGGGGCCTCCCCTGCTACATTCTGGGATGGGCACAAATCTCCACTAGGAGCCAGGCCAGGAGCTCATGCTTTGCCTGAGCCAGATATAAGCCGCAGAGCCCCATTCATCCCTGGTGCGAATGGGCACTGCTCCGCTGAAGCTAAACACAGCCCACGGTCTATTGTGAAGCCAGTGTTGCTTTCCTTAGCATTCACCCCCATGCTTCACCTTGTTCTCTGTGATCTGCACCACTTGTCTCAGTCCCTCAGCCTCTCTCTGCAGCCTCACGTGGCTACACTGCGATTGGACATCCATGGCTGGCCTAGGCCAGCTAACTCAGGCTCGCAGGGCTCGGGCTAAGGCGCTGTTTAATTGAGGTATAGACATTTTGGCCCGATCTCTGGGACCCTCCCACTGCGCCGGGTCCTAGAGCCCGGGTTCCAGCTTGAGGCTGAATGTTTACACTGCAATTAAACAGCCCCTTAGCCCGAGTCAGCCAGCCCTTTTAATTCCAGTGTAGACACACCCGCAGGCTGGGCTGCTCCCTGCTGTATGCACCGCAGAACTGACAGGGCGATGTAGCTACACAGCCTCCATTAGCTCCGTTGAGTCGCCGAGGAGTTTTGCAAATCTTTGCCTTTACTTGTCTACAGCAGGCCTTGCAACTCCTTCTTAGAGCGGGTGGCATCTATGCATCCGTTGCTGACAACGAATGCCAGCAAAAGCCCGCTCTGAGGACAAACGGCCGAATGAAACGCACATTCGCTTTTCTTCTCTCGCTGTCTGGACTTGCTGTGAACAGGAAGCTGGAGAACTGGTATTCCCGGACCTGCCCTGGGAATAAAGGAGTTGTGGTGAATTGAACACTGTGTTTAAATTGTAGGCTGTTGCTTTATATTTCCGGTCCTGCTTGCCGGCTAGTGGGATCTACATGGTAGCGAGCCAACTGGGCCTAGCAGTAGTCAATCTGCAGCCAGCCAGCCTATGGTAACATGGAGGAGCTATGCCTTTGTTGTAGGAAGCAGCCTGCTTTGTCTCTCTCTGATTTGGGGTTCTTGTGTGTTCTCAGTTCTGAAATGAAGTAGGGTTATGCTGCAGTCTTCCAGCAAGGGCTTCTTACGGTTTTTATCTAATTTCTCTGTTTGTATGCCGTGAAACAGAACAAGAGTCGCACCTCAAGGGAGCAGCCTCTGTTTCGCCATCTCTCATGCAACGTCTTGTTGGAAAGGAGCTGACATTTCAGGTCAGGGGGAATTGAAATGTACATGGGCTGAACCTGACACTGCAGGATGCTAGTCTTTGGTCCTTTCCACCTCCTCGCTCCATCTGCTGGAGCATGTCCATTTTTTTGGTAAGCTGTAGAATCATTTGAAGGAAGACCACGAAGGTGCATGATAAATGCTCTGGCCTTTGCGGGACATGAAAAATAGGCATTGCTGAGGGCATGCGGTCAACCCCTCTTCACGCAGCTTCAGAATGCCTGCTGCATGCACCGCCCGCTGTTTCGAACGACAGAGTCCGCCCGGACAAGCACTCTCCAGCGAGATGTCTGAGGGTAAATGTTAGCCTTGCCGCTCCTTTCCTGTAGGCCTTTTAAATGGTCTTCAAGCAACCCACAGCAAGTGCAACAAAACCTAGCCACCAAGGCTGTGACATTCGCAAAACCATGTCCTGAAACCCAAACCTTTTGTGCTGACGTCTCTCATTTGTTTTACCTTTTGAGGAAGAATTTTCCAGGCACACCATTTAAAGAGAGATTTGTCATATTCAGGGGTCACTGCCAGTTTGGCTGAGCCAGTCTGAGCTACAGTTTATTCATGTGAATCAGGCCGAAGTGGTGTAAGTGGTGAAAGGAGATACAGACGTTGATATCTACGCATAGTCCAGGGACTCTACACCAGCTTAAAACCCACCATCTTGGGGAAAAGGATCTAGAGACAACTTGTGTCAGGCTAGATAGCCTGTGGTCTTTTAACCAAAAAAATGCACTGTCTGGTCCGATCCAATAGCAGCAGCAAAAATGACCGCATTTCAAGGAGTCAGGCCTGCTAACCAGGAAGTTGAGACTAGCTGACAAATCCAGTTAATCATTTGATTCTGCTGCTGCTTGAGGCACTGCAGTGACAATTCGGTGTTGCTGGGAGCAAAAGCACTAATAGATGAGCCAAGGTGGAGTGGTACAAAGGATGTTCAGGCCTGATTAGGCCGCAACTGCTGTCCAGGTCTGGGCACCACATTTCAAGAAAGAGGCGGATAAATTGGAAAAAGTCCAGAGAAGACCAACAAAAATGATTAAAGGTCTAGAAAACATGACCTCTGAGGGACGATTGAAAAAATTGGGTTTGTTAAGTCTGGAGAAGAGAAGACTGAGAGGGGACATGATAAAAGTTTTCAAGAAAAAGGTTGTTAGAAGGAGGAGGGAGAAAAATTGTTCTTCTTAACCTCTGGGGATAGGACAAGAAACAATGGGCTTAAATTGCAGAAAGGGAGGTTTAGGTTGGACATTAGGAAAAACTTCCTAACTGTCAGGGTGGTTAAGCACTGGAATAAATTGCCTAGAGAGATTGTGGAATCTCCATCATTGGGGATTTTAAAAACACCACAGGTTGGACAAACACCAGTTTGGGATGGTCTAGATAATACTTAGTTCTGCCAGGAGTGCAGGGGACTGGACTAGATGACCTCTCGAGGTCCCTTCCAGTCCTATGAGTCCATGATTCTCTGTTAATGTGTATAATGCCATTGAACTGCCTTCCTAAGACACCTACATGGTAACATGTGAGCATTGCATGGGACCCGATGTAGCTTTCACTGAAGTAAGTGGGATTTGTGTCAGTGACTTCAAGGGAAGGCCTGCCCAGTGTGAGATGTGGGTCCAAGCAGCAGTCTTCCTACAAAACCTCTGTAAATACAGCGGAGGGATAAACCCCAGGGAGGGAGAAGAGCTATTTGAGCTAAAGGACAATGTTGGCACAGGAACAAATTGGGATAAACTGGCCATGAACAACTTCAGGCTGGAGATTAAAAAAGGTTTCTAAGCGGCAGAAGAGTGAGGTTCTGGTACGGCCTCCCAATAGAAGGAGTGGGGGCAAGAAACCCTAACTGGTTTTAAGATGGAGCTTCATAAATGTATGAATGGGGTGATATGCCAGGATTGCCGATGATAGCTGGGACTGGACTCAAAAGCCCAGGAGGTCCCTTCTAGTCCTATATTTGGAAAATTGTTTTGGGGTTCTGGAACTAACACGTATGTGTTCCATCTTTCATGTTGCAGACATTTCTATTACATCCAGCTCTGTGTGGGAGATTTGGGTTGGATCAGGGTGCTCTGTACTAGAAACCTGTTTGTATACTCCTCTTTTCTGCCTACTGGTGATACTTAGTTTTGTTTACCTGGTGACGGATCTGAGTTACGCCTAGGAGCGTGGTGTGTGAATGTGCAATTCTTGGAGTCTGCATCTTTACCGAGCCCTTCCACTCTGTATTTTACTCCCCAGCCTTCTCATTTTGTTACATTTCTATCATGGTCTGGAGCAGAGTGAATTTTTTTGGACAAAATGTTTTTTCTCTTGAAAAAATGCAGATATGGGTTAACTGAAATATTTCCCCCCAAAAAGCCCAAAAAATTGAAATGTTTTGTTTCGACCTTTTCTAAACAAAATGCCTTCGTTTTTATATTTGAAATGACTTTTTGTTTCAAATTATACTTCCATTTTATTGAAAAACGTTAAAAAACTTAAACAAAATAAAGTGTTTCATTTTGGGTTGAACTACGTGTTTCATTTGACCCAAAATGATTTTTTTTTTTTAACTTTCTTGGGTTGCCGAAAAAAATTTAAAACAATTGTTTTGGGTTGACCCCAAACAAACTTTTTTTTCAGTGATTCAGTTTGGCCAGCAAATGGAAACATGAGATACATGCACAGTTCTTATCTAGAGCTATGTTGCAGGACAGAGCCTCGAATGGCGTGGCTCAGTGCAACTTCGTTAGTGTTCAGACACTACCTCAACTGAAGATCTGGCCCGTGTATATTGCGTTATAAGCGTTGCTTACAGAAAATTGCCATTGTAGTTCTAAATAGTTTATTCCACACTAGCTACAGAGAAAAAAACATTTTCCATTTTTTTATAAGAACATAAGAACAGCCCTACCGGGTCAGACCAAAGGTCCGTCTAGCCCCCATCCCTGCCCATCCTGGCTAATTACTATTGATGGACCTATCCTCCATGAACTTACCCAGTTCTTTTTTGAACCCTGTTATCGTCTTGGCCTTCACAATGTCCCCTGGCAAAGCGTTCCACAGGTTGATTGTATGTTGCATGTATATATATTATATATACACCAAAATCTTGAGTGCATGTTGTATCTGTTTTTGAATGAGCGCTTGACCTAGAAGAATTGTATCTGGCAGAGATCTGAGTACTAAAGTGGTGCCTTAAGTTAAGAGAAGCTTTCTAGATGTTGATGTATTCACAATGGCATGTTTTCTTATTGCTTCAAGTTAATTTGTGAGGCTCTCTGTGGTGCCGTCTTTAAATTTTTATCACAGAGGCAGGAGTGCAAGTAGGGCGGTACCCTCTAGTATGCAGTACCGGCAAGAAATTTTTAGCGGGTGCGGGGTACCGGAAAGACTTGGGACTAGCCCCCTCCCACCCCCAGAGGGGGCATGGGGCTGTGCTCTGCTCCTTAAAGGAGCAGAACATGGCTAGGGAGGGTGCTCCTTCTTTATATGGCTTCAACAGCACAATACATATGCTAACAAACTCAAACAAAAGCTTTGTTTAAGTTTGTTAGCATATGTATTGTGCTGTTAGGTTGGTCAGGAGTCCTCAAGAGGGGAGGGGTGGGGGAATGAAAGGTGTTTAAACAGTGTTTTTGATTCTGTTTCTCCCCATTGGTCTGAATTATCCATGACATCCACACTGCATCACATCAAGTCCAAATCATTAGAGGAATGCGTCTGCTTGCACTGACCAGATGGATTCTCATGTCAGCCCAGTTCTGCAGCCTGATGGGAATCAGGTGTTGTCCCCAGTGTACATAGAATTCTTCTTTGCAGCCAAACTAGTCTAACACCCATTTTGTGGAGCAGTAAAACAAAGAAAACAAATGCCTCATTTTCCAGCTTTGTGGGTGAGAGAACTATAAGTGAAGATTATAATGCCGGACACTGACATCCTTAAACCAGCTGCCTCAGGAATCTGCCAAGAACTTCGCTGAAAATATGTTCCTCATCTTAGCAACGGAGCTAAGACTCATCCCACATCTGCCCACCTTTATTGGAATGAAGCTCCTTCTGATCTGACAGCTCAGGCCTTGCCAATTTCATCCAGAACAATTTACAAACTTGGAACCTAATCCTGTAAACCCTGAATCATTTGATCAATCCCGTTGAAGACAATGGGACTATTTGCATGACTATGGACCACTTTTGTGGACTGGTAAGAGTTTCAGGGGTCTGTTCCTTTAAAGGAAGTTGAATCCCCCATTGAAATGCAATGTTTGGGTACGATACCATAAAGCAGTTTAGGACACTGTTCTACCTAAAATTTGTCTTTTAATAAGTCAGACGTATTCTGAAATGGCTCCTCACCCAACTCCCATATTCCATATAAACAGACTGAATACTACATATATGGGGGGAAAGTGCATAGTTAAGCATGCTGATGTTTGTATATACAAAGGGGGCTGTCCAAGGGGATGGGGAGAGTGTGGGGGCCCCAGACTGGGGGCAGGGCAGGGAGGAGTCACATGGGGAGGTCACGTGCCCCCCTTGTGTCCCTCCCATGAGTGCAGTACCAGCAAGACATGATTTCTACTTTCACCACTTCACAGAGGAGATTGAAAGTTACTAAATGTTTCCAGCCAATGTGTGGCCCAGATTCTCCTTTCAGTTACATGGCTGCAACTGCTTTGAAGCCAGTGGGATTGCACTGGGGTAAATGAAGGCAGGATTTGGCCCACAGACTGTATGAGTGAGAGTTTTCTGGCCATAGTCCATTGAGAGTTTTGTTATCAGATTGGGAAGAGCTTTCCACCGGTGTCAGGAGGAATAATACAGAAACGCAGGAAGATTAAAGAAGGCTACAGAGCTGAAAATGGAAACTGCTGGCTGTTGATCCTATCCAGGATAAATTATCCAGGGCTGGATGGGAAATATGGAAATGATCTGGACGCTGCTTCCACTGTTAGCTTCTTTTTGTGCTCTTGCATTGACAGGTACTGGCTCTGTAGGCACAAACTCAGAATTACTCTGAGTGCCCCGAGTACGATGACCCTGCAGTCCTTGCACAAGCGTAACTCCCACAGGAGTTAATGGGAGTATTGTCTGTGTGAGGACTGGGCCCCAGGTTGTTTTAAAGACATTTTCAACATGACCAAGTGATGAAAAAATACGCATTTATATTATGGCACGAGCGGAGAATGACTCTGCAGTGATGAGCTTAGCAGAGAAGTCACCTGAGAAATAAATCTAGCAGCCATACCTATTTCCTCAGCTCCCAGGGTTAAGTGGTTTAAAACTCATCTCTGGTGAGAGAACGGCTCCCTTTAATTCAAATTCCTTGGATCTGCCTGAAGGCAGCTAAGAAGCATGAGACCTGATTCTCCTCCTGCTTACACCAGTTCACGCTGGTGTAAAGCTCCATTGACTCCAGTCGTCAGTTACTCCTGATTTACACCGCCGTGAGTGCAAATCAGGCCCCTGGGCTTTTTTGCAAGATGGCAGGAACTGGTGACGGATTTCTGGATAGCTATTCTGGGAAAACAAGACAGCTAATTGCCCTGGTGGACCGCTGGCCTCAGAGGACAAGCCTGCTTTGTGGAACAGAGGAAAGAGCTGCTTCCACCCACAAGCCTTGCTCTTCTCTCCCTCATGTTATGAAGACAAACGGGTTTGTTGACTGTTCCTTTTCAAGTTCCTGCATGTCTATGAACAGCAGGGAAGAGGGAACAGGTGGTGAAGTGGATCTGCAAAGGGAAGGCAGAGGGACTCTGCCAGGCGTTCTAGGCTGCGAGGTGCTCTAGAACCTTAGAAAGGGCCCATGGGCTGACAAAACAAGTTCCCACCTTGCGCAACGACCCGCCTGCTTCACTAGGAGTAAGGAAGGGTGAGATCCTGGCCTGACTGATGTCGACGACAAAGCTTCCATGGACTTCAGTGGGGCCAAAATTTCAGCCACGGTTTACGAAAAAGTGTTTTCCGAATTCAACCGGATCCCGTTCTTCCAACCCTGACTCACGTGAGTAGGCCTTCTTCACAGGAGTTCTCCACTGAAGTCAATGGGGCTTCTCACTGGTACAAGGGTCACTCAGTCACATAAGGCTTGGCATGTTGAGCCCTAAGTCACATCTCGTGGCACTTGAAAAAGTGTGCGAATAAAAACATAGGGCCAGATTCTGCCGCCTTTATCCAGGCCGAATCGTGCCTTCCTGTGCACTGATATGAATGGGCCTACTTGTGACATAGGGTATGTCTCGGTGTGAGTGTAGCTGGTGGGATCTGGCTCACAGTAGAGATTCACGGCACTTGTAGCTGGACAGCACTTTCCAGTCCCAATTTGCTGCCTGCAGAACACTTGGCTAAAACTAGAGCTGGTTGAACAAGTCTGCATGGAACAGATTTCTATTGGAAAAGGCTGTTTTATCGCAACTCAGTGTTTCACAGGAACATGTGGATTTTGATGAAATTTTGGATGGAAAAGTTTCAGACTGATTCAAAATCAACAGGGAATATTTTGTTGTGACTTTCTCAATTTTTGTTCTGACTTCTATGGGCTGTTATATTTCTTAATGCTTTGAGATTAAGTGATAGTACTGCAGAAAAGGGTCTGGGGATTAATGTGGATCCCAGACTGAATATGTGCCAACAATTTGACGCAGCTGTGAAAAAAGCCAATATTCTGGGACATGTTAACAGAAGTGCTGTGTGTAAGATATTGGAGGTAATTGTTCCGCTCTATTCGGCTCTGGCGAGGCCTCAGCTGGAGTACTGTGTCCAGTTTTGGGTGCCACGCTTTAACAAAGGTCTGGACAAGCTGGAGAAAGCTAGAGGGGAGCAACAAAAAGGATCAAAGGTCTAGAAAACTTGACCTAGGAGAAAAGATTTTTAAAAACTGGGCAAGTTTAGTCTTAAGAAGAGAAGACTGAGGGGGAACCGGACAAGTCTTCAAATTCGTTAAGGGCTGTTATAAGAGGAGAGTGATCAGTTGTTCTCCATGTCCCCAGAAGACAGGAGAAGCAGTAATCTGCAGCAAGGGAGTTAAGGTTGGATATTAGGAAAATCTTTCTAACTATAAGGGCAGTTAAATACTGGAGTAGCTTCCAAGGGACGTTGTGGAATCCCTTCATTGGAGGTTTTTAAGAACAGGTTGGACAAACACCTGTCGGGGACGGTCTAGGTTTACTTGACCCGACCGGCCCTACATTACTTTGATTTTATAATGATCAAATTGAAACATTCTGATAAGTTCATTTCAGTGTTTCTGAATCAAATTTTTCCAGAAATACTATTCTGTGAAATATTTCAAAATTTCAACTTTTCGTCTCGACAAATTTCAGAATGTCAGAATTTCCCAGGGGATGGAAATTCAGTTTTCTGACCAGCTCTATCCAAAACTAAGGAAGCTACACCCAGTCTTCAAAAGCACATAAATTACACCCCAAACGATGCTCCTGAGTGCTCACAACCTGAGCCAATGGTGCCCCAACGTGGTGCAAAATGCTAGCTTACATTTCAAGCATGTGCAGAAAATGTGGATGTGGCCTTTCAAGAAGGAGGCTTGGCCAATAGTCTCCCAGCTGAAAGCATTGTGATGAAGGAACCATGTTGAAGCTTCCCAGTGCAGCCGTCATGTGCAAGCTTTTCTGCTCCATGCAAGCAGGGCCGCATCGCATATTGGTGCCAGTGGTAGGCTACTGACCCTTGGAAGGTTCTGGATACCCGTTAAATGAGCCATGACAAATGTAAGGGAATGGACATGGGGGCCAAATGTTGAAAAGTTATATATACCTGCGATAGTACGGAACAATGATATTGTTGTTATACTATCGGTTAGACCATGGGACACTTTAGGCCAAATTCTCGGCTGCTCTGAACTGAAACAGTTTCATTGAAGCCACAAAGCACTTGGGATATACAACCTGGTCGAAAGCCTACTGAAGTAAATGGAGAATCTCATTGACTTTAACAAAGCTGGGCCAGTTTATACCAGCAGAGAATTTGGTCGATAGGGTAGTCAGGTAGTTATAGCATAGTTATTCCCCCTCAGTCTCCAGGAGAGGCTAGAGATTTAGGGAGAGATGGACCAGATTCTCTCAGCTTGCTGCACAGGCCCTGATCCCAAACCAGATGCTGCTACGTGAGTGGGGGGGGGGAATCCCATGGAGCCACGAATGCACCTGAAGGCTGCCGGAGAGTGGGCTGGGGGGCAGTCACCCCCTCTGTTCCTCTATTAGCTCCATCACTGCTTTAGGATTGTTCTTGGTAAACAATTAAGAGCTGTCTCCAGCTCATTTCCTTCCATGTCCTAGCAAAGAAAATTAACTAAATTAATAATCTTATTGATTTTTGTGAGTTTGTTTAAAGCAGGATTAGGGCTTCAATCCATGTTTAAAGAAGGTATCTACTAGCTCATTTCTTCATGTCTGTGCACAAAGTTTCAAAACCAACGTAGCTTGGTAAAGGCATTTCTCAAGCTTTGTTGTGGTACAAACTTTCTGTTACTTCCAGTGTAGTGCCAAAGTAGTGGGAGCTGGATGAATAGAAACGTGTTCTGACTGAATTTTAATGTTTGGCCCATCCAATACTACAGACATAAGAGTCAATAGTGACACAGGCATAGATTGTGCTTGGCATCCAGGGTCAAATGATCCAGTAAACTGTCTTCATTTGAAACATGTCCCTTGGAATAACTTTGGCTGTTTAGGACAGATGAAGTTCTTCTTCATCAGAGTCTTCCTCACATGCTGTTCGGAGGGCATGTCCAATAGCCTAGTTGAAGGCACGGAGCACATCACATCCTTCTTCGTGTGCTTGGGGATCTGGAATGTATGAAAGGATACAGGATTTTAGTTCTGTGCTGTGAACGTGCCCAGCCAGTGTCACCCCCAGCTGTTCTAATCTAGCTGTGCAGAGCCTTGTGAGGTCCACTAGTTTAAAGATTGGACCACATCTTCATTCAGTCTTGTCTCTGCGGTGTACGTTATCAGTTCATCAAAGGCAATCTTCCCACGTGACATCTTCTTGTGTTGCTTTGCTCAGTTTTGTTCTCCATGACTTTGTTGTAGAGAGACACCAAACATCCTTGCGTGATGGGCCACTAGCTCACATGCACTTGGTTTTGCAAGCAAGTGCTGGTCTTGCAGCTGAAGTGCACACTTGCGGACTTCAGTATCGATGCTGAGGGTGGAAGCTTCATGGAGGTCTTCTAATGGTGCATTAATTTCATGCTTCTTTTTCTGGAGGTCCTTTGTGCTGGTCACTTAAACACGTGTGTTTCCTCTGCAGATCATCAAGGCAGGGCCAGCCCACAACATTTTGGCACCTGAGGCAGGGAGCTCAAATGATGCCCCCATTCCCCCTCGCTTGGGCCAAAACTTTGAAACTCTGGGTCCTAGTGGCGCTCCCCCACAGTCTGGCACCTGATTTGGCCGCCTCAGTTCGCCTCATGGTAAGGCCAGCCCTGCATCAGGGTGATCCACAGTTTAATCCGTTTTAGCCTTTTAAAGTTTGGTCCTGTCAAACTTGATGTAGCAGGATTTGTGCCAATGTCCACTGTTCTCATTCAAAGTCTTTTCAATACCATCACCATCCTCTATCCTACATACGTCTGTGGACATTGGAAGTGCATTCAGCTTATGGAAACATCTGACATTTTATAGTAGAGTTTGATAGCCAGATCCAACATGCTCTCGTTTATATTCTGATGGATTAATCAACTCTGCACTTGTGTCTTCCTGACAAAGTGCACACTTGTCCCAGTCAATATAGGAAGGGGATGTGCCTGTTGATGGACCTGGCTGTCAGACAAGCTAGTATCTTTTTGACATATTTGAAGCATTAGTATTAGCCAATAGTAATCTAATATATTTCGCTACTGTGTACAGGTAATATTACCCAATCACCAAGCAGCTTTCAGGCAACCAAAGTAGCATCTGAAAGAAAAGAGAACTGGGATTAAATTCTCCCAAGACCACTCTCACAATCAAAATTAGTACAAAATGTGTCCTTACACCAATGTTAAGGTCATGTTGAAGGAAAACCAAGACTACATCCCTTGTATGTCCACCTGTAAAACAACAAAAATGTTTCCAATTATGACAGTGTTATTAAAATGACTGCCACCGGCAACATGGCATGAATTGGTGATGGCCCCATATCTGAACATCTTTATTGGGTCATGCCCTAAGACCGTAGCACATTTCATGCTTTTATGATAACACCCACAATCCCATCTTTTCCCCCCCACAGATCTGATCGGCTGATAGTACCTGGCTTTCATGGTGGAGGCAATGTTTTGATTAAGTTATGAAACCTGGGGTGTGCACATCAAAGAACTGGATACCCTCTTGATCCCTGGAAAGTCTTCCTTATTGTAATGAGCATTTTTCCAGTGTACTAGTCTTCTGTCTCCATTAGAGATGGCCAGAACATGGAAATTCTTTCCGAAATTTCACTTTTTTGCAAAAAAAAAATTCATCCTGAAGTGGGATGGAATTTTTTGCTTCCCAGCTGTCCTCCTGGAAATCTCTTGTCAATTTCATGTTATCTCTCAGCAGGCTCATCATCAAATTGTTCCATTGAGAGAAGTTCCAGAGAGGCAACTGGGGAGCTAAAATTTTGATTTTCCAGATGGAAAAAATCAACATTTCTTGGCCAAGGGCATTTTTCATTGGAATGACTTTCCAACAAAAAGCCCCTGACCAGCTCTAGTCTCGAGGACTATATAGTGCCTACGAGAGCCAAGCTGAGCACCCGGCAGGACTTTCTTTCCATCAATTCCATTCAGCCAACATATGCCACTTCTTGGGCCGTTAAAACCACTTGATCTTTGGCCTTGTCCCTTTCTCACTCTGCTCCAGTTGTTCCCAGAAATGCACTGTCTGGAGGGCCTTATTGCATTAATAATGGTCAGTCCCCCAGACACTTGTAAGGAAGAATAGTCAACGGGCTGACTAGCACCAGTTTCACTCCGTGGAATAGTTGCTACGAGGCTATATGCACAAGGGAGCTTGAACTCAGGCCACATAAGAGCATAGGGAGGAATTACAATGGGCTGACTTTATTTAGAGAGAAGTTAATAAATAGAATGAACTGCTCAGAACAGCAATCAGAGCAGCTAATAGAAACCGTCTTTAACTGAAGGTAGTAAAGTGCAGTATCTGGGGGAAACAGCTGCTATTAAAATAACGCCAGGTGACCTCACTGACCAAGTGGTTCCTGACCTCTCTCCTTTCCTTAGTTTCCTATCCTGGATCCTGTCCACGTACACTCCAGTGCTGGTTGAGATGGGTTTAGCCAGAATATTTGGCTCTGGATTTCAAACACCCCGAAGTCTGGGCAGTGTTTAGACCTGGAGTTTTGGTGTGTGTTTAAAGAGAGATGCCTCACCCATTTTCAAAATGCTGGTTTAGGCTGGGTTTTGGATTTCAAACACACCTCCCCCTTCGCCACCCCCCTTCAATAGTCAGTGCTTGGATGTGTAGGGGCTGGGCACCAGCCATCATTTTATGGTGTAAGAGAGTCTCCTGCTTTTCCCCTTCTGGATAGAGAAGGAAGGGAAAAGCGGCTGCACCAGCTCCTACTTCAGTCGAACGATAGTTACGTTAATCCTGGAGCAAATACATGGCTTCGTAGGAAGCTTGGAGAAAGGCAGGTGTCCAATTTAACAGCCCTGAGAGAAATAAGCACAAAATGTGTACAATAAAAGCTCTCCTTGTGCCAAGGAATGTTGCAAGATGAGATTCCAGGTGAGATCAGAGACCCAAAACAAGATAAGGCTAAACTGATTTCCAAATCCTTATGCGGCGCGCTGCCATAAATTCAACCCATCGATTCCCTTGACAGCGAGCTTTAGTTGCATTGTTCAGCTTCTTGGAAGCCTGAGTAGTAACTTCATAAAGACGGGGCCTTGCCATTTTCTAACCATGAAGATCAGGTCTGTTTCCTATTCTGCCTTTTTATCACAGCAGTGCTGAGCTTTAATGGAGCTTTAATATTTCTTTCTATTATAAAAAAAATGTGTAAATATGGAGCCAGGCAATAACAGGGGTTATTAAAGCAAATAGAGTATAATTGATGCACTCCTCCCTCTCCATCATATTTTCCTCTCATCTGTTTGTACAAAGCCGGCCAATCCAGTTGGGCTTTCTCCATCCATGTGATGCAGTATCTCTCCCTGGAGAAACCCACAGGCAGAGAGAATAATGAATTTTCCAGTCCAAATCAACCAGAGTTAGCTTTTATTGTTCCATTCTGTAGTGAGGAATGCATCATTTGTCACCAATGATAACCATAAAAAGTCTTAATGAGGCTTTAATAAAGAGGAATATCTTGTTTTCCATGCTGTTCATCCATCATGTGCCCATTAGCAAATCCAGTAAAAACAGACATGATAAATGACCTATAGAGTATAAATCTATCTGCATTTTTGGGTTGTTTTCTCTCTCTTTCCCTTTGTTGGTAGTGAGAGAAGACAAATATTGTTAGCCATGTATATGATGCAGAAAAAAGTCAGACTCTTCTGTACTGAAAACTTGCATTAAATATCTTTGCCATAACTACAGTAGGTGGGACAGAGTCAAACACAATTATCTTCTGCAACTAATTTATGAAATAGAGTACGAAAGGGAGATTATAATGCTCAGATTAGGCTTCATTTCAAACCAGCATGTTGGAGGATGGCGTGGTATTGGATTCTGTCCTTATAATACTGAATAAGGTCTCCTACTGCACAATAAAACAGATGTATATGTAATTAAGGAAAAGCTACATGCAGAGTGACCAGATAGCAGATGTGAAAAATCGGGACGGGGGGTGCTGGGTAATAGGTGTCTATATAAGAAAAAGCCCCAAATATCGGGACTGTCCTTATAATATCGGGACATCTGGTCCCTTTTGTACCCTCCAGCTTCAACATATACAAATCACAGAATTTGGGGAGCTGGTCAAGATGTTTTGAATGAAAAGGGTATTTTTTCTGATTGGAAAAAATGGCCTTTTTGTACAAATGAAAATGTTCACGAAAAACGGTCAGTTTTTATTTTTTGTGGAAAATGTCATCTTTTTAAAAAAATATTGAAAACATTTTCAAAGTGGCTACTGAAATGTTTTGTTTGCAGAAAACCAGCTTTTTAGTCAATGCAATATTGCAAGAATGTTTTGATTTAAAGAATTTAAATATCAAAGACGTTGGGAGAAAATGGTTCAATTTCTAATGTTTTGGAGAGAAAAAAATCCAACTTTGAAACCTGGGGCAAAACTTGGTTTTCGCCTTTTAAACAGCTCTCGATGTTTTTCACGCTCCATACCTGCATTTCCCACTGGCTTCCCTGGGAGTCGCAGTGGCTCATAGAGAGATGTCATTACAGATGCTGCATTAAGGGGTTTGATGAAACCAAGAGCTGTGTTGTCTTATACCAGGGAGTTTTCTGAACAGGAGCTGCCCTGAAGGCAGAGCAAAGAGACCCATTTACAGTCATTCCACCTGGCAAATATCTGCTCTCAAAACCTTGCCAGCTGCATGTCTCTTTAACAGCAGTGTATGGGTGTCCTAGGCATTCCCCTCCGGTGAGGTGGGAAGGGCGCATGATGGGATTGTGATGGTTCTGTTCAGACATATACATTTTCATCCTCCCCTTCCCTTGACTTGAAGAAAGTCCCGGGGGAGCAGCATTAGCTGGAAGTTATTTTATTTAGAATAGCCCTAAAGATGGAGTTATAGCTTGGGGGGCGAGGGGGCGATGGACGTCCTAAAATGTGCGGGTTTAACAGAGACCTGGGGAGAAGGAATCTTCATTGCGTGCCGCTCTGTGTTAGGTTCTCTAGCTGGTGTTGCTCCAGCTTGGCAAGGAAATAATAAAAGGTGGCAGGTTTGAAGCAGCCCCACCTCTCAGCGGTGCCTAATGGGTAGTTGCTTGTGCATTACTCCTGGACGTACTTGAGGATGTAGCAATTGTACATGACGCGTAGCCCGAGATTATAAGGCTGGCTTCAGAAGGGAAACCACAGAGCTTCTCCACTGCAGGAACTCCCTCTTGCCTTTTCCATCCTCTGAAGTCCAGGTTGCAGCTGAAATCTATTTGGCTGGGCACCCATCCGGCTGGCGGATAATTCTGATTAGCAAGGTAGGGGTTGGGGGGCAGAGTGACACCTTTACCAAAGTGGCAGTGTCTGCCTCTCCTTTTCATCTGCAGTGTGATTAGTGCCTATCGATGTCATTCATATAATAATAACCATCCTTTACACTTACATAGTTGAGTTATGCCTCGCAAAGGGCAGTTCAGTAGTTTTGTGGATGTGGTATTCTTTGCTTCCTGTCTCAAACCCTTCAGTGCTGTTGCAGTGCACAGCTGCTGTACTCTACCTCAGAGGTGTCTGTATTGCAGTGGTGGGCAAGCAATATCTAAAGTTCTGTCTAAACTCTGGGTTTGAATCTGCTGTCACTTCCGCTGATTTTACACCTGTGTAACTTGACTGACTTCAGGGGAATTCCTCTGGGTTTACGTCTGGGTGCACATCTGAGAGCAGAATGCAGCTTGATGGGCCAGAGTCTTAGCTGGTGTAAATGGTGTAGCTCCATGGGCTTCACTGGAACTATTAATAGGAGTGAGGGGCTCACAATCTGGGCCACCCTTGCGCTTGGTGCACAGAGTTTTCTCCTGTCTGAGCCGCAGGGCATTATCTCTGTCACTAGGAGGGACGTCTAACGCATTGCCCCTTGCACAGCACCATGTTCCCAAGAGGGCACGATGGAATATTTAGGACCAGCCGCTCAGCCAGCTGGTGCTCTTGGTGGCAAGTACTAGGGCCTGGTGAGAGAAGCACGTGCCTGCCCTGGTTGGCAGGGAGCCCGGAGCGGAGACGGCGCTGAGATCACTCACTGAGGGTTTGAGCTGCTGACCCATGCCCAGCCCATGTGCCTCACTGATGCTTTGTCATTGCCATCCCTGCCCTGGCCCTAGCTGAGACCATAGGGCCAAGGGGAATATTCCAACAATGCCTCTACATCTTCCAAACTGAGACCTGACCAGGCAACACGGCGCTTGGCGTCTCTGCTTTCCCTCCTGGCGCAGGCATGGAGCTGTAGTTAGCAAAGCGATTCCAAACCCTCTGGGACGAGGTCACACCATAGGTAAGAATCCCTTGTGACACGTCCCATGTCAGAGAGATCCGATCCATCTTGGAGAAGTGCTGTGCTCCAGGCTGACCCAGAGCAGCGCAGACCGACTGCTTGCCATGGGACGTGCCAGAGGGTTTGGAATCGCTTTTAAAAGAGGAAGGATGTCCTTAGGGTTATGGCGCTGGCTGGGACTCGGGTCATTTCGCTGCTCTGCCGCAGTCTCCATCTTGGACCTCAGGCAGTTCAGTCAATTGCTGTGTGCCTCAGTTTCCCCTTTATAAAGCTGAGATAATAATACTTCCTTTGTCTGTCTTGTCTATTCAGACTGTAATTTCTTTTAGGGTAGGGACTGTCTCTTACTGTGTGTATGTACAATGCCTAGCTCATGGGCCCCGATCTCTGCCAGGGACTGTGTGCTGCTGTGATATAAGTACTAGTACCCCAGAAAACGGGTAACGGCTTCCCTAAATAACAAATATTGGGCCAAATTATGGTCTGTTTTACCCGTGTAAATCCAGGGTGGCTCCACTGACACCAGCTGGGTCACTCCAGATTTACACAGGTGTAGCCAACAGGAGAATTTGGCCCAGCTTTTCTGACAATGTTTGCAATGTTTTAACTTGCATCCTGATGCTTGGAACGGAATCCCCCATTCAAGGGCTGGCAGGGGGTTCCTCTGTCTTTGTGCTCAAAACCGAGAAGGGGTTTGCTGAGGATGGCTAAGGGGCCTAGTCGTGATTAAAAGGCTACTGGCCAACATAATTTCATGTATTTAAATTAAACGATCTATTGCCTAGATAATAGCTCTAGGCAAGCCTGAAAATTCAAAGGCCAGAGCTGAGCCAAGCCTCCCAGCTTGATTCTAGCTGCCAAAACACAAGCTGAGTCAGTGCAGTTGAGTGCAAACATCTGCAAAAGGAAATACACCATGATGGATGGGGTTGAGGAGAGTTCCAGTGTTCCGTGCCACAATGTTCAATTAAAACGATTGATGCTTCTGCATTTGTGGGCATGAACTTAGGTTGAAATTAGGCACTTTTCTGCACGAAATCTCAGCCCTTTGTTGATTTCTCAGATCTCCTTGGACAGGGCTCCTCTTCCTGCTAGCGTGAGTGGAGGTCCTGATACCCAGAGCCCACCGGTCATTGCTAGGGATGGTAGCACTGTGTTCAGAACATGGTTCTCCTAGTGGCTTCATTAAAGAGAAATACATTAAGCTCGGAGAGTCATGATGGTGACTCACGGTACCTCTGAGCGACCACATACGTGTCCGTTAATTTGGGGCTGCTGCGGATGGGAAAATGGGCCGTGCATTCAAGGCAGGGTAGATATTCTAAGTGCCGTCCACTGAGCGCTGGATTTTGCGGGAGCCAGGAAGTCTTGCCAGTAGCAATTCCAAAATACGCGTCGTGACATCTTAGATGCAAGGGACTTAGAAAGGTGATTCTCCCTTTCTCCACTAGATCATAGGCCCCCTGGCTTCTTGGAGTGTGTGTGTGTGTGTGTGTGTGTGTGTGTATGAGGGATGCTGTGTGGTGTTCACATTGCTGCATTAGAGAATAACATGGTAATAAGCCATGCTATGGCTCTCAAGGCTCATCTGCTTAGGTTCCATACTGTAAGGGTGGGGAACAGCTTCCGTATGGGGAGAGACTAAAAAGAGGAGGGTTGTTTGGCTTAGAAGAGAGAGAACGATGGGGGGAGGGGGATATGATAGAAGTCTATAAAATCACGACTGGAGAGGAAAAAACGGATCGAGAAGTGTTAGATTTATCCTGTCCTACAATACAAACACTAGGAGTCACCTGATTAAATTAATAGGCAGCAGGTTTAAAACAAACAAGAGGAAGTACTTCCTCACACGACGCCCAATTAACCTGTGGAACTCATTGCCATGGGATGTTGTGAAGGCCAAAAGTATAATTGGATTCAAAAAAGAATTAGAGAAGTTCATGGAGGAGAGGTCCATCAATGGCAATTCGCCAAGATGGTCAGGGATGTAAGCCTACGGTCTGGGTGACCTTAAACCTCTGACTTCCAGAAGCTGAGACGGGAAGACGGGGTGGATCGCTCCAAAATTGGCTTGTTCTGTATGCTCCCCCAAAGGTCTGGTACTAGCCATATTGGAGACAGGGTACTGGCTAGATGAACTGTTGGTCTGACCCAGTATGACAGTTCCCCAGGCTGGGAGAAGACAGAGAGAGGCAGCCCAGGAATGGCCCGAGGAGGGATAGAGAAGCAGATCATAAAGAAACTGAGGTAGGAGAAAGAGGGGGAAAATACCACTTAAACTCACTGGGCCGCAGACCTGCAAGGGCATCTTTGAGTCTGCAAAGGAAGGACTATGCTTGCAACAATAGTTCAGTCCGTGCAATAGCTGAGCCCTTTCACAGTTGAGCCCGGGGTGCTGGTAAATCAGGCTGTGACTGTCTGCAGGACCCGTCCCTCACCCCAAACCCAGGTTCGGAGGACAGTATTCTTTGTGTGCCGTTTCCAAGAAGCACAATGACGCGGGCCCGTGGTGACGACGGTAAATATCTCTGCACTTCCCAGCCGCTTACAGCAGGGAAAGTGCTCCATGTAATGAGGCTGTCGGCCCTTTCATTGGGGAGTGGCGTCCGACCACAGTGCTTATGCTCACTCTGGAAGGGCTTCCCTTACGGTAATATAAGACCACGTAGGCTGGCTTTACCGCTGCACCTGCACTGCGGGAACAAAGGGAAATCTTATCCTCTAAGAGCGAATGGCAGACGTTTCAGGTGAGCGCTCGGCACCCAGGTAATTGGGCAGCAATTATCGGTGCCCAAAGGTTAACAGTGCTGGCTAGGGCTGCCCTGTGATGCTGGGCCACAAGAACAAATAGGGGAGACGCACTGTTCCAGGGGGAGTGCAAGCCCAAGCCTCTCCAGAGATCCAGCAAGCACATAGGAGGGGGCATGTGCTGCACCCTCCCCTTGGACGATGTAGCTGGCTCCCTTCTGCACAGCTGGTGAGTTCCACAGAGCCGGAGCCTGTCCATGACCCTGGGGCACGGTGCACATTGCAGGGGGGGCTTTCTGCAGCTTCCCGTCACACGACTGCAGGCCTGCACTAGGGCCAGCCTTGCCAGTGTGATGCATCCTGTTCTACTGTGTCCTGGCATCACGTGATGGCAAGGCAAAGCCAAGGGCCTCAATGAGGGGGAAGCCTGTTTGAGCCATGACAGGTCATAAAACGTCATCCCTAGTGCACATCCCTCCACGCCGGTGGTGCTATGCTGAGGGGGCACTGGGGTCCTGGGGTCCTGCCGTTTTACCCCTCTGCGCCAATGTACGCCTCCAGGTCCCCTGTCTGCAGGCTCCCACCCGGTCCTTGGTTTGAGCTCAAGAAGACTGATTTTCCCAGATGGAGATGTCAGCCGCCCATGTCACAGCAGGGACCTGCTAGCTGGTGATTGGGGGCAGAACTGTTCCTTTTTGAGCTCTTTGCTGGTGGATCTTGCTTCGGGGATTCTGTTCTCCCCATGTGCCCAGCGCTGGGAGCGGATTTGGGAGGAGACGTTTGCCCGATGGCCACAATCTTGCTGTCACTCTTGGGTGAAGCAATCCTCTATGCTCATCGCCCAGGAACGAGATGAACCCTGAATGAGCAGGAGCGGAGGGGGCGGCTCTCCACCTAGTTCAGATGAGCTTGCAGTGACTTGTTCGGCAGTTCCCATTCCTGTTGAGCGGCTTATTACAAGAACCCGAAATAAGGATCCTGCATTCCTGAGTTGCGCTTTGGGAAGTGGCTTCATAACAACCATCACAGTGGGTGCGTTACCCAGTTAGGATTTCCCAGCTGGGTGGGATGAAGGCCTTTCCTGGCCTGCTCCTACGACAGCAGTGTGCAGTTCCGCTTCAAATCCAGCAGCAGGAAGATTTCCTGCAAGCTGCGCTGGGTGGCGTTGAAAGTGAGGTGCTAACTCTGCCGGTCAGGGATTCCTGGGGACAGATTAGCCCCATGCTCCTCTCCTGCTGCAATAGCTTCTCTTGCCCAGCGTTGTGAAAACTCCACAATTGGGAGGGCTCCTTCTAACTCACCTATTGCACCTTTCACCTAACGAACCTGCCAGCCCCACTCCAACCTCCCTCTCTCATTTGGTGACCGGCCCTTTGTAATCTCCTCGTTCCAAGCAGTTCAGAAGGGCCTCGTGTAACCATTCACCAAACCAGTAGGTTTAAGATTTCAAGGCTGGGCAAACCACTGAATTGTTGCTTTGTCAGGAAACCAGTTAATAAGCGGCAGACCCTGCAGTGAAGGGCGCGGGAATCTGATTTACTGCAACAAAAGGGCCATGTGGCAACGATCATACTATGGGCAAGATAAACGCACAGGTGTATGCTGCCTCCCAGATGTCTCCTGAATGGAAAAAAACAGGGGAACGAGCTAGCTGCTTCCCTGAGCGCCCGATCCAAAGGCCCCTGGGGAGACCATCATGGGCTTTGGATCAGGCCCTTAATCATTATGAATTTTATTATATGGTGCGTTTCTAGGCTGCCCGTCCCTGTAGTTTGTAGGTGCTGCATCATTTGAGAAGTACGTCCTCCTTCCTTCCAGAGGAGAAACGAAGTCTCTTCCCCACCCCGACTCTTTGTCTACTTGCGGACTCAAAGGAAGGGGCCTGCTTGCACAGATCACGCAGAGCCCTCGTTATCCATCAGGCTGTGATGGCAAATATTCCCCTAGCAGCTAAGCTGTGAAATGGGCCTGATCCTGGAGCACTGTGACTTTTATTGCCTTTGTTTAATTCCAGCCTTGGTAGGTTGCTCTGATATAGGAGCCGCTCTCCAGCGTGAGAGTGAAATCTGTTAGGATTCCAGCTTTCAATCCCCCCCAGTATCCTTCCTCTAATGCCAGTCTGTCAGCTCCTCTGTTGGGCTCCCTTTGCACTGAATCCTGATGACCTGAACTCAGTGATGTCCAGACAAAACTGGCGTCTCGCAAGCTGTGCAGATGATCAGTGTAAACCAAACAGAAGTCATTGCAGCTATTTCACAGATGCTCATTTGGACTCCCCCTCCCGCTGCTAGCGAGAGGTGCTGATTCGAGTTCAGTTCAGGCTCTCGCTCACTGAAGGGCAACGTACAACGCTTTTGATTCCAGGGCTTGCTCTGGAGCCCCCCTTCAGTGAAGCCGTTAGTTCATGCCGAGTGCATTTCCTGTTTCAGCCTGTGTTCCTATTCTCCTCCCTTTCCATTAGAGTGGCTAAGAAACTTGGCCTCTCCTAGAGGGGAATTTCCCAGCATTGGGTGCTCTTGGCCAAATTTAAGGTAAAAAAAAGTGCATTTTTTCTCCTTGAGTCACCAGCAGCCCGGCAGGTGAGAGAGTCCCTGAACTGAAAGCAAACGAGAGACATTAATCATTTTATTAAGCCACAAAACAATCCCGGCACCTGACCCAGCTTTGTCTGTCTTCGTCCAGGCTATGAGCACTGGGGAAAAGTGCCTGTGTATTTACAACTTCCTTCCTGGCACGAGGGCTCCAGGTGCCTCCTTCCCTGGGGAGAAGCTGGGATTATTTCTTCACGTGGTGCCAATCACACCTGCAGGCTGATTCTTTCCTTTCATTCCTCCAAACCATGTCACCCTTTTTTAAAACAATGGGCCGCACAAGAACTTGCTCCTTCGAACTCAGCCCAGATCACCGCTGCTTAAATCGAACACAGCTCACAACACCGGTGCCTTGGACCAGGCACATCGCTGCTCTCGTTACCGGGATTTTTCTTTGACACACCGAGGGATACATTCAACCTGTGCTAATGCTGGCATAACCCTGGACTCACATTATGATAATGCCGAGGTCTTATGTAGCACTTTTCATCTGCAGATCTCAATGTGCTTACAAAGGGAAGTCCGTTTCAGGATCACCCTTCTTCAGATGGGGAAACTGAGGTAAGGAGAGGCAAAGTGACTTGTGCATGGTCACCCAGCAGGCCAGTGGCTGGGACTAGAACCCAGGACTCCTGAGTCCAAGTGCAGTGCAGTGCCCAGTCCCCTTGGCTCCAGTATCCCCCAGTCAACACGCACGGGAATAGCCGTGGTGCTCATGACACCTACTCCACTGGCAGGCTGGGAGATGATTGGCTTAGCCCCAGGCTTGGTGATGCTAGCCAAGGTGTGATGGCTGGGAGATGTGATGAATCAGCGGCCAACATTAGTGAGTCTCCTGTGGAGAGCTGGGTGCAATTTAAAGCTTCTCTCTTCTGGCCACACTCTTGGGAAGGACTGCAGTGCAAATGCTGCCTGCCTTCCTCCGAGGTAGTAGCTCTTGAGGTGCAGCAGCTCTGCTTGTTCAATGTGGGGGACAAGGTCCGTTCAAACCTCCTGCCCCACCGGGGGTGCTTGCCAGTGTTACCAGCTGCTTTGTGTTACCAGCAGCATTTCCATCACTTGGGATCTAATGTCTGTCTGCATCCCAGGATACAAGCCTGTCTTGGGCAGGCGTTGTGGGATACTGTGCCCAGCTCGGAGGAACTCGAGCCATGGGTGGCCTCTGGCCCTATTGGAAACTTTTAGGCAGTGGTTACAGCGCCAACGTGGCAAGGGATCGGAGAAGGGGAGACAAGGATTCGAGCCCACTCTTGTGGAGGAGGCTCTAGGTCGGAATGAGTTGTTTTCCTGGATCTGGCCCAGATGAGGTCCAAGATGATGTGAAGTTGCTCACCTGAGCTCACCACTGTACAAGAAGGAAGAAATCTCCCAGGAGCAGCTGCGCTCATGAGCCTTCTGCCATTTGGGGCCAAAATTCTCCCGAGAGCAATGTGACGATTCAGCCCAGCTCAGGGAGAGGGTGGGGAGGTGTCACCGCCTGCCCTGTGACCCTGGTTCCTCTACACTGTGCAGCTGAGACTCAGTGCCCTGCCACCTGCAGCCTGCTCATCACACAACGGCCTCACCCTCGCGTCCCCCAGCCTGGGTGCTCCTCGCAGGGTGACCTCAGCAGTCCCGAGTTTGCCCCAAACCGTTGCCCCTGGAGTGCCCAGCCCTTCTCCCTGTAGCACTCACAAAACCGTCTCAAGTTTGCTGCTCTTTTAAAGAGACTGTGCAGAGCACCAGCCAGCTAGTGTGGCTGAGGATTTCACCCCTCAGTTTGGAGCACACAAGAGTAAGTTTATTAACGAAGACCAGAGATTTAAGGGGGGAACAAGGAGAAGGAATCAGGATAGAAATGTTTCAAACAAAAAAGAAAAAAGATGCTTCTAAGGCTAAAACCTAACTTTACAAACCAGAGTCTTTTGTTCAAAGGCATTTTCTTACCCCAGTCCTTCTTCCAGCGTCGCTGGCCAATCCTGAGCCGGGATCCAACAGACATCGCCCAGAGCACTGGGTTTCTTTGTCTCCTTGAGCAAAGGATAACTATGGGTTCTCTCCCCGCCTTTTCCTATCGATAGGACTCCGTGTCTGTCACGGAGGTCACGGATTCCGTGACCTCCGTGACTTCTCCAGCGGCCCGTGGGGCTGACCCCAGAGCCACCCAAGCCACTGGCCCAGCTGCTCAGGCAGCCCCAGCAACAGCCCCATCAGTCGCTGCTGGAGCCGCTCTGCAGCCAGCCACTTGGGCGGCCCTGCAGCCAGCTGCACCGAGCAGCAGTCCTGGGGGCGGCCAGAGCAGTGGCGGGTGGGCAGCCCTGGGGACAGCTGGAGCAGCCGCTGCACGGTGGCCCCTGGCAGCTGGTGCCACTGGCCTCTGCCCCCCCACCCCCCGAGCAGTCAGGGGTATGTAATAAGAGTCACAGACAAGTCACGGGCTGTGAATTTTTGTTTATATGATACCTTACATTGCACCTTTTAAATACAGAGTATGACAAGCATGTTAGGTGCAGTGAGTGTAGCAGGCCTGACAAAAGTTGTTGACACAGAGTTGCGAACCACCAGTGGGCGTCTGGGTCAAATGCATCTTGCATGAGTTAGATGCAAATCCCAAACCTAACCCTAGCTCAGGCTCAGCCTTTTGAACCCACGTCCAAAACCTTAGCTTGCACTTAATCTAGCTCTGGATCTAACATTGGCCCATCTCTTGCTTCAGGCCAAAGGTGCCATTCTGAAATACAGCCCTCTTTCACAAAGAAACAGCTTTCCTGGGTGTACCTTTTTTTTCACTAGCAGGAGTTAGGAGAGCATTCCTGGAGGGAAGGAGTTGGGGTGGAAATGACCATTTAGTAAATCAAATAATCCATTTGTCTGCCTGATGCCAGGATTTATTTCATTCTCAGCTATCCCTGAAAGATGGCCGTTGAGTGTGGCCATGAAAATCTTGAGTGCTGGTGGATTCCCAGACTATGTGGTATCCCTCTACCTGACCATGGATGGATAATGTTGCTCGTCACAGTGGGAGCTGGGTGCCTTTCATAGAATTAAGAGCAAATATACAAAAGGTGTGATGCCAAATTTTACAACGCAGCTGGGTAAATGCATTAGTTAATTTTTATTTCCTTTTTCCTTGCCTCCCTCCACCCCACTCCTCCGCCTTTATTTCTTTTCCTTCTTCTCTGCACCTCTTTTTCTTCCTCGGTTCTCTTTCTCTCTGCTGATCTCAGTTGCAGATAGGGAGTTAAGTCACAGATGTGTGTTTTGCCCTTGGATCTGCAGGGCATGAGATTTCTGGTTATTCTTACCTTCCCTATGCATTCCAGAGCCTTGGCCCTCTCTCCAGCTCCCACGAGCTTCAGCATTGAGGTTGGCAGCATCATAGCACCTGACCATTGTCACAGAGCGAGGGGTTCTGGTGGCTGGTGCCATGAAGACGGCCTCAAAGATAAGGCTTTGGGCTTGACCCAGTATTTTCAGGGGAGCCACTGGGATGAGAGGAGGCCATGTGCTCTCAGGGCTGGTGTTGCTGAGGAGATGGGCTACCGGGGCCGGCCTGAGGGTTGGGTGATCAGGGGTGACAAATCAGCACATCTTTGGGGAAGGCAGGAGGGGCACCACATCACCAGGTTCATCTGCCTTTTTTGCTCTGCTGGTTGAGGAGTTGGGGGGAGGGGTGCCAAAAACGTTTTCCACCCTCGGCAGAAAAACAGCCAGGGCCAGCTCTGTGGGCTGTTACATTCTTGACTCACTGAGGCTTTTCTGCTATTCAGGTGCTCAGACCTAGGTCTAATGAACTGCAGGAATCCTGCAGCCTGGAGGTCCCAAGGGTGCTCCAAACTCCATGCACAGAGCAAAACTGGATTGAGGAGAGCTTGTTTGGAGCTTTCCCCTCTGTCTTCAGCAGCTGTGCTGGCTGCGGTGCCTGGAGCAGTGTGAAGTGCACCTCTGCTCTTTTATTCCACTGGCTCTTCCCCGGGAGTCCAGTGGGCAAACGACAATGAACTCACAGGCTTGCAGGGGCCTGCATTCTGCTTGTGGTCTGGGGGAAGGCACCAGCGGTCACTGGCTCTTCGTCAGCTTTTCTCCCACCAGAAACTGCCGTTGGAACTCAAAAGATTTTTGCTGGTTGGCGTTGTCCAGTTTAAGGCTCTTCTGCTTTCTAGAGCAGGAGAAATCTGCCTGCCAGACAGTGTCTTATGGATAGGCACCAAGGAATCAGGACAGTGGTACTTGTCTGGCTTAAGATGGCACCAGAAACCTCACATGATCACTAGTGAGCAATATTGTGCATGGACATTCCAGTGATTTCTCATTAGAACCAGGTTTCATTTGGACTTGCCCACCTCCTGGTTTGATTTTCACCAGTGTTTGTGCAACCGGTGTTTATTCACAGGAATATCTAGGAAAAGTAATTTTCGTGGTTGTAATCCAGATTGCTGTCACCATGAAATCCAGTTTGTTTGGGGCAGAAGTGAATGGATTGTTTATAAAGGTTAAGTCATCCAATCAGGGAAGAGTCACGGTACCATGTGACAGTCACACAGCTCGGAGAGCGAGCCAGCCATTCCTGAGATTTCTTCACCCAAACCACTGGTGGAAATATTTCAAACATGCCCCGGCTTTGCTCACATTGAGTGAAATCACTGGCAAAATGCCCATTATCTTCGGTGGATCAGGTTTATAAAAATTGTAGTCTGTTTGCAGAAAATTAGTGACTAGGAAAATGGGCTAAATTCCCCCACATGATTCTCCCAGCTCTGTTCATGACCCTGGAGGGGTGTACACATTCAGGATTAACAATGGGAACTGCAACACACCTGTCAAAACTAGGTTCTCTAGACAAAATCTGGGTGGGTGGCAACCTTCCCACCCAATATGTGTGGGCTGAATGAACATTCATGACTGTTCAGTCATCGTGCTCATCTAATAAGTAGGTTAGCCGTAGTCTGGGCTTACCCAGATGGGTGGAGAATATTTTTACAGCAGAAAGATCTTAATAACTGTGAATGAGGCATAGCTAAGTAAACAGGGTTGATCAGGTGATTTACTGAAGCTAGCTAGGCGGGGCCATTTTCCTTACATATTTATACGCTTTATTTTCTGGGATTGTTTCTAATGAATCAAATGAAGAATTATGGAACCCATCTGAATTTTCTTTCCTAGGGTGGGTGGTAACTGAAACACTCACTGAACATTTGCTGTCCCTGATCCTTCATTTTCTTAAAGAGAAGGCGTGCCCCTTCTTGCTCTGTTTGTGCAGTAGCTCTTCCGGCATAAAACACGCCAGGTGGAAATTGCACTCTTCCTTGGCCCAGGTCCGGGGCCAGAGGGTAAAGGAATATAAAGGATGGGAAGCATTCAGAAAGGCTTCACTAAGATCCAGCCCTATTGTACTTCCTCGTCAGCTAGTGAACCTCTTGATCTACAGTGACAGGGCTAGATTCTCCATCCCAGCTGTGCCCAGCCTGGGAACATCAGTGGGCTGGTGTGCATCTAGGAGTGGACAGTGTTTCACGGAGCACCGTGTTCCCACACTAAGGTATCAGTTTGTTTATACAACTGCTGTGAAAGCAGCCACGATGCAGGACAGGAACTGTCTTGGCAAACCCTGAATGCTACAGATCAATGGGCAACAGGGATTCAAACAAGTGCCAGGTAGGGTCAAGCCACAGATCACACCATAATAATCTATCTGGGCTATGTGAGGCCAACAGCAGGAATTCTTGTTTAAGGCTAAACCAGTTTTCCAAAAATTTTCATGAATGAACAGGGGGTGGGAGGATAGGTTCAGGTCACTGAAACATTTCCTTCGAATACATTTGACATGTTTCACTTTTGACCTCTTTTTCTTTCACTTTAAATTTTTTTATTTAGAAATTTAACTTATTTTATACTAAAGTCATTTCAAAACAGAAATCTGAAACTTTTCATTTCAAAGGCGTCAAAATGGAATTTTGAAAAGGATTTTTTCAAGTCAGGAAATTCAACAAAACCAACCTTTTCCCATGAACAATTTCAATAAATCTGCATTTAATGGCAACCAAATTTATATTCTCATCGAAAACAGATATCAAATTAGATTGACAGGCTCTATTTTCCATAAATGCAGGGTGATTTGCATTAATTACATTACCTTCCTTTAATTCTTTATTAATCTTCCCATTCACCTCTGGCCACACTAACCTGTGAGTTTGTATGTGTGTGTGTGGGGGGGGGGGAAGGGTGAGAAAACCTGGATTTGTGCTGGAAATGGCTCTAGTTGATGATCACTTTAGATAAGCTGTTGCCAGCGGGGGAGTGGGGTGGGAGGAAGTTTTGTTTCATGGTCTCTGTGTGTATATAATGTCTTCTGCAGTTTCCACGATATGCTATGCATCCGATGAAGTGAGCTGTAGCTCACGAAAGCTCATGCTCAAATAAACTGGTTAGTCTCTAAGGTGCCACAAGTACTCCTTTTCTTTTTACTAACCTGTGCTTTCCCAAAGCCATGTCTGAGTGTATGTTGTGGGCATGGAAGGATACCATCTCCACTGGCCATGTCTCCTTTGCTTTTTGACCATGACCACTCTCTTGGAGCTAGGTGTGGGTTGAGCGATGGTGCTGGGCACTGTGTGTGTGAAGTAGGACTAGCATGACAGCTCTTGTATTTCCATGTCAATTGTGCATTTCTCTGCTACATTGTACAATGTGCTAGTGAGGCCATAAGAATGATTCATTCTGCTCATAACCCAGTATCCACCACACATGGCAGGTATTTTGAATGAATTTCTGTAGGAAAAGAGAGACGAAATTATTGTATGATCTCTACATGTATTACACTGGATTTGAGGGTGAGGTTGTGCTACATTCATAACTATAGAGTCCTGACTTTGACTCTTACAAATTAGAGATATGAATTACCAATCTTAAAGCTGGCTACAAAATACACCGAAACAGAATAGCATCTGATAAGAGCCTAGGCTATTCAGTAGCAATTGAAAGAAAAACTGTCAGATTAAACTGATACCCAGTTTCATTTACAATCAGTTTCACTTTCAGGGTCTTAGCACTGCTATTTTTGGGTTGCAGACACTGCCGGGAAACTCTTTTCACTGGAATTGTTTTACAAGTAGCAAACATTTCGAGTGTTCTTAAATTCTCTAAGAGCTTATTCTTGTAAAACCTACATTTAGGACCAAATATGAGTTGGTAGTGTTCCTTTAACAGGATATATAATATCTAATTCAGAATTCTCCAGCTCATCTCAAGAGAAAAGTCCAAATTCCATTGGCATTTGCTGGATAAATTCTAGTTCCTTAAAGGGGCATGGTTAACTTAAACAGACAAAAGTGTGATTTAAAAAATCTACTATTGTTACAAGTGACACCCACTCACTATAACTAAGAGATCAAGGGGAAGTGTTTCCTTTTTTCTGAATAAAGGGGTTTCTTATCCTTCGCAAATGATCTTTTTGTGCATGTGGCCACAATCCCTGTTGGTTCTGGTTCACAGTTTACCCATGTATCATCCATTAGGCCCCAATCCTGCAAATTGTTCTGTGGCCACACCATGAAGTTCGTCACTCCCCCCAGGAAACTGTAAAAAGATCACAGAGATGCATTCAGGGGAACTAGAACAGGTGTTATAGCTCAGACTATGAACTCATGTTTATTAAAATTGACTAGCTCTCAAGTTTATTTATCTGGATTTATACAGCTGATGGTGTCCTTTTTAATACTAAAATAGCCTGGTCATTAAGGCCCTACTTGAATTGTGGGATGATTGTCAAATAATGGTGGCTAAACTGCAAACACAAAATGGAAAATTTTGGAAAAGTAATAATGGACATTGATTAATTGTGGTAATTTGGAAAAGCCAGAAAAGACCTATTTGTTTAAGAAAAATTTGATGGAACAATGTAAACAGTCAAATATTACGTTGTGCCTGCTAATATTTTTTTTTGATAACCAGACATTTTGATGCAATTATATTACAGTCATTAATGTGTGGGGTTGACAGCAGGCCCCTGGCCGCCGGCTGCCCCGGGCTGACAGTGGAACCCCCGCCATGTGCAGGGCTGACAGTGGGAACCCCCGCCACCCCAGGATCACAGCAGGAGCCACACGGCTGACAAAATTGCAGCAGAAGCCTAATATTGTGGGAGCCACAATATTGCCAATGAAATAGGGCCTTACTTATCATGCAGTCATCGGAATCAGCAACATTGGTGAGCAAAATTGGCTCCTATAAACTAAATATAAAGGGTGAGTGAAAGAGGTCAGCAGTAAGGATTGGCTCTTTGGTGTAAATGGGTGTAGCTCTCTTGAAAAGCGTCTCGGATTTACACCACTGAAGATCTGAGCCTAAGAATTAAAATAAGTAACACAAAGGGCAGCATGCAGTTTTCAGACAATCTCCTGCTTTGGAGTTTTCACCGCATGTTTGCAGTAGCAGCTGCATGGTTAATGAGGTCACAACCGGGGCACATCAGACAGAAATATCAGCAATAACAGCACTCCAGCTTGCAATCAGGGTGAGGAGACCAAAGTCAGGATGGGCTTTGAAGCTGAAGTGCAGGGGCCATGTCACAATGCCTCTCATGAACGTGACTTTAAATAGAAAATAAAATAATTGGCTGTTTTCCGCTATTCACCTCGGAGCCAGTAGCAAGAGGCCACGCTAGAGCGATCAAAGACTCCGAGGGAGACTTGAGGAGAGACCAAACACAGCACGTTGTCTGGGGCTGAACAAACTTGTGGAACGCAGCCGGTGGGAGCTGGCTGTCACTTGGCTTTATTTCCTTACTCCAGCAAATAAGGTCTGCCTTCAGAGTGATGAAAATGTCTCACTATTTACACCTTAGCAACTGGCCTATCCATGACTGTGTTAGAGAAACATCTCAGATATAACACTGGGACTCTGCTCTCTCTTTCAGTCCCCGCTGTCTCTCCTGTGCTTTCCCCCTCTGTTTCCTTTGAACAGTCAGTTTGCATGATACTGGCTAACTTCCCGCTGCTGCTGCCCGGGTGTGCTAGGGCGGAGTGAAGGATGCAGGGAAGACTTATCCAGACCTTGTTGAGCTTGGATAATAGACGATATTTTACTAACAAAAAAATACCGCCTGAGTTACTCAACCTCAGAGAAGAATAAGTGTGTGAAGGGGGTCCTAAAAGCAGCTCTATGATGCTCTGAGGGTGAGGAAGGATGGAAGCAGCTGGCTTTCTTTACCTTGGTGCAGTGAACTGGAAAGTAGGACATGAGTCAACAGAAGATCTCTCTGAGGAGCAGGCTCAGAATGCAGGAAGGAGACACAGGTTGGGGTTTTCAAAGCTGCCTATGACAGTCAGGTGTCCAACTCCAAGGAACGTCAGTGGGAGATGCGTTCCTCTCTCCCTCAGGCCTCTTAACGAATCTCAGCCTTCATGGAATGAGGGCACAGCCCTGCAACTTACCTGAAAATCCGAGGGGTGGGGAGAGCGTGCATGGCTTGCAGTGGCCTAGAAGTTTGTGGAATACTTTGGATGAGACCTTTACCTCAGACCAGAGTAGCAGCCGTGTTAGTCTGTATTTGCAAAAAGAAAAGGAGGACTTGTGGCACCTTAGAGACTAACAAATTTATTTGAGCAGAAGCTTTCGTGAGCTACAGCATGCATCCGATGAAGTGAGCTGTACCTCACAAAAGCTTATGCTCAAATAAATTTGTTGGTATCTAAGGTGCCACAAGTCCTCCTTTTCTTTTTACCTCAGACCAGTGCCCAAAGGCAGTTCTCTAGGAGACACAGCGTAGATGATTTGGACCAATAGCAGGAGGAGAAGGTTCTAATCCAGTTCGCTTCACACAAGTTTAAATCTAATGGTGACTCGGGAAAAGTGAGGAACAGAGGAGATACTGGCATAGCATCTGACCGACTCTGCTCATCATGGCAGACAAGGTGGGGGTGAGGTAATATATTGGATTGGACTGAGAAGGACAAGCTTTCGAGCCACACAAGAGCTCAGTGTGGCTCGAAAGCTTTTCCCTCTCACCAGCAGGAGTTGGTCCAATACAAGATATTACCTCATCCCCCTGGTCTCTCTAATATCCAGGGACCGTTACAGCTACAACCACTCTGCTCATCATGGCAGATACATTCTGATTTGGGGTTTCTCACAGTTACTTGCCTGTAGAATTCCTCCTCCTGAGCCGGGGAGAGAACATGCTGACCCAGGGTATGGCCACAGTGTGTCCGCTTTAGATAGACACCACAAATTCCAGTACCAAGCTATTAGAGTTGCTGAAGGCTTCATACCTCTGTCTGCCTTCAGGGCTGTGATGTTGTCTTTGTACCAGAGAAGATTGTGCAAGAATCCTGGGATTTGCAGATCTTCAAAAGGAATGTACACTGCTCACCTGTGCTTCCCCTGAGCAACCTGCCCTACCATTGCAAAATTCCAAATCTCACTTTGAAGGGCTGCTATTTTTCCGACTGCGGCTAGGCCTAAAGCAGCAACATTGTTTAATGTGTAACGGTGTCCAGGTATGTATTCTCCCTGTGCACATGTAGGGAAGCCTTGATCTCTAGCATGAGATTTTGATATGTTCAGCTGCGTCAAGCTTTGGCTAACGACTAAAAGATGTGCTGGATTGCCTGTGTTCATGCCACGTATGGTATATCGATCAGTGTGCAAAAAATAGGGGGAAAGTCATGTCGCTTGATCATTTTAGGACTATACAAAGTCTCTAGTACCCATATATGACAAGGTACCCAAGTCTTCGAAACATCCGCACATGAGAAATAGGAAGGCATATTTGATCATCTCATGTATTCCGGTGTTCCAGGGTATGCTTAGTTTCGGTATCCTGTGATCTAAGTAATATGGAGGAATTGCAAAGTTTTCAAAAACAACAAAGGGTCCAATCCTCCACTGACCTCAACGGTGTAGGATCAGGCCCTATGTGACTTCGGAGTGTAAGTCTTATTGAAAGTCAGTGGGACGTAGGAGGCTATGGCCCAGATTTTTAAAAGTAGGTGGGTACTGCTCCTCTCAGCATTGTAAGGCCTAAGGCCCAGATCCTCAAAAGTACTTAGGTGCCTAACTCCAATTGGAAGCCAGGGGAGTTAGGCACCTACATAATTTTGAGGATCTGGGTCTTTGGCACTTTTAAAAATAGTACCCAAAAGAATTCATGACTTTCTCAAACTCAGTCATTCCATGTTACACCTACTACTCAGGCTCTTAGAAAGGAATTTTACAAAGCAGAATTATATATATTTAACCCTCCCCCACCCCAAGCAGAGACTAGCCACCCTAATCAATGTAAATAATCAAACAGAATTTTTCAGTCATGTCTTAGTTCTAGAATATGGCTGATTGCACGTCACTGGCCCATGTACTGAAATAAAAACCACTCCAAAGTTACTGTAACTGGCCCAATTCATGCTGAGAAATACAGATAACTTGTTATTAAAAGGGCAGCCTCCCTGCACCCCCGCTGTGCCTTGGTAATTCAGTACATTCTGCATGGCGTTTTTTTCCAGTGTGCCTCAACCGAGAAATGGGTTAGCCACATTTAGGGGTGAAAGGGTCTGATGGAATGAAGGTCACCCTGGTGCACCCCCTTTCCATCAGGTCTGGTGCTGCAGGTGAGCCCGTGCCTCACTTCCCTTCACCCAAGTTATGAACAAGTCCAGACTGACCTTCCATAAACCCACGCTCAGTCAGGTACATCTAGGGCCATTCATCATTTCAGGCTTAGTCCCGCTGGCTCCTTCAGGAGACCTTCTTGTCCTGCACCTGAAAACAGTCTCTAGTCTGGGCAGCCTTCCCCATTCCTTTTAGGGGTTATCCCTTTTCAACCCCTCCTTAAGCCAGAATCCCCAGCCCTCCTCTGCGAACTGGGGCTGTATTCATTAGTGACACTGTCTCTTTACCCAGGAGCTGAGTTCTGGGTTAGCCAGCTCTGGGCCCTTTAGCCAGCTCTGGGGCTTCTCCCCTAGCTGGCTCCTTTTCCTTAATTACCCTTTAGGCTGCTCGGCAGCCCACCCTTTCCCTCCTAGTGTCTGTCCTGCTATAACAGAGGAGGCAGCCTTTATGCTGGTCCCCAATTGATTGGGGGAGTGGGGAGCCTTGCCCCATCCTCTCTTCAAGGCTCCTGGCCCTTAAAGATATAGCAACAGGGTTATTCTCCCACACACCACTCATTCCTGGGACAGCTTCCTCTCTGTCCATATCTCCCTTTGGTCCTTCTATATAGAGATATTGGACCTTTCAAACTCTTAAAGGGCCATCCACATTTCGGGGTGGGCTGACCGCTAGGTCCCATTACCCTTAAGGGGCAGACGAGCCTGTAGGCATTTCGTTCTCCTGACCCAGTCAGCCTCAGGACCCCGTCAGTTGCTGCACGGTACCAATCAGCGCAGACTTTGGCGGTGGTTTCTCTGTGGTGTGGACCGCTGTGGCCTGATCCCAAGAACTCATTTCCTGTGGGCAGCCCAGAGCCATCAGATGATCATGGCCCAGTCACGTGACTTGCTCATTTAACGAGGAAAGGGTGAACGGGTCGCTTCCGCTGTACAGCAGCACACGGCTTTTGGGAAGCCCTGCGTGTGCCGCATTTCAATAGCTGGGTTGAGCGAGGCAGAAGCAGCTCAAATGACTGGTATAAATTCGGTATAAGCGAAGTTCACCCCCGCGCAGAGGTGGGTTTTCTGTGTGCTGCTGCATGGGACTTGTGGTGGTTCTCGTGCACACAACTGGGATGGCTGGTAGGTAGGGGCCAACTCCTCAGAAAGAAGCTGCTACTTGAGGAGTATTATCACCTTATGTTGGACTTGCAGCCCAATGCAAATGAGAAGGCCTAATATTTTTATGTAGCAGCTTTATATTCAATAGATTCATAAATAGGAATATTTTAATTTTACAAAGGGTCTGGTCCTGCTCCACCAAAGACAAGTGGAGTTTTGCTATTGACTTGAGTGGCAGATGGATCAGGACTGATATGATGAAGGTGTTTTCAGGTGAAGTCCCGCAGGTTAATTTCTAACACAGAACAGTGAGGCTGGTGGAGTATTTGGTGCTAAGAACTAGAGATGGACATAAATCTGAACAGCTGAACTCAGGCGGAAGTTACTATCTCAATCTGAATGTGATTGCTCGTTCTTTGTGATGCTTAAATTCCCAAGTGATGTGCCTCTCAGAGAGACTGTAGATAGGCAGATAATCAGCTGAATGTCAAGTCAGAAGACAGTTACTCTGGTGCTTTGGGGACATTTGGATCTGAGTCCAAATCAGGATCCTAACTTGGTGATTGTGCACAGCTCAAACCAGAACCAAACTCTGCCTGTGTAACTGGGTTTGTCTCTATTTGAAAAATATGGACTCCCATATGGGAATCAAATTTAGATTAATTCCCAGCCATACTTAGCATCATCGTATACTGGGGCTTTGCTAGGGAAGAGTTTGGATAAAGACCTCCAATAAAATGATTAATGATTCATTAATGATCTGGAGGATGGCGTGGATTGCACCCTCAGCAAGTTTGCAGATGACACTAAACTGGAGGAATGGTAGATACGCGGAGGGTAGGGATAGGATAGAGAGGGACCTAGACAAATTGGAGGACTGGGCCAAAAGAAATCTGATGAGGTTCAACAAGGACAAGTGCAGAGTCCTGCACTTAGGACGGAAGAATCCCATGCACCGCTACAGCCTAGGGACCGAATGGCTCGGCAGCAGTTCTGCAGAAAAGGACCTACGGGTTACAGTGGATGAGAAGCTGGATATGAGTCAACAGTGGGCCCTTGTTGCCAAGAAGGCTAACGGCATTTTGGGATGTATATGTAGGGGCATTGCCATCAGATCGAGGGACGTGATCATTCCTTTCTATTCGACATTGGTGAGGCCTCATCTGGAGTACTGTGTCCAGTTTGGGCCCCACACTACAAGAAGGATGTGGAAAAATTGGAAAGGGTTCAGCGGAGGGCAACGAAAATGATTAGGGGCCTGGAGCACATGACTTATGAGGAAAGGCTGAGGGAACTGGGATTGTTTAGTCTGCAGAAGAGAAGAATGAGGTTGATAGCTGCTTTCAACTACCTGAAAGGGGGTTCCAAAGAGGATGGAGCTCGGCTGTTCTCAGTGGTAGCAGAACAAGGAGTAATGGTCTCAAGTTGCAGTGGGGGAGGTCTAGGTTGGATGTTAGGAAAAAAAAATTCACTAGGAGGGTGGCGAAGCACTGGAATGCGTTACCTAGGGAGGTGGTGGAATCTCCTTCCTTAGAGGTTTTCAAGGTCAGGCTTGACAAAGCCTTGGCTGGGATGATTTAGTTGGGGATTGGTCCTGCTCTGAGCAGGGGGTTGGACTAGATGACCTCCTGAGGTCCCTTCCAACCCTGAGATTCTATGATTCTAGAAGAACAGTACTTTGATGCTCCTGCTCTCCAGCGGTGAACTGGCTTGTTACACAATGGAGAAAAGCCAGCCAAAAGACCGGGGACAGTTTCATTTACCCACTTTGTTATTTTAGTGAGTTGCTGTCGAGATTTATGGAATGAGGCCTCAAACCAGTCTCCATATATTTGGTTCCAGTCACATGACCTGGGTCAGCATTCTCAAGGCTCATGCCAGGAGTCAATAGCCACTGACTCCATGTGCTACTGTTACGCACACAATTAACAGTGGGTGCAAACTATATAGACATCAAAGTACCTGAGTGTTGGACACGGAAATGTGCAATGGGTGGTGGCTGTGTCCACAATTAACTGCAGGGTGCGCCATTTTGTGCATGGACAAAGGGGAACCACTAGGGGTGGTGTGAAAAGGCCACAATGTTTGCAGAGGAGGGTGCTGAAGTTCATGGATCTGCTTCAACTTATGCCAGGTACAGCAGGCCTTAGTGATCACTCTGCTGGCCAGGGAGCAGCAGAGTGCATCTTGCTCTGACTCCGCTCCTTCCGGCCCCATCACGCTCTCTCGCCCCACCCGAGCTGGACTTGACATGCCCTCTGCACTGGGAAAGGGGCCAGGCCAGAATTCTCACAAACTAGGGGAATCCCCCATTGTCGCTTTAGAACCGATTCAAGGTGGCTTTGTGCTGCTCCACCAGAGTAGAGCAACCTTGGCAGGGCCCAGTGTTTGGTCAGTGCCATACAATGTACATATTCTGTAAGGCTTATGAAAACAAGTCCCTAGTACGTTCATACTGCTTCCAACGCAGTTGGACCTATGGCTTGGCATTTCAGGGCACCATTCTGACGGAAATCGATAGGCAGCAGGTTTAAAACAAACATAAGGCAGTACTTCTTCACATAATGCACCATCCACCTGTGGAACTCGTTGACGGGGGATACTGTGAAGGCCAAAACTGAAAGCGGGTTCAAAAAAGAATTATTAGATACATTCATGGAAGATAGAACCCTTAACGGCTATTAGCAAGATGGTCAGGGATGCCACCCTATGCTCTGGGTGTCCCAAAACCTCCAACTGCCGGAAGCTGGGACTGGACGACAGGGGATGGATCACGCAATAATTGCCCTGTTCTGTTCATTCCCTTTGAAGCGGCTGGTACCTGCCACTGTTGGAAGACAGGATACTGGGCTAGATGGATCATTGGTCTGACCCGGTATGGCCGCTCTTATGTTTTTAACAAGTGCTTTTTGCTGGTAGGACAGGAACTTCTCACTGGGGCTTGGTCATGCATGATGGCCGGACACTAGGGAGGTCATCCTGTCGTTGCTCAGGGGTAGAAGGTAATGACATCATCGACTTGGCTCCCCCTCTGCCTCATTTTCTCCAGGGGATGGGTCTAAAGCTCTCATAGCTGGGGCAGAAACTACTGAGCCCTGTGTTTCTAAAAATACCCCCTGGACTGTTCTGTGGTGCAGATCACTGAGAAGCAAGATTATACAGGCCGTGCAGGTTAAAATGAGCTGCTGGCTGTATGCCCTGTCCCCCACGCCCTGCGTATCACAGCAGGGCTGGTTATGCCAGAGTAGTTAATGTTGTATCAATGTCTCCACGTTAATCCCCGACATTGAAGAGTTTATAACTTGGCCATAAAAAATTCACTCTGGGCTATGCTTTTTATACATCTCTAATTCAAAAAAATGGCTTTTTTTAATACCCAAAGCTCTCAAACTACAGTGTATCAGCCCAGAATGGGGATCTAGTGCCTTTGGAGAACTCATTTAGAAAAGCAGCTTCTGTAGATCCATAATAGTAACTTCTTCTGCATAAAATTCATAAGGACTTTCAGTCCGGGGATGAGAGCACGTGAGTCATCGTCATCGACCCAGCAGTGGCTCTTCATCTGCACTGCGCCAATAATCTTCTTACTCTATTCAAATACTAATTGATATGCTAAGCTGCTAAACGCTCCTTGAAATTATTGTGAGCCGTGGTATCAAGAAGAACCCAGCCATCCCTATGGCCCCACACTGCACTCACTATGTGAAATTCAGGACCCACTCTTTAGTCATAGAAACACATAGTTTCACTAGACTAACACACATCAGTCCTTTGGAGACTAAATTGTTGTGTGCCGCAAGCAGAGAACCGGAGGGACCGAGGCGCCCCAGTCCCCGAGGTCTCGCCAATGGCAGGGAATGAGACTGTTTTGTTGTACTACTGGGAAACTGGGGAACCAAATGCTTAGACGCAATAGCAAAAACTAAGAACATTTGCCAAGCAGGGGCATCTAAAGGCTATGGATGCTGATACAAAGGGTGGGTGACAGAAGTGGGGGTGAGCTGGTAAGAGCCCAGGAAGCTGGTGTTTTCTCTCTGCATGGCTCCTGGAAAAGGTTTCCTAAAGAGGAGAATATTTACTGCTGGGGCTCCAGTAAGTACAGATGGTCTTGTAGTGGGATGAACATGTAGGTGGCATCAAGCCATGTAGGTTCTGTCACTGATGTGCTGTGCGACTTTGTCAAATCACAGAACCTTCCCGTCCTTCACTTATATTCTGTATGGAAAACAAGGATAATAGGTCAGATTTTGGCCCTGTTCTGATAAGTTGGGTATTCCTCCGGTCTGGCATAGAGCTAGTTAGTGCTGGCTCCAGTTCACTCCTCCGGGCAGCTCCTGGGTTGAGGGGCGTGTCCAAAATCCGGCTGTGCGCCAACAATCCCTGTCTGGTGTCGCAGACTTTTGCGGGCCATTTCTAGCTGAACAAGTCAGAGCAACCATCAGATGTCTCTACTTTGTGCCAAGGGATGAACTGGCTTCAGAGTCAGGGTGGTGGAAAGCCACGCTCGTCTCCCACTGCACGCCCCAGTAACTGCACCAGACCTAGAGATCTGGAGATAATGCTACTTTGTAAAGCAAAAGTCTATAGATGAAAACTTCTGTGTAAGCACAAAGTACTATTATTAATTACCCCGGGGGGTAATGCAACCTCCCTGTAATCACTGGGGACCTAAAGAAGAAAGCCAGTGATCCAGAAATGTATGTTTAGCAATCTGCACGTAAGGTATAAATCAGGGGAACAGTGGTTTATGGAAATGAATCCAATCTCCTGCCAAATGTGGTAACAGCAGAGAACAAAACAAGGTCATTAGAACCACTGACAACAGCCCCTGGTGTCTTTGTCATCCATTATAGCTCCTAGCATTTGCTGGGTTTGTTTATGCTACTGTCCCTTCTCATATCAAGGGGTGAAATTAATCAAAAGTCCCTCCTAGCAGCCTAAGCTCAAATGATTTAAGGTGAGTTCTGTTTAATAGATCTTGATTTGGCCCAACATCCTAGAACTGTAGTGAACAAACAGCGCATGGAAAAAAACGTGTACTATAGACAAAGCCCCCCCGCTGTGAATCACACCTGCCAGGAGCAAGGTGTCAGACAAATTACAAAGGGCCCGAAAAGCAGAGCTGGTGCCTGAGCTGGCAAAGAGACTGCATCAGTGTACTGAAATGATTTCGGCCTAAGGCTCAGCCTAGTAGATGAGCTACAGACAAAGGGCGTGGGGCTGGAAAGCCGGGCTGCTCCCAAACTGCATGCGTGTGAACATGCCAAAGTCTCCTGGTGGGACTGAGGGGATTAAACAGACACAGTGAAACACTGAGGCTGGGACTTTCAAAGGAGCCAAGGGAAGTTAGCCACCAAATCCCACTGCATTTCAATGGGAGCTGGGCACCTAACTTCCTTTGATAATCCTGGATCCTTTGAAATCAATGAGAGACCTCTCATTAACTTCAGTGGGCACAGGACCTAGTCCTAAAACATGACAATCCTGAATTAGCATCATCATAACCTCTTCTAAGGCAACATTCCTAAGTCTGGACTGGTGGTGGAGAAACTCCTAGAGACATTTCTAACTTCATCAGGTTCAGTTCTTGGATCCCAATAAGACAGGACCCACACATGTCACTGGTTTTTAAGCAGAACTCTCTGTGGATTTCAGTAAGAGGTTCTTCTTGAAAACGAATGGCCCAGAAATTGCCAGGTGGTTCTCTCTGCATTCCTTTTAGTTTTCAGAGTAGCAGCCATGTTAGTCTGTATCCGCAAAAAGAACAGGAGAACTTGTGGCACCTTAGAGACTAACCAATTTATTTGAGCATAAGCTTTCGTGAGCTACAGCCCACTTCATGGGATGCATGTAGTGTATCCAAAAAGCAAAGAGTTTCCGGTGACCTGCCACTGGCTTTTTCCATGAGCCCCCGTTTGCCCTTCACCATCTGCAGTCAGCACAGACAGGCATCAACAACATTTCCCATTATAGATGAGCAAGAAATGAAAGATTAAAGGATGCCTGACTCAGGAGATGTTTGTCTTCCCTTCAAAGGCTGCTGGATCCAAACACAAGGACATACCTTGTGGAAAACATGATGTATGGAAAACATCACATTAAATAACCCGCTCCATGAAGGGTTGTATCTGTGACATGAGGAAATGTAAGCACCGCGTCCAAGAGGAGGATTGTGGCCCTCCCTAGGGTTTAATCACAGGAGAGCAAAGTGCTTCTCAGAGTTGGCTTAGAATGATTATCCATGTTTTAGAGAAGGGAAAACCGAGGCACAAAGCCATTAAGAGCGTTGGCCAAGCCAGGAGCAGGGGTCACGAGAAGAACCTAGGTCTTCTGATGCCCAGTCCCCTGCTCTAAGAGCACTTCATTATAGGGCAGCTGAGGTTTTTCCCCCATGACCCCCTGCTAGTGTGTTATATGCCCCTTCCCCCGGTCCCGTGCCCAGTCTGCTGAGGTTGTGAGTCTGTTACAGCCCTCGCTGCAGATGCTGGGTCTTTAGCTCAGGCCCTAGAGCCATGCTTTCAGCTCTGGAGGTCCCCAGGGGGCTGGCCAAGATGGCAGTCATCATGCTAACAGGACCCAGATGACAGTGGCTGATTACGGCGGTAGTGTAAATAGGGAGGGACTCCGCTGCAGGGAACGGGGCAGCCCGGGAAGCGAGAGGAGCAGAAAAGCCACGTGGTCTGGATGCGCTCCCCCTTGCTGCATGCTGGCATTTGCAGGCCTTTCAGGGAGGCGTGAAGGATGTTCATGGAACCGGCTCTCAACGGCCCTTCCATCGCTCACCCCAGCAGCTTGTCGAAATTGGCCCTGACCATCCCAGTGCAGTGAAATGCGCCCTCAGCCCCAGGTAGGAGCAAAGTGCCCTGTGGTGGGTAGCCAGCGGCGGCAGCTGGGAAGGGATGAAAGGGATGGGTTGTCCACTGCTATCAAGCTGGGTTAGGAAGGCTGGTCGAAGGAGGGCTGGTTTTCACTCTACTTTAAAACAAATCCCCCCCCCACCTCCCCCCGCGGCATGTTTCCACTCCCAGCTGTTTGGTGCAGCTCCCTGGATCTCTGCCAAGCTCTCCTTGCTCGCCCCCAGCCTCTCTTTTATCCTGTTTTCTGTCTGGATGAAGCTGCTCACACCACCTCCTCCCCAAGAAGCAGGACACACGCTCGGTGTTGCTGAGCTGAACTTCAAGCTGCCCTGAAGCTGCTTCTCTGTCCCGGCCCGACGGGGGAAATTCTTTCCTGGCTGCTGACGTCTGAAGCCTTGGAGAGAGCCAGAGAGCTCGCACTTCAGATCGTTTGGAAGAGCTTCTTATCTGCGTGCAGTGAAGTCCGCAGGGCGGGAAGAGTCCGTACATCCACGAAGCACAGTGCCCTGCCACCGACGCATTCTGGGGTCCTGGGAAAGTCAGCTAAGCCCAATGTTTTCAGCAGTGCCCCCCCGTTGAGTGTGCCCTCAGCGATCAGGATGACAGACCTCACTGCTTCCCTTTCCGAGTGCGAGGTGCACTTCTTCCATTAACTTTGCTGATTAACGAGCGGAGGACAGCATGGCTAGACGCAGCCACTGAGGAGATAACTCCAGGGCCAGGACTAGGGGAATGTGCAGAGCACTTCCGCCCTATGCGGCATAGCAAACAGTACCACGAAGCCCCTCCCCTCCTCCCCCCCACTACACACACACCCCATGTGCAAATGGCTCGTACCATCCTGATGTGCTAACACTTCCCAGCCCCTCTGAGTTCCCTTTGCGCTCCAGGGAGTGCGCCGGGCCCAGGCCCTGGAGAATCAAGCTGCTGGTGTTTATCCCACAGTGACAAGGCACGTTTTAATCTGTTGTTTCAACCACACGGTTCAAATCCTTCTCTTACTGCATCAGTGCAACGCCACGGAGGTGAGCTCGGCCCTGTCTGACCACACAACGCACAGTTAATTCATTCAGAGGGGAACATTGTGATCGTCTGGTCTGATCCGCTCTGTTGCAGCTGGACTTGCTAGCCCTTGTGCTCCAAATGCAGTTCACCAACAGGGAGCTGGAGCACAGGCTCACGCCTTTCTTTCGGCAAATGGCTTTGTTCTGCGATCGGATTGTAAAAACGGAAGAAGGCCTGTGTCTCTATTTCTCGCCTTCCTGAAATCAGAGGGAATGGATTCAGAGGAGGAAAAAAGCCTGGAGACCTGTCTGCATGAGACTGACCTGACAACACATCTCAGCCCTAATGAGAATGCAAAAATGCAGCCTGAATTCTCTTCCCGCCCCCCCCCTCCCCCCCCCAGCCTGCATGAAGGGCTGCAGTAAGGCACCTCTCCTAGTGACTTTAGGAATGTGAGACTCCTGCAGATGTTTGGAGCAAGGAGCCAGCTGCCTCCCACATTCCATACATTGGCTCCTCGCTGGGAACATCTGGGCTACCTTTGACTCTTCACACCTCTCCTGCCCCCTCCCCACAAATCATCTTCGCTCTTTGATTTCAGTATCTTTCCGAACACACTCGAAGCCGATGCGTCACTATCACAGGGTGTGCGTTAATTCATCACGCTGGCTTTAGTTCCCCACATTCCCCTTGGATGACCTGCAGTCACCTGCACCTTTCATGTAAAGAGACCTGGGTTTGAGAGCTTGGGGACTGACTCCCTTTGGTTTACAGTTAGTGCATTCTCAACCTCCCTGAATAAAACCTTCCAGTGGATGTCGGGTTGTTCTCTTTCTCAGCCTCTGGGCCAGATCCAGCCCTGCTGTGATAAATGCAACTCCTTTTAAATCAACGGTCTCACACCTGCATTTACCAGGGCAGAACTTGATCCAACACTTGTATCTCTGAAGGGTGGGATTTTCCAAAGTGCTTAAGGAATTGAAGAGCACAAGTCCCATTGGATGTGCTCCTAAATCCCCTAGGTGCTTGAAAAAGTATCACCCAAAATTAATAGCCTTCTTTAGATCAATGGGAGGATTTTTTTCAGATACTGTTTCAAGGTCTCGGTACTTTGGAGGATCAGTCCTTGATCTCCCTTGTTTAGTTGTGGGTACCATGCATTCAGGTTATCTGGTCCCTAGCTGTGCTCACATGGCTCTAGGGAAGCTAAAAATGTGTGTGCTGATGCATGCATAGAGTTAAGGCTTGGAGTTCACCAGATAATAACCCGCTGGCCCCATTCTCCCATAGGCAGGCTGGGGAAAGTCTGTGCAGTTCAGGTCTAGGGGGGCCCTGTGCCTCTCTCCTGCAGAAGTGACAGGGGTCTATTCCCTCGGGCAAGGGGTCTTGTCAGAGATAAGTGGGCTTCACTCGAACACTTGGCCTGCTGGCTCCACTCAGCCCCTGGAAAGCCTGTCTCCTGCAGGAGCAATGCGGCCAGTGCCCTCTCAGACCAGGCTTCCCCAGGAACCTCCTAAGGGCAGGCAAGAAAGCCCCATCAGTCACTACAGCCTGCCCTGTCTTCAGTAATTCACAAGCTTTACTCCTTGGGTTTAGCAGAGGAACAATTAAGCAGAGACAAGCTGTCTCCATGCCTTGCCCCTGGCTATATCCCCTCCTCCCTGGCCATGCCTCTGGCACACCTCCCGTGCAGGGGATGCCTCTGGATGAGGTGGCTCTCTGCCATGCGAGGAAGCCCCTGAACCCAGCAATGTCCCCTTCCCCCATAGCCAGATCTGCTGGTTTAACCACTCCTTCACACTGCTGGGTACCGTCCACGCGCAAGAGGGTGATGCACAATCAGCCACTGTCGTCGTCCACATGCACAGTTAGTTTGTTAAATGTAGGTAGAATTTATACAGGCTCGACGCAAGAAGCCACTTCAGGCTGGCCCGCATCCAGCCTGCCGAACTCACCCGATCTCTCCCAATGAAAACCTACCCTGAGGGACCTACCTATCTTTGTTAGAGACTTGAACCGTGTATCAATTCAAGAAGGATGAAGATAAATGGGATAGGGTTCAGAGAAGAGCCATGAGAATGAGTGAAGGATTAGAAAGCCTGCCTTATAGTGATAGACTCAGGGAGTTTGATCTATTAGCTTAACAAAGAGAAGTTCAGGGCTGACTTGATCACAGTCTGTATCTACCTACAGGGGGAACAAATATTTAATAATGGGCTCTTCAAACTAGCAGAGGAAGGTCTAACACCATCCGGTGGCTGGAAGCTGAAGCTAGAAAAATTCAGACTGTAAATAAGGCATACTTTTTTAACAGTGGGAGTAATTAACTGTTAACACAATTTACCAAGGATCCTGGTGGAGTCTGCATCAATGACAATTTTAAAATCAAGATTGGGTGTTTTTCTAAGAGCTCTGATCAAGGAGTTATTTGGCAGGTCTCTGGCCTGTGTCATACAGGAGGTCAGACCGGCTGATCACAATGGGCCTGTCTGGCCTTAGGATCAGTGAATCAACCACTCAGCAGCTCTACTAGACTTTAGGGCCCAGAACCTCAAACCTATTTAGGTCCTAACGTCCGCTGATTTCAGTGGACGTTAGGAGCTTAAATACCTTTAGGATCTAGGCCATATAAGGTCCCAGGTTCCATTAGTTAGCCTGAGAGCATTGCCTGCTCCATCCGTCGTTCAGGGCGCTTTCACTAGAAGCAGGGACCCTTACAATGGTTTGTCTGTAAACATGGATGACGATGCTTTGGCAGCAAAAGGAGGATTATCGTTGTCTGCTTTACGAGATCTTAGTTCCCTAGAAATACCCAGCGCAGTGGCAATGTCCTTTAAGGAAGGGTTGTACCTAGGGAGTGCAAGAACAATGAGACCCCTCTAGGAGAAAGGAGGGAAGCTTTGTTTAATGATGAATTTAAGAAATAAGGCAAACTGGTTCCAGAAAACATGTACAACATCCTCCTTATTCAGCTGCTGGGTCTCCCGGCTGACCTTTAATCTAACCTGGATGATCGTTACTGCAAGATTTTTCTGAGTGTAACAGAAGATATGTCTCTTTGGATGCAGATTAAAGCTGCGTATTTTGTGGAGGGAGTCAATTTCAGTGCCTCCCAGTTATGCAAACAGATCAGTATCGTAAAGATCCACTCATGATGCGGCATGGTAAAAATCAAAGGGCACAGGCAGAAGGCAGGGTTTCAATATGCAGCATTAAATGGCCTCTGTAAATTCGGCCACCACACCTTGGGCTCTGATTTTGGTAGAGTGAGATTGAGACTGGCTCACACTTGGATGTAGGGTTGCCAAATGTCTAATCGCACAAACCCAGACACCCTTGCCCTGTCCCCTGCCCTGCTCCTTCCCTGAGGCCCCTCCCCTTCCCCAAGACCCCGCCCTGCTCACTCCATCCCCCCTCCCTCTGTTGCTTGCTCTCCCCCACCCTCACTCACTTTTACTGGGCTGGGGCAGAGGGTTGGGGTGCGGGCACTGGGCTGGGGCCGAGGGGTATAGAGTGTGGGAGTGGGCTCCGAGCTGAGCCTGGGGCAGGGGGTGCAGGGTGTAGGAGGGGGTGCAGGGTGCAATCTTTGGGAGGGAGTCTGGGTGCTGGAGGGGGCTCCGGGCTGGGGCAGAGGCAGGGGGTTGGGGTGCGGGAGTGGGTATGGGGAGCAGGCTTCAGCCAGGAGGCGCTTACCTTGGGCAGCGTCCGGTCAGCGGCGCAGCAGGGCTAAGGCAGACTCCCTGCCTGCCCTGGCCCAGCGCTGCTCCCAGAAGCTGCCGGCACATCCCTGCGGCCCCTGTGGGGGGCAGGGGGCAGACCACACTCTGCCAGCCCCCTGCCTCCTCCCCCCAGGGCCTCAGGGATGTGCCAGCCGCAGCGCAGGGCCAGGGCAGGCAGGGAGCCTGCCTTAGCCCCATGGGGCTTTTAGAGCCTAAAATCTCCCAGTTTGGCTTCAGTAGCCTCCAGGAGATATGGCCTGATTCTGGGAGACTCCCGGAGAAACCGGGAGGGTTGGCAACCCTACTTGGATGGGAGATCTCCAAAGAAAGTCGCAAGCTCCGCATGGTAGTGATTCACTTGGTGTCATTCTGAGTAAGAACTGAAGCAATGCGTAGCATTAGGGCCCTTAGGAGATATCTGTCCAGGTACCTAAATTGTCCCCCTTGCAAACGTCAATTGATGTATCCTCACCAGACCCTCCATGAGTCCAGGAAGGTCCTGAGGCACAGAGATCTTAAGTAACTTGCCTAAGGTCAGACAGGAAACACGTAGCAGAGCTGGGAATTGAACCAGGGTCTCTTGAGTCCTGGTCCAGTGCATTTAATCACATGGATTTCTAGGAGAAACTCTCTGAGAGGGACAGGATGCTCCAATGGTTAGGCCAGTAGTTCAGAGACCGGGGTTCAATGCCTTGTGCTGGCACAGACTTCCTGTGGGACCTTGGGCAAGTCACTTCGGACCAGCTTTTTAATGGTATTTAGGTGCCCCACTCCCACTGAAATCACTGACTAAAGTATCTTTAAAAATCTGGCCCTTAACCTCTCTGTGCAACAGCTCCCTTGCTGTCCTGGGGGGATAATAGCACGGCCCTGCCTCACAAGGATGTTGTGGGGATAGATACAGTGCTGATGCGGCCCTGAAAGTATCTAAGATAAGCCATAGAGTTTTCTTTGGCTTGGCCTGCTCCTCTGTGTTTCCCCATGGGACAGGTTGATTTGGTCCAAGACTATTAAAAATCCTGTAACGCTTTTCAACAGAGATGTGGTAAGTGCATTCTGCTGCCCTAAATACTCCCTGTGTTTTCAGTGAGACATGTTCTTCTAGATCGCCTGTGCTAAGCTGCAGTTCTGTCAGTTGCCGTATTCCACTCCAGAGGTGGCTGCATTACACTAGCAGTTGAAGTCATGCTTGTACATCTTACATGCAGTATGTGAAACTTTAGAGATACTGTGGGAGGAAAGGTGCAATCTCACTATAAGATATGATTATTGGTTATGATATTACTAATAATAAATCACACCAGCCTGGGTTAGACCTGAGGGCTCTTTCAGCCAGCACAAGTACAGTGTAGGCATTTCTTCACGAGAAGGTACAAATTGTATTCTCCTGGATTTTTAGTTTGCCTTTTTTTTTTTTTTTTTAAAGTAAGGCCTCTGAAGAAATCTGGCTCTAGGGAAGTGCTGTGTAAACAAGAGCCAATGCAGAGCTGGAGCCACTGATGTGGAAAACAAGAAACACCTGGAATTTCTCCTTGCATCTCTGGCCACATTCACAGACTTGAGGCTCTTTGTTCTCTCAATGATTATTTTTTTGCAGACTCATTGGAAACGAATGCCCAGAGCTGCTAGCGAGGGATTGTGGTTGGAATTAGACCCAGGGGACCGGGTTGGGGGAGGCTCGAAAGCAGGCTGGTTCTAAAGGTTTTCACTTCTAATCAGTCAGGCTTCGCTTTAGCCACCACAATCAGTCCCTACATCCATTCTGGATCTGACAAGAGATGAAAGTTGTGCTTTACTAAACTCTTTAAAATTTAGTAAATGGACATATCGATAAGCTATTCCTCCCTCCAGTTTTGTCTGGTTTGATGGAGACGTTTGATTTTCATCACCTTCTACTAAACACACATCATGTTCCACTTTGCATTGTCCACAAAAGTCACTAAAGCAGAAATAGGCATGGTGAGATATAGAGATTTCCACTCTTGCTGGCCTCTGGTAGGACACTCAGTTGAGGGCTTGGATTGTGGTTCCTTGCCTCTCTTAACTGTGAGGACATCAAGCCTGATTGTGGCATTGTTATTTTTCCAGCCATGTTGTCATGGAGTGAGGAGGGACCTGGCTATAAGTCTCATTCTCTCTTGCTGTATCTGATGTCTAGCCACAAGCTCTCACTTCGAGCAGGGCAGATGTCGCTCTGCATGGAGAATATTACAATCACACTAGGGGAAAGGCAGGCCTGAAACGAATGCCTTTCTAACCCGCAGAAGGGAAAAAGAAAGGGAATCTAAAATGCCCCTTATGGATAAGCCCGACAGAAGGATGAAAGCCATGAGGTGCTCTAAAAATTACGCTTAAATGCCATGGAATTTCACAGAAAATGAGATTCTTTACAATAGAGATTCTATTGAATTTTTAAACCAACAGTGCAGGTTAGAGACTCCACCTTACTCTTAACAAAGCAAATGTGCGTGCATACACACACATGTGCTTAGTGTTCAAACTCCCTCTCCCACTGCCCTGCAGTTTGCCTTTTTTCATTAACTTGAATCACACTCAAACATAAAATATAGTATCCATTTTTTCTGGAGCTTTGCTTGTTCCTAGACTTCCTGTAGAACCTCCTTTCCCCGCTCCTAGTTTTCTCAGCCTTAGAGAGAGGCTCGGCCAACTCCCAACCCCACTCTACCCCTGATTTATAGATGTAGGTTGGACCTAGTAGGGCTCACCTGGTCTGATGAGTCAGCAGAAGTAGCTCTGCATCTCTCTGCAGAAGACTGGAATGCTGTCACACCAGCTGAATAGCAAAAGTCAGCTCTGTTGTGGAATTCTAAAGGTTGGTTTTAATATGCCATCATTCTGTATTGATTTCCATAGGACTTTTCCATATGGAGCTCACCTAATGACCTACAAATCAAACTAGCCCAACTAACGGACCCAGATTCAAGGTTGCAGGTATTTTTTTTTATTGATTTTATTCTTCTCCACGTTTCCTTACCTAGAATTTGTCTACCGAATGATGGCAAGAATTGCTTTTGTGTATCCGGGGTTTTAGATAACATCTGGCCCTCTGGAAGAAATCGTTTTCACTGTGGAAATCCTAAAGGCCTTTTGCTTTAAATTCCTTTCTAAGTGTGATGGCAATAGACCAGACATTGCCTAGTGACTCCGTAAGAAGGCTCAGCTGCCCAAGCCATGTAGCAGGAATACGAGGCCCAGACAGTAAAATTCTGAGGATGATGCCGTTCTGTGTGGTCTGCTCACGTTGCACCCCAATTTGGCATGTGACAATGTGGCTGGAATCACTTGCTCCAGCCTTTTCAAGACATAATTAACTCAATCCCTCATGGAGTGCATTTCTGTGAACATCAGATTAACTTCCGATCTAGACAGATGCCTTCCCGTGATTTCCTGGTATGCTCATCTGTCCTCTCAGATAGCAAATACCTGATGCATTGATTAGTAATGCAGGATTGAACTCTGCAAAAGCAATAGGAAAGCTAATTGTATGTAATATATTAAATGTGCATACGCTGTCAGAGCTGGGCTCCCTAAATTACTACCCAGGTTTCATGTACAGAATGAAGAAGAAAATGAATATTGCTTAGTTAGCTCAGCTCACGCTGTATAACCCCATTATAATCCCAATATATCACCAGCGTGGTTGGTTTGTAAAGCAAAATCCGAGACACCGCAGCAGAACTGTTCAGAAATATACCTTTATAAAGGTGGGCACCGAAAACAATCAAGACCTGAAAGGCTTAAGGGGCTGCATTCAATTCGTTGTACGAGAAGGATGACATGCTTCCCCAGAAAGGAAGTCGCGTGAGCTTAGTGTAGAACTTTTGACTTCTTTTTGATCAATAAAAGAATGAACAATTCTTATTTTAAGCTGGCCCCTTTCAAGTCAATGGGCGTTTTGGCGTTGACTTCAGTGGGTCCAGGATTTTCCCCCAGGTGCCAAGCTACCAATGGCAAGGCTTACTTGGGGATTGGACATTACTCCAAGGCCTGAACTTGCTTCCACTAAAGTCCATGGTAAAACTCCCCTTGACTTCAGTTGTTCTCAAATCACAGTTGTGGGCCACACTCCCACACCCTTACTCATGTCTGAGTGGCATGGTCACCTGCAAATGGTCCCGTTGACTTCAGTGGGACCACATGTGCAGTAAAGGGTCTATCCCAAGTGAGCAAGGGTATCGAAATACAGCCTCATGTGAGGTTGTCAGCTCCTTGGGTTAGCTTCATCCAGTTGTTGGGATAGTTGTCTTCTCATCAGAAAGTATATGTGTGGTATGTGAGTGGAGGGATGGGGGTGAAGATAGATGTGATGTCTATAGCAAATCTTCAGTGTAATCTTGACGAACCTGCTCAGATGTGCCATATTCACTCGATCTGTGCTATGCTGCTTTCATGGAAGTGAAAGTTTAGAAGAAACAACTCACCCCAAATAACAGGGGTAAGGTGGGGCCCTGGTCTCCCTCATTTTGTGGTGGAATGATCAGCTTTGCCAACCACACACAGGTCTTTGACACCAGCTGAGAATCTGGCTCACAGTCAGCCTAGCTCGATTAGAACCAACGTCAACTTATCCCAGTTGAGAAACCAGCCCGGAATTTTTATTCTATTTCGTACTTGCGTGAATTGACCTGCATAACAAACCATGCTATCTATGTCACAAATAAGACAAAAGTGTATGTACAGTAGGCTGTTGTCTGAATAGCCTGGAAAATGATTGATTGTTTCTAAGCTACCTCTTCAACCTCTGTGAGAGGCAGGCTTGCTCCTTCACTCCCTGAGCCAGTGGAGAAGACAGCATATTCCATCCATGGGGGATGGAGGGAATAGAGGTTTTTAAGGCCTGGCTTGACAAAGCCCTGGCTGGGATGATTGAGTTGGTGTTGGTCCTGCTTTGAGCAGGGGGTTGGACTAGATGACATCTTGAGGTCTCTTCCAACCCTAATCTTCTATGATTCTATAATCAGAGTGCCTTACATTGATCTTGACTGAGCCCCATCTCGCTGAATGCTTGGGACGATGTGGGGACCGTGTCCAGCCCTTGCTGGCTGGAGGTAGCTCTTAGCATGATGAAGTCTGAGGACGGCGTGGGAAAGTGGGTGAAATGGTGGGAGTCGCATCCCAGTGGCAGATCAGCGAGGTGCTGTACAGCGCAAGAAGCCAGTTGAATGGAGATTAGTTTGTAAAATGTAATTGAGAAACTTGGAACGTGCCTCACAAATGATCAATCGAAAGGGCTTCCTGGCCTCACTCAGTGCCAGGCTCACGTGAGAGCAGAGTGAAGGAAAACAGGGTTCTCCGTTGTTTGACCTCTAGCCATGTGGCAGCATTCTTCGGACTGAGATGGGTGGTGCCGTGTGAACAGAGAGTAACGTAACGTCCTGTAGGGTGTCTTTAACACATTCCCAACTGTCCACTCTGGGTGGACTCTTTTTTTTCTTCTTTTACTGCTAAAGTGCTGATTACTCTTTGGTGGTGAAAATTGTACAGGTTTACCTGCATGGGGGTGGGGAATCTCACCTTTCATTGCTTAAATTGGTATTTAACAAACTCAGCACGTACTTCGGAGTGACGAACTTTCAGTGTTTATTACCTGGAGGCCTTGTCAGTGTTAATTAGACGCTTGTTTGTCTGAAAACTCAGTGCTTTCATTAGGTCCTACCAACTCCACGTATTTCTCTTGCAAAGGCTGGTGCAAGCCATAGGGAGGGCACAGCCTGTGTGGCTGCACTAAATGCACGAGGGGAGGTTTACAGAAGAGCCTAAGGGAGTTGGGAGACCAATCCCACTCAAAGGCAGCACCTTCCCGCTAATGGTTTGCTCGTAATGGGACTGCTGCATTAGACACTTTTGAAAGGCCAGCCCCCAGGTGCGGTCCATATGACATTTAAAAGTCCTGCTTTCCCCAGACAACGTAGGGCCTGAAAGTCAGTGGGTCTCTTTCTACTGACTTGCTTGGGGATGGGGGTAGCTTTGTCGCGTTTGCATCAACCAGAACTTCCTCTTGAAACAAGTCTCCCCTTTACAACTCTGCTTCTTTTCCCCCTTCAGAAGCTACCCACTTAGCATCCTGCCTCTTCCACATGGCTGGAATTTGTGACACATTTAGACCAGTGCTGAGAAATGCAGTCAAGTTGGGAAAGAATCTTGCACGCGCCGTTGTATCTCTGGGAACAGAGAGTCACTTAAGTGCAGAATCAACAGAGACTTCTTTCTCCTGACTACATTCTGATCCATGCAAACATTCCTTCTCACAATGAAATCCCTCTCTGTCATTAGGAGATGAAGGGGGGGCTATTTCATATACTCACCCTTCTGCGGTCTTTTTTACACTCCCCTCCTTTCAGTACCGATGTCTGTCTCTTTTTCTCTCTCCCTTTCTGCATGTGTGATTACATGTATTACGGACAAAAAAACCTAAGTTAAAAGAACGTTAAGGCTGCAAAGTCAAGCACACAGAAATTAGAAAAGGCCAGAATTCACGTTGCTGGGCAGGGATATTTGCTGACAGCAGAGGGGTGAGGAGACTCAGGAATCTTGGGTTCCATTCCAGGTTTGTGCAGGGGGTGTGCTCTAGTGGTCACAGACTCTTCTGCCCCTATTCCCCCCCAAGCCCGACCCCTTTTGCCCTGTCCCCATCAGCCTATCCCTGTGCCAGTCCAGTCTTCCCCAGTTCTTGGCTCCATGCCCATCCAATTGCAACATCCCCCGTCCCACCCCTTCCCACCCAGGTGCCCGTCCCAGTCTTCCCTTCCATCCGCAGACCCCTTGTACCAATCCACCCCCTCTATTCCACCCCTTTCCAGTTCTTGTCCCTTGTTATTTCCGTCAGCCAGCTTCCTCCTCCCCCGCGCTGCCTGGACCCCAGCAGGGGAGCACCGGCGGCACCAGGGAGACAATCTACCAGCTCACAATTCCTGTGTCCAGCACAACAGCGCCCTGCAGCCGTTTGGAGGAGCAATTGCGGAGAAAGTCCCTGCTCAGCCCTGGGGCGGAGCATGCTCAGTACAGACAAAATCTTCAAGAATTTAGCTGCCAAACCCCAGCAAGTCTCTACTAAGTGTGGGCAAGCTGAATTTTTCAAAGGCTTACGAGTTGGCCACATTTGGGCGGTTTTTCACCGGGACGGCATAAGGCACATCCCTGATACCAAGGTGACCTTCCTGCCATGTTTCAAGGCCTTATTTCAAGGCACTAGAGCCTCGCCAAAAAAGGCTGTAAGAATTTTTTCAAGATGGGCAAAAGCAACATATCTTTTCCTAATCTTGCTCTTGAAAATGACTGACAATTTTTGCTGGAACTTTTCAAAAAAGGTCAGCCTGAGGCACACACCTGGCATGGAAAATTTCAGTCTCAACAGCTAAAATTTGGCTAACTTATAAGCAACTGAAAACAGGGTCTTATAATGGGAAGTGTCAGGCAATCTTAACTGTAGACCTTGTACCAGCTCCACCTGTAATATGTCTGCACACATAGATAAAGGATACTGCTGTAATTCTATACTGATATCTCTAGCTCATATTAGAGATATAAAATTAGAATCAGAGCTGTCTATTTTATGCCACTGTGTAAGCTGGTGTCAGTGCTTCTATTCTAAACCTTTGTTTTCCAGAGCTTTATATCTGGATCATAAAAATTGAGGAGAGAAACAAAGCACATAAAAGAAGTTAGCAGCTGCAGCTGCTTTTGCTTTGTTGTGCTTGTATAGCTCATAAACAACTTTGTTTTCCAAAGTGAAAATATTCAGGCCAGCAGCACATAACACAGACTCTTCCCTTTTGCCTTCGGGTGTTTGCTTTAGAACACAGTAGCTGGTGTCTTTCCAATAATAACAGCTCATCAAGATTTTTAGGATGCAAACTCAGTGTGACTGTGCAACAGCGATATTGACATCACAGCAACTCTGTGCCTTCTGCAAACCTGGGCTCTGATCCTGCAAGCTCAGCCATGCAGGCAGCCCCCTGCAACCATGAAGAGCCAGGGGCAGGGCAAGACCTTGGGCAAGACATCGTGCCATGATAGACTGTAGTGGATCCCAAGCTGCCATTCTGCTCTGGTTAGCGTATTGCACCCATCCCCGTGAAGTCCCAATGACTTCCAGAAGGACACTGAGTGACATGAGTAGCAACTACCCTGAACTTCTTTCTGTCCTTCCCTTCCTCGCTCCCTCCCTCCTTTCTTCCTGGAAAAATGGCATGTGGATTTTTTAAAAATACATCTTTAAATGTGTATTTTGGTGTGCTGTGCCCTGGGCTTACATTAGTGAAGGCAGGCGGGAAAAAATGCACGTGGCACTTGGAGTGGAAGGGGGTGAGGTTTGTGGCAGTCCCTGTGGGAATTTGTTCTACAGTCTGGAAGAAGCCCCCCCAAAACACTCCTCTCCCCCACAGACAAGTTTTGCCCTTGCAGCAGAAAGCTCCATTATGCCTGAGGAGTGGAGTTATTGACCACGACCTTCATCCTGGTGCTTTAGGTGATCTTTACCCCAGGCCCAGATCATTAAATGCCGTGGTGGGAAAGACCAAGGAAGAAACCCTGCTGTCATTGAAATCAGCGGCAATCAATCCTCCCCCGGACTGCAGCAGGGCCCAGATTTCACACCCGACTTCTTGTGTCTGATGTGATATTCGCTGGGAAGCCAGGGTAGAGAGCAGGTCGCATGTGCTCGCAGCAGCCCGTGTTGCTGAGGAGACGTGCTGCAATGTTCTGTGCTGATTGCAGTTGCCTCAGGGCTGACGGTTTCATGTCCAGGCAAATTGCATTGCTGGGGTGGAGAGTACCCCATGCAAATAGGAGCAGTTTAAAAACAAAATAGTATTTCCTTCTCTCTCTCTCTCTGCCCCTCCTACGAGGTGAGTAACCTTGCCATTCCACACCCCTTCTCTTCCTGGGTTTCCTACAGACTCTGCAATGAGGCATCCCACAGCCTAACCAGAGAACCGATGGTCAGTTTTCCATACTGCGCCCAGGAACTGAGCTCCTGGCTGAATGTTCTCTGCAGGCCCAAACTTTTGAGGGGAACGTACATTTTACATGGGGCCGAGTGTGCCGAGCGCGGGAGCAAGCCCTGCAAGCCGTGAGCGCTCTCCCTGCAGTACATACATCATCTGTAAGAAAGCAGAACCGAGCTTCACAGCTGAACCTTTTCTCTCAGCTCCTCCCCAGACCCAGCCATGTTTAAACCCTAATGAAGAAACGGTGTGGGGGATCCAGTTCTGCTGGGATCTGGGAGTCTCTTGCGTGAGGGAGATCTTGGTACAGGCCTTTTTTATTCCTTTGTTAAGGGGCTGGGTTTATTTCCCCAGCAGCACAGCCCTCTGCTAGAAAAGGGTCACGCATGGCGCTGCGGGGTTGTTCTTGCAGTTCATAGAGCTTGGATGTAATCAGCGGTCGTGGTCACCAGTGTGGTTAGATGTTCAGCTGTGTGTGTGTGTTCTCCCCGTGTGCTGCCCCAGCTCTGTGCAGACAGCCAGCACAGCAGACCTGGAGCGAACCGCCCAATGACCACAAGATCCGTTAAGGTAAGAAGGCGCCAGGCCAGGTTTATTGTCGACAAAGCATGGTAATAGCATCTGTCAGACTCTATGAGGATACTAAGACATGTATGCCTGTGACAATGGATGCAGCTCAGTGAATGGCGGGACTTTCCGTTCCCCTCTCAGCTGGACAAAGACACTCCCGTTGAGATACCTCTTTATACCCCATTACAAACAAGTTAGTACTGCCTCTGATATAGTCATTGCCCCCTGACATGGCTAGTTATCACCTTGTCCATGTTGGTTCAGTCAAAACATCTCTATTACATACTATCATCCTTATCTTTTAGGAGGGGTCAGTGTGTTCCTGCTATCCTTGGGGAATGTTTTTGTACCATCCTTGATATCGGGGTGTTCTGGTACCATTTGATACCGGGATGTGTTTGCGTGAGCACTCTGTGCCTAGCACTTCTTAGGCATGAGCATGTCTGCAGTATCAGCCCTGTTCTTGCCAAATTCCATAAGCAGGTCCTGCCTCATTCCAGGCCTCTGATACAAGGGCTTATGTCTCAGGCTCTCTTCCTGCTGCAGCTGTCCCTGACACTGGTCATTTCCTTTGGATTCAGCTGGGTCATGCCCCTGTGAATCACAACAAGCCATAGGTCCTGGACAGTATTCACCCCCTGTGGCTTGCTGATCCACAACAGGATTCTCCTCCCATTCCTCTGTCCTTAAATACTGCACAAGACAGACACCCCTGCTGTGGCTGGTGATGTGCTTCCAACAGCAATTGCTCCGGTCTGCCTGGAGTTACACTGGGGTAACTGCTACACCCCTGTGACTGGGCCAGCACTGAGCCCCTGCGGTTTAAACAGACCCATTTGGGATCATGCCTGTATGTACTGGAGATCCCGTTCTTGTTGCACTCCCTGGGTGTGACCCAACTCCATTGATTTCTACTTAGATGATTAGCCGTTTGAGGTAGGGACTGTGTGTAGACACACACGTACGGCGCCCAGCACAATGGAGCGTCTAGGTGGCACCAATACATCCTGCTGACAATGGTGATTTCACTGGGGTGCTTTGGGCCCCTCACACATAGCCCTAACCCATCCCTCTGCTTCTGATTGCTCTTTGCGCCCTGCCCCACATCTCTGCTCCAGCAACGCCCCCGTTAGATGACAAACTCTCTGCCGATGACGTTGTAAACTCAACTTTAGTTTGCAGGCTCCTTGGGGGCAGGGACCTCGTGTAACTAGCACAAAAACCTCCTTCCTTAGAGGTTTTTAAGGCCCAGCTTGACAAAGCCCTGGCTGGGATGGTTTAGTTGGGGTTGGTCCTGCTTTGAACAGGGGATTGGACTAGATGACCTCCTGAGGTCCCTTCCAACCCTGAGATTCTGTGAAAGTCCTGTGCACTCCTGACAGCGTGGTGTATGGTAAAGCAGTAGTAATGCCCTAGATCCTGCTTTCTTCCTGCCTCCCAGTTTTGTCTGCCTGACTTCGGGGGCCCTCTGAAGTGAATTTTCCCATTGATTTAAGTGGGAGCATGACTCAGGCGTCTGCTTCCCCCTCCAACCCTGCAACTCACCCACACACGCCAGTCTAACTAGCTAGCCTTGGGGAAGGTGAGTCAACCTATCGCTCCAACTCCCTCCTGCTTCACTTTAATTAGACAAGCGTGTGATGAACAGCCCTCCAGCTCCCAGAGCGGTTCCAACCCGCAGGCCCTGGGAAGAGTCATGAAGCTCCCTTTGCATTTGGAACCTCGCTGGGCTTCCTGATTCTTCCGTGCTGCTGTCACTTCTTGTGGGAACGATTCACAGCTGGTCCCTCCTGCTTTTCCCCAGCGGGGTGACCCAGCCCCATTCATGGGAGTGTTGCCGTCAGTGGGAGCACGCCTGGAGCTTAAGCTAGCTGTTGGGGAGGTGATCCTGCAAGCTTTTCCACGTGGCCGTGATGCTCTTAGCATTAAACCTTGACCAGAGCCCTTTCAAAACGCCAGCTGGGGGAGACCCAGTGATAGCAGGAGGGGAGCTCACTCTCTCTCTCTTGCAGTCCTCCTTCCCGTGTCTGGCCTTTGCCCTCTCCCCTCTGGCAGCAGGGCAGAGGCGTCTCACAGAGGCTGATGAGGTAGCTGCAGACACAGAGCGTCCGGGACGCATGCTGACAGATGCAGGGGGAAGTCGGCATGGCAGGGACAGAGTGGCAGGGGTCTCTTTGTTACATTTTTCCACAGGGCTTACTTGTAACATCCCTGCGTCAGCCGTCAGCGCCTGGCCTGATTTACCATCACTTCTCTGCAAGCCTGCGGATCTGTCCCCTTGCCGGGCCGTGCACAAGTCACACAAACGACATGTCGGCTGAAGCCCTTTCAGGGCGAGAGCCGACCGGCTGGCTGGGGCCTTTTGGTTACACCCCAAATTCTGGCCCCAGCACACAGTCCAAGCAGCCAGGTGGCATTACTCTGGGGACTGAGGGCTAGAAACCACTGCTCCCAGGCTGCGGCTGCTGCAGCCTCTGGGCTGGAAGAGCCTCCACATGGCTTCCCCTCTTCCCCTCTCAGAGCAATGACCAGGGGATCAGCCAGATCCCCATTGCACGGGTCTGCAGGGAGCTCTCGCTGGGTACAAACCCCAAAGCCTGTTTTCCCCTGCTTTTTGCACAGTGGAACTGCCCTGGCACAGTGTGTGTGTGTGTGTGGATGGATACAGATAGTAGAGTATGCATCTCTGTGTGTGTGTGTGTGTGTGTAGATAGGGTGGGGTGCGGTCATGCAGGGAATACAAAATCCTCCTCTACATGTTTTATTTATAGTGTGCATTTCTTGTGCCATATTCGGTTACATTTCTTTCTACCACCCGGCTCTACTCTGACATTGTGCCATGTGACACTTGCATTTAAAAGAAGACAGGCTGATTTCACCTTGGATATACCCATCTGCTACGCTGCTGCATTCTGCCTGCCAGGAACCTGGTGGCTCAAAGGAAACTGAACGCAAGGAACATGGATAGTACAAGCTGAGATCGCTGGGATTTGCTGAGTATCCCAGCAAAGTCTTTTTGAATAGTTCAGTAGAGATGAAGTATTAAGAGGAGGACCATTGTTTCCTAAAGCCACACGTGCAGATCCAGTTATAGCTTTGGGGCCAAATGCAGTATGGTCCTTGGGACAGAGACTGGGTTTCTCACTGCAAGTTTGTACAGCTCCTGGCACAAAAGGGGTGTGATCCCCGATTGAGCCCCTACATGCTCCTGGAACGCAGTTCTTATTATTTTCAAGGGGTATGTGCCTGACAAAGATGTGCATCTGATGGTTTCTCAATTCCTTTTATGCCTGAATGTGTGAAGAGTAGCAGGAAACTCAAGCTCGTCCTAGGATTTTCAAATGGCGTCTCTCCTAGCCAAGTCTGCTCAGGATAATTGGCTCCATCACATGACCCACAGTCACAGCTGCACAGTGTAGGGGCTGGAGAATGCCCCTGCACCCTGGAGCAGACCCCATTTGCCAGGACAGGCAGTGCGGTCTAGTGGAGCAGGCCTGAGAGTGGGAGCGAGGAAACCTGGGTTCTAGTCCTAGCACTGCCCGGCTGGGTGATCGTGGGCACGGCCCTTCCGAGTCTCAGGTACTCGTGTGGCCTCCATCGCTGTGGTAGCTGAGCCCCCGTGGGGCTATGTGGGAATCTGGCACCTACCGTGCATCTCACATGGCGGGGAGTGGGCCTGGAACCCACAGCAGCCCCTCTCCCTGCTGGGGGTGGAAGAAGCCTTGAGCCAGCAGGGAATGGGGGTAAGGAGCTGGGGGAGGGGCTCAGGCACAGCAGGTACCTGAGGCCTGCTCTGGCTCCTCGGCCCTCCTGCTGCTGGGGCACAGGACTCACGAGGAGAGGCTGAGGGAACTGGGATTGTTTCATGTGCCAGAAGAGAAGAGTGAGGGGGGATTTGATAGCAGCCTTCAACTACCTGAAGGGGGGTTCCAAAGAGGATGGAGCTCAGCGGTTCTCAGTGGTAGCAGATGACAGAACGAGGAGTAATGGTCTCAAGTTGCAGTGGGGGAGATTTAGGTTGGATATTAGGAAAAACTTTTTCACTAGGAGGGGGCTGAAGCACTGGAATGGGTTCCCTAGGGAGGTGGTGGAATCTCCTTCCTTAGAGGTTTTTAAGGCTGGGCTTGACAAAGCCCTGGCTGGGATGATTTAGTTGGGGTTGGTCCTGCTTTGAGCAGGGGGTTGGACTAGATACCTCCTGAGGTCCCTTCCAACCCTAATCTTCTAGGATTCTATGATTGTAAACCCAGACCTGTGGGACCTGTGCGTGTCAACTCAGTGATTCGAAACCTGCTCTTGAGCACACACACCTAGGCTTACAATTGCTGTACCTGGTCTAACTGCCATGCTAACACGTCCACACTGCACTACACAGACCATCTGACTCAGATGTGCAGCTTGAGCTGCGTCCACACTGCAAAATGACAGGGCTTGGGCCCGAGCCTCATCTCTGACCCACCTCCCAGCAGGGTCCCAGGGCCCAGATCCTGAGTGCTTGCAGACCCGAATCAGGCAGATCTGTGTGTGGACAGACGGGGTCTTGGGTTCCAACCTGAGTCAGAGCCTGGGCTTAGTGTGCAGCATAGACATACCCGCAATGACAATTACAGACGAGGCAAAGCTAGTCAAAGGCAGGTTGTCTTAATGTGTCAATTGTGGCAAGTTTTGACAAGATCAGATCCATAAATTGGTCATTGCAATAAGCAGTCATAACATAACTCTCCTTAGTTCATCGGGCACTAGATTTCATTGTGTTAAGGATTTGAGCCCCACTCAGTTAACAGCACTCGGAGCTGTCCATGTTTCCTTTCCATTGCAGTGACAGTTCTATGTAAGACTGCTTGTCTTTTCAAAATGCTTCCCACAGTGGCTCGCTCGGGATCTAGATTTGGATGTGAAATCTAAGTTAGCTTCAATCTGTCGTTCACTCCCCCCTGAGTACTGGAGCCCTGTCTCACAGCAGGCATGCGTTTAAAAGCCTACTGCATTAGCAAGGAATTCTACTTGCTTCTCTAACCCGGTGACAGAGTGCTCACAGCACCACCCTGATCGGGGACATGGCTGCAGGCTCAGCTGGAAGCCGTTCACCACTTCCCAGTGAGGGAGTCGAGCACCTGGTTAAGAATTGCCAGGCTAAGGTTATAACTGGGAGGAACAGGAAGGCTTCCCTGCTTTGCAGTGCCTCCTTGAGACGGAGCCACTCCACGTGTGAGGAAAGGGCTGTGTCTAAATGCCGATACGCTGCTCCTGGAGTAACATAATCAGCAAACCAAGAATGAAAACAGGGACTGGGAAAGAGGATTTGCCCCCACCCAGTGTTTTCTTCCTTGCCACAGAGGAGTGTTTGCACCATCGTTTTGGTCCCATGCAGGGTACATGGTAAAACTGGGGGAAGGAGGGTACAGCCCGAGGAAAAACCCAAAATAAGGTAGGAATTGAATGAGGGAATATATTTTTTCTGCCAGATTAAAAATCCTGGAGCCTTGCGCTAGCTCTGCTGGCACTAGAAAGCCTGAGCGTATTGCTCTCATGAGCCCTGTACTGTGTGTGTAGCTCTAGGTTAGAAGCAGCTCTGAATTATTTAATGACTTGACGCAAAGCCCATTGACAGCTGGATCCTTAGAGCCACCTTTTCAACCTGCTTCAAACCAGCCTCTAAATTCGCATGTGCAGAATAATTGGCATGGCCAACTGTTTGCATGTGCAGTTACCCAAATTGCATGCACAAACAGATCTTTGCATGTGCAAATCAAGTAGTTGGCAATCAGGCTCCTTGATTAGTGCAAACAAATGTTTGGTTTTTCAGTGTAAATGCAGATTTTCCAATCAGAGGCTGAGGTTATTCCAGGTGATATGTGGCTTTTACTCATTTTGTGCATAAAATAGCGCTAGTAGATTTGTTTAATCTGCGGGGGCTGCGGCGGGGGGAGGATTTGAGTCAGAATAAAGTTGCCACTGTCCAGGTTTTCCCCGGTTCGTCCCTCTTTTGAGTGGCTGTCGTGGGAAGTCTGTAAGGATGCTCTGTACACCCCAGTTTTATGGGCTCAGGATCATGCTTGACGTCCTGGCTTTCTGTACCTGAGATGTGGCAACCCTAAATTACAAACAGCTTTCTAACAAAAGACACAGATGGAGGAGACACTTAACTTGCTGGCGACTAAAAGTTTTGAATTAAAATTAAATCTCCCCCCAGATTAGAAATGGAGCCGGCAAACACAGAAACTCGGATTCCAGCTATATTATTAAGCAAACCAATCTCTAACAGACCACAGTTGAGCAAGACTTCAAATGCATTGAATTACTCACATAATTTAGATTTATTAGAATAGTTCCTGTGTGTCTAAAATTAAACATCAGAAAATAGGTTCTTAGTAATTAGTTAACCACACATAGAACAGTGAAACCACTATTTGCCTAGGCACTGACTCCGTGGGTGTTCCTGGGCTCACGCACCCGCTGAAAAAGCTAGGGAAAGCTCAGCACCCACGAGCCACAGTCATAGGCAGCATGTGACTCTTGCATTTGGGGAGGCTGGGCAGGCGCGCCGGAAGCTCCCTAGAAGCTCCCTAGAAGCCCTGTGACCCCCGCCCCTGCTCCGGCCCAAGGCCCCGCCTCTGCTCTGTCTTTTCCCGCCACTGCTCCGCCTCTTCCCCCAAGGTCCCCCACGCCCACTAAGATACCAATTATAGACCCACAGTCAATCACTGGAGTATAAAAGACGTGTATAAATATGCTGAAAATAGCCTCCCCCCAAAACTGGCAGAGCCCCCCTTCCCCAAACACACCTCTTCATAAGCACCCACCAGCAAAAACAAAAGTCAGCACCTGTGGGTAGTTGCCTTAGAAAAACCTAAGATAGATGGGAAGGTACAATGGGAAGATACAGACACACGCAATACAAATCATCTTATGCGACTGAATCTAACAAGTAAAAATTAGCTCCCCGGACTTTAGTGGAGTTTTGCCGCTAGCTCCAGTGGGCCCAGGACTTGATCCTTAGTGTTTAACTTCAATACATCAATCAGCTAACGTTTAATTAAAATTGTCTAATTAGGGTGGAAATTCAGCCAGGGCCGAGGGCTTCTACACGGGCTATGCACCACTCAAGCCTCACATGCAGGGCCCAGGAGGTGCATGGGAGCTCTGCCCGGGAGTGATTCTTTTTTCACTCCAAGGCCCGATCCTACAACTGGATCCATGCAGGCAGCCCTCTGGGCAGGCGTGGTGTCCCAGTGCCTTCAGTGCGTGAGCCGGGCCGATGGGCCTGATCCAAAGCCCACTGTAGCCAGTAGAAAGACTGAAAGGGCTTTGGGAATAGGCCGTGATGCCTCTCATGCAGCGCTCTGGGTATGCACCGGTGCTTTGCAGAGCTGAATATTACTGTATGACGACTGTGTATGCAAACATGGCCAGTGTGTTTCACAGCGCGAGGGCTCGGTCTGCTGGATTGCCTCTAATTGCACTTCTTGGCTGTTAATTAAATAGAACTGGATTCTTAAAATCTGTTTACTAAGGTCTAATATTTATTGACTCATCTAGAGATGGATCCTTGTACATAGCCATTCATATCCCAGCTAGTATATTCTAATAAGCAATTTGCATCTGATTTAACATTCGAACAGCTGCTTCGTTAAATCTAAATGCGATCCTTAGCAGAGCCCCTTCCTGTAAAGCCAGGGTGAAGTGCCGCACAGGCATGCTCGTTGCCAACAGTGGCAGTAGATGCCATGGGGAAAACTGCAGCTCTGGCAGCTTGCTCCCACGCAGAGCCTAGGACACAGCACTCACAAGCTTAATCTGCTCCAAGGCCACCTACTAGTTGTGGGATTCCTTGCGCTTCGGGCCAAGCTTCCTTCAGTCTGGGCTCTGACCTAGCATCTGAAGTCAATAGGATGCTTTCTGCTGACCCCAATGAGCTTTGGATTAGGCCTTTGGGGCATGCTGAGAGCGGTTTGCATGAGGCTTTTATGCTGGGGGATACGTCATAAATAGCATGCACATCAGTGCCCAAAGCAGGCCTGCTCAGTGCAGTCATCCCACCCTTCTTTCAGCCAGCGTGAGGGGCACTGCAGGTTTCTAAGCCCATCGCGGGGCCCTGCTTCAGAAAGCTGGAAGAAAAGAGAAAACAACGTGCCTGGAAAGGGAAGAATCCCCCTTGCACTCCTGTGAAAGCTACTTAGGTCTCAGCACGTTGAATTGTAGGACTGGAAGGGACCTTGAGAGGTCACCTAGTCCAGTCCCCTGCAGTCACGGCAGGACTAAGTATTAACTAGACCATCCCTGACAAGTGTTTGTCTAACCTGCTCTTAAAAATCCCCAGTGATGGAGATTCCACAACCTCCCTGGGCAACTTATCCCAGTGCTTAACCACTCTGATAGTTAGGAAATTTTTCCTAATGTCCAACCTAAACCGCCCATGCTGCAATTTGAGCCCATTGCTTCTTGTCCTATCCTAAGAGGTTAAGGAGAACAATTTTTCTCCCTCCTCCTTGTAACAACCTTTTGGGGAAGTAAGAGGATGTTGCACACCCAGTATTGCTCTCTGGAGAAGATGGGTGCCCCCCCACCCCTTCTTTTCCTACTTGCTAGCCAGAGCAAGGGGGGGCACCAGTGTTGTATTCAACTCCTAGTATAGACCGTCAGCAACTCACTACCCCTCCCTCCCCCCCGCCCCCGAGCAGGGAAGGAATGGGTGAAGGATTGTGCCAGAGAGGGGTTTCTCAGGGTCGCAGCACCTCCCAGTGTCACATCCGGGACATGGGTGATCTGGCCTAGTGGGTTCTAGTCTTCCAGATCCTTACACTGGGCCTGAGGGTACAGCTGATGCACTGCCCCTTGCTGTGAATTGCCTTGGCCATCCATCCCTTTCCTCTCATTCCTGTTGAGTAACATTCTAATTCTGTGATGTATTTATGTTGTTTTATGGGAGCTCAAATGGGGGACATAAATTCTCACGTGCTGCTTCCAACCGGCGGAGATTTACTGCCTGTGCCTGACCCCGTAAGATTGATGTTCTGCACAACGAGGATCCAGAGAAACGTCTCTCTTGATGGGAGTGTGTAAGAATGTAATTGGGCCTCATTAAACCCGCCTTCACTTGGGCATCTGTTTGTGTATGTGCAGCAGTGCCAGGTTTGAAACCAGCGTTAGTACCGCCAGGGGACAGAGAACAGAGCAATTCGCCCTTTTTAGATGGAGTATAGGAATTGAAACCTTGCTTTTCCCAGCTTTACACTAGCTTGAAAGTAGCACCAAGAACAGTTTACACAATCGCTTCCTTGAGTCGTGCTTCTATGCACAGGGAGAAATTCAGATCTTGGTGACATTAATGTAACTCCACTGACTTCAGTGGTGTGACTCTGGATTTCCAGCCAGTGTCAATGAGGTTAAAGTCTGCATTCTCCACCTGACTGCTCGGGGAGACAGGTAGGAAGCTGCTGCAGATTTTTATTGTTTCTGGAAGCTGCTGTATATTTTTAGTGTGTCTGGAAGTTCTGCGCAATCCATTGACCATAACTCTAGTACAGTGGATCCACATTCCGATGATAGCATTTACTGTTGTTCATGGACACTTGCTTGAGGGTAGAAAGAGGATTACGGTTCAGACTGATCAAGTGTCCATAGGTGATGAGTGGGTGACACTAGTGAAATGCTCTATGCTATTTCTTTCATCATCTTTTCTCAGGAAAGAAATACCACAAACGCTACAGTAAAGGCAATATAGTAAACATCCAGGGCCAAGTCCTCGACTGATGGAAGTGGATGTGGCTCCATCAATAGGGCTACACCAGCAGATGATCTGGTCCCAATTTCTGATGGCATCTGCCATGAGCTGGATTTTTCATGATCATTGACCAGCTAAATGTAGAAAACTCAAAAGAGTCAGGTTTCACTGACTTCCTTTAGTGGTAGTGTTCAAATCAGGCACTATCCTGCCTTCACTTCTTCTTATTATTGGTATTGCCCTAAAGCCCCAGTCATGGCTCATGGCCCATTGTGCAAGGTGCCGTACAAATACAAAGCAGAGAGACAGTCCCTGCCCAGAAGGTCTAAGCATTGTGTAATGATTGTTTCAAAGAAAGTTTAAGTCTCTTACAAATAGTCTCATAATCTGCACATTGACTGAAACAGCCTGGTTTTAGCAGTGATTGGGGATTGGTCGGCTCCCAAAGGTTCCCTTGTTCATTTATCCAGAGAGATAGATGACAAAAGATTGTCCTACCCACCTGTGACAAAGTAGAGACTTTGTTGGCTAAGAGTTAAGAGCCTTGGAACATCTTACCTTCTTTCTTCTTACGATAGTATGTAATGTACCTAGCGGCATCCCCTCTATCAGATGGTAACCTCATTGTGGCAGGGGCCCTTCTCTCCAGCAGCACTATATAAATATTATTTCTTCTGGAGTATTCCTCCCAAATGAACATAGAGTCTTAAATATTGGGGCTTCCTTGATCTTCAGGCTTCACTGGTCCATGAAGTATGCCTAATATAGACAAGGGCATCAATATATATGTACCATATATCAGCTGAGCTACATAGAAAATAATAACGCTTAAGGAGCAGATCCAAAGCCCATTGAAGACAATGGGAGTGTTTCCATTGACTTCAGTGACTCATAGACTCTAAGGTCAGAAGGGACCATCCCTGACCTCCTGCACATTGCAGGCTACAGATCCTCACACACCCACTCCTGTAATAGACCCCTAACCTCTGGCTGAGGTACTGAAGTCCTCAAATCATGATTTAAAGGCCTCAAGTTACAGAGAATCCACCATTTGTACTAGATTAAACCTGCAAATGACCCATGCCCCATGGGCTTTGATCTCACTGTACAGGCCTGATGTCACTGTACAGCACTTTTTGGTCAAAATCTGTTCCTGATGAGTGACTTTTCTATCGTGCACTGTCTCATTCCTGTCAGTTCAGAAGGGGAATGTGTGGGGCCAGGTAGTGTGAAGAAAAGGTCCTTGCTAATCACTAACACCCACTTCTGCAGGAGCACACTTGTCAGTTGTTGAGCCTGAGGGAACATCCAGAGAAGTAGCCTGTGTCAGGCATAGGGGGATCTATGTTCTTTCTCCCAGGACATGGAGAAAATTGTGCCTATTGTCAGGCAGTAAAGGCTTGATCCTGCCACATTGGAGACAATGGGAATTTGATCAGGATTCCCTAAATACCAGCACTGAAGAGGTTAAACTCTGGTGTACATGTGCTGGTGTAAATCAATGGCACCCCAGTGAGTGAGGGTCTGGCTGTGAATAGAGCCCCACTGGAACATCATATAAAAAAGTAGAGCGGTGAGCCAGCTGTGCTGTAGTTCAGGTTAGTGATCTCAAAGGACTGCCCAGAATCCTGGCAAACCCATGTGACATCTGCTGCTTGCTTGGCCTTGTTTAGATTGACAATGTTCGTATTGCTGTATCAATGACCCACTAGTGAACTGGTTGATACTTACACAATGAGTCATTGTTCTGGCGCAATTCCCCGCTCTCCAAACACATTTTTTCACCTACCTTTGGAATGTGGGACGACTGACCTTGCGAATCAAAACTCAAGCAGGAAAAGCGGGGCCGTCAGTGGCTTTACTGCGGAGAGGACAAACAGTGGGGGAGCATTTTTCCAGGCACTGTGTGACCAAATGATGATTTTAAAGTGGAAGGCCAGGGGCAGTTTAAGACAGTTGCTCATGGGCCTGCTGAAAAAGTTGCACGCGCACACACGCACACGCACACACACAGAGACAGAGCTTGTGTTTATATACAGTAGGCTAAATTCTGTCCTCATTTACACCCATGTAACTGACAGCAGCGTGTGTACACATTTAATTGCGGACACAAATTCCTAGCTCACTGAAAACTATGAAGATTAAAGGATGCTGTGTGTCCACAATTTGCTGTAACACTAAATCAACAAAGGATGTTGACATTGCTGCTATTCCTTACAGTCTTCAGCTGTGTACATAACGGCATTGAGCTGCTCACAAAAGGCATTACGTACTTACGGGTGCTTAGACTGATCAGCGAAACGAATCGCATCTGAAAGATGCTGTCTTGCCCTGGATTTCTGTTTGCGGAGTACAGTGACAGAGAATTATTAGAGGTGTTAACAAAACAAACTAGCTCTTACTCTTCATTATTGCGAAGCTGGTACAATAAGGACAGCCACTACTCTGCAGAAATAAATAACACTGCAGGATGCAACAAACAGTTTCCCAAGCCCCAGATCATTTTAATCATCCTTGCTCCCACTGAGCTATAGAAAACGGGCCTGGACTCATCCAGAAATCGCAGATTGGGCAGGTAAATAGAGAGATACAATGTGCAACTTTTTGGTTCCACTTTATAATTGAATCTGGCCATGGAATTAAAAACGCTGTGCACCCCAGAGGATTGTACTCAGTGCCTCAGGATAAAGAGACAGGGGAGAAAGGATACAAAGCAGGATGTAGCGTTCTAGGAGGACTTTTATTCAAGTTGTAATTCTACAAAATCAATCTAGTTTTGGGTTTTTTTGGAGTCAGTGGATATTAGCTACTAGCTTGAAGAAGTGTGAAGCAGGCACAGCCCTGGTGATGGATACAAGAGGGAACAAATTCACTTATAAGGAGCAAACACTTTGGGACTGAAGAGAAAGAAACAGAGGATGGACGGTCTCCTGATTAATGCATGGAACAGAAGTTAGGGGTCTATTACAGGAGTGTTAGGTGAGGTTCTGTAGTCTGTGATGTGCAGGAGGACAGACTAGATCAGAGGTTCTCAAACTGTGGGTTGGGACCCCAAAGTGGGCTGCGACCTCGTTTTAATGAGGTCGCCAGGGCTGGCTTAGTCTTGCTGGGGCCCAGGGCTGAAGCCAAAGCCCTGGGCAGCGAGGCTCAGGTTGGGCTTCGTCTTTGGTCCCCCCACCTGAGGCAGCAGGGCTCAGGCAGGCTCAGGCTTTGGTCCCCCCTCCTGGGGCCATGTAGTAATTTTTATTGTCAGAGGGGGTTCACGGTGCAAATGAAGTTTGAGAACTCCTGGACTAGATGATCATGATGGTCCTTAATGACCTTAAAGTCTCTGAGTTCACACCCTAGTTCTGCCACTCTCTTCCTGTGTGACCTTGGGCAAATCTTTTAACCTCTCTGTGCTTAGTTCCCCATCTGTAAATTGGGGATAATACTTTCTTGCTGCCTTTGGCTGTTTTGTCTATTTAGATTGTAAGATCTCTAGGACAGGGCCTGCCTCTCACTAAGTGTATGAACAGCAGCTGGCACAGTGGGGCCCTGATCAAGGTGGAGTCCTCTAGATTCCACTGTAACGCAGATGATGATGATGATAGTGAATAAATAGATCAAGTGTAGGTATTGTCTTTGTGTGCAACAAACTGCTCTGATCACATGGAATAAGATCATAGAAATACAGGGCTGGAAGGAAACTCGAGAGGTTATCGAGTCTAGCCCTCTGCGCTGAGGCAGGAACGGAAAGGTGTGAAAGAATCCCATGTACCCATGAACTCGAAGCATCATGCTCATGAATAAAATGTGGCCCACTACCTGTCACAGCTGGGTCATGGGCAGCCAGATGCCACAGTCATGAGACAGGAGTCCAGAGTTAGCTAGGTCGGAATACCAGGCGGTCAGAACCACAAGTCAGGACACAGAGTCAGGCCAGATCAGGATACCAGGGGGTCAGAGGCAGGAGACAAAATGGAGGTGGGAAATCCAGCCGGGGTAGCAGGAAGCACAAGGCACGCAGTCCAGAGCAGGGCACAGCCTAGTTGGTCAGACAGCTTCATGTTCCTGCTGCCGGCTTAAGTAGGGCCAGCGGGCCAATCAGCCGCTCTGGGACTCTGCCAATCAGACCTAAGGGGCGGAGCCTCACACTGGGGCTGGGCTTTGTGGGTCCCAGGTCAGCTGTTGCCAGTAGGCTGCCAGGTGTAGGGTTGGAGCACGTCTGCTCCCATGAACCTCGCAGGGTCGTGACAGAGTTGCTCGTTAATGTGAATTTCGATTGATGAGGCAGCACCATTGCCAAGACAGACCAGCTCACCGCAAGGAGAGTATTTGCACAAGCTTAAAAGTAAATACAGACTGAGGAGCATTCGATGGAGCTGGCATGACGGAGCGGAGAATGCTGGGTCACAAACAACCAATGTCAGATTCCCAAAGTCGACCAGATTCCAGGCAGGTGGAACTTACGTGGCCCAATACCTCAGAGCAACTGACAACGCTTAGGGACGTTCTGCCTCAGTAAATGCATCTTCTAGGATTAGCACTGGTTTAATTCCTCTTGGTGTGGGACAGCTCTAAGCATGGTCTCTGACCTATTGCCGTGGTGACGCCAACCAGAGAGGAAGTAGAGGCCTCATCTTCTAGGGCAGCAGAAGCTTTGGAATCAAGACTAGCAGAATCAGCAGACTGTTCTCTAAAGTGACTCTCTGGCCATGTGTTGTTAAACCACCCAGCCCATGGTAGTGGAGTGTGACTTTGTCCTAACTAACCTGTACCATGGCAAAGGGTGTTATTTCTGCACTCATGGATAGTAGGTAAAAGATGATGGTACCGTCTCATGTCACTTGTGAGTAGGGTGACCTGACAGCAAATGTGAAAAATCGGGACAGGGGGTGAGGGGTAATAGGAGCCTATATAAGAAGAAGACCCCAAAATTGGGACTGTCCATATAAAATCAGGACATCTGGTCGCCCTACTTGCTTTTCATGGTCAAAAACTATTTTTTTCTGATGCATTTCTTTGAAAAACACTCTGAAACAATGCTTCTGAACATTAGGGCCATGCATGAACACTCCACCTGCCCAGCTGAATCTAATACATGCTGTTGACCCCTGGGCCAAGCAGTTAGCCAATATCTGAGGCCTTAATGTATTTCTGTTAGGAGGAGAAACTGACTATACGAATCAAGTATTTCTTTGGTATAAGCCTGTTTTCTTTACAAAGAACCTATGCAAAATCCTGCTTCCCTGAACGCTGGAGGAACCCATAAAAATTCCAAACCTGCCTTTCCAGCCAGCTCTCTGCCCAAAAGAAACACTCTCTTCGCTCCCTCCCAAGGTCACATTTACCCGGCTTCTCTCATTGGCTGCTCGCTTTCTGGTTCCTTTCACACACCGTCCAACAGAGAACTGCGACCAAATCAGTGCTCTAAGCCTGCATGTGCAATCCGTCTCCAGGGAAACCTCGGAGGCCTCATAGCTCACCTACTACTCAGGCTTTGCCTTAGTGGTTGGGGCCTTGGGCAGTGGCTTTGGTTGTTTTAGCTATTATTAAACCACAGGGCATTTAATTTGCTCACTCATTTAGCCTAAATGAAAAGATGGTTAGCACACCCATCGGCTTCAGTGAGGTCTGTGACGGCCCATAAATCAGTTGAAATGAGAGGTGGCATTGCCTAATGGATGGAGCACTGAACTAGAACTCAGGAGGTCTGGCCTGCTCGGTGACCTTGGGCAAGTCACCTCTTTGCCTCAGTTTCCCCATCTGTACACATAAGGTTGATACTGACCTTTTGTGAGTGGGCTTTGAGACCTGCTGATGAAAAATGCCATGTAAGATCTCGGAATAATTATTTTATTTATTTTAAGTCACTTAAAAATGGCACTTAGAGTCCTAAATCATTTAGACCCAGATCCTCAAAGACCGTTAGATGCCTAACCCTGGGCCTTAGGCACTTCTGAAAATTGTATCCTTCCTATAGCTATTGATGGATAGATTAGAAAACATAGTAAGATTGCCCAAGCATTTTATCTATTTATTCTTGAAAAATCTATATTATAGGTAAGAAGGCAAGTTTTGCAACCAATTAAAGTGTCACTATAAGAAATACTTCCCCCCTACCCCTGCCCCCAAGTAAATATTACTGCATAGAGTAATGGGATTATTAGTACTCGAAGGCAGCAGTTTAGAAACCCCCTTAAACAGTAAAAACACAGTAGTAAGATCCTGGACTGGATGACAAAAGGCCCAGTCAGCATAAATTTCAGCTTCTCCATGTTGCTAACATTTTCAAGATCTCATAATTGGTGAGTTAGTCATGCTTGTGGTTTGAACCAAGGGCTCAGATGAGATGAAGTGAGATGGCAGCCAAGTTTAAAACATGCTGGAGACGTCATAAAACAGAAATTGGTGGCATTTCTGTATGGATCTGAAGTAAAACAACAAGACAGTGTGAAAAAGGACTAGGTTTCCGGGTAGAATCTGTTAGTAACATTTTGGGGTATGTCCCATTTTAGCACGGGCGTTTTGGTTATTTTAAAACTATATGGCAAGATTCTAATCTGGGTTACACGACTGTAAAACTGAATCACTCCAACTGGAGAAAGTCTATACTGACTTCAATAGTTACACCCATGTAAATCTGAGACCAAAATCTGACCTCAAGTGCCAGATTCCTTCCACCTGTACCTCCAATGAAGTCAATGCATTTACACCAGGGATGAACCAAACTTTGTGTTCATTTAATTCTGACTGTAGTTACAGCAGTGGAACTGATGTGGTTGAGGGTAGACATTTATCCCATTTGGGCAAACAAGGAGTCATTTGTTAATTTACGGTGAAGATTTGTCTTTAAATAGAATATTGTGTACCCGGATCAGAGTAGCAATCAGACACACTGCTTTTTAACTCTTTGATTCCTTGACGTTAACTTGATACTTCATGTGCCCTCTGTGGGGCGGGGGGGAGAGAGAGAGAGACCCCCACCCCGATGAAGAGTTTCTTTTGGAACTATGTAATTGCCAATGACAGAGGTAGAAACATGTAATTGATCCAGTGATGTGAACCAAAGTGAAGGCTCTGATCCTGCAGTCAGATCTGCTCATGCGGACAGACAGACCCTTCTGCTTATGCAAAATCCCACTGAAGTCACTGGAGCTCCGGGCGATTGACAGTCCTGCCCCCACATCCAATTGCAGGATTGGGGCCTACACGTGTTAGGTGTATCCAGATCTCGCCTCCCCCTGGACCCTCTGTTGTCAATGATGATGTCACTACAGTCATGCATATCAAGGAATGTCTAACGACTGAGACAGACAAACCACTCAGTACTAGGTCTGGTTGCCAACAATGCATTGCTCTCTCTGAAACAGCACCCAAATGGCTCATGACCACTGGTTTTATGTCCTGCCGCTTAGCTACTCCCTGTTGAAAATAGGTGTCTTTACAAAGCCCTGCACAAAGGAATAAACAGCTGTTGCTAAGAATAAAAATATTGACTCTCGTACTTTATATGATTGTCTTAAAACGCTGTGCTTACAGCAAAATCCTTGTGTATAAAGATCTGACAAAAGAGGATACCCTAGATCAATTTTATAAAGTAAGTGGGGCAATGGATCAGTAATTCCTGGGGGATAAATGCCTCCCCTGGCCCAGTTACTTGACTATACTGGTTCTACTCCCCGTTAACACAGCTCTTCTACCACTTCAGCACCAGAGGACGGAGTAAATCTGGTTGCATAAGCAAAGTCGAGCACTTTCTGTGCAAGACTCCTGATCGGTCCGAAGATGACCCGAATAAAATAGAATCTTTAGCCATCCCCAGAATCAAGCCCTCCACTGAACTGCATCAGGTAAAGCACTGGAAATGGCCTTCTGCCACAGCTTTAGACCTGAGATGGTGGTATTAGTATTTGGATTGCATTCGCTTTGAGAGGCTCCAGCCCTGGTGTACACCGCCTCCTCCTCCCCCGCCAAAAGATGTCTTCAGATCCCATGAGCTGCTACAGCAAATGCCACGCCCCCCCACCCTCCGCCCCGCTTTTGGCCAAAAGACTTCCAAGAATGGAACTAGACGACAAGAGCCATAAAGAGGGGTGGTTCTGAACGTTGTAATCAGACTCAAAATGCCTACTTTTTATTTCTCTTCTTCTGCCAACGGCACAGCGTGTAATGTAGCATGTTATAGGAGGCCAACAGCCAAAGGGAAACAGCTAGCTCAGGCAAGTGTCATCATGACATTGCAAAAATACATCCCCGGAATGGCCTCATGGCAGCCATCTTTCCTTGCCCTCTGTTCTAAACCTCCTGGCTGTCATGGCCAATAAAGACTTCCTTAACTATCTCATACTTGGGCAGGCAGAAATGGAATGGACACATAGGAGCCTGCAGGGTCGTCACATGGCAAACACCTTGACTTTCTGGCCTCCTAAATGACTGCCGGATAATTGATGCATTTTCAAACAAATCATTTGGTTTCCAGAAGGCTAACTTTTCTAAATACCTTCCATAGCCCTAAGACTTGAATTGGCTGAGCCATGTCAGACTCTGGCCTTCAGCCAGAAGAAATGTTGCCCGTCTCAACTGCAGAACTAAGACACCTTGTCCCTCCTCAGCTTGTCACACTTTTAGGCTCAGCAGGATGATAAAAATTCATTTTGAGCCCAAAGTAGAGCCATGGGAACTTGGGGGAACTTGCCTGGAAAGCAAGCTTGCTGTTTTGTTGTTGTTTTTTTCATCAAATAACTTGCCACCAAAGCCTGCAAGAACATGGAGAGCTTAAAGTCAACAGAGAAAAGTGTTATATTCTTAACATGTCTTATAGCCATTCCAGGAGAGGTTGTTGCTGCAGTGTTCTCATGCAATAGGATGTGGGGTCAAGGACCAAATAACTGACTGGTAGAGCTGGTTGAAAAATGCTAGTTGTAGGGGGTGGGGGGAGGGGGTTGTTTCTTTTTTGTCAGGAAGTTTACAAAAGATCTTTTTCTTCAAAATATCCTTTCAAAAATGTTTAGTTTTTTGAGAGAAAAACTAAAGAGAAAACTGGGGGCAAATCTTTTTCTTTTCAAAAACCAAAAACCAATGGGGGTGGGGTTATTTTTTTTTGGAGGGGGGGGTTCAGTACAAATGTTCAGTTTTAGAAAACCAAATGCCAACACTATTTTATCAGAAACCAAAACAAAACCAAAAAAAAAAATCCATTTTCGAACTACTGAAAACGGGTCAGCCTTTGCTTTTTGAAAATCACATATTTTTTTGGGTGCTTTTTTTAAATAGAAAAATCAGTCCATTGTGAAGGGAACAGAAGTCCGTGCATTGCCGTGAAATGTCATGCTTTCAAGAGCTGCATGAAAAGTTCTGGTCTACGGGTATTCACTCTATTACTCAAGGGGTTAACCTACGAAGGGAAGCGAGGGCAAGCCAAGTAACCCTTTAAATCTCTGGGTTGCCTTTTTCCCCCCATTGGTTTGATGCTAATTGAATTGGTCCCTGCCGGTTGCCCCCTTCTCAGGCAATGCTAGGCCTGTTAAGCAGGACGGAAGGATTCTGTGGGGACTCATGTTCAGACATTCTTTTTTTCCACTGTGTTCTAGCTTCTCCGGGTGAACTGTCATTTCTCACAGTCCATCATTGTCTGTCAGGACCCACATCAGCATGGAGAGAAACAACAGCTCCTCCTGATCCCCTGTAAGACGGGGAAACGTCCTAACACTGAGCCAGTCTTTCATGCAGATCATTTAGCTGACGATTTTTGCTTCTCTTCCTGCTCCCAGCAGATCCCAGAGAAGACTGCTATTTTGGTTACTTTCCTGAGCCCAGGTCAGAGCCAAAAAGTAAACAACCAGCATAAATATAGGGCCCAGGTCATTAGCGTGCATAAATCAATGTAGATCCATTGATTTCATTCCTTCAGTGGAACTGTGTCGACTGAGGCCAGCTAAGGCTCTGGCCCTAGATTTTAGGTCAGAAAATGTATTATTTAAAAATCCAGGGCCAGAGTCTCGTCCGGTGTAAACGATGTAGCTCCATTGAAATCTATGCTAACTTATCCCAGCTGAGAATCTGGCCCATGATACTTAGCCCAATAATGCCCTTTTCAAGTGCTTCCATTGTGCTTTGAGTTCTCTGAGCTCACTCTCTCTTTCCTCCACACTTCTGTTCCCCCCACTGGTGTCCAATACAAGTCACCACAATAATTCTCTTCAGAGCAGGGACTGTCTCTTTTATTCTGTGATTGTACCGCGCCTGGCACAACAGGGTCTTGACCCAGGCTCTTAATGCTACAAATATATCATACTAATCTATGAAAATATTAGGTTTCAGAGTAGCAGCTGTGTTAATCTGTATTCGCAAAAAGAAAAAGAGGACTTGTGGCACCTTAGAGACTAACCAATGCATTTGAGCATAAGCTTTCGTGAGCTACAGCTCACTTCATCAGATGCATTCCACTGAATGCATCCGATGAAGTGAGCTGTAGCTCACGAAAGCTTATGCTCAAATAAATTGGTTAGTCTCTAAGGTGCCACAAGTCCTCCTTTTCTTTTTATGAAAATATTATTGTTCCTTGATCTCTCCTCCCCCACCATCCTCTGTCCCCTGGAGCCTGAGCTAACGTGCACCAAACAAAATCCTCTTTCGAATGTACTCATTTCACTGTGAACGTTCCACGGGCTTTCAGTGGCTCCACTGAATCCCACAAGCAGAGCCGCAGGGAACGCTCCGCCTGGCCAGAAGTTGATTGACAGGCCGTCAGGTGTATTCTCTCTCTGTAGTGAGTTGGCATCTGTACAGAGCTTTGAACGGGTGAACTGCTGTGTAAATGCTAAGAACAATGATGATCGAGAGCCTAGCAGGTGGGTAGCATTGGCCTTGAAACCTGGTGCCCTGGCTAGCGGCTCCCGGAGTGTACCTCAGTTCTCACACTACAACAGGAACAGAGAGCAGCACAATGTGATGGCTCCAAAGCACTGAAAGTTTTATGGGGGGTGTAATTATAAGATATATAAATAAAACAAAACTCAGCAATGGCTACTGGGCATCTATGTTTGTGCGCAACCAGCATCTGGGAACCACACTGGGAACATACGGGTTGTTGTCACTCTCCATTGTCTGCTCCACATAAAGGTTTATGTGTCTGCTACTGCTCCCATGTAAGAGACTTAGGTGCCTAAATACCTCTGGGGATCTTAGCCTTGCTCTTTAGCTGAAATGCCGGAGCCTCATGCTTTTAACTCTGGAGGTCCTGGGTTCAAACCCTGGGGTCAGTCCAAGCGGGGTCAGCTACCTCTGCACAAGACATTGCCATCTTTGGTCCTATAATAAACTCTGTATTGTCAACGGGAAGGCCGGGCATTGGTGGCAGAGCTATGCTCCACCTGCTGGCCTTCCTTTAACCCCTGGGTATTGGAGTGTCTTATCCTCACCCTCCCTTTTGCTCTGCCATGCTGGCTGGGGCAGGCTGGATGGCCTGGTACTGAAGGTGCAGGGAAGGGAGATAGCAGTTAAAAGATCTGTGAATTCAAACTGAACTGCATGGGGCAAGCCTCTGTCTTGGCCGTTTCTAAGGGCTGGCACGATGGATGGACTCTTACACAGCAGTGTCTGGCAAAAGGCAAGTGCTCCACTAAAGGAACCAACCACTGCCATCTGCCAAAAAACAGGACCGGCACAAAACCCTGCTCATAAAATCGCCATATGCTCTATTTGTTGGAATGAAATATTTTCATGGAGCCGTCTTCCCCTACTGCCAGGCAGGTGGGGCTGTCACCCGTCTCTTCACTCACAATACATTCTCACTTACTTTACCATGACAGCACCGTTATCTTGGAGAGCTGGACGGGCAGCCTCCTCTGAGCTGGGGATATCGTCACGCTGGACACTCTGAGGACATGAACACTTGCACTCAGACCTAACACAAGACATCACCTCAAGTTATTCCCAATCTGGGAAGAGATGCCTGAATGTGCAGTTCTCAGGTGGCACCATGCAGGGCTTCCACCACACCTTTTAATTGGTCTATTGCTTTACTGTCTCTTTTTAACCCCAGCTGACTGTGTTCCCCCTCATTCCTAGTTTACTTCTTCTGGATCAAACAGAGTTATGCAGGAAATCACCCTGTACGCTTGATCCTGTCAAGGGAACTCAACAGCCAGTTTATAATCAGAACAGGAAAGGAATGGAAAGAAGTGAGCGGCGTGATCTTACTTTTCAGTTTAATAGGCTGTCTATCGTAGATCTACAAGGCGATGACTTGACTTCCACTCTTGTACGGATCCGAATGCTGGGCACTGAGGGAGAGACAGGAACAGATATTGAATGCAGTTGAAATGAAAATGTTAAGAAGAATGCTTGGCGTTATGAGGATAGCCCATGTTCGGAAGGAACACATTTAGGGAAGCTGCGAAGGTGGTACCAATTATAGAAAAGTTACGGGAGTCCAGGCTTAGATAGCTTGGCCATATGACCAGCCGACTGGAAGAGTATATAGGAAATATTGAAGCAGAAGGGAAGAGTTGGAAGACTCAAAAGTAGATGGATGTCAAACAAAAGGATTTGATTAGCTGTGGAGTTTCCAAGGAACTGCTTCAAGACAGACTGGAATGGAGAAGGACTTGAAGAGCCGACCCCGTATAGTAGATGGGACTAAGGCTAGAAGAAGAAAGGGAGATGCTGTCAGGCTGAGGCTATTGAGAGAGCAGAGTTTGAACCACCAGTAAGGCTGTTGGGTATGATCCTTTGTTACTCACCATCCAACAAGGCAAAGTAAACTGATGGGGAAAGCATGCTGCAGGCTTGTGGACCAGCCAGACTCCTATCCCCATCTTGAAGCATGAGGAACACGGGAGTTTCCAGACTGGATCAGAGGGTGACGAGAGGAGAGAGACTGTGTTTGGGGGGCAGGGGGGTTTCTGATGAGGTATTTTTGTACTGTATTGTGTTTTTTATCCCCAACTGGGTTGGGGGTCGCTGAAAAAGGAGAATGAGAGAACACAAAAAGAGAGAGAGAACAGGGATCGTCTTGGGGAAATTTCTGGGCGCCACGTTTCAGGAAAGATGTGGACAAATTGGAGAAAGTCCAAAGAAGAGCAACAAAAATGATTAAAGGTCTAGAAAACATGACCTAGGAGGGAAGATTGAAAAAATTGGGGTTTTTAAGCTGGAGAAGATAAGACTGAGAGGGGACATGATAAGTTTTCAAGTACATAAAAGGTTTGTTACAAGGAGGAGGGAGAAAAAATTTTCTCGTTAACCTCTGAGGATAGGAAAAGAAGCAATGGGCTTAAATTGCAGCAAGGTGGTTTAGGTTGGACATTAGGAAAAAACTTTATAACTGTCAGGGTGGTTAAGCACTGGAATAAATTGCCCAGGGAGGTTGTGGAATTTCCATCATTAGAGAGTTTTAAGAGGAGGTTAGACAAACACCTGTTCGGGATGGTCTAGATAATACTTAGTACTGCCATGAGCATAGGGGATGGGACTAGATGACCTCTCAAGGTCCCTTCCAGTCCTACGATTCTATGAAAGGTCTGATATCCTGTCTGACAAATGCTAACGCCAGCTGCCTCAGAGGATGGTGCAAGAAACTCCCTAGTGGGCGATTATGGAATAACCTGCCCATGTGGGTAGTTTCTTTTTAACTCCTATCAGTCAGTTACTGGTTTTTTCCATGAATGAAAGCACCAAGGTTTAAATTACCTATATCCCTGTTTCCTTTGAGTCTTTGCCTAAGAGCTCTGTGTAACTCGAAAGCTTGTCTCTTTCAACAACAGAAGTTGGTCCAACAGAAGATATTACCTCCCCTATCTTGTTTCCCTTTGCCTATTTGTTATTTGGTATGTGTGATTGTTCACCTAAGTCATATGCAAGGTCATACATCTAGGAACAAAGAATGTAGGTCATACTTACAGGATGGGGGTTTGTATCCTGGAAAGCAGTGACTCTGAAATGAACGTAGGGGTTGTGGTGGAAACTAAATGAACATAATCTGCCAGTACGATGCTATGGCAAAAAGGGCTAATGCAATCCTTGGGTGCATGAGCAGGAAAATATCGAACAGGAGTAGGGAGGTGGTATTATCTCTCTATATAGCACGGGTGAGTCCATAACTGGGTACTGTGTCCAGTTCTAGTGTCCACGCTTCAAAATGGATGTTGAAAAAATCAGAAAGGGTTCAAAAAAAGGGCAGTGAGAATGATTTGAGGTCTGGAAAACCTTTTTTACGTTAAAAATTTAAAGGAGCTCAATCTATTTAGCTTAATGAACAAAAGATTGAGAAACGCAGCTGGATCATGATCTAGAAGCACCTCCATAGGCAGAAGATTTTTGCTACTGGAGGGCTCTTTAATCTAGCAGACAAAAGCATAACAAGATCCAATGGCTGGAAGTTGAAGTCAGCAAAGTTCAAATTGGAAATAAGGTGCACGTCGTTAACTCTGCAGGCAATCAAATATTGGAACAAATTATCCAGGGACATGGTAAATTCTGCATCACATGGTGTGTTTAAATCAAGTCTGGATGTCTTTCTAAAAGAATGTTGTCATTCAACCAGAAACTATTGGGTTGGGTGCAGGAATTCTCGGGTGAAACCTCTGGCCTGTGTTGCACAGGAGATCAGACTAGATCACACTGAACCCTTCTGGCCTTGGAATCCCTGATGATCTACTAGGTGGTTTGCAAATGACCCAGAGGGGGAAATGTTTGCATAAAGGGCTCAGTAGACAATTTCAAATAATGATCAGAGATGTAAAAATTCAAGGGCTAGCTGATGTAGGTCAGTGTAGCTCTGACTTCAATAAGCTATGCCAATTTACACCAGCTGAGGATCTGGCCCAAAATGTTCATCAATGATTAACCAGTGGAAAAAAGGCTAAAATCATTGACTGAAATACTTGCCATTAATAGTGTGTCCTGGATGAGTAGGGCTGGATGAGTAGTGAGTGGCGAATGGTAGCACTGTGACTTTCAACTTATTTCAGCAGCATTCACTATCCAAATATGTTTAGTGCATTTCACCATGCAGCAGACAAAGACATCATTCTCTCCTTTATATTAGCAAGTATTCCAGGTCGCAATTACACAGCCACAGGCATAAAATTGATCTGACCTTTCTGCAAAGTAAGATAACTCTGAAATGTACAGGCATCAGATCTACCAGCTCTTGAAGATATTCACCAAGTCCTGTTGCTATTTACACTACCGAGTCTATCTTTGGAGTGAGGTGTAAAAACAATCATCCTATCTTCTTGGCTGTGTCCGCCCTCAAATATTGCACTTGTTTTCATGACGGTATTCACTAGTTCACTCATTTAACACACAACAGGAGGGCTAGTTCATGTTTGTTCCTAGCACAAACACCATCAGATCATGTGAATTTCAAATGCAATCCTGAACCCATTCCTCGGCTGGTGTCAACTGGTGTAGCTTCAGTGAAGTCAGGAGAGCTGAGCTCTGCCAGTTGACACCAGCTAAGGATCTGGCCTTGTATATATTTCAGTGCAAATCAAGAGTTCCTACTGCTCATTCTTGTGCTCAGGCCCCTAACCAACAGTCCCTTAAATATCTGCACATCAGAAGGCATAAAGGGCCAACATTTCCTTCGTTACACCAGTGCAACCTCACTGTCTTCACTGGGATTGGACTGGTGTGCATGACATGAGAATTTGACTCTCAGCTTTGAAATGGTTCTAAGTCCTAGGCAGCTGTAAATGATGGGCAGAACACACCATATCAACAGTAGCTGTTCAGTATTTTCATCTCGATTAAGGAGCTACAGACAAGATGTAAATTCCAATATACCAAGAGAAGTTGAGAATGGATCCTTAAATCTTTCTCAGTCTTTCAGACATTTCTTGTGAACTGAGGTTGGATCTTATTTCTTATCCTCTCATTCCAGTCTAACCTCGCTCTCCTCAGAAACTGTTTGGCTCAGCCCAGATCTTGTTGATTCATTTTGCTAACCCCTGTGTGTGTTAGATATTGGCTTCCCCAGCTAAGACAGGGCATTATTATGGTTCTGCAGTGTCTGGGGAACGCATCTCAGATGGGAGTGGACTATTGGAGCCAAACCAGAACCCGAATTCTCATTCGGCAAGAAGTTTACATTTACAACAGCAACGTAGACTTGTGTGCTCGTGCTGTGTGTTACATGGAGCACGCTAGGCCTCACTAAGGGGAATCCAGGCTCACTTTGCCAGCAGGCAGAGGGAAGGACAGTCCAGGATCCTGGAACTGTGTGTGGTTCTGCATTTCTGACATTCCTGCCTGAGTCTCTGATGGCTGCCTGCCACTGGCCTGGCAACGACAGCTGACACATCCAGCTATCATTGATCATCGCCGGGTGAAGTTAACAATTTAGCTTGAAGTCAACAACTCCAGCAATTTCAAACAAAGCCTAAAGGTTGAATCAGTTTAGGTGACAGTGGATCAGTTTCCCCTGTAACCTGAACCGACTTCTCTTTCAAGGCAGAACTTTGTTTTCAGCTCCTGCGCACAGTTGGGAAGTTTTTTCAACTCAGTGGAAGAAGCAGAATTGCAGCTGGAATGCTAGGCGGTAGGTACAGTGGGTTGGTTAAGTCCCATGTCTTCCATCTCAGGAGATCTGGGTCCAAATCTGATTAAGATCACAAGCCAAATGCATTTGGTGAGCTCAAACTGGTCATGCGTGGACATTTTTACTAACATCAAAAGACTACCCCATAATTTGCTGCAACTGACGGTCTGTCTGAGAGGCCTGGCTCAGCTAGAGATCACAACTTTTAATATTATTATTGTATTACCGTAGCCCTGGAGTCCAGGAGCCTGATGTGCTAGGTGCTGCACAAACACACACAAAAAGATGGTTGCAGCCTCCAGGACCTTACAATCTAACTCTAAGACAAGAGTCAACAGCCAGATCCAGGCAGACAGAGGGAGCACAAGGAAACAATGAGACAGCGTTGGTCAGCGTGATTGGCAGTGCTCTCCGCACATCAGTAACCTAATCCCTGTTAGCTTCATTGTAGGCATCACAGCAAAGGAGAGTTTTGAAGGTGGCTAATGAGGTAGCTCTGCAAATGTTTACGGGGAACTTCTCCCAAGCGTGCGGGACAGCATGGGAGCAAGCCCGAAGTTGCTCCTTTGAAAGTGTAACAAGAGGCTGATGGAAGCTGGCATTGTGGGCCGACTGGAGACAAGCACTGACAGACTGAAAGTGAACGTGAGATGATGGGCCGGGTGGGTATAGGCCGTGAAGGGCCTTGAAAGTGAAGACAAGCTGCTTTTGTTTGATGCACGAGAGAAGAGGGATGCGGCAGAGGAATTCAAAGAGGGGGAGACATGGCCAAAGCAACAGGCCAGGAAAATGATCTTTGCAGTAACACTCTGAAAGGAAATGAGTGAGGCCAGGGTGCATTTGTCAAGGCCAGAAAAAAGGATGTTGCAGTAATTGAGACGCGAGATCATGAGAGCTGGGACAAGAGTTTTAGCACTGTGGATGGGTAGGAAAGGCTTAGAGATCTTAAGCAGAAGATAAGAAAAAACTAAGGCTTTATTGAATAAGAAAATTGCACTGGTTTGATGTAAATTGGGTTTTAAACGGATTTAGTTAAACCGGCGCAAACCTGCATGTAAACAGTTTTATTTCAGTTTAGCTTAAATTGATTCCTAATTGACTTACATTAAATCGAAATAGGCCTGGTTAAGGCCAGAATAAGCGTGTCCACACAGGGGTTTGCAACAGTATATCAAAATCAGTTTAAAAACACATCTATAATTAAAATGGTGCAAAACTGTCACATGTGGACGAGCCTTAAGTTTCATTGGGCAGCTGTTTGAGCAAACTCACCCAGCTCCTCCCCATATTCACTAGAGTTTAACCTTTGCAATCATCCACCTCATTTTTTAATGAACGTTACGATTCACTCCATACTCCACTTCCCTGTGGAAGACAGTTTTTATCTCCCTAGGGCCACCCCTGTGATTGATTGCGGATGGAAGCTGTGGACTCTCCACAGCTTGCAAGATTGGACCCTTGAGGATGGAAGTCAGATTTCCAGCATGCAGTCAGTTTCTGCTAATGGACTGAACCAAAGTAGTAGGAACCAACAGCAAGAGAGATTCACTGACCCAGGCTTTTACACAGATGCAAAACTCAAAGACAGAAAACAACCTCTCTGTTGGATTTACCAGTAACTCTTTGGATCGCCATAGGTCAAAGTTGCAGACTAACATGACAGCAAACCAAAATGTAACATGGCTTGATAACTTTACAAGAGAAAATTCGAGTTGGTGGCATGGGGGATACAATCCTCAGGAATAAACCACTTACAGCCTAGCACAAATAGCTGATGCAGCCCCTAAAATGTCAATATAATTTAAGACTGTTTCCATAAATCTAAAATGTATGTTGCAAAGGTTTATGATTTGAGTCCCCCTCATACGTGCTTGTGTCTTTCTTTAAGCTGTATGGCATATAGCCGGAGCTTACTACCGGTTATTTTCAGCTCAGCCAGGTAATGAGGGAGGCTGGTGCTGATTCCGTGGCAAAATGAAGACCAATTCCACTAATGGATGGAATTTAGAATAACACAGCACTGCAGAAATAATGTGAGAGGCTAGCAGGGAAAGTCTACCAGGGAAAGGGCACAGATAGGTATTTTATATTCAGTGTCCTGTGTGGTTTGGTAACACATTTTGTTCCTTGAATGGCAAAATGAGTCTCTTATTTAATTTGAAAACTGCTGATACTACAAAATGTTAATAAAAATAATAATACCATGCACTTATAGAAAGGTTTTCGTGAGTAATCTTAAAGCACTTTACAAAAGAGGGCAGTGTCCTCATCCCTATTTTATAGATGGGAAATTGAGGCACCGACAAAGTGACTTGTCCAAGATCATTCATGAGGCTAGTGGCAGAGCCAGGAATAAAACCCAGGTCTCCTGAATCCCACTCTAGTGCCCTCTCCTCTAGGCAACACTGCCTCCTTTCTTTCTGCAATGAACCTGTGCAAGCCCAATGCTGAACTCCTTTCTCAGGGAAAACTCCTACTGAAGTCAACAGGAATTTTATCTGATGGAGGAAAGTGTGGTGTGTGTGTGTGTGTGTGTGTTCATGCATGAATATGCATTCATGCCCATCTATCGTGCATGTTGTTAAGTAAGACAAAGACTTAATTATGTCTTTAGAATGACGGAGGCTATTTCTAGAACCAAAATATAATGAGACTGTCCTGCTGAGAGCAGCAAAAGCCCAAGCTTTATGGTTAGCAAATGGCTTCTGCTGTGACTCACTGAGAGTGCAACTTTTACTTATTCTAAACATGATCATAAAAGATTAAGGACAGAACCAGCCTCTCCCAAAATGTCAGGCTGTAACGATCTCAAGAAATAGCTTCAAGATTTTAATTATTGGAGCACTAAAGTGATCTCTTCATTTGCTCTAGCAGGTTGTGAATATTGGTTGTAAAAAGGGCACTCTGTGGTGTTACTCATGACAACAATCGAGAGGCTTCAGCGTTTCTCCAACACAGTCACACTTTTATTACTATATTTTCCCCTGGGACATAAAGGTTTTAACTGTATGTGATGCTGCCTTCCATTATCCATACCCTCAGTGAGATGTGTGCTCAAAGGAAGCCATGGGTGTGGCCTGCCCTCATGTGCTGGCATTGACCCTAATGGAAGCAGCTAACGGGAGTCCAACGGCCAAATTTATCCCTGTGTTCAACGCATTTGAAATGTTGATGCCATTTCTCAGCTTGTATGGAGATGCAGCAAGAACTTTCCCAGATCCTCTGGGAAAAAAAATGTTCCAAGTCTTCATTAGCGTTTACGGCAAACAATATATGGTGGTGACTCTGTAGAGAGCAGCTCTTTTTAATTAAGGTCTAAGTCATGCTTTAGCAAGACCCTGGCTGGGATGATTTAGTTGGTGTTGGTCCTGCTTTGAGCAGGGGGTTGGACTAGATGACCTCCTGAAGTCCCTTCCAGCCCTGATATTCTATGATGCTATGAAAACATTGATACAGAAAAAAAACAACTCCTTCCCCCCTTCAAGATTAACAGAACTCCTTTTTTATTACATGGTCCATGCAAGGATTTCTCAGTAAGGTTTAATGTAACTGTAAACAAAAGCATTTGGCCCTGCAGCCAAGCCAGATAATGCTAAAGACATGTTAGCCTTGCTACTGATCTCACACACCCCCCCCACCCCCAGCATGAAGAGGGGGGCGTTTCTTCACAAAAGACAATGGAGTTATGCAGCTGTGAGCAGAGAATCAGACCCCTCGTTATTTTGTCAGCCCTTATTCACACAAGCAGTCCCATTACTACTTACTCATCGTGAATAAGGCTTGCGGAATAAAAAGTGGTTGATTCCTCCATAAACAAGTTCATGGAGATATTTTATAACACGTACCAGTGGTTCTGGAAGTTTATAAAGACGACACATTATTAAAATGGTTCTTACTTACCCAGAAGTGCATAAACCCAGGTACATTAGACGTATATTATGTAAAACATGCACATCCCCAGTATAGGCAATGACACTGAACATGGGAGGGTTCCTTCTCGATCAAGACAATGCAGGGAGCTTTATTGCTGCCGCTCTTGCTGTCCCGGTCCTAAATTCATATTCCTGCTGGCATTGCTCTACCCGTGGGGAAGTGCTTTCCAGAGTTGGGGCCTATAGGCTCTTGTGGGAAGAGGACTTCAGCCTCGAGTGATGTCAACCTAGCACCTTTCACAAGGACAAACTTCATATCCGTGTGTACAATGGAGATGACACTGAATTCCTTTGCAAAGGGCTTTGAGATCTACCAATGACAAGCACTAGGTATTATTACTAGGCAAAACATGAAGCTGGAAAAGGAGATGTAAGAAACTTAAGAACCTCCTGATGAGGGCTTTATGAATTTTAAGATATTAGATGGAAGAGCATTAAAGTTTATATTTTTATATCTGTTTGCCAGAAGCTGGGAATGGGTGACAGGGGATGGATCACTTGAAGATTACTTGTTCTGTTCATTCCCTCTGGGGCACCTGGCACTGGCCACTGTTGGAAGACAGGATATTGGGCTAGATGGACCTTTGGTCTGACCCAGCAGGGCCATTCTTATGTATATTCAGTATAGTTTTGGGTGAGTGGCAGCCTTAATTATCACTAAACAAAGCTTTTGTTTGTGTTAAAACATACTATATTGGTGAAGCCCTCAGTCCAGCATCTCTCTACACACTGTAGGCCTGTATTATTGTCAGATGTGTTGATATATTGTGTGCAGTAGTTTAGACTCTATTATATTATATCATAGCAGTAAGTTATTTAAGGCTATCTTTTAATTATAGGTATGCACTTAGCACCACAGGACCTCAATCCCTGATTGAGAGTTCTAGGTGCAGATGCAAATATTAAATAATAATATAAAGAGAAAGCTCACATGTTATTAAAAAAACAACCCTCTGGATTTAATTAGTGTGGTATAATACACATGGTTATATCATGAAAAAACATCTTAACTAATTATGTAAATTTTTTTGCAATGGCCTAGAATTATAAAGTATATTAACAAGGGATTGTGCTCTATCCCATCACAAACCTAAAATGCATAGAATTAAAGATGTTTAAAAATAATCTCTGTACTAAATGGCTCAATTAACTTTGGTTTGCCAATTTTTTCAAATATTCTTTAATGGGCTTGGTGCTCATGGGCAGATGAATTCATTTTTTACTCTGGGTCATTGCTTACATTTTTCAACTGGTTAAACAAAACCATAGGAAAATCTGCTTGAGATAAGCCAGGTTTCTTCATTGCACAGTTGTGTAGTTATTCTTGTCATCAACAATGCTACCACTGAAATGCTGTTGCAGAAGCAACTTGACTGGCAATGACACAGGATTGTAGAAAGCAGCTGCTAGGCCCTGCAGACTCAATTCTGTTAACGTAAATATATCCTAGTTCAAAATATTTATATGCATTTTAAGTGAATGAGATATTCAGCCACAGTAATGGCTCCCTTTCTGAAATTTGCAGAGAAAAGCCATTGTTAAGACTCTGTTACATCTTGTCCAAATATAATTTAATTTATTGCAGTTGCATTTTCCGTCTATGCTTCCATGTCCTGTTTTTAATAGTATTAATTCCAGAATTCTTAATGGATCTATTGTTTGTCTTAAAAAAAAAAAAAAAAGATAGAGAGGATACCAGCTAAAGTTTGTTTGTTTTTCTCTCTGCATAAAGAAACAGATTGTCAACTGGTGTAAACTGGCATGGCACAATTGGCCTCCACGGGTATACTGGTTTATACCAGTGGAGAATCTGGCTCAAAAACTTTCACTTAACCATTTAGCATATATGTAAATGAAATGTGCATGTTAACTGTATTGCTATATGTACTGTACATCCTGTTATAAGCACAGATAAGAAAACCCAGTAAATTATCCAGGCTTTCTAATTATACTTCATTTGCTTTATCTAATCATCTCAATGTCTTTGTAGCAAGGTTTCATACCCCAAGAAAATGCAATATTCATAATGCGTAAAATGTGCAAGCTCAAAGGCTGTAAATGATGTGGGAAAGGCAGGCTAAGAAACTGTGCTTATGTTCCAAGATATTAAGCAAAACTAATTTATCTTTCCATATGAGATACACAATTACTATTTGGCATCAAATGTGTCTTAAGAGATAGCAATATAGAGATGATCATGAACCAGTCCTAAGAGGAACATAAAACATATTGAATATGCCTTTTCCAGATGTCTGACCTGCAACAACTTTGTTCATTTCAGCACAGGTGCTAAAATGTTTGGTGACTTGAGCTAAAATTGATGATCATTCTCAATAGAACTCGAAGAAAGCAATGGTATTGGTTCTTACCAGATCAGTCCACTCATATGGTAGAATAAAGTAGAACATATTTTTCCTGGTACTGTGCTCATTCAAAAACCAGTCGAAGAACACTTCAATCTCTCTGGTCACTCGATTACAGACCTAAAAGTTGCAATTCTTCAACAAAAAAACTTCAAAAACAGACTCCAACGAGAGACTGCTGAATTGGAATTAATTTGCATACTGGACACCATTACGTTAGGCTTAAATAAAGACTGGGAGTGGATGTGTCATTACACAAAGAAAAACTACTTCCCCACTTTTATTTCCTCCCCCTACTATTCCTCACATGTTCTTGTCAACTGCTGGAAATGGCCCACCTTGATTATCACTACAAAAGGTTTTTTGTTTTTTTTTTCTCTCCTGTTGGTAATAGCTCACCTTACCTGATCACTCTCCTTACAGTGTGTATGGTAACACCCATTGTTTCATGTTCTCTGTGTATATAAAATCTCCCCACTGTATTTTCCACTGCATGCATCCGATGAAGTGAGCTGTAGCTCATGAAATCTTATGCTCAAATAAATTTGTTAGTCTCTAAGGTGCCACAAGTACTCCTTTTCTTTGTGCTCATTTGTTTGACTAATCCAAAATCTTTCAGGGATATCTTTGCCTACACAATTAAATGTCCACTTTTTGTAATGATTCCCTTTTGAAATCCAATGCAACAAAGGCATTTCTCTTGCAGATAACAATATAACTTAAATTCAGTTAACTAACCTTGTCTGAGTACCCCTGAAAAGCAATGGGATTATGGGTATAATAAGGCTCTGATACAAGCAAATGCTTACATTCATCCCTGTTCAGCAAAGCACTTAAGTATGTGCTGAAATCCCACTGGTGCCGGTTTAAATGTTTTGCCCAATACTAACACTGAGTCATGCCCTAAGGCAGTGTTTCCCAAACTTGGGACGCTGCTTGTTCAGGAAAAGCCGGGCCAGTTTGTTTACCTGCCGCGTCCGCAGGTTCAGCCGATCGCGGCTCCCACTGGCCGTGGTTCGCCGCTCCAGGCCGATGGGGGCTGCGGGAAGCGGCAGCCAGTACGTCCCTCGGCCCGCGCCACTTCCCACAGACCCCATTGGCCGGGCACAGCGAACCACGGCCAGGGGGAGCCACGATCGGCCGAATCTGCGGACGCGGCAGGTAAACAAACCGGCCCGGCCCCGCCAGGGGCTTTCCCGGAACAAGCGGCATTCCAAGTGTGGGAAACACTGCCCTAAGGTACTACACAATATGAGCAAAGGTGGCACAATTGGGCTTATGACATGACTGTTTTAATGATGAGCTAGTGGGGTCTTTGATGTCTATTGGGGGGAAGCTCACCTACAGAGGTCCAGGAACATAGGGCCGGGGTGCTGCGAGCCATTGAACCAAACTGTAAACCCTGTATATAATGGAATCTTCTTCAAGCCAGGGGGGTGCAGCTGCACCCCTCGTTCCAGCCCCTGTGGGCATGTACGTGCAGAATATAATCGGGCAACACAAACCGTGGCTGGGCAGAAAAACTACTCCGTGGTTTGAGCCGTTCTCAGTGGAACTGGTCTGCCGTTTGGTTTACAACCCACTGCCTGTTTGCTCTTCAAAACTCTTCAGTTTGGTTTACAACCCAACGACTATCGGCTCGTCAAAACTTGGCTTTGTTGGGCTGGGCGACCCGCTCCAGAATAACAGGGCTTGAACCCCCGTCACAGCAGGACTCAGGCTCTGACCCCCCCCGTAGTGTCCTGGATCGCGGCTCCTGGGGGCTTGCTGACCCAGCCAGCCTGAGGCTCAATCCGGAGTCACTCCCGCGGCTCAGTGTAGACATGCCCTCAGAGGGTGCGGGGGGGGCGGCTCTCAGGGCTGTACCAAGGGCTGCCCCGCGGAGGGGTCCGAGCCACAGCGCCGGGGGGGGGGGGAGGAAGAGGAGGAGGGGGCGGCCCTGGGGCCGGCCTGCGCCGCGTCGGCGGGGGGCGCTGCGCCGCGCCGCGCTGCCGGAGCGCCCGGGCCCTGCCCCCCGCCCGCCTCTCTCCTCCCCCGCAGCCCGGGGCTTGGTACGTTCCCGGCTGGCGGCGCCGGCGGCCGCGTTCCGGAGCTGGCCGCGCTCTGGGGCCGGCGGGAGGAAGCGGGGAGCCGGAGCGCGGCAGCCCGGGGGACGCTCGCCCAGGTACCGCAGCGGCTCGGGCCCGGCGAGGCGAGGGGACCGGCCTGGGAAGGGAGGCGCGTCGGGGGGCTGGGGGGGCGGCCCGGAGGACCTCCGCTCCCTCGCCCCGCTGGGCCGGCGCCCCCTTCCCTTCCCTTCGGGGGGCGCTTGTCACGCCGCCTGGCTGGGGCGGGGGGGCTGCGGGGCGGGTCCCCGGGGGTCCCGTTGCGGGCGGGGGCGCTGCGGGGCTCGGGGTGTCCGAGGACTGCGGCGGGACACGGCTGTGGGAACGGGAGGCGAGCTTCGGGCACGGCGTGCCCGGGTAATGCCCGCCCTGGAGCGGCCAGGCAGGGCTCTGCCCAGCCCCTCTGCTGTCCAGGGGTCCCGCTTGTCCTAGCCTTGGGTTATAAAGATAAAGCCCCTTCGAGGCGTTGATTAGCTTTTTGTCTTGTGTTTACACAGTGAGGTCCTGGTCCATGCCCGGGGCTTCCAGGAGTTGCGCGAAAACTAATAATAAGAAGGTACTCACTTTTCTTGGCACTTTGCATGACATGTGCGGGGAGTGCGAGCCTGGAGGAAACTCTTCAGGGCAGGTGTGTAGACAGTGACTTAAACCTAGAGGGCGCTGCTAAAATGCAAATAATTAGGAGCCATCGTTTCCAAAAGTGGCTAGTGATTTGGGGTGCCTCTGTGTTTGGGTGAGACCTTAAAGGGACCTGCTTTGCAGAAGGTGGGTGTTTCAGAAAATCAGACCTTTATAGGGATCTTAAGTTGCGAACCCATTGACCCTAATAAGAATTGAAGGCACAAACTGGTGAAAATGTGTCAAAACAAGGAGATTTTTAAAGCCCACGTGAAGGCTGGCAGTTTTAGACGGATCACCTGTTAAGGTGGTGATCATAGAAACCTTGACATTTTTGCTAAAACCAATGTCTTGGTGAGGGATTTAATATGACACAAATGTAACAGCAGAAATAGCTTTCTTTGAAAATAAAAATCAACCCAGTTAGTAGATTCCATTATTTCTAGCAGGGTAACATTCAAAGCACTTTTTGTTTGTTTGTCCTATACAAGTTTGAGTTTAAATATTAGGGTTTTTATTCTTTTCAATGCAGTGATTTGAAAAGCTGAGATGATGTAATAAAATCTCCATGGATTGTCTTTCCTGTTCGTTTCCTTTGGGAAATATAGACATTTTCAGTGTTTTGGTTTCATATGCATCTATTTTAATGTTGCTGTTTATTGCATGAACTACTCTTTATTGCCACAGGGCGCAATTTTAGGGATTAGTAAGTGGTGTTGGAGAAACTGCAAGTTGCTTCATTTTCCAAGAATGTTAGTCATTTCCTTTTAGTGATTTCTGGGAGTTGAAATTTAACAGCATCGGTCCTTCTAGAGGAAGACTTTTCCATACTGAACTGTCATTTCGGCTCTCTGCATTTCCTAGCCTAACTCACAGGAGCAGTTCTTACTCCTGCACTAGTATGCCTATTGACATCAATATAGCCACTCATTAATATGAGTAGGATTTACTCAAAATCAGATTTAGCGTTCGCCTGCTCCCATTTTAATCAGTAGTTCTGCTAACCGTTTTGTGGGGGTAGGAATGGGATCCTAAAGCTAATTATGAGGGTTAATTTGATGATTTCATAACACATTATTAGGATTTTGTAGGAAAACACCTTATAAGTAAACTGATAAGACAGTTCTGTTAAAATGTGTGGCTGATAAAAGAAATAAAACAGATGAATTCTCTCTGGATTATGAAAGTCTGGTAGATAAAACTGCTTAACCTTTTAATGACGCACTTTGTTGGTGAGAAAGTGGAAATTTAGGTCCCAGTCCTGCAAATATACTTAACTTTCTTCATGAGAGTAGTCCAATAGGGAGCAAGTTACCATCTAAACTGGGACATATTACCCCAAGATTTCCTAGTGTGACTAGTGATTTTTGAGTGCCTCAGTTTGGGGGTAACGTTTGGGGCTAGTCACATGAGTAAAGTTATATGTGAACCTGAGTCTTGTGGAATCAGGGCCTTAAATATTTACTCTTGTACTGAGTACTGAAAATTAAGTAATACATTTTTAGAAAGTAAAATGAAATATTTTAAAATCTATATTTAAACTCTTTTTGGAGTAATATATCAGCAAGAAAGACGTCTACAGCAGAGCGCTATTATCTAGTTATTTTATCTGCATGCTATCTTGTCCAGGCAGCCAAATACCTAGAGTTTGAGTTAGTGTTTTAATTGACTTGCAAGAGTAGATAAAAATCTGACCAGTGGGTGACTACAGCAATCAGCACATCTGTCATTTCTCATGGAAGCACTACTGAAGCAGACAGGAAGGCCTGGTCTTTGCCTAAAAATTAGACTGACCTAGCTACATTGCTCAGGGTTGTGAAAAATTTTTTGCTGTGTGCGACATAGTTAGGTCGACGTAACCTCCACTGTTGATGCAGCTTGGTCGATGGAAGAATTCTTCTATAGACCTAGCTACCACTTCTTGAGGGGTGGATTTACTACAGTGACGGAGAAACCCCAGTAACTGTGCTGCTGTAGTGTAGACATGCCCAAAGTGTGTGTTAGCAACATTGTTGCAAGGGGGAAAAGTTGAGTGTGCAAGTTTAGAGTTGCTGTAGGGCAAAGGTTACGCATGGTGGGGGGCAGTATGCAGGGTCACATGCCCCCCCCCCCCCAGTTTTGCTGCTTGGCTTGTACTGAGCATGTCCACATGGCTTGAGCATGCTCAGTAACACAGCTGAAGCCAGGGCTGCCCTCGCTCTGCCTCCTCCCTTCCCCACCCCCAACTGTCGGCAGGTATGGGTCATCTCTGCTGTAAGACTTAGCAGCTCTTCTAAAAAAAAATATATTGTACACAAAAAAACTATGTTAAAAGAACACTATTAAGGTTGCTAAGTCAAGCATTCAGAAGTTAGGAAAAAACAGAATTCCGGTTGCCTGTGCAACCTTAATTTGCCTCCTTGTGCATGAGTATTATGATACAGTCTTTAATTACATGCCTCGCCCAGAGCTGCAGTTTCAGGGAAAGTATTGCTGAGCTGTAGGCTGGAGCGCGCTCAGTGTGAACAGAAACTTTGGTGTCTTTCAGCTGCTAAAATCTAAGTTTCTACTGAGCATGTGCAAACTGAGATTTTTTTTTTTCCCCCCAGAGGCTTATAACTTGGCCGAATTTGGGCAGTTCTTTATGGGGACAGCAAAAGGCACATCGCTTGCACAAAGGCCACCCCTCTGCCAAATGTAAGTTTTTGCTCCAAAGCCTGGGGGAGCTAGAGCTTTTCAGAAAAAAAGTCTGCAGAATTTTGTAACATGGGCAAAACAATGTATTTTTCCCTAGTCTCATTCTCAGAAATGACAGAACCATTTTGGCTTTAATTTACAATACCCCCCCCCCCCGCCCCCCCCCCCAAAATTGTCTGAGGCAAACACCCAGTATGAAAAATTTCAGTCCAAACGGTTAAAGTTTGGCAACTTTGTCAGCAACTGAAAACAGGATCTTATAATGAGAAGTGTCAGGCAACTTTAGTGAGAAGTGGTGTTACTTGCTCCACCTATTTAGTCAGTGTGAAGAACTTGGCTAGTGCAGCAAAAACATTTGAATATGTTTTTGTCTTGTTGGGACAGGAGTCAGCTTTTTTGTATAAGGCTGATGTATTTTACTTTCATAAGAATATTTTCACGCCAATCCAAACCCTTTTTCCTGATAAGAAAAATTACAAAATTGTGTGGATTGAACTGCCAGACCTTTTCTATTCCTACGCTGATTTAACACTGCTTTATAAAATCTCTGACCCTCCTAAATGGAGGATAAGTTTGTGGATTAGTTTGGCCTTTTTGGACAAAATGCTTGAAACTGAGGCTATTTCCTTTAACTCAGCTACTTTTGATGGTGAGTTCAGATTTGGACACGTACTTTGTTTCTAATCTCACTTCGTAAGGGAGTTCTTGGTCATATTAATTTTTAACTCTTAGTTTATTCAAACTAAGAATTCCACAACAAGTCTTGCATCTTGGCAGGGGGTTAGACTAGATGACCCTTGTGGTCCCTTCTAACCCTGTGGTTCAGAGATTCTATGAAATTTTCTTTTAAATCAAAATCTGTAAGCAATTATTCCTTTACATGAAAGTCAGTGCTCTGAACAGATTAATTCAGACCAGATGTAAAAATATATGTGAATTTCAAATTAAGATGATCTCAACTTCTTCCTCCCTGTTTTTTATATGCTGTGGACCCCAGATGGAATATACAAATTATGGCTGTTAAAATATCTGCCTGGTTGTTAATCTAGCTTTATGCGCTTTCTGGTTTATAATGTTTCTTTTAAACAATCAGCATTTCCCTCTTTCTTCTGAGGAAGTGAAGTTTATTAACATTGTCAATTGAAACAAAGCACATTGCTGCTCTGGTTTGGTAGAGGTTATTTCCATCTGAAATGTAAGCAGCCAGTAATGTAATTTGTAGTGTGTGCTCATTGTAAGGATGCTAAATTTATACAGGATTATTTAAGAAAAACAATACCGAGTCACTTGTAGAAAAACCCCTCAATACCATTCTGTTTTTGGCCATTTGGTTGCTCATTTATGGAATACCATTGAAGATCATTTCAGGGATTAAAAAGTTATTCCTTATGGTTTAATCTTTCTCCCATTTGAAGTTAGGGCGAAGCTGCCATGGACTTCAGTGAGAACAAGATTGGGCCTCAGTCTTGAAGGATCAGATTCTGTTCATTTCAGCATGAATGGAGTTTGTTTAGTAGAGTCTGTCAAAAACCTATTAAAGTCTTTCTGGGACCCCAAAGTGGGTTGTAACCCCATTTTAATGGGGGTCGCCAGGGCTGGCTTAGACTTGCAGCAGCTCGGGGCCAAAGCCCCCGGGATTCAGCGCGGGTGGTGGGGCTCAGGTTACAGGCCCCCTGGTTGGGGCTGAAGCCTTTGGCTTTGATTTGACCTCTTCCTGGGGCCATGAGGCTCAAGGTTTTGCTTTGCCCGCCCCCCCTCCCCCCCGACACACCCAGGGCTTCGGTCCCCCCTCCGGGGGTCGGGTAGGAATTTTTTGTTGTCAGAAGGAGGTCGCGGTGCAATGAAGTTTGAGAACCCCTGTTTCAGCAGATTTTGGATCAGGCCCATCATGTGCCTTCCAAGAAGCTTTTGGTTATCTTGCAGTGTTGATACCGATTGGACCATGTTGTAGGCAGATACTATCTTTCTCTGTTGCAAAGTACTAAACTGTTCTGGCTCTAGTTCTGTAATGTTGGATGGGGAAAAAGGAGATGTAGCTAATAAACAGCTGAAGAAACTGCAGCTGATATTCATCCTGGGGAAGCCTAAACAAGGGAAAGGGCAACGGTTGTCAATGGAGTTAAGAAGGAATATGAAGAGTAGTAGGAGCAATACACAGAAGGCTTTCAACAATGTAAACATTCTAGCAGGAAAGAGCATTGGAGGAAAAAATATAAACAAATTAAAAGTACTTTCATTGGACCAAAAAGGAAACATTGGTTCTTGGATTAAGGAGTTCAAGGCAGGATTCTTATCTATAATCCCAGTAAACAGAAGGTGAAGAAAAGAATGGTGCATTTTAAAAAGTGATGGGGAACTAGAATTCTTAGTTGGAAAGAGTTTACGAGAGACCTACTGGTATAGGGAAACATTTCCTTTGTGAAATTTCTGGAGGAGAGTAATAACCCCAGTAGAAGTTCCAGTCAACTCCATTAGTCTTTCTGTGGGTGCTCAAATACTGCAATGATGTAAATATTTAAGTAGGGGACCAGGAGCCTGGACACAAGTAGATGAATCAATCTGCTGCTCTGTTGCAAAACCAAGCGGACCAAATGGAACTAGAGGAAAATTTTCAAATAGAATTTCTAAGGAAATGTAAAATGTTATATTTTTTTTCTTGACTGACACCAGTGGCAACAGTTACGTTAGCAACCAGGGACAAAATGTTTTTAATTCCGGTCAGCACATTACCTTATGGTTTACTCTTGCCACCACTATGCTTGTCTGTATATCACCTATGTGGGTGTGCAGTGCTTAATGTGTGCCAAGGCTGGGCTCCGGCACCCCTAGGCTTGGCAGTTCGTGGCCCTGGCACCTCTGGGCTTGCTGCATACATTATGCTTGAGGCCCAGCACCTGTTTCATTACAAATTACGCACTGGGTGTGTGTGTAAAGGAGCAGTCACGCAGTGTACGTTACTGATGAGGAAAAGGATCTATATCCAGATCCTCCAACATATTTAGGTTTCTAACTTGTATTGATTTCAGTGGAAGTTAGGAGTTAAAATATCTTTGAGGTTCTGGGCTTGAGAGTATGTTGTGGAAAAATCCTTGAATCCGTCAGCTCACTGTTTGAGTCCAGTGGAAAATAAACAAGGTACAGGAATGTGTCACAGACAGAGAGAATCATTTCTTTGGATTTATATTCTGTTGTTGTGCTAGGCACAGAGGAGATATTGTCTAGAATTCTTCGTTGCGTTTTGGACACCTTTCCATTGGAAAGATATTGCCATGGAAGGAGTGCAGCATAAACAACTAAGATGGTTGCTGATTTTAAAGACAATTCTCAGTATAATGTGGGATCATAACTGGCTTCTGAATATTTCCACTTATCATTTGTGTTGCGTATTACAGTTGTGGATAAACAAATGGATTCTGCCTCCTCCTGCAGCCAAATCATAATGCCTGAACGTATGACATCCCAGACATTCCCGTGGCTGTGATTTCATAAAACACTGGTTATTACTTAACTGTAGAAAGAGAAGCCGTGGAGGGAGAAGTCTCTTCCTCAAATGCATGCTTTCGCATATTACTTGCAGAGTTCTTTTAAAGAACCCAATTCTGCGCCCTCACACTAAGTAGCTGTCACTCAAGTGGGTCATCACAGTATCTTCATTGGAACTGCTCCCATGAGTAAGGGATGTCCAATGGGGCTCATGGGAAATATCCTTTTGTATACATGTTCTCTCTTTCCTGTTAGACTTGTTGTGAAAAGCTCTGTGTAAGAGGCGACGTACATAGTTATGAGAGAGGCTAAAAGCTTGAATTTATTCGTCGTCCTTATTCTGGACCAGATTGGGACAAAGGGCATCACTGCAGTGATCTGAGTGGGCTTGCTTGTGGTGTTAAGGCCAGATTTTTAAAGGTATTTAAATGCCTCACTTCCATGGAAGTCAATGAGTTAGGTGCCTAAATACATTTAAAAATCTGCCCAACAGTACTGTTAATTATGAGCTAGAGTCTCCATGTCTGGCCTCAGATGTGTTAGTCCCCACTCTTCACACAGGAAGACCCAAGCTGGAATGAGGTGCCCAGTTCCCCTTGATGTCTGTTGGAACCGGGCATCTCGCTGCCTGAGGCACTTTCCTAAATCCCACCCACAGTCCCGTGCCCTGCGGAGCACCTGCTCTGAAAAAGGAAAAGAGAAAACTTGGAAGTGACCGATGAAATCTTGTGAAGGGCTTTAATAAAGCCGGTTGAGCCCAACTGGCTTCAAGACTGAGCTTGATAATTTATGGAGCAGATGGTATGATGGGACGGCCTACAATGGCATGTAGCTGATCTGTGACTGCTAGCAGCAAATATCTCCAGTGGCTGGTGATTGGACATTAGATGAGGAGGGTTTGAGTTACTACAGAGAGTTCTTTCCCAGGTGTCTGGCTGAGGGGTCTTGCCCACAGGCTCAGGGTCTAACTGATCGCCATATTTGGGGTTGGGAAGTAATTTTCCCCTGGGTCAGATTGGCAGAGACCCTGGGGGTTTTTCGCCTTCCCTTGCAGCCTAGGGCACTGGTCACTTGCAGGTTTAAACTAGTGTAAATGGTGGAGTCTCTGTAACTCAGAGTCTTTAAACCATGATTTGACGACTTCAATAGCTCAGCCAGAAGTTAGGGGTTTATAACAAGAGTGCGTGGGTGAGGTTCTGTGGCCTGAAAAGTGCAGGAGGTCAAACTAGATGATCATGATGGTCCCTTCTGACCTTAAAGTCTAGGCATCTATAAATAGGAAATCAAGAGGGAACAGGATATTTTGACTAGATAAGTTAGAGGGAGAGAATGCTGAAGGATTGTCCATGTGGCTAAAATAAACAAACGGGACAGACTTACTTAGCTGAGTGCCGCCTTCTTGTCCAGCAGTTCTTTGTCTGTTCCCCCTTAACAATGTCATCAGTACAGATTGGAACTTCTGGATACAAACACAGTGTAAATTGTGCCAGCTGGCCTGGTACATGATACCCCTGCCTATTAACTACAATACTAATTGATCCAGTTAGCTCTTCTGATTCTTCTCTAATACCCAGCAGCCTCTGTTTTAAACATAATTATGTCTCCCCTCCTAAGCTCCTGCCTTGTAGGATAATTGTTTCCATCCAGATACAACAAGCCATCCTTAAATTGCACTATAATTGTGCTCAACTTACCCATTCTATTGATTAATATTACATGGGTCATTTCAAAACAGGAAGAGTTACAGCCTTCAGAGTCTCCTCGCTAATTACAGTCCTGGGGTGAATGTACCACACTGCCTGTGGAAAAATATTCATTGACAATGTAGTGCCATTTTTGTGCTATGCCAGGGTGAGCTCAGCTTTGCTGGGATTTATTATACATCAGAGGGAAAGATATTGTATGTTGCAGCAGCGTTGGGTCAAAATAGTAAGATTTTGTTCCTGATATTTTACTATTGAAGAATATTAAAGACTGATAAACATAGCTCTGCCTTGGTGTCGCTATTTAATCATTTGTATGGGATGAGGAATGCTCCATGTCTTACTACTAACCGTTTCGCTAGTTACGGCTATAAAGCAAAACAACACATAGGAACTTCTGTAAGGATACGCTGGAGGGAAACAGGAGCCAAAAAAGAGTGGCGGACTTACTGTGGTGTAGGAAGACAATTGATCATAGGTCCTGAACTTGCTTCCCATTTGATCTTGGTGCTGGTTTGTTACTTCTGTATAAAGAGAGGGGGGTGGGATTCTGGCCCTAGGTCCTTATTCCCCACTCTGGAGGTATATTGGGGTTGTAAAGGCACTGCAACTTGCTGGGGAGTAATTCTCCTGGTACCAGAGCAGTGCAGGACTACATGGCCCTCGACCCTTGCAGAGCCTGGTGATGGGGCAGTGTCTGGGGCTGGCGAGGTGTTTCTACAGCACTGACTGTTACGAAGATTCTGGGTTGCTCCAGGCTGCGGGGCAGTCCATCAGCAGCGTGGGTAGCATCTGTGCCAGAAACCGCATCAGCCCCCAGCTGACCGAGAATATGGGGGATGCAGAAATGGCTGGTAGCCATCTTTGCCCCCGACCCTCCCCCAAGTCGTTCCTTGTGTGTCGTGCCCCCTGGGAAGCACAGCACGGACTCTGACCCTGTTCTATGCTTGGGGCATGATCCTGCGACGTGCTGAGCGCTCTAAGCTCCCGTTGAGTTGAGGGCAGTCAGCACCATGCACGATCGAGCCCACAGTGAAAATGTAACCACGTAGGCTGGCAGGATTGGGCCCTTCCTCACTCTGGCGTTGCCCTTGGTTCCTATGACAGTGCTACCGGAGCAAGAACTGCTTACGCGAGTAAGAGTTGGTGGAACAGGCCCAGAATTAGTCTGTGTTTTGCCTGGGGTTGGTCCCTCTTCTGGAGATGGTGGTTGGGTTGTCGCTGTCATCAAGGCAAATCCCCCAGTCTGTCTGCGCTAACTGCCTCCCCTCCCTTTAAAGCTGTTCAGACACATCCGTGCCGTTGTGTTCAGCTGCAGCTCTTTGTACGGTTTAAAAATTGTACTTGAAGGTTGAAGCACTTGGGAAAGATTTGGGGGAAAACAAATGGACAGAGCGCAGGTTTATCTCGGTGGTGTTCACCGTGGAAGATGGACACATTAATACCTCCGTATTAGTCTGCGGCTTCACCATGAGCCTTGAGTGTAGGGGCAGGATTTAGGGTATGTCCGCACTGCAATTAGACACCAGGGCCAGCTGACTCGGCTGACGGGGCTCAAGACATTCAGGTTTGGGCTGCAGCCAGAGCCCTGGGACCCTCTGCCTCGCAGGGTCCTGGAGCAGGGGCTCCAGCCTAAGCCCAAACATCTACACTGCGATTAAACAGCCCCTACGCCTGAGCCCACGTCAGCTGCTATGGGCCAGCCGCGTGTGTTTAATTGCAGTGTAGACGTACCCTTATAGGTTCTGCCCTAGAAACAGACCGGAGAGTGAATTGTGACTCAGTCACACCCTGGTCCCTGGTTCCCCTGCCCCCCAACTCCTCTGGAACAAGGTACCTGCCTCAGCCCTCTACCTGGCACGATTACGTCTCCTGTATGGACTCGTGTGTTGTGAGGCAGGGCAGAGACAAGGCCCTACCCACTCCTTGTTACTTGGTATGATTTAAAACAAAAAAAACACAAACAACATTTCAATTATGTGTGGCTAAAGCAGCAGGCCCCGTGTATTTCCATTGCTTTTTGCAGTGTTGCCTTTATTCAGCAGCGTATACATCTAGTGGAATGTCATGTTTTCAGATATTTTCTGGGTTGGTAGCAATCAGAAATGGTTTTGGTTCTCGTCTTTTTGTAGGAAATCACACTTTGCCTCAAAGATTCAGAAGCAAATACAAACCGGTTTCCTGATATTAGCATGACGTGGTGTTGGGTTGAAACAAAGAAGATTTAGCAATTCTGGGTCCCATTAAACAAGCTATTGTTTTTCTCCTTGGGGGTAACAACTTAGTGCAGACAAAATGCCTTACTGGTGCAGTTGTCAGTGGGCGTTTTATGTGCACAAAGCAACCAGAATTTGGACCTGAATAGTTGAGCCTTCAGAAATGCGTTTCCTCAGGAAACTGGCGGCAGATGAAGGTGTATCTTTACAAATGAACACGAAAGGCCAGCTCCTCAGCTGGTGTAGATTTTGCATAGTTACAGTGGAGCTATGCAGATATATACTTTGCGAATTGATACCAGATGAGGCTCTGGACCTTGAAAACTGCCAAGCGTTCTGCATCCAAACCAGCACAGATATGACTGATACTGTGTTGTGCAGCAGGAACTGTTCTCCATTTTCAAGATATCAGTTTGTTTTGTTTCTGTGTTTGAACAGAGCAAATGACACATGATTTCAGCCAAATCTCCTTTGCAAGTAGCATCGCTGACAGTCTGTCCCGTGCAGTGCAGCTCAGCCGGGGCTCTGTACATTCCGGTGAGAAGGGCTTTTAAGGGGTGGCAAGGGGTAATCCATCTGCAGAGGTGTCTGAAACCCTGGGTGCTGCAGGAGTGACAGCAGAGCAGCTCCACAGTGATCAGTAGAGTGTGAAACTTAGCAGGAGTTGTGAGGAGAAATAGACACCAAGGCGTTCAGATATGGTGGTTATGGGGGCCAGGTCACTGGATTTACACCAGAGCTGAGAGGAGAATTTGGGCTGATACTGGGGAATTTACTCAGTTTTCAGTAAAAAGAAAAGGGGTACTTGTGGCACCTTAGAGACTAACAAATTTATTTGAGCATAAGCTTTCGTGAGCTACAGCTCACTTCATCGGATGCATCCGATGAAGTGAGCTGTAGCTCACGAAAGCTTATGCTCAAATAAATTGGTTAGTCTCTAAGGTGCCACAAGTACCCCTTTTCTTTTTGCGAATACAGACTAACACGGCTGCTACTCTGAAACCTGCTCAGTTTTCAGTGTTTGTCTGGATGTTTGGGTTTTTTTAAATCTTTCGAAGCTCATTCCTGATTCTCGATTGCCTTGCATCTTAATCCTGATTCAGCTCCTGTTGGTGGCCATGCAGGGCCTTGATGTCAGTGGGAACTGGATCGGGGCCTTTGTGCCCTCGTTTTTATTTGTGCAAATCAGGCGGAAAGCTTGGCTGTGCGGTGGAGTAAATGAGTGCCCAAAGTGCAGGGCAAAGGAGAATCGGGCCCCATGTGACTTCTGCCTTCCCTCTCCAATAGCTCCCCACCCTGGCAATAACTAGTGTCCCCAAGCGCTGTTTGCTGAACATCTAAGCTGGGGTACACCTCCCTGGAGTAACAGGATTGGCTTTACTGGAGTTACACTCGGAATGACTTGTCCAGTGCTTTTATTTTGTGCTGCAGCGTACGGCCTTCATATATTTACATTGGGTAACTTCTATCATGAGAAGCAGGGCTTCCCTACAGGCTTTGCCCCAAAATGTAAGGGTTCAGCAGCCCAGGGTAGATCAGAAGCACCTGCAGAAACACTTATTTAAATCCTAGGAATGCCACCCCTTTGATCCTAAATCAACAGTCCTAATTTAGCTTGGGCAGAAACCGACTTTGGCACAAGAATTCTGGCCTATAACGAGATTGATCAGTTAAGGTGAGCTATTATCAGCAGGAGAAAAAAACCCTTTTGTAGGATGGCCCATTTCCAACAGTTGATAAGAAGGTGTGAGTAACGGTTGGGGGAAAAAATAAGCATGGGGAAATAGGTTTACTTTGTGTAATGACCCATCCACTCCCAGTCTTTATTCAAGCCTAATTTAATGGTGTCCAGTTTGCAAATTCATTCCAATTCAGCAGGCTCTCGTTAGAGTCTGTTTTTGAAGTTTTTGTTGTTGTTGAATTGCCACTTTTAGGTCTGTAATCGAGTGACCAGAGAGATTGAAGTGTTCTCCGACTGGTTTATGAATGTTATAATTCTTGACGTCTCATTTGTGTCCATTTATTCTTTTACGTAGAGACTGTCCAGTTTGACCAATGTACATGGCAGAGGGGCATTGCTGGCACATGATGGCATATATCACATTGGTGGATGTGCAGGTGAACGAGCCTCTGATAGTGTGGCTGATGTGATTAGGCCCTATGATGGTGTCCCCTGAATAGATATGTGGGCACAGTTGGCAACGGGCTTTGTTGCAAGGATAGGTTCCTGGGTTAGTGGTTCTGTTGTGTGGTGTGTGGTTGCTGGTGAGTATTTGCTTCAGGTTGGGGGGCTGTCTGTAAGCAAGGACTGGCCTGTCTCCCAAGGTCTGCCACGCTATCAGACTTACATTTTTGAGCATTTAACTTTCTTAAGATCTGTCCTTTTGAAGGGTCAAACAGTAGTCTGCCTTCATCCTTCCCAGAGCAGTCCACAGTTTGGTTTGACTTTTCCTTTTCAGCTCACTGTGTAAGCGCACCCACTACCTTTCCATCCTCACTGTGCTGAGGTACATGCTCTGGCAGCGTTCCCCTTGGCTTCAGAATGAGACATAAGCATGACAGTGCTGAAGGATGTCCTGGGATCAGATCCTGTGGCTGGGTTTCAGAAAGGGTCTGGAGAACTGTGACCGTTGCTAATGTCTGTGGATAAGGGTACCCTAGTCATATGGTCAGTTGCAGAGCGATTGGGCCAGGTTCTGAAATCGGCCTCAGTGCTGTAGATCTGGAGTAACTCTCTTGTCTTTATTAAAGCCACGAAAGTTTATACCAGTGTTAGATGCTCAGGATCTGATAGTCATCTGCTATGCTCAGGAACAAATTGTTCCCCCATATACAGCGGCACATAATTGGCTATCGTGTGTTCATTTTTCCTTCCTCCAGAGCATCAGTTATCGCCACTGCCAGAGGTGGGGTATGGAAACTGATGGTCCAATCATCTAATTCAATATGGCAAATCCTCTATTTCTCTCTTTCTGCTTTGGTTTTCCAACATCCAATCTCTGGCTTTTTGTGGCAGATGAAGTAATCTGATATTTATAATGAAGAGCTCTTGTTCCAATGAAGGTCTTTTTCATCTGCTTGCATACAGTACATGGAAACTTTTTAATGCATGCAGAATTGGAGACAATTTTAATTATGTGGCAACCGCAAACATGAATTGAATTAATCCAGCTTTTGGTTAGCAGAAGTTGTATTAAGTGAGGGGTTTAAAACTTGTAACAGTAGCTTGCTGCAAACCTACACTGACATGATGTATCATGAAGAAGACATTTTTAAAATTTAAAAATAAAAAATTCCTCCAGAGTGAAGTGAAGCATGGTAAATTCATCTTTCCACTCTCCCTCAGTTGGACATTTCATCCTTGCTTTGCTTTACTTTCCTTGTACAAATCTTTATTGTATAACCCCTCAATTCATCCATTCCTTTTTATCCTATTAGTAGCTCTTAAGAATTAAGGGCTCAGCCAGGAGTCGGTGACTAGTGAGTTCGTTTAATGCTTTAAGGTGGCTGTGTGAAAAACATTTGGCAACATTTGTGTTGTAAAAATATGCAAGGACTTATTCAGAACTCTATTTCTCGTATCCATCAATGATGATCCCTTTGCTATTTAAATACAGTAGGTGGAAAATCTGTTGTAACACTCTGAAGAGGAATAAATGTGTCACACAATGAGAACAATACACTGCGGGGAATCGGAGCAGTGCAGACTAGCTCCAGGGTTTATCTGCGGATCGCTCTGAACTGATGTTCTCTGTTCTCCCTTCATCGTGCGTTTTATTAGTGACCATAGAAGGTGGTCACAAATAGCATTCTCATGACAATGCCAACTCGGTGTGTTCTGGCAGGGGGTGTGATTGGGGTGAAGGAAGAAATCTGTGCTCTAATGAGGAAAAATGATGCTACAGTGTGAGAAATAACCAGCCTTCTACGGCCACAGGAAACACGTGAGCAGAGCAGAGGCCCTGGTTGGGTGCTCCAAGGTGAACCTCATGGAGTTTCCATCAAGGGGTCTGCTCAGGAAGTTGGGGACCACAGAGGAGCTGGGGGCATGGACCTCCAACCTGCAGTGGCTAAGGATCTGCAGAAAGCTCTGCTCTCAACCCACAGATCCCAGAGCTTTTGCAGGGGGGGCACTGTTCCCCTGTGGTGAGCTGTGATCTACCTCCACTTCAGTAGCACTGCTCAAGCGACCGTCACCTTGCCCCCTGTGCAGATGCGGAGCACAGCCCATTGAGGGGACCGAGTGGCAGATAACACTGCTTGGAACACCAACAGTTCCCGCGTGGTGTCTGGAGCGGGAGGCCTGACCCTCTGGAGTGGGAGCTGAAGGATTTCCATGAGCTCGGAGATGAGGGAAAACATGGCCTGGAGCTAAACTGCCCCCACACTGCCCCCCCATTCATCCACCGCTGTGTGGGAGCATTAGAATCATAGAATCATATGATTAGCTCCTTACAGACGGATTTTTTTTCCAGAGAGCTCAGCACCCCCCCACCCCACCCCGATCCAATTAAAGTCAGCAGAAGCTGAGCGTGTTCGGCTTGTCTAGAAATCAGGCCCTGCGTTTTTAATGCCTCCTCTGATCAAATAATGGATGGAATTCGTCCAGGGCAGTTGAGTGGGTCAGGACCCTTCTTAGAGGTAACAGATGCAGATATTTTAGGGACGGGATAACCAAAGTTAAATGTGCAGATTCCATTCTTAACTACCAGATAATAGGAATTTCACAGTCGAATCGCTCACTAGTAAACAGCACGGCATATGTGCCAAAGGGAGCTCTGTGGAAGGCCCATGCATGAAGGAATCAAAGATTACATTGTAGAAATAAGAAGCAGATGCTTGAAAAGAATTTTCCAGAGTCCAGCATTCCCCCCCACCCCACCCCCCGCTGGATACAGGCTGCTAGAAATGCATCATGTTTGAAAGGAATTTTTGTGCCTGGTTGCTACATCTGACATGGCTTCATATCACAGGTGGTTGTCAAAAAAAGCAAGTGGATCTTGGAATTTAAAATTCATGAATTCTATAAGTGTGCACAGCCTGGTTGTATGGTGCCTTTCAAAGACACTTAGCCTAAAAGTTGAGCTTTACTGGACCAAACCCAAGTGCCTGCATCTCTTTCAACATGGAAACCAATTTTTCAGGTATCTGAGATTAGTCATTTTGTTGATTATTTGTATTACCGTAGTACCTCTGAGCCCCAGTCAAGGACCGAGGCCCCACCGCGCTAGGCGCGTACAAGCACAGAACAAAAAGACAGTCCCTGCCCCCAGGAGCTGATAATGCAAGTGTAAGAAAAGGTGGATGCAGACAGACTGGCAGAATATAAGGAGGCAGTGAGACAATTTGGGTCAAGAGGCTCGGCACTGGTCTCGGACGAATCACGTTTTTTGTAAGCACCACAGCAAAGGAGAGTTCCAAGGAGGGATTTGAAGGAGGACAGTTAGTTTGGGGGGTGTTTATGGGGAGCTCCTGCCAGACATGTGGGGCAGCATGGGAGAAAATACGAAGGAGATTGTTTGACGATGTAGCAAGTAGGCATTGGAGGTTGGTGACCTGGGTGGAAGGTACACGGGAGTCGACACCGCAATAGTGAATGAGAGATGACAGGTCGGCTGGCCGTTTGCTCCCGAAAGTTTCAAATTCACTGGGAGTTCTTGGTGTGTGGGGAACTATTGTTATTGTTTGAAAAGGAGCCCTGCCTATGGGTCCCACTCACAGATCAGGGCCCCTTTGCACTGGGCCCTGTACAAGCAAACAGCAGGAGAGTTCCTGTCCAAAGGAACTCACAGACTAGCTTTATGACAAGGCGCCAAGTGGATGTTGCAGACAAATGGAGTGAGGGAAGAAAAATGGGTACAGGATTGGTCCCTAAAATTTAACTTCTGATAAGCAAGAGATGACTTTATGGCCAGTGTCCTTTATGGCCAGCTTACTAAGGATACTGGCCATGAATAGGTCTTCGCTATTGGACCATTTAATTGATCCTTCCGGACTAATGAGCATTTTTAGTTCAGAGGAATTGTGGTTGTGCACCCAAGCTACGCTATAGAGATCTTTCAGAAGTCAGGCCTCCCTCTCAAGTAAAAATCAAGTGATCTGGTTATTCTGACATGCTCATCTCCTACCCTTCAGAGCACCTTCTGGCATTTTTGACAGTAGCATTTGCTGGACCAGGAACTGCTGGGTGGATGTGAGTTGACAGGTAACAGCCACGGGTTGCATCTCTGAATGTTGAATGGTCTTCCTGCCCTGGGAACGGTGTGAACTTTCCTTTATAAAAGGATACTCTTCATGCTTTCATTTTGTTTTTCTAAGGGTCTACGTCTACACGACAGCGGCCCAGCCGTGACCGTGTCGCTGTGCTCCTATAGCGTAGATGCTTTCTACGTCAACAGAAGGGGTTTTCCTGTCTTGGGCGTTAAGCCATCTCCCCAAAAGGTGGGAGCTAGGTCAAAGGAAGAATTCTTCTGTCGATCCAGCAATGTCTAGTCTAGGGCTTAGGTGGAACTAACCACGGTACTCAGGGTGTGACGTTTTTCACAGCCCTGAGCCATGTAGCTAGATTGATCTAACTTCTAAATGTAGGCCAGGCCTTATTCTGCGAATGTTGTTATGAAATCCAAGGGAAATGGGGGAGCTGGCCCCAGAGCATTGCTACTGGCTGCTGATTTTTGGCAAGGAGGAAGGCTTGGGTTCAGGAATGGACTGCAACTTCCATTTACAGAGATGGCAAAGACTAGTCATTAAACGTAGGAGATGTGCTTTTGCCTTCTTGGGTCGGATGGGTGGCTGCCCATTCAGCCACTGCCCAGCACCGTTTGCTGTTTGACACGTTGACTTACCGCTGGCGCAATTTGCGGTGATCATAGCAAGCGGGAGGAAAAAGGAAGGACTCTGGAGGAGAGCAGGGGTCTGTACTGAGCAAACCGGCCCCTGGACAGCCCCAGGAAAGAACAGGGTCTGCTGGGTGATTAGAAGTGTATAGGAAGGGAAGGAAAATACGACACCATCAGCAAAACACCTTGCTTTGCATCTGACATTCCTTCTCTCACTGAAAGTTTGTACCCCGACACCATCAAGTGCGATGAAGTAAGAACCAGACCTGTTTAGAACGAGTTCCACTCACCCCACCATCACACTTTGCTTTCTCCACCTGCTGCCCCTTCTCTGGATTTCTCAGGGCTCCGGGAAAGGAGAGCCTCTACTCTTCACCCAAAAACTGTCATTGTTTGTATCTGTGTTTCCATCCAGCATTTATTCCTAGTTTATTATCTCGATTGCATTTTGTTATAGCTGTGTAGCAAATACAATGCTCCCTTGTTCTGATACAACTAGGATCCTTCGCCATGGCTTGGCAGCCTCTCTCCTGCACGCATTCTCTCTGGCGCCATTTCTTATTCCTCTTTATTATTGGTATTGCAGTAGCACCTAGAGAGCCCCCAGGTCTCTGTGTTAGCAGCGTGTGACCAGTGCCAGCGGGCATTGCATACAGACAGGGCAGCTGGGCTTTTCTGGGGCTCTCCTCAAATAACGCTTCCTATTTTGCTGCTGTTACTCATCGGTTAAGAACAGGGCTGATGTGGGATTAAAGCAGCCAACTCCCGTCCTGGAACTCGGGACGCCAGTGGAGACCCAACTTGTGCTATGTATGGAGATGCTTAATATTGCAAAGCAACTAATCCTTCTGCATGCTTACAGTAAGCAGTAATGATGGCTAATGTTACTGGGTCCGTCTAGCTTCACAGACCAGATCCAGTGTTCTTAAAGTTACTCCGTTACTGATAAAGTTACCAATGGTGTTTGGATGATCTTTTCTGTAGGTACAGGGCTAAATCCTGCTTGCCTTACTCATAGTGGGTCAGTTTATGAAGCTGTTACTCATAACTATTTATTGTTGTTTTATCATATGTGCAGGAGTCTGTCTTGGTCCGGGACCCCACTGTGCTAGGTGTTGCACAAACACAGAACAGAAGGACCATCCCTGTCCCATAAGCTCACAGTCTAAGACTAGAGACAACGGATGGATGCAAACAGATGGGGAGTGTCTCCTTGTTTCCGGGTAGTGTTGGTCAGCATGACAGGTAGTGGGCTCAGCATAGCAGCAGGCTCACCCACGTGGGTAGTTCCTTACTCTAAGCAGCCTCATTGCTCTCCCGACAGAAGGTCCTTTTCCTGAAACAATCTTGACATGAAGAAGGGTTCCCCAATTCGGCTCAGCAGGGCTACTTATCTGAATATGATTTGTGGGCCTTAGGCTGTAATGTGGTCTCTCCCTCTGGGGTTTAGAGCTATGCAATGCAAAAAAACAAATCTCCTTTTTCAATTGGTTAGTAGCATCGGCCCTAGTGAGAAGAAGAATCAACTCCAATAACTGTAGGGCAAAAAATAGTACCAGAAATTGTAGCTGACTAAGAGTCACGGTACCACAAACCCGATGACACCCAAATCAGACCAATCTTGCTGTCCGCACTTCTGTGGCCTGCAGAGAAAGCTAGCTCCATCCAGTACAGTAATATCTCACAGATGGTAGTGGGGTGGAGGCGCCCATGTTTGCTAGGATACTGTATGTGAAAAGACGGTGGGCCAGGAGTTTCAAAGGGAACTAATGATTTTGGATTTCTCAGTTCTGGGGGCCCGACTTGAGTCCCATGTACAGGCCAGATTTCAAAGCAAGCACTGAGCTCCTGGCGGGTAATCAGGTTTTCTTCGGGTGTCTCAGTTTGGGCCTCTAGAAATTGAGGCACCCAGAATTGCTAGTCCCTTTTGAAAATATTAACTGGTGGTCTTGAGCATGGTGAGTGGTGTTCACACAGACCTCAGTAGTCCAGGCTCAGCTACTCCTGATAAATCGCTTCTGATCAATTCACACTGTACATAGCATGCATGAGATACCTTATTTGCTTTAAATAATGTTGTGTGATGCTCCTGAATCATTCGCTGTGAAGTGTACAGGAGAGAGGGCATGGCGGGAAGGGAACTGACCTAAACTCAACTCCTTGCATAAAGACTTTTCACACTGCAGCTGAGCACTGTGGGGAGTCCCGGCTGCCAAATGGAGACCAAAAGGGACTGGAATCGTGACTTGTTTTTAGGCAACAGAGAAGCTGGGTGGTGGTCGACAGCTTGTTGCTCTGCCACAGACTGGGCTGTGTTAGTGTTGCCCGCCCTTTCCCCAAGTTAAAAAAAGAAAAGGAGTACTTGTGGCACCTTGGAGACTAACAGATTTATTTGAGCATAAGCTTTCGTGAGCTACAGCTCACTTCGTTGAATGCATGCAAGTTAGTTTCTTCGCTCAGTATCCTAAGGCCATTGGCTTGTTTTGCAGGGAGTGCCTTAAACGGCTGTCTCTGAACCACATGGTGGGAGATGTTTGCTTCTGCATCAGGCTGCACTGACTGTCTGAACAAAGCAATGCGTGCAGGCTCTGCGGCTCTCGCTGTTTTCAGCTTGTGTATCTTGTCTCGTCTTTTAATTTCTAATTTAAATGATGAGACCAGTCTCAAGTCTAAGCAGGAAATGTGATATTAACTTGATGCTCTGTGGAATTGGAGCTGTATTCTCGCCTGACTCCGAGAACAGTTTTGAGTTTAACCTTTTAAGTGCCAGCAGCTAAATTCACCACACTCATTGGGTGCTCCCCTCAGTATCAGCAAGTGCTTATCAGCAAGGAATCCTAGTTTCTGTTCCCACAGGCTGAGGAGATTGCGACAGGTGTGTCTGACTCCTCTTTGTGTGGTTCCCTGACCTAAGGTTTAGATTTAGATTTTATTCCTGTCTGTGTCCATTGGTATTCCTTTACTTTTAGGGGTTGGTTTTATTTCCTGCTGCTTTAAAGAGACCTTTTTTGTATCTGAACAAACTGGAAACAAGGAACCAGTTACAGAAAAAGCAATTTTCTAAGTCTGCCCTCTTCAGTATTCCCTTTGCTGTTGTCTCTGAAGCCTGTATTTTAATAAGGACCCAAATCCCTCACTGTTCCGCTTGTCTTTGCTTGATTCTTTAGCAAAGTGACTATCAGCCCAGCCTCTTACTTATTTAAGTTAATGTGATGCCACAATTTAGCACTTGTGAATTTTATTGTAGGATCACCTAGGAAGAGCAGGTGATCTGAAGAACTGAAATATTATTATCTGAGCTAAAAGCCAACCAGGTTAAAGTCTCACTATGCAAACATATTGAGTAAAATTTCCAGCCGTGCCCAAGGGACTTAGTATCCTAAGACACATCATAAAATGTTACCCAAGTCTCATTTTCGACAGTGATTTAGACATTTAGAAACCCAACTCCCACTGACTTTCAATGAGAGAGTGACTTAGGTACTAAGGATTCTAAGTCACTTTTGAAACGGGACCCCTAATGAACTTAGATACTTTGAAAAATGTTACCCCTAGTAAATGAAAGTTCCCTTCTCCAAAGAGCTTTTGATTGAAAGTCTTCACTAAATTGCTAACATTGCAAGAAGTATTATGAAAAACAAATTGAAAGCTGAAAGTTTGTATTTTAAATCTAATATGTACAAAGATCTTTCCTCTAACAGGAAGCCTTTGTTTTAAGGGACACGATCAGAAAGTTGTATAATAGCTCTTCAGAATGCCCTCTGGACCAGATTCTCATTTATGCTCAGGCCCTTTTACACTGCAAAGCCAAGAGCATAAGTGAAAATTTGCTGTCTGCTTACAAAACCTCCTTGGAAGCCTAAATCACTTTTCTCCCTTGTGGTTGTGATTATGATGAGTATTAGTTTAAATTTATGGCTGAGATTTTGCAAGCTGAATTTCATCCTACACGCTCTACTTTGCCAAACCAAACTGATCCATCTGAAATTTCACATGCCGGATTTTAGCCCAGGATAGAATATTTTTGGAAAGTTTGGGACAAACCTGACCAGGTATTGAGAAGATTTGGGGGGCTGAAAAATGAGATGGGTTTCACTTTTGGAAACCATTCCCATGGTTTCTGTTGGCTCACTTCATCCAAATGGCTTGGCCTAGAAACTCCAGGCTCGTGTAATTTTGTTGATCCCGGTGAGAAATAGTGCCTTTGGCTCATTTTGTGTGGAACAATTTAGATATTAACTGCGTTTTTGGTGTTGCCAACCCAAATGTTGAAAAATCATGATTCGGGCCCCCAAAATCATGAGGTTGTCTTAAATCATGAGATTTTAAAAATAACAACTGTTAGGGTTTTTTGTTTGCATCTGAGTTGTTAGGGTGTGCTTGGATTAGATCGTGACACTTTTCCCTTCAATATAAAGGCTAGAAATTCACTTTGATTTTAAATGAAAGCTGAGATTCTCACGGAATCACTTTACGTCAGGAAATGGGGCTTTAAGAAAACACCAAATTAATAGTGAGAACTGGCAACCCTGAGGGTTTCATGTTCCTAGTAAAGTCTGCGTGGCCCAGGCATGGTGAAAAAACCTATTGCTCAGGCCAGTGCACTGTTTATAAAAACCTGTACCAGTCAGATGTGCCCATATAATGCTTCTGCAGCGCTTCTAAGATAAGAAGGAAGGAATTGGGAGCGACTGAGAGTGAGGTGGCTCCAATGGAAATTTGAAACCTTGCAGAGTGTGTCTTGCAATGTGAAGCACGGCAGGGCTCAGACTAAGGGGTTCTGCAGGAGTGGAGTGCCACCATAATTAGGAACTGCACTGTCTGGACTAACGAGGGAGAAAGTTGGGAACTGAAAGTTGGCTGAGATCCAGAGAGACCGAAAGGGAGCTACGCTCCCGCGGATAAGAGCTTCTGAACAGCACAAGAGCAGAGCTCCATCTTGGTCACTCGTGCACTGGAGCAGCTGGGTATAATCAGAATCAGGTCGTCTACTTGTAGTGGGAAAAATGATCGTTTGCTGCTTTGGACTCCCGTAGATTTGCAGACAGCCCAGCCGTGGGAGAGGGAGCTGTGTTCTCTTCCACCTTATCACATTATCAACCAAAGGATCTTCAGGTCCAGTCAGTCATACCTGTGTAACCTCCAGCCAGAGGGGGTTACAAAACTGCCACTAGCGGGTAATGGGAAGGCCAGGGGTTGCACGGGTATTGCTGAGGAGAGGCCCTCTGTTCCAACTGGTGTGAGACCCAAGGAGCTTTGTTTGATGCTCCGGGCCCAGGCTGTGGTACTGGCGTAACCCAGGGGCGAGTATGTTTTCCTGGCCCCCCTCCGCACCAATTGACAGAAGATAGGAGTCTGTTCCGGCTCCCAGCTATGGAGCCTTGGTTCTTTAGGTCAGCAGTTCTCAACCAAGGATTTCAGGGGGGGCCTCAGGACCCCGCGACTGAAACCCTGAGCACTGGTTTGTGTGTTCCCCCCCCCCCCCCCCCCCGCCACTGCAGTGCCAGAGCAGAGCAGTCCCAGGGGCAGCTCCATACCCGCCCCCCCATTCCCCACTCCTGAGACCCCATCCCCTGGCCAGGTCTCAGAGGCGGGAAGCCGGAGGCGGGCAGCTGCTGCTCTTGCTGGTGTCATGGAGCAGGCAGCCACGGCATTCCCCCGTCTGCTGCTGGTGCCCGGGGTTGCGGCTGCTCCTCCGCTCATGCAGCTGGTAAGAGCCGCCCAGACAGGGGGACCCCGCTCTGTGGCCAGCAGAGCCCTTGGGGAGCAGTGACCACAGAGGAGCCCTCCTGGCACACAGCCCCTAGCTACCCCCCTGCCCGCACACAGACCCTAGCTAACCCCTGCCTGCACCCTGAGCTGCCTGCATCCAGCCCCTAGTTACCCCGCCTTCACCCTGAGCTACGCCCCTGCCCCCACACAGCTCCTAACTGTCCCCTGCCTGCACCCTGAGTTACCCCCCCACTCACACATAGCCCCTAGGTACCCCATCCCTGCACCCTGTGCTCCCCCCTGCCTGCACACAGCCCCTAGCTAACCCCTGCCTGCACCCTGAGCTGCCGGCATCCAGCCCCTAGTTACCCCCCCCTGCACCCTGAGCTACCCCCCTGCCCACACACAGCCCCTAGGTACCCCATCCCTGCACCCTGTGCTCCCCCTGCCTGCACACAGCCCCTAGCTAACCCCTGCCTGCACCCTGAGCTTCCTGCATCCAGCCCCTAGTTACCCCTCCTTCACCCTGAGCTACCCCCCTGCCCACACACAGCCCCTAGCTACCCCCTGCCTGCACCCTGAGTTACCCCCCCACCCACACATAGCCCCTAGGTACCCCATCCCTGCACCCTGTGCTCCCCCCTGCCTGCACACAGCCCCTAGCTAACCCCTGCTTGCACCCTGAGCTGCCTGCATCCAGCCCCGAGCTACCCCCCTGCACCCTGAGCTACCCCCCTGCCTGCACCCTGAGTTACCCTCCCCACACCCACACATAGCCCCTAGTTACTCCCTGCCTGCACCCTGAGCTACCCTCCCTCCACCTGCACATAGCCCCTAGGTGCCCCATCCCTGAACCCTGAGCTCCCCCCCACCTGCACACAGCCCCTAGTTACCCCCTCTCTTTACCCTGAGCTACCCTTATGCCCGCACTCAGCCCCTAGCTACCCCTGAGCTACCCCCGCCTGCATACAGCTCCTGGCTACCCCTTCTCTGCACCCTGAGCTACCCCTTCTGCCTGCACACAGCCCCTAACTATCCCCCCGCCCGTACATAGCCCCTAGTTACCCTCCCTGCACCCTGAGCTACCCCCCCGCCTGCAAACAGCCCCTAGCTACCCCCCTGCTCGCACTCAGCCCCTAGTTACCCCTGAGCTACCCCCCCGCCCGCACACAGCCCCTAACTACCCCTCCCGCACCCTGAGCTACCCCCCCGCCTGCAAACAGCCCCCAGCTACTCCTCTGCCCACACCCTGAGCTACCCCCCTGCTCGCACTCAGCCCCTAGCTACTCCCTGCCTGCATCCTGAGTGGTTTTCAGACTTTTTGACCTGAACCCCTACCCCACATAGCCCAGACAGGTGGGTGGCCTGCTGAGGTGGGTCGGGGTGGAGGTGGTGCTGCCTTCCTCCACCCTGCTGTTCAGAGCTGGCCTGAGCCCTGCCGGCCCCTGCCCCCACCCAAAATAGAAGTCAAACTACGCCTATGCCTGAGTCTCTCCCCCCTCCCCCACTGGGCCCTGGAGTTTTTATAGCATGTTGAGGGGGGTCTCAGAAAGAACAAGGCTGAGAACCTCTGCTATAGGTCATGCTGGAGCAACTCACGCTTTTAGGTCTGGAGGGCCCCAGTTCGATCCCTGGTGTTTCAGCTCAGAGGGTGGCCCTCACGTTAGCACTCACTAAAATCCCTGGACATATTTAGACTTGTAAACTGAGCATACTTGCTGCAGAGTCATTGAGAGACTGTTTGCAAAATGCTGTCAAATGCTGTCCAGAGTAAACAAGCTGAAAAAACAAAGCTCTCTTCCTCTAATCTCGCTTCATAATAATAATTTGAGGTATTACTTCTCGAATGGACCAATCGGAATTCAGGCAGAAGTGATTTCCCTCCCTAGATTGATGGTGTCCTTTTTAATGAAGTCTTTTGCCTTTGAATAATTTGCATTGAATTAGCTCCATGTGTCCTCCAGCATCCCCAGTGCTCTCCTGACTGTGTATATAGGAATCCCAGAGTCACCATTCTGCACCAGTGACGTTACCTGCTGGAAGGAAGCTTTTTAGGAAGGAAAAAAAAGATATCTTGGATTGAAATTACAGGGGGACAGGGAGAATAGTAGAGGGTCATAGAATCATAGAATCATAGAATCATAGAATATCAGGGTTGGAAGGGACCCCAGAAGGTCATCTAGTCCAACCCCCTGCTCAAAGCAGGACCAAGTCCCAGTTAAATCATCCCAGCCAGGGCTATGTCAAGCCTGACCTTAAAAACCTGTAAGGAAGGAGATTCTACCACCTCCCTAGGTAACGCATTCCAGTGTTTCACCACCCTCTTAGTGAAAAAGTTTTTCCTAATATCCAATCTAAACCTCCCCCATTGCAACTTGAGACCATTACTCCTCGTTCTGTCATCTGCTACCATTGAGAACAGTCTAGAGCCATCCTCTTTGGAACCCCCTTTCAGGTAGTTGAAAGCAGCTATCAAATCCCCCCTCATTCTTCTCTTCTGCAGACTAAACAATCCCAGCTCCCTCAGCCTCTCCTCATAAGTCATGTGCTCTAGACCCCTAATCATTTTTGTTGCCCTTCGCTGGACTCTTTCCAATTTATCCACATCCTTCTTGTAGTGTGGGGCCCAAAACTGGACACAGTACTCCAGATGAGGCCTCACCAGTGTCGAATAGAGGGGAACGATCACGTCCCTCGATCTGCTCGCTATGCCCCTACTTATACATCCCAAAATGCCATTGGCCTTCTTGGCAACAAGGGCACACTGCTGACTCATATCCAGCTTCTCGTCCACTGTCACCCCTAGGTCCTTTTCCGCAGAACTGCTGCCTAGCCATTCGGTCCCTAGTCTGTAGCGGTGCATTGGGTTCTTCCGTCCTAAGTGCAGGACCCTGCACTTATCCTTATTGAACCTCATCAGATTTCTTTTGGCCCAATCCTCCAATTTGTCTAGGTCCTTCTGTATCCTATCCCTCCCCTCCAGCGTATCTACCACTCCTCCCAATTTAGTATCATCCGCAAATTTGCTGAGAGTGCAATCCACACCATCCTCCAGATCATTTATGAAGATATTGAACAAAACCGGCCCCAGGACCGACCCCTGGGGCACTCCACTTGACACCGGCTGCCAACTAGACATGGAGCCATTGATCACTACCCGTTGAGCCCGACAATCTAGCCAGCTTTCTACCCACCTTATAGTGCATTCATCCAGCCCATACTTCCTTAACTTGCTGACAAGAATGCTGTGGGAGACCGTGTCAAAAGCTTTGCTAAAGTCAAGAAACAATACATCCACTGCTTTCCCTTCATCCACAGAACCAGTAATCTCATCATAAAAGGCGATTAGATTAGTCAGGCATGACCTTCCCTTGGTGAATCCATGCTGACTGTTCCTGATCACTTTCCTCTCCTCTAAGTGCTTCAGGATTGATTCTTTGAGGACCTGCTCCATGATTTTTCCAGGGACTGAGGTGAGGCTGACTGGCCTGTAGTTCCCAGGATCCTCCTTCTTCCCTTTTTTAAAGATGGGCACTACATTAGCCTTTTTCCAGTCATCCGGGACTTCCCCCGTTCGCCACGAGTTTTCAAAGATAATGGCCAAGGGCTCTGCAATCACAGCCGCCAATTCCTTCAGCACTCTCGGATGCAATTCGTCCGGCCCCATGGACTTGTGCACGTCCAGTTTTTCTAAATAGTCGCTAACCACCTCTATCTCTACAGAGGGCTGGCCATCTCTTCCCCATTTTGTGATGCCCAGATGTCATCTACTTCGTTGTATGAGTAGGCCAAGCTGTACACCCAGCCAGGCCCACGCCACACTATGGCCACCCTTCCCCCCCGACTCTGGGCAGAATCCTGTTGATTTTGGTGAAAACTAGAAGAGCCTGATTTCCATTCTGCTCCATCCCACCAGCCTCTGTGAGGTCGCTGTCCCCCCACCCTCCTATCCTGAGTTTCCAAATAATGAGTTTGGAGGAAATCGGAGTTCTCCAGTTTGAGGTGTCAGGGCTGTGGGTTCGTGGCAAGTGCTATTTTGTTTTCCCCTGTAATTTTTAATGAGCCTTGAAATTAACGTGGCTGTTCTATTTAGACCCTGGTTTGTCATAGTCGGGACTGATTCTGTCAGTTCAATTCAGGGAATTTCATTAGCATCCCCCTTGAGCCACATTACCTAGTGTCATGTAATTGTATACGTCCAAATCCTGAGACCAGTGTCTGCCCCATGTGGACAGGCTAATACCTGAGCAGATACAAGAGGGAGAGAGGGAGGAAGACTCCTTCCCCATGTAGGCAATATAGAGGCTCCACAGCCAGGCCACAGAGCCTGCTCCAACCCCTCTCCCGATCATAGGAAGATCATCAAAATATGCAGCCTTGCCTGTGTGTCCACCCACCCGTCATGGTGTGGTGCAGGAAGCCCATGCAGGGTGAGGCTCTGCTTAGGAGTGTGTCCCCCACTATACAATCCCTAGCTCCATTTGTGCCCAGCAGAATCAGACCAGTTCTCCAGGGGGACTCTGCGGCCATGGAGCACGGGAGCTGACTTGCCCTTACTGAAAGATGTCTGCATCAGGCCTACGTTCAACAGCTCAGAGCTGAGTTTAACATGGGGCCCTTCACTCTGAGTTTCATAACTGTGTTACTGCAGCGGTAAGGCTAGGGTGTAGCGTAAGGCACTTTCAGAATAGGCAAATGAAACTGGCACGGAGACCAGTGCTCTCTTTCGGTCGGAGGCAAATATCCGCTGAAGGAAGGGGGCAGCCTCCTCAGTGCGAGCGTAAATCAACAGGTTATAAAAAGGAAGTAGTAGTAGTTTCTATGCGAGACATTTGCATGTTTCATTGTGTAGGTTATCTGGGCATTCATAAATCATCACGGTGACTTAAAACTACTTGTTCAGAGCTCACCCTTTAAAAGAAAATGCTTTTGATAACCGGATATCATTACCACTGTGTTGCCTAGTTATTCTTTATAAATACCATCAAAACTGCTCTTTTTCTTATCAAAGGGAAAACTGGAAAGATTAAGGGCAGCTGCTGTAAATGAGTCTCCTTCTATTCAACTGAAACCTCCGTCAGCTGGAGGACCCCTTCATTTCTGTGCCTAGTGTATGCTGAGCACGTACTCTGAAGAGTATTTCATAAGACATCTTGCCTTGAGCTGACTTTTTTTCTCTCTCTCTCTCTCCTTTTTGAGGGCCACTGAAATACTCAGTGAAGAGCTTTCTGCAAAGGAGAGAGAATGCCGCTTTCTCTGCTATCCTATTTAAAACTTCTTTGCATATCCTATTGTAACAAGTGGCGCCATTGTCTCCATCAGGGTATCAAAGTCCATGACAGGAGCTGGCTCCTACAGCTTGATGAGAAAAGAGCCATTAGGAAGCAAGCAGCTCCCAGCCAAGATCCATACATTTTCAGTAACTGCCAAAGACCATGCAAATCTTGGATTGGACTATTCAGTCACATGAGACATTGCAAACCATCTACATCATAGGCTGCAGAAAGGAGGCCAACAATTATTTTGCATATCCTTGTTCAGACGCCCAAAAAGCGCAGGGGAGTGTCTGAGTAGAGGAAATGGTGATAAACATGCATTTGAGGCCAGGTTCTTTTGAACTATTCCATGACCATTACAAGAGTTTGGTTAGTTTAGGGCCTATCAGTGGTAAATCTCCCCAAGTCTGTTTTTTGTATTACGGTAGCATCCAGAGACCACAAGTATGATCAGGGCCTTATTGTGCTAGGCGCTGTACAAATACCTCCTAAGTGACGACAGTCCCTACCCTGAAGAGCTCTGTCTAATTAGACAAAACAGAGGGCAGGAGTGGAGACGGAGGCACAGGGAGGTGCGGTGCCTTGTTTGAGGGTGTACAGCAAGCCCATGGCAGAGCCAGTGCAAGATTAATCGGGTTTAAGCCCAGAAGGGACCATTATGATCATTTAATCTGACCTCTTGCATAACACAGGCCAGGGAATTTCATGCAGTGATTAGCCCAGCACCTTATAGTGGAACTAGAATGGATCTTTTGCAAATCTTGACTGAAAGACTCCAAGTGATGGAGAATTTACCCCACCCCTTAGCAATCTGTTCCAGGGGTTAATTACCCTCACTGTTAAAGCCATTTTAATTCCAGGTTGAACTTTGCTCTCAGTCTGAACTCAGGTATCCTGAGTCCCAGTCGAGTACCCTATCCATTGGACAGTGCTGCCTTGGATGGTATGTATCAGATGTACAGTCATGGCACATAGTGAGAGTGCAGTATAAGAACTTTGATACACTAGACTAGAAGAGAAGGGACCAAACTGTGTCCTTCATTCTAAATGTAGCATTCAGAACATCAAACAAACAAGTAAATAAATGAGAAGGAATAACCTATTCGATATAGGATCCATGGGGAACAACAACGGAGACATACTGGTGTCTTACTCTGCAACACAGCTTATAAGTGTCCTGATTTGAAAACAAGTGAAGTCAGAATCAAAGGACACAAGGATCTTTTCCTGGAAAAGGCCAGAAGCAATAGTAAATTTGCCCTTCATAAAGTCTCGTCTGGGTAGCTGGAAAGATAGCGCTGCCCTTGTCTGCTAGCCAGTCAGCCTGGAGGATTGTTGCTGTAAGACCTCCCTGCTGGGGGAGAGATGGGTTAGCGTCACTATGTGCTCTCCCTGTCACCAGATAGAAGTAGAGGAATTTGAATGTATTCCAGCATTTGAGGTGCTTGGAATCTGAGCATAGTCATGTTCTGGGCAGCCTTGGACTGACCCATCCGCTTTATTACAAGATCAAAACGGAGCTGTAGGAGATGGTGAATTTTACACTTTAGACCATTGCAAATTATATCAGTAAAGCAACTGCAGTAATATCTCCCATCTGACTGGAGCCTTTCAGCTGTTGAATTACAAAATTGTATGTAGTGATGATTCATGTCTCAGAGCCTTTCCCATTTCTCCTTCTTCAATCTGCTAAGAAAATTGTGGCTTCCTCCTAGTGGTGAGACTTTAGGTGCTTCTAATTTAACGCATAGAAAGTGGGTCAGCAGAAACATTCCTTCTGTTCTCTAGGTGTGTTAATGACCAGTAGATAATTCCTGAAAAGAGAGACTGCAGTTTAATTCGGAATATGGAGCCAGATCCACAGCTGGTTAACGTCAGTGGATCTGTGCTGATGCATGTCAGCTGAGGATATTTGATGTATATTTTAAGAGGAAATTTTCCTGAGGTTAAGACCATTTAAGGAGTCGAATTTCAATAAGACATTAATAACTTCTAACATCCCTCCTATAGAACAGTTTTGATGGGGAGGAGGGGGATACTGAAATGGGAAGTACTTACACTAACTGTATAGGAATGAAAAAATCGCCTCTCTAAAACCCGAAAGGAAAGAATTATGAGCTTCCAATTTATAGTCTTGTAAAAACAGTAGCGCGTTTTGATTTTTTTCATTTGTTAAATCCTGAAATAATCAGGGTCAGAATATAAGTGATCATGGAAGAAACAAATGGATTAAATACAGCAGAGCTGGGGGTGTGTTGCTGAGCAGTTATAAAGGTACCACCCATTCTTTCTGCTAGCGGCAACAAATTAAATCCAAGTGCACTCCTGTTTCTTTCCAAAAAGAACTGTTTTGTTCTTGCCATATATACATTTTCCCCTTCTTAATATGCCAGTAAAGCCCTTTAGAGGCTTGTCTGAAACCAAGCCAGAAGAATAAAACTGCCATTTCAAGGCTTTTCAGGGTCAGTTGGAATTTTTGGCCACTGTAATTAATGTCTCTGAGCTTTCGGTCCTAGGAGGTTTCGTGGTTCTGTGTAACTCTGATACGTACTAGATTGGCCTCAGACCTGGTTTTGTTCATATGGGTAAAATGGTATGTCATGTCCTCTTTGCAACACCGCCTGTATGGGTGGGAACTCAGAGCGGTATTCAAGTAACATAATGGATGGGTTTTTTAAGTGAGTAAGTCTCTCTGATTCTGCAAGATATTTAAGCACATGAATACCCCAAGTCAGTGGGACTGGCAGCCTGTTTTAACGTTATCCATGTGCTTAAGTTCCTTGCTGAATTGGGGCCTTAATATAGTTGGGAGCAAAGACCCAGTCCAAATAGTTTCCGTGAGTGACTGTTTTAACAGGGTGCCTTGCAGAGCACTTAAGTCTTCTAGCTTTAGCATGGAACAGATTGGGTGGTAAAAGTCTGCCCAAGGTAAATCTGATTTAATAGTACGTTTTACCTTGCATTGAAACCTCACCAACTTGTCAGGCTTTAACATACCACTCCTAGGAGTGCAGACTCTGTATGCAGACAGTGCAGGGGGAAGGGGGTGTCTGTATATTGGGAAATATACAGAGCAGGAATTAACGCCTTGATCTTGTAACCCATTTACACGTTGAACTCAATGAGATGGCTCATGTATGGCCAGCTAGTTGTGTGTGTGCGCGCAGAATCCGAGCCCACGTGGCCAAAGACCAGCCCAGCACAAAAATGCCTGTGTTCAACTTTATTGGGAGGATCACGGACAGAATGTATGTTTCCCAAAAAAAAAAAAAAAAAAAAAAGGAAAGTTGAGACCTGGGCGCCGTGGTACTTTTGTTTCCCCTTTTCAAAATCACTACATTGGGTGAGATGACTATCATTTTTCAAAGGTCTGAAAGCTCCTATCTGTGCTAATGATGTCGGACTGAGAGAACTCCTCCTAGATGGTGTCACTTGATGGCCATTTCAGTAGCCGTGTAATTTTTCATGAAACAACAGGTCTGTAGAAGTGGGGCAGTGAAATTTCAGCATCATTTGCTGCTGTCTGCAATACCTCTTATAAAACTGCTATTCCTTGGTAATTCTGTCTGCTGCTGTACCTTAAAACTGGGCAGGGATGTTTTAAATGAGAAATAATAAATCCCACGTTAATCCTCCGAGAGGCAGATGGTCAAAACGTACCTTGAGGATGCATTGGTAGCATTAGAGAGCTAGTACAGAGGCTACCACATAAGACACTGAATAACAATGAATTGCATTTCATCAAAGCAAGCTAACTAAATACAAATACTTCTGTATTGAGAGTTGCAGCTGTTAATTCCACATCACTTTGTAAATGCCTAACGGTGTTAGGAAATTAATGTAAATCCAGCTGGCTTTTTGTTGCTAGGTGTAAGTGATGGGTTCCCAACCTGAGGGGCAGGTGCCCAAGAGAGAAAGGCAGGACTAGATTAACCCCGGCAAACATGCACTTCTGGCCCCTCTACAGGCCAGCTAAAGTAGATGCTCCCACAGTAGGGATGCATTTATACTAACCCTGCCCTGGCCAGCATAGCTGCACTTACGATTTCGTAACCCAAGTACATCCAGCTTGTGCTGCATGGATGTTGCTTAGTTAACCTTCCCTTTCCAGATCAGTCAGTGACAGGCTTCAGTGGCACGGATGTTGCCTGTTAACCCCCTTAGGTCCGTCCCCCAGGGTTCCCCGCTGCACAGATGCTGCCCTGTTAACCCCTTGGGTCCATCCCTCTAGGATGTGGGCACTCACTGCAGCTCCCCGTACTTGTAGCAGGTCTTGAGGCTGTTGCTGAGCAAGTCCTGCGGGCAGAGTAGAGGGGATGTGGGCTGCTGGAAGCAAGGCAAAGCTAGGCAGGCTCCTGGTGCGGGGAGCCCCAGTGCAGGAGCTGGCCCCGTAGAAGCAGCAAGGAGAAGCAGCGTGGGCCACCCCACTGCCCGCTCAGGCTGGGCCTCATGACGGGGGGCGGCTAGGCCAGGTTTGAGTGGTGCTGTGACCCATTGCGCCAGGTCGCGATGCCACTCACTCAGATTTGGTGCGTCCCCCTGCCCCATTGTGACAGAGGGGCAGCCAGGCCGAATTTGAATGAGTGGCATTGTGACCTGGGTCACAGGGTCGCAGCACTGCTTGGGTTGGGCCCCTGACAAATTGGGGCCCTAGGTACATGCCACATGTGTCTATGTGTTAATCTGGCCCTGGAGCGGGGAACCCTTTTCTGTTGTAACATACGGTCTCAGGATGGGAGAGGCTGAGAGCCACTGAGGGAAACGATTCCACTGAAATGCGTCCCAGGGCCTAAAGCTCTGTAGCCCTTCCACTGTTCAAAGAAGGCTGCTGAGATCCCTTCCCTGTTGATATGACACTCACGTGTTCTCTCCTTCCCAGCTATGGCACCCCCAGAGAGAGAGGCCAGAATGTCCCTCCTGTGATGGGTTTGTGATGAGGAGAAGCTGTTGGCTGCTGAGTGCTCTGAACCTGAGGTTTCTACCAGGACTCGGAGCGCCGCATTGAACCACTAGAGAGAGCCCAGAACACAATGAACAAACTGAACTTCCATAATAACAGAATCATGCAAGACCGCCGCAGCGTTTGTATTTTCCTTCCCAACGACGATTCTCTCAACATCATTATAAATGTAGGTAAACGCCTTAACCCAGGTATGTCCTGTGCATTCATCTAGCATTGGGTCTCCTAGGATGCTGTACCCACAGCCTGCATTGTCCTGATTGCCCCTGTTTTACTGACGGAGTCGCTTTATCACACACTGACACCTGTGACACAGGTGATCTCCAGGCTGCCACTTGACTGACAGATGAGCAGAGTTATCTGCCCAGGGCAACTCTCCTTGCAACACAGTGTTCAAAATTAGTTTAAAGCAGGCTTTTTTTAAGAAGTCCACTTGACACGCAGTTGCCTTTCTTCTCTATGCCCGGTTACATCAAACAGCATGGAAAAGTGGCAACTGGAGGGTATGTACAAAAGCTCACTCTTTTGGTAACCTCTCCGTTTTATATAAAATATATTTGATTTAGGACACAGAAAATATATGTGTGTGTATATATCTAACAAATGTGTTTCTAAAAGAGGTCGGTCTTCTGCTGTTTTAAGTGTATTACTCCTTTTACAGTTACTCACATTTGAAGGCACATCAGGATTTTATTCTCTCTGTCTCATCAGGGCTTGATGCTCTGAGAATTCATTCTTCGTGCACTGCTCTAGCTAAATCCAAGTGACATTATTTTAGATGTGATCCATTCCTTTATGTATCATTAGAACCGGGTCCAGTTAAGCCCCTGACATGCATGCCCAACCCCCATTGGTTTTGGAAGGGTGAACATAGAGGCAGAATGGAGCCTTTTGACAATAATATGGGTTTCTTAGCTTTTTCAAAGGGCTGGGCTGAAATTTATTCTAGAGAAAGAAACCAAAAATTGTTCCACTCTACAGGTTAATGAGATTCTGAACTAGGAGTTGTGCGTCTGATTCCCTGTCCCCTGCACTACGTGTAGGTGTTCACAGTAGTGCCAGGTGGGAGTAGAAATGCTACAGAATCAGGTTGGTAGTGTTTTACATCCATATTGCACTTCCTTTGCCTGGGTGTAAATTACTGCGCACAGTGCAGGACAATGGAGAACCGGGCCCTTTAGGAGAACTCCAACGGGAAGAAAACCTGTACTGCAAATTAACAGGAGCAGCAACATGGGGGACACTTTTAGTTTGCTTTATTCTTAAACTCTTGTGAGTCCTCGATGTTGTAATTTGTGGGTTTTTGAACCACAGATCTCTACTGGCTGGAATTGGAATTGGAATTGTTGGTCTGTGTCATAACTAAGCCCTAATACTGATACCACTAAAGAAGATCCTCTTTTAGCACAAGTGGTAGGTTTTGGCCTTTGGACTATGCAGAACTAAGGTCCTGGGACTTTGGTGGTTCCTAGGCCTAACACCAGCCCTCTGCACAAGGTTGATTTTCATCCTTGGAGAAGACCAGAGTTTAGTCCTTCCTGTGCAGTGCTGAATGGCCACCACCTACAGTATAGTGACAACCTTGAGGTCCTAAGTGACTGTGGATCTGTGGCACTGTAGCCAAGGCCTGTCGGTGTGAAAGGCCTTGCCTGTAGCAAGCATTTTATTTTGTTAGAGGCAAATATTTTGTTAGACTGATATCAAAAGTAGTGACCATCTTGGCCTACCTTTAGGTAGTTAAATGTCTGTCTCATGCAGTGGGTAATGGGATCAGCTGGAATTTGGAGTATGCATGGTATAGAATACATAATTTATGTGCCTAATGTTTTACATTTCTTGGTACACACTCAAAGCTCCCATTGACCTTCAGTGGAAGCCGGGAATGTACAGCGGCTTCAGGATGGGGCTTGATTTAAAGATCATAAAACACCTGAAGAACATATTGGCAGATTCTCGTTAATATTTTCAATCCTGTGTTTTTCTGCTGCAGGTTAAAATATTATGTCGTGAGTTACTTGTCCAGGTGTGCGACCTTCTGAGGTTAAGGGATTGTCATCTCTTTGGACTCAGCGTCATACAAAGTAAGTCTCAGTCTGAACTTGTATACTTCAAACAATGCTATGTCACATACAGATGTGCAACAGAAGTATGCTGGTTGCCAGAATAGGAATAAACCTGCCACGTCATGAGTGAAATGTTGATAAACAACTTGAGCATTATTATAACAAGGGATGATAAATATAAAGTATTGTCCATTGTAGCACTGTCCCTCTTCACCCGGAAATCCCCATTCGTTGTGTGCCCTGATTGGTGACAGGATAAGGCTCTGGTTTGGAGCTGGCTCACATCTAAGTTCTATTTTCTTGCAGTTTTCTATATATTTTGTATGTTCAAACAAACTGTCATGTGCTCTCTGATATTGTCTAGCCTCCAGGGAACCCACTCAGTCCTCACTAAAGTCAGTGAGAGCTGGATCAAGCCCCGGGTGAGCGCTGCTGCTGTTAGAGGCACTCCCACGTACTTTTTATAGTTCCTGAAGTGGTGTTAAATCACTGCTTCAAAAAACAAATAATTCTTCCTTACATCTTGAGTCAAAATGTGTTTTGGTTTCCTTCAAAGTCCCCCGGAGATTTTATGCTTGATTGTTTACTTCCTTATCTGTTCACCAAGCAGCATTTCTTGGTGGGGTGTTTGCTAGGTAACTCCCAGAGGCCGGACTAACTGCATGAGGCCAAAATGTCAGAGGAGTTTCAGTATGTGCGGAGTGCCGTGCTGCATTGAGACCCCAGTTCAGCACATACCCAGGTTGTTCAATAAAGCACCTGAGTATGTGGTTAGTTCTCATTGAGGTCAATGGGATTTTATCACACGTGTAAGTGCTTGGCTGAATCAGGGTCTGAAGGTACTTCTGGGCTGCATCGTAAACCCAGGTCTGTGGGACCCTGGCTCATGGATTCATCTTGAGCTGCATCCACGCTGCAGAATGACAGGGCTTGGACCTGACCCTCAGCAGGACTCAGGCTCTGACCCACCCGCCTCGCAGTGTCCTAGGACCGGAGACCTGAGTGCTTGCTGAGCCGAGTCAGACTGATTTGTGGATGGAAGGGGGACTCGGGCTCAGAATGCAGTGTAGGTGTACATAGAGTGCCCTGCTCTCTTCTGAAGTTACTCAGGAACAGAAATGTAGGGGCTGGGGTTTATTTAAGAAGTGTTTACTATCTGTAGCAGGTTGCATACTCACTGCCGCAGCACCTCCTGCTGTTCGTCCGGGAATTAGCTCAACTCCAGCTCCAGAGCGCCCCCTGTTGGCCGGTGTCTCGCCTGCCACAGGCCCCATGTCCCTCCCGGACCCTGGTGCCCCTTACCTTGGGGTGCTGCCCCACAGCAGTCCCCACACTCTGGGTCTCCCCTTCCAGGGGAACCCCCACCGCCTGTGTCCACCTTGCCTCAGTGGCTACTGCCAGTCGTCATCTAGCCCCCTTTCTCTCTGGCAGACTGCAGTCTGTAAACCACTCTTCATTGGCAAGGGGGTTGGACCAGCTGCCTCTGCCTATCCCCGGGCTGCACCTTTGCAGCCCCAGTACCTCTCTAGGCCTTTGGGGAGGTGCTAGGCTGGAGCTCGCCAGCTCCTCTTGCCCTTCCCCAGCACAGTTCTGCTTCCGGTACCCTGCTCCAAGGCAGCAAGGCCCTTCCCACTCCAAGGCTGAAGTGAGACTCCTGACCCGGCTCCTCTCTCAGCCCTTTTATCTGGGCCAGCTGTGGCCTGATTGGGCTGGTCACAGCTGTGGTCAGCTACTTCCTCAGCTGCTCTCACTCTTTATCTCAGCCGCAGCCCTCTCCAGGGCTGCTTTTAACCCCTGTTCTGCGGGAATGGGGCAGCCACCCCACTACACTATCCAATGAAGACCTTGATAATGCAAATCAAATTGGGGGACTGGGTCTACAGGGTTGCATGAGTTCTAAAGGCTTTGATAATTCACTTGGAACTCCAGCCCAGATCCTCAAGGGTGTTTAGGCTCCTAACTTCTAGTGATTTCAAAATACCCTTGAGGATCTGGGCCTTGCTGCCTTGCCCAGGAAAAATCCCAGCTCCTGGTAGCGGCTCCAATCTTTGAGATCCATTTGGCAATGGCAGGAGTTGAGGGGGCCTATGAAAGCAACACTTCACCTGCATGATATTCAGGTGAGGTCTAGTATAGAATTGCCCCATGTTGTATCCAAACACTTTTTTTGAGTTTGGATATTGTCGTGTCTAATCTTCAGAAAGTCCACAGATGTTTTATTACTGGTGGTATGAGATTTCCAGTATATGTCACTCATAATTAAGTCCCCATGATTATTCAGCTTTTTTCCTATACTTTATAGATAGGTACATAAGGAGAAGGTCATCCTATTCCTTGGTGTGATTTGGTGGTCTTTAATAGATACCAATTAATATCCCATCCTGTGCTTTATCTGTTAGGACACTGACCCATAAGCATTCAGGATAATTTTCTTCTAAGTTATCAGTGACTCAGAAATAGATAATGTCCTTTGGTTCCTTGATTAATTTTGTTCTCATCTTGATTTTGTGCTGAGTGCTCATATCTTCCCTCTTTTTACCCTCCCCTTTTATTATTAGTTTAACATCCTCCTGACTACTCAAGCCAGCCGGTCCCTGAGGAGATTGGCCCATCTTCTATGGGGATGGGGGAGCGTCGAGTTAAGATGACTTCCACTTCAGCAGAAGGGGAACCAATGTTCCGCTTAACCAAAACTCTACACTACTTACCTAACCAATGGTTCGCTTGCCAGATCTTCTGGCTTCCTTTGCTCGTGGGACAGGCAGAATCTCAGAGACGATCACTTGGGCATGCTTCCGAGTTCCCTGAAGTGATCGACTATCTGAGATATATCCCGCAACGTGGTATGATTAGTGCCTATATGAACAATCACCAGTGGATCCTTGCCTGACCGCTTCAGAAGCCTATCCAGTCTTAGAGTAAGATCTCATGTCTTAGCTCTGGGAAAGAGCACACCACCCTGTTGTCCACCTGTCTCTTGACGAATGTTCTTTAGATTCTTCTGAGTACTGAACTCCCAACAAGGATTGTCTGTCTCCCTTGGATAGTTGGAGATCTTTGTGGGCAAGCTCAATATTCTTACAGGTTGGGCCAAGCTGCCAGCCCCAGGTGTGCCCTGTACATCCCTCCTTTCCCTTGGACCAGCTGGATCTTGAGAGCTTTCTTCCACAGATTTCACGTTGAGGACCTGGTATCGATTGGAAACTTCTAGCTCTGTGTAGTTCCTCCTGGTCCTCTTCTCTCTGGAAGCCACAGGCTGCCCTTCCTCGTCTATCTCCAGCCACTTCAGATTCTGCCATGACCTCTTGTTTCTGGTGGTTGCAAACTCCCAGGTCACCTCTCTGACGTCCTCCCTCTCCAACTCCTTGGTGGCCGGCTCCTTTCCTCTTTGAACCTGGGGTACTGGTGTTTCCTGAGCTGGGCTGTCTAGGAACTCCTCCTTGTCTCTACTGGCTCCTCCAATCCAAGAATCCTTTTCTCCAGCACAGCTACTAACTTGTACTTCAGGCACAGATAGTCCCTTCTGGCTTCAGGCAGGAAAGAAAACGTAGGACATCCATTGCAGGTCACCACCATTGTTCCATGGCTGGCCATCTTGAAATAGCAAATACAGCTGAACCTGGAAAAAGAGCCTTTCACACTCCCTCCAAAACTCTCCTGTTAGCTGCCTCTGTTTGCGGCTCTTGAGTTCGCCTAGCAAGTGACTTTCCTGTAACACATCTCCCTGCTTAGCTCAGCTCAGCTCTGCCCCTCATTGTCAGGGAGCGATTAACCACTGTGGGTATGTCTATAGTATACTGCAGTTAGACACCTGTGGTTGGCTCGTGCCAGCTGGCCCCGGGCTAAGGGGCTGTTGAATTGTGTTATAGACGTTCCGGGCTCTGGGACCCTCCCACCTCCCACGGTCCCAGAGCCTATGCTGCAATTCAAGCCCAGAGGTATACACTCCAGATAAACAGCCCCTTTGCTCAAGCCCCGCAAGCCTGAGTCAGCTAGTGCAGGCCAGCTGCAGGTTTTTACTTGCAGTGTGGACATACCCTCAGAGACCCCAAACAGTGGGGCTGAACAAAGCACCAAGGATGTTACTGTCCCTTTTAATAAGAGTAAGCACAATAAATATTTCTTATAGTGCTGTAATTCTATAGAAAGCAAGAACATGCTGCCACACTGCATAGTCACTGGCTTCTACCTGTGAGGGCTGGCTCTTGCAAGGAATCCAGAAAGATGCTTCTAGGACCTCTAGGGCAGGGCTTGGCAACCTATGGCACACGAGCCAATTTTTAATGGCGCTCTGCTGTCTGCCGAGGACAGCAGCGTGCAATTAAAAATCCGGCCCCGCCCGGCCCACTCTTCTCCGCCCCCGCCCACTGCTCTCTCCTTGCAGGGCAGGCAAGCTTCCCCCTCCCCCTGCCTCTTCCCCCCAGCATGCAGGGTTCCTGCCCCTCCTTCTCTCCCTCCCTGCGGCTGATCCCAGCCCTCTGCCCTGACACCTGCACCTCCCTCACTCCCAGCCCCGTGCCCTGACTCCTACACCCTCCTCGCACCCCCCCCCGCACTGACTCCTGCACCCCCCACACATACCCAGCCCCCCCACACCCCATGACCTGACTCTTGCACCCCCACATTCACATCCTCACCCCCACCCTGAGCACCAAACAGGCGCTCCTGCACACACACACACCCACATTCCCACCTGCACCCCTCGCACCAAATGGGAGCTGCCCAGGTAAGCGCTCCACACCCAAACCTCCTACCCCAACCCTGAGCCCCCTCCCTCATTCTAGCTCCTGGCCAGACCCTGCAGCCCAATCCCCACCCTGCTCCTTCACCCCCAGCCCTGTGCTCAGTGCACCCCCACCCTCAGCTCAGTGCAGAGAGAGGAAGAGAATGGGCCAGAACGAGGGAGAAGGTAGGTACCCACTCTATGTGGGCAGGGCCGGGACCCCAGACCAGCAGCGGGCTGAGCGGGCCGGCGGCGTAAGATCAGCATTTTAATTTAATTTTAAATGAAGCTTCTTAAACATTTTGAAAACCTTGTTTACATACAACAATAGTTTAGTTATATAATATAGAGACTTATAGAGAGAGACCTTCTAAAAAAACATTAAAATGTATTACTGGCACGCGAAACCTTAAATTAAAGTGAATAAATGAAGACTTGGCACACCGCTTCTGAAAGGTTGCCGACCCCTGCTCTAGGGTATGAGAAAGGTAAGGATCAAGAATACTCACCAATGCCATGAATGAAGATCTGATACTTTGCCACAGGAAATATGTGGATTTGTTGTTTACGCTGGAGAGTGTTTAAATAATGCTGCATTTTCTTCTTTTGAAATGTATTTGGGAGCTTGCATAACTGTGGGTGTGAAATTTTTATAGTACATTTTTTAAAAGAAATCTTGGGGAACCATTTGCTTTCTCCTTTCTTATCTCCACTCTTTCTAATGCAGACAATGAACACGTGTATATGGAATTATCACAGAAACTCTACAAATACTGCCCAAAGGAATGGAAGAAAGAAGCTAGCAAGGTATGACCGTAAGAGTTGGGTTGAGAGGGGCCAGTTATTTCCTCTCTATAGATCCCATGTTTCACCTAGCTGGCGCTGTTATACCTTAGGGGAAGGTTTGAAGGGTGCATAATTTATAAGACGAAGAAGAAAACTTGAAGCATGCAAAATTAATTAAAAACAAATCAACTGTTACTGATGAGAGTGGCATAGGGCTGCTCAAAAAGACTTCTTCATGCGTGGCCTGTCTACCTGCAAAACAAGAGGGGAAGTTCTCAACTGTTAAGTGATTTATAAATGAAAAGCTTGAGAAAATAAAGATTACCTAGATGGCAATTGAATACTGCTGGATTGCAGGATGTCTGGGAGGCTAAATTAGGGAACATTTGGGAACTACTTAGGATCCCAGAGCATTAACCCTCATGATAACTGGCAGATCTGTCAAAGCTAGTCAACACATATACCAAGCTCTGGGGTAGGAGACGTCAGATAAGAATGGTTAGGGGATGGTTTCTTGTAGTGAGAGACAAGAGGTCACTGAAAGGAAAGCAATGGGGGTGAGTGTGAGTTGAATCTCTGCAGAAAAGTTCCAACCTAGACATATTCTACGGCATCTCTTGTAGGTTGTTGTCAGGATTCCCTCCCCACTCTGAACTCTAGGGTACAGACGTGGGAACCCTCATGAAAGACCCCCTACGCTTATTTCTACTAGCTTAGGTTAAAAACTCCCCAAGGCACAAATTCTCCCTTGTACCTTGGATTAGGTAACGCTGCCACCACCAAGTGATCTAGACAAACTCAGGGAAAGGACCACTTGGAGTTCCTACTCCCCCTTATATCGCCCCAAGCCCGCACACCCCCTTTCCTGGGGAGGCTTGAGAATAAACAAGATGAGCACAGACCAACCTTGGGTTTTTTTAGGACACTTAAAAAAAAACCAAACCCCAATCAGATTCTAAAAGAAACAGAACTTTATTATAAAGAAAAAAGGTGAAAGAAGCACCTCTGTAAAATTAGAATGGAAGATAATCTTACAGGGCAATCAGATTCAAAAACACAGAGGATTTCCCTCTGGGCCAAACTTTAAAGTTACAAAAAGAAAACCAGGAATACACCTTCCTCTCAACACAGAGAAAAATCACAAGCCAAAACAAAAATAAGCTGATGTGTTCCCTTGCTAGTATTTACTAATTCTAATGGAGATGGATTGCTTGCTTCCTTGATCTGTGTCTGGCAAGCACACAGAACAGACAGACCAAAACCTTCCCCCCCCCCCCCCCGCCCCCTTTTGAAAGTAGCTTGTCCCCTTGTTGGTCCTTTTGGTCAGGTGCCAGCCAGGTTACCTGAGCTGCTTAACTCTTTACAGTTAAAAGGATTGTGTGCCTCTGCCCAGGAGGGATTTTATAGTGCTGTATACAGGAAGGTTGTTACCCTTCCCTTATATTTATGACAGTTGTAGAGAACAGGAAAAAATGCATTAAAATAACAAACTCCAAACACAACAATGGCGTCTGTCCCCCCTGCCCCCCTTCCCCTTATAGCTGCTGGAAACATCTTTTTTTTAAAATTCACAGAATTTTTGAAAATTTCATAATTGGAATCTTGCCATTTTTTCAGAACAACATGAATTATTTCTCTTAATTTTTTGCAGAATTTTTCTCAGAATTCCCCCTTGCCCCATTTTTGAAATCCGGTAACTGTTGAACTCAAAACCTTTTCCGTTTTGAAACGGAATCTGAAGCTCTCTCATTTTGAGATATATCCTACCCTGCGGCTAACCTGACCATATGAAATTGGCAACTCAGGAAAAAGATGCATGAAAAATGAAGGGATAAAATAGATCGAACAGCAGCCAACAGGCTAAATATTTTTTCCCTTGGAAGTTTTCCCAAAAAATGGAAACTTTTGAAAACTTCAAAACATTTTTATAAAAAATGTCCAATTTAGAAAAACAGCCAGACTTTGATCTACATTGTTCCGCTAGCTCCACCTTCTCTGGTTCCCTGGATGTGGTGGTCATGATAAATTTTGCACTGAGAAAACAGAATATAGAGCATCAAAGATTGCATTATCTTTCTGATTTCACAGAAAACTTTGCAAAAAAATTATGTTCTCAATGGTTTCTTTATCTCCTCTGTGGAAGGAACTCTGAATAATTTTCTCTCTATTGCAGGGCATTGACCAGTTTGGTCCCCCCATGATTATCCACTTTCGAGTGCAATATTATGTGGAAAATGGCAGACTGATCAGGTGAGGGGAAAATATTACAAAGAATGCGTTTTTGCACCAAAAAATGCTTTATTGTTAATGGAAAAAAATAGAAAATATCTTGGGTTATTCCTACTTGGTTAGAGTTCATTGCATGTATTGTAACTTTGTCATAGACCCTCAGTAACAGCGGATTGCTAGGGAAAAAAATTATTTGTAACTGGCCTTTACGTGATCAATTTCATATTTCTATCCTTATAAAGATTAACATTAGCAGAGTGCTCCTGTATGGCTGGTCTGAGCAGGGAGAAATTGTTTTGTTTTTTACTTTAGCAAGATACAATGAGTCTTTTGTGATATAGTTTGGACAGGTTGGTTTACAACATATTGTGTTTTTCCACTGTAAAGCAAAAAGCAGGCAGCATTCAGCTTTTGTTCAATTAACAATATATGCCATAGAGCTGAACTTTCCAAAACGAAGGGTGACGTGGCTCATCCCAAAGTTGCATGGAGTCGTGCACCCATGATTGGCCCTGCATTTTCCTCTAGCCGTGTGTGCACAAGCTAGTATCGCCGCAGGTATCCGTTTGCTTGTTGGAAGGCCTCGTCTATCCTATTAGCCAATGCGTGCCTGCAATTGGGTGTGCATATTTGTGTGTGCAAGTTCTGCACAACCCCTGCCTCTTGAGAATTTGGGGTTCTATCCCTGTAAGTCCTTGGTCACTGGGACTACTGAGATGTGTAAATAAGCCCATTGGGAAGGTCTGGGTCTATGCGAGATCAGAATGTGGCCCAAGGATGTCAGGAAAATAGGTCAATAGATACGTGCAGTAGCTAAAACTGCAATATGTTCCTCCTATGAAGCTCGTCACTGCTTAGAAATATGGTAGAGTCTCCAGCACAGCTCAGAGCTGAGCAGTTTTCAAACATTTTATTTGCCATCCATAAGAGGTACTGGCTCGAGCTTCAGTCCTGGAGGTACAATAAAGGTAGAGAACGACTGCGTTTGTGTTTCGGGTTTGCAGACTACTGGGAATAACCATTTTAATTAAAGGGAGAAATTGTTCACTAAAGAAAACAGAGAGCAATGACTAAGAGCCTGACTCAGTTATGTATTGTTTACATGAACTTTCCACTGTATTGCTCCAGATGGGCAACCCCCTGTCCTTTGCCCAGGCATCGCGCACACACACACAGATGTGTGCACAACAGAGAACCCTGACCTAGGAATTCTTTCATGGTGACTTCCTCTGCTAGGGCGGGACTGCGTGGTGGTCATGTAGTTTCTCTAGGGTAGGGTTACCGTACGTCCGAGTTTGCCTCTTGTTTGCCCCTCTGTCCGGGCGGATTTTTCAAATAGGAGGCAACGTCCAGCTTTTTTTGTGGCACAGACATTGCAGATCCAGAAAGAGCCCCGACTGGTTTGCTTCCCGATAGGTCCCTCCCATGCGTCCGCATCTGATTGGTCCTTTGCAGCGACTGGATCCTGCCCATCCAGGCCCCGGCTCCCGGCTCTGGGGATGGGGAGAGCCCAACAGGGAGATACTGACTGACGGCTGTCGCTGTGTACTGGGTCTGCGCCAGCCGCCATGGCAGGGAGCGACGCTGCCCCCTGCGTCAGGAGTGAGGTCCCATGTCTGAGCTCCTTAATAATGTGCGGGTGAAATGTCACTGAACAATTAAGGGTAAAATGTAGAGCCATTAAAAGATGTTAGCTCGGTCAGAAGCAGCCTTCAGACCCGAAGCAGCCCCAGTCTCGGTGCATGGCAGCGCATCCTCCACACAAGCCTGCCTCGTTGCTGCTCCTTGGCCCTGCCCCTCCTCCCCTGACAGCACAGCTCCCTCCTTGCAAGGAGAGGTAGAAACTAGAGACCGAGCTAACATTGCCACAAGCACCTGACTGCACCAGACACCCCTTTCCCTCTCCTCTTGTACCTGCCCAGCATGCACAGATTAAGGGCACCTGTGCCCTCCTGATCCCCACTGTCCTGTGCTCAGGTAAGATCTGCCTATACTCAGCCAACCCAGAGATAACCAGGGGGACAGGAGGAAGGCGGGTGCTGTGTGAGACCCAGTGGAGCAGTGGATGAGAGGGGTCTGGGGGGCAGCTAACTTCTGAGTAAGTTGGGGAGGGACATGGGAATCAGGCAGGATCCCTCTGGCTGCCCTCTAGCTATAGCTTCAGTTCCTTCCCTCCTTCCCCAAGCTGTCCCCACCACATCAGCGCCCATAAGCGGCCGTCCTGCCCCCCGCCCCCATTCCTCCCTGCAATCCCCTGCCTCCTTTCTCAGCATCTTTGCTCTGCACCCCCGAATCAGCTGTGAGTTCTGCTCCCGGTCGCAGCTCCCTCCCTGCACTGGTGGGCCCCACCTCCCCGTTGCCCTCTCCTCAGATGCCCTCCCTTGAGTTTCCTTCACGCCAGCACCTTGTGCTAGCTGCCTCGCGGGGGTCTGAGTCACAGACAGAGCCTCTGATGTGTATGGAAGGCTGGAAACTCTGCCCCGCCCTCTTGTGGGGAGCTCTGAGAGGGGGCCAGCAAAGAACATAGCCCGGAGGTACATTTGGCCCCTGTGTGGCTTCCCAGCGCTCCCAGACACCCACCGCCCCAGCGTTTGGAAATGACTTTGTTTTGCAGGAGGAAAGGTGCTGCTGAGCAGTGTGGTCTGCGTCACGGGCCCATAGTCCGCAGGGCAGGTTCATTCTGTCGTGCATGCGCTCACGGTTCTGCTCTTCTCTCCCCAGTGACCGAACAGCCAGGTACTATTATTACTGGCACCTGAGAAAACAACTGCTGCATTCCCAGTGTGTGCTGCGCGAGGAGGCCTACTTCCTGCTGGCAGCCTTCGCGCTGCAGGCCGACCTTGGGAACTTCAAAAGGAACAAGCACTATGGGAAATACTTCGAGCCGGAGGCTTACTTCCCTGCATGGGTAGGTGCCGTCTCATTGTTCCCCGGGCAGAGAGCTTCCATGTGCACGACCGCCCTCTTTCCCCGCTCGTGTCCAAAGGCGGAGGGAGTATGAAGTGAATCGGAACGAGAAGTATCCTGAATGGGAGCTTGGTAGGCGAGAGGGAACCCAAGTGGCGGTAGCTGCCAGTAGCATTGTTCTGATCCATTCCACGTGGCAGGATCCTGCGTCAGGGCAGGGGTGGAAGGTGGGTATGTTCGGGCATAGTGGAAAATGCGTGCCGGGCAAACAAATGGGCTCGTGATCGGGTCTGAATGCAGATGCTGTGCTTGGACATCAGGGTTGTGGTGTTTCTCCTTCATCATAATGCTCGCTGTTTGTTGCCCCAAGAGGCCTATGGGGGATTATGTGCCGGGGTGGCCTGTGGTAGCAGGGGGCTTGATGACCGAGAAGATCCCTGGCTGGCCTATGTTCCTCTTACATTCAGTGCTCTCAGGTTTCCGGAGAGAGGGAAGGGCTCGCAGCAGCGAGACTGGAAAGGCCTGTGGACTAAGCCATGGGCTGGTGGGAACTCCGCAGCATGGAGCTGGCCCAGGTAGTCCAAAGCAAGGGCCTGTTTCCCCCTGAGCAGCAATGGATGCACTGGAGTAGTGTGAATGGATAGTAATAGTGAGTGCTATGGCTGCAGGGATGGCGAAGCCAGGCTGTACATTCGGCGTGAGCGCTTGGGCACGGCGCATACTCGGTCCTCTGTGCCCGCACACTAGGGTGACCAGACAGCAAGTGTGAAAAATGGAGACGGGGGTGGGGGGTAATAGAAGCCTGTATAAGAAAAAGACTCAAATATCGGGACTGTCGCTATAAAATCGGGACATCTGGTCACCCTACTGCACACACCCCATTGCCCTGCGGGGTCAGCTGGGCTCCTGCTGAGCTGGCGAGTTCTTGCTCCACCACCCAGCCATTGCTGGGATGCCAGAGCTCCAGATCTGAGTCCCTGCTTCTCCTGCTCTTGGCACGGCTGCTCGTGTGGCCCTCCGGAGGTGGAGGGAGCAGCCCAGTGTGCTGAGCGGGGCCGTTTGGCCCCAGCTCGTTGGGGGCCCTGGCTCTCTGATGGGTGGGCGGTTTGTGTGGTTCTTGGGCTTTCCAGAGAGAGCGAGTCTTCCCCTCGTGCACTCTGCCCATCGCTGCCCCTGCGGCTCCTCACAGCTCCTGGTCGCGCTCCTGCCTGCACGGAGCAGCCACTATCAGCAGTGTGAGTGGGGTGAGGAGGCTGGGCCGGGAGACAAAACGCAGGAGGCCTTGCAGCTGCGGGGCTGCATATGAGCAGCTTCACCTCTCCTTCCCGCTCCTGGCTGCGCAGAGAGCGGGGAGGAAGGGGTGACACATACTGACTGCGTCCCCATGTCTGCAAATGCTTGGGAAGGCTATCCTCCTCCCCTTCTCCAAAGAGAAAATTCAGGTCCCTGGGAGGTTTTGGGGTGTGTGTGTGTGAGAGAGATTGAGAGGGAGGGAGATGCTGGGGTTGCTTCATTCAGAATTATTGCTGTCCGGTGACCGCTGTGGAACTTACAGATCCAGCTTGAAGGACGATGTCCCGCTGGTTACATGAGAGAGACATTCACGCTACTTGCCCGACACAGGAAAGTTGTGTGCCATGACAATCCACCAGTGAGTTGCCCACCAAAAGAAGGGCACTGAAGGTGTTAGGCAGCGCATGTACCCACCGCACCTCTGAAGCACGCTGCATGGAACGCTTGCTTCGGTAAAGCTAGTTCCCTGTCTTCACATGGGCGTGGCAGGTGCTGTTAAGACCATACTCTGACAGTAGGTGCAAGTGGTCCATTTCCTGCTGTGTTGTTTGATCGCGTGGAGCCTGGGACTGTATTGTGGCTAGCTGATAGTTGGTGGTGTCGTTACTGGGCGAGAGCCATGCTCGACACACTTCAGAGGAGGCTGCAGCCCTGCCTTGGAGAAGTTTTCAGTCTCTGACCTGTGCGACCGTGGAAGCTCTGTCCAGAGCAGAGAGTCCCCAGTGGTACTGCAGGACCAGCATAATCTATAGATGAGATCACACCATCCAACTGGAAATCCACACCTGAATTTTTGTTTTTAATGGGTTTAAAATTCCACATAAAGAAGCCTACAGGAATGTGTCTCACTCAAGCCTGCCCACCTCCTGGCCCAGCCATCTTCTTTGGCAGCCCCCTTCCTGCACGACCATGGAACAGGCAGTGCAAATCTTCTTCTGCTTTCTCTACATCGCTCCCCGCAGCTGAAGCCAGCCGGCGGGCAAGTAACCAAATGCCAAGACGGGTCCAGTCTTTCTCCTGCACCAGAAAACAGGTGTGAAGTTAAAGGGACACAGTCTACGTGCGACTCGCGTTTCAGTCCTAGAATGTTGTCGTACCGTCACCTGCTGCAGTTACCAGAGTGCGGTCGCTGAGAGACGCTGGTGGGGAAAAGTCATTGCTCTCCATTTCAGTAAAAGACTTAAGGGTGGCAATTCTGCAACAAGAAAAGGAGGACTTGTGGCACCTTAGAGACTAACCAATTTATTTGAGCATAAGCTTTCGTGAGCTACAGCTCACAAACCAGGTTTGTGTGTATAAAATCTTCTGTATTTTCCACAGCATGCATCCGATGAAGTGAGCTGTAGCTCACGAAAGCTTATGCTCAAATAAATTTGTTAGTCTCTAAGGTGCCACAAGTCCTCCTTTTCTTTTAGCCTCTTACAGTTCATATGGTAAATTCGACTTTCTCTGTGTGTGTGTGTGTGTGTGTGTGTGTATATCTTCTTACTATATGTTCCATTCAATGCATCCGATGAAGTGGGCTGTAGCCCACGAAAGCTTATGCTCAAATAAATTTGTTAGTGTCTAAGGTGCCACAAGTACTCCTGGGTTTGTTGGGGGTTTTTTTGTTGAGGATACAGACTAACACGGCTGCTACTCTGAAACCTGAAATTTAGTCAGTTGGATTTTTCATGGCACGTCATGTATAGTCAGTTTCCCTGTTCCAGAAAAGCCCTTAACTTTTAAGTATGCAAGTAGTCCACTGGGACTACTCAGGTGCTTAAGTTAAGCATGGGCTTAACTGCATTACTGGACTGGGCCCTTAGTCAGTTTCCCCTTTGCTGAAAAGCCTAATAAACATCAGCAGGGGAACAGCAATGCCTTCATAAAACCCTGCTGGGTGATTTTTAAATGCCAGATGATACTGTTTAAAGGGGGCTCTACCAGAAACAGGTTTTGTTTTTTTTTAAATTAAGGCAGATTGTTATAAATATGTCAGGCTAATGTGGCCTTTTTAGCAGTTCTCTGGGACTCCTCATAGCTCTTCAGCTGCATCCAGTCTGCATCTATCATGCACTCCAGTCTTGCAAACCGTTATGCACATAGGTAACTTTACCCCGTGCGTGTTTGCAGGAACGGGGCCTTACTTTCATTAGTGCATGGACGGTTATTTCTCTTTGCCTGTGTGTTAACGTTACAACTTGCAGTCACTGATGTGTTTTGCTGGCAGGTTGTGAGATTTCTCTGTATGTTAAAACTCCAGATGACACCCCCCGAGTGAAAACATGAGTGCACTCGCAAGATAGACTGATTACACGCTTACAGCAGGGTTGAGCCAGTGTTTCCATTTCAAACCTCCCTTTTCAGGAGTTTACATCTCACCTGGTATGAAAGTGCATCAGGATGGAACAGTGTATACAAGCCTTCAGCCCAGCTGGGAGTTCTTTAAACTTTAAATCCTTTACAGAACGGTCAACAATCCGCAGATAAATGAGCTCCTTTCTCACTGTCTCAGCTCGCTTGAAAGTGAACAGAAATGATATGTAACCTTCTATAACACCTGACAAGTGTAAACGGTCACACTGCAGCCATTAACTAATCTCTCATGTGCCACAATAGTAACAATCCCATTTTACACATAAGGAAACTGAGGCAGGAGAGTAGAGTGACTCACCCAAGGCCATACAGTGACTAAGGCAGAGCTCAAGGCTGCCTCTCCCTGGGCTGCTTCCTACCATCCACCTCCCACCCAAAGGCTTGAAATCTGAGGGAAGGTAATAAAGGAAAAGCAAATAACAGCAGCTGCAGCCCCACAAGGCTGAGCAGGCAGGCTCTTCCACCCAGCGAATGGTTTCTGCAGAGCCCTCCCTCAGGAGCTCTCAGGGTGGGTCTCTGCCCTGCTCTCTCTGGCCCCTTCTGAGTTATCTGGTTCCCTTTTAAGCTCCGCCTCCAACTGGAGCCAGCCATGGAGGGGTAGAGGGGTGGAGTTGTCTGGGTCCAGAACTGTTCCTTAACCCCTTCAGTTCTGGTGTGGGGTTTATACACCCCGTCACGGTGCCCCACACTGCACCACTGCTGTACGTCTGTCCTGAACAGAGGCAAGTAGAGCTCTTCACAACGGCTTGTTCATGAAAATGGAAATTTCCATGGGAAATACCCCATGTCGATGCCTTTTGGTGAGGGCAGGGGGGAGGTTCATCGAGAAATGAAAATTTTCAGCAACTATCTCGAATCCTTCTCGGAGCTCTTCCCTGTACCCCTTCAACACGTCAGCGTCCTTTCTGAAGTGTGGCCACCGCAACTGGACGCAGTGTCGCAGTAGCGGCCTCGCTGGTGCCATTTGCAGTGTTAACACCTGCCTGCTTCTACTCAATATGCCCCTGCCTATACTTCCGAGGTTTGCTTTTGCTCTCCAGCCATCGAATCACCCTGGGAAAATCCTCTTCGGTCGCTGTCCACCCTGACCCCAAAGTCCTTTTCTGAATCAGTGCTTTCCAGTAAACAGACTTTAAAAAGAATCAATTGCTCTGAACAGCTAGAACAGAGGAGAGAAGCTGTGAATACATATTGGTTTTAAAGAGGAGCAATTAAAGAGACTGAACTTTAATATAACATTGTGTATTTGGTAGATGTGAATCAACAGAACAGTGACTCGTCCGTGTCAATGGTTTTGCAGTAGCCGTTGAATGTTCAACATGAAAAGGTTAATAAAGATGTAGCCACTGTTGTCCCTGTTGATTGCTGCCCTTATTCTCTTTAACAGAGCTCGCTGGTGTCGGACAACTCCCCGTTTAGCTGAAGAGTAATCGCCTCATTTTCTTAGCCCAGAGTCGCTGCATGTCCCACACAGAATCTAAAAAAAATCACTTCGGAAAGTTGTTTTAGTACAGTGGGGTGTACTTAATGGGCAGAATTGAGCCAACTGGTCTCATAACCAGCTGCTGAAAGGCTTGACGATTACCTTAAAGCGTTGCCAAGGAGCCTAAGGGAGTTAAGCACTCAGTTCACATTGAGTTTTAATGGGATTTGGGTGTTTGACTTTGAAATGGCTAGCTGAAAATGGAAGTAAAAATCTGCTTTTGGGGAGTCAGTCCTATTTCTTGAGCACTAGAATAATCCTGCTGCAACTTTGTGGGTTCCCAAGAGCTTTGTTAAAGGAAAGCACCCGTGCTCGTAGGTGTTTTCTGTCCTTTCTCTTTGTTAAGACGGGGCAATAAACTGTTTGGAAAATGGTCAAGAATAACTGTCTATAGTGGATCACTATATTTCTCTTTGTGAACACTAAGACCTTATCTGCTCAAGGAAAGGTTTGCCAGTACAGCTGTTGGGGTAAATCCTCCGTGTGGAGATGCAGCTTATAAAAGTTCTTTTGCTGGTATAACTATACCCCTTCCCCAAACTACATTGCATCATCAGAAGGACTTTGCTGCATTGACACTGGGGCTTTTTCTGGCGGTTAGGAGCATAGGGTTTTTTTCATACTTAACCAACATAGTTATGCTGGTAAAATGAGATCCACACATGCTTATCTCTGACCATGGATTTCAGACTGAGCTACATCAAAGTGAAGTGCTCAGCTGGTTCTATTTAGATTCTGCTAAATACCTAAGTAGGCTTTCTGTGAGACTGGCCTGCTTCCCTGCCTCAGATGCCAGGGCTCAAGAACGGCCCTTTGCACTGTGATATTTATTCACATTTTACCGCCTGAAAATTGCTTAAATGAAGTGCTTTCCAGGAGCCACACGTTAAGCCACATCTTGCTGCCAGTGAAATAATTGGCTGCTTTCTCGGAGGTGGAGTCTATGGAGAGTGGCCGCATCTCTGCGTACAAATTCTGAATGATTGTTAATGTAAAGATCTCTGTGCAAACTTTCATATCCAGAAAACCTTGTGTACACTGTGAACAATTCATGGAAGAGTCAAACTTAATAAGAATAGAAAATAAAAACACATACCTCCCCACTCCCGTGTTTTAGCCTCTTTTTGGCAGAGGATGTTGTGAAGGACAAGATTAGAACAGGGGTCAAAAAAGAACTAGATAGCCTTTGATGGACCTATCCTCCATGAACCTATTAGTCAGGATGGGCAGGGATGGTGTCCCTAGCCTGTACGCCAGAAGCTGGGGATGGATGACTTGGTGATTACCTGTTCTGTTCATTCCCTCTGGGACACCTGGCAGGAAGACAGGATATTGGGCTAGATGGACCTTTGGTTTGACCCATATGGCCGTTCTTATGTTCTAACTGTGCTATACCCATGTCTTAGTCCAGTGTCTGAAATTTCAGAGGATAAAACCCACTACTCAGCATGAATATAGTCCATAGCCACGTATAATGGCAAATAAATATATAAATAAATACAAATAAATAAATACATATATTTTATATATATAAAATGAAAACTAGCATTAATATAATGTGATCTTCTAGATTTCAGTCTGTAGGGGTGATACATTGTTGGAAAACGGTACCATTTTATTATGTTGGTAGGTCAAATTCTGCCTTGAACTTACCTCTGTGAAACTCCCATTGACTAGTGGGACTGTATGGGTGAACTAAACGGGATTGCTTCCAAGGGCGTTGGTGCAAATTGCCACAGGCATGTCACTGGAGTGGAAGGTCTCTGTCTCTCTCAGGCTTGGTCTGCGCTATGAAGTTCTGCTAGCAGAGCTATAGCTGTTTAGGAGTGTGGAAAAATTCACACACACCCCACACAACAGAGCTGTTGGCACACCCAGGCAGGAAGAAGAGTGCTTTCGCCGCATAGCTAACGTCGGGTGGGGCATTGGTGTTGGGACTGCATCGACAGAAGCATCTGCAGTAAGGGGCTATGCCAGCCTATCACGCACACCGTGGAGCACAACACGCAAGCAGTGCCATGACGCAGCGTGGTGGCCTTCTGCAGCTGAAAAGCAGGTGCACTCCCGGCCTCGAACGTCACCGTCCCTTATTGCTGGTTTTCGGGGACCTAACTTCTTGGCTACAGCAAACATGAATGGAGAAGAGAGCCCGTGCTCGGCATTTCATGCTGTTGGATCCGTTTTTGACGATTCCAGGATCATCTGTCAGATGGTTTGTTGAGGCCCAGCATCCTGCAGCAGAAGTACCAGTGTTCTTCCAGTAATACCCCCGCTATATCTGGCAGCCAGAAGGAATGAAGCAAATGGCAATCCTGCAGGGCAGCGATGTTGTACCTGGTGGTTGGACTGTGCGTCTGGGAGTGGGGAGTGTTGTATTCCCAGCACTGCCTCTTCACCCCTCCAGTCCTGCTTCCACACCTGCAAAATGGGGGTGATCGGTAGCCGCCTGCACCATGGCTGTGATTGTTCAGGGCCGTGGAAGTGCCAAGTGTTTATAATTGAGTAGAAGCCCAAGGTACATGGCTGGCTTGGTTAAACACTGCGTTCTGCGTGGTTTGGAAGGGAGCTCAGCGCCTTTCCACAGCCAGGGTCTGGGCTTTGTGAATGTGCTTTTGCGATCGGGAGGAATTTCAGCCCTGTGTAGGAACAGATCCACTGAGTAATAATAGCCCCCAGCACTTACCATATATAGACCTCTCCATTGGCTAAGCGCTGTGCAAGCCCTGACTAATGAATCCTTGCGACATCCCCCTGTGCTGAGCTCCTGGGAAAACCTGGCCCCAGTTGTGGGAGCTGAACTTTTTGGAAAAGCTGTGGCCTGACCCAAAGCCTGCTGGAGTCGGGGGAGGGGGTGTCTCTCCATCGACTTCGGTGTGCTCTGCACTGGGCCCTGGGTGCTGCCTTGCTCTCCCCTCACCCCAGAGCTTTTAGAAACCTCCCCCGGCAGGTGGTCCCTCTACCCTTGGCAGGAGAGAGGTTTAAGGACACCTGGCACAGGAGAGGGGGAGAGCAGGTCGTCCTTTATAGTGCTAAAGGCCAGGAGAGCCCATTAGATGGGATAGTCTGACCTCGGGGCACAGGCCATGCAGGGGCCTGCAGCAGCCTCTCTCCGACTGAAGATGGGTGGAGGGCGAGGTGCAGACAGCGGTGGGGAAAGGCTGGTGGTTTCCTTCCTATATCTCCGGGGCACTTGGTGCTGCCTCCCCCCTTTCCCTGGCTGTCCTGGAGTGCTGTCCCCTTAGGGATAACAGTCCTACTGGCGTGTTATCCCTAAGGCGGGGGCTGGGTCTGTTTGCTACCATCCAGCCCTGGGCATCTGGAGGTGAAATAAAGCATGCTGAGCCAGGAACTTGCTCTGCAGCACCCCGGGGTGGAGGCTGTTACGCCCCAGTCTGTCTTTAAAACTCTGGACAGTGGATCTGCTTTAATACTTCGCTGTTGCCCCGATTTTGCTTTTTCGGTGCTAAGTAACAGCTCCTTAGCTGTGCGGCGCTAGCAGGAGGAGCTCAGTGGCTTCCCAGTGTTGCCGGTTCAGCCGCAGAACATGGTGACAGCCGGTAGCCGGAAGGATGGCCCAGTAGTTAGGGCAGTAGCCTGTGGCTTAGGAGATTGGGGTTCAGTTCCCTCCTCTGGCACAGACTTCCTGTGTGAGCCTGGGCAAGTCACTTGTTCTCTCTGCTACTGTTCCCCATGGGGATATTAGCCCTGCCCTGCCTCATAGGGGAATGGTGAGATGCTCAGTTATTGTGCAAATGTCTAAGAGCAATAGACTAACAGGTGGTACAATAGATCATAACCCCACATGGAAACCTAACTTTAAAAAAAAAATGGTTACTGGTTTCCTGCCTCTCAGAAGCAGCAGGCCAGTTGGAGGCTGCTGCTTTCATCCCAAGAGCAGGCACTGACCGGTGTCTCTTGATTTTCTTCTAACAGGTGCTGACAAAGAGAGGGAAAGACTACATCTTAAAGCACATTCCAAACATGCACAAAGATCAGTTTGCACTCACGGCCTCCGAAGCACATCTTAAATATATTAAGGAGGCCGTCCGGCTGGATGATGTCGCTGTTCATTACTACAGATTGTACAAGGTAAGAGAGGGTGGCAAATCTGCAGGGCAAACGTTATGTTTTTCATTTGGGGTGCTTTTTATTAAAAAGGACAGCTGCTGAATAATTTCTAGCATGCTTTGGGAAGTGCTGCATTTGAGATGTCACTTGATTATTATCATGGATCAGTCTTAGAGGCAGATCAGTGATGCATTTACCTTCAAGAGGCCGGATATTGCTGCTTTTTATAGTGCTTTTATTTTTAAAAGTTAAGAGGAGACCAGATGAAAAGCAGGCATAATATACCGATGGGATGGGTGAGCTGGATGCTGCGTTGCATTCAAGATTTCTGGGGTAATTTCTCATCCTCCCATGACAAATTTACATTTCTTTCCTCCTGGGAATGAAGCAATTTGTTTGATACGGCCTGATGTTTCACAAGACGTTTTGTAATAGTCCTCACATTAAAGAGAAGAAGTTTGTCTGCTGGAGAGCCGAGTAACAGCAAACTACAAATACAGATATGATGAATTCCAGCAATAGAATGAATTATTAAAGAGGATTCGAATGCTGAATACTATGGAGATGGCATCCGGCTGGAAACAGCTGCGAGATTTATTTTTCCATGTTGTCTGTGCTTGAAATGACCTACTTTTGCTTACCCTCTTTTTCGCTCAATGGGTGAAATAGGAAAGCAGCGTGTATTTTTCCTCCATGTCTCTTCCTTTTCCCCCCGGCGCATTAATAAACACCACCCAGTTGCGCTTCAACAGAGGCCGGCATTAGCTCTGACAGAACCATTCCTAATACTGCTGTGTTAATACACAAGCCATGATTCTCTTCTTGCTTATGCAGCCGTAAATCAGGAGTAACTCCATGAAATGCAGTTACAATGATCTAAAGCCAAGTTAAATGATTGTTCACCTAGGCCCCGATTCAACAGAGCACCGACGTGTGCCTAGGCACATACTTAACTTTAAGCAAGTGCTCTGCCAAAATCAGGGGGTCACTTCACTGAAGTCACTGGACCTGAACTGTTCAATTGAGTTGTTAAGCCTTTTTATTGCACTGTTATTCCAAATCCCCACCTGGGCCTGATTCTGCTCCCCTTGAAGTCCATGGCAAAAGCCCCGTTGACTCCCTTGGAGTGTCAAGCCCCTTTTGTAAATCGGCGACATTCCACTGCCTTCAGCAGAGCCATGCCTACTTCCACCGGCTGCACAGCTGGCCTGTTGCTGGGATAAAAGGATTTCTCCAATGATGGGTTCTTGGGGGCAGTTCTCCTCTCGTCAGCATTCTCTTGCCTGTAAGAGGATTCAGTACGTGTAAATCATTGGAGCATTTGAAATAATGGCCCAGATTATGCATTGTTACATGCCTGGTTTTGGCTTTGCCATGTGAACGTTGGGGGTTGTGGGAGGGGGGGAAACCCTTCCCAAATACCCATCTCTTTAATGAATCTCAAATCCTCTGTTCAGAATGGTAGGGATGGCTCCGCTGTCAGAGCGCTCTGTGTTTGGGGCAAACTCACATCTGGAGCCTCTTACTTTCGCACTCAGGCACATGGGCGTGATGATTACCTGATTTTTGCCTTAGGGCTGGATCATGACCACCCTGCCATTCCCATTCCTTCTCCGCTAAGATAGTGACTTCTGGCTACTCACCTGGTACCCCCTGTTGGGTACAAGTAAGCTGAGAGGGGGCCCCCCATCCCCTTCCATCCATACTCACTGACCAGAATAGCTGGCCAGGTGAATGGGGGTTGGGAGGGGTAACTTGATCCTCCCACCACAGCAAAGGGAAGCCATGGAGGATCCCAGTATCTCGGTCTGCTCCTGGGGCGCTACAGCGATGCACCAGCCCTTACACAGGGCACATTGTAGAGTCATGATCCAGCCCTTGATGCCTGTAACAGTAACTATTCTCAAGCCACGGTCTTTGTGAAACCCTTACGGATGATGCCCGATAATGACATCACACACCTTCCAACACGGGTGTTTGCCTGGATGGATAATGCCTCATGTGTCTTGAATGTCCAGGGTTAACATGCATCAGAGGCTTTTCTAGCCCTGCCTCTGCATGCTCTCCTTCCCTCTTAAGTTTTTGTCTAAACATCAGAAAATGGGTCGTCTTTAAAAATAAAGACAATTGAGCTTCTCTTTTAAAACGTCTTCTGCAGAAACCTAAAGGTTTTTACGGCCCCTCTTCCAGGACTGTCTTTAATTTCTGTCACTTTTCTGTGAGTCCTATTTTTGGGGGTCTGAGTTAAGAAGTTTGCTTAGATTTATTTACATAAAGTGCTTCAAATAAACCCAGCAATTGATGTGCATTTTTAATGACATAACATCTAGTATAGAACATTTGAGACTGTGTTTGTTACTGCACAGCAGATGGAAGCGATTAGAGAAGATACCTACACAGTAGGAGTAGATTTATATACTGTAGATCTTTCAAACACATCCAGTTTTTGGAACAGATGCAGTAGGCTTAAGTGATACAGGAAGTTGTGCGATCTTTGTCTCCAGGTTTCAAAATCTTTCCTGGTAGCAAATGGGAATGCAAAAGTGTTGGCTCAGAAATGCAGAGGAGTTGGGCTTAATATACTGCTATAGAAATCGAAACTAGAAAATGTTTGGGTGGCTTTGACAGGGAGTGTAATGGAATTCTTAATGGGGGTTCTCATGCCTGTATCTGAGAATCGCAGCGCTGTCAAAACTGTGTGTGTATCACCAATTCTAGACCATGTTGTTTATATATAAAATCTCTCTCTCTTTGTCACATTTGTTTGATAGTGCTGTGCTTTTATTTATATCTGTATGGGCCTGATTGTTCAGACATGCCAAGCACCTGCAACTCCATTTGCAGTCGGGAGGAGCAGCGGGTGCCCAGTACCCCCAGTAACTCTCACCCAAATCCTTTTTACGTATTGTATCCAAGAAGCATGAGCCATCCACATGCAATTATTAAACAGCATAATGCTACAGTTATTTCCCACAAAACGACAGCCTCGGCTATTGCCTTTCTTCTCTTCAGGGATCTACTGTATGATTATTTTATATTGAAAATTATTTACTAAAAGCACTGTGGATTTTTTTAGGACAAAAGGGAAATCGAAGCCTCGTTAACCCTTGGGTTGACAACACGGGGCATACAGATCTTTCAGGTACGTAGCTAAATGTATCCCTCAGCCAATTTTTGCTCTCATTTATGCCCTTATATCTTGAGCAGTTCTCACTGAAATCAGGCTGTCTGAAATGAAAATAGTGATACATTTTCCTCTCATGATGACCTCAGGTTTCATGGTCAAGAATTAATGGCTTTTGCTTCACCAGTGGAAGTTGGCCATTTTGACTCCTGTTTATTTTTTAATCATTTCTTTTAAAATCAGAAGTTTCTCAAATACTTTTGAAATTCAACAATCACTGTTTGGGTCAATCATCTAGTAAAAATTAACTGTTAGACACTAACTGTGCTAGAAATGTGCTAAACTGCTAGCCAGTGCCCCAAGGATTGAACTGAGGAATCTCCAGAGCCAACAGCATGAACTAAAGAGTCACAGCTCCCTAGCTGAGATCTGTAACACGGAGGGGGACCTGCAAGACACGCACACGCCAGTAGGTATCATCAACAATTTACAGTGTATTACAGCACTCGGATTTGCACAGACAAACGTCTTCCTGAGCAAATTGCTAAAGGGTGCAAATATTATTAATTGCTTTGACTCTGCAAGATGTCAGCTACAGAAAAGTCATTCAGCAGAATCCTCTTCTCTGAGCTGCACTTTGGATCTGTGTTGGATATTCTGCACGCATTCCAGAGTCTGAGTTTTCATTGATGTCATTGGGATTGGCAGGCAATGAATGAATGCAGAGTAACCTATGTGCATCACAGATAATTTTAGCCTTTGGATGGCTTCATGAAACTTAAGCCATGTCTATACTAGAGACCTTACAGGACAGTGCTTCAAAATTTGAACGTGCTGGGTGAAAGATGTTATCAGCTGTGTTCAGCTTGTTCATAAGTCAGTAAAAGTAATGAATCTGTCTCAGGATTCTTAAACCCCATTCTCTGTGTGCAATTTGTTTCTCAGAATTTAAATGAAGAAAGACAGTTGCTTTATGACTTCCCCTGGACAAACGTGGGAAAACTTGTATTTGTGGTGAGTACAGAACAATCAGGGGTTCGTAACATATGATCTTTCTTTTTTAACAGTGATGTTTCTTTCTATCTTTCATCAGCTTCCCTTTGACCTGCAAACTGCCTATAAGAACATTAGAATGGCCATAGTGGGTCAGATCGATAGTCCACCTGGCCCAGTATGTGTCTTCCGACAGCGGCCAATGCCTGATGCTTCAGAGGCAATGCACATAACAGGGGTATTTATCGAATGATCCATCTTCTGTCATCCACTCCCAGCTTCTGGCAGTCAAAGGTTTAGGACACTCAGAGCATGGAGTTGTGTCCCTGATCATCTTGGCTGATAGCCATTGATGGACCTGTCCCCCATGAACTTATCTAATTCTTTTTTGAGCCCGGTTATACTTTTGGCCTTCACAACATCCCCTGGCAATGAGTTCCACAGATTGGCTGTGCGTTATGTGAAAAAATACTTCCTTTTGTTTGTTTTAAACCTGCTGCCTATAAATTTCATTGGGTGACCCCTGGTTCTTGTGGTATGTGAAGGGGTAAATAGCACTCCCCTCGTCATTTTCTCCACGCCATACATGATTGTATAGATCTCTGCCATATCCACCTTTCGTCGTCTCTTTTCCAAGCTGACCAGTCCCAGTCTTTCTAATCTCTCCTCATAGGGAAGCTGTTCTGTACCCCCTAATCATTTTTGCTTCCGTTTTCTGTACCGTTTCCCATTCAAATGTATCTTTTTTTGAAATGGGGCAACCAGAATTGCACACTGTATTCAAAGTGTGGGCGTACTGTCGACTTATATAGTGTCATTATGACAGTTTGTCTCATTATCCATCCCTTTCCTAATGATTCCTAGCATTCTGTTCACTTTTTTGACTGCTGCTGCAGATTGAGCAGATGTTTTCACTGAACTGTCTGCAATGACTCCAAGATCTTCTGTGAGTGGCAACAGCTCGTTTAGATGCCATCGTTTTATATGTCTAGTTGGAATTATGTTTTCCAATGTGCATTGCTTTGCATTTATCAACGTTGAATTTCATCTGCCATTTTAGTGCCCAGTCACCCAGTTTTATGAGATCCCTTTGTAACTCCTCACAGTCAGCTTTGTACTTAACTGTATATCTGTGACTGTCATATAGCGAGATTCTGATCTCGGTTACATACATGTAACAACACTGAAGACAACCCCTTTCAAAAACCTGAAAACAGTGGAATTACTCCCTGTAATACACCAGTGTATCAGAACCTCGTACAGAAAAAGGCAAATGTTACAGTGCTCTTAGGACAGGGAAGTGAGACTACAAGCTGGGTTGTTATCTGGTGGGTTGTAACAATAGTTTCAATAGAAGGAGCTGGCTGAGCTGGGTGGGAGTCCTGAATATTTTAGACTTAAGATTTTGTGTTCACAATGGCCAAAATGTTCAGAGGCCGGGTGCTCAGCATTGCTGAAAAACAGGCTCTTTAAGGTGTCACAGATTTGGCACCTAAACACTGAGAAACTCCAAATCTCTAGCTACTTTTGACATTTTTGCCCAGATACATTTTTGAGGATACTGCTTCATGGAAACACAATAGCCTGCAAAGTCCTTCATACCTTTTATTAAGCTCTAAGATCATAGATACACTCTGCACCTGATTGGGAAAAGTCTGTTCTGGGTTTTTTAGCCCACCCCCCACTCTGCACTCTAGACCTAGCAACAGCAAGAAGCTAAATCTCAAGTGTGAACTCATTTTGAATTGGAGAGCAATAACGAAATGTTGCTTTGAGGAAAATCAATATGAATAGTCCTGGTTTGATTCTTTTTCCCTATAATGGTACAGGTATGAAAGCAGTTTTAGAAACTCTGCTTTCCTGAAAATTTGCTAGAATCTCTTCCAATCCATCAAGTTGCCTGGTTGCTGGGTATTTAAATGTGAGCATCATAAAGTCAATACAATGTACAGTCAACCTGTGGAACTCATTGTCAGGAGATGTTGTGAAGGCCAAAACTGTAACAGGGTTCCAAAAAGAACTAGATACTTTCCCGGAGGATAGGTCCATCAATGGCTATTAGCCAAGATGGGCAGGGATACAACCCCATGCTCTGAGTGTCCCTAGCCCCTGTTTGCCAGAAGTTGGGAGTGGGTGATGGGATGGATCACTTGACTGCCCGTTCTGTTATTCTCTGTGAAGCACCTGGCATTGACCACTGTCGGAAGACAGGATCCTGGGCTAGATGGACCATTGGCCTGACCCAGCATGGCTGTTCTTATGGTCTTAAAGGGGGAAATAATTCATCCAGAGTAACTCATCTGTTATTTCCTTTAGATCATTACAGCTGAAGCACCAAATAGAATGTACAGGTTGGGAACTTGTTAAACCAGGGCCCACTCTTATTGGAATCATGGCAAAGCTTGCCGTCACACCAAAGAGAGCAGAGTTGGTGGTAGAAAGATTCATAGATGTTAAGCCCGGAAGAGACCATTATAATCCTCTTGTCTAACCTCCTGCCTGACACAGGAGCATTAAGCATCGTCTGTGTATTAAATTGTGTAAATGCATCTGTTTGTTCTCCTGCTGAAGTGTCTCGTGCACTTACTACTTTCCCCCCTGTGAAACTGAATAATTAACTGAAGCCAAACCTCTTGCCCGGTCTTGCCGTGGGAACCTGCCAGCCCTGACACTGGGCATGGATTTTGGCAGTATTGTGTAATGCAGAGCAAACCGTGTTTGTTTCCTATGTTTGTCTCACTGCAAGACAATGTGCCCTGGGGTAACTGATTGTTTTGCTAGTAACTTCAAGGAGTCTTCTTAAATAGAGCAAACTCCCACCATTCCCTCGAAGCTCCCTTTACCTTTCACAAGAGAACAGAGTAATCGGTCTCTGTATTCCAGGCTGGACGCCTCCCTTTACAAACCTTTGCAGTGCAGATACTGATATTTCCTCCTTGCTCCGCACAGGGTAAGAAATTTGAGATTTTGCCGGATGGTTTGCCATCAGCCCGGAAACTCATCTACTATACGGGCTGTCCCATGCGCTCCAGGCACCTCCTGCAGCTTCTCAGCAATAGCCATCGCCTCTACATGAATCTGCAGCCGATCCTGCGGCACGTCCGGAAACTTGAGGAGAATGAAGGTACTCGGCTGTTTTTTAATCAGGCTAGACTGTGTTTTACTGCTCCCCCCCCTTCCTCCCCCGCAGCCTATAACAGTCTGACTCCAAACAGTGGAGCTGCAACCTCTCGTCTGGCTTGAGCTGCTGTCTAGAGCTGGGTGGAGAAAGGCTATTCCAGGTCATGGAGGGAAACCAAGAATTTCAAAATTCTCCATGAAAGTGGATGGAGTCCCTCCCCCCAGCCCCAGGACAGTCCACCTGGTGGGCAGGCCCAGAGCCCGGAGACCACCCAGCCCCGGAGACCACCCAGACCCGGGGCAGGCCCAGAGGTGACCCAGAGCCGCAGACCCTGGAATCCCTGGGGTTCCCAGCCCTGCGGCATTCCAGCTGGCAGGGTTTCAGTGGGTTCTTGGGAGAAATTGGACCACATGTGAGAAACATTCTCATTTCCCTGAACTGGCAAATTCCAATGAGAACAGTGTTTCCTCGGACCCTTTCTGACCAGCTCTCCTGCTGCCCGCGGTTGCAGTTTCATCCCCTGTGGCCTCTAGCAAGGATTCGTGTCAGAGCCTTGGAGCCGAGCTGTTTCCGGCCGAGGACGCTGCTGCGGGGGACTGGAGGGAGTCTCTCTGTGCACCCTCCTCCCGGGCCTGTTCGTTCTGTCCCGCCGTTCGCACCCAGACAGGCTGTGGCCTGTTGCTGCTGGCGGTGGTGCAGCTTGTTTCCAGCCTTCTCAGGCCCCTCTCGTCTCTCCAGACCCTGTAGCGCGTAGACCCTGGGCTGACAGGACTGAGGCCTCCCCCCGAAGAGCCAATGCGTTTTTCAGACAGGAACGTTTTAAAAAAACCCTCGAAATAAACCAATTCCTCGTGGCAAGCGTTGGAGGTGACTGCGTAAAACCGACGAGAAAGAGACACACACCCCCCCGCCCCCCGACAGGACTGAATTGGCACGGTGGCGGTGGCACTGCCATCCGTGCCAGGCCCCAGCGTCTGCTCCTCCAGCACCCATGCTCCTCGGCACGCTCTAGGCGTGAGCAGGCCCCGCTTGCCTTGCTCCTGTGGTTTCCCGCTCTGGCTCACGCGCCGTACAGTTTGTGTGCGCAGGTTTCTGAACGAGTTCCCACCCGCGCTCGGAGGAGGGATTTGGACTGTGGGCTGCTGGGACGGGCAGCTCCCCACCTCCTGGTGCTCTTGAAATCAGGGAAAGTTTCAGCCCCGGCTGTTACTATCAAAGGGGCAAACCCCTCCCTGTGGCCGTGTGAGGGCCAAAAGCAGGCAGAAATGCCATCTCCCCATGGTGCCACAGGGCTAGGAAGTGCAGAGGGAATCCGGAGCCACATCACACCAAGGAGTCAAGCCCCACAACGGAAAGCAGACACCATGGTGATGGGCACGGTCTAGGAGAGCGTGGAGGCAGAGCCTGCGAGTAGGCTGGGAGAGTGCAGGTGTCATAGCCAGTGTGGGTCATGTGAGTCCCCAAGCCGTGGGTTATGATGGGGGATCAGCGCTACTGCCCCTCTATACCCCGTGGGGGTGACGCTGGCCGGCTTGCACAGCAGATAGACAGATTGGGGCTGGCGATTCAGCCCCGCCCCCTGCACCGTTGCGTGCCCAGAGCCGTTTCCCTGGACTCCATGCTGTTTGCCAGCACTTGGACCAAATGGCAGAGAGCTGTGTGTAGACATGCATGAGCCTTTGCTGTACAGCAGATGGCATTGGCAGGGCGCAGTCAAGTTTGCAGTTCCAGCATGAGAAGGGCAACTGATCCCCTTGTGTCACGGCCCGAGTTCCCCAGTGCACTCGGCCTCTGGCCAGCCGCGCCGCTTTTTCCAGCGAAAGGCAGCCGGGCAAGGAGCCGGGCTTTGCCCTGAAACTCAGCCTGCCTTCAGTTTCCCCAATCCTGAAGTCACGTCCGCGCGAATGGTTTGAATTTACCCTGGCACACTGTGGTGCCACTAAAAATCCCTTCCACCTCCACCCGAGGGGCTGTCTGGGGACCCGTGTTGTGCAGCGTGTTCCCAGTCAGAGCCTGGCCGGACGCAGCCTGCAGCTCGCTTAGATCAAGAATGTGTTCCCTGCGGGAAATCTGCATGCCGTTGTTTGTGTGGGCTGAGCGTCAGCAGACCAGGCTGGGCGATAACCACGCCGGAGGCAGATGCTGGCCTACTGATAAGGCCCCTGGCCATCGGAGGAGTCAGGAGGAGGCCCTGTGCTGTGATAAACACAACCATAATTAGATAGCTGCACTGCATCAATAAGGCCTGACTGGGCCTTAATGCACTGCAGGGTGGGATTGTGCATCAGGGTCCCGGGATTACAGGGGAGGGTGCACCCTGCATGGTCCTGTGTAGCTGGTATTTCACAGGCTGGGGGTGGGGCTGGTTCTGGCTCCGTCTCCCTCTCCTGGCCCCCTTTTTGGGGATGATCAGCCCCAGGGGTGCTGGGAGGGAGCAGTGTCAGTGCTCCCTTGCACTGCCTGACCCAAGGCAGTCTATAACTACCAGGGAGGGCTCAGGCCCTGCCGGGGTTGGGGCTGTGCACCCCCTTGTGGGGGGAGGGAGAGAAAGGGGTGTCCGAATTACAACCTGGGGAGGGAGTGCCCCTGCCATCATGCCTGCGGGGCAGCCGGTCCCCACTTGTGTGCTCAGCCAGTTGCTCTGAGGGCCATGGTCCTGTCTTCTGGGATGCTGGGGAGCCTGTCCCCGCACCACTGACAGCTCAGGGGCTGCAGGGTTGCCTAGCAGCTGCCCAAAGGCAGGAGACACACGGGGTGGGGAGGAGAGGGAACAAGCAGCTTCTTGTCCCCAGGCCCAATCTGGCCCAGAGTCGGTACGCATCCCGGGTGCATTGGCACCCCTCGCAGCCCGCCAGGCTCCCATGGGGGAGTGACCATGCTGCTGGCTTGCCTTGCAGAGAAGAAGCAGTACCGGGAGTCTTACATCAGCGACACCGTGGACCTGGACATGGACCAGCTGGAGAAACGCTCCCGAGCCAGCGGGAGCAGCGCGGGCAGCGCCAAGCACAAGCGCCTCTCGCGGCACTCCACGACCAGCCATAGCAGCTCCCACACCTCCGGCATCGAGGCGGACACCAAGCCCAGGGAGATGGGGCCGGAGGACAGCTTCTTGGGCACCGCTGTGCACCGCAAACTGAAAACCTGCAGCTCCATGACCAGCCACGGCAGCTCCCACACCTCCGGGGTGGAGAGCGGTGGGAAGGACCGGCTGGAGGAGGACTCTCAGGATGATGGTAAGCCGAGCGGATGGCTTCCGTTCCACGTGCACTCTCTGCAGTCTGTCTCGCGGGCTGCTGAGTTGCAATAGATCTGGCACCAAACCGTCGGGGTTATTGCGTTCCACCCGTGCACAGCTGAGCTTCTGAAATAGGCTCTGCGTAGGAAAGAATAGATTTCTAGGTTAGACGGATATGTCAGTGCTCCTGGCAGTGAAAACGCTTTCAGTGTTGTTCCTGCTCCAAGCAGCTCGTCCTCATCAGTCTAGTACCCCAGGCTGAAATCGCTCGGGAGGATGCTGGAGACACCGGGGGAAAGAATCAGGGCTGTGCCATGAGAATCCTGAGCCTCGCTGTTGCATCGCAGCATCCAGTCAGAAGCAGTCATGGTGCTGAATATTGCTGGTAGGATGGAGTGCTGGCCAAAGACAGCCAGGAGGCAAATGATTTCCCCCGCGTGTCACCCCAGACATCGCTTTCCAGCATCACAATGTGGGTGATTGGGCCCCTGGGAGTCTGTCCGCACTGGAGCTTAGAGGTGGGTAGACAGACACGCTAGAGGGGAGCAAACTAGTGCACTAAAAACAGCAGTGTGGACATTGTGGCACAGGCAGTTGCCCGGGCTAGCCACCAGAGCTTGAATCCAGGCCGTTGGGCAAGCTTGGACTTGTGACCGCCCATACCACAACGGTCACGCTGCTATTTTTAGCGCGCTAGCTTGAGCTGAGCTAGTGTGGGTCTGTCTACCTGGGCTAGGAACAACACCTGCCGGTTGCTGTGTGGATGTACCCTCAGCTCATTAGTGCAGCACCTAGCAACCATGTGGCTTAGACCTGTAGGTGCGACCGTAACACACATAACAGATGATCATTTTCTCAAGCATTTCTGCAGTCGTGACTGGCATTCAGTGCTGCTTTTTAGGACTCAAGAATTATCTTTATGCGGCAGCTGCTGGCCAGTAGGGACAAACCATTGTATAGCGCCGAGAGCCTCTGGATTTTTTTTCTGGCACTCTTTCCATGTTAGAAAATAATTCAATCTTTGCTTCCTCTTCGGCTTCAGAAATAGAAATGCTGGTGGATGACCCCCGGGAGCTGGAGCAGACAAATGAGTCGCCCCTCGAGGTTAGCCCAGACATGTGTATCTACATCACTGAGGATATGCTGACATCACGGAAGTTTAACGGACACTCGGGTAAAATGCCACGGGGAAATGCCTGACCTTGCTTTCTATGATGGTGGGGGAAATCACTAAGAGCACATAGGCGGAAGTGCTGGGGATGAGAAGCAATACGAAAAAGGGTCATCTTGACAAATGCCACAACAGAGCTGAAGTCAGATTTTTCAGGAGGTCAGATCCCCATGAATTTACCTTCAGGTGTGAGATAAAAGCACAAAGTGGGACAGTCTACTAGATTGCTTTTGGGGGAGGGGGTCAATAGCAGGATTTCCAGCTCCCTTCATCTCCTTTTCTTTGTGTGGCAGCATTGGGTTCGATGGTGCAAATGCCAGTTTTAATTTTGAGTCAAGTGAAACTTGCCTAAGGCAACCACTCACGGGACCAGCAACGAGGAGTTTGCACAGTAGCAATGGGTCAAACTAAAGATCAGATGAATGTGTACTGGAAACCATGGTGATGCTTTAAGATAAGGGATTGCCAGGAGTGGGAGGATCTTAAAAGCACATTTCACTTCGGTAGCTTGTAATAAACGTATCTTTTTATCAGTACATCTAGGATGAAATTCACCTCTTTGCAGGGGGCTGCAGAAAGTCTACATACCATATCACTTCAGTCCCACCTAATCCCTCCAAATAAAGCTTTATGCACACAGGTGAATTTCATATAGAGTAAAAATAGACATACTGAGCCAGATTCAGTCCTAGTGTAAGTATCTCTCACTCCTTTGGAGCTATTGGAAGTTTAGCCCACTTACACGATGCAGAATTCGGCCCAACAGACCGTCCCAATTGTTTTTCTTGAGTCCAAGAGTTGAGGAACAAAACATGTCATATCCTCAGAACCTGAGGTGTGCGTTTGCCCAGCTCTGTTTCGTGCACAGCTGCCCAATTGCATGTGTAATTTCAGTAATCACATGCAGATCCTGTCTATATGAGCATGCACTTTACCATGGTGCAGACGCAAATAGTGGTGCAGATGCACATGTCCGGAGTTATGGAAAATCTGACCCATTTACTTATGTAAAGTGGGTTCTTAGGTGATGTAATCAGTTGAGCCAAAGGCTATTTGTTTGGAGGATTTTACTTTTCTATGAGCCATTCCCATTTTGAAGGACACCATCGACTTGAAATCTAGACCTTTTCAGAAATAAGTTGGAAGAAGATGCAGGCTCTGCACCTGCCCTGGAAGGCCTCTGGCAATCGCTGTCATTCTGCAATCCCATTTTCCTTTTATTAAGTGGGGTTTTCACTCCTTTGTTGCTGGGTGACAGGCCCACAATTGAATGGAGATTTACTGGCTGTCCGGGGGAAATGGTGAAACTGACTCTATGCACAAGGCCACTAAAGGCACATACTGGAAAAAATAGAGGAATCAGCTCTTTCTCTAGTCTCTTGTAGCTGTAGCAGCTGTAGGTGTTGCGTGTAACAATCGCAGATGAAACCTTGTCAGACAAAATTGTGATTTGTGTCTAAATATCCTTTTAGTCTCTTAATTTGTGAGAGATTAAAAACAAATTCCGTTGCTTTCAGAATTATTAGCACCAGTTCTAATGATCTTTACACAGTGCCCTTTCTTCTTTCATCTAGATAGAAAGTAAAACCTCTCTTGTAAACGGTGCTGTTAAACTGACCTGCATGGTGGTTTTGCCATTTTGGCCTTCACTCCAAATGAAGATACTTAAACACATTTTGTCTCCATTTTCATAGTTTTCCTTGATCTCGCTTCCCTTTCCCATCTTCACTCAAAGGACAGGAACGCTTCAGCACTTCTCCTCTGTCAGCTTCACCATTCTTTCAGCAGCACGTTGTCAGATGAAGGCCACCCTGCCCTCTAGAGAGACTGTATCAGTGAACTGCCGCTATGCACTGGGACCCTGACCCAGGCATGTCAGGATTTGTACTTCAGATTTTTGCGGCACGCCTAGAAAAGGAGAAATTCCTATTCCTAAGTACTAATCACATTTCAGCTTCTCACTGGGTGCAAGAGGTTATGGGGAGGGTTTATAACTGCTAAAGATTAGGTCGCTGTAATGGTTACAATAACACCTGATGCATTCTTAAGGTGAGAAAACCGTGGACTGAAGTTTGTAGTTCCAGCACTGTAAAGTGAACACCGTTAGCCCATCAGCATACAAACAGATAGGGCCAGATCCTGAGCAGGTGTAAATCAGTGAAGCTCTGATGGAGTCTCCTGGCATTGTCATCCCAGTTTTCTCCCTCAGTCCCAGGCCACCTATAAACCATAGGAGGAATCCTGGCCTCGCTGAAGTCGATGACAAAACTCCTACCAACCTCAGTGGAACCCTTCGCCTTGGGGCTCCGTTGGAGCATCAGTATAGTGCCAGAGATACAGGGGTTCATTCCTGTATTTTCTTACTTCAGGAATAATCAGAAATTGGCTTTGTTTATGTTTTGCATAGGAGTTTATTAAAAGATACAGACTCAGTTTCAATAATCTCAGCTTTCGACTGTGGCTAGAGAAGCAACTCAAGGAGCCAAATTCGGAGGCAGGAAGTATCATGAACTCTTTATAGTTAGTTTCTCTACGTGCTTCTGAAATGCTCTCTGCTCCGCTGATGGGAGTCATATCTGCTGAGGAGCTGGAGAAAGACACAAGTTAAAGTGGGGCGGGAAAACCTCAGCCTCTTGCATCTTTCTTGTGGCCTTTTAATGTGTAACTGACAATTGCTTGGACCTACATACACAGTGACGTCGTGTGCGTAAGCAGAGGAGTCCAAGATTAATGTAAAGGGATCTAACATACTCAGCATCTCTGAATTTGGTCCTGTGTGCCTGAGGAGGCTAAATTGGCGTAACATACATGTTGAAGAGACACCAGTGCAGACTCCCTCTAGATTAATTTATGAATATGGCCCCGAGTAACTAAAGAGGATCTCTTTTGATGTGACAAAATGTTGATACCAAGTACTTCATCTGTGCAATTTTAAATGTGGCTTCCGCAAGGTAACTTAACCAGGCAGCAACGTATCCTGGCAACCCAGAAGGTGACTCTAAATCACTCCAGACTTTAGATCTGTTTCTTTCCTTGTTTCCTAATTCAGGGTTAATCGTAAAGGAAGTGAGCTCATCCACATCCAGCTCTTCAGAAACAGTGGTGAGACTTCGTGGTCAAAGCAGCGACTCGTTGCCTCAGGTGTGCATGCATTGAGACTTCAGACATACGGCTAGATCTAAAGCAAATGACGTGTCTTGATTAGACATGGAAAAACCAATCGGGGGGGGGGAAGCCATCCAGTACCTTGCTCCAAACTCATATGGAATTTCTGAGAGATTAGGTAAATTTTAGCTTTTGGGGGTGAAAAAACATATTTCCTTTTTGCAAACCTGGGCCTTTTGAAAGCAAACAGCAGGGAGGGCCTTTTCCCATTGCATTTCTCACCACGTCAGAAACAGGGAATGCTAGAAACCTTACAAGAACATCAGATCAAATCTCCAGATCCCAGAGACTTTAATAGATTGGAATACACCAGCCCTATATCCCGGTGCTTTATCCAAACCAAACCCACAGCCCTTCTGAGGTAACTCATCACTAATCTTGATCCCGAATGTTGGTGTGTTACAATGCCCAGGAAAGTTTCCTTTGTCCAGAGACATACGGCAGTATGGGCTCCAACAATGTCACTTAACACCCCAGCATCACCCATATCCTGCTTTCACTTTGTCTGCAGAGACGATTCCAAGGACCACAGCGATGTAGCTACCACAGGAATGTCTGCTTGAGCTGGAAATTACACCTTCCGCTCCAGAATAGACGTACACTAACTCACAATGCTGGCTCTGACTTGTTTGCTCTCCTGAATGACTGTACCAGACTAAGTTATCACTGTCTAGAGATGGGTCCAAACCAAGATCCCAGATCTAGGGGTTATTTGAAATCCAACCCCACATCTGGATTTGAATTGGACAGCTGGCCCCTATCTTTATAATGGGTCCAGACACCTAAAGTGAGATCTTGACCCTACTGAAGTCAGTGGGGGTTTTGCCAGTGACTTTATAGTAAGATCAGAATTTGACCCCTGAATTTTGCTGACTTGGCACCTAACTGCTGTTTTTGCCTTTAAAAATCTCCCCCTCAGTCCCTGGTCACACTCACCATATCTCCGTATATGTAACGGGAGAGTTATATTTAGGATGAGCGAAGACCATCAAGTGCATAATGGCGCTGCCTGGCTGCCATACAGGTGCACCAGTGATGTAATTTTTAGATTGACAACTGATGCCTGCTAACGCTCTTCCTGTAATCTTCTCTTCTGTACAGACCGCCTGCAGAAAACCAAAGACTTCCTCCGACCGGCACAGCTTAAGCCTGGATGACATCCGGCTTTACCAAAAAGACTTCTTGCAGCTAGCGGACACTGCTCAGAGCTACACGTTTGGCTGTGGCCACGAACTGGATGAAGACGGTCTCTATTGTAACAGCTGCTTGGCTCAGCAGTGTATCAATATCCAAGACAGTTTCCCAGTCAAAAGAACGAGCAAATACTTCTCTTTGGATCTGACCCATGATGAAGTTCCAGAGTTCGTTGTTTAAGCCCCACAGCTGTATTGTGGCTGGACTGGCTACCTGCACTATTAGAAAGACTTGAAATCTATTGATATTTCCTTGAAATGTGTCTGGTGCCATATGGTTTTTCCTTCTGCCTACACACCTGGCCCTTTGCTACTACAAATCAAGGCTTTAGCTACCACTGCACTTTGAGTAGTACCCAGGCAGTAGGGATAGAGATTGTGTGGCATGACCGAGCCCTGTCTAGGTTAATCAGTCAGAGGGAGAGAGGAATTCTCTTTCTTATTTGGAAGTAGTTGGTGCAAAATACTGATGATCTTATTTCAGTTTGGAGAAGCACGACATCGTTTCTTTATTTAACCTAATCAAAGATAATCCTACGTTCTTATTCCTGCCTCAGGAAGGCTCTTGAGTCTGGTCGGGTTTGTCTTTTTTTGGTTTTGGGGGTTTTTTTGTTTAGGTTTTTTTTTTTTTCTTTTCCTAAAGATGCCATTGCCTCTTGTTGTATAGCCATCGCTTTAGCTTCTGTAGATGCTAAAAAGAAAACGTCACTCCCTTCGTTGTGTTCTGTCAGGCCAAAGAAATGTAAATATCCTAAATGCCAGTATCAAGAAGATGAGATTTAAGCAATAACTAGACAAGAAACGCTATGCATGTTCCTAATACCGTGGAAACCCGTGAGTTCAGTTGCAGTTGACGTATTGTGTGATCCCAGTTCTTCCAAAAATGTCCTTTGGAATCTGGTTCCAAACAGAGCTTTTGTTCAGCATTTTGTAAAGTTTACAAAAATCAGATTGATGTTACATGGGAACTTAGAAAGCTTCTAAACTTCTTCTTTATTTTAAAGAAAAATGAAAAATAACAGATCATATATAATGTAGCAATAATGTTTGCTGACCAAAGTACCTTAAATATATATAATATACATATATAAAATTCTATATATGTTTATATATGTTTGGATCTTTATAGACCCTTTTTATTTTTATTCTAAAATACTTTTTATACCAAGAATATGCTTCCTTCCTTTAATAATACGTATAGACAATCGTTTTTTGTTGTTTTTTCTAACACGAACTGTCTGGAAGGTGAAAAAATACTTTCCTGTTGCAAATAATATGTATGCAACTGCATTGTTAGCATGATTGTTTTCAGTTAACATAGTTTTGTTGTTCTTTTAAATAAGGCTTTCCACGCATCATTAAATACTTTACCATTTAAATAGTTCTGATGAAAGGAGGAAGATGTTCTATCAGAAATGCGACAGGTGCAGCTTTCGAGATGGAGTGTCCTAATGACATTAACATGAACAGGTGTCATGATAATTTTACAATCAGTAAATATGGGGCAAAGCATTACAGCAACTAATATTTACAGCACAATGCCTCTTTTTAAAGGACCTATTTTTAATTAGGATTTAGTATTTTACAGCCATAGTTTACCATATTTTGATTATATCATATTTTTAACTGGAAACTTTTCTTAACAAAATGGTTATTTTATAAATAAGGAGTGTGATATTTTTATAAGAAATGCGGGTGTGTTTTTGGTAACAAAAAGGACTTTAGAGTTTTGGCGCAGGGCACCGTAATCAGTGTTATCGCTATATGGGAGACAGTGTTATAGAGCAAATAACGAACACTGCAAAATTTGCTACAGCATTGCTGCCTGATACATATTTTTTTTTGCTAGAAAATGGGCCAGGGTTTCCATAAACACTGGCTACTTTTCATCACTCTGCTGCCAAGTTTGTGAGGGCTTTACGTTGCCTGAGTGGGGGAGAGCATTCAGGACATACCAGTGAATGTTGCCCATTATGTATAACAACATCAGTGTTTGCATTGTGTGTAAGATATATGTAGCCAATTGCTGCCATGGTACTGTCTAGCCAGTGCAGGGAGAGCGAGCAGTGAAGCATGCAGGCGCATCAATAGGGGGCAGCATTCGGTGGCACCCAGCACCTCACTGCAGGGTGCTGTGCAATAGGATCACCCGCCGTCTGCTGGCCGACGCTTCCTGCAGGTGATAGGAGATGCACCGATTAGCTGCGGCATTAGACTCGCACCGCTATGCTCGAGACCATCCCTGGTGCCGGGCATCTCTCTCGCTAGCAATGGAGAGGTTCTGCATCAGTTGAAAGCGGTTTTCCCTTCCACATCAGCACAAGCCAAAACTAGATCTAACTTGGCCATGTGCAAAGTCTCCCAGCCTTAAAAGTCCACCTCGCTGGCGCTGGAGTTTCTTCCCTCTCTGCTGAGTCACGCTGAGTTCCTGCACCAAAGATGATCCCCTCCTGCAGAGCAAGCAGAATTTTCAGGTTCTAGGGTTGTATCTCTGGGGATGACCACAGATCTATATACATGGATGTGTTTGATATATACGCTATATATACGCACACACAGTGTCTATACAACATATATAATATACACAGCTATATCACAGTGCAGTTATCAAAGTTCAACTGTCGAAAATGGAAAAGAAAAATTATTCTGAATTCACAGGGTCAGATTTTTTTTTCTTGCCAACTGATTGGATAAGCCAAGTTTCTGTGGTCAAAAGGATTGTACGAAATACCTGCTCCTCTGTCCGTTTATTCCCCAGTGGTGGTGTGCAATATGTAAGGTTTCCCTCCTACTCATCTTCACGCGTTCATTGTTGGCAAACCCGTTTTTCTTGAAATGGTATGTGCTGTGTGTTGGTATGACCCTGGCCAAACTGAAAATTGTAAAGCACCCATATCATTGAAGAGACCCCAACATGATATGAGCCCTATTTGTTCTTGTTATTTATTTTGTTAAAATATAGGGGGAAGAATGTAATTAAAGGATTAATTATGCAAATAGTGCTTTATGCCATCGAGAAAGCGGGCTACTCCAGATCCTGCAATCCAGTCTGTACAAGACAGACCTTTTGCAATCATGCAGAGCCCTAAAATTGTTCATGGGTTTCCATGAGGGTCTGCTGATCTGGACCCAATTGTAGGATCGGGGCCTTTTGCTTTATACTCCAACCAAAAAGTCTGAAATCATTCATGTGGTTCCGCAGACATGGTGGTTTTGCTCAAGTTGTGTTCTACTTGGATTCATAAGTAGTTAACTTACATGAATAGACAGCATTGACCCATAACAAGACACGTCATTGCTTTTGTCATAATACTCATAATTTGTTGCAAATTGATCTTTGTAATGTGGGGTGCTGGCAGTTGAAAAGGCAATATCTTGTATTCTACACTTGGTACTAGAAAGCTGTATGATATAAAGTTATTTATTCTGCATCGGTTAGAAATCCCCAAATGGTCAACGTCCGGATTTGGTGTCTGTTGCCTTCTGACATTTACACTGATACGTTTGCAATAATGAGCTATATGCATGCACAAACTAAATAATCCTTTCTGTGAAAGGATCTTCGTGTCACGACCATACGAGAAAGGGAGCGTGCGTGTGGAAACATAGCGGAATTATTTTGTTACATTGAAGTTTGTTATGTGCCTTTCATGGTACAGTTAGAGATTACAATAAAGTTACAGTTGTTTGCATTACTATGAGTCTTGACAATATAAAAAATGTTTTAACTAATTGTTGAAGTTTTGTGAGTTCTTCAATGAGAGTATTGCAGCGAAATTATCCTTCATGCAAGAACGGCTGAGGCCAATACTGGAATCCTGCATTCAGTTCTGGTGCCCACATTTTTAAAAGGATGTTGAAAAATGGAAGAGGATGCAGAGAAGCTCCACAAGAATAGAGTTCTCAAAAAAAAAAAATGCCTTACAGTGAGAGAGAGAGAGAGAGAGAGAGGAGACCTGATTACAAGGTATCAATAAAGTTCTGTAGCTGATGTCATACAGGACATCAGACTAGATGATCCCAATGGTCCCTTCTGACCTTGGAATCCATGAAGATATTGGGCTCTAAAGGGTTCTGTAATCTAGCAGAGAGAGGCAAAGCAAGAACCAACAGCTGAATGGTAAAGCCAGACAAATTCAAAATAGAAATAAGGTCCAGCGTTTTTAACTGTGAGGGTGATTAACCACGGGAACAAGCTACCAAGGGAAGTGGTGGATTCTCCGTTCTGTGGTGTCTTCAAAATTGGATGTCTTCCTGGAAGAGATGCTTTAACCAAACACAAGTTATTGGACTCAATAGAGGGTAATGGTGAAATTCTCTAGTCTGTCATACACGGGGGGTCAAATGAGAGGAGGTCTCTTCTAATCTTAAAATCTGTGAATCATCTACAAAATCCTTTGGTGGTTACATCTGTGTAACGTTGAGCTTCTTAGAGTAGATATTTCCTTTGGCTTACAGATTCCTTCTTCAGTAATTCTGATCATCTGCTCTGACACCTGCGGGAGTGGGTAGGTTCCTTCAGATTGAACATAAATGACATTTCAACCAATCAAACATCTTATGCCAGTGCTGAGAACTCCTGGTGCATGATTTATTGAAGTACTCCCATCGCATCAGATAATGTCGGGGTGGGGTGGGGGGATGGCTTATGGGGTAGCAGGTGTGTTGTCATGTGATGTACCCCATTTGATTGAGGAACAGAGAAATGTCTCCAGAGCAAAGGTCATTTAAGTAGAGGTCACCACAGCGCCAGATGTATGCTGTGTCAGGTCAGCACTTCAGAAGGGGCAGATAGCAATGACTGGGCCTATGGCTATCTGTGGTTCTTGGCCACATTACCACAGTGTCTCAGCACCTCACCATCTGTCATCCTCACAACTCCCCCTCTCCACGCGAGGAGGGCAAAACTATTATCCCCGTTGTCTAGGGAAACAGGCACAGACCAACTAAGGCCCAGATGCTCAAAGATACATGGGTGCCGAAGTCAACAGGATGGGAGTTAGGTGCTGAGAGACCTTTGAGGAGCTGGGCCTAAATCAAATGACTTGCCAGAGGTCATGCAAGATGCCAGCAACAGAACAGGGATTTGAGCCCTCCTGAGGCCCAGGCTAGTGGTCTAACTGCAGCCCGCCCGCTCTGTCTGTATCGCTCTGTTTTAGTGTGTGCGCTCCTTTCTTCCACAGACTGAGAACAATGCTCCATGCCCCTTTGAACAGCCTCCGGCACCCGTGCTGGGTGAGGGTAGGGGTGCCCCGCAGCAGCTGGGACATCACGCTGGATAGGAGAGCAGCGCCCTGTCCAACACGTGTGTGAACGCTCCCTAGGGATTCCACGGAATTCCACCAGCGGGCGTATCCTCCCCCGGGGAAACCTGCAGGAGGAGGGCGGAGGGCTGAGGGCAGCCCCCCCTTTCAGGTCCCCCTCTTCAGGAGGCCAGCATTCCTCCCTCCCTGCAATGACCCACAGCTCTGTCCCCAGACTGCTGATCCTCACAGACTGGCAGGCAGGCAGGCCTGTATGCCTTACCCAGGGTCGTCACATCTCCCCCTCCACCTCTTGACGCAGCCTCAGTGGATCTGATTGCCTCCCTGGCTGTGTCTGGATCCTGCATCCTCTACACAGGGAGGCCTTAGAACTGCATTACTTTTCCTTAGGAAAAGGTAGGTTGCCAGTTGTCTGACCGACCCCTCCCTCCGCCCCACTGCGCCCTGATTGACCTCGGCCTGACTCCTCCGACACAACACTCAGCAAAGGTTGGAACAATGGAGATCTTGTATTAAGAGTCTGTGTAGGACAGAAAAATGAATATGATCCTGTTGTAGGGAATTCCTTGCACTGTTTTTTTTTGTTTTGTTTTTTAACTTCTTCTGCCATGTAAAGAAGATAGTTTGTAAGAAATGATTATGCCGCATCTGGTGATGTCCAATAACTGAAAACTTGGCTCCTACCTGTATATTCACGTGTGTGCACAAAAAAGCAACCTGATTTTCAGAGGTTTTTGTGGGTGCTTGGCACCCCTGAAAATCGACTTCGCTTTCTTAAGGTGCCCAACGGGGATGCCTGATTTTAGGTAGGGAGGTTTGAAAGGTTTTACCTCGATCCTTCTTGATAAATTATTAGGTTTCAATAGACCTTTATTGATTCTGTTGTAATGTTGTTTTTGGTTATCCCTGGAAAAAGTTTAGTTAAACATCTAGCTTGCGTTTATGCAAAGAGCGTTGCACAGATCAGATCCAATCAAACCATCAAATCTCACCATCGTTTTCTGCTGTGCGATGTTACCAGGCTCTAATCCCATTACAAGTCAATGGGGAGGTAACGGGAAATCAGGAAAAGCTCAACACAGTTGTACATTGAAAGCGAGAGAGTGGGAAAGGGGAGTGTCAAAAGGCTGCAGAGTTTGCTCACGAGGCTCCTTTTCGGAGCCACAGCCCGAGCGCTGTGCCCCAATCGGGCAGGCTCCACGTCTGCTCCTCCCAGCCTGTGTCTGCAGAAAGCAGGTGAGTCCTGGGGAAGGGGGAGAGGAGTGGAGTGAGCAGGGGCGGGGCCTCGGGGAAAAGGCGGGGCAGGGCAAGGGTGTTCAGTTTTCAGCAATTGGAAAGTTGACAACCCTAAGAAAAGACCACTGGCCATCTTCTCTGTGGACTCCCTGGCCCATCCCCCATGAGGATCCTAACCACAGAGAGCTGTCCAAAGAGTCACAGTATAGAAGCAGGTGCTAATCCCTTCTAAAAAGAGGGGCAGAGTGGAGGAGGCGTAATCCATAAATCAAGGGTATAGGCTGGCCCTTTGATCCTGCCGCTGCCCAGGGGGCTGGACTTGATGATTTCTCAAGGTCCCTTCCACCCTACAGTTCTGTGATTAACCCACTTACAAATTGCAAGGTCCACAAGCCAGGTTCTCTGAGGCAACAATCCAATTCTGGCCCCTGCGCCTTCCTGAAGCAGGGGGTTTTCATGTGCAATAACCATTTGTGTTTAAAAATAAACCAAAGATCCTAAATAATTAACTCTGTGTGCATGTATGTACCTGACAAGATTTAGGCTTTTATACCCCAATAGAGCTGTGTGAGTAATTATTAATAATGATTTGTGTTCTGTCAAAATTTGGGCATTTAATGTTCGCCTTGTAGAAAAAGGCATGATCATTCCCCTCTATTCAGCATTGGTGAGGCCTCGTCTGGAGTACTGTGTCCAGTTTTGGGCCCCACACTACAAGAAGGATGTGGAAAAATTGGAGAGAGTCCAGCAGAGGACAACAAAAATGATTAGGGGGCTGGAGCACATGACTTATGAGGAGATGCTGAGGGAACTGGGATTGTTTAGTCTGCAGGAGAGAAGAATAAGGGGGATTTGATAGCTACTTTCAACTACCTGAAGGGGGGGTTCCAAAGAGGATGGATCTAGACTGTTCTCAGTGGTAGAAGATGACAGAACAAGGAGTAATGGTCTCAAGTTGCAGTGGGGGAGGTTTAGGTTGGATATTAGGAAAAACTTTTTCACTAGGAGGGTGGTGAAACACTGGAATGCGTTACCTAGGGAAGTGGTGGAATCTCCTTCCTTAGAGGTTTTTAAGGCCCGGCTTGACATAGCCCTGGCTGGGATGATTTAGTTGGGGACTGGTCCTGCTTTGAGAGGGGGTTGGACTAGATGGCCTTCTGAGGTCCCTTCCAACCCTGAGATTCTATGATTTGTATTACTGCAGTGCCCAAGAGCTCTATCTACCAGGGCCCAATGGCAATTCTAGAGTGGGGGGAATTAGTTTTGGGTTGACTCAAGAACAATTTTTTTAAGCTATTTTTGGTGAATCAAAACATCAGCAAGCATTGTTCAGAGTCGTACAAAACACTTTGTGCTTTTTTCCTTTTTAATTTTATTTTAAATGAAATTGGTCATTTAGAAAGGAGCAGGCGTTTCAAATCAGCATCGAAATGTTGCATGTAGAAGACGTTGACTTGAAATGGGTTCACTTTTTGGAAAATTTGTTTTGAGTGGTTGGTTTCGGGGGGGGGGGAGCGGGGGCGTTGGTTTTGTTTTTTTGTTTGCCTTTTTTACTGAATCAAGTTGCTGCAATTGACATGACTTCAGGAAATGTTTGACGATCCAAAGCTGCATTTTTTTCACCGAAAATGTTTTGTTTGAAAAATATCACCGAGCTCTACACCCAAACACAAGCCTCTCCTTTTCCTCCCCCCGGCCTCCAAAAATCCTGGAGTTCTTACTCATCCCAAACTCCCCTGACTTGGAGGGGAGTTGCACGGCCACTTAGAACCTACACACACCGACTAAGAGTGGCAAAAGCAACGAGTGATTTAGGGAGCCTCCATTGTTTTGGGGTCCAGGCTGAGCCCTGACATCAATGGGTGTTTGGTATGAACGAAGACCACGGAGCTAGAGCAAAGACAGCTACGTGGCGTGTCGCTGATTTAGGGGGGCATACTTTTAAAAAGTCATTCCAGCTCCCGGATATCAGCAGTTCCACTGTATTCCCTCTTCTGAGCATAGGAGCTATGGCTGGAAGGAGCAAATCTTCTAATGCCTGAATAATCACACGGGTAAAATCCAGTGTGGTTATTGCTACAGAGGCCGGCACCGACACACAGTCAATAGAGGAGCCTTGGGGATGCAGAGGCAAGCGTATGCAACAGGGACCGCTACTTTTCATGCTGATGGTAACATCCCCTTGGAAATGACAACCAGCTGCTCAGACTGTTCAGCTCAGTCCCTCCGCCTGACGCTTGGATCACCTTGGCGTTGCGTAACCGGGTCCGCCTCCCAGCAGAGCAGTGGGGAGGCGCCAGTACCCAAGTCCAGGCTCTGCGGAGGAGTTCCGCTGTGACTTCGAAGCAGTGCACTGGCCACGAGTGGCAACAGTGACTAGTGATTTTTGTGGCCCGAATGGTCAGACTTCGGGTGCTCAGTATTTTCAGCAGTTCAGGCCTCTCCATGGTCAAAAACTTGGTGTCATACATATAAAGGGAAGGGTAACCACCTTCCTGTATACAGGGCTATAAAATCCCTCCTGGCCAGAGGCAAAACCCTTCCACCTGTAAAGGGTTAAGAAGCTAGGATAACCTCGCTGGCACCTGACCCAAAATGACCAATGAGGAGAAAAGATACTTTCAAAGCTGGACCGGGGGGACGACAAAGGGTCTGTCTCTGTGTGATGCTTTTGCTGGGAACAGATCAGGAATGCAGCCTTACAACTCCTGTTAAGTTAGTAAGTAATCTAGCTAGAAATGGGTTAGATTTCCTTTTGTTTAATGGCTGGTAAAATAAGATGTGCTGGATGGAATGGATATTCCTGTTTTTGTGTCTTTTTGTAACTTAAGGTTTTGCCTAGAGGGATTCTCTGTGTTTTGAATCTGATTACCCTGTAAGGTAGTTACCATCCTGATTTTACAGAAATGATTCTTTTACCTTTTCTTTAATTAAAATTCTTCTTTTAAGAACCTAATTGATTTTTCATTGTTCTTAAGATCCAAGGGTTTGGGTCTGTGTTCACCTGTACAAATTGGGGAGGATTCTTATCAAGCCTTCCCCAGGAAAGGGAGTGTAGGGCTTGGGGGGATATTTTGGGGGAAGACGTCTCCAAGTGGGCTCTTTCCCTGTTCTTTGTATAAGATGCTTGGTGGTTGCAGCATACGGTCCAAGGACAAGGCAAAGTTTGTACCTCGGGGAAGTTTTTAACCTAAACTGGTAAGAATAAGCTTAGGGGGTCTTTCATGCGGGTCCCCGCATCTGTACCCTAGAGTTCAGAGTGGGGAAGGAACCTTGACACTTGGCCACCCTCATTTCTAAAAACCATGTAGGTCAGCTTCAGCACTGGTCACGTGAGCCCTTCCATCACACAGCAGTCAATGGACATAGCACTGGAGAAATGGGGGCAAGCCGAAATGTGAAGCACACTACGTGCCATTGGGTTAGTCGATTGGTCTCCAAGCCCTTCAGCCCCGTGTAAAGCTGCCATGCATGTGATAGTATCAGCGTATGGCAGCTGGGTTAACAGTACGCCTGGCTCCTGAACAAAGCATTTGCTTGCTTAATGAGCCCTTGACTCTGTGTGATATCAATGACTCTGTGCTGTGAACGGCCAGGCCTTAATAGGGCATCTGTGTGAAACGGAAACAAGTGAAGGAATCGTACCATTGAATTTCCTGGCTGATGCACGTGACAGGCCAGCTCTAAAGAAGGGGTATGTGTGGACAGATATGGTGCATATGTGGAGGTGATACATTGTTAGCACCAGAAGGTAGTCCAAGCAATAATAATAAATACCCCTAGCTCTTTTCATCAGGAGATCCCAAAGTATTTCACAGTCGTGAATGTACTTATCCTCACAACTCCCCGGTCAGGCAGGGCTCTTACCCCCATTGTACAGATGGGGAACTGAATCACAGACGGACTAAGTGACTTGCCCAAGCTCACACCAGAAGTCTGTGGCAGAGAAGGGAATTGAACCCAGTGCTCCCTTTGATAGCTTCACCTGCGCTCTGCCCATTAATCCCTCTCCTCTGGACTTAGTCTAACACTCCAGCTCCCTGACCAGCTCAGACCCCTGCCTTTGTGGGCTGTGTTGACTTTGACTTTGATCTTTACAGCTGAGTCAATAAGGTTAAGTTCCTGTTTAAACAACAGCCAGGTCTGAGAGTGTCCTGCTGTCCCTCTTCAACATGTAACTAATGTTGTGGTTTTAGAGTGAATGATCTATACGTGATCGATAGGCCAAAGTCCTGTAGCAAAGACTAGCTGTATTGCACGCCAGCTGGGACAACCACCGCGTAAGCTGAGTTAAGAAAGGAGAGAATGTAGAAAAACAGAAGGAGCAGTAGAAACAAGGATGCACCTGGGGCCATGTTAGGAGAGGATGGGAAGATGCTGTCCCGTGGGGGTGTGGAGAGAGAACTGTATAGCAGCCTGGATTAAACAGCAGGTGGTCGGGGCGGTGGCGGGGGGTGGGGGCATTATTCTTCAGGTTCTGTTTTTCCCCTGAATGGGGAGAGCAGCCCATCTGGCAAGAAGGCTGCCCGCACCCCAGGCAGCCAGCGCTCCATGGGGATTCAGCTCTCCAGTTACTTGGCCCGAAGGCAATTTTGTACCTCTTGGGCCAGATCCTCCCCGCTGAAGTCAGGAGAGATCTGCTGATTGGTATCCACTGCGGATCTGGGCCCCAAAGTTACTGTCTGGCTCTTGCAGCTTCTCCTACTGGCGGGTGGCCAGCAGCAGGCGAGACTCGGCCAGAAGCCCTAGCCCTGGTGTGGGAGTTGTGCTGATGTGTGGCCGTTAACAAAAGTGCCTCTGGGAGCCCTTTCCCTCCATGCACCACAAACCGGCAGATGGAGGCCCTGTAACTTGATCCAGCAGGGGCCACAGGTGGGAGGTCAGCATCTGGCCCTTTAACGGCATCACTGTGGTTCACCACATCACTGTATCCTCTGCACCCTGGAGATTCCCTTGGGCCTGTTTTCCTGGTGAGCCTGCCGGGGCTGTGCTGTCAGAGCAGCTCTCCAGGCTGGTTCCTGCGCTCCGCTTGTGAGCATTAACCCCTCGTCTCCTGCGCAAGCGGGGTTAGGAAACCCCCACCCTGTGTGCTGCGAGCGCAGTTCCCCGCTCCGCAAGGGGGAGCGTTGGATTTCAGAGCCGGGCTGAAATTCCAGGCACTCCGGCTGTTGTTTGTTGCCTCTGCTGCTGGGTAGCGTTCCCCTGAGGTCATTTTTGTCATTGTGCGCTGACGTGCGTGAATGTGGTTGGGTGTGAGGGACTCTGGCTGGGTCTCACCTTGTGGCCTTGACCACAAGGGTCTAATAAAGGTGGAAGATGCAAAAGCCAAACCGGGGAGGAAGGCGTGGGAACCTGCCTTTGATAAGACAATCCATAGCACTAAATCGTCGTCCCACCCACAAGGAGGCAGGGCTGGCTGCAGGGAGCCACTTCACCATTGCGCCCTTCCTGCGCTGGGGGCAGGAAAAGAGCAGGGAGAAGAAAGGAGCCACCTTTGTGCCTCCCAACGTCAGGGCCTGTGCAGCCACGACACACCTCCCAGCTTAGAGCAGCTCCCGGGCTGCTCTATATTGAGGTGTCTTGCAGAAGCCAGCTGTGGGCCATTATGCCAGCACAGAACAGCTGGAGTGGTACTTCAGCCACAGCGTCTCATTCCCAGTATGTCCTCTTCCAATCCTGGCCTGACCGCTGCACCAGGGCCTGCAAGTTGTCTATGCTGGAAGCAGGAAACTCGCTAGGACAGGGGGATTCTGTCATGTCCACCCTCTTTGACGCCCCCTTCGTTCTGCAACTTGTGGCAAACCTTGCCATGGTCTGTTTCACCTGGGCATACCTGAGAGAGCCCATCTGCCTGTCCTTTTCTGTCCTCCCCTTCCACCAGCCACACACTCTTCTCCCCTTCCCTCCTCCTTTTGCTAGTCTCTTCCCCCACCCCCGCCTGCTCATTCCATTTGGAATGTGTTGGGGGCTAGACACGGCTTTGGGGCTGGGTTCTCTCCTAGGGCCCTGCTGATTATATACAGCTTATGGCCTAGAAATCAGCATTTGGCAAAAGGTTGCAGAGGGGAGTGAAGCAAAGGGAATCAATGAATGCGAGCACCTACATACCTGCTTGCAAATCAGCTGGTGTGTAACTGAGGGCAGAATCTGGGCCAAACATTGTCTGTCTATTTCCCTATTCTTCATTTACAAAGAGACCAAGGCCCTTTTCCTACCTTCCTTTGTAAGTCCTGAGGTGATTGAATACATCCCCGAGATCTCTCATTCTCATTCGTGTGGTGGGGTAGAGGAGTGCAGAGGGGTGACCAAGCACCTGGCCCTTTCCTTTGGTTATAGATTTAAAAGCATTTGATAGAGACGGGTTGGGGGTGGGCCCCTTCTGCAGGGCTTGGCTTGCCGGGCCCCAGACCAGGGTGTGTCTACACTGCGAAGACAAACCTGGGGCACCGACTCTGAGCTGGGGTCAATTGACTTGGGCTTACAGGGCTAACAATAGCAGCGTAGACGTTCCTGCTCGGGCTGGAGCCTGGGCTCTGGAACCCAGCCAGGGGAGAGGCACCCTCAGGCCGCTTTGCTCTGCTCAAGGTGGAGCCAGACAGCACGCTTCACAATGAGTGCCTGGTATGTGTGCTTTGCCAGCCCTGTGCCCTGCCGTCACACAAAAGAGGGGCTTTGCAGGTTCGTTGCTCTAAAGGGCTGCCCTGGGGTGAAATCAATTAGGCCAGGTTCCGATCTCACTTTCAGGCATTTGACAGCACTGTGACTCCTGATTTCACTCCCAATCGGACCCATAGAGATGAGCCGCCCTCCCTGTACCACCGATTGCTGTGAGACAGCTGATCCCACCCCAGCCACAGGGATAGAAGGGTAGCAATGGGCTTTAGCATGTTCTTCATTATTTGCATTGCCCCTGCCCCGTTGCGCTAGGCGCTGTACAAACATAGCACAATGAGATAGGCCCTGCCCCCTGGAGTTTACAATGTAAGTACAAGATGAACCAACAGGCGGATACAAACAGACAGTGGGGGAGGGACAAGGTAACAGGGAGATACAACTGATCTGTCTGATAAGCAATGACCCTAAAGCTTATTTATCTGGGGCAGGGAAGATCAGCTCGCAGTAGGACAGAGACTCTTACACCATTGCCCTCCCCTCTCCGCCCCTGCCGGTGTAGAAAGGGGAGGTGGCCAATAGACCCTTCCGCTACACCAATCCATGGCTGTAATTTTGGCCCCTTGTGGCCTTTAGCAGCCAGTGTAAATCACTGCAGCGGCTCTCAACTTTTCCAGGCTACCATCCCCCTTTCAGGAGTCTGATTTCTCTTGTGGACCCCCAAGTTTCACCACCCTTAAAAACGACTTGCTCACACAATCAGTGATAAGTGTCACAGCACCCTTGTGCTGAACAATGGCTGACTTTCTCGTGGCTACCACAAAATTCTTAAACGAAGCAATTGGAACAGAAATACTGCACTTACATTTATTTCAGTGGAGATTATGTAGAGCAGTACAAACCAGTCACTGTGTGACATTTTAGTTTGTACTGACTTGGCTAGCCCTTTTTATGTCGCCCGTTGTAAAACTAGGCAAACAGCTTGATGGGGTGCTGTACCCCCCGGAAGACCTCTGCAAACCCCGGGTTGAGAACCAGTGAGTTAGAGAAATTCTCAGGCTGCTTTCAGAGTAACAGCCGTGTTAGTCTGTATTCGTAAAAAGAAAAGGAGTACTTGTGGCACCTTAGAGACTAACCAGTTTATTTGAGCATGAGCTTTCGTGAGCTACAGCTCGCATCCAATGAAGTGAGCTGTAGCTCACGAAAGCTCATGCTCAAATAAACTAGTTAGTCTCTAAGGTGCCACAAGTACTCCTTTTCTTTTTTCTCAGGCTGCCGTAACTCTATGCCGAGGGATCAGCCCTACAAATGTGTGGCAGGGGGCTCCGGGGAGTGCAAAGAGGAGTACATAGGCGACCGTCCCAGTCCCGGCTGACTTGCTGTCCTGCGGTAACTGAGAACCTGGCCCCAGGTATTGGTAACAATTGACTAAGACTTACCATTAGAAAGAGGATACGTGGAGAGTGTTTTGGAATATTGGAGTAGAGTTAAGGTTGTTTCCACAAATGTAGTTATGAATTTCCAGGCTTTCAAACCTTCCACCGCACCAAACCCCAGCCATAGGCCGGGAGCTCTAGGCTGTCGTGGCCGCTCACGCTTTCCATCAGAAGACTCTGGTTTCAGTTGCTTATGACTTTGCCAAACCTTAGCAAACAGCACAAGAGCGGAGCAGTCCCGGCTCTGGAGCTGGAAGGGTTAACCGAGGGTCTCACACAGGGCTTGCCAAGGAACCCAGCCCCCAGTGCGACTGTCAGAGGAGTGAGCACGCAGGCCTGTGTTAGCACTAGGGGCTGAGAAGCCCTTTCTCCTGCCTGTTTTGCCTCCTCTCCCTTTACAGCTGCGGCCTGGTTTTCCTTTGCCCAGCCCTCCCGTCGCCCGATCTGTCATCCAGCGTTCCTTGCTGGGCCACACGGGGCAGCTCCGTTGACTTTCATGAAGTTCCACCCTTTTTTTAGCAGCAGCTGATTTGGCCTCTTTATCCCAATCCTGCTGGGGCCTGGGAGTGGGAGCAGTGCAGCTGACCGTGCCCAGGGAGCAGCAGAACTGCCCTGCAGTGGAGAAGCTGCTCAGAGGCCATGGGGATGGGCACCGATATCGGGCGGGAGAAGCGTCTCTCCAACTCTCCAGGCCTCCCTCTGGTCTGCGGCAGCATTTCAGTTACTGAGCCCTTCCCCGGGGGTGGATCTGCGTAGAACTAACGGGGCGAGGCAGATCGCGGAGCGGTACAAGGATTAGTGTTACTCCCAGTCTTGAATCCGGACTCCAGGCCATCTTTAAGGTGCAGCCAGCTGCCTCCCTCCCCGTTCTGATTCCTCAAGGAGCCGGTGATCCTCTAAGAACCGGCTGTGTCCCCACAATCAGAGAGACTCCTTCTACTTCCATGGGTGTGGCTGCACTGGTCCTTTTATCTGCCTCTGTGATGTCACAATGCCCCAGGATGCACTGGGCTATACAGAAACCCCACCCCCTTAACGCCAGCTGGGGCAGGTTAGGCTCAGAGGCTGCTGAAGTGGGAGCTGGAGCTTTTCCTTCCCAGCTGATCCAGGCTTAGAGGGTCAGGGGCTCAGGGGGACGACGTTGGGCTGAGACAGGTAAGAGGGAGGGGGCGCTGGCTGGGGATTCAAGAGACCTGGGTTCAGGTCCCTGCTCTGCCCAGGCTCCCTGTGTCACCCTGGCCAATCGCTGGGGTGCTCAGTGCCGCAGGTCTCCAGCTAACAGCACAGCCGGCTCCCATGGGTGCCATCAGGATAAAATCCACTGTGGAGTGGGTGGCCCTCAGCCGACATGCCCGTGAGGACCAGGGATGTCCCTAGAGAAACCAAGGATTCCTACGCTGACCCAAGTGCAGCTTGAGCAGTGGGTCTGGTTTTCATTACACTGTGGTGCAGGCACTTCTCTCTCAGGGCCTAAAGTTTTATTCAGCCTCCTCTCCGGGCTGGGAAAGGACACGCACGAGGCTTTTCAAATAGAAAACCCCACCGTCACACCTCAGGGCCCTTCAGCCTGCAAGCCTCGAAGGTTTATCCCCAGCACAAGAAGCTGGGCTGTCCCAATGTTTCAATGACACAAGAACAGCCACCCTGGGTCAGTCCATCTAGCCCACTGCCCTGTCTCCTGACAACGGCCAATGCCGGGTGCTTCTGAGGGAAGGAACAGGACAGGGCAAGTATCAAGTGATCCACCCCGTCGTCCAGTTCCAACTTCTGGCTGTCCGAGGTTTAGGGACACCAGCGCACGGGGTTGCGTCCCTGACCATCTTGGCTAATAGCCATTGATGGACCTCTCCCCCATGAACTTATCCAATTCTAATACCCACACTCAAACCTGTTTTTCTCTGGCCATCTCCTTTTCTGACTGACCCCAGATGCTGCTTTCTTCAACCTGGCCTTTCAGAATTAAATCAAGGCAATTACCTAGCTCTCTTTTCTGCCAAATTGTGAAGGCCACCCAACTGGTTCCCACATATCCTCATTCTCTGTTGCTCACGGGAAAGACACGGCGGTGGGACAGGAACTAGACACCAAAAGTGCTGCAGTGTAAATAACCACAACACGGGGGAGCAGGGGCACAAGACAAGATGATCTTTCGTACTCTAGTCATATCGCATACACTCATTTAACCATGCCACTAAGACTTATAAACTACAGAAGCCGGCCCTAGTGTATCCAGCCTCGCACAGCACCAGACAAACCCCCCACAGCCAAGCCGGGAAGTGACACCGCTGAACGCATCCTGCTGATGTTGATCATGCCACAAAGGCCACCTGGGACTGTGGCGCCTACTCAGAGTTCTTGCTAATATTGGATCCCTTCCATTGCAAGCTGACCGCTTCCACCTTCCCCTAAGGGGAGAGAGAGAAAGAGGACTCCGATGCCATCTTGTGGTACTAGATGATCACAACCGTCCAGTGCTGCTCGGTTCTGGGCATCTGTCGTACAAACAATAGCAAGAAATAACGAAAGTCAGCGAGAAGGGCAGGACACTGGGACTCCGAAAACCTGAGTTCTGTTCGCAGCTCTGCTGTGTGACCTTTGCCAAGTCGATTCCCCACTCTCTCTCTCCTCCTGCTGTTTGTGCCTTTAGACTGTATTTTGCTCAGGGCTAAGACTCTCTCTGTGTCCAGCACCTCGCCCAGTAGGGCCTTGATCTTGGCTGAAAGGAGGCAGCGAGCAGAGAGCCTGGTAGGGTGACCAGATGTCCCGATTTTATAGGGACAGTCCGGATATTTGGGGCTTTTTCTTATATAGGCTCCTATTACCCCCCACTCCCTGTCCCGATTTTTCACACTTGCTATCTGGTCACCCTAGAGCCTGGCATTTCACTACTGCTTAGACTGCAAGGTAAGTCTGAAATGAAAATGAAAATGAAGTGTGAGTTAGTATGGGAAATACGTAAATGTCAGAGTCAAGTGAGGCAGGAGCGGGAGAGGTGTGTCTAAAAGCAATCCGGCCCTTGCAAAGGACGTGACGTGGTTTGTTTGTGCTCCTCGCCCCAAATCTGGGAACATCCCCCTCCATTCTGGTCCCCAAATTTGGCGGGGATGTCTTTAAGCACCAAATCCTGTGGCATTTGCTGCTGGCCCATCCCCCCGGGTGCTAGGGTAGTGGCTGCATGGGGAGCCTGGCGCCATCATCGAGCTAGGAACAGGGTCATAGGGGCAGAAGACTGGGTAGGCAAAGATAAGGTGCCATCAGCCGCACGGCTCACTCTGCCGGCTGAGCTGGGGGGAGAGTGTATTGGGGGGGAGGGGGGCTGCATCTGATTGAGCAGCTAGAGGCTAGGGACTTGATTTGCAAAGGTTGACATGGCTCGGATTGACCACGACCGCAATTGTGCGCGCTCAGCACCCTTCCCAATCTCTCCCCCCGCCCCTGGCTGCTGCATGACGGGTATTTCTGGACTAGCCAGGGACTGCCTCTTGGCTGAAATGCCTGCCCTTCGCAAAGATGCTGGGAATGGTAATTCTTTGTGACAACATTGCTCAGGCCACTGCTGGGTGCTCCTCCTACTCCAGCACGGGTAGAAATTCAGGCCTAATTCTCATTGGTCAGAAGGTCCAAACAGACTTATTAAAGTGAGATAAGATGTAGTCCTCCGCCTCCTCCTCCTCCTCCTCCGGGTAGAAGTGACCAGCATTCTCGGAATGTGTCAGGGCAGCTGCTAAATGCTACCAGAGATGGCAACTAGCAATCTGCACTGTGTACATGCCGTCTGATGCATTGTGCCATTCCTTGCAATGGGTGATCTGCCTGGGGAAGGAGAGGAGGTGTGGGCCCTCGATTTCTAACCTCCTGTAGACCTGCCGTGACATGTAATGGGCCAAATCCTGTCTTCATTCTCATTCTGTTTTAATATTTATATTGCCCTGGGCTGCTGCCACTGGCACAAAAACCAAACGGAGAATCAAGGAGCTGTAACCAGTTGGGAGAGCTCCACCTTCCCCTTAGCCCCCTGGAGACTGCACAGCAAAGAATCTGGGCTTCTGCTTGCAAAGACTAATTGGACCAGGGCACATCACCCGAGGACACCAGCCAGCGGGCTATGATTTTGATCCAAGTTCCCTGTTGCCCCTCCCTACAAAGTGGGGATGAAGGACAATCTTGCTCCGTAGTGGTGGTTGTTTTTTTTCTGATCTGCTTTGAGGTGGTAAAGCCTTTGGAGCAATTGCTAATGTTTAAAATGTTTTCTTTGAGCATAAATATGTCTTGAGGAGATTGGCATTGATTATCCTCTCCAACGAGGGCAAGAGATTGTGACAGCAGCATTAGGGGGCCTCAAATGCAGCAGCCAGGAGCATTATCATGGGCCGATGACAGTTCTCCATACTGCTCTATGAAATCCTCCCAGGCTTATGTGTAGAGGGAAATTGTCTGTTTTTCCATGAGTAGCATATGAAGTCACCGGTCTGTGCTGAGCCCTTTTCACTGTTCCCTAATATGGGAGGAGACCCGGTGTCTTCACTTGAAACCTGCATTTGTGATGCATGTAAAAGACAAACCAGCAAAACACAGAATGGCCAGTGAGTTCTTGGAACGTATTTAGGTCAAAGTTTTGTTTCAGAAAGTAGCGGAAGTAACCAGGGGGACAGCCATTTTAGACTCGATTCTGACCAACAGGGGGGAATTGGGTGCGAATCTGAAGGTGGAAGGCAATTCAGTTGAAACTGATCATGAAATGGTAGATGTCGTGATTCTAAGGAAAGGCCGGAGTGAAAGAAGCAGAATAAGGACAATGGACTTAAAAAAAACCCCCACCAGATTTTAACAAACTCAGATTGCAGGTCGGAAAGAAGAAAATCGAAGGGGAAAAGGAGTTCAGGAGAGCTGGCAGTTTCTCAGAGACAATATTAAAGGAACCACAGCAAATTATCCCAATGTGAAGGACAGATGGGAAGAATAGTAAGAGGGCAAAATGGCTCCATCAGAAGCTCTTTAACCACCTGGAAATCAAAAAGGAATCCTACAAAAAGGGGAAACACGGATGCATTGCTAAGAAGGGGTACAAAAGATTAGCAGACGCATGCAGGGACAAAATCAGAAAGGCTAAGGCACAGAATGAGTTACACCTAGCAAGGGGCAAAAAAGCAGTAAGAAAAGATGTTATAAATACATTAGGAGCAAGAGAAAGATGAAGGAAAGTGCAGGACCTCTGCGTGGCAAGGAAGGCGAGCTAAGAACAGATGGTCTCAAGAAAGCTGAGGTGTTCGATGCCTATTTTGCTTCAGTCTTCCTTGTAAGAAAGTAAATTGTGACCAGAAAATTAACAAAATGAATATTAACAACAGGGGGAAGGGCACCAGCCACCACAGGGAAAGAACAGGTTAAAGAACATTTAGAAATGTTAGCTGTATTCAAGTCAGCAGGGCCTGATGAAATTTATCCTGGAATCCTGAAGGAACTAGCTCGAGCTAGTCGTTAGTGATTATCTTTGAAATCTCATGGAGGCTGGCTGAAGTCCCAGAGGACTGGAGAAGGGCAAACACAGTATCTATCTTTAAAAAGGGGAACAAAGAAGACCCCAGGAACTATAGACCAGTTAGCCTAACTTTGATACCTGGAAAGACATGGGAATGAATTCTTAAGCTATCAGTTTGTAAGCACTTGGATGATAATAGGGTTATAAGGAATAGCCAGCATGGATTTGTCAAGAACAAATCATGCCAGCCCAATCCAATTGCCTTCTCTGATGGAGTTACTGGCCTAGTGGGTAAGGGGAGGCAGTACATGTGATAGACCTTGATTTTAGTGAGGCTTTTGACACAGTCCCACATGACATTCTCATAAGCAAAGTAAGGAAATGTGGTCTAGATGAAATTACTATCAGGTAGGAAGACTGTATTCAAGGACAGGTTTCAGAGTAACAGTTGTGTTAGTCTATATTCGCAAAAAGAAAAGGAGTACTTGTGGCACCTTAGAGACTAACCAATTTATTTGAGCATAAGCTTTCGTGAGCTACAGCTCACTTCATATCCGATGAAGTGAGCTGTAGCTCACGAAAGCTTATGCTCAAATAAATTGGTTAGTCTCTAAGGTGCCACAAGTACTCCTTTTCTTTTTGTATTCAAGGAGTAGTTATCAGTGGTTTGCTGTCAGACAGGGGGACATATCTAGTGGGTCCCCACAAGCATCTGTCTTGGGTCTGGTACTATTCAATATTTTCATTAATGACTTGGATAATGGGGTGGAGAGCACGCTTATAAAATTTGTGATTAACACCAAACTGGGCAGGGTTGCAAGTGTAACACCAACAGACCCCAGTTGGCGGCGGGCAGGATCGAACCGGGGACCTTTGGAGCTTAGTGCATGAGCCTCTAAAGCAAGAACTAAAAGGAAACTGTCTGTTAGCTAAGGCTGTAGAGCAGACTCATAATCTCTCTCTCTCTAAGTGGTCTTGGTGCCACTAGATGGGACAGAACGCCACACCCAGGAGGTGTGTGGGTTACACAAGCACTTTGAAGGGTAGGATAAGCATTCAAAATGACCTTGACAAATTGGAGAATTGGTCTGAAATCAACGAGATGAAAGTCAATAAAGACAAGTGCAAAGTACTTCACATAGGAAAGAAAAATTAAATGCACAATTACAAAATGGGGAATAACTGGCCAGGTGGTAGAACTGCTGAGAAGAAGCTGGGGCATATAGTGGACCACCAGTTGAACATGAGTTAACAATGTGATGCAGTTGCAAAAAAAAAAAAAACCTAGTATCATTCTGGGGTGTATTAACAGGAATGCTGTCTGTCAGACACAGGAGGTAATTGTCTGCTCTGCTTGATACTTGTGAGACCTCAGCTGAAGTATGGGGTCCATTTCTGAGCAGCACACTTTAAGAAAGACATGGACAAATTGGAGAGAGTCCAGAGGAGAGCAACAATAATGATAAAAGGTTTAGAAAACGGGACCTCTGAGGAAAGGCTAAAAAAACCTGGGCCTGTTTAGTCTTGAGAAAAGAACATGGGGGAACCAGATAACAGTCGTCCAATATGTTAAGGGCTGTTACAAAGAGGACAGTGATCAATTGTTCTCCATGTCCACTGAAGGTAGGACAAGAAGTAATGGGCTTAATCTGCAACAAGGGAAATTTGGGGTTAGATATTAGGAAAAACTTTCTCACTATAATAATAGTTAAATACTGGGATAGGCTTCCAAGGGAGGTTGTGAATTCCCCATCATTGGAGGGTTTTAAGAACAGGTTACACTAAGACCTGTCAGGGGTGGCCTCAGTAGAGGTGCGGGGACTGGACTAACCTCTGAAGGTCCTTTCCAACCCTACATTTCTATGATTCTGTGTAATATTCAACCTGAGGGTTTGTCTACACTACCGCACGGGGTCGATCTACGATACGCAACTTCAGCTATATGAATAGCGTAACTGAAGTCGACGTACTTAGATCTACCTACCGTGGTGTCTTCGCTGCGGTAAGTCGACAGCTGACACGATCCCATCAACTCTGCTTGCGCTTCGCGTTCTGGTGGCGTACCAGAGTCGACAGGAGACCGCTCAGAGGTAGATTTATCGTGTCTATACTAGACTCGATAAATTGACCCCCGCTGGATCGATCGCTGCCTGCCCATCTGGCGGGTGGTGTAGACGAGCCCTGAGTATGTGCAGAGGAAAGGGAGTCTTATCTGGAGTATGCTGGCTATTTAAGCTTCCAAGAGTAATGCCTCTATATGTGTTTCCCGGCCCCAGCAATGCAGCCCCAACCAGCATTCCACTCTGACTGTGATTGGGCAAGCCTGGGTATTTTGGCTGTTCTTTTTCCTGAATGGTCTTGCCTCCATCCTCACTCGGTGTGCCCAGGCATCTGACAGAGAGATGGATGGTCAGTTTCAGCTAGCTTTATAGGCCATAGGAATTGCTGTATTGGGTTGCCCCATAGTCCATCTAGTCCAGTGTCCTGTCTCCAATGACGGCTGGTACCAGATGCCCCAGATGACGTAGCAAGAAACCCCACCGTAGGCAAGTTTGGGATACATGGGCACGTCAATGTGGGATTATGGTCCGCTGCTTGGTAGAGTCTTTGACTGGCATCCTTTTTATTTTTTCTAAGTCAAAATAAAATATAATAATTCTTTTCAGTGGGCGGGGTGGGGAGGTGTATATTCAGACATTCAACCTCAGATTTTCTCCGTTTGCACTAAACTGAAGTGTCCTGCTGATGGCCGGCACCTTCTCCCATTTGAGGGGAGGAAGGAGGCTCTTCATGTTAAACCACAGGGCCAGACAAGCTAGACCATGGGGGTTGCATGGCTAGCTCTCTGGGACCTGGGGCACGTGGCAGAGGCCCAGGCTTTCCGACGTGGCCGATGCTTCCATTTTTCCACGCCTGGCTGGAGACATGCACAGCAGAATTAGAAAACAACAGGTACAGGCTGCAAAAACAGACCCACAGCACCCAGTCTCAGAGTCCAGCTCACCTGATTCGCGAGCTCGTGTGGCTCACACTGTAATAGCTGTGTAGACGCTGGGGCTGGAGCCCGCGCTCTGAAACCCGGCACGGTGGGGGAAGGGCTCAGAGCCCAGGCTCCAGCTCAAGCTGAATGTCTGCTCTCCTTTTAGCCCCGTAGCCTGAGCCCAAGGCAGTTGACCCAGGCTCTGAGACTCACTGCCGGTGGTTGGGGGTTTTTTTTGCTGTGTAGTCGGACCCAAGGAGTCTTGTGCACATCCGTGAAATGCCCAGGCAGGGTTCCAGCCATTGCACCGTCCTCCGGTTAAAAGGGGAGGGTGATTTAAACCCACAGAACTGGCCACTTGAAACATGTGACTAGAAATGTCACTGTGCTGGTTTTATTCCCTAATCGCAGGATGCAAAGCTCCCTCTGAGAGGGAGAGCAACTCCCCGTGCTCATTGCTGGGGTTCTGTGCTATGTCTGCTCAAATCCAATGCAGCTGGCATGCACGAAGCGTTGCCCGAGTTGACAGCCTCTGACAGGCCTGATTAGACGCATGAGAACCATTATGCAGGCGGGGGAGTAATGGAAGCTGCAGCAGCGAGCTATTAGCCAGAGTTTCCGACTGATTAACCCACGACCTGGTAGCGTGCGATGGCAAGGAAACCTGCCAAAAATAGCCCCAGCAAGCCACTGGGAAATGGGGCTGGAGCCATGCGGGAAGGTTCGCGCTGAGATCTCTGCATTGGAACATGAGCAGGTTGGATCTGGCCTGGGGTTCACAACAGGTTTAAGAAGGCGAGAGAGAGTAGATTAAACTCTGGAAGTTGGCGGGGGCGGCGCGGCAGGAAGAGTGTGAATTTAGCATCACGAGAGCCTGTCAGGGATCTCTCCCCATCAGATGCTACATGGAAAGTGCATTCACACAAGTCTAGTCCTTCCGGCGCGCACAACCGCCGTGTTACACGCACAAAATTCTCTGTTACTCACCCACTCTAGGGACACCCACCCTTACCCTGTTCCTAAGAGCTCAGGCATAACTTTACATTCTAGGACACCCACCCTTACCCTCTTCCTAGGGCTCAGGCGTTACCCTCTTAATTTAGGCATTTAACTTTACCTCTCCGTGGGCGCCGGGCTCTACTCCTCCAAGCTCCGGGTAAACACCCCTTCCCTCTGGACTCAAAGCAAACACCAATTCCCTCTGGACTCAGGGCTCAATCTTTTGCGGGTTTACGGGGTCTTTTACCAGTGAAAGAGCCTTACACACTAATATCCTACTTAACCTCTATTTAGTAACAATCACCAAAACAGAATGCACACTCTACACATACAGTGCTCACCACTCCCAGTAAGACAGATGAACTTTTCTTGATGTCCAGTCAGGATCAGGTCATCTGGGGGTCTCCAGTTTCTGCACGGTGTCAGTGGCAGAGCGTTGAGGTCTGGCAGCTCTGAGCTTGGGTCTGTGTCCTGGAGCTGGTTCCCAAAGAACTTCCTTTGGGACCCCCGTTTATCTAGTGAAACTTGAGTCCTGCTTAGCTCTACCTTAACCAATCATTTTACTAACCAATCCTAACATACTGAAACAAAATTCGCTAGCCAATCCTACCCCACCACCTTAATTGATTTACACCTAGCAAAATTAATTATGTAACAGACAGAAACAATGAAAGAACCAGACAGAGACCACACAGACAGACAATAGGGAAGTGGGGACCATAATGACAAAACGATAAAGAAATGAAGATTTCACATCCACAACTGTTGATAAGTGGTTTCTTGCCAGACAGAATGCTGTCAAACTAAGTTTTCTTTAACGACCTTAAGATCTGTTTCTTTATCTGGTGATAGTGGGTGCTATTAGGACAGGATCTCCTTCTGAACAGCCGGATCTTATAGTGTTTTAATGTCATTTAGCTGGAACGTGAGGATGCGGCTTCCTGCTTCTGAGCTAAGGGCTGCTGCTCTCCTAACATGGCTACAGACAAAGGCCTTAGGCCTTACAATACGGCTACAGGAAAAGGCCTTATCATTACAGCTGTCAATCTAGCAATGACAGGCTCTCCGCCCTCCCACCAAGGGCTTCTGATTATTTCTCCCCTTTCAGAGTCCTAAATGAAGCAAACGAGCAATCCCAGGGCAGCGAAAGAGATTAAACAAAAAGGCGAAGAAGACAAAACAAGCCCGCAGGCAAGTCTAGCCAGGATATTTGGCCTCTTGTTCTTCAGAAGGGCCCTGGATGGGTCATGGCCTCCCCAAAGCTTTCTGGGGCTCCAGTGTTAGCCTGAAACAGATTTTAAGGTTTATACTTTCTGAGGCCGCTCAGAAGATGGGCTAATCTGCAGGCCCTTCCCGCTCCCATACCCAGGGTAGTTAAGAATAAAATCAACAGGGTAAGGTGCAAATACAGCAAGATTTATTAGACCAACGTGGTCTTAAAAGCAGAAGCCTTGTTACAAAGCTAAATAATATAAGCACAGGTAATAGCAAAAGCACAAGTAATAACAAATGGCTCGGTTATTAACAGCAGATGCAAATGGACTTGCAGTCCGGAGCCCACAAACCTGATATACTGGGATAACCAAAAGACAATAAAAGGAAACTACAGTACCAGCTCTCTCCTTGTCCTGGACTCGAACCCCGATCGTCCAAGGGATGAACCCCGACTGTCCCACGGAACGAACCCCGACACCACAACGAAGACGGTTCTGGAATCCTGGACAGAGCCAATGAAGACTGGAAACGCTGGACCACGGGAACGCGGGAACAGGATGCGACGATCACCAGGTACGTGGCTTGTCTTCTGTCTTCCGTGCCCTGCGCGTCGTCCTGAGCGGTAGTGGGCGGACTCGCCGGTGGAAATGGAAACGGGTGCGTGCAGTGTACGACACCACTGGAACCTGACCCCTTACGCTATGCTCCTGGCCTAGCTGGACTCCTTCCACCGGCTGGTAACATGGGAGACGCTGGCTGCCACGAGGCTGGACAGCCCCGAGCAGCAGTGCGGCTCTCACCTAAATAGTCTGCGGTTGCTGGGCAGGCCACGCAGTCACATGATCCTAACCGCTCCCTGCCTTTCCCGCTCTAATTCGAAAAAGGCAAAGGGCAGGGCGGGAAGCTCTCCGTGAAGGAGGGCGTCCAAAATGGAGTCCAACTTGTTGATTTTACAGAACAAGATGGAGGCTAGAGGAGAAACATACCAAAACAAAGATTTTACCTCAACACCAGGACAAGCTCTACGAGACAGTCTCCTCCCCATTTTTGGGGACAAAGGATCTGTGTTCCCTCTTCCTCAGAGAAGAACAGGGAAGCTCAGAAACCTGCTCCCTCTCCAGGGCTGCTCCTGGCACTACTGAGCGGTGCTTCCTCCTTTAAACTCCTCTTCCAGTCCTGGCATGACTTGCAGGTGCAGCAGAGTGAGGCGACTCCAGCCCAAAGCAGCTTCTGACCCCCTTCCATGCTGGTGTGGGTTTATACGCCCCGTCCCAGAGCCATCATCATTCCCTGGCCCAGGAGCCAGGCTGCAACCCACTGTCAGTGATCCCTGGGATACCAGAAGCACGTCGGCCTTCCGCTCGCATGACAACAAAACACTTGGAGGAGGGGACGATCCCCCCGCACGCCCATTCAGCACTCGGCTTTGCTCTCTGCAGCCATGTATTTAAGCTGTCCTCGTTTCCATTGTCTCGCCAGGAGTTTCAATGCAGCTGGGGAATGCAATTACTAACCAGTAAGGAAATGCAACCATTATGCATGTACAGTGACTGTGATGCTGGCAGGCCAGGGGCTAGCTCATGCCAAGGTCTCAGCTGGACACTGACAGATACACAGCTGCAATCTGCCTGTTGGTTAATAGTGGTACGATAGGTGTTAGAATGATAAGGAAGCTGTAACAATGCTGGTTCTGGTGGGACCCAGCTGAGAGTGCCAATTCAGGACAAATTGCTTCAAGCAGGGCAGTTACAGCCCAGGGCTGGGGTTTCTATGCGCACCAAGGCAAACCAAACCAGCCAGACAGAGAAGACTTTGGTTTTACCCCTCTGGCTAACCACAAGTCACACAAGCAATTCCCCTAGACATTCCAGTTTCCCAATATCACCACCAGTGCTGCTCGTTATGGGGACAGATAGTTATGAAAACCATTACCCCAGTAAAAGAAAAACGGTTCTCTCAATCCTAAAGGACCAAGCCCCAGACCCAGGTCAATATACAAATCAGCTCTTACCCACAAATCACGCTGTTGCCAATCCTTTAGAATCTAAAATCTAAAGGTTTATTCATAGAAGGAAAAAGATACAGATGAGAGCTAGAATTGGTTAAATGGAATCAATGACATACAGTCATGGCAAAGTTCTTGGTTCAGGCTTGCAGCAGTGATAGAATAAACTGCAGGTTCAAATCAAGTCTCTGGAGAGAACATCCGCAGCTGGGATGGGTCTTTCAGTCCTTGGTTCAAAGCTTCATTATCTTTGAAAACTCGTGGCGAACGGGGGAAGTCCCGGATGACTGGAAAAAGGCTAATGTAGTGCCAATCTTTAAAAAAGGGAAGAAGGAGGATCCTGGGAACTACAGGCCAGTCAGCCTCACCTCAGTCCCTGGAAAATCATGGAGCAGGTCCTCAAAGAATCAATCCTGAAGCACTTACATGAGAGGAAAGTGATCAGGAACAGTCAGCATGGATTCACCAAGGGAAGGTCATGCCTGACTAATCTAATCGCCTTTTATGATGAGATTACTGGTTCTGTGGATGAAGGGAAAGCAGTGGATGTATTGTTTCTTGACTTTAGCAAAGCTTTTGACACGGTCTCCCACAGTATTCTTGTCAGCAAGTTAAGGAAGTATGGGCTGGATGAATGCACTATAAGGTGGGTAGAAAGCTGGCTAGATTGTCGGGCTCAACGGGTAGTGATCAATGGCTCCATGTCTAGTTGGCAGCCGGTGTCAAGTGGAGTGCCCCAGGGGTCAGTCCTGGGGCCGGTTTTGTTCAATATCTTCATAAATGATCTGGAGGATGGTGTGGATTGCACTCTCAGCAAATTTGCGGATGATACTAAACTGGGAGGAGTGGTAGATACGCTGGAGGGGAGGGATAGGATACAGAAGGACCTAGACAAATTGGAGGATTGGGCCAAAAGAAATCTGATGAGGTTCAATAAGGATAAGTGCAGGGTCCTGCACTTAGGATGGAAGAATCCAATGCACCGCTACAGACTAGGGACCGAATGGCTAGGCAGCAGTTCTGCGGAAAAGGACCTAGGGGTGACAGTGGACGAGAAGCTGGATATGAGTCAGCAGTGTGCCCTTGTTGCCAAGAAGGCCAATGGCATTTTGGGATGTATAAGTAGGGGCATAGCGAGCAGATCGAGGGACATGATCGTTCCCCTCTATTCGACACTGGTGAGGCCTCATCTGGAGTACTGTGTCCAGTTTTGGGCCCCACACTACAAGAAGGATGTGGATAAATTGGAGAGAGTCCAGCGAAGGGCAACAAAAATGATTAGGGGTCTAGAGCACATGACTTATGAGGAGAGGCTGAGGGAGCTGGGATTGTTTAGTCTGCAGAAGAGAAGAATGAGGGGGGATTTGATAGCTGCTTTCAACTACCTGAAAGGGGGTTCCAAAGAGGATGGCTCTAGACTGTTCTCAATGGTAGCAGATGACAGAACGAGGAGTAATGGTCTCAAGTTGCAATGGGGGAGGTTTAGATTGGATATTAGGAAAAACTTTTTCACTAAGAGGGTGGTGAAACACTGGAATGCATTACCTAGGGAGGTGGTAGAATGTCCTTCCTTAGAGGTTTTTAAGGTCAGGCTTGACAAAGCCCTGGCTGGGATGATTTAACTGGGAATTGGTCCTGCTTCGAGCAGGGGGTTGGACTAGATGACCTTCTGGGGTCCCTTCCAACCCTGATATTCTATGATTCTATGATTCTATGATTCAGTGTAGCAAAGTCCCTCCAGAGGTATGAAGCAGGATTGAAGACAAGACAGAGGAGCTGCAGCAGCTTTTTATATTCTCTTGCCATGTGGTCTTTGCTTTCTTTGTCCCAAAGACAAGCTGCCCATCCCATGGCCTGGAAAAACCTCAGACTTCTCTCCATAGGTATGTCCCTGCATGCCTTGCTGAGTCACAAGGCCTATCTGCCTTCTCTCAATGGGTCAGTTGTGTAGCTGATGGTCCTTAATGGGCCATCCAGCAGGCTAGGCAGAGCTGACACCAACTTGTCTGGGGTGTCATCCAGAAGCATAGCATAAGTTTGAAATACAGACAATATAGAGCCAATACTTATAACTTTAAATACAAAAATGATACAGGCATACAGATAGCATCTTCATAACCAGCCAACCATAATCTTGTCTTAGACACCTTATTTGACCTCCTTTATACAAGATTTGGTGCCACTACAGGACCTTGGTTGCAACAATGTTCTGTACAGTCCCAGTTCAAGTCAATAACATCATAGAATCGTTCAGTGTTTGGACTCTGTCAGATACTTGTGCGTTGGTGCCTGTGTTAAATCTTACTTGTTAATATCTGTGCTCCATATTGTAACGTAATATTGGAGCGGGTGTCATGTGACTGTACAAATCACCAGAAAAGAGAGGGACATTAATTAGTGGGAGGAGTTGCTCATCTACAGAAAGCATCACACCCTTCCTGAAAGACGAGACCCCTTGATACCAGACGGGCTACCGCTGGATCTTACAACTGGAAAAGCGCTACATCTGAACGGAGAAAACATCAACAACAGGACTAAAGACCCTTATTGTTGCTCCGCTCTCTTCTCCATGTAGAGGAGTCATGTGAGTGGACTGCTGCCATCATCTGAGTGTGCAGCTCAGTGCACGTCAGGAGGGAGATAAAAACTCCAGACCAATGGCCCAAACGATCTCAGTGCTGCTTGGATTCTGGGTGGGCAGGGTGTTTCTAGGCATAAGCAAGAGATCCCCAGCTGCTTAGCCTGGGGTAGCCCTAAAGGAAAAATAGAACTTGCTGATTATAGATGCCTACATTACCTTCTGAAATCTAAGGCCCGGTCTACACTACAGACCTTAATCGATAGAACTACATCACTCCGGGGTGTGAAAAATCCACACTCCCAAACAACATCGTTATACTGACCTAACCCCCCATGTAGACATTGCTATGTCAGCGGGAAAGCTTCTCCTGTTGCCGTAGCTACCACCTCTCGCGGAGGTGGGTTAACTAGGCCAATGGGAGAGCTCTCTCCTGTCAGCTACGGGCATCTTCATTAAAGCATTACAGTGGCGCAGTTACATCAGTGCAGTGTTTGAAGTGTAGACTTGCTCTAAGACTGTAACTCATTCATGTGTCTATATTTGCTGCTTTAACCCTGTAAATAGTGCTCCAATTTCCTTTTCCTAGGTACTATAGGATTGGCTTCAAGCCTTGTCTTTGGTGTGAGACCTAAAGTGCAATTGACCTGGGGTAAGTGACCTGTCTTTTGCGATCAGGACTCATCTGAATATTGCTGTGATTCTTGGTGTAAGAGCCCAGCTATCTCAGAGCTATGCTCACCTGGGGAGTAAGACAGACCCATGTACCCCAGGGGAGTGTCTGAGTCTCTGTATTAAGGCCATTAAAGGGCCTGAGGAGTTTGCCCTTGGTACAGTGGGTTGGTGAAATCGAAGTTTAGAACTCACACCCACTGTGGGGCTTGTGCCCTGGTTTTTAACAGCCTGCCCCAAGGTTGGTCCTCATGCTTTTGTGTCACCATTGGGCGCATCACAGGATGGGTACATGTGGGCACCTCCCTGAGAGAACTGCTTCTCGCGATGCTAATATTGACCAGTGCTGTGGAACAGCAGTTTTGGACAACGAAACAGGGGGAACCCTCTGACCGTATGTCTTGGTCCCAGTTTCAGGACATACAGTGCTACCATGAGAATGAATGGGCTACTTCTCAATGCATGGGCATATGATTATTTCCTAACCCGGAACTCACCACTGGCCTAAATTGTGTATCCCAGAGGAGGTCGAAGCAGGTTACAATTCATTATGTGTATTGCAGTAGCACTCACGAGCCCAGGGCTCCCTTGTGCCAGGCGCTGCACAGACACAATGAAAATATGGCCCCTGCTCGCCTGCTTGTGGGGATACAGACAAACATTCTGAGCAATGGTGTTTCTTCTAGGAAAAGCCCATGTTACAATACAACTCCTCCTGTGTCCATTGACAATACCAGGGAGGTCAGGACTGCTGCGTACTCATGCTTATGACTAGATGCCGCCCGTGAACTCGTGTGGTGTGGGGAAAGGGTCCTTGTGGCTACAGAAAGGAGCAGGCAGACACAAAGGCCGCCAGGATGCTGAGTGCAGTATTGAGCCCTAGAGAGTATAGAATATAATGTCACTGATATCTTGTGGCTGTCACGGACCATAAAAGGGGAGTTGGTGCCTTTAAGCCAGTTCCATTGGCATCCTTGTTGGCAGTTCCAGTAGGTCCATGGACTCAGTAGGCCATGAAATCTGAGCTACTCATGCACCCCTAGAGATGGTCTCTCCGGAACAAGATCAAGGTACACTGGGGAGGTGGCGGGGGGGGCAGTCTGCGTTGCTTTTGTCACATGGCACCCCTTTTGTAGATGAGGTAGGACTAAAGGCTGGGATTGTCCCAGGAGCCCAAGGGAGTTAGGCACCCTACTCCTATTGAATCCAGTGGGATTTGGGCACTCACCGCCTGTAGACTTCATTCACCCTCCCAGCCGCCGTCTCCCGGCCTGCTCAGCTGGTACCTGCTGGGATTTAATATTGACAGGACTGTGAAATGATGAGGGAGCAGACGATGCGGAGGTAGCAAGGACGGTGAGAAGTGCTGGCGTTCCCCAGCTGGCGTCAGCGGAGCATGTGACGCACGGAAGGAGAGCATATAGCAGAGGTCTTCTGCAGAGACCGAGGCCCCGGAACGGCGCCTAGACGGTCCCCATGGCGCTGTGCTCCGTGGACTCTAACGAGCCAACAGATTTCCAAAAGATGTCCCCCTTTCTGCCTGAGCAGAAGGCTGGCAATGGAGCCTCAGCAGTCTGTGTCACGGCCCTTGACACCAGCCCTCTTGAGAGTGTCCCGGGAGTCTCGGGATATTTTGTGGCTTTTCTGGATGCCCCAGCTCCCGGAGTCGTTGATGAGAAGCTTGGCTTTCATTTAAAAATCTGAGTTTCTAGAACGTCTCGTTCTAGTGAAAAGCTTGAAACCCTGAGCCCAAAGGCTCACTAAAGAAGCCAATTGAAAGAACCCTCAATTTATTCTCATTGTTTAAATAGCATTGTAAAGCCAGTGCCGTAGCGTTCACATTTGGACCTGGCCACATTACCATGGAGGGTCTAACCTCTTTCCAGGGCATGCTCTCCTCTTGAGGGATCCTTTCCTCCCCAAAGGCTTTTATCGCTGTGTCCATGCCTCTCTGTGTAGTCCCGTGCACCTGTACAAAGCGGTGTGAAGTGCTAGGATATCAGGATAATAGTGTATACCAAGAGATGGAACGTCTATGGCCCCATCCCCGTAGTGCCTGCATGCCTCAGCCTTTGCTGTATTTACCCTCCCACCACCTCTGTGAGGGAGGGAAGTAAGAATTATTATTCCCCTTTTACTGAGAGGCAAAGTGGCTGGCCTTAAGTCACACAGGGAGTCTGTGGCACAGCAAGGACTTGATCCCAAGTCTCCCAAGACCTCAGCTAGAGCCCTAACCATTGGGCCATCTTTCTTCTCGCTTGCACTGCTATTAACACCTGCCCAGTGTGCAGAGCAAAGGAGAACCTGTTTGTCACAGCTCCAGTCGAGCGCCCCCTCTTGGCCACTCACTAGACGGCTGTGAGGGGATCCTGCTGTTGAGTCCCCGGGTGTTTCAAGCCCATAGAGCCCAGGCCCTGATGCTGCCTTAGGGCCTGCAAGCACTCACAGGGTACAGATTTTCTATCTGGCACCTTTCCTAAGAGCTTAGACCATGCAGCCTACTGCCTAGCTGCTGGACCCAAACTTCCCCTGTATCTTATGCCCACGCTCTCTCTGAACTCCAGGTGTGCACCATACTGGCTGCAGTTTAAGGCTCTCAGGGGCACAGGATAAGGTGGAGCATGTAACACATGCAGACTTTGCACTGGATGCTAACCCGTTATTGCTCTTTCTTTAATAGCACAACAAATACAGAAACCTATCCAAGTGTGATAATAAACTCTACACACACTTCCCTGCCTCAGTTTCCTCACCACTCCAGGGCACTCTTCTGGCTAGGGTCAGGGTCACGTGGAGCTGTCCAGGGTCCTTCGTTTTGCAGTGCATGGCTTGGAGCCTTCTTCCCTCGGCTCACCTACTCTGACCTTGGCCAGTCTGTTCCCTTCCCCTGGCCTGCCCAAACTTCCTGTGTGGCTCCTTGTTGACCCATTCTCCATGAGTCCTTGTATAACCTCCTGCTTGGTCACCTCTGTCCTGCTGAGAGAATTTCCACTCACTCCATTTCTCGCCCTTCTTCAGACACGAGGAGAAAGCCTCTGCTCCCAGCTTGAGCAAAGACATTGTCCCAGGGACCTTGAATAGACAGTCGAGTTCTGACGACCCACCGCTGTCCCTGGGCTGGGAGATACAAGCTTAAAGGCTTGAGAGCAATGTTGGATGCACAGAGCCAGAGAGGCCTTCCATCCTACAGCAGTTTCATAATAGCAACTTCAACGTATCAACCAGATAAGTTATACAGAGAGACTCCCCAAAACCATTACACTGTCCCAGAGTACCCAGAAGGTAGAAATAAGAAAAAACAGCAAAGGGACTACAGTTAATCTCTGCAAACAACAGCCCAGTGCTTGCGCTGGTAAAGAACAGTAACTGGTTACCAAGGGCTTGATCCAAGGCCCATGAAAACCCTTCCATTGAATCAACTGGACTTTGGATTAGCCCCCACGTGCAGGTGCCCACTGCAGAAACATCACTTTATAAGGGTTCAGGAAAGGGATAGTCAACTATTTTTTGTGGTGGTCCAAATTTCTTGGTCAAGGGAGAATCAAGGTCCAGACTCCAGAGAAAATAATTCAAAACATAATAAGTAAATAAAAAGATTTTGGGGTCTGTTCAAAAGCGTCTGGGAGTCCGGATTTGGCCTGCAGTCCACCTATTGACTACCCCTGTGGGAAGTGGAAGGCGGTGGCATGGTGGGCATCCCATAGTTATTTGGCTAATCAAATGAGACCAATCAGCCAATGCCCCATCTCTTTTCTTTGGCGTTGTCTTCCCCTCCGGAGCGTGCTTCCTGGTTTTATTTCTTCTTTTCTTGCTTTCTTTTGTTTTTCTTCTTCCTGCATCCGGCAGGAGTCAAATGCACTTGAACGGCCATCCAAAAATATCTACTTTCCGGAGGGGATTCCAGGCTCTCTTCCTATTGTCTGCCTGAAACACCTGGTACGTCACTTGGCCTTGTGAATGAATGCCAGGAGCAGAAGCAGCATTTGAATAGGTAAGGGTGAGTCATGGGCCAGCTGAGCTTCCAATAGCTCTGCAGGACAAAGGGAGAATTTGGGCAAGAGGGGGGACCAGTAGGTGGCAGGATAGGAAGAGCCAATGGATGGATGGGGTTGTAGGATCATCTGTTTACAGCAGGTATGGGGAAGGTTTGAAGTCACACACTTGGGCATGCCGGAAGAAGTGATTCTACCCATCTCCTCAGCTTCCTGCAGCTGTGGTTCTCATGAGGCCATCAAAGAGTCTTGTTTCAATTTGGGAGCCAGGACAGTTCATGCAAATCTGTCTCCCAGTACTGGTGAGGTTATGTCTGCAGTCTGCTATCCCAACCACAAAGGAAGCATCCGTGCCTGCTCGAAGGAACAGTGACAGTCTAACATAGACAGTCCAGACACAGGCCTAGTTTCAGATGCTCCCTCTGCTTTCTGGGGTGGGCATCCATGTGGTTGTTGGGCATGCAGGGAGCAGGAGGGAGTTCTGAGAGCAAGGGGTGGCGTGGCAGGAGGACTCAAGACATGGGTGGGAGGAAGAGGCAAAGGAGGTGTTGAAGAGGTCTGTGTGGGAGGAGGGACATGGGAGTGGGGGCAGAGATGTACTGGGGTTCAAAGGTGAGCGGGAGAGGGTAGAACTTGAGGCAAAAGGCAAGAGAGATAGGGGGTGGGGTTGGATTTGCAAACACTTCTTTTTTTCCTGATTTTTTTTTTGACCCAAAAATTGCAATTTGGACAATGTTGCCCTGCCCCCAATGGAGGGATTTGGAAGCAAGTGCGAGCGGGCAACAAGAGAATGGAGATGGGGGAGATACTGGAGATACTGTGCAGTAAGAGGATGACCGAGGGCTGCAGAGAAATGTGGGGATGGTTGGATTGGAGATCACCAAAGGGTGGAACACCAAAGGGTGGTCCACTGGATTGGAGATCACCCAAAGGGTGGAGGGATGAATGGTGGGGGGGATGGGAGATGTTTCTACAGATACAGCAGCACCCTGAAGCTGAGAGATCAGTGTTCAAGCCCTCGTGTGGCTCTCAGGATGCACATGCATCTCGGTCAGAGGGGACGAGACCCACGGTGTATCGGAGTGATGTAGTCCAGTGAGCTCAGCCCATCAAGGAGCGGGACTACAACTCCCACAAGCCAGTGCAGACCCCCGCAGGAAAAGGTGGTGTAATGCTGACTATTTCAGTTCACGCTGAATGGAGATTTCGTTTCAGTTTTTCCCAATGGAAAATCAAAACATGTTGGAAATGACACATTCTATTGGCTGGAAAATTTCCGACCCGCTCTAACCCCAGCAAAGGGACCCAGCGAAGGACTACGTGCTGTGTGTGGCTGCCCGGGCATGGGCCTGTTATTTTGATATAAAGGCACATAACACGTAATGCAGAATGCCTGGGCACCAACGAGAGAGAGACCGACTGAGCCTCCTCTGGCTGGGAGTGTTTAACTGGATCAAAATACAGACACCAGACATCTGGTCCGCTTTGCCCAGGATTCTCCACTGGCCCATCCTCTTGTTTGGGATGCAGTGATTCAAACATCAGACCCAACTGCCTCTCAGATACCGAAACCTGCATGTGACCAGCATCCGCAGGGACTCTGGCACCTCCCCAGTCTAAACAACCAGGATCTTTTGCAATGGACCAGGCGGCTCTGAAATAAGATTCCCTTGTGGCCTGGACTGGGTTTGAAGTATTCAGGTGCCTTTTCTCCCTCCTGTTGCCTTGTTCTGGTCCTCCCCAGGTCACTTTGCATACAGCTGCCCCTGCTGTGAGGAGATTCAGGCTGAGGCCTGTTGACTGGCTGCGGCCTGCTGCTAGCCAGCAGGGTAACATTTGCCAAGTGCTGGATAAGGGGAGAAGATCAAAGGAGGTGGATGTAAATGTTATTCACACCAGGGTACAACATGACTCGGGAAGGAGATTTTCAAGGGGGAGGACTGAGTGGATTTGAACAGTAATTGACTGATGGGTCAATTCCTCTCCTTGTAGCAGTTCATCACAGGTGAGCTTAGCTGAGGCCACCTGGGAACCCAAGACTTTACCATTTCAGTTCTTTCTGTAACCCCGGTTGTTGGTGGGCAGGATCGAACCTGGGACCTCTGAAGCTTAGTGCATGAGCCTCTACTGCATGAGCTAAAAGCCATATAGCCCTTAGCTAAGTCTGTAGAGCAGACTCATTAATCTCTCGCTAAGTGGTCTCGGTGCCACTAGATGGGACAGAACACCACACCCAGGAGGTGTGTGGTTACATTTCCACTTTCTCATCCCGCCAGCCTTCTGACTGACAATGGACTGTAGGAAACAGCTACTAGCAATTGGCCAGCGTCACCCACTCCAGATCCATATGTCTTTAGAATTCAGGGGTGCTCCAGGCCTGGCGATTTGCTTTGAGCCCATCTCCAGTTGCTACTTATGTTCATCATAGAATCATAGAATCATAGAATATCAGGGTTGGAAGGGACCCCAGAAGGTCATCTAGTCCAACCCCCTGCTCGAAGCAGGACCAATTCCCAGTTAAATCATCCCAGCCAGGGCTTTGTCAAGCCTGACCTTAAAAACCTCTAAGGAAGGACATTCTACCACCTCCCTAGGTAATGCATTCCAGTGTTTCACCACCCTCTTAGTGAAAAAGTTTTTCCTAATATCCAATCTAAACCTCCCCCATTGCAACTTGAGACCATTACTCCTCGTTCTGTCATCTGCTACCATTGAGAACAGTCTAGAGCCATCCTCTTTGGAACCCCCTTTCAGGTAGTTGAAAGCAGCTATCAAATCCCCCCTCATTCTTCTCTTCTGCAGACTAAACAATCCCAGCTCCCTCAGCCTCTCCTCATAAGTCATGTGCTCTAGACCCCTAATCATTTTTGTTGCCCTTCGCTGGACTCTCTCCAATTTATCCACATCCTTCTTGTAGTGTGGGGCCCAAAACTGGACACAGTACTCCAGATGAGGCCTCACCAGTGTCGAATAGAGGGGAACGATCACGTCCCTCGATCTGCTCGCTATGCCCCTACTTATACATCCCAAAATGCCATTGGCCTTCTTGGCAACAAGGGCACACTGCTGACTCATATCCAGCTTCTCGTCCACTGTCACCCCTAGGTCCTTTTCCGCAGAACTGCTGCCTAGCCATTCGGTCCCTAGTCTGTAGCGGTGCATTGGATTCTTCCATCCTAAGTGCAGGACCCTGCACTTATCCTTATTGAACCTCATCAGATTTCTTTTGGCCCAATCCTCCAATTTGTCTAGGTCCTTCTGTATCCTATCCCTCCCCTCCAGCGTATCTACCACTCCTCCCAGTTTAGTATCATCCGCAAATTTGCTGAGAGTGCAATCCACACCATCCTCCAGATCATTTATGAAGACATTGAACAAAACCGGCCCCAGGACCGACCCCTGGGGCACTCCACTTGACACCGGCTGCCAACTAGACATGGAGCCATTGATCACTACCCGTTGAGCCGGACAATCTAGCCAGCTTTCTACCCACCTTATAGTGCATTCATCCAGCCCATACTTCCTTAACTTGCTGACAAGAATACTGTGGGAGACCGTGTCAAAAGCTTTGCTAAAGTCAAGAAACAATACATCCACTGCTTTCCCTTCATCCACAGAACCAGTAATCTCATCATAAAAGGCGATTAGATTAGTCAGGCATGACCTTCCCTTGGTGAATCCATGCTGACTGTTCCTGATCACTTTCCTCTCATGTAAGTGCTTCAGGATTGATTCTTTGAGGACCTGCTCCATGATTTTTCCAGGGACTGAGGTGAGGCTGACTGGCCTGTAGTTCCCAGGATCCTCCTTCTTCCCTTTTTTAAAGATTGGCACTACATTAGCCTTTTTCCAGTCATCCGGGACTTCCCCCGTTCGCCACGAGTTTTCAAAGATAATGGCCAAGGGCTCTGCAATCACAGCCGCCAATTCCTTCAGCACTCTCGGATGCAACTCGTCCGGCCCCATGGACTTGTGCACGTCCAGCTTTTCTAAATAGTCCCTAACCACCTCTATCTCCACAGAGGGCTGGCCATCTCTTCCCCATTTTGTGATGCCCAGCGCAGCAGTCTGGGAGCTGACCTTGTTAGTGAAAACAGAGGCAAAAAAAGCATTGAGTACATTAGCTTTTTCCACATCCTCTGTCACTAGGTTGCCTCCCTCATTCAGTAAGGGGCCCACACTTTCCTTGGCTTTCTTCTTGTTGCCAACATACCTGAAGAAACCCTTCTTGTTACTCTTGACATCTCTTGCTAGCTGCAGCTCCAGGTGCGATTTGGCCCTCCTGATATCTTTCCTACATGCCCGAGCAATATTTTTATACTCTTCCCTGGTCATATGTCCAACCTTCCACTTCTTGTAAGCTTCTTTTTTATGTTTAAGATCCGCTAGGATTTCACCATTAAGCCAAGCTGGTCGCCTGCCATATTTACTATTCTTTCGACTCATCGGGATGGTTTGTCCCTGTAACCTCAACAGGGATTCCTTGAAATACAGCCAGCTCTCCTGGACTCCCTTCCCCTTCATGTTAGTCCCCCAGGGGATCCTGGCCATCTGTTCCCTGAGGGAGTCGAAGTCTGCTTTCCTGAAGTCCAGGGTCCGTATCCTGCTGCTTACCTTTCTTCCCTGCGTCAGGATCCTGAACTCAACCAACTCATGGTCACTGATGGTCATCATCATCATCATCCTCATCATGCCCTTTGACTACTACACTCACTTTGTCCCTGGCCTTGTCGCCAGCCACGGTGCCCCTTCCTCCCACCCACCCCAAGTCCATTGACAATGCTGCTGCCAGGATCCAAGCCCTGGCTCATTGCTCTGGCCACATCACCTGTGTCCTTCCACTGGCTCCCCCTCATCAGCTAGAGCAAACACAGGCTCCTTGCCTACGAAACCCTTATCATTCAACCCCACCTTCTCCATACCATCTACTAGTTTACTAAGCTGTCGATGCTGGCCTTTGTTCTGCCCATGATGGTGGCCTCAACCACCTGCCTGTCCACTTCTCCTCTAGCACCTTTCTGACGATCTCCCTCCCCCACAAAACCGCCACAGATATGGGAGGGAAGTCCTGTCAGGATCCATAAAGCTGCCACTGTCACGAAGCCTGGGCCCCTCCCCGTCTGCCATTGGCAAGGCAGGGGGTGAGCTGTGACCTCTCTGCTAAACTTTGTTTTAGCTTTCCCCTGGCCTCCCATCCAGCCCGCCCAGTTGGTCTGTTTCACGCCCCTGTTGTGGCCAAGCTGATGTGTAGCCTGTGAGCTTGCTGAGACAAGGACTGTTGGCTTTGTTCCATGTCAGCACCAGGCACAAAGGGGGCTTGACTCTTGATTGGGATCTTGGCGCTCTCTCATAAGACAATAACACAGTCCAGTGGAGAGCATGTGCCGTTTAGCAACTCTAGTTACCAGGATGCAAACGGCGACAGCAGTTGACTTTCCTACCCTGCCCTTTAATGGGGTTGAGTGGAGGCTGGAGCGTTCCGCAATAGGATCTTTCTGTTCCTTCATCTACATTTGTGCAATTCTAAGACTACAAACAAATCCACTCTGCAAAACAGAGGCTGATTAGAAACGCCCCCCACCACCCCACCCCTCTGGATGTACTATTGACCCCCTGGGAATTCTGTAACCCACTGGTGTTAAGGACGATCCCCCCCACCGCCCCCGGACTGCCATGCTGAGCTTCATAGAATGATGTGCACCTCATTTACGATTTCCTAAAACAATTGCCGCTGACGAGCTTTCCTTTTGTGCCCCAAGACTAGAACTGGCCCCGAGAAGAGCTGTGCTCAAAGACAGACAGTTGAGGCACTAGCCGTTACAGGTGGGCTTCAGGGGTTGGCATACGGCCCACAGTAGTTCCTTGCTATTTGCCAGTGCAACAGGAAATACCGAGTGTAGCTAATTGCATCACTCAGGAGGCAAAGACAGGAGGAGAGAGAGAGAGAGAAACAGACTCAGAGGGTTTTTTTATTGTTGTTTGTTACTAAGAATATCCTCCAGATTTTATTATAGTCAGATGAAAACTTAGATGGTTTCAAATTATGATCTGATAGTTCCCTGCGCACAGACCTTCAGCCCTGCTCTGCCTCCTTTTCCCAACCACCGGGAGCCACCTCTGCGGGCTGGGGAAAAGAAAGGTAGGTTAGGGTGTTTCAAAGAGCTCAGCAATGGCCCAATTCTGCTCCCAGTGAAGCCGGTGGTAACCCTCCCATTGACCTCAGTGGTGGCAGAAGTAGGTAGGCCAGTGCTGAATGCTTCTGAAAATCCCCACCATGCAAGGAATGGCTCTAGCCCTAGCCCAGCCAGTTCTGCGCTCACCAGCATCGCACGCTGCTGCCCAGCCAAAGGGGGGCACTACACAGCATTCTGACTTAGAAGTGGCCTGACACGGCCCTCGTGTGAACCACTGGGAGCATCAATGTTCAAGGACCTTCTCTTGGGCTCCGCGGCCTTAGGAAAATGGTCCATTGTTCACCGCCATGGTGCCCAAGAGCTCAGTCCCCTGCCAGCTGAAGTGGAAGGGAATCTTTCTATTGACTTCAGTGGAGGCTGTGGATCTGGCCTATAGTTCCCTCCTCCCCCCTCCCCGCCCCGCTGGGCCAAGAGACGTGTGATGGTGATAGAGCGAGTCTTTGAAAATGTGCATTGAGGTCTGTGACCAGGTCATCTGGCCCTTAAAGTCAGTCCTCTCCATCCCATGGCATGGCTCTTTAAGAGGTGGAGGTGGTCTGATACACAAGGCCTGAGGAGATATGGGCATAGAGGTCCTGGGCAGATGTAGCATTTAGATGGACTCCTGTTACTGTGCCTTGGAGTCTTGCAGAGAGGGTGAGGCAGGGCTTCCCTCTCACCCTCTGTCGTATCAGGACAGATGCCTGTAGACACTCATGGGAGTAAGAGGACAGCTGCAGGGCCCTGCGTTAGCTGGGAGAAGCCGGAAGCCGGGGAAGGTCTGGTGACTGAACCCACCCACCCTGAGGGTAGAAGGGTGGATTGGGGAAAGGGCCAGCTGCACGTGCTTCTACAGCTGGCTTAAAGTACAACACCTGCTATGGAAGGAGAGTTAGGAGGCCCCTGTCTTAAGGAGAGGGGCAAAAGTCCTGTGTGAAACGCAGCCCGGCTCCAGGAGAAGGGCTGGGACCGCCTGAACAGGGGCGGCAACTCGCCAGGATTCTCATATGGACCTAGAGTGGGTGTGAACTGGAGTTTCCCTCTGCAGAATGAGTGAATAAACCAGTCCCCAATGGGGACTGTATACAATGTGCCTGCAGGGCCACAGCAGGCCACAAGGGGGGATAAAATCCTCGGCTTGTCCTATACAGTCAGCCTTTAATGATCCCTGATTGTGCTGTCCTGAGTAGCACTGCACGGTCTGCAGTGTCTTGTTGAGAATCTTTTAAACCCCCCTCTGGGTATGCAGAGGTGTGATTTGCAGCTTGTGTAGACACAAACCGTGCTACCTTTGATCCAGCTAGCCTGGCTAAAAATAGCCGTGAAGACGCAACAGTGTGGACTGTATTCGCCCACCTGGTACTCCTGAGTTCGAACTCCCATCGCTAGTCCATGCTGAAGCCCATGCTGCTGTATCTTCACCGCTATATTTAGCGAGCGAGCGAGCGAGATCAAAGCTGGCACGGGTACCTCTCCACATGCTGCAGTCACACCTCTGGTTGCAGCGGCTAGTGCTGTATAAGGGTGTGGGCAATTCTAAGGGTCACCCTTCCCCTGGTCACCCAGCAGGAGCTCTGTGAACGCTGCCCAGAGCAGAGAACTGGCTACAGCCAGGGACAGGCTTTTGCTTGGGTGCTGTTATGTGGCCGCAAAGTTACAAATGACATTAAAAATATTTGTTTAACACAGGTGCTCCTTGCATGGACACTGTGACAGGGTGGATTAGGCCCAGAGGTAGGTTAGGCTGGATGCCTCAGGGTCCTGCCACACTTGTCTCGGGTAAGCAGCAGTGGAGAGGTCCTCCAAGCAGGCTAGAGGGGCTGCAGGGGAAACAGCCAATCAGAACCCAGGAGGGCACTATAAAAAGGATCTACAGAGCTGGGGAAAGGGAGCCTTTCTTTGTTAGAACTGGTGGAGGGTGGATGGAACTGTGGCACAATGGTCAGCCCAATGCTCATAGGGACCAGGGAAGCAAGGAAGAGGTCCTGGCTGGCTACTGAGCCTCAGGTTAGAAGAGCCCAGCGCTAAGGATAAGACATTGGTAAGGGCTGGGGCCGCAAGGAAGTGGCTCAGGGAACTGAAGACAGTTTTACTAAAGCAGTGAGTGGCTGCTATTCTTAGGGTTCCTGGGCTGGGACCTGGAGTAGTGGATGACCCAGGGTTCCTCCCCCCCCCCCGCATAGGTCACTGGGGAAAGGCCTACAGTTGGATGTCAGTAAACCCCCAGAAGGGGACTGAACTGTCAGGAGGCCCAGCTGAAGACTGAGGCCAAAACAGACTAAGAGGGCAAAACCACTGCCTACAGGAAGGAAGCTCTGGTGGTACAGCCCAATGGCAGGGCTGGGACTGTTTAAAGACTGTGGACACACCCAACCCGGGGGGGGGGCATTTGTGCGAGGTGGGTGCCAAGCCCATTACAGACACCATGAGCCAGACACCCTCCTAGCTCCTCTTCATCCCACATGGCCACTTTAGCTCTTTGCTTTAGCTCTGTGACTGTTTGTAATATCCCCTTGGCCTGGCCTGGCCAAACCATCATGGAAAATTTGCCAGGTCAGCCACAAAATCTATACGTTCACCCTTCACTGTAATGAGAAAACTGTTACTTTACTCTCAGTGATCCCCCTCGACAAATGGGTGAGTGGAATTCTGCACAGTTGCTTGATCAGGCTGTGCTACGGGGAGGTGCTTCATGGAACAAATGCCAGCTCCGAACCCTGTGACAGAGGCACATTGGTGGTTCACTACTCTGTGTTAGCAACTCTGCTCAAGTCTGACAAACTCACTGCGCCTAACACACTGTTGTCGTGATATATACCCAAAAGGTGACACGTAATATCTCACTGGAAAGCTAATAACTCACTGATCATTAATATTCTTGGGTGGTGTATGTACAGGGTGCGTACAAAGAGTTATGGATAAAGTATGTTTGGCAAGCAAGACCTAAGTCCAGTCTGTCCTGGACAAAGGAATGTGTATTTGCTTGTCTGGCCAGGCTGGCTGGCAGACAGAGACAAGGAAGGTACGTTTACATGTAAGGTAAACAAAGCTAACAAGCAGGAGAGAAAACAGCCTGGCTTCTGTATCCCAGCTGGCGAGAAAAACTTCATCTGGGGATACGCCTCAGAAGAATACATTGCAAATGTTTACTGGGCTATAATGAGAGCGGGGGCTGAACCTCAAATGATAAGCAACTGAATCAGCTGCTTGTATGCAACATCACTGTATTATAAAAGTGTATCAAGTAAGGTTGTCTTCTGCAATGCACTGGTGATTCATCTCATTGTGAAATATCTCTTTTAACACTGTATGAGGAATTATGGATACTCACTGATATTCTGCTTTAAAGTCTGACCAAACACAAGGAGAAACATGTTAGCTGCTTTCACTCCTGTCTGGGAGCAATCTAACATCTCCAGTGTAAATTAAACATCATGGGATCACAAAAATGGAAATCCCATTTACACATGAATCAGCAGGGTGATGGGAAGTCAACAGGAAGGGGAGAACAGCAGGAAATCTTCCTTCCTCTGATAACAAGGTGAATAAACTTTGGGCAATATAAGCAGAAATAGAAAAGTATTTTGGTATCCATCACGTGGGAGATTCAAAGGGCCGGAGCTCTTCAAATCACAGAACACTGGATAAGTATCTAACAGTAGCAAATGCCAGGTGCTTCAGAGGGAATGAACAGAACAGACAATCATTGAGTGATGCATCCTCTGTTGCCCATTTCCAGCTTCCAGCAATCAGAAGCTAGGAACACTTCAGAGCATGGTTTTTGCATCTGTGCCCATCCTGGCTAATAGCCATTGATGGACCTTCCTCCATGAATTTATTCTTCAACCAAGGGGGCTGAAGTCTCTGGGAAATGAATATAGGTGAGAAACCTGCTTAGGAAAAGCAAAAATTTTCAGAACTTGCAGAAATTAAGTTTTAGTCTTAGAAGTTCTGGTTGCTTGTCACCCTTTCTATCTTTATTCTTTATACTAGGTATCCCTTAATCCTATGTCCTTTTGTTAAATATACTTTTACTATTAAATGAGTTTTTGGTGCTTGAAATAAGAGTGTGTGTTTGATGCCAGTTAAATTGATGAGCCTGCAGTGTGTGGTCTCTTTAAAGGAAAAACAAACTCAATAACTTCTGAGAGTGTTCCAGGAGAGGGCTGGACACTGCAGGGGGATATCTCTGGGGAACTTGGGAATTGGGGTTCACGATTTGTTACCCAAAAGGCAAGGTTTAGGCTGGCAGAACCCTGAAAAGTTTGCTGGTAAGGCAGACAGGCTGGTGTCACACTGCTGAGCAGTAGCAAAACTCCCACTTGCTGAGGCATAGGGATAACTCGGTTACTCACAGTTCTGGGTGCCTCAGCAGATTGTCACATTGGCAGACAGCGTTGGGGAAATTCGGGCCTCGGAGGGGATTGGGATCACCCTGCAAGGAGTAACTGGGCAGTGGAAGCGAAGGTGGGACCTGCATACGTGTATGCTGGCGGTCGGTGCCCAGGCTGTGAACCTCAGTAGCCTAGCATTGGAGGCTGAGTTTCAGGGCAGGTAGTGACACCCCCTCCCCTTCCTGGTCTGCCCTGAAGAGATGCTCTGGGCACTGCGAGACTATTGCCTGGGACCTGGGTCACACCCAGTGTGAATCAGCAGTAAAGCTGTTGAACTCAGTGAAGGTCTACTGGTGAAAAATCTGAGTAAGATCAGAAGCAGGCCCTACTCTTGATGTGAGCTGTGGTTTCTGTTGTTTGGGCTAATATGTCAGTGTACGTTTGTTTGGGGTAGGTCGTATACCCTATAAAACCAGGACTGGCTAGGAGCTCTTCTTTGACCTTGCTTTGCTATTACAACCACAGAGTATGGTGAACGTAGAACGTATTACTTTGTTCTTAGAAATAGAAAAGAATTCTAGCTCCGAACTGATTTGGCAGGGGTGGGGAGCAATTAACCCAGCAGGAAAAGATTTGTATAACTGTTGCTTCAAATACCCTGAGGACCCCTTTCCAGGTTCTGCAACTGGCAGCTGACACCGAAACCTGTTGGAAACTGAACCACCAAAACTGCAGTTAGAATTGGTATCATTTGGTATAGCAAGTCCTCGGTGACTCCTTCCACTACCGATACCTTTAACTTATGAGAAAATGTATCGAAGTATTCTTGATTTCTCCAGACCACTGCATAGTTCTTCCCTTGCTGCTTTGCTTATATTAGCTGCCAGGGCATGGTGGCAAAGGACTCGCCCATATAAAGCAGAAGATGAGGCTAGCCACTTCAGGCCAGTAAAGCATAAACTGAAAGCATGTGGGCATGCTCAGTTAAGAACAAAAGTTCTCTGAAGATAAATGTAAAAACGTCATTGGAGTAAGGAAACCACAGAGCAGCTGCTGAAGGGGTCTTGGAGCTGGCTGATAAAAATATCAATGCTTTACAAGTGACATGGAAAAGGAGAAGTCTGTTTCTGCTTTTGCTGCTTTATGATTGTGAGAAGAGAGCCTGGAAAAAGTTAATTTTGTTTGTTTCCTATTTTAGGAATAGCAGGAATATTAATAGTCATATTCCCTGTTTTTTACTGGAGAATTCCTATGACAGCGATGTCCAATACGTTCGCCACTAGCCACATGTGGCTAATAGGCTATTGAATTCTGGCTATCGCATGTGGCTTCTTTAAAATGTGGCTAATAAGAAAAATTCAAAACCACAAGTCTGGCTAGCATTGAATTTCTATTGGACACCGCTGGGGACTAGAGAACTGAAGCAAGACTTGTCTCAGCCTTCGCTTGTGTTTGAGTCTTAAACAAAGAGAGCTTTTCTCCCAACTGGCTGTCAGGAGTTTGAAGTACATAGAAGTTAAACAAACTCTTTGGTTTTTGTTACCCCCAAACGCCTTCCCACTCTCCGTTGTTCAAGCTTCAGTCTCTTGTATGTGTGATGTGAAAATTCCATAGAGACTCTTGGCAAAATCACAGTAAATTGGACTGGCTTTTTCTACCGTGGCAACAAGCAGCCCTCACCCACTCTTAAAGAAAACACTACCATTTCTATATACATCATAAAGAAACCAGTGGTTTGAAATAGAGCTGGGCAAAATTAAGAGGCGGGGAGCTGGGAATTTTACAATTTTTTTTTTAAATTCCCCCCCCCTTTCCAAAATTTAAATATTTAAAATTTGAAAAACTTCAGCTAGCTATAGAGGTGGTTTTAGAAATGGAACAGAATTCCTGAAAAACTCATCAACATTATTCCTGATTTTCTTTATAAAATTTTGAAATTTCATCAAAATTTTAAATTTTCTCCCCAGCTCTGTTTCAAACACAACTTCCCCCCTTAGAAGCATTTCCATTTTTTTCAGCTTTTAAAAATTAGATTTCTAAAGAACACAACGCTTATAGTGGATAGCTTTCTCCTGCAAAACTACAGTAAGTGTGGAGTATAAGATACATTTTTGTAATGATGTGACATCATTAGTAGAGACAAGGGTTAAAGCTGGTTTCTGCTGCAAGGGGTTTTATGATAGTGTTAATACAAAAATAACTCCAGTCCTGATGTTTTGCTGTAGCAGGATGATAGAAAAATAGTTTTTATATACATGTTCCTTTGACCCACTCACCTGCACTCTGCCCACTAGTTTCTCTCCTCCAGGATTTATTCTGGTGTTCCCAGTCACTGAGCAGCTTCAACCACTTAAGATATTTAAAAACAAGCTGCCACAAAAATATTTTGTCCTCTCAAATGATTCTATGTTTCACCCAAGGGTGCTCTTGGTATTTCTGCAAAGAGACTAACAAATCCATGGCTGCCCTGAAGAGTCTCTGGAAGAGTCTCTGAATAAGATGGTTCAGGGAGAGTTCTCCTTGGGTATTCATTTCAACAGTGCCCCAAGTGTGTCTGACCATGGCACCTGGTACTAATCTAGTAACCCCCGGGGTACAGCTGAAATGATGTTCAATGCTATTGGAATCTGAAGATGCATGTATAACTGTAGTCATGGATTCCTGTGACGGGTCATTGTCGCAGCCTGGTCCAAGCCCCCTCTCTGTTCGAACACCAGACTGTTGTGATTGGATCCTGGTTCCCCCTGGGGTTCCACCTGGAACTGGGGTACCACTGAGCCCCCTGAACCACCAGCCTGGACCCTCTCTCACATTGTACTGCTGTGACAAGCTGCAAAGCCCTCCAAGCTTGCACTTTCACCAGCATTCACACAGGTAGGGACACACCCTGCTGCAGTTACATGCAGGCTCTCTAATCACCAGCCTCCCAGCCTAGGACCCCAGAGCAGGACCATCCTGCCCTGGTCAAATCTGGCCAGTACATGGGTTTAATACCAAGTCCACCTGTATGTGAAGAGGACCATGCACACTTGTGGTTACCAAGCTGAGATTTTTCCCAGACACCTTAGTCAAATGCACACTGGTTTGGATTAAAACATAAAATAAATTAGATTTTCAGTGATTATAAGTGATAGGAAACAGATCAAAGCAGATTACCTAGTAAATAAACAAAAACCACAAACTGAGCTTAACATACCTATCTAGGTATGTTATGAATTAGCAAATTCTCACACTGAGTGATAAACAGGCTGGCAGATTCTTAAGTCACAAGCTGCTTTTGCTTTGCAGCTTGGGTTTCCCAGGTTTACATACACAGGATACCATCACTTCCCCCTCGTTCAGTCTTTGTTCCTCAGGTGTTTCCAGGTGTGTTGTTGTTGGGAGAGTGAGGTCCCATCATGATGTCATTTCCCCTTTTTATATCGTCTTCCCACTTGTTGGAAAGCTCTTTTGCTGTGACCTGGGTCAAACAATTCCCATGGCGCAGTGCTATCTCAGAGAGGTTTCTGTTGCCCACAGTTCCTGGGGAATCCTGGTGCTTGTGGCATTTCCTCGATGAGCCATCCACACTGTTTGACCTTTTTACTGTCGTACCTGAAAGGCTGTGTGTGGGTGTGTTCAACCTCACTACATGTTTCAGTATCACATACGTAGCCAAACTTCGTAACTTCACATACTCTGATAGCACACACAATCCAATGGGATATTACTGTCTAGCAGATCAAGACTTTTAGAATGATACCTCACAAGGCACACTTTGTTCAAAACATTTCCTAATTACGTGGCAGTGGTGAACAGACGTCCTGTTTTTAAAGGGATAGACCTGTATTTAAGCCCTCCTGCAGGTGTCCTCATGTTTTCTTAAAAACAGGCAAATTGTCCCATATTTTATCTCTCCCCCACATCAGTACTGGTGGGTCCTGCTGCCAGCTGGATCCCTGTTCGCCAGCTGACCGTCCACCAGTGGTAAGTGGGGATATCCAGTGGCCAGCGATGGGGGTGGGTGTGCAAGGCTGGTGGCGGGGCGAAGATGCAGTGCGCGGGGGCCAGATGCTCCCCCTGCTGGTTCATCAGCACAGCCAAGGCTGCGTGCTGGCTCTCAGCCAGTCGGGCCCCGCCCCATTTCTGGCCAGCACTGGCTGCACTCTGCAGCAGCCGGTGAGTGCGGGCAGGTGCCAGGTGGCGAATGGTTACCTGTTGCCTCTGCTGCCATCCATCGTCCCTTTATGTTCTCCCCCTCACTGTCCTCTCCCTGCTTTGCCCCCCAGCACCACTGCTCCTGCATTTACACCCCCCCCACACAGCAGAGTGTGTCCCGTTCCCAGCGCTGTGTGGAGAACCAGCCCCTGGTCAGAGCGCTCAGCTCACCAACAGCCTAGCCGGCAGCTCCTTCCTTCCCCCACTGCCTCTGGCTGGGCTGGTGCCCTAGGAAAGCCCCAAACCCTCCAGCCTGGGGCGCTGGCCAGGAAGAGTCAAGCCCTGCATGTGCCAAAGTCCTGCACCGTGCTGGCATAGGGAAGGCTCTCTGTCCCTCAGCTAAGCTCTGGGGTGGGGGTGGGGGTGGGGACGGGGGAGGAAGCAATTTCCAGCCTCTTCATGCCCCGAACCTGCAGGCTCCGCAGCAGCCCCCGCAGCAGAGGCTTAGCACCCTCTTTAACTGCCCTCCCGCCCTGCCCTGGGTCCTGCCCCCAGAGAGCGTGGGGCTGCTGCGTCCCCTAGGCACTTTCCCCTGCTGAGCCACCTCTTTGGACAGGTTCCCTGAAGCCCCTGCAGTCAGGTTCCCTGGTGCACAAGGCATCCTTAGGGCTTAACTCCTTCCTGCCCGTGCTGTAGACAGAGGTGGCTGGGCTATGTTGGTGGCCTACAGCAGCCTGGAGGTGTTAGCTGTCTTTCGGCACTGTGCGGGCAGGAAGGGACAAGTGAGGAGGGCGGGTGCGGGAGGAGAGAATAGATGAGCTGTAGCGGCCCAGGAGCCAGCAAACAGAGCTGTAAACAGGGGAGTTTCAGTGGGAGTTTGTAAGGGGAGTTTGTACTGTGGTGCTTGTTTGGGGTTTGTTTTTGCTGTGCGGGGGTGGTGTTTTGGTGTGGTTCCTGTTTCCCAGATTAACAGGATTTAGGGGGGGAAGGCTATGACAGATACAGAGGCAGCAGTGGGAGTGACCCGTGTAGTGGAAGACACAATGAAGATGACTGGATGTGGAAGCTGTGGTAAGTACATGATCCTGGAGGGGGTACCTGGTAGGAGTTTTGTCTGCATGAAATGCCGTCTGATAGAGCTGATGGAGGAAAAGATCCGAGGTTTGGAGATGCAGGTGGAAAGTCTGAGTTTAGAAAGGGGTTCGAGCAGATTATGGAGCAAAGACATGAGGTATCTGAAGGGAAAAGCTCAGACTTGCAGATGGAAGCAGGACTGAGGAATTCTGAGGGGAGACTGGGTGAGGAAAGTGGTCAGTGGAAGCATGTGACTAAAAGAACCCAGCAGAGGAAAAGATGGGCTAGTGAAGGAGAAATAGAGCTCAAGAATAGGTTTGTAGAGTTGGAAAATGAAGAAGGGGCTCAGCAGGTAGTCACTGAAGGTGGAAGGGCAAGGAAGAAAAGAAGAGCGGCTAGTCCTATAGGAAAAGAAGAGTCAATGGAGACTACACCAAAAATGATCCCCAGGAGGATACAGGATGGGTTGAAGAAGATTACAAGGGAGAATAGGAATGGAAAGAACTTGCAGCCAGAGGGAACAGGGGATAGACTGGAGAATAGCACTGTCACCAGGAAAAGGCAGAGCTATGTCATCGGGGACTCTTTACTGAGAAGAATAGACAGGCCTGTAACCAGAGCTGATCCAGAGAATAGAAGGGTGTGCTGTCTTCCAGGTGTTAAGATACGGGATGTAGACCTGAGGTTGAAAAGGATCCTAAAGGGAGCGGGAAAGAATCCCCTAATTATCCTTCATGTGGGAACAAATGATACGGCTAGATTCTCGCTGGAAAGTATTCAGGGAGACTATGCTAGGCTGGGGAAGACGCTTAAGGAAATCGAGGCTCAGGTGATCTTCAGTGGGATTCTGGCTGTTCCTAGAGAAGGGCAACAAAGGTGACAAGATTATGACTATCAACAGATGGCTTAGGCAATGGTGCTATAAGGAGGTCTTTGGGATGTATGGCCACTGGGAGGCATTCATGGACAGAGGACAGATCTCTCGGGATGGACTTCATCTGAGTAGGGAAGGAAATAGACTTCTAGGATGGAGGCTGGCACAACGGATTAAGAGAGCTTTAAACTAGGAATCTGGGGGAGATGGTTGGGAGATGTCCAGGTAATCTCCACGCCGGATTTTAGCATTGAGAGGGAAGAAAACGAAGTAAGAAAGAATACAGCCGTGAGTAGGAGAATGGATATAAGGAGGAAGGGCAGTGTGGATACCAGTCTAATCGGTTATACTGGCTGTAGAATGACTGTGCCTAATTGGGTACAGAATGTGAGCGAGGCCAAACAGCAAAAATGAAGATGTTTGTATACCAATGCGAGGAGCCTAGGTAACAAAATGGAGGAACTAGAGCTAGTGGTGCAGGAAGTGAAACCAGATATTATAGGGATAACAGAAACATGGTGGAATAGTAGTCATGACTGGACTACGGGTATTGAGGGGTATGTGCTGTTTAGGAAAGACCGAAATAAAGGTAAAGGTGGTGGAGTAGCATTGTAGATCAATGATGAGGTAGAATGTAAAGAAATAAGAAGCGATGGAATGGATAAGACAGAGTCCGTCTGGGCAAAAATTACATTGGGGGAAAAAAACTATTAGAGCCTCCCCTGGGATAGTGCTTGGGGTGTGCTATAGACCGCCGGGATCTAATTTGGATATGGATAGAGCCCTTGTTAATGTTTTTAATGAAGTAAATACTAATGGAAACTGCGTGATCATGGGAGACTTTAACTTCCCAGATATAGACTGGAGGACAAGTGCTAGTAATAACAATAGGGTTCAGATTTTCCTAGATGCGATAGCTGATGGATTCCTTCATCAAGTAGTTGCTGAACCGACTAGAGGGGATGCCATTTTAGATTTGGTTTTGGTGAGTAGTGAGGACCTGAGAAGAAATGGTTGTAGGGGATAGTCTTGGCTCAAGTGATCATGAGCTAATTCAGTTCAAACTGAACGGAAGGATTAACAAAAATAAATCTGCAACTAGGATTTTTGATTTCAAAAGGATTGACTTTCAAAAATTAAGGAAATTAGTTAGGGAAATGGATTGGACTGAAGAACTTATGGATCTAAAGGCAGAGGAGGCCTGGGATTACTTTAAATCAAAGCTGCAGAAGCTATCGGAAGCCTGCATCCCAAGAAAGGGGAAAAAATTCACAGGCAGGAGTTGTAGACCAAGCTAGATGAGCAAGCATCTCAGAGGTGATTAAGAAAAAGCAGACAGCATACAGGGAGTGGAAGATGGGAGGGATCAGCAAGGAAAGCTACCATACTGAGGTCAGAACATGTAGGGATAAAGTGAGACAGGCTAAAAGTCAAGTAGAGTTGCAAAGGGAACTAAAACCAATTAGTAAAAGGTTCTATAGCCATATAAATAAGTAGAAAACAGAGAAAGCAGAAGTGGGACCGCTAAACACTGAGGATGGAGTGGAGCTCAAGGATAATCTAGGCATGGCCCAATATCTAAACAAATACTTTGCCTCAGTCTTTAAGAAGATAAGTCTTAGGGATAATGGTAGCATGACAAATGGGAATGAGGATATGGAGGTAGATATTACCACATCTGAGGTAGAAGTGAAACTCGAACAGCTTAATGGGACTAAATCGGGGGGCCCAGATAATCTTCATCCAAGAATATTAAAGGAATTGGCACATGAAATTGCAAGCCCATTAGCAAGAATTTTTAATGAATCTGTAAACTCAGGGGCTGCACTGTATGATTGGAGAATTGCTAACATAGTTCCTATTTTTAAGAAAGGAGGGGAAAAAAGTGATCCAGGTAACTACAGGCCTGTTAGTTTGACATCTGTAGTATGCAAGGTCTTGGGGAAAAAAATTGAAGGAGAAAGTAGTTAAGGACATTGAAGTCAATGGTAAATGGGACAAAATACAACATGGTTTTACAAAAGGTAGATCGTGCCAAACCAACCTGATCTCCTTCTTTGAGAAAGTAACAGATTTTTTTTTAGACAAAGGAAATGCAGTGGATCTAATTTACCTAGATTTCAGTAAGGCGTTTGATACCGTGCCACAGGGGGAATTATTAGTTAAATTGGAAAAGATGGGGATCAATATGAAAATTGAAAGGTGGATAAGGAATTGGTTAAAGGGGAGACTACAAGGGGTCCTACTGAAAGGTGAACTGTCAGGCTGGAGGGAGGTTACCAGTGGAGTTCCTCAAGGATCGGTTTTGGGACCAATCTTATTTAATCTTTTTATTACTGACCTCGGCACAAAAAGTGGGAGTGTGCTAATAAAGTTTGCAGATGACACAAAGCTGGGAGGTATTGCCAGTTTAGAGAGAGACTGGGATATCATACAGGAAGATTTGGATGACCTTGTAAACTGGAGTAATAGTAATAGGATGAAATTTAATAGTGAGAAGTGCAAGGTCATGCATGTAGGGATTAATAACAGGAATTTTAGTTATAAGCTGGGGACGCATCAATTAGAAGTAACAGAGGAGGAGAAGGACCTTGGAGTATTGGTTGATCATAGGATGACTATGAGCCGTCAAAAAAGCTAATGCGGTCTTGGGATGCATCAGGCGAGGTATTTCCACTAGAGATAAGGAGGTTTTAGTACCATTATACAAGGCACTGGTGAAACCCCACCTGGAATGCTGTATGCAGTTCTGGTCTCCCATGTTTAAGAAGGATGAATTCAAACTGGAACAGGTACAGAGAAGGGCTACTAGGATGATCCGAGGGATGGAAAACCTGCCTTATGAAAGGAGACTCAAGGAACTTGGCTTGTTTAGCCTAACTAAAAGAAGGTTGAGGGGAGATATGATTGCTTTCTATAAATAAATCAGAGGGATAAATACCAGAGAGGGAGAGGAATTATTTAAGCTCGGTACCAATGGGGACACAAGAACAAATGGATATAAACTGGCCATCAGGAAGTTTAGACTTGAAATTAGACAAAGGTTTCTAACCATCGGAGGAGTGAAGTTTTGGAATAGCCTTCCAAGGGAAGCAGTGGGGGCAAAAGACCTATCTGGCTTTAAGATTAGACTCGATAAGTTTGTGGAGGAGCTGGTATGATGGGATAACAACATTATTTTGGCAATTAATTGATCTTTAACTATTCATGGTAAATAGGCCCAATGGCCTGTGATGGGATGTTAGATGGGGTGGGATCTGAGTTACTACAGAGAATTCTTTCCTGGGTGTCTGGCTGGTGAGTCTTGCCCATATGCTCTGGGTTTAGCTGATCGCCATATTTGGGGTCGGGAAGGAATTTTCCTCCAGGGCAGATTAGAAGAGGCCCTGGAGGTTTTTTGCCTTCCTCTGCAGCGTGGGGCACGGGTCACTTGCTGGAGGATTCTCTGCTCCTTGAAGTCTTTAAACCACGATTTGAGGAGTTCAGTAGCTCAGACATAGCTGAGAGGTTTTTCACAGGAGTGGGTGGGTGAGATTCTGTGGCCTGCATTGTGCAGGAGGTCAGACTAGATGATCATAATGGTCCCTTCTATGAATCTAAGACACGGGCCAGGTCATCCCTTCCCCAGCTCCCCTTTCCCTCCCGCACAGTGCCGAAAGGCTGCTGCTGGCCACATCCTGGTGTGAACCCTGGCAGAAATCTGAGGAAATGGGGCATGTGACCTTGCGCATGCACACACCCACACCCAAACCCATATCCCTGCATGTGTTGCCTTGGGAAGACATGGTACGAGGAGAGGTGGGTCCATCCTGGAAGGCAGAGAGCACTGGGAAGGGAGGGTTATGTTGCTCAGTCACACACACACACACACCCCCACCCCCGTGTGAGAGAGGTGTATGGGAGTGTGTGTGCGCGGGGGGCGGGGCGTAGGGGTGTGTTTGTCCTCCTCCCCCTATGAACCCTAAATCCTTAAAGCTAAGAAGGTAAATAAAAAGAACCCGACTAGGCAGTATTTCTTTTTAACAGGGGCTCGATCAGCTTAATGTTCATTTGAAGGTTTGTACCGCATAGTTCTGATTGCCGTTGAACTCACTTGAATAGGAGTAATTTTACCAGGTGTCCCGTATTCAGCATAGGGAAATATGGTCACCCTATGAATAAGAGGGTTGCCAGGGTGTCACAATGGGTAGTGGTTGAACACTGGTCGTAGCTCTGGATCTCTCAGACACACTCCCAGGTGTGGCCCCTGTGTCCAACACCCGCCTTGGGCAGTGGGACCCTGCAGTCCAGCCGCCTAGACCCTGGAACCAGAACCAGGGCCCTCCCTGGCCTCCTGTTGCTTAGTGTGTTTTCCCAAAGCCCACCTGGCTGTGGGAGCTCTGGTTTGCCAGTTAACCCCTTCAGGGACAATGTGATGGTAAAGCCAGGAACATGGGCTTAGCAAAGGAATTTCTTAGCCACAGACACTTTACTCTCAGAGCACAAGAGAGTCACTGATCTATGGAAACCAATAAACAGTCCTGAATGCCCCCCCCCCTTGCCAGTCCCAGTTAAGCCAGCCTAACCCCTGGTGTAGACAGCCCTAGGTTGCTGGAAGAATTCTGTTTCTCTAGCTGCTGCCTGTCAGGGAGGGGGATTACCTGTGCTGATGGGAGAACCCCCTCCTCTCAGTACAGGTAATGTCTACACTGAAGTGCAGCCAAGTCCCTGAGTCCCATTTGACCCTCCCTGGTGTTTAAAGACCGAACCAGTTGGACTCAATTGAGAGTTATCTGTGATGACTAGAGCTGAAATCTCACCAGTTTAGGGGCTCAGCCTTAGACTGGGTGTGGGACCAGCATTGCCACGAAGACGCAGCGGCAGCTGAAGTCCCTCCACTCCCCGGCGGAATCACTAAGAAGTGGGCTAAAGGGTGGAGCGTGGCATTGCAGGAGTGGCAGTGAGTGGCAAGCAGCAGCCGAGGCGGCGGTCAGCGGTGGCAGAGAGAACAGCAGCAGTGAGCCCGTGGCAGAGCTGAGGCCGCAGCCGCACCTCCAAACTCTGGGTCTTCGCTGATCAAGGGCAACCACGGCGAGTGGGGTGCCGCAGGGGGGAAGGGAAGTGCTGTGGGAAAGGACATTGGTCCGTGGGACTTCAGTCACGTCATGAGTCCCTCTTTCCTGCTGTTTGTTTTTTTTATTCAGTCGGTTGGAGAGGCGCAAAGGAAAACGGTGTGTGGGGGGGCGGGAAGCAACCCAAGTTTAGATCATTTGACAATGTAGAGTTTGATTTCAAAGCAGCTCTCGTGACTGGCTGGGATTCTGGCATCGGAGGTGCTGTTCCTCCATTGGCTTTGGTTAGATTATTGGCATCTGCTAATGCTGTTGAGTAGGGCGCTGAGAAAGCGTTTATGAAAGTCCTCTGTGCAGCAGTTATATGTAGCCAGCCTTTGACCTCCTGATGGCCAGCAACGGTCGTCACGCTCGGTCCATTAAATGTTGTAGCAAATCCAGTTACAAAATTCTCAGTTGGTACCAGGCCTCGTGGCAACGTTGGGGTTGGCGTACAGCTCCTCCGGCTTCAGAAGCACAAGCCCCTCCCTCCTGGGCTAATGGAGAGTATCCATTAGGTGTTGGCAGTACAGGACCTATGACACAGATGAGCTGTGTGCGTGTGCACTGAATTAAAAATGAAAACTTGTGAATCCTTTCAACTGCAATTAAAATGAAGCCCCACACGATCAGATGAAAGGAAAAATCACAAGAGCCACATTGTGGCTATAAGTAAAGTGGAGGTTCAAGATGTGGAATTATTGGATGTTCCAGTTTGGTGGAATTAGTCACCAAAAAAAAAGGCATCTGTGTAATTCTCCTGTCATCTGTCTAATATGCCTGGCAAAAGGTATTCCCCCCCCCCCCGCTTCCTCCCCCCCTCCTATGCAGGCTCATGATCATTGAAAAGGACTTCCACTCCCCGTCTGGAACAGAAAAAGATTTACAGTGAAAATGTTTTTCCCCTCTCTTGGGTGTGAGGAAATAGGATTACAGGTTGTTGGAGAGGTTTTTTTTGTTTGTTTTGTGGATTTTTTTTGTTTTTTAATTACTGCCTGCCTTGTGTTGTACAAAGGCTGACATCATCCACTGCATTTGCATGGCAACATAGGAAATCAGTCATTCAGTGTTGCCTTGGTAACTAGAGGGGAAACCCATGTTATCACAGTCCATTGCATCCTTTCCAGGAAATCTACAGAAATTCTAGATGAATGCAAGAAGCAAAAGGGTGGGGAAGCTCAAAAGTTCTTATGACATGCCCTAGCAAGACAAGCTGATTGTAGCCTGTGTTTATGCAAGAGTTAATCAATGGTATTGCAAATGATAGCTCTCCATCAAAGGTTTGTCTCCTAGACCCATGACGCAATATCAGGCCCAGATGGTCTAATTTTGAATACTCCGTTACAACGTTTCGAACTGAATTGAAAAGGGGCCTGTTTCCGGTCCATGCTCAGGCAAAGGCACAGGATGCAAAAGTCACAGCAGCCGTGTGTATAACCCCAGCAGTGCAGCAGATAGAGAATAAAAACAATGGTGTAACTTTTCATACCGCCATTGACTTCAATGACACGACAATGATTTTCCCCACAGGTGGAGGATATGGTCCTGTGAGCGTTGAAAAACGCTATGAATCTATGAATCTAAGACACGGGCCAGGTCATCCCTTCCCCAACTCCCCTTTCCCTCCCGCACAGTGCCGAACTTTTCCATTAGACCAACTACAAAATCAGTCCCCTGACACATTGCTACTTGTTCTTTATTCAGATCTGTGCTCGTATGAGGTGTCTGTTTGCTGGTCGGTGAGAATTTCCAGAAATCATGCAAGGAAAGTCTTGTGGTTAAGGAGATGGAGTGGGAGTAGACCAGGGTTCGATTCCTGTCTCTGCCCCTTGTATTCCTTTGTGCACACTATTTAACGTCCCTCGACCGCCACGTCCCCATCTGTAAGAGTGGGATGATTACGCTCACCCACTTCCGTGAGGCTTTATGAGCCTTCTTCCATTAAGCTTGTAAAGTGCTTTGAGGTCCATGAGGGAAAAGCTCTAACAGAAAAGCTAAATGTTGCCATTATTTCATTAAGATTGTACATAAGGTGGATAGATGTAGTCCGACAGCTCTGTGGCATAGGTCTGAGAAGGATGCTTTAGATAGATGTGTGTTGTACTAACAATTACTAAATGATACATGATGTTCATCACAACCCAACTAAAAGACGCTAACTAGAAGGGCATCTCCTTGAGCTCCGTCTCCGCGGGTGATCCTGTGTAGCAAGCTGTGGCTGCGTGCATGCATACTGGCTGTCAACAAGGATCGCATTTGTGATCTGCTGTACCAAATGGCCCAGGGCCCTGCTACTTATGATCAAGGAGCGATTGTTAGCTGTGAGTAAGCAGGAGGTTGATGTAGCCCCAGTGGGTAGCCACTCGTGATAGACATGCACTAAACCAGCGCATTACACTGGGCTATTTTGAGTGTGTATAAACTGAAGCCATTAGCTTGGTTACAGAGGTAGGCTCTGACCCCGGTGGGAGACGTTGCTGTGTGTCCTCAGAGACCCAGGCTCAAGCTTAAGGGTCAACTCTTGGTGATACAGGATACTGGTCATGGGTCCACCCGTGCATCCAGGCTTAGAAAGTCCCCTTATTAGTAAACATCCCTCCAAATGATTTCATGCAGCTAAACAGTCCCCACAGCTCTCAGAGCGCCTCTGAAAATCAGGCTCAAAGTGTCCCAAATGAGGCCCCCCCAAACCAGTGACCACTTCTGAACACTGCTGTCTCTTTATCCTGCTAATAAAGGGTGTCTCTTCTAAAATGCGTATTATCATTATAGATGGGTGTTGCCAGAGCACCTAGAGGTCCCGACCAGGACTCCGTTGTGCTAAGCACTATGCACTTGATCAGGGGGATGGAGCAGCTTCCAGATGAGGAGCGATTAAAAAGACCGGGCCTGGTCAGCTTAGAGAGAGGACTAAGGAGGGATATGACCGAGGTCTATACAATCATGAATGGGCAGGGGGGAGAAAGTGAACAAGGAAGTGTTGTTTACCCTTTCACATAACACAAAAACCAGGGGTCAGCCACAGAAATTAATAGGCAGCAGGTTTAAAACAAACAAAAGGAAGTTGTTTTTTTTTCACACAGTCAACTGTGGAACTCATTGCCAAGGGACACTGTGAAGGCCAAAGTTATAACTGGGATAGATTAATCAATTAGCCAAGATGGTCAAGGATGCAACCCCATTCTCTGGGTGCCCCTAAAACTCTGATTGCCAGAAGTTGGGAGGGGATGGATCGCTTGATAATTGCCATGTTCAGTTCATTCCCTCTGAAGCATCTGGCATTGGCTACTGTCGGAAGACAGGATATTGGGCTAGATGGACAATTGGTTTGAATCAGTATGGCCATATACTTTTACATTCATATAAAAGGAGTCTCTGACTCAAAGAGCTCTGGTTCTTGCTAAAAGCTCTGTGGTCTTCCACATTCTTCGGGGCCAGTACCCCTGGGTTTAGAGAGGATTCATGATACTTTTCAGTAGATTGAAGATTTCAAATCCCTCATATCATTCCTTCTCTTTGCAATCTTTTCTGCTAGTCAGAAACACAATCAGCTCCGTTAAGCTGCTTGAACCAAGCCAGACAATGAGCCCATTAAAATATTACAGCTTTCATTAAGAATTTTAATAAAGCAGCATCATGTAAAATGCCACCTGATTCCACGGAGATTCTTGCTTCACAGCCCCTGGGGGCATGTCTACACTGCAGCAGGGAGCGAGCTGCCCAGCCTGGGTAGTCAGACTCGCACTAACGGGGCTCAAGCTAACTCAATAAAACCAGTAGTGTGGACCTTGCCGCACTGGCAGAGGGTCAGGCTGGCCACCCACACTTGGACCCACCTGACCCCCTGGTGAGCTGGTATTTAGCAGCTCAGACTAGCATTTTGAACTTGCCAAACCTGCCAAAATCCAGCAAAAATCAAAACGTTTTACATCTATAAAGCATTTCATTCCATCTTCAGTGTGTATAGTTTCCTGCAAAGAACAACTGTAGACTTCTTTTGCTCTCTGTGCCTGTAATTTTGCAGGTGCAAATAATTATCCTGGTGTGCAATTTAGGCTATTTACACCTACAAATCAGATATTTAAAAGTCTCTAATCAGGTGCTGACAGCTAAGTGAGCTAAATTGTGTCTGGTTATTTTTGGGTGCAAATACTGGGTGCAAAAAGGAAGCCATCTTAAAAAAAAAAAAAAAAAAAAAAAAAAGAAAAGAAAAAAAACCCCAGCAATAAACCCTACCTCAGTGCTTCCCTATGGTAGTTTTCTTCCCAAATGTTCCCCTTTAAAGCTTTCAGACTTGTTACAGGACATTTTAGATTAAATGACTAGAAACAGAGTTATATTTGTTCTTATAACATCAAAGAAAATACGAGGGACCAAATATTCAAATAGCCTCCTTACAGATGTAGTGTCACCCCCCAAGGCAGTGCAGCTAAGTGGATGGTGCACTGGACTGGGGCTGAGAAGATCTGGGTTCTATTCCCAGCTCGGCAATGCTAGGGGAGAGGGAGATGGGGACAAACCTGCCCGGCCTGCAGTTACCTCATTCCAGAGGATTCACTGCTCCATTTGGAAAGGTTTGCTTAGAAGCAAAACGCTTTGATTAGCTCCTACAGGCAGCATGGTGGTGGGTCAGGGCCAGCACTGTGAAGGGGGTGGGGACTGGTGGAGCAGGCTGACAGTGTGTATGGGGGGGGAGGCAGGGGAGCGGGGCTGCAGTATGTTTGGGGGGGTCAGGCCCGAGAGGTGGGGGAGCAGAGTGGGGACAGTGCGGGGGGGGAGGTAACAGTGTGTGGGGGGGTCAGGCTACCAAATTGGGGGGGAGGGGGAAAGCAGTGTGTGTAGAGGGGAGACCAGCAGGTGGGGAAGTGGGGCATCAGCGTGGGGGGTAGTAGTGTGTGGGGAGGGCCAGCATGAGGTGGGAGTGGTAGTGTGGGTACAGGATGGGGAGGGGATGGAGGTGGGGGCAGTGTGTGTAGGGGGTCAGGCCAGAGGGATATCCATGGGGCAGAGTGGGGCAGGGGGCAGTGTTTGTAGGGGTCAGGCTGGGCTGGGGGGGATATCAGCGGGGCAGAGTGTGTTGGGGGTCAGACTGGGGGATACAGGGTGCAGTGTGTGTTGGGGGTCAGGCTGCAGGATGCTGGGGGGCAGTGTGTAGCGGCAGCTGGGGGATATGGGGGGACAGGCTGACCTGGGGGGGGATATCGGTGGGGTGGAGTGTGTTGGGGGTCAGGCTAGGGGATACGGGGACAGTGTGTGTAGAGGATGAGGCAGAGGGGGAGAGTGTGTAGGGACAGCTGGGGGATATGGGGGCGCAGCGGGGGGGTGGCAATGTGTGTAGGGGGTGCAGCCAGGGGGATATCAGTGGGGCAGCAGGGGGATGGCAGTGTGTGTAGGGGGTGCGGCCAGGGAGGATATCCATGGGGCGGGGGGGGCAGTGTGTGTAGGGGGTGCGGCGAGGGGATATCTGTCAGGCAGAGGGGGACAGTGTGTGTAGGGACAGCTAGGGGATATGGACGGGCAGCTGGGGGGTGGCAGTGTGTGTAGCGGGTGCAGCTGGAGGGGATATCCATGGGGGAGAAGGGGGGCAGTGTGTGTAGGGGGTGTGGCTGGGGAGGGATATCCGTGGGGCAGAGGGGAGGGGATGGCAGTGTGTGCAGGGGTTGCGGACGGGGGGGGATATCCGTGGGGCAGAGGGGAGGGGGTGGCAGTGTGTGTATGGAGTGCAGCCGAGGGGGGCGGGGGGATATCCGTGGGGCGGGGGGGGGGTGTGGCAGTGCGTGTAGCGGTGAGGCGGGGGGGATATCCATGGGGCAGAGGGGGGTGGCAGTGTGTGTAGGGGTTGCGGCCGGGGGGGGGATATCCATGGGGCAGAGGAGGGGGTGGCAGTGTGTGTAGGGGGTGCGGCCGGGGGCGGGGGTGGCAGTGTGTGTGTAGGGTTGAGGCGGGGGGATATCCGTGGGGCGGCGGGGGGGGGGGGGGTGGCAGTGTGTGGAGGGGTGAGGCTGGGAGGGGATATCCGTGGGGCAGGGGGGGCAGTGTGTGACCGGGGGGGGGGATATTCGTGGGGCCGTGTGTGGAGGGGGTGTGACCGGGGGGGGGATATCCGTGGGGCGGGGGGGTGTGGCAGTGTGTGGAGGGGGTGTGGCCAGGGGGGATATCCGTGGGGCAAAGGAGGGGGTGGCAGTGTGTGGAGGGGTCAGGCGGGGGGGATATCCGTGGGGCAGTGTGTGCAGGGGTTGCGGCCGGGGAGATATCCGGGGGGCAGCGGGGGGTGGTGGTGGCAGTGTGTGGAGGGGTGAGGCTGGGAGGGGATATCCGTGGGGCGGGGGGGTGTGGCAGTGTGTGGAGGGGGTGTGGCCGGGGGGGGATATCCGTGGGGCGGGGGGGTGTGGCCGTGTGTGGAGGCGGTGTGGCCGGGGGGGATATCCGTGGGGCAAAGGAGGGGGTGGCAGTGTGTGGAGGGGTCAGGCGGGGGGGATATCCGTGGGGCAGTGTGTGCAGGGGTTGCGGCCGGGGAGATATCCGTGGGGCAGCGGGGGGGGGGGTGGCAGTGTGTGGAGGGATGAGGCTGGGAGGGGATATCCGTGGGGCAGAGGGGCGGGGGTGGCAGTGTGTGTATGGAGTGCGGCCGAGGGGAGGGGGGGATATCCGTGGGGCAGCGGGGGGTGTGGCAGTGTGTGTAGGGGTGAGGCGGGGGAGGATATCCATGGGGCAGAGGAGGGGGTGGCAGTGTGTGTAGGGGGTGCGGCCGGGGGGGGGATATCCGTGGGGCAGAGGGGGGGTGGCAGTGTGTGTAGGGGTTGCGGCCGGGGGGGGGATATCCGTGGGGCAGAGGAGGGGGTGGCAGTGTGTGTAGGGGGTGCGGCCGGGGGCGGGGGTGGCAGTGTGTGTGTAGGGGTGAGGCGGGGGGATATCCGTGGGGCAGGGGGGGCAGTGTGTGACCGGGGGGGGGGGATATTCGTGGGGCCGTGTGTGGAGGGGGTGTGACCGGGGGGGGATATCCGTGGGGCGGGGGGGTGTGGCAGTGTGTGGAGGGGGTGTGGCCGGGGGGGATATCCGTGGGGCAAAGGAGGGGGTGGCAGTGTGTGGAGGGGTCAGGCGGGGGGGATATCCGTGGGGCAGTGTGTGCAGGGGTTGCGGCCGGGGAGATATCCGGGGGGCAGCGGGGGGTGGTGGTGGCAGTGTGTGGAGGGGTGAGGCTGGGGGGGGATATCCGTGGGGCAGAGGGGCGGGGGTGGCAGTGTGTGTATGGAGTGCGGCCGAGGGGAGGGGGGGATATCCGTGGGGCAGCGGGGGGTGTGGCAGTGTGTGTAGGGGTGAGGCGGGGGGAGATATCCATGGGGCAGAGGAGGGGGTGGCAGTGTGTGTAGGGGGTGCGGCCGGGGCCTGGGGGGGTGGCAGTGTGTGTGTAGGGGTGAGGCGGGGGGGGATATCCGTGGGGCAGCGGGGGGGGGTGGTGGCAGCGTGTGGAGGGGTGAGGCTGGGAGGGGATATCCGTGGGGCAGGGGGGGCAGTGTGTGACCGGGGGGGGATATCCGTGGGGCAGGGGGTGGCAGTGTGTAGGGGTGCGATGGGGGGGATATCCGTGGGGCAGAGGAGGGGTGGCAGTGTGTGTGTGTGTGGCCGGGGGGGGGGATATCCGTGGGGCAGAGGAGGGGTGGCAGTGTGTGTGTGTGTGTGTGGCCGGGGGGGGGGGGATATCCGTGGGGCAGCGGGGGTGGCAGTGCGTGTAGGGGTGCGGGGGGGGGGGGCAGCGGGGCGCGCCGGCTCTGCGGGGGCCGAAGCTGCGGGCACCGGGCACCGGCCGCCTGGGGGCCCGCGGGCGGAGGTGGAGCGGCCCGTGGGCGGAGGCGGCTGCGCGGGGCCGGGCCGGGGCGGGGGCCGCAGCGGGCGCGGGGCGAGCGCGGAGCCAGCGGCGGGGAGGAGGAAGTCGGAGCCGCGCTGCTTCCTGTCCCCGGGAGGATGATCGCAGACAAGGCTGGGTGGGGACGCCGCTGAGCTCGCCGCCCCTCCCGGAGAAGGCGAGCTCCAGCTGTTCCCCCCGGGCGAGCCGCGGACGGCGCTGGAAGGTAAAAGCACCGATCTCAGGGCGGCCCCGTTCAGCTCCGGCCCCGGCTGCTGCTGGCTAGCGAGGGGGGCGGGCTGGGCGAGTCTCAGCCGCCGGGTCCTTTTGTTAAACCAACCCATTTACACCGGGGCAGGCAAGCGGCGCGACGCTGTTTCCACCCAGTTCCGCGCGAGCCGGAGCCGGGCGGCGCGTGTGCATCGCTCCCCGTGAGCCGGCGCGGGGGCTTGGTACGGTCGCTCGTTTAAACCCGCCTGCTCACACACGCTATACGGTTGTGGAGTGAGGCTGCCGCCGGAGGATGGGAATTGCAATCATCACGGGTAAAAGCGTGCGCGGAAATTGCTTTGCTTGACAGCCATAGGTGCAACTGGGCTCGAGAGATCCGCCTTGCGTGGCTGCAGTTTGCAAACGGTCTGGTCTTAGGGACTGAGGATCACAGGAAAGTGGCCGCTAGACATGCATACCCTGCTCAGATAGCCACGGAAACCGCCCACGCTCCGCTGGTAGGTGTTAGGTATATTTGAAGTTGTTTACTCTAAAGCAAAGGAAGAAACGGATTCGTTCGAACCCGTAACCGTGCGTTGGTTTCAGCTGGAAATGCTCCGCTTTTGGAAGCATTTCCAGAGTGTTCACTTCAGCTTTCTCGACAAAATGGGCCGTGGCATTCAACCTGATGATGGTGAGATGGAGCACCAAAAAGTAGAAGTGCAGATTGCTGGTCTCTTAGCAGAATGGTGGTCAATAAACAAGGTGCAGAATGCTTTCCCCTGGAGAGATCCTATGATAAGTCCGTTTTAATTTTAAAATACCAGTGTCTCGTACTCCCCTTTGCAGTGCCATTCACAAATCGGAATACAGGGAAGGGACTGTTTTGGGAATTCAGATTGTAAAAATTTTGCATGGAAAAACAGATTGGGGATTAGACTGTCCATAAAAATGGGACCTTTTACAAAGAGTCCAGTCTCCTCAACAAAGATTTAATTTAGAATTTTTGATCCTCAGTTAATCAATTGATTTGCCATTGTAGGAAAAGCTTTTTCATGGATGAATGAGGTCTAGTGTTCCATTTATTTATTTGTTTGCGGAAGGGAAGGGAAGGGGAGGGGAGGAATTTTCATTTAACTGAAATCAGCCTTCCTCCCCGAAATAGTCAGTATAAAACCAAACTCCAGCATTTCAATCATACATAAATGTCTAATTCCCAATCTCTTTGGATTAGAATCTTTCCACCCCTTAAAGTTATCATTTTATACCAAAGATGGAATACCAAAGTATTATCCACACCCTCACTCCACCTCCTCATACAGAAGCAGTTGGACAAAGCACAAAGGAGCATCTGTACAAAGGATCTGAGTTCAGATTATTTTTATTACTGGGATTTAACAGGAAATACTGGCGATCTGTAAATGTTTAATGAGGAGTAACCATGGCAGAGGAGTATTTTGTCTACATTGCTGTTAGAAATATATGCAAAACTATATAAATGATATACAGATGCAGGTGGAAACGAACTTGGGAAACTTAATTCCCTGGGTTTGCTTTTCAAATAAGGGAGTCGATGGAGGAGAATCCCTTGAAATATAAGTCTTTCTTGCTACCTTATTGAAAACGGCTTTGTGTATACAAAAATCCCCATCTCTCTCATACCACCCCCAAGATATTATTAAAGTTAGAGAATAATCAACTAAAAGGTAATGATCCTTAACTTGTAGGACAGAAGTAATTTTCATACTGTGATACCTGTTGTATTTAGCTCACTGTAGTCAATTAAAATTCAGTTTATTGTTTCCATATTTTATTTAAGGAGTCAGAGACTGGCATAAAACTGATTTTCTGGCCAACTCCCAATCAGGATCCTCCCACTGCTCTCCCTAAGACAACACCGAAGCACAGCTTGTAGTTCTCTGCCCAGTAAACAAACCTCTGAATTGTCAGATAGCTTGGACCAGAAGATTAACCTGTATTTCTATGCTGTATAAGGGAAAAGGTTTCCATGTATACTGGCAGCATGATATGTCCAGTGCAATAATGGGTTTTATTTTTGGTTGTTTTGGGGGTTTTTTTTTTGCTTATAGTTTGGCTGTATTAACTGGATTTCACTGAATACATTTTGAGACTGAAATTTTTAATCCTCTTTTCTGCCATATGGCCAGTGGATAAACTGAAATATGACTCCATTAATTATCCTATAGAAAGCACTAGGGTGAAGCGCTTGTGTTTTTTAAATTGCCTGCATCTCCTGAGTGGATGTGGTATGTTAGAAGCACTCAGTGCAAAAGCCTGTCTCTAATGCTGTAAAAGAGCCACGCGGAGATTCTTGATCAGTTTAATTTAAGGCAGTGCTCTGAATGCAGGCCCCATGTGCTGTTGAAGCACTTATTCAGAGGATTATAATAGGTCTTTTCTAATACACCACAAATCTTTTGATTATAGCATTTCTCAATTCAGCACAGCATTGCGGTTGGTACCGTCCGTTCCCTACCCCATTGTTCACCATGAATATCGACATAAATCAGTACCACTAGGCTGCTGATCTATTCTGCCTCAGTCATGGTACTGTTTGGATGAGATTCCTCCCCACCACCCCGCCCGGAACCAAGAAGGGACCAAAATATATTAGTTTTTTTGTTTTGTTTTTGTTATGTTTTCCCCAGAAATAAATCCCCCCCCCCCCCCCCCCGCTTTTAAAGCTGGCCTTAAGAAGAGCTCTGTGTCAGCTTGAAAGCTTCTCTCTTTCACCAGCAGAAGTTGGTCCAATAAAAGATTACCTCACCCACGTTGTCACTCTAATCTCCTGGAACAAACATGGCTACAGCAACACTGCAAACTACATAAGGAGTCATGTCTACATACTAAACATATTTTTTCTTCTCATTATAGTATTAGTTACTGTACCAGGAGCCTATCGGAAACAAGTGTGGAACCGATGAGTGTTTCCAGAATGGGGGATCAGGTCATGGGATCCCATGTCCTGTTGGTTCTTTAATATATTTTTTCCCTTGCACAGATGCATTTTCTGTTTTTGCTTTAGGCAAGGAGGGGATGGAAGAAAGGGCAGGTAGGGTGCCCTGATTTAGGGAGGGCATTCTGGGTATAAAGAGTGTCCTGGAATATGGTGCATCCACATCTTGTGGGAGTGGAAGGAGGGCATTCAGAATGCGGGAGAAGTTGGCAATTGTAGTGCATGGGTGGGGGGATAGTGGGAATCCGGGCTGGAGAGTTAGGGAGGAGCCAGGCTGTGCACAGCCTTGGAGAAGGATTTGAACTGGATACAGAATGATCCATTTTCTTTACTGGGGCTGCTAATTGCTTTTAAATGCTGCATGAGGAAGGTTTCTAAGCAGCATTCAGGAACGACTTGGCTGGCACTGTGAGTTTCTTGCTGGACTGCTTCTCTCCAAGGCATGCTTCGTGCCGCTGTGCTTTTCCATCCCAGTTATCCTTGTGACTGAGTGTTAAAGGAGGGAGTGTCCACTTTACTTGCGGGAGTTTCAGTGTGTACCTTCTGCTTGTGTTCGCCAATGGTGTATTTAATTTCCCATATCTGCCAACTCAGCCTCCCCCTACGTGATGGGGATGTGTCTTCAGGCAATGCACAGGAGGTGAGAAATATTTGTGGTCCTGTCTCTTTGTTTGGGAAGCCTTTTCCCTACTCCTTTGGGGGCAGTGTAGGTGCTGTACACCCAGGGGTAGATGGCAATCCTATCATAGAATATCAGGGTTGGAAGGGACCTCAGGAGGTCCTCTAGTCCAACCCCCTGCTCAAAGCAGGACTAATCCTCAATTTTTGCCTCAGATCCCTAAATGGCCCCCTCAAGGATTGAGCTCACAACCCTGGATTTAGCAGGCCAATGCTCAAACCACTGAGCTATCCCTCCCCCCTATGGAAGGTGGTATGGTATATCTCTTGAGCAGGAGTGATGAACAGAGCGAGTTCAACCAGAAAATGTCTGGGACTATAAGCAGTACAGAATTGAGGACCCCCTTCCCCCCCACCCCCCCAAAAAAAGTCTTGGATTTTGCTGCCTGCAGCTTGGGAACTAATCTTGAAATGGGGGAGAGCAGGTGTAGCAGTGAGGTTGTTTCCATACCCTAGTGAGAGTCTGGTGTGGTACCTCTAGGGAATCCCGCTGGCCCAGCTCTTACTCCCCAATCTCACCGGGGCCAGCAATTTATTCGGAACATATTGAGACTAGCTCTCCAGACGCAGAACAAGCAGCAGAAATCGGCTCACCTGAGATCTTGGCATGAGCAAGCACTGCCCTAGTGGGCTGCCGCTGCAGGGTGCGCGTTCCAAGTTCAGGGAGTCTGGGAGCCTCCGCCCCATGCCAGCTGGAAGCTCCAGGGAGGGGTCAGTCCTGGTTAATGAAAACCTCTGTCCCATTAGAAAGCGACTGTAAAACACAGTTCAGACCAGACAGGGTTGCACTTAAAGTGCTGCTCTGTCTCAGGCAGTCTGCAGAGACATACGTTAAAGGAAACCTTGGGAGCTGCCTTGGCTTCCCATTCAACCGAAGTAGCTAACTTCAGATGGGCTCAGCCAGTGCCCAGGCATCCATCTCGGTGCCTTCTCTAGCCATCTGTTTCTCCTGCTGGCCTTTGAGAAATTGGCTCGCAACTGGATTTTGATTTCAGGGAAAGTTATAAACCTAGTTTCCTCCCTGTTGTTGAATACTTCGGTGTGTGCGTTTCCTGGTGGCACGGCACTACCTCTGGGTGTGTGAGTGACGATGCGAGGAGCCAATACCATCTTAACCTCTTCTGCATGAGGAGTCAGATTCTGCCCTTGCTTACACGCCCATGCCACCGCAATGTGGCCAAAATCTGGCAAATCTCTCCCCTGGTGGGGGATCCTGGGGTACTGTAGGGTCACCATATCTGCTCTTGGGCAGAGTGGTTGTCCTACTCAGCTGCTAGCCTAGGATGTGTGGTCAGAAGATAGAGGGGTGGTCAGGCCTCCCCTTCACTCCAGTGATCCCCAGCCATCATAACCGCTCCTTGGGGTCCCCGCCCACTGGTGCAGGTTAGAGTAGCCTAACCCATAGCCGGGGACTGGCCTGGTGAAGGGCAACCCCTGCTTGTGCAAACCCTCTCCTCAGCTGCACCGAGAACTCCTTGGCCAGAGCTTAGGATCTAGCTCAGTACCTTTATCTGCTTGGCTTCTGGCCAGTGAGCTGGCTTACCATGAAGAGTGAGCAGAATCCACAGGGTTTTTTGTTTGCGAGTTATTTGCCTAGAAGGAATCAGCCAGTTAGCTGCCAAGAAAAGGCCGATTTCAAAGATGTGGAAGATGTAATGCAGAGGAAGAAGCATTAGCCATTCCGGCTCGATTCAGGCCAGGGTGACGTTCTGCTCTCGTTTTGAAAGGTGATGATGTTAGGCTGTGAGAGAAGAAAAGGGTTGGTTTGTTTTCTGGCAAGCTCTAAATCATACTTGGTCCTGCAGTAACTTAAGATCAGCAGAGCTTTCCATAGTGTGTGTCTAGGTGAATGATTCATGATTTCTGCTCTGTATTTCCTAATTTGCCAATGAAATCTGCTTTCCATAGATGACAGCTGACAATGAGCCTTGGTTCTTGTTAGGGGAGGACAGTAATTGGCAGATGCATTGGAGAACAGCTGACTCTAGCCTTGGGGAAGATAGAATTAGAAGCGAGTAAAATGGACTGAGTGCCGGGTGAACAGAGCTTTGAGCTTCCACTGAACAGTGCTAAAAAGAGGCTAGTGAGAGCCAATGTGAGCATAAGCCAAGCCAAGTGGCCTGGAGGATGCTCCTTGCATGCTGGGGGCTGGGTTCTCAGGGCTGCTGAGGCCCTAAGCGGTGGAAAGTGGCTTTAAAGCAACCAGAGGTGGCCTGTGGAGCATTTGCTCTGTGCAGGGGAACGCTGCTTGCCAAAAGCTGGCAGAGTCCGTGCAGCTGTTTTGTGCACCCCGTTCACTCCTCATACTGGGTGGCAGGAGGGGATGGTTTTGGGAGCAGGGAGGGGAACTCTGCTAGCCCTGATCCTCCACTGGCATAAGTTAGAGCTGCTGACCTGCAACTTTGGCTCAGGGTTAGAGAACTGTAACCAGGTTCCTTCTGGGTTCGCCCTCTACTTGGCTGAGTTTGTTTGGGGCGGAGAATCTGCCCCATCAGGTTAGAATTCCTTCCATTGTATTCTTTAATCCACTAGCAAACATCATGTCCTTGCTTCTCTTGCTTGTTTTAGTTCTACCTTTTAAAATAGGGCCACGAGATTGCAAACTATTTGCAACAGAAGCACATATGTTATCTCTAAACAATTGACAAAGTCCCATTAATTGGATTATAGTGCTGGGACTTGCATGGATTTATTTTAGATGGCTGAAGGGTTGTTTTTTCTCTGCTCACACCAAGAGGAAGAAAGACCCAGATTCTGTCTCCAAAGATCACAGCAGCTGTGTTCCACGATAACTGAGGGGACAGTATTCCTGCAAGGCACGCGCGTGTGTGCGTGCATGCCATCTTCAGCCTAAAAACGGTGTTTCAGAGGCAAAGCTTTTTTTCTTTTTAAAAATCCATGAGTCATTTTAAGAGACAACCACCTCCAGTACATGTGGTTACCATAGTAATTAGGCCTGGCAAGATGGCGGATTGTGCAATGTTAAATCCCTGTTGAAATCTCTCACCAGGAGAGACCTGTAGTTGTGTGGACTCTAGGAGAGACCTTCAAGAGTTTTGGGGCCCGATCCTGTATGCCCCACCCAGGTGAAAGTCCCCAAGGAAGGTAGTGGGAATTTTGCCTTTTGTGAAGAGCGCAAAACTAGACCTGAATGGTTGTAAATTTTGCCCTTGACTCCACAGCTGCAAAAGCCACCATTGCCTGAGGTCTCCTCGCACACAGGGCCCTGGAGCTGGTTGTCCAAGGTTTTCAAGAAGACAGGCCCCCTTTCATTCCCCGTCCCTCGGGAGAGCGTCTGTTACTAAGGGAGTTGAAACGCTGAAGCAAGGAGACAGGCTGGGGGAGCGGGTTCCTCTTCTTCAGAGGGCAGATGGGAGGTGTTGTCTCGGCATCCTTGTGGCTCTCCAATCATGTGTGCAGCGGGGCAGGGCCTGTGTGCTATGCTCTGGCTCCCCCCCCCCCGCTTTTGTTTCTAAGCCACAAAGCTGGGAAATCTGGAAGTGCAATGCCTTGATGCCTGTGGGACACAGCAGTGAATGTCCAGAGGATTGGAAGGGGGTCGGGGCTACCCTGCCTGTATCCACCCACCCCAGAGACACAACCTCACGTCGGAGGGATTTTCCCTCCGATACTGCTGCTTGCTGCCACCCTCACTTTGAACGTTTTTCAGGGCTATTCCCTGAGCTTGATTAAAAAGCCAAAACAATACGCGGACACGGTGCCTCGGGCCCGACTGCAATTCTCCCGCCATGGCTAATGCTCATTCTTTTACTTCTGTTTCTTTCGCTACATCCTTATGGGGTCCGTTTCACTTCCTTGTTTCCACTTGTCTCATCTTTTTACTTTTTGCTGATTGGCTCATCAGTTCGGTGAAGCTTGCTTTGATGTATCCCCCTCTCCCCTTTCTAAAACCTCGTCAGGATGTTTTCTCATTACTGGCTTCTGCTTCAGTGTGTTGCTTTGCTGAAGTGTGGGCAAATCGGATTTTGAAGTCCTCCTCCTTCTACTGGCTCTCCTAAGATGGACAAGAACTTGTATTGTAGCGATGGAGGGAGACGTACTTTAATGCTTTGAATGTAGGCAAAGAATGGCTCCTTCGCAGAGTGGATCTGTGTAGGCTAGAACTCTCATACACCTAGTCCATGGGCTGGATCCCTGGCCTGTTTGATATCTGTATGTGGCTTGCATTGTGTCCAATTCTGGGGAATCTAAGCTTTCATTTTAAAACCCCCGCTATTTTTAATCATCAGCATTGTGAAGAAAGCTCCTGTTTGAATGTCACTGGTAGTGTTCTCTGCCAGATTTGGAAGATACCTCTCAAAGCCAGTGTTTCAGGCTGTGAGCTCCTCACTAGCACTAATCGCATGAACTTGAAAAATTAATTCCAGGTGAGGAAGACTAAAATTTCATTTGCCACAGGAAGGCCATGATCTCTGGGCAAGCGTCTCATTGACATCAGTGGGAGATCTGCTGGGGATTTAGGATATAGCCCTAAATTGATACCCCTGCTCATGGGCCATAGTTAAACATGGGATTTGACCCTCTCCCCTGAAAGAGTTTGACACCACTCATGTAAATGTCACTGTTTCAAATGATTACAAATATGATGCACTGGCAAGGAGGGGGGGCATTATAATGGAGTGGGGAACAGTTCCATTTCGGCTGCATCTTGCACCCTGCCTTCAGCTCGACTTTTGTAGACGGAGCACCACTCACCGAAGGAAACATACCAGCACTTACAAACAGCCGGCCAGCTTTCAGCTCTTAGCCTAACTTATAGCAGGAAGCAGGAGGTCAGGTAAAAGTTTAAACTCACATGAGCTTCGATGGAAGCAGGAGTAGCAATAGGCGTCTGGGAGTTACTTATGTTGTTCAGATCCTTTCCTCTTTTCTAGCTGCTGCTGTTTCTTCTTTTTGGTTCCTTATTCATGTCCGTTTCTTCTTGTCCCCATCTACAATAACAGCTGGAGGAGTCCTAGGGAAACCGTGAGATGTCACCAGTGAATGCTGAGGCCAGATCTAATGAGCATGCAGCGCTTTGGGTGTAGAACCTGTGACTGAGGAGGGGGGCCCTGAGAATCTGGATGTTTGAAATCTAGCCCTGTCATCTCCGCGGAGAGCCAGGCCTGACAGCTTAAATACACAATTGCTTCCCTCCCAAGGGCAACGCGCAGGGCAGGGGCTGTACGTACAAATCTAATTCACTGGCAGAAGTCCGAGGGGGAACTACTGCTTCACAGGCAAGTGCTCTGTGGCTGTGCTAAAGCAGCAATGATCGGGGTTCACGTCGGTCAAGACAGCTCCAGCCAGAATCTGTGCTCTGCCAGCCAAAATGTGCTTTTATTTAAGACCAAGAAACGTAATACTCAACGTGGGAGGAAAGTTAAGTTTGTGCAACATTGTGGTGAGCAAAGCATCAGTAAATACAGTGTTACGGTTCCCACGCCAGCCGTAACCGGGGCCTTGTGTTGCTTCATGTGCTGTTAACTTGCCTGGCTTTATATAAAATATGACTATTAATGCAAATACTATATATACCCAGGGGAACCAGGTGATGGTTGCTGTGGGAACCAAGACTTTGAATTTCCTGACTGGTGTGCAGAAAACCTCACTCATCATTTTGCATTAACAGTTTATGGCGCTTACCTTTTCTAAAGGCCAATCTGTGATGGGTGATGTGAGCTTCAAATGTATGCACCAAACACTTATTGCAACTCTTAATTGACTGCAGCTAGGGTCTGGCTCCAGCTGCATAGGGGGTCTGATCCATTGAAGTCCTTGGGAGCATTTCCATGGACTTTGATGGGCTTTGGTCGAAGCCCATAATTCGTAGATTAAGGCTGTTTGAAAGTGGAGCTCTCTCCAAAGCTTTGAGGGTTTGGAGAGGGCAGGAGCCTGAGGCAAACCACTCCTGGGTTTGGGTTACGAGGCCAAAGCCCAATTGACGAAGTCTGAAAAACCCAAAGCCACTTTGGTTTTGTTCACTGTTCCATCCAGAGCTCCCCAGCTTGCTGCACTGTAAAGCAGTTAGTGTCCAACAGTGTGCAGAACGGTCCGAGTCTTGGACAGCTCCATCGCTTTTGTTTTATTAACCATACTACTTCAGACATGTCCAGGTCATGTGTCGTCCCACAGCAAGTTTAAAATCTATATTTGGAGATATCTGAATTCAACGAGAGTCTCTCAAGATTGACTTTAGCCAGGAAAAAACACATTTCTCCCTGCTTCCTCCCGCCCAGTGAAGAAATGAGCAAATGGAATTGTTCCAAGCTTTACAAACAAATGAATCATCTGCCTGCAGAACACTCCATGGTGACTGGGCAATGGATGTACTGTGACTGCTGCTTATTAAGCCAAATCAAACTAGTTTTCATCCTTATCTTGTCCTCCCCTTGCTCCTCACTCATTAATTTTCTTCACTTGTTATCTCTCACCATCATTCAGTCTATGTAGTTTGTCTGAGAGAGGATCAAGAGGTGACTTGACCATGGTCTACAAGTACCTACATGGGGAGGAGATTTCTGATAGAAGATGGCTCCTTAATCTAGTAGGAAAAGGTGTAACGAAATCCAGCAGTTGGAAGCTGAAGAGAGACAAATTCAGAGTAGGAATAAGGTGCAAATTTTTAACAGTGTGGTTGGTGGGCAATTAAGCATTGAACAATTTATCTAGGGAGATGGTGGATTGTCTAGCTCTCGCAGTCTTTAAATTAAGGCCGGATGTCTTTCTAAAAGAGATGCTCTAGTTCAAACTGAAGTCATGGGCTTGATGCAGATGTTACTGGCTGAGGTTCTCTGGCCTGTGTGATGCAGGAGATCGGACTTGATGATCATAACGATCCCTTCTGGCCTTAAAATCCATGAATCCTCTGGTAAGGTGGCCAGCTCTTTGAGGAAAGGTATGTCTCTTTATTACACAGGTACCTCGCTCTGCACAATGGGACCCAGATCCCTGATTGGGGCCTTTATGTGCTACAGCAATACAAATAAATAATTATAATTAAGAACATAAGAATGGCCATACTGGGTCAGACCAAAGGTCCATCCAGCCCAGTATCCTGTCTACCGACAGTGGCCAACACCAGGTGCCCAAGAGAGAGCGAACCTAACAGGTAATGATCTAGTGATCTCTTTCCTGCCATCCATCTCCACCTTCTGACAAACAGAGGCTAGGACACCATTCCTTACCCATCCTGGCTGATAGCCATTAATGGACTTTATCCAGTTCTCTTTTAAACCTTGTTATAGTCCTAGCCTTCACAACCTCCTCAGGCAAGGAGTTCCACAGGTTGACTGTGCGCTGAGTGAAGATAGACTGAGACAAGTATAAGCCTGAGCGGTTTTTTCTCCCCCAATTATAAGTGCTTGGAAATGGGACTCTTATAATGAAGTGTTCTCTCGGTCATAACTAGCATCAGACTTTGTATGTAAATGTCAATATCTTCCTGGTGCCAGGAGCAAACAACTGACTGTCTAGTGATTAGATTACTCAGAGAAGTTGAAAGTGAAATCAGTCTTGGAGCAGCTCATGGTGAAAGCGACGCCCTTTGCCACCCTGGCTGAAGTTACAGCAATCCAGCTACACTAGTCACCCTAATTGATTTAAGTGTATAGCTTTAAATGGGTTATTGTGATCCACTTATTCGGTGTGACCGCAACATGAATGGGTGTTGCAGGACTGGAAAGCAGACAAATGAGAGAGATACTGTACTAACTTTTCACACTTGTTAGATAAGCTCTTCTAGCTGGTGGGTGGGATCTTTATCTTGGTAAAATAGGTTTATCAAGCAGTCCTGTAGTCCTACCACAGCGGCCTTAGGGAAGAACATTTCCCATAATTGTTACTAAAAGCAGTTTTTCTTGCTGGAAAAATTGCTGGCCACAGCTAGGTTCTGATAGAGTAAACCTAGTCCAAGAGATAATAGGAGGATATAAGCCAACTACCAAATTCAAGTAAGATGTCTGAACATCAGTTAAGGAAGTGTTATTTTACCCCAATTGTTGGATCCTCCTGTCTCCGTGCAGCAGAATGTTCTCTTGATTTCCTAGGGAGTTATGCACACTCAAGCCCCAATCTTTCAGTGTGATGGGTGTGGATGCACTTGTGTGTCCAGGCTGAGTCCTGTAGAAGTCAGTGTTGTTCACCAAAGGTGCAGGGCAAGGTCATGCAGGGCCAGACACCAGGAAGATTTTGGGGGAGATTTTCTTATGGTTTTGAAGCAGAGATGAGAATGGACTAGCAGAGCGTTGCTCTGCATTACCCATTGTGATAAAACACCCAGTGCACGAAATCCAATGGATAAGTAAAAGGAAGGAGGAATATGCCTATGTGACATTGTGGGTAAGATTTTCACAGCCGTCTATGGGATCTGGAATCCAGTGCCCATAAGGACCTCCCACACAAGGTTAAAATGAATGGAAATTGACTTCAGTTGCAATAGGGGGATTGGATGTACAAAGAGGATGAGGTTTTTTTAAATGGTAATTTGTAGGTAATTTAGGTTTGCTCAGAAGTAGGAGAGAATCTCCCTCTCCCAGGTTTTCCCTGTGTGTAGAGCATTTAGACAAAGAGAGGCTTATTGCTATACCGTTGAAATTAAACTGTGCCCTCTCAGCACTCTCTGGAAACTGCTGTGCCCTTTGGAGCAAAGCCAGTCCCGGAAAGCGTGCTTCAGTCTCTTTAAAATGCCAAGATTATTCAGCAGCACCTAAGGAACGTGAGTTTTAATCGCAGCTGTGGTCTGTCAGCTGTGGAATCTAGGAGGGGTTGGGTGCAAAGAGATGGGAATCAAAGTAGTTTTAGGGGTCACAGTCCTAGGGTGGCTGGCCCTTTAAGGGGAAATGGGGCCTCAGCCCCACCTGTGACTAGATGTGCTCACCTCCCCAGGTGGGTAATAATGAATGAGGTCGTGTGATTAACTCGGGCCAGGCCTGGAGAGAGAAGGGAGGAAGGGACAAACTCCTGGGCTAGTTCTTGGGGCAGGGGGTTTAACTCTCCCACCAGGCAGGACAGAAGCCTGGGAGCAGCTGATGGAAAAAGCGGGAAGTGGCAAGGCTCCTGCAGGAACCCTGGAAAACCAGGGGGAGAGCAGCAGAGGCGGCTGGTTTGCTGACCACGTGGAGCCAGATGGCTGGAAAAGGCAGGTGGAGGCCTGTGGAGAATTCTGACAAGATAGGGCTAGGCATAGACACTGGCTCCGTGGGTACTACGGGGCTGGAGCACCCATGGGGAAAAATTAGTGGGTGCTCTGCATCCACTGGCAGCCACGCTCCCATCACCTCCTTCCCCACCCTGAGCCTGCCGCATCCCTGTTTCTCCGCCTACCTCCCAGCACTTCCTGCCACCAAACAGCTGTTTGGTGGCGCTTAGGACTTTCCAGGAGGGAGGGGGGAGGAGTGGGGGCGTGGCGCGCTCAGGGGAGGAGGCGGAGAAGAGTCGGGGCAGGGGCGGGGACTTGGGGGAAGGGGGGTGGAATGGGGGTGGAGTGAGGGCAGGGCTGGGGTGGGGGTCAAGCACCAACCAGGAACCGTGGAAGTCGGTGCCTATGGGGGCTGGGTGTAGCTTATTTTGAGACTTGACTTTCAGGATTGTTTTAAACTGTTCTGTTAATAAACCTAGCCCCCCAGGAATGGTGTCTCTGAACAAAAAGCCTTTGTGGATTATTCCTGGGAACTGAGCAGAAGGCAGCTGAAGCAGAGTAGCCGTAAGGTCGGGTCTCGGGAGGCGGTTGACCCCGTTAGTCATCAACTGGAAATTTAGTCAGTTTAAAAAAAAAAAACAAACAAACCAACAAATAAAACCTAAGTAAGTAGTGGTGTCAGACACTACTCCTACCCCTGGGTCCCCCTCCCAGGGCTTGTGGCTTACAATCACGTTTTCCTATTTTAAAGTGCTTTTGTTTAGTCTGTTGCTTTGGGAAAGATCTGTGCAGAGCCAGCTGATGGCTTCTGCAGGGGAAGCACTGAATTAGGGAATCTGTCTACACCGAAAGTGCTGTCAAATGCAGAATGAACAAACTGGAGGGGGGCGGGGGTGGGAAATGGCGAAAGAAAACTTGTTGTTTTCATATTTCTTTCACGTATTGCCATCTCGGGTTTAAAAACGTCTGGAGAGAAGGAGGAGTTCTTAGCTTGTTGGTGTCCCTTAAGTTTCAGGTGGCTAACGCAGCATGCGTGTGAGGAAGTAAACCACCATTAAAACCAAAAAAACAAACGGACTCAGCCAGTTTGCTGGTGTCAGCTCAACGGCTAACCAGGAAACTGTCTGCATTGCTTCTCTGTATGTCTTGTCCCATTTTTAGCTCCCGCTGAGGTGCTCCATGATGTCACCCTAATGGTCTCTGATAGTTTCTGGGGCCTAGGGGAGACTGAGCAATATAAGGCCACTAAAATGATTGGGATTCTTGTTTCTCTTTGAAGCTGCTCATCTTACACCCACAAAAATCTTCCTTCCTGCACTAGAGGATCTGTTCTATTGCAAGCAATCGACAAGATGAAATCCTGTCCCTCATTGAAGTCCATGGAAAAACGCCCATTGACTTAAATGGGCCTAGGATTTCACCAACTGCACATGTGGGTAAACAGGACTAGAGCCCTTATGTTTAAGCCCCATTAATATAGGCGTCTGCAAGTTGAGCTAAGGGAGAATTCCTGCAGCTACTACTGGTAGTAATAATACCTAGCTTTTATGTAACCCCTCTTCATCAGGAGATCTCAAAGCGCTTTACAAAGGAGGTCAGTATTCTCTCCATTTTATACATGGGGAAACTGAGGCACTGGGCAGTGGAGTGACTTTCCCATTGTCACCCAGCAGGCCAGTAGAGGAGCTAGGAATAGAACCCAGGTCTCCTGAGTCCCAGTCCAGTGCTCTGTCCACTAGACCAGCAGTCCTTTCGGTGGTGGTGGGGGGCCTGGGGCCCCCCTGCTGAAACCCTGAGCCCTGGCGCCCCCCTATGGAGCTGAAACGGCGCAGTGTGGGGCTGAAGCCCTGAGTTCCCCTTCCCTCCCCCCCCTTAAGCCAGGAGCAGCATGAGGCTGAAACCCTGGGCTTCCCTCTCCGCTGAAGCTGGGAATGGTGGGGCTGAAACCCCAACCTCCCCTCCCACCCTCCACTGAAGCAAGGAATGGGGCTGAAGCCTGGAGTCCATAGGCAAAGTTAAAGGGGCACAAGGGTGTTGCCACCCCCAAACTGTAGTGCCTTACCCAGAATGGGCCTGTCCTGGGGGCAGCTCCACCCCCACCACATCCCTCCTCTTCTCCCTCAGGCCCCCACCTCTGGTCAGATCTAGGTGGGAAGCTGGAGCCAGGCAGCTGCTCCTCTGGCTGCGGCGGTGCCATGGAGTGGGCAGCTGTGGCATTCCCCTGTCTGCTGCTGGTGCCCGAGGTTGCGGCTGCTCCTCAGCTCCTAGCCCCCTTTGAGTGCTCGCGCAGCTGATCAGAGCTGCCCAGGCTCCGGGGCTGGCAGAGGCCTCAAAAAGAAAAAGTTGAGAACCCAGTAATAGAAAGACCCTCATCCTCTCTGTGGTCCGGCCACTAAATGGCAATGCCATGTGCACCTTTCACTTCCCTATTGAGTGTGTATTGTCTGCAGCCCGGGCGTTAGTTTCTCTCCATCCAGGGAGGAGACGTTCCCACAAGCCATGAACAGATGCACTATGCTGTCCAGCGTTTGCCGGTGTCCAGCGATTGCGTGTCTTGCTATCTTGTGTTACCCCTTTTTTTCTGAGTCATTGAGTATGTGTTAAAAATCTGACCGGTGAGCCTCCAGTTTGGAATATATCCCCCAAGAGGAAATTGACACACTCACCATAGAATTTAGCTTGCAAAATGCTCGGCTGTGTACGGACACCCAGTAAGAGGCAGTCCCTGTCCCAAAGATCTTGCAGTGTAAATGGATAAAGGGTGGGATGGGAAACAGACACAGAAATAGATTGTCAAGGTCATGCAGCAGGCCAGGGTGGCATTGGGATTTGAACCCAATTCTCCTAATTCCCAGCCTACTGCCTCATCCCATGGACTACGTTGCTGCAAGCTGGAGTTCTGTCATGTGTAAGTTTAAGGATTATGGGCTATCGGAAAGGTTCAAACATTGGACCTTCAGGTCCCCAGCATGTACCTCTACCACCTGAGCTTAAGGGGTAACTGTTTCACGTCCCATGACAGCTCACTGTAATAATGACAGCTGGTAGCATTGCTATTAAGGTTGTCCAACACTTCCCATTATAAGACCCTGTTTTCAGTGCCATGTAACTTTATACCTCAGTTCCCCATCCATAAAATGGGGCAAATACCCTCTCATCTCATAGGGGTGCTATGAAAATAAATCCGTTCTGTATTTGTGAAGCGCTCAGATAATGTCGTGATGAGGACCACAGACAAGCCCGGGGGGAAACTAATCATTCTGATTTCAGAGCAAGGTTTGAGTAGCATGCAGTGAACGAGGCCTTGGGACGCAAGGGGGGGAGGGATAGCTCAGTGGTTTGAGCATTGGCCTGCTAAACCCAGGGTTGTGAGTTCAATCCTTGAGGGGGCCACTTAGGGAACTGGGGCAAAAATTGGGGATTGGTCCTGCTTTGAGCAGGGGGTCGGACTAGATGACCTCCTGAGGTCCCTTCCAACCCTGATATTCCATGATTAGGTATGCTATGTGGTTAAGAAAAAAGAACCAAACGGGATAGATGCTCATTCCGAGCACTGTCCATCCTGTGCACTGAATGAGGCAGGGGTCCTGTGAATAAAATAATATGTGATCATGTAATTAAAGACTGTCAAATTAAGGGGCCAAATTAAGCTGCACAGGCATCCTTAATTGTCACATTTCCTACATGTTTAGTGCTTGGCTTTGCAATGTTCCTTTAACACAGTATTTTACAGAATACGCAATGCACAGTGAGGGGGTGTGGCATAAAACTTCTAGCGGCATGAAATAGCAATACTGGTGTTAGCTGGGTGTGCAAAGCCATGAGTGAGGTTATGCAGGTTGTTCCAAATGCATGCTGCTAAAACCTCCATACCACACCGCCAGGTAGTTCGTGTATATCCAGGGATATTACAGAAAACCCACTTTCGAAAGGTTAGACTTCTTAAAACTTTTACTGGGGCTATTGCTTGTGTCCCTCCACCTGTGAAACCAGAGTGGTCGGGGAGAGAAATGTAAATTAATAAATTGAAAATCTCTGTATGTCCCTGAAATAGCTTTTCTGCACTTTGCAACATCTGAGCTTAAAGAAACCCAGTTGCTCAGGGGTTTGCTGGGAACCTCCCTTTAAAGTGGTTTAAGTTCCTGTTTCTAGCTCTGTTGCAGTGCTAGATACCAAACCTTCAACCAATCACTAGCTCAGGTCTTCAGAGGGGGTGTGATACTGGGGGAGGGGAAGTTCCACACTGCGGGAGGGGGGGACTATTTATGCGCCAGGCTGCTTGTATTTTTCTGAATGGTGGCTGTATGAAGCTGCTCAGAGGTTTGGTATGTTAAAGGAAGTCTTTAGGATATGTCTGTGTGCAGTTAGACACCCACAGCTGGCCCCTGCCAGCTGACTCGGGCTAAGGGGCTGTTTAACTGCGGTGTAAACCAGTGGTTCTCAACCTTCACAGAGCACTGTACTCCTTTCCGGAGTCTGATTTGTCGTGTGTATCCCCAAGATGCACCTCACTGAAAAAGCTGCTTGCTTACAAATATCGGGCATAAAAATACAGAAGTGTCACAGCCCACTAGTCCTGAAAAAACCATATAATTATAAAATAAATTAATGGGAATATAAATATTGTACTTACTTCTCAGTGTTTAATATAAACAAGTCATTGTCTGTATGAAATTTTAGAGTTTGTACTGACTTTGCTAAGTGCTTTTTATGTTGTTGTAAAATTAGGCAAATATCTAAAAGTGTTGATGTACCCCCTGGAAGACCACTGTGTACCCCCAGGGGTACCTGTAGCCCTGGTTGAGAACCATTTGTGTAGACGTTCCAGCTCAGGCTAGAGCCTGGGCTCTAGGACCCTGCAAGGTGGGAGTGTCCCGGAGCTTGGGCTCCAGCCCGAGCCTGAATGTCTACACTGAGGTTAAACAGCCCCTGAGATCAAGTCAGCTGGCATGGGCTAGCCACAGGTGTCTAATTGCAGTGTAGATGTACCCTTTAGTGGACAGAGTGCAGGTTAGAGAAATCTAAGGTTCATTGTAAACCCCTGCTTATTACCCACAGAGATCAACCCCATGTGCAAGGAGCGGTTAGTGCTCACTGCCAGAGCAGCTGTTCGCACAAAGCGCCTCTGCAAATAGACACAGACATTTAATTATGGAATCTCTGGTGTTTACAACACTTCTAGAGATCAGTAAGAGACAAGAGCTGCTACTCTTAACCTCCCCACACAGATGGAGCTAGGCGACACGTAGCATTTTCCTGGTGACTGACTGACTCCAGAAAAATAGTGGCATGGTTAAGAGTATGTTTGTGCTAATTATAGCAAGGTCCTTCCAGCTCTGTCATATATACACTCCTCCGACAGTATCATAGCACTGTTCTTGGGAAGCTAGCTTCTTCTGTGTTTAAAAAAAAAATGGGCATTCTTATAAGGAGGACTGTGCTAAAGAATGGAGAATTTTAAAATTGGGAATGACGAGGACATATTTTCCTCTTAACCACCTGCAATAGGGAATGTGTGTAACTCCCATTCTCTACCCTTCCTCAGAAAGCCTGCAAAGTCCTATGGACCGCTAAGTCCCTAGCGATGCTGACTGTTGCGATTTTATCGCATGTCTTGTGATACTTGGAGGCTTTCTTAAAGCCTCAACTCCTGGAGGCACGTGATTAGGAAAGAATCTAAGCTTCTGTTTTTTTTTCTTAAGTAAGTTTTTAGCCACCATGGTTGGGGAGAAAAGCTTGAAAATGTGACCCTGCTGCACCCCAAATGCTGTAAAACAGAGGCAAATAAAATAACCCCCAAATCACTCAGATTTTTAAGCCAATATCCTGATTTTTGGGAGCCTGACTCATGCTTTTTGAATACCTGTGGGTGGCAGTTGTGAGTCCATTGGTCATTTACTGTATGAGTGTCCAGTGTCTAGTACGTTGGGACCCTGATCTGGTCGAGGTCTGTAGAAACAATATCATAGCAATCGTAGGAATGTAGGACTGGAAAGGAACATGATAAATCATCAGGTCCAGTCCTGTGCACTGAGGCATGGCTGAGTGTTAAGACCATCCCTGACAGGTGTTTGTCCAACCTGTTCTTGAAAACTTCCGATGATGAGATTCCACAACCTCCCTGGGCAATTTCTTAACCATCCTGACAGAAGTTTTTCTTAATGTCCAATCTAAAGCTCCCTTGCTGCAATTTAAGCCCATTGCTTCTTGTCCTATCCTCAGTGGTTAAGGAGAACAATTTATCAACCTCCTCTTTATAATAACCTTTTACGTACTTGAAGACTGTCTTCATGTCCCGCCTCAGTCTTCTGTTCTCCAGACTAAACCGTGTCATGTTTTCCAGACATTTAATCATTTTTGTTGCTCTCCTCTGGACTTTCTCCAATTTGTCCACATCTTTCCTGAAATGTGATGCCCAGAAGTGGACACAATACTCCAGTACTGATATGGGCTCAACTGAGTAGAGTAGAAGAATTACTACTTGTCTTTCTTACAACAATCCTCCTAATACATCCTAGAATGATGTGACAGTGTTACATTGTTGACTCATATTTAGTTTGTGATCCACTGTAACCCCCAGATCCTGTTCTGCGGTACTCCTTCCTGTCATTTCCCATTTTGTGTTTGTGCAACTGATTATTCCATCCTAAATCTAGTATTTTGCATTTGTCAGTGTTGAATTTCATCCTCTGTATATCAGATGATTTCTCCGGTTTGTCACGATCATTTTGAATTGTAGTGCTTACAACCCCTCTCAGCTTATCGTCCGCAAACTTTATAAATGAACTTTCTCTGCTATTATCCAAATCATTTTATGGAGATATTGAATAGAACCAGACTCAAAGCGGATCCCTGCAGAGCCCCTTTCGATACGCCCTTCTGGCTTGACTGTAATTCATTGCAAACTATAATATATACTAATATAAATTACTATGTCCCAAAAGCATGTTTTGAATGTTTGTGGCATTTAGTGATGCATAGGCCTTATGCACTGGGACTTGTGGGAACTATGCTTATGCATAGAAGGGAAGGGGGACAGAACAATTAGGTGGAGCTGGTTGAGGGGGAAAATTTACCAAAAATGTTGAATTTTTTTCCTCCCCACCCCCACCACAAATTTCAAATTTTAAAATATCACAATTTGTTGGTTTTTTTTTTTAAACCTTCTCTCTACTATGTATATTATAGTCTAGCATTTTAAAAAACTGTGGGTACAGATTTATCTAGCCCTTAAGAATGCCCTGGCTGGGGATAGATTTCATAGAATCATAGAATATCAGAGTTGGAAGGGACCTCTGGAGGTCATCTAGTCCAACCCCCTGCCCAGAGCAGGACCAATCCCCAACTAAATCATCCCAGCCAGGGCTTTGTCAAGCCTGACCTTAAAAACTTCTAAGGAAGGGGATTCCACCACCTCCCTAGGTAACGCATTCCAGTGTTTCACCACCCTCCTAGTGAAAAAGTTTTTCCTAATATCCAACCTAAATCTCCCCCATGGCAACTTGAGACCATTACTCCTTGTCCTGTCATCTGCTATCACTGAGAATAGTCTAGATCCATCCTCTTTGGATCCACCTTTCAGGTAGTTAAAAGCAGCTATCAAATCCCCCCTCATTCTTCTCTTCCACAGACTAAACAATCCCAGTTCCCTCAGCCTCTCCTCATAAGTCATGTGTTCCAGACCCCTAATCATTTTTGTTGCCCTTCGCTGGACTCTCTCCAATTTCTCCACATCCTTTTTGTAGTGTGGGGCCCAAAACTGGACACAGTACTCCAGATGAGGCCTCACCAATGTCGAATAGAGGGGAATGATCACGTCCCTCGATCTGCTGGCAATGCCCCTACTTATACACCCCAAAATGCCATTGGCCTTCTTGGCAACAAGGGCACACTGTTGACTCCTATCCAGCTTCTCGTCCACTGTCACCCCTAGGTCCTTCTCTGCAGAACTGCTGCCAAGCCATTCGGTCCCTAGTCTGTAGCGGTGCATTGGATTCTTCCGTCCTAAGTGCAGAACTCTGTACTTGTCCTTGTTGAACCTCATCAGATTTCTTTTGGCCCAATCCTCCAATTTGTCTAGGTCCCTCTGTATCCTATCCCCACCCTCCAGCGTATCTACCACTCCTCCCAGTTTAGTGTCATCTGCAAACTTGCTGAGGGTGCAATCCACACCATCCTCCAGATCATTAATGAAGATATTGAACAAAACCAGCCCCAGGACCGACCCTTGGAGCACTCCGCTAGATACCGGCTGCCAACTAGACATGGAGCCATTGATCACTACCCGTTGAGCCTGACAATCTAGCCAACTTTCTACCCACCTTGTAGTGCATCCATCCAGCCCATACTTCTTTAACTTGCTGACAAGAATACTGTGGGAGACCGTGTCAAAAGCTTTGCTAAAGTCAAGAAATAACATGTCCACTGCTTTCCCTTCATCCACAGAACCAGTTATCTCATCATAGAAGGCAATTAGATTAGTCAGGCATGACTTTCCCTTGGTGGATCCATGCTGACAGTTCCTGATCACTTTCCTCTAGTCTAAGTGCTTCAGAATTGATTCCTTTTTTGGAATTTGTTGATTTGTTGACAGATTCTAAGGGTCAAAAAAAGAATTTCAAATTCTAAGTGCCCAATGTCATCTATCAAAGCTGGGTCTTACTGCTTTGAAAGTAAAGCCCACAGTGATTTAAATAATAATTTTTTTAAAAAATGTTAAATTTCTACACTGTATTTCAACCCTTACACCTGGGGGAATTCTGGACATGCGCAGAATTCATGTCCCCCCACAGATTTCTTTGCTTCACTGCAGAAAAATGACTTTCTGATGGGGAAGCAAAGGGAAGCCACAAGAGCGGCTATGCAACCCTCACTGGCAGTAGACTTTTGGTGCCCAGGGCAGCAGGCAGAGAGGCAGCAGGGGGCGGGACTGGGGAAGACCCAACTTCTCCTACCCTTGCGCCAGGCTCAGCTGCTAGTCCCAGCTGGGCTGAGGAAGACAGAACTTCCTCTTCCTCTACACAGCATCCAGGGCTGGATCAGACCCACCCCCAGATTTCTCCCCAGGCAAGAGGAAGCTCTGCAAACTACTCCCCGCTTCCTGCACCCATCACTCCTCAGCTGCAGGGGGAGGGATCTCTGTACAGGGAGCTGCTCCCCCATCCGCCCAACCCCTGTGCATCCAGACCCTCTCATACCCAGACCCTCCCACTGAGCCTCACCACCCTCTTGCACTGTGAACCCCCCTCATGAGCCCCCCCCTCCTCTGCACCTGGACCAGCCCGATGAGCCACCCGCATCTGGACCCCCCATACTCAGACCCCCCTGCCGAGCTCTATCCCTCCCCAGGTGCCCCCCAACCCCACTGAACCCCCAACCACCTTCTACTGGACCACCACTGCAGAGTCCCATTACTGTTGCACCCAGAACCCCTCAGCAAGCCCCTGTGCATCCAGATCCCCCGCTGAGCTGCCCGCATCCAGCTTGCCCCACACAGAACCCTCTCAACCCACATCTGGATCCCCCCCACACTAAACCTCTCCACACTTGGATCCTGCTGGGCTGAGCCTGCCTGCCCACACCTGGTGCACCTGGCATGGAGGGGCAGGACCCTGGGGTGTTTCTGGGGCAGGCCCAGTCCTTGCTCTTTGTCAGGATTGGGTGCAGTCTCACCTCTGAGTCCATGTCCTGGGGGCAGAGGGGGAGCAGCTGCAGAGTGATCTCCCACCTCTGTGCAGCCAGTGGCCTGTGTTTCCCCAATGCCATGCTGGAACCTCCACATTTATTTGACAAATAAAATTTATAGAATTTTGCAGAAATTTTAAGATACTGTGCGCAGAATTTTAAAATTTTTGGTGCAGAATGCACTCAAGTAAACCCTGTGTAACCTATGCCTGCTTGGCGCTCTGTCCCCCTCTAGTGGCACTTAGCCCAGCTACAGATTGATGAGTCTGCTACAACCATGGCTAATAGTCATGCAGCTTTTAGCTCATGCCGTAGCTGCTCATACATTAAGCTTCAGAAGTCCCAGGTTCGATCCTGTCCGCTGACAAGAAGCGTCTGTCATTTTGCACAAGGCAAAATGCCTGAACCTCCTGAAAAATAGAGTTTATAGTGGGGAAAAAATGGAAACTGACTATGGATGAGAGTCATAGATGTGATGTTTTATTATTCAAGTGAAACGAGTGGAGGAAGATGATTTTGTGCTCCTGAAGCAAGCTGTAGTGAAGCATTCAATTATCTCGCACCCTTGTGGAAATAAGTAGTCAACAGAGAGGTCCATTGTCTTTCGCTAGGTTGAGCTGTTGATGCTCTGAAGCAAATGGAAGAGGAATCAAAGCCTGGCGTAGGCACCGACTCCATGGGTGCTCTGGGGCAGGAGCACCAATGGGGGGAAAAAAATAGTGAGTTCACAGCACCCACCAGCCGCAGCTGTTTGATGGCACCCCCGACCAGCTGTTTGGCAGCTCGGGGAGGGGTTTGAGGGAAGGTAGAGAGCAGCAGTGGGCGGGGGCGTCGGGGAGGGGGCTGGAGGAGGCGGAGCATGGGTGGAGCCTCAGGGGAGGGGGGCGGAGTGAAGCTTTGGGGGAAGGGGCAGAACAGGGGTGGGAAGAGGTGGAGCGAGGGGCAGGGCCTTGGGGGGGAAAGGGCGGAGTGGGGGCAGGGCCTCAGGGTGGAGCCCTCCCCCGGGAAAACTAAAAGTCGGCACCTATGCCTGGTGCCATTGCAGGAATGTGTTTTGAGGTCATAATGGGGATAGATTTCTGCAGCTTCTCTCACCCTTTAATAAGGGACTTGAACACAGCTTCTGGCCATTTCATTTGGATCTTGCGTGAAGCATAACGTTAAGTTGCAGAGGCGTTGCTTGTGCATCTCCTCCAGTTGCTCCAATTTCATCACTGCCATGTGAGAATTGTGTCCTGGATGCTAAATCCAACTGCTGTGCCACCCAATGTGTGTTTCTTGGCTCCCTAGCCAGGACTGAATAAGAACGAGCAGCTACTCACATTTGCAAAGCAGCTGCTGCTATGTTTTTGGACCAGCAGCTTGATATTATGTGGGTTAAGTGCCTGGCTCAGGCAAGGCAACCGTGAATTGTACTAAGAAAAGAGTAGCAAGGGAACAGCACTTGGGAAAAGAGACCCGTGATGTGGGAAGGGGCAGTATCACATTGTACTTACTGTGACAATTTGGGAAAAACGGGTGAATAACGGAGCCGGGATTTGCCATTTTATCTAAATGTAGGGGTAGCTATTAAAAACAGTAAGGACTGACCCATCCAGGTTCTCTTGAATCTAAGGCTAGATTGCTTGTGGGAGAAGGGCATGTGGATGTGGGGAGATGGGTAACGAGATAGCAACTTATTCCGGCCCAGGTCTGTAGTCACTAGGCTTAGTCATTTCACTTGTTTATTCATAACCCTGGAAGCTGCTCAGGTACCATGGAGATGCTGTGAAAAATATAAGCCTCAATAAAATAGCAACCACTGCTACGCGACTGGTGTGAAATGAGTTTCGCTCCAGTTCTTATTGGAGTGGCCTCCTCGCACATGAGAGTCTTGCTGGGAATCTCAGAGAAGGCAAGGGTTAGATGGGCATGGAAGCTAGCTCACCCTACCACCCTGTGACAGTGCTGCCTGTGGGAGCCAGCTGCAGTCACTCAGTCAGGGTGAACTTTGCAAACAGACGGCAAACAAACCCCAAACGCTGGTGGATATTCCAATAATTAGATTTACCAAGGCAGCCCCAAACAGCTTCTATAGCACCTCCCTGGTTACTCAGAAGTCCGAATAATGCAGTTCCCCTAAAGTACCCAGCTTCCGGCCTCCATCCAGACACACATGTCAAACATCTGATGATAAATTCTGAAAATGTTATTTCTTCATAGAAAAGAAAAGGTTCTCCTGATCCCAAAGGACCAAGCCCCAGACCCAGGTCAAAATGGTAACTCAGATCTTACACAAAATACATGCTTATAGTCCATTCTTATTAACTAAACTAAAATTTATTTAAAAAGAAAAAAGAGAGAGTATTGGTTAAAAGATCAATATACGTACAGACTTGAATTCAATTCTTGAGGTTCAGGTACATAGCAGAGCTGAGTTTGTAGTTGCCAAAAGTCCTTTTAGAAATAGTCCACAGGTTATAGTCCAATGTCCGTACGGATTCAGGGTGACTCCAGTCAGTGACTGGGGATCTCAATCCTTATGACTTAAAGTTTCCCCCTCTTGAAACCCACAGCTGATCTGAGATGAAGAAGGATCGTGTCCCAGGGTTTTTATACATTTCCTGTAGCCTTTTGGCCTGAGAAAACAATAGGCTTAACTTTCCTTCTTCCAAACATCATGGCAATTAGCACAGGGTAATTTATCCATTAAACAGTTCTGATACAGGTTACCACAACCTTCAATATATAGACAATAATACAATTTCCCTCAAGTGTCTTCCTAAATACTAATACTTCTTTTGATCTTTGAATCAAAACTATAGACAAGACTTGTTTGCTTACATCACAAGACCTGAACAAACATCTACCCTTCTATCTCTAACAATACAGGCTTGCATTTCAAAGCTCTATTAATTTACATATCTTCCTAACCAGTCTCTCAAGTTTGGCCATGGGTCAGGTAAGTGTGAGTTAATTGGTTTCAGAGTAGCAGCTCTGTTAGTCTGTATTCGCAAAAAGAAAAGGAGTACTTGTGGCACCTTAGAGACTAACATTTATTTGAGCATAAGCTTTCGTGAGCTACAGATCACTTCATCGGATGCAACTCTTTCTGGCTCTGTCACCTTTCAATAAGATATTATATTACACTCATAATGTCACACACCCCTACAGCTGTTCCCTTAACACTGATGCTGCATGCCTTGTTTGAAGTGATGGCCGTTGTCCGGTGCATCCTGTACAAGTATTTCAGGAGCAATCGTACAAAGATTCACACACGCCGATTCCAAGGTGTGATTTGGTGTCTCGCATTCAACGTTATGGGTTGCTTTCCCTGTAAAAATACACGTTGTCTGTCTTTTGTACAATCCCCCTGTGTTTTTCAAACCTATGTGGTCACCATACAGAGTGCAGCTAGACAAACTGAGGCTAGAAAAAAGAGGCAAGTTTTAACTGTGAGGGCAATTAACCATTGGAACAGCTTTCCTAGGGATGTGGTAGATTCTGTGTCACAGGAAATTTTTAAATCAAGGTTGGGTGTATTTCTCAAAGGCAGGCTCTAGCTTCAACAGGAGTAATGGGCTTGGTACGTGAACCACGTGGTGAAATTTATGACCTGTGTTCTATGCAGAGCAGACAAGTTGATCCTAAGCATTCCTTCTGGCCTTAGAATCTATGTATCTATGAGTTGGTTTGCACGGGCTGCCGGTCTGATTCATTTTGCCAGCACTAAGTGTTTTGGGTTATGCTTCTTGCCTTGCTCTAGTTAAATGTGTCTGTCATAGCCCAGTATAAGATATTCAGTGTTCATTTAATTCCTTTCTGGTCCAAATTCTTTGACTTTACCTTGTATTAGTCAAAGATAAGGGAAGAGGAGTGCGATAATGAAAATTACAATCTGTTCTGTGCCGAAAATCGAATACGTGTCAGAGGCCCAAAGAAACATGTTTTAAGATTCATAATATCAGAAGACTGCCATGCAGTCTTTACTTGAAGTGAACTCTGTGTGATGTAAAGCGCTAAATGCAAGACTGCAATGCCCAGGTTTAGGTCACATCAGGGGTCAGATTGGGCCCCCCTGGTGATCCTGTACTTTTCCCTGGTAAAAGAGCTCTTGTGCTCCAGAATCTGTGTATTTATTTTGTTTTAAAAATACAAATGTCTAGCCCTTATAGCTGCAGAAATAATCTACTGAATATGGACCCGGGCAGTAATGTCTGCATGAGTCTTCAGGCAGCTTGAAATACTAGCTTTAAAAGATGTGACTGCTTCATTTATCACATTGGGTGGTTGACTCTGAAGCCTAATGATTACAGTGTAAATCTAAACGTTGTCTGTTTCACTGCTGACCCAGGCATGCAAGGAAGAAAAGGGATGGTCATAGTATGAAGATTTGCGTAGTCTATTATGAGAGGCAACATCTTTTGGCATCATTGGTGGGTGGGTCTTTAGTGGGGGGTGGAGCCTGGGGGGCTACCAGCACTTATTTTTTTCCTCTGCAGTTTGATGCCTGGCTGAAGTGGACCCAATTCCTGCTCGAAGCCAAGAACTCAGTCCCTGCATTTGGACGTAGTTGCTCTTTCCTCAGCCCCGTTACGTCCGGCTCTGACAACTGGTTCCAAATGAAGAGCGTGATCCTGGTGTCCTATCTCATTGCAATCAGTGGGAGTTTTTCCTGAATAAGGCCTACAAGGGCTGGGCCCAAATGGATTTTTCCACTAGCTGAGCCCTATTTAAGAACAACATTGAAGCCTGAATAGAAGAAATTCACTTGCATTTTGAAACCACTGGAAGACTTGGCAGTGGGATGATACAGCCAGAGCCAGCAGACTGCAGAAGCAGTGAAGGGAGTGAATATTTGCATTTCGATTGGAAATCTGGACACTGCAAATGAAGCCTGGCCTTAAAACGGTTTGGACAAAGACATAGTGTGCCTCAGAGATGAGGGGGTAAAACTGCTGGCCAAAACTAGGGGCAGAGAGGCAGCCAATAGATTGAAGGGCTAACCCATCTTCAGTGCAGCCTTTGCATACAAGAGAGAGAAAATGCTTCTTGAATTTTTACAGAGCCATCTCCTGGGTCGTAACCCTCCGTCTGAGGAAACTCTGGTATAGCTCTCGAGAGCCAGGGGCAAATACCGATTTCAAAGTCAAAGGTGATCCTGCTTTATGCAGTTGCCTCTGATTGCCAGCATTAGGGAGCTGATCTCTTCAGTTACGCTCAGATTTTTGGAAAGGCCCTCACTAAGGGGTTCATGGGGAAATTGCCTAGATGTGGTATTTTCATATGTCAGTATAAATTGAGGTTTTCCTTTGAAAGCCCAGATAACATGCTAGTGAAAAGACTAATGCTTGAGAAGCTGAAATACAAACAAAACACAGTGTGGTAATGGTGAGTCCAGCCAGTACTACAGAAGCTTTCATGCTGGAATGGAAGGAATATTGCAAAACCCCAGGCCCTTTATAGTAGCTCAGTTTCCCAGAACTGCCTCTGAGCCCTCATGTCTCTTTCCCAGGATTTAGCTTTCAGTTTAAGACTGTTTCCCAGAATCCCCCCCCCCCCCCATTCGAGCCTCCCCCAGTCAGGTGCAAACTGGCTCCTTACTCCGAGACCCTTCAGCAAGGTGCATCATTTAGAGAGGAAAGACGTGCTTATTGAAGGAGAATAGGTGAATATGCTCGGACTGGCAGTATGAGTCTTCACTTCAGATTTAACTTGAGTCAGAGCAGCTGCACTGGGATATAATTAGGTTCAGTAGAATTGAGTTTTAATTTTATTATAAACAACGAGGGGTCCTTGTGGCACCTTAGAGACTAACAAATTTACTTCGGCATAAATTTGTTAGTCTCTAAGGTGCCACAAGGACTCCTCAGTTTTTTGCGGATATGGACTAACACGGCTGCCCCTCTGAATTTTATTATAGTTTCTATGTTTATTTTTAAGCATTGTTTCCCCCTATTTTTATATATTTAAGCTTTCACAGTTGCAGGAAATCCTGGATGGGGGACAACAGTAAGGATTTAATGACAGCTGATATTGAGGTTTAAAAAACCACAAATTGTCAACATCACATGTCAAAACTTACAAAGTAAATATCCTTAAATCAAACCCCAATAAATTCTTAAGTAGCATTTTTCTTACTTTCTTGCTTTGTAAATCTTTATCATCATCTATGGAAATATTTTTTTCATCGGTTGGTGTGTGTGTGTGACAGATTAGCAATTTCCTTCAGTCTCTGTGGGATATCTTCTTGTATTGAGTTTATGTACCAATTGTGGGCCAGGGATTGTATGTAATTTGGGGGAGGGTGTCCAGAGTCCCTCCAGGGACTAAGAGTAAAGGGGTGTGATTAGGCAAATTTGCTCAGGATGTAACACCTCCAGAGAGGTACCACCCCCTGGAGAGGCTCGCATAAACTGGTTCAAACTGGATTCTCCAGGGGCAAAGACCAAAGAAAGGACTTCTGGATAGACAGCAGGCCCTTTAAACACAGGCTGTCTGATCCAGGAAGTGGGCAGGACCCTCTGTCCATGGGAAGCCCCAATCTTTGAGGAAGGGCTGGAAGGACCAGAACCCTTTTGGGAGCTGGGGGGCGTGGAGTGATCTCTGGTAAGCTCATTAGCATGTGTGTAGGTTCTTTTAGTGTGTTTAATGTTTTCTCTGTAGTGCTTTTACCTTAAGAATAAATGTGCTTGTTTAGAAAAAGCTGTGTGATACCTGAAAACTGTGGGCGATCACAGCTGTACATAGCCTCTGAAGAGAAAGCAAAGCCAGAGGCAGGCCTGCTTAGGCAGTCTGGCCTACTGGGAATATCAGTCTAGGCAGGGAACTGTGAAGCCTGGAAAAACCCCAGTCAGGAGGGAGAGAGACACGTCTCTACCCAAGAGAGGAGCTCAGAGAGGGTGCCCTGCTGGGCCGCGGAGGAGGAAATACAGGTGCAGTTGCCCTCTATGAAATTGGCATTGACTGACACTTCACAGTACAAATCTAATCCTTCCGAGCCTAGCTCTGACACTTGGGTTGCTGTGTCCACACCGGCGCCGCCCTCGTGTGTGTGTGGTGCTGAGTCTTCCGGGAGTACAGCCCAGGGTTCTTAGAAGTGCTGTCCGCTGAGCCCTTCTAGGAATTCTTTCCCACGCAGTTGTGGGAGTCCTTGTCCGTCCTTTTAGGGCACATGGGGGAATTGTGGGAAGGCATTGGAGCACTAGGAGCACTCGAGTGGTGCTAGCTTGTGTCCGCACTACAGAGTGGTCATATTAGCTGCGGACAACTTGTGCTAACTCAAGTTTTAGCCTGTCGCTCCTCTTGGGCCCACAATGGGAATTAAAAGCACCACCGCACGTAAGGGTTTTTGTGTGTGGGCAGGACTTGTGTGAGGGTAACATCCGAATTAACTCTGCAGTGAAAACAAGCTCACAGATGGCAAACTCAAATACAACTCAAAGCCAGGCAAGTCAGCGTTAAGGTGGGGAGTCATCCTGGCCCCCAACTAAACTTAACAAGCCATGGGCTTCTCCAAGCACCAAGCTGTGGGATCTGTGCCTTATAAAGAGTTACTCATCAGCTTTTCAAGGACACTTGGAGCAGGAGACAATTACAGTAGACAAGAGAGCCCATTCACACTGAAGAAAGGGATTTGATTCTTTCTTCTACTCACAGGGAGGCTAGGCTTGGGGGAATCCCATTGGTTTACTTAGCCTGTAAGCTCTCTGGGGCAGGGATTTTTCTTTACTATGTTTGTACAGCACCTGGCGTGATGGGCAGAGGCAGCCTCTGGGAGTTATCACATTGCAAATAATAAACCTGTAGGCTCATGTGTGGCATATCCTTGCCAGAGGAGTGACTCTGGCCCTGTACTTTGATGCCCCATCCTATGCCCACTCTAGAGAGTATTGAATGTTATCAAGGTGGCATTGGACGTTTATTGCCTTCACATTTGCTCGTTGCTGCATGCTGTTAGCTGACGCTCTTGTTGCTCTGCTGGGGTGTGCTGTAATAGTCTGGCAAGACGTAACTATGTAAATTAAACCTCCATACAGTTGCTGTTACCCTTCCGAGCAATCTCCGCATATTCCTGAAATAAACCCTAATGCTACCAAGGCAGAGCTAACTGAAAATTTCAGACTGATGTTTATCACTTTTAACCAGACAGCCCCATTCTTGCCGTATCCATTTTCCGAATGGCTAGGCAGCCCCCCAGCACTGTTTCATATCAATCTGAAATCGGTTTCCTTTACAGAGCTTCACATTTGACCTTCAATCTGGCGTGCTTAAAAAAGAAGCAATGCAACCGCCTACGCTAATAAGTTTCTTGGCGTTAAATGTAGAACTTGATTGTCAGCAAGTGAAACGTCAGTGAAACACACCCACGTTAAACGGCACGCAAACCCGGCTCTCAAACCTTCCGTTGTGAATTACTCCTCCCAACGGAGCGTGTCTGGGAATAGCAGAATCCTAATTGCCAAACAGGCCAGAAAAGAGAATGGATGGAAGAAAAGTCTGGACTTTATTTTATATTCCAGTGGTATGAGTTTTAATAAGACAATTACCATAATTTGTGATTAAATTGCCCTAGCCAGGCATGTACACGGCATGTTTTCTTAGCAGGTGCAAGGCCTTTCGTAAATATATCGGCTGTGGCTTAGCAGTTGTGAATGCAGCTCACTGGTCAAAGAAGCTGCGATGCCCTCTGATTCTCAAACACTTTGTAGCCCTTCTGATAGGTGGCAAAATGCAAAAACAGGAATGCTAGATTATGAGGAAGGATGTATCACAGATGTGAGACCTTGGGAGCCGGGAAACTTCAAAGACTGTTCTACTGAGATGTGCCAGATGCTGTGTGCGCATGGGATATTCGTAGACTATTGTACCGATGTATCTGCATGTTCCTGGCTCGCTGGGTGGATTTCCTATGGAATCTGGACTCGCTGGAGGGTGATTAATGCAGAGTCGTGACGCCGGTTAAGCCGATACCCTGCGCTTTGAAGCGTTGCCTCCTGGGGGAAGTGGCATTGACTGATACCTGTTTTGGGAGGCCAAGGCCCCAAACTCATCTGACTCAGGGTTCTCCTGCATCCAAGAACTAACAGGAGAGCCCTGCTGGAAGGGTTTGAAAGATTTTGCAATCTACTGGAGTCCCCAGGGTGGAAGATGAAGAACACCAGGGACAGCAGGCCACAGATAAGCTCCTCATTGTTTTCAAGAGACATTTTCTCTGTAATGCTTTTTGTTCTGAATTAATACAAGGCTTTATGAAAGCTGACTGGCCGCTGGTTAACCCTCTCCTTGCCTTGGAGAGAGAGCAGGATGGCAGGTGCTTAACTAAACTCCCAGTACTAAGGTGATAACAGTGAGCTGCAAGAGGAGATTGCAGCCTAAATCCCTAATCTTGGGGGAGAGGGGTGTGAGTTCCTTCCCTGAGCAAGGTGACAGCCAGAGACCAGAGCCCTGAGAGGGGGAGGAGGGCAGAAGTGAAGTTAACACTGGAACTGGGACGGAACAGGCCTGTGGTTAGTGCACTAGCATGGGACTTGGAAGACTTGGGTTCAAGTTCCTATTTTGCCACAGACTCTTTGGGTAACCAGGGGCAAATCATTTACTCTCTGGGCTTAAGTTCTCCAACTGTAAAATGGCATTTCCTTACCTCCCAGGAGAATCAACACCTCAAAGATTGTCAAGCTCTCAGATACTTCGGTACATACCCAGTACATAGATCCACTGGTCATTTAGTTTTTGGATGCCAGAGACAGCAAAGGTTGGGGTGGGAATTAGATGCCCCATTGGCGTAGCACTGTGACCCATTATGTGGAATTGCACGTTATGAGCAACTTATTTTGAAACTAGCCGTTATATTGGCTCAGTCCTATAATTAGACAAGTTTATTCCCTTTTTGATTAGGTCTTTGAAGGAACAGGCTGGTGTCGGTTATAGGAGAGGGGAAAAAAAACACCTTCACAATTACTATTCATTGCGATGGTGTGGACAATGTAATTTACAAACCTGTCAAATAGTCTAGTGCTACTCATGGGAGCGTTAATGTAAAGTAACCTGAGGCTGACAAGTGGTTCATTAGACAAACATCGCTATTTGGTAGACATGCATTGAATGCACTGTAGTGCCTGGTGGTAAATAACAGGCTGTATACTTTTGGGTCCATAATTCAGGCCTGTCTGAATCCACAGAAGGAATTCCTAAGATTGATTTGTCTACCTCCAATAGTGATTGAATAATTATTCAAATTGCCTGTAGGTAATCCAGACACCGTAATGTAATTTAAGGACACATTCAGTATATTAAAGATTTCTGGCATTTGATTGAATTTTACTGGTGAAACCTATTGGAAAACAAACAGCATTCAAATTGTGGGTAAATTTGATCATACAGTGGTAGCCCCTGGAAAAACTTAGCACAATTACTAGGCTCTGCATATTGGACCGTAGTTCAAACAGAAGTTATACGCTTGATACAGAAGTTGCAAGGTGAGGTTCTTTGGCCTGTATTATGCTGGAGGTCCAGCTAAATGATTATGATCTGGTCATTGTAAATCTGGCCATGAATTTCACACTGGACCAAGCCGCACTGCTCAGCTACTCCTATGTGTTGCCCTCCCCACTCCACTAGGCTTGCCACGAGACTTAAATCCTGCAGCAAACCTCCTGCAACACAAGCTGAAATCTACCCGTGGCTAACAAGGAAGAAGCTGGCTGTTGAGTGTCACCTTATTTCCTCAGAAACACTGAGCCACATTCTTACAATGGTATGGCACGTCCTCCATGGAGTTACATCCAGGATACGTTTCCATGGAGTTCCATCAAGGTTACCTCAACAACTCAGCGCAAAGGAAAAACCTGGCAACCTTTGGACATGGTATCGTTGCATTTGTCCCAGAGACTTCCATGGGAGTTGCATCTGCTTATATCCAATCTGAACTTGGCCCATCACAGCAGAAGGTGGAAAAGGAGATTAGAAAGGTAGGGCAGTAAGTTGGGATAGTTTCTACCCCATTTAGGGCCTTAATTTAGCAGCCAGAGTGGGGCAAAGGGGCCAGGCCTTGTCATATCTAAGAATCGGGACCAATCTACTTTCTAATACTTAAAAACTGGGAACCCAAATGAGGGAAATTGTTGAACCCTCCCCCCAACCACCAAGGGAGAGCCCTGTAGGATTTAGGCAGGGTGGTCACTTCACTGCATTACAACTGATTTGAATTACTGACGCATTTGCTGGTCTTACATACCTGGGATATAGTCCCACTAGCTGATCCGGACAGAAGACACAAACAGAGGGTGAAGCTTTACTTAAGTCATGACCTATGTAATGCTAATTTGAGAACTTTGCCTGCTGAGACATTGAAAGCCCAATTTAAGCTGCATCTCCCCCTGCATCAGTTTATTCTTAATTTCCTGATTTGCTTGTCTGCTGTCTATTTCCCCAAACATAATACATATGTTTTTTTTTTTTAACATATTATTTGTATAATTCCCACAGCGTGTCAGGCACTGTGCTAACAGGTCTGCAGACTAGGTCCTTCACCCAAAAAGCTGGCTATCGCAGAGCCAGATCCTGCAAAGCCTTATATGCGTAACATTCTTGATGCTCAGGTTCCCAATGATTTTCTATTATTTCTATGCCACTAGCATCTAGATACCCCACTGTGAAGCGTACTCTACAGAAAACTGTGTTCCTGTTCCAAAGAGCTTAATATGTAAGGGGTATGTCTACACTGCAGTCTGAGGGGTGATTGTGGCATGAATTAATACAGCAATGTAGACATGGTGGCACTGGCTCCCATGGTTCTATTTTTAGCTGAGCTAGTGCTGGTAAAGCTAACACAGGATTGTCTTGCCATGCTGCAGTCACACCGCGGATTGCAGCGTAGACCATGCCAAAAGACAAGACAAACCAGAAAGCAGCTTGCCCAAAGTACTTGCCAAATGATCTCCCGTCTTTGTGTGAGAGGCCCCGAGTAGATACTTTATTGGTGAAGATTGAAGGATGGGATGCCATAGGAAGCAACGTGCGTGGCCAGTGATGTGTCATGTGCCTTATTCATTCCAGAGCTGTTAGACGTGAACAAATGGACAGGAAAAGAATTTGTCTTTGAAGGGAGAGCAGAGGTTTATGGGTCTCTGGGGAGAAGGGTGTGTTTTAAGGAAGGACGTGAAAGAGAAGACTACAGAGGTAGGTGAGCCTGGATAGGAAGTGGGCTCCAGGATGGTAGGGGAGGGCTATGAAAGGCAAATGCAGTGGCAAAATCCACAGTATCAAAAAGCTCAGACATACAAAGGCACTGGATTATATGCAGAAAGCTTGCTGGGGCATCTGTGGCTTCTGCATTGGCCGTGCCCAGAGGGATCAGCAGAATTCCCATCGGCTCAAGCTCAGTGGTTTGAAATAAAACCTTCCAGAACAAAGGACCCGATTGTTTTTTCTGAAATGGTGCTGTTCTCAAGTCTGCAGAACCTTAAACGGCTGGAACTGATACTCTTCTGCCTTGTGTCCTGCGTGCTCATTTGCACAAATGACTGGCCTCAGTGCAGGGCCATGGGCATTGGGTGCAGAGGGTTCTGCGCCCGCTGCCTTTGGGGAAGCAGATTGTTAGGCTTTTGTTACAATTCACAAAACCTTAAACAGGCTGAGTCCCAAGTATCCAGCTGAGGTTCTAATATCCTGTGTTACTTCTGCCTTCTAAGGCAGGTGTGAGGTGAGAGAGGTGGTCCTGCGGACTTATGGGTCGAAGAATAGACATAGCTCACATCTGACTCAGCAGCCAGGGTCAGTGCAGTCCCTTCTTACTGGAGTCGGGAAGTACCACAGATTTTAGGCCCTGCCATTGAATCTGTTTGACATCAGCTGGACATCATACTGGTGGAGGGGTCTGCCAGCAGGGATCCAGTTGGAGAACTGGGGGCTTCGCTCGTTCTAAGAGAAGAGCATAGATCTTGCCGTTTGCCAGTTTTCAGCCAGGCTTTTATTTCAGTTATTTGAATGATTTTTGTGTCATGTTTCATCCATTGTCTGGCTCACTGTTGTAGAGACACAAGGGGTTTGTGAGATGCTGGTACCATAAAAATAAAATGCAATATTTATTAGAAGACTATTATAATTGTCACTCATACATTATTCTTAGAGGATCCTGTTCTTAATTTATGTCCATTATTTCCCTCCCTTCCTGGCTGATGCTTAGAGATAAATGCCTGTAAGGAGGATTTTTTCCTCCCTCTCCTTCCTGCTTTCCTTCGTTCTTGGATCCTTCTCCTTTGTTGATGTGCTGACTGTTGCTGTGGATGCATCAGCTCGCAATGAAAAGACTAATCTCTCAAGATCATGGTAGAGAGAGAGAAAGCTGCTCTTAAAGCAGAAACCTAGAACAGAGAGAGAGAATAGCGAATGATAAATTTAGATGTTTTCTTTTTTTTTTTTTTTAGGATGGGTGAGGGGTTCCACAGACTCTTAAGTCCAATAGAAACATTTCCATTCATTTTTTAAAAACACCAGTAGACCGTGGTTTTTTAAATCCACCCCTTGCACCCAGAAGTACAACTGACTTGAGTGATTTTCATAGTTGCAGTTCAGAGGAATGCAGTGAGCAAACGGCATTAGTAGGCTTTCAATTTTAATCACCTCTGGTGTTGGTAGTTGTATGGGTAAGGAACTGTGTCTACAGAAGGAAAAACTGTTTACAATGTTCCGTTTCAATACAATTAGAATTAAAATCAAAGATGGGGCGGGGGAAGAGGGAGAATAGATGAAATTGTCAAGTCTCGTGGCATTGAGATATTGGAGGCTGTGCTCTAGTGGTCCATTCATATCCATCTTAGCTGGCAAAAAGCACTCCTGCGCAGCCCACAGTGCTTAATGTTCCTTAATGCTGCATGAAAGACATGATCCTAGAATGAACTAACTAACTTTAACAGGACGGTAATTGCATCATTGTAGAGAAAAGTGAATTGGATTTGGAAATGTCCTCCTAGGCTGGTGGTTCGGCACTATGGATTGAGATTTAAGTATGGCACGTTGTCCTTACATGTGTATTTCTTTGCTCTTGTCGTTTGTATCGCAACTGTAAAGACGGTGTTGAGGCTGGTAGGTTCAAATATTTTCCTCCTCCTGTCTGTTTGCAAAGTCCAGGTCATTTTACACTATTTGCTTTTTCTTCTGATGAGACATCTCCACGACTGGAGGTTTGCAACCCTGGCAGCCTATTCTGTACGGTCATCTGCTAATCTCTTCGTGGATGAATATTGTCCTTTTGATCCACCAAGGCTAAAACATTATCCATCCGAGATCTTTTTTTTTTTTTTTTCTGACTCATGTTCTTCTGCCATCAGCTTTCCCTTCCAGTGCCCATAAACAAGTATCACCCACTGAGCCCTCTAAAATGTGCCCTTTTCATAAGATCTCTGACCTAGCTTTTGCTAGAGATCCCATCATTTCCAATACTTTTTCCTTGGTTATGCAGTCTACCATAGTATTTTCAGAATTATTCTATAACACCATCATTTGAAGGACTGTGAGGTTTTTTTTATTGATTGAATGTCCCATGTTTCATAGCCATAATTTCACATAGACCAAATGTAAGTTTTTAAGTCTCAGAATTTAGATCTATGTCCTTTGTCATCAGATGTTTGTTCTTCCAGAATGTCTCCTTTGCTCTTGCTATTCTGGTGTTGACTTCAGTATCTGATCATGCGTCTTCTGTAATGATGCCTCCTAAGTAGAAATTATTTCTCACTTGCTGTATGGCTGTGTCATTCACTGGAACCTTACATGTTTTCCTAGGATCCTTGCTAACACAACAATATTTTTTGTCTCATCCACATTTAGCTCTAGACCATATTCTTTGCCATATTTATATATAATCTCCACTAACTTCATCAGACCCTTCTTCTGAATCAGCCAACTGTGCTGTGTCATCTGATTAGCGATTTTCCATTTTCCGTTCCTCTTAATACCACCTTGGTTCTTTGCTCAATTACTAACTCTAAAAATGTTGCTTAGAGAGTTAAATTCATTATCATCAACTCAGCAGGAACTATGGGAAGGAACTACCCAAGGTAGATTGATTTAAATCACCAAGTGGAAAGCCTCGATTTAAATCTTCGATTTTTATCAACTTTTCCATTTGTACTTGTTGTTTTCTAAGAAAGGTGCGTCCCCATTGGTTGATATAACCATTAAAACGTTGCTTTACAACTAAGTAGAACCTTGACATTATATTTGGTACATATTTTTGCTACCTAGGAAGGTACACTAATAACTGTATTATTATTTATATTGCTTGAAGTTTTCTTATTAATTGTACATTTTTTAGAATGTTAGAAAATAGTGAATGATATGCTGCTTATTAACGAGATAATTAATTTTTTGTCATGATTTGTGTCAAGCTGCAGTAACATGGTAGAAGGAATTTAATTAAACACACAAAACAGCATATAAAATTTATGTTTATTGAACAATCCTGTACCCATAGTACAGCCTGTGAGTCCCCCACAGGATCAAGCCCTTAATACAGTATTTGACTTTTTTTTGTCATATTTATAAAGCTTAACCTTAAGTTAGATGTCCCCCCGTCCCCTCCTGATTTTTTCTTTATCTAGAAAAGCAGCCTTTAACTCAGTGTTTTCGATAGAGCCTCATGGATTCAGCATAGTTAGTTTTTATTTAAATGTTTTAAAAGATTATAATATGTTTGGGCCTTAACGTATTTTGTATTAAATTCAGATTTCATTTTAAACAAGTTTATTTTTAAAACGAAAAAGTTGTTGCAATTAAATAACAATAAAAAATCCAATTTTTAAATAAAAATCCAATTTTTATTTTTATTTTTTAAATCCACTGCCTTAGACTTTAGTATACTTCCACTGGGTTATTCTCAGTAACTGTTTGTGGGCTTGGAAGAACTTGTTATAAAAAGTATGGAAAAATACTTTGACTGCACTTTAAAGTTACCTAAGGTTGGTTTTGGCCTTAGATAAAGAAAGTATCTATCTATCTAACAAAATGGCTATCATAAGCAGTATAGATTATTGTTCTGATAGATCCATTTTAGTTTTAGCTATATAAATTCTTATTTAATATCACATTGGTCTGTAATGAGGACTGTTACAGCATACAGACCTACATACATTTTGTATGGAGTGCAGCTGGGCATTTGACTAGTCCAAAAATAACTAATCAATTGAGGGGTCAAATATTGTCAAAAATAGTCAAATATTTTTAAAGCACTAATTTATTAGAACAGTAACAATAGTAATAAAAAAGAGTAAGACTTTATGGTCGCCAATAGGCTTAGCCTAAAGGTAGATACTTATGCCTAATTAAAAACCCCAACAAATAACTGAGTTACTTTAACTCAGCAAAATGCAAAACCCAATGAAATGAAAAATGAAAGGATGATTCTAAAAAATGAAAGGATGATGATGATTTTTTCGCAATGTTAGGTTGGCATTTAAATGTGAGCTTTCTTCAAGACGGAACAGTTACAAAAGGAAAGAATTAAATTAAATAGCAATAAAACAAACATTGCCACTATAAAAGAAAAAAAACATTTTAAAATGTGCGTATACTAGGTAGGCAGCAGACCACCTCTGCTAGCATGTTAATGGCTGTGCACTTATTCTTTGTGTTGCAGGAGGAGGTTTACTGACTGTGAACCTTCCTCTCCTTCGCTCACTCCCTTCTGAGTTAATTTCTGTATGTTTGTCTAGTCAGTTTAGGTCCTGTGCTCTTCAGAGCAGGGGTTTTTAGCTTGTTTTAGCCTTGTAGACCACCCTGTATGTTGCTGGCCTGGTATCTAAATAAAGAACTATAGACAATGTTTGTTCTGGAAGATGGCAGTGAATCATAGAACTGGAAGGGACCTCGAGAGGTCATCTAGTCCAGTCCCCTGCACTCAAGGCCGGACTAAGTATTATCTAGACCATCCCTGACGGGTGTTTGTCCAACCTGCTCTTAAAAATCCCCAGTGATGGAGATTCCACAACCTCCTTTGGCAAGTTATTCCAGTGCTTAACCACCCTGACAGTTAGGAAGTTTTTACTAATGTCCAGCCTAAACCTCCCTTGCTGCAATTTAAGCCCATTGCTTCTTGTCCTATCCTCAGAGGTTAAGAAGAGCAATTTTTCTTCCTCCTCCTTGTAACAACCTTTTATGTACTTGAAAACTATTATCATGTCCCCTCTCGGCCTTCTCTTCTCCAGACTAAACAAACCCAATTTTTTAAATCTTTCCTCATAGGTCATGTTTTCTAGACCTTTAATCATTTTTGTTGCCCTTCTCTGGACTTTCTCCAATGTGTCCACATCTTTCCTGAAATGAGGTACCCAGAACTGGACGTACTACTCCAGTTGCGGCCTAATCAGAGTAGAGTGGAAGAATTACTACTTGTGTCTTGCCTACAATACTCCTGCTAATACATCCCAGAATGATGCTTGCCCCCTTTTTTTTTTTTTTTTTTTTTTTTTTTTTTTTTTGCAACAGTGTTACGCTGCTGACTCATATTAAGCTTGTGATCCACTATGACCCCCAGATCCCTTTCCGCAGCACTCCTTCCTAGGCAGTCGTTTCCCATTTTGTATGTGTGCAACTGACGGTTCCTTCCTAAGTGGAGTACTTTGCATTTGTCCTTATTGAATTTCATCCTGTTTACTTCAGACCATTTCTCCATTTTGTCCAGATCATTTTGAATTTTAATCCTATCCTCCAAAGCACTGGCAACCCCTCCCAGCTTGGTATCGTCCGCAAACTTGAAGTGTACTCAACAAGTGACTCATGTTGCTCAGGTCTTCTGCAGTTTCCACGATATGCTATGCATCCGATGAAGTGAGCTGTAGCTCACGAAAGCTCATGCTCAAATAAACTGGTTAATCTCTAAGGTACCACAAGTACTCCTTTTCTTTTTACGAATACAGACTAACACGGCTGTTACTCTGAAAACTTTCAGTTAGTTCATCTTTTTTCCACTGTGCATAGAGTAAAGTGATTGATCGAGACGTTTTAGCAGACTTGTTAACAGATAGCACCATGATGCAGTCAAAAAAGATAGGTCATCACCTACATCAAGGTATTCTTCCTGGAGTATTTGACAGTATTTGACCTTGGTCAAATAATAGGTAGAGACAATTGACTGGTCAGTTGATTGGCTTGCCAAGCCTAGGATGGGAATGCTGTAGTGTTGGCTAGATGGCACTGTATTAAAATAATGTACAGTTGATCTGATGGTGCGGTGGGGTGGTTGTTGTCTCTCTGGAGACCTGGGGTGATGTCAGAAGCAGAACAACTTGCCTTGTCCTTCGGAGGTATTTCACCCCATTACAGAACCTGTCAACACAGCCGAGTTTGACTGAGGAAATATCTAGCAGAGGCATAACCAGGGTGTTGCAGATTACCACGCTGTGTACCGGCAGAGCTGTCTGAGGAAGCCTGGGCCATCTGACAGTGCTGTCAGACTCACCTTTTAGGAACTATGAGATCCACACCATCTTTTATGAGAGTTGTGGGTTGGGGAGAGGGAAATCACTGCTCAGTGAAAAGTCAAAATACCTTAAATGTTGAGCTTCAGCCTGGACCAAAGGCTTGTAAGTGGGTTGTAAATCCTTTAAACCTCCCCAGCCCTCCAATGAGTGTCACACTCCTATTTGATACGCAGTAAGTGAAACTGAAATGGTGTCAGAGGAGCTAATGTTTTTGTCCTGAATGTGGCCTGATAGTATGTTACCCGACCTCTGTTGCCTGCAGGGGTGAATTAACAGATATTCTGTTAATAGGTTGTGTGGTAGAGTTTTGGGTGCTATACCGTGGCTGGTATAAAACTGCCATTGAAGTTCACATCTCTCTGTAAAGGACACCTATGAAATGGTCATCAAAAGCCTGGGTCAATGCAACCTAAGTTAAGTGTAGTGCTGTGCATCCAAGGCTGGGCAGGACCCGATGTGCATAACGTACCCACACAACACAAGACTGCCCGAGGACCATGCCTCCTGGGGAGCCAGTGATTGTGATGCAGCCCTGTACAAACAGTGTCACTTAGTGGGCATATGATGGGGCAAAAAGGAGTTTATGAAGGATGCCTGAGGGGCTTGACGTTGACCACCGGGGTAGATGGTACCTTTGGAAGAGTAACAGCTATGACAAACAGGAGGAGGAAATGGGGTGTCATCAGGCAAGCAAGCAGAATTCCATGAGCGCCTGCTACGAATCTGGGTGTCTGAGCCAGGGGCCGATTCAGTATTGCCTCAGAGGCAGTACTGTGCAGTTAAATCAAAGGCTAGCCAGCCCATACGATTGCTCCTCTATTGCACGAACTCCAAATTGTAACTAGAATGCAACATACAGCGTACTCGGTGCTTCGTTTGTGCCAGGGTTGAGCCCCGCGGGGCACCTCTAGACTCGGCAGTTCATAACTCTGGCCCCTCTGGGCTTTCTGCATCCGTTATGAATGTAAAAAAATTACTTGAGCCCTGGCACCTCTTCCATTACAAATTAAGCCTAACGGTGGATGAGGAACTACTGTAGTTACTGTTAGTCTTGCTATCAATGGGTGTCACTAGCCTGCAAACCACATGCCCCAGCTGGTTATGCTTTGCCTGCCTCCTAAATCATTCCACTCCCGATAAATCAAGTCCTATATGTTTGTCCAAGGCAACAGCAGGGGAAGTTTTAAAACTGAGCTGTCTAACGAGAACACAGATGTTGCTTTACGAGAGTGACACAGAAAAGGGATTCATCCCTACAGAGCGGGAAAAGTATTTGTGAAAATGAAAGGACTGTACCATAGCTGCAACATGAGAGGTCAAGCTTAGATGGAAGGCAGGGGGATGGAAATTCCCCCACATCAGCTTTACGGTGCTTTGTGATCCCGTCCTGTTATTAAGGACTTCAAGAATGCTGCCCTTGGATGTTTAATTAGAGTGGACTAGACCTGTTCGATGTACCGTACCGGGCGTTCTAGAAAGGACACGGAGCTGACTGGGGAGGGGCGCGGCAGGCCCTGTTTTAGGGGCTGCCTAGCCTAGTGGAAGCAGATAAAGTGTTGATTAAGACACACGCATGATCTGCCTGTGTGTGCGAACTGGGAAGTAGGTCCTGGTAAGCTAATCCTCTGGGCCCGGCACGGGGAAAATCTCCACCGGTTCCCACTTGGATTGTCTCCAGCTGCTTAACGGTCACCACTGCAGAGGGGCCTTTCTCATGAGAGTGCTGCCGCCAGGAGTCGCGGGAGTGCCCCAGGACTCCCTTTACCACCCCTGGCCACCAGGCTGCTACCCACTGAGCCACGGTGCTTGTGGGGAGTAGTGAGAGAGGGTTACGAGCCCGACTTGCCAGGCCTGAATGGGCAAAGAGCTTGGTGTGCAGCATCAGAAGCAGCATGTGGTTGACCAGGAAGCCTAGGCCTTGTCTGGATCCGTGTTTCATCCTTCAGTGGCCAGCGCCTGGCGTAGCTGCACTACTGCAAGTCCCCGGCCTCATCGAAGAAAGCCGTGGTTCTGCACCGTCTGAACAGGTCCTGGTTTTGAAACCAGGATTAGTTCAACCAATGCACATCCCCGTTTTCCTTGTCTATGCTTGGGCTTAGCACTGGTGCAGCTGTGCTGATTGCTGGCTGCTGACGGCTGAATTGGGGCTAATGCTAAGTATGGACCAGGCCTGAGCCCTTCTAGACACTTCATGCGGCTGAAAGTTACTTGTCCCAATTTGGTGGCCCGGGCCTGTGAGAATTGCAGCAGAAGTCAGCGCCCAGTTCTTTTAATTGCATTAGGAAAGACCCAAGGTGCACCAACTGCCACCTTAACCTGTTTCTTCGTTAAACTAAAAGGCTTTCACTGAAAAAGAACACAGCCGTGGGGCTCAGAAGTGAAATTTAATTGACATAATATGGGTCACCCCACCTACAGAGAATTAGCAGGGAGGCTTGTGTGAGCAACCTACTTCCCTTTACCCAGCCCTCCCAAAATTGGCTTGCTGCACCGCTGTTCCAGGATTTTACAAAGGGAAGTAACTTTGTAAGAAATTATAAAAGGTAGATCTGGGGGAGTAGCCTGAGGCAAACGCCCCCTGTTCTAGGCCTTACAACTCTTCCAGCATGTTACCTGCAGAGTATTGGGAAAATCCAAGTCAGTGCCCCTTGCGACCACGTTTTATGAAAGCCTAAATGTGATCTTTACTTGGCATTAGCAATGCCTCTTGGGGCTCTTAGGACGCTACAGTGACCTCAACAATGTATAATCTTAGGGTATGTCAACACTGCAGCATGAGCCTGGGCTCAAGGCTAACCCCCTTTGCGTCTAACCCAGAGCTCAGACCCAGGGTCCCAGGACCTTGCACAGCTGGAGAGTCTGAGCTCGAGTCAAGCCAGAACCCAGGGTCCGAGCCCTATTGCTTCCCAGTGTAGACGCAGCCCGGCTTCACTCAGGTCTTGGGAGTAATCTGGAAGTATCCCACAATTCTGTGGGACAACTTCCTTAGTCTCTCACTTTTTCTCTCTCCCAACAATCTGCAATCCACTGTATGGAAAACGGTAATCATCCTGCACCCTCTTGGCAAACAGCAGTAGCTCAGGTCAGCATTAACCCATCATTCTCTGCTAATCACCGATTCGCCACGACAGTATCGGAGCTTGCAATGGAGACTGAACTGATGAAGTCTTTTGCAAAGCGTGCTGCTTCTTGTTAACATGCAGGGTGGACAGTAAAGTTTTCCCACAGTGCACCACGTTCCTAGGACTAGAGCGGCCGCATTTTGGCAGGAGGGCGAGGCCCTAGGGACTCTGACTCGGTGTGCACAGTACGGTTTCGAGCACCAGTTAGAAAGTTCTTAATCTAGGGTTAAAATACAGTGTGGACACTCGAGTCCAGGTTCCCTAATATAGGGGAGCTGACTCGAGTCTCACTAACCCTGAGCTTACATTGCAGTGTAGACCTACCCTTTAGTCTCCTTTTTCCTGCTGCGTTTCTTTCTCCTTTTCTTTCTTCTTACTTTCTCGACTAGGGGCAGCCGCAGACATGGACCCCTTCCTGAGGTTTGGGTGTGTTCTGCTCCCGATCCACTCCTTTCCCCTGCTCCTTTCCCTCTCACATCCTTTTCTCCCCAAGTCCCCCACTATGTTCTGCTCCCCAAACCTTCACCTCCGGCTGCTGGCTGCCCTCCAGCAGTGATCGTTCCTGGTAAGTACAACCAGAAACGAGTTAACTTGGTTCCCACCATTAACTCAGCTCCATTGTGCTTTCAGTTAGCTTCTCACATGCCTGCATGGGGTTAAATAGCTCTTGCCTTCCTGGCCCTGAGGGGTGGCTGGACAGCTGTCCTTGCCAAGAGCTGAACTGCGTGGATGATGGGCAGTGTGTCTTTTGAAATCTGTGCAGGATCTTCTTGTCCAACACCTGGACTGTGAGCTTCCTGGAACAAGGACTGTCGTCTTTGCTACTTGTCTGAACAGCACCTACTACAATGAGGTCCTGATCTTTGGGTGGGTTCTAGGCATTTCTGTAAGATGAATACATAATAGGAGGTCAGGATAATATGAGCTCTTCCTGGTCTAGATCATTGACAGACTATCCTGATTTGCATTTTTATTTGCATCTTCCCTCCTCCTCCTCCAGAAAACCCATCTATCCATCATAGAAGCGTGGAAATTTTGGACTAGAAGGGACCTCTGTAGGTCATCTAGTCCGTTCCCCTGCATTGAGGAAGGACAAACTATTATCTTGACCATCCCTGTTAGATGTATGTCTAACCCGTTCTTTAAAACCTCCAGTGACTGAGATTCCACAATCTCCCTAGGCAGTTTGTTCCAGTGCTTAACCGCCCTTATTGTTAGGAAGTTTTTCCTGACATCTAACCAACACCTCCCTTGCTGCAGTTTTAAGCCCATTGCTTCGTGTGCTGCTCGCAGTGAATAAGAAGAATAATTTATCACCCTCCTCTTTATAACAACCTTTTATGTACTTGAAGAGTGTCTTCATGTCCCCCCTCAGTCTTCTATTCCCCGGACTAAACAAACCCAACATTTTCAGTCTTTCTTTGTATTTCATGTTTTCTAGACGTTATCATTTTTGTTGCGCTCCTCTGGACTTTCTCCAATTTGTCCATCTCTTGCATGAAGTGTGGCACCCAGAACTAGACACAATGCTCCAGCTGAGGCCTTATCGGTGCTGAGTAGAATGGAAGAATTACTTCTCATGTCTTACTCACAACACTCCTGCTAATACATCGCAGCATGATGTTCTCTCTTTTTTTCCTTTGGCAACAGTGTTACACTGTTGACTCACATTTAGTTTGCAATCCACTATAACGCCCAGATCCTTTACTGCAGTACTCCTTCCTAGAGAGACGAGGTGGGTGAAGTAATTAATCCTTTGCTGGACCAACTTCTATTGGTGAGAGGGACAAGCTTTTGAGCCACACAGAAGATATGACCTCACCCGACTTGTCTCTCTAATATCCTGGGACTGACACAGCCAGAACTACCCTGTGTACTCCTTCCTAGGCAGTCATTTCCCATTTTGTATAATATAGTTCATTTTGTGTCCGTGGCCCTTGAATCACTACTAATTGGCTGTAAAATCAGTCCCATTAAATATACAGAACGTTTTGCTCATTTAAGCGCTGCCCTTCCAGTCAAATGCAGGGTAAGAAGGATAATGTTTGAAAATCATTGGTTAGAGAATTTGGGGGCAGGAGAGCAGCACCCATCTGCTCTCTGCATGGCAGGCAGGATGACGTTGGCATGTGAGCGCAGGGCTTTGCTTCTCCCTAGAACTGTGACCAGAGTTGGGAGACCTTTGGCTGAACCTTTTTCGCCAAAAAACGCAGACTGGGTCGATGGGAACATTTCACGAACTTCGGTCGAATTCATCCAATTGTTTCTGTTGGGGGCGGAGGAGGGCGGAGGACCTGTAAAAATAATCAGAAAAAAATCAAAACTTTTTGACATTTTAGATTCTCAATGACTTTCGTTTTGAAATTGACTTCAGTTTTATTTTTGAAAGCTTTTAAGACGTTTGAGAACTCAACAGTTCGATTCAAAAAGAATTTTTCTTTTCCAGTTAGCCGAAAATTTCAAAACCATTTCATTTCTGCTCAACCTGAAATGAATTGTATTTATTTATTGTATGTCCACTGAACCGCACTATCAGTGATCTGCGTGGCTCTAATTGTAATATTACTGGCATCTTGCATAAGATGCAGTCATACCGTTGTTTACATTGGACTGGGGGTTGTGTAGTTTAAATGTGGACAGAGGCACTGTTTCCTGAAATGATACAGTTCAGTAGATATGTGCCTTTAGCTCCCAGTGATGACGACATCGCCTCAAAGCCACTTAATTCTCAGAGGCATTAACAAAAACCCCCTCATGCCTACTGCTGGTACTTTACCACCAGACTGATGAGTAAACTGGATTATGTTTCAATGGCCAAGGATTTTTATTTTATTTTATTTTGCTAGCAGGTGGCTGCCTTGATTGGTGCTGACCATAGGCGCCGACTCCGTGGGTGCTCTGGGGCTGGAGCACCCACGGGGAAAGAAAATAGCAGGCCCCGCCGATCAGCTGTTTGGCGGCTGGCAAGAGGACTGCGGGGAGGGAGCGGGGTGGGAAGAGGCGGCGTGAGGGTGGGGCATTGGGGAGGAGGGGCAAAGCAGGGGCAGGGCATGCTGGGGGGAGGGGGTAGAGTGGGGGTGGGAAGAGACAGAGCGAGGGTGGGGCCTTAGGGGAAGGGTCAGAGCCCCAGGGCAGAGTGGGGGTGGAGCACCCACCCAGAAAGAAGCAAATGGGTGTCTGTGGTGCTCATCCATGGGGTCCACCAGAAGAACATGTATGTGGGTGGCCCTCCCATTTTCCAGGAGGGCTGCAGTGGGGGTTTCCAGTCAATCCCATTGTGGCCCCAATGATCTTTCTCCATGCAGGAACTAGGCCTCTGTGTGATGCTTAGGAGAATTTGCAGTTGGGAAGAGAGTTAAAATAGATGGGGAATTGCCCCTTCTGCCTTTGGTGCAGCCCTTTTCTTGCCTATTCTCATCGGTGTTGCTCTGCCTTCTGTATCCAAGGCCAGCGTGCGAAGCAGGGCAAAGCTGCTTTCCCTCTGCCCATGTTCATTCTTCACAGCTGTGCTGTCCTCCGAATTGGAGCTAGTGCATGTGTGCTGCTCCCAGAGCTTTGATTCTGAATTAGAGGGCTGGGATCACGTGCAGTGTGGACGGAGATGGCTCAGTCCTGCAGATTGTAACAGCGGCTAACTCATTTGAGGAAGGGCCTTCAGACACTGATCAGAAAATGGTTACGGGAATGTGCCACTTTCCGTTTGTATTTATGGTTTTGTGGAGGGGGCGTGGGGGAAAGCAACCGTGGCTTTGTTTTGTGCCCTCTGTTCTGCTCGTTCTGCCTTTCCACCGACCAGAGACTGCATTATGCATCACAGTGCTGTGATAACTCCCACTCCTAACAGAGCCTGTCCTCCGATTAAAACTTGGAACACGCTTGTCTCGGTTAGTGCACCGAGCATTTTACCCTCAGGGTATTGATTTAAACAATGTACTGACTAATTCCAGGAGGCATGTTCTTTTAACTAAAGTGGCCAGAAGTCCCTTGGTTTCATAAACTCAGTGATTTTTATGGCCAACTGGGGGACCATTATGATAATCAGATAATGGATGAGAAAATGAACAAACCGCACATGACAGATGTTAGTCACGTCGCTTAGTGCACATCTGCCAGGTGCTTGGATACTCCAGTGATGAGGGCTGAATAAGAACCTGTGTAGAATAAAATAAAATAGCATGACTCTCTATGCGTAGATTCTAAGGCAAAAAGGATCGCAGTCCCTCCTATAGATCGCAGGCTCTTACATTTCATCCAGTTACCCCTGGATTGAGCCCAGTGACCTGTGTGTCGCATCCAGGGGTGATCTGAAGACGTCGAGAGATGGAGAATCATCACTTCCTTTGGGAGTTTGTTCCAGTGGTGAAGGTGATTAACCCTTAAATATATGACAGGTTTCAGAGTAACAGCCATGTTAGTCTGTATTCGCAAAAAGAAAAGGAGGACTTGTGGCACCTTAGAGACTAACCAATTTATTTGAGCATGAGCTTTCGTGAGCTACAGCTCACTTCATCGGATGCATACTGTGGAAATTGCAGAAGACATTATATACACAGACATCATGAAACAATACCTCCTCCCACCCCACTCTCCTGCTGGTAATAGCTTATCTAAAGTGATCATCAAGTTGGGCCATTTCCAGCACAAATCCAGGTTTTCTCACCCTCCGCCCCGCCACAGACAAACTCACTCTCTTGCTGGTAATAGCCCATCCAAAGTGACCACTGTCTTCACAATGTGTATGATAATCAAGGTGGGCCATTTCCTGCAGAAATCCAGGTCCTTATTTCTGATTTGAATTTAGCTGCAGCTTCCCGCCCATTGTTCGTTTTCTGCCTTTCTCTGCTAGATTAAAGAGCCTTTTAGTAACCAATATTTTCTCCCCAGGAAGGTGTGTGCACATTGGCATCAGGTTATAGGGGATTTTCTCCAGTCCCGGTGTGTTGTTTTTCTGGCTCTTTTCCGCCGCCTCTAATTTTTCGTTATCCTTTTTAAAATGTAAACACCAGAACAGTATAGAGCAGGGGTGGCCAAACTGCAGCGTGGATTTTTCACACCCCTGAGCGATGTAGTGAACCCAACTTAATTTTCTAGTGTAAACCAGGCCTGAGACACTGAAGCTTTGTTCTGCTTTGATGTACTAATGGGGTGTGACCTGTTTGGTGTATTTGAAGCTTAAAATAGATTCTTATGAGTAATGCACTTCAGGTGCTTATCACTAATTAATTAATTCATTTGTATGATGGATACCTAATTAAAACAGTCTAAGAGAACTCCTCTGAGGCCTTAAACTAATGGGACTGCTAACAGGGTTGTTTCTTTGCTGATGTAACTTGTTGGATTGATTCCCACAGGCTGGGCCGGTTTATTAGGCTTTGTTTGAACGTTACTTAAAATGAGACACCGGTGAAGGTGTGAGTTGGGTGGTATCATTTGAGAAGAGAAAACTCCATTAGGGAAAAAGAAAGATCAGGCAGTAATTCTAAATGTGATACGATGTGTAAGTGACTTGCTGTAAGAGGGAGAAGCAAAAAGCCTCACCTATGAGCAGAAAGGGAATGGTTTTGATTTTCATTGATCTGGAAAAAGAAAACATGCTCACAGAAGCAGAAGAAATCGCCCAGCAGTGGGCGATTGTGGAGGCAAACGTTGGCAGCCCTTTCAAAGAGCATGTGCCGTGGATCAACTTGTTGATAAACAGGGTTAATGATCAAGCGGCCGGTTCTCGGTTAGATACGGAAAGTAACCTTTGTTCACCAGGAAAAGGATCTGAAGTATCTGAGTGGCGTAAAAGTGTCTGCGTAATGGTTGTACGTTTAGCGCAATTAATGATACTTACACTAGGGGGTTCCATTTTGCTTGAAGCATCACTTACCAGGGCAGATAATAGCAGAAAAAGAGAAATGAATTTGAGAGAGAATTTGACTGCAGGCACTTGTGATTTGTACCCTTGTGAGAGGGGAAACGCCGGCCCCAGTGCCCCAAGGTGATACACAAGCTTTAGACTTAGTTCCCATACAGAGTGGCGCCGTTTTAACTCCGGCCAGGTTTACGCTACAGACTTTTGCTGGCATACCGTGTCGGTCGGGGTGTGATGGGCTGGGGCTTGTGACCGACGTAGCTGTGCCAGCCAAAGCCCCTAGTGTAGACTTGGTTCTACCAGCAGAGCTGCATCTTTGCTGGTATCGCTGATTTTGCTTCAGGTGTGGGGGTGGGAGAGGAATAACCTAGACTGGCAAAAGCACGGTGTTCTGCCCGTGCAGCTGCGTCCACACAAGGAGTTCTGTGCCGGTAGAATGATACCGGCAAAGCCTTGCACGTGTAGACCTGGCCTGAAGGTCTGATGTCACACCGATTTCCTTAAAACCAGTGCAACTTTGCGTGTAGACCTGCCTTGAGCTAGTTGCACCGGGAAGCAGTGTACATGTCACAGAACTAGCCGTGGGTCTTTACATAATCAAGAACACCCATTTCCTTTCGCCAGTTTCAACTCCTAACAAAATGGCTCTCTTCATAAAACATATTCATTTTATTTTTTCTTAATGAACACCTTCCCCAAACTTCTGTACTTTGAGACTAGCAAGTATTTAAGAGCAAGCTGTTGTAAACAAAACCCAAGAAAGGATCTGCTAATTAACATGAAATAAGTGCTCTTGGCTGCTCCCATTAATTAAGGGTCAGCAGTCCAGAGTTGTACAAAGAGACACTGTAATAATTTTGCGATTATAGTAACTCGTTGCTTCCAAGCCAAGACTCTTGTTTTCCCCCAGGGACACGGGGGAGGGGAAAATGGGGTTGCTGATCCATCTGTTTACTTGTGAATTTATTGTACAGTAAAACATATTGGTGCTTTCTATTGGGTATATGATGAAAGCTGTAATTAAAATCAGATTTTTCAAGGGAGCTATTTGGGTGCTAGGTGTTTATCCACGAAAGTTAACCTCTTGATAGCTACTATCTACAATCAGGCACATTTTGAAGTTGGGAGCTTTCTCTAATGAGACCCAGGATTTTAATGCAGACAGGTGATCTTCACAACTGTCATACAGTCATTCCCAAAGTAAAGACTTCTATCTGCTAAGCAGGCTAGTCTGGTCCTAAGGAGCGTTGACAATCTCAGGTCAGAAATATGTATTTCCTAGATCACCACATCGTCAGCCAATGCTGGTTTTTTGGCAGAAGTCTTCTCCACACTTTGGTGCCCAGGAGAAGATGAATGCTATATAATATACCTGGGTTTGGATGTCCATATTTAAAGGATTGTGGTGCCCGGAGGCACACTGCTACAAACATCCATTGTAATCGATCTGTGGCCTTAGGCGCAGTGAAGAATAGGAAAAATGACCTGGGCTCCCCTGAAAATGTCCATTCTATGAGTAATAAGATCCACTGATCCAGCTCTTCCTGAAGACACATGCATGATCCAGAATACAGATAGAAATGGATATCCCAGGATTTGGGTTTGTTGTCACTGGAGGGGAATTTCCCATGCTCTGCAGCAGGAGTAATAGTAACACAATCTGTAAAGCACACTGGCCTGAATCTCACTTTGGATTGATCTCAGCTGGAGGGAATTTCAGGGGATATGCCCTTGACTGACAGGTCTGCTCTCAACCTGCCCCAAGCTGCAAGCCGACTGACACTCCCATTGTAACGGATCTGTGGACATCCTTACTCAAAGAAAGGACATTCTCAGGTAAGCACAGATACGTTTTCCTGTTGTGCATGAAGTAGGAACGGCTCCTGCAGCAGCTCTGAGGAAGCACAAGCTACAGTGGCCCCAACCCCCCACCCATGGGTCAGCTTTGTTGGGTGGGGCCATGACCTTATTTTTGTCCCTTTCCCTCCTGTGCATACCAGCCTCCAGGACAGATTGTGTTGCTCTCTACCTGCTTGGAAGGGAAAGGAAGGCTCCTTGCACCCTCTTTCTCACCTCCCTGCAAAAGATGCAGCTCTTACGCCTGTGCAGGCAGGAAACTCAATCTGGACCTTCATTTGCAACTGACCCCCAGGTGATGGTAGATTGCAGGAAACACCACTCGCCTTTACTGTGATGCAGCAAAATGTGGTTATCAGAGCAGGCTGGTCCAGTGCTTAGGGCACTCCTCTAGGACTTGGGAGAGCAGGGTTCAGGTCCTTACTCTACCACAGGCTTCCTGTGTGACCTTGGGCAAGTCACTGAGCCTTTCTGGGGGGTTGTGAGGCTAAATACATAAGGACTGCAAGCTGCTCAGATACTGTGGTGCTGGGGGCCAAAGATAGATAGGCCAAACCCTGGAGTTAGTGGGCGCAAACACTGCCTGTCCCAGGGAAGGAAACTTACGTCCATCATTCAGATACTTGGACTTCCGTGTCCTGGGTGTGCTGAACTTATATACTGAAAAATTCCATCTGCAGTGTGGTTTAATAATCCCCCAGTACTATTTAGATGCTGTGAAACATTCCCCTTTTGTAGTTTTTGCATTTATTTCCCTTTAGTTGGTCTCAGGCACTGTGTCCTATGGAAATAGTTTTTGTCAGGGGGATATGGTGTGATTAGACATCTTAGCATCTGAGCTATTGCTCCTGCTACCAGGAACCGTTCACTTCTTTCTGAAAGGCTATTGCACATCGACAGGACGTGAATGTGCCATGCCTGCGTTTATCTCCTTGCTGATCTGTGCATTTACTAGTGAACGAAAATTTACAAACTGAAAAATAACCATTTATCCCCCAGATTTTGCCTGCTTCTTTTTACCTCCATTTTCTCGGCTGCTGTAAATATAACGTAACCGATCCTAGTGTGATGGGACAAGAGTGAGGAGCATCGCAGTTTGCGTTTGATTTCCGTGTCCACAGCTGTCAGCTGTGCAGGGATCCAAGGTTCTCTTCAGCTCGAGGTTCCCAAGCTATTTTCCCTGTGCGTTCCTGTTCGGTTACCATGCCAACAGTTCTTAATTCTGTTGAAAGATTCCAGTGTTTGACTTTCGTTGTGAGATAATTGGCTTCCAAAGGTGGCCCAGATTCCCCCCTCCTGTTCGAGAATTTCAGCCTAACTGGCCAGCTGAGAGGTCCCTTGGCCCAGGAGTTCCCATCTGGTATAAAGTGGCATAGTTGGCTGCTGTGTCAGTTGCCCCTCCTCCACCCCACCCCCCTCCCCGCGCACACTCTGGTGTACCGATGACCACTATGCCAATTCACAAATGGTGTGTGGTCATCAGTTGGCATAAGTTAGATCAGCCCCGAAACTGCTCTCATTTCAGACATAGGGCCCCAGCAGGCACAAATGCACCATGAGACTTAGGGAGGTATAACTTGCCCCGACCCCCCCCCCCCCCCCGCCGACTCTCCTGCACTCAGCTGATCTTGAGTTTTGAGCTCATGTTTTTACTGTGAACTGAATTTTCCTTATTCTATCTGGCCTCCACTGACTTCTCAAAAGCATCCCAGTGGATGGAGAAGGCAGGCGGGATCGGGCGACATGTGAGCTGGAATGCAGAAGTGGATGTGTTCCCCCCTGTGGTCCACCTTGCCGCCTGGCAGCCGTGAGAAAGGAGGTTGACAGGCAGGAACAGCTTCAGGACCCCAGGTTCTGACACCCTTCCCTGGTAGTAAAGCTCCTCTTTAAAAATGAGTCCCTCCAATGTGTACACTCAGCATTTCCCAAACTCCTGGCAGTTTAAACCCTTTTCAGGAAAATGAAACCATTTGTGTCCGATTCTCCTCCCCTGCTCCCGCCCCCACGTCGACCTTGCCATGTGGTGCTAACGATGAACACATGTAGTTAAACATCTTCCACACACTCCCGGCCAAGCCCTCCATGTTTTCCCCAGGATCTGTGCTCTGTACTCTGACACACATTGTCTTAAATGTTAATGGCGACCATTTTCCCGTGTAATCTTACACCTAACTGTTTCCAAATCGGTTTCTTACACTGCTTCTCGTGTCATGTGTGTTTGTTTTTTTTTGTTTTTTTTTTTTTTAGCCGTTCATTTCTTCGAATCACGAGATGTTCCGGGCTGTGTGTTTTTTTGGTCTGATGATCATGCTGCCTTCGGCCTTGTGTCTAACCACCACAAAGACAAAACGTCACTGGAACCTGAAACGCCCGGTCATCTCTTCATAAAACCACTGTTTGCAAAAGGAGAAATTGAAACCTTGAAAGGCTGTGGTGGGAAAGCCCGCGATAACACAGCAGCTTGTGCTTCTAGCTTAATTGGGTGGTGTCCATGCCCCTGACCACTCCTACCAGGAGATTCAAGGGGGGCAGATTTTTAAATAGTGCACGCCAAGATTGTGCGCACAAGCCATGCCGACAGACCCTTGCATGTGCATGTACAATTAAGCTCATGCACAATCGGCTTTTGCAATCTTTCAGGCACTGCTTTTCAAGAGGATTAGAGCTGCCTCCAGTACAATACAATGTTGTTGGCATGACAGGCTCGGCTAGTGGTGCCTGAGAATAAGAGCGAGAGACCCTGCAAGTTTGTGTTATAGGTAAGGGCCACACAATGTTTGGGGTGTCAACCTCTGTGTGCGTTTGTCAGCAGTCTCCACTCCCGAGCCAGTGCAAGGTTCGCAGTGTAGCGTGGTGCCATCTCTCACCTTTCTCCTCAGGTCAGGCACAGTTTTCCCTGATTGCTTTTTGATGCCAAGTCTTTTGTGATTCCCAATAGTGAGAGGGAATTTCTCTCTCTGCCCTGTATTTGGCACGTTGGAGTAATAACAGCAGCAAATTCTCCTACAGCGCTTTTCATTAAAGCATTTACAAAGGCAGTCGGTATCATTATCCCTATTTTACAGATGGGGAAACTGAGGCATAAGAGCGGCCACAATGGGTCAGACCACTGGTCCATCTCACCCAGTATCCTGTCTTCGGCAGTGGCAAGTGCCAGGTGCCCCAGAGGGAATGAACAGGGCAGGGCAATTATTGAGTGATCCATCCATCCCCTGTTGTTCAGTCCCAGCTTCTGGCACTCAGAGGCTTAGGCAGAGCACGGATTGCATCCCTGATCATCCCTTATACCCATTGATGGACTGATCCTCCAGTTATAGTTTTGGCCTTTACAATATCCCTTGGCAACAAGCTCCACAGGTTGACTGTGCGTTGTGTGAAAAAGTACTTCCTTTGGTTTGTTTTAAACATGCTGCCTTTTAATTTCATTGGTTCTTGTGTTATGCGATCGGTAGATAACGTTTTCTTAATCACCTACTCCTCACCAGTCATGATTTTATAAACGTCTATCGTATCACCCCTTAGTTGTCTCTTTTCTAAGATGGCCAGCGCCAGTCTTTTTAATCTCTCCTCATATGGAAGCTGCTCCATACCCCTGATCAGTCTTGTTGCCCTGGCCTCTACGTTTTCCAATTCTAATATATCTTTTTTGAGATGGGGTGACCAGAACTGCATGCCGTATGCAAGGTGTGGATGTACCATGGATTTATGTACAGTAGAACCTGAGAAAAACACCTCGGGAATGGAGGTTGTTGACAACTCTGAAATGTTCGTAACTCTGAACAAAACGTTCTGGTTGGTCTTTCAAAAGTTTACAACTGAACATTGACTTCATACCGCTTTGAAACTTTACTATGCAGAAATAAAATGCTGCTTTTTACCATCTTAATATAAATGAAGCAAGCACAGAAACAGTTTATTTACCTTATCAAATCTTTTTTTAAACTTTCCCTTTATTATTTTAGTAGTTTTCATTTAACTGTACTGTACTGGATTGCTTTTTTTTAGGGTTATCAATTAGTCGCAGTTAAAAAAATTAATCACGATTACAATAATTTAATTGCGATTAATCGCAATGTTAAACCATAGAATGCCAGTTGAAATTTATTAACTATATTTGGATGTTTTTTTCTACATTTTCAAATATATTTATTTCTATTACAACAGAGAATACAAAGTGTACAGTACTCACTTTATCTTATTTATTACAAATATTTGCACTGTAAACATGATAAACAAAAGAACTAGTATTTTTCAATGCACTACAGTATGTGTACGAGGTGAAATCTCTTTATTGTGAAAGTGTACCTTACAAATGAGGATTTTCGTTGTTGTTACATAATTACATTCAAAAACAAAACAATGTAAAACTTTAGTGCCTTCAAGTCCACTCAGTCCTACTTCTTGTTCAGCCAATTCCTAAGACAAACAAGTTGGTTTACATTTACGGGAGATACTGCTGCCTGCTTCTTATTTCCAAGGTATTTATGTGCCAGATATGCTAAACATTCGTGTGCCCCTTCATGCTTCGGCCACCATTCCAGAGGACGTGCTTCCATGCTGATGGTGCTCATTAGAAAAATGTGTTCATTAAATTTGTGACTGAAGTCCTTGGGGGAGAATTGTATGTCTCCTGTTCTGTTTTACCCACATTCTGCCATATATTTCATGTTATAGCAGTCTCAAGTGATGACTCAGCACGTGTTCATTTTAAGAACACTTTCACAGCAGATTTGACAAAACGCAAAGAAGGTACCAGTGTGAGATTTCTAAAAATAGCTACAGCACTCAACCCACAGTTTAAGAATCTGAAGCGCCTTCCAATATCTGAGAGGGACGGGGTGTGAAGCGTGCTTTCAGAAGTCTTAAAAGAGCAACACTCCGATGCAGAAACTACAGAACCCGAACCACGAAAAAAAAGAAAATCAACCTTCTGATGGTGGCATCTGACTCAGATGATGAAAATAAACATACGTCGGTCTGCTCTGCTTTGGATTGTTATCGAGCAAAACCCATCATCCGCATGGACGCATGTCTTCTGGAATGGTGGTTGAAACATGAAGGGACTTATGAATCTAGTGCACTGGCATGTAAATATCTTGTGACACTGGCTTACAATAGTGCCATGTGAACGCCTCTTCTCACTTTCAGGTGACATTGTAAACAAGAAGGGGGCAGGCTTATCTCCTGCAAATGTAAACAAACTTGTTTGTCTGAACAAGAAGTAGGACTGAGTGGATCTGTGGGCTCTAAAGTTTTACATGGTTTTATTTTTGAATGCAGTTGTTTTCTGTACATAATTCTACATTTGTAAGTTCAACTTTCTATGATTGTTTAAGAGTGCAATTAATCATTTCCCCTGGAGTGCGAATATTTAAAGATCAGTGAAGAAGGCGTTGTTTGCTCTTGGGCACTGGAAAACAAGATCACTTTCCACCAATACACAGAGGGCAGCAAAGCTGGTTTGTTTTTTTTTCTTGTGAAGGAAAGCGCCCTCCTCCCCCCCCCGCCCTTCCACCCAACTATTTCCTAACCAACAGCCAGGCACAGCAAGATGGAAAAGTTGTCAGGACAATAAGGAAAACTGCAGCTGTTTGATAATAAGCCTGGGGAGATATGGGACTGAGTGGGGAGCAGTGTCCCACAAACACTTTTTTTTTTTTTTGATGGGCAACGTTCAAGAACACATTCCAATGTTAAGTCATAACCTTTTGTTGGCAGAGCGGCTCTGGGTGTTGACTACCAATGTTTATGTTTCAAAAGGAGGGAGAGGGGACACCCAATTCAGTATTCCAGATCAACCAGTGACAAATGGGCCCACGAGAGAACACGCTCTTTTTATTCATCCAATTATAACATGTTACGAAGTAAGGGTCCTACTGAATTTCATGGTGTGATCACATTAGGCGAGTACAATACGTACAGTGTACCCCATCTCCATGGAAGGCTTTTCCAACAGCAATAAAATGTGTGTGTGGGGGGGTGTTCATTGGATCCTAGCCTTCCCTGTATGACACTTACTTTGTCCTGGACTTAGCACCTTCCCCCCCCCCCCTTTTTTTTTTTTCTATCAAGGGCTAATAAAATAAGCTAACTATTTTCCCTGACAGTTGACTGCATCTTATGTAGCAAAACGAGGGAAAACATTGACTGAAACGAATATTGGCCAGGATACCCTTGGGTATGAAAACGGAGCCAGCAGGGCAAGGAAAATGACTACTTCATCAGAAACAGGCATGCACCTTGATCTGCAAGCTCGACACGTTACATCCACTCTGTTTAGCACAGTTCTACATCAGCAGACACGCTGCTCAAGGACTGTAAAAATGACAGAAAAATTCCAGAGCAGTGTGTTTTATTTCAGTGTGTAATTTGGCATTTGGAAGATCTGGAGATCGTTCAGATGCTGTTGTGGATTTGTACTGGAGAGTGCTTAGAGTCCCCAGTCAGGGGACTCCTTGTGCGAGGTGTTGAACACACCATTTACGTTCCCATACGTTCAGTATTCTGACAGTTATTTGCACAAGTGTTCCTATCATGGCCAACAAAATTATGGGCTTTCACTTTTTAAAACAGTTGGATATAGAAAATTGATTTATTTTTTAAATCAAGACGTCCTACAAACCGGATCCCCCTGGCATTGCGTTTTCTCTGTAATATCCTCAGAACCTAGTGTGGCTGCAACTTCAGTTGAGTCTTCTGAACTACCTTAGCGGCACAAATAGCCACATGGAAAAAGGTCAGGACTGGAGCTGGTCACGTATATTTTCTGCAAATGTTTCAGATGAAACAAACAAACAAAAAATGGTTTAGCGTGAACTTTTGCTTTTTTGCCTAAATGAAAACAAAACGAAAGAACAAAAATCTGTTTTCAGCTATCTCCACCCTGAGAAAAGAAGAGTGAGAGAACTCAAAACTGAACATTTTTCATTCTTTCACTGAAAAACCAGAAAATTTTGACCAAAATGAAAATCTCCACAGGAAATTTCCGTGACTGTTGAAAAGCTGCCTTTTATCAAAAATATGTTTGATGGACAAGTTTCCACCGGCTTTAGTCTCGACCTATTCTAAGGCACAAGCTTAAAAAGGTGATAAATCCTGGGAAAAAAAATTTCCTCTCCTGTCATCCGTCCATCTGGCTTTCCTTTATTGTTTCTATCCCATAGCATGGGCGACTTCAGTCGGGTGCTCAGATACAATGGGGATGGGCCTGGTATAAAAATGTCTATAGAATAGAAGAGAGGCACCCAAAATCAGTTGCTACTTTTTTGACAGTCTAGGCTGAAGGACTCAATCTGCTGGCACGGACAGAGCCTACAGTGGGCAGCGGGCTGCCCATGTGACACTCATTGCGGGACCAGGGCCTAAGTGACTTGGCCCAGGTTATGCGATGCGCCAGCAGCAGAGCTGAGAATCAGAGTCAAGAGGCCTGGCTCCCAGTTCCGTGATCTAACAGCTAGATCATGCTCCGTCCCCAAACTGCCCCACTGGTGCCCTTGAGCCTGGATCTGCAGGGAATGCCTCTCAGGTTGAGATGGTGGTTTTTGTCGATGTAAAAAGCTAAACCCGGTATCATGCGTGCGGTCTTTTATTAAAGTAGTAGAAGGGCACAGAGCAGGAAAGGAACATGTCAGCTATCCCTGGGTTAGGAAAACATTCATATGCATTTGGACTTAATCTATGTGACCTTCCCTATTGTTTACTGTTTAACGATTTGCCAGAATCATGCATTGTGCAGCCAGTGAGGAAGGAGACGCTACTTTCTCTCACACACAAGATCTTGGCTAGCTGTTAGCGTGGCCTTCAGTTGGGCAAAGTTTTAGTGGCCCCTTTAAGTTCTAAACAGTGGTTAACTTTTTAAAAAAGCATGCTCCAGTGATAAGGCTGTGGTGTTATCAAGTATTCTGAGGACGATATCAACCAGGAGGGCAGCCCTGAAGCTGTTTGTACATGCCCCGCTGCATTTTGAGGCCGAGTAGGCAGCTGTGCAGTGTGGACAGTCCGGGCATGTTTTCAGTGCCGGTGAGAACACTGGTGTCTAAGCTAAAGTTTTTGTCTGTGTCCTACCATTTGTGTAATTCTGCAGGAGGCTGGCAGGAATTAATATCTAAGGGTATGTTTGATACTCCAAAAAATTCTCCTCTTAAGAGTAAATACTAAATCTGGGGACTTTTTGAGGAATATTTTTGGTTAAGGAAAGGAAAATTCTGCTTGAGTGCTGAGGGGTGAGGTTCTGCTGTCATGTGGGTCCCACTGAGGGCCGAACAAGGTCAGCCCGTTCTGTGACGGCAGAGGAGCTCAGTTCTGCCAGGTACTAGAGCATTCTGGGAAGCTGTAACATTCCCTCCAATCTCCTTGATCTCAGTGAGAAACGTTGGGTGCTCACTAAGGCATGAAGTGGGACAGCCCATTCTGAGAAAGCTAGTGTGCGAGTCTCACCGTCCTCTGTACATCTGTACCAGATCTAAAACCAGACATTTCTCCCTTTTTATAGGGGTGCTGTTAAGGTTACTGCGATTTAATAAGCCTCAAAAATAATGAAAAGAAACCCAACCCCATCCTGATCCTGAAGTGTCTTCCAAGCTCCCCAAAGCAAAGGTTGCAACACTCTGACAACCTGCCTTCTCTGTTGCATGACCCACCAACAAACCCGGGCGCTGGGTTTCTTAGCTGTATGTCCTAAAATCAGAATCCTTGTTTGTTTCATACAAGAATGGAGCAGAGGAATGAAAGTACTTAATAGCAAACCCAAAACCCGGAGGAGAGGTTTAATCTTAGTCCTGTAAACCTTGCAGATATCCCTTAATGGGAGTTTTCGGTCACCAGAGAGCTAGATACTGTTTTACCCAAGACCTGTTCCCTTGAGATAATCACTGATGTACTCTACTGTGGCGTACAGAGTAACTGCTTAAAGAGCATCAAGTAACAACGGAAAGCTTCCAGCGAGCAGATAACATTCATGAGTCTCATATTCATTTGCCTTTTCTCTTCTGTTTTGCAACCAGCTAACTTTCAGAAGTACTCGTAGCTTTTTATTTAAGTACAAGAGCCATGGTTCCCATTTGGGAACCTTTGGGGCGGGAGGCTTAATTCTTACTTCTTCATTCTGTGAGAAACGAATAGTAGAATTTCAGCACTTCAGTTACTGGTTTGCCTCTGGGTAAGTTTTAACATTTGATTAGGTATAAACCAGTCCCTTAAGTTATTTTTCATTTTCCATTAAGAAAGGATCGGGGTGACTTCTTTCCCTCCCCTAAATCAGTGTTGTCCTCAGTGAAATTGTCAACGACCTTGTGTTTTGGGGGGGTGTCCTTTGCTCCCAGAGCTTTAGACCAGGGACAAAGGCACTAAGGGAGAGTGAGATTAAGAAATTCTGGTTATTTTTATTCTCTGTCCAGCCCATCAAACAAAATGGAGACTAGAATCAGGCTTGGCTTAGTTCAGTTAATTTCACAAACGTGTCAATCTCCTAAAACACCACCACTGTGGCAGGTTTCAGAGTGGTAGCCGTGTTAGTCTGTATCAGCAAAAAGAACAAGGAGTACTTGTGGCACCTTAGAGATTCACAACTTTATTTGAGCATAAGCTTTCGCGGGCTAAAACCCACTACATCAGATGCATGCAGTGGAAAATACAGTAGGAAGATATATATATACACAGAGAACATGAAAAAATTGGGTATTGCCATGCACACTATAATGAGAAAAGGAGTACTTGTGGCACCTTAGAGACTAACAAATTTATTTGAGCATAAGCTTTCGTGAGCTACAGCTCACTTCATCGGATGCTACAGCTCGCTCTCATCTGTGAGTTCAGAGTCAGACTGCAGGCAGATGTGTCAGCCCCACTCCATCTGAGTGCAATCACAGTTGACATCTCCGCTGGGTCCGTATTTTTATAACCTTGCATTTATAAGGCAAACAAAGATTCTACAAACATTATTGTATCATGTGCGCTGTTAATTCTTTTAGCTGCCCAACTTCCATTAGCCTAATGATGGTGGTGTTTGTAGTTATTCGATAGCCAGTCCAATTCTATCTACCGTGTTTATATGGCCCGTTTCCATAGTTACCTCCCAGTCTTTTAATGTATTTCTACTCACAAAAGCCCCGGGAAGTAGCACACCTATCGATAGGGAACTGAGGCACAGCGAGACTAAGTGGCTTGCCCAAGGTCACATAGGGAGTTTGGGGGAGGGACGGGGAATTGAACTCTGATCTCCCAAGTCACAAGCTAGTGCTGTAGCCACTCAGCCATTCTTCCTCTCCGCTCCTGCTTTATATTACCTTTTACTTTCCCATCTCGTTAGTGGCTTTTCCTGCTACACTCGTCTTGTGACCATTTACGTGTGGTTCCCTGGACCAAATCTGGAGGAGCTGAGTAGGGGGGTGCGAGTCTAGCGACTTGTCTAGTTGTAAAGTTGCACTGGTTTAACTAAGGGTGCGAGGTAAAGTCGGTTTTAGTCAAACTGGTGCCAAAGGCAGCCTGAACACCCTTGGCCGACGTCCACACTACGCGCCCGTGGTGGCGGCATGTAGGGTCCGTGTGGCTACACGCCGCAGTGAAAAGCCCGCTACATCCAAACTGTGTTGTGTAGCTACACGTGTCCGTGAAAGGCTCTGGCAGGGGAAGGAGTGGGGAAAGCTCCCGCCTCCTGCGAGAGCCTTTCCTCCCCGGGGGAGTGTTTCCCAAGGAGGGAAAAGGCTCCGGTAGCAGAGGGGCCGCAAGACACTACACTGCTCCTTGTGGCACTGCAGATGGGGAGGCTCGGCTTGGGTGCATAAAATCATGCCTCACCCTCTCCTGCTCTTTATACCCCTGCTGGGGGGCTACATGGATATGTACTTGACACGCTGCCCAAAGGTACACATGCCTTTACATTGATAGAAACCTGATCTCTATGTAATTAGTTTATGGCAATTGGGAACCAGTTTAAGCTAAACTGAAATAAGAATGTGCAAACTAACCAAATTAAGTTAAACTGGTGAAACTTCGGCGTGCAGACAAAGGCATGGGGGAGCGTAAATCCCATTCATTGTCAATGAGACTTAGATTCCTAGGGACCGGAATCCGTTTTGAAAACGGGAGGCAGGCTTCTAAATCACTTTGGCACTTTTGATGATTTTATCTGAGGCCCAAAGCAGTTTGAGTATAGCTGAAATTCAAGCTATAACCAGTTACCGTGTCTCCATCACTGTGGGTCTGTATGTCTCCAAGGGCTTAACTGTATCCTCTGATTCTAAGGTTTTTACTTTCCCAATCCGCAACTCCCTGTGTGTGTCGTCAGTTTTTCTGCCTTTCGTCTAACTTGAGATTGGACTGTTGCCCACCTTCAGTGTTTAAAACATCATGTGTTAGGCCTGCCCCGGAACCATGAGACTGGCTGAGAAATCGGGGGATTTTAAAAATTAAATAAATGGGGGGTTCTGTTTGCCTTTTGGAGGATTCAGGTCACACAAGCTTTTCTCTCACCTTCACACGACTCCAGGAGCTGGGGCTTTAAGAAAACAAAATCGTGACATTTGCACCCTGGAGATTGTAAACTCTCCACCTCAGAGGCCTTGTCTTTCTATTTCATCTCAAAAGTCCCATGCACACCTATGGCACCATATAACTATATCAGAATTATTGTTGGGTTTTTGTTCAATTTGTATGCCTTGTTTTCTTTCATTCTTTTTCAGGTCTTTATACTCTTGATTCCTCTGACCTGATTTGTTTGTATATTTCATAGTGGCCTGTGTCTCCTCCGGGAGCCGTGTTCTATATATTCTGGCTCTGCCATACGAGAGAGCTCCCAGAACTTCTTGATTGCCTCAGAATTTTTCCACTCTGCCTCTCGGGGCCGTATAGATTCATAGATATTTTCAGCCAAAAGGCGCGACGCTGATCATCTAGCCTGACTTCCTGCATAACCCAGGTTACAGAATGTCACCCAGCAATCACTGTAGGGGAAGGAATTATTTATTCTTCCCCATGACATAAAGGAACAATATCAAGCCCAATAACTTATGGTTGAATTGGAGCATGGCTGTAGCTTCGAGCATATTCATCCCATCTGGATTTAAAGACTCCAAATGCACCTTTCATTTTGCTTCACCGTTTGAAACGTAGATCTTTATTTGCCGTTAGATATGTCCTAACTTCAACTTCTAACCATTAGACCTTTTTTCTGCCTTTAGCTGCTAGATTAAGAACCTCCTAAAATCAGATATCTTCTGCTTGTGAAGGTACTTTCAAAGGTAGAAAGATAGAGTATTCTATAGACTTGTATATTGCAGCTCATTGATAATTCGGGTCTGGGACTGTCTTTTGTTTAACACATTGCAAAGTGATTGGTGCCAGTCGGTGCTACTTGGGCGTAAATAAAAAACACACATTGTTACCTTGATTGTTTGAATACCATTGCCATTTCTATGCCTTTGATGGTGTGACTCCAGGAAGGATGTCGTTACTGTTGTGCTTGCTGAAATCTTTGCTTCTTGCCAACACTTGAGGGAAAATATGTGAACTCCTTAAAATAAAAATGACTCTGTTTCATCGGTAGTTTGTTCCAATACTGGGTACCTACATATGACTAGGCTTGGAAGGATTAGATTATGATCAGTAAATGTCGGTGAATGTCAATTTCACTATACACACACACACACACCCCCAAACCACCGAAAAAATATTTCCATTGATAATCATCAAAATTTACAGATAAGCAACATAAGAAAACTGCAGCTTGAGAACTTAGTAGAGCTTGATTTAGTGATACTTACTTTGTACATGTTGATAGGTGATGTTGACAATTGTGTGTTTTAATGGTTATAACACTTTCATTTTTTGAATCTTAATGTCTGTGGTTATTAAATAATTATTGTCTGACACCTTCCCTCCCCCCCATAATTTCCCGCAACTATGAAAATTTAAATCAGTAAAAATTAAAACCCATAATTTTATGCAACTGTGAACATTTTAATTGATCAAGTTGAAAAAAATGCCGGCGCAGGGTCTGTCTGTGTTGCAATACTAAAACCAGGAGCCTGAGCCTGCAAGCCCAGTCAGCTGACCCGGGCCAGCCACCAGAGGCACCGAGTTCCTGGGGGTGCTCGACCCCTTCTCCACCCCGCCCCCCCGTTCCTCCCCCTAACCCCCAGCACCACCTGCATGCCACTGTACAGCTGATCACTGGTGGCTGGGAGGAGCTGATTGCTGGGACCTGCCAGCAGGTGGGAGGCACTGGAGGGGGAGGAGCTGATTGCTGGGCCCCGCCAGCGGGCAGGGGGTGCTGGAGGGGGAGGAGCTGATTGCTGGGGCTGCCAGTGCGTTTGGAGAACCCACTGTTTTTTCCCCATGGGTGCTCAAGCCCCAGAGCACCCCCGGAGTCGGTGCTTATCCGCCACGGCCATGCTATGGGTCTCTTATCTCCGTGTAGACGTACCCTTCATGCCCAACTTCCATTGACTTTCAATGGGATTTAGGTGCTTAACTCCTTTAGACTCTTAGAGAGACGAGAGCTGGCCTTTTTCAATGTGCTGGAACAAAGTATCAAACTATCCTTGGTTATTTTCACTCTCAGCCACCCACCATTTCTGTAATACCCCTTGAGAACTCTGCCTGCTGCTTCTATTAACAGCCCCACGGCCTGTTTTTGACACAATATTTGTACCAGTGTGACTATCAATTAGGGGCGTGATTATTTTTTTACCAAAATAGTTATACCAGTACAGTCCCTAATGGGTGCAGTTCTACCAGTGTGAAGGTGGCATATGCTGGGATAGCTCATTCCCCTTCACGTATGGGAATAAGCCCCTTTATACCAATATAACTGTGTCTATGCTATGGTGATTGTACTGCTTTATCTATAATCAAAGTGGTGCAGCCTTTGTGTGTAGACAAACACTAAGTCACTGCTGCATAAATGCCACTGGAAGGAATTATGCTGCCGTACCCAGTGTACACAGAGGTCTTGCAAATAGGAACGCCATCTGAGGACGTGGGCATCCAGGGGAAGTGTCTCTCTCTCTCTCCCCCTTTATGGATAGCAGCCTAAATGGGTGTCGCTGATGCAAAAAGGGGCATTGCAGGGGCGGAAGAAACTTCCGTTGCTGTCCCAGTGAAGGAGTTTCTCTGCCAGTGACCCTCCTGGGTGGCCCCAGTCTAAAGGAAGAGCTACTTCACCTGCCCAATCCCACAGCACATCCCTGGGGTAGAGCAGAGACAGAAACACCATCCGCCTTCCTTAGGGATGCATTTCTCCTGGGGCCCAGTGAGCTGCATCCTATGCACCAGCAGTGCTGAAGTTAACCCAGCTGTCTGAGTTTGTCTCTCTCCCAAACCCAAATCATCATTTTCTAACTTGGATGATACCAGTCCCAACCTGGACAAGCAAATCTCTCTTTGTACGGTGTACTACACTTTCAATCGAAATGCCAAAGGTTTATTCAGTATTCCTTATTAAACCCTACCCTGGGGTGTACCCTGAAATGCTTTTTGTGCCCTTTAAAAACAATCCACCTGGACTCGCTTTGATCGCTTGCCTTTTCAGTGGCATTCACTGAAACTCTGGGACTGCTTACCAAACTGTCACAAATCCCAGATTGCTCTGAAATCGCTGCAAGTCCTTATTTGCAGGGGGGCTCAGTGGACCAAAATGTCCCATCAAGTGCCCTTTGGCCTGCTTTAAGCAATTGTTCGCACAATCACCATGCCAAACATGCCAAAAAACCCAGCCCAAGTGGGAGACTTGTCCAGGAACAAGGCTCAGCAACAAAACAACATTGTTTTTAAAGACCCCTATGATGATAAACTGAACTTTTCCTGGGACCCTCCCCCGCTCCTGCTCTCAGAAGGTATCCGATGCTAGCATGATAATGAACCCATTTCTATGGAAACTCCCTCATTACCACTCTTTTTTGCTGGCTCCCCTCCAATTTGTGAACTGCTTTTCAAAATTGAAAGACCGCCTCATAAATCACACACAAATACAGACTGCATTAAAAAGAAAGCATCCTGAAGTGTATGAACACTAACCATGATTTATGAATCAAAACCTTTGTTCCTGTTAAGGAAACCCCTCGGCCCGATTTTAATGTTTCATTTTTTTCCCCTTTGTTAAGAAAATAATGAAATACGTGTCACGTGGGCATCATTAAATCTTTCATACCTTTGGGCTGGATCATCAGCTGTGTTGAAGTGAATAGAACTGCACCAAATTACTCCTGCTGGAGATTTGGCCCCTGACTTTATTATTTTGGTCAGTGTAGGGTGTTGAAGGGGGGGTTAATAAAAATTGTTTTCAAACTACGAGCGGCTTATTTTAGAGGGAAACCTTTTCAGAAGCAACAATAATACTGAAAAAAAAAAACCCCAACTAGCTGTCACAGCTTAGCCTGAGGGATTCCCACGGCAGAGAGAGATAATAGTGTGGGGAATTATGTAGATGGGGGAAAAATAGTTACTTATTTACAGCTGTCCTGTCAGATCTGTGGGTCTGTGTTCTTGCACTAGACTCATCACTCCATAACATTAGGCTCAGTCCTCTCACCGGTATCTTTACCTTTCTCACCTCCGGTCTGCAGGGACCGAACTTTGGGCGGTGGTTGTGGTCGTTTTGTGAACTAGGCTTGGGAATGGGGATTTGCTTTTTGCTGTGAGGTTACCGAGTTTCATGGTCACGCCTGATCCCGGAGGGTGTGGCGGGCAGTTTCTGAGAAAGCACTTGCACGCGCGCTCTCTCTCTCTTCTCTCTCACACACACACACACACACAAAATAAAAAATAAAAATAAAAAACAACCAACTCCCTCTTGAGGATAACAGTGCCATTATTTCTGTGGACCGTGGCTGTTGTGGGATGGCTGAGGTAGCTCACAGTCTTAACACTGTCTGGAGGCTAAATACATTGTAACATCCCCATTTTACAGATGGGAAACTGAGGCACAGAGAGATCAGGGCCTGATGTATATCCGGTTACACTATTTCAATGGGGAGGGAGGTTTTTCCCCCATTACCGAAATCGTTGTACCCATACAACCCTGAGTGTGGATCCCTCCTTGCAGGGATAAGCTATGCTGCTATAAACACCTCCAGTGTACAGAAAAGTTCTATGTGCAGAAATGTCTGAGGGCCAGGTTTGCCAAGGTATTTAGGCACCGAAAGCTGCATGCAGGGACCTAGTGAGATTTTTAAAAGCATCTAGGCTCCTCGCTCCCATTGCAATCAGTCTGGTTCTAATTAACTTTGCCAGGATCACACAGGAGTAGGAAATTGAACCCTCCTGGCACCCTAACCATTGGGCGCTCCTTCCTCTCTAGACCTGATCACAAGGGGTGAGGTGGTTTCTGGGTAAGCTGAGCCAGTCCTTAGAAGATGGGGGCTGGAACCTGGAATTCTGGGCAAAAACCTTCCAAACCTAGTTACTATTGGACTCTTCATCCAGTGTGGGCCAGGTATTGAACCCATTTACATAGGTGTAAATCTGGAGTGTATCTACGTGTTGCAGTGGAGGTGTCAGACCAGAGGGTAACTGAGTGCCAATGCTGACTCATAAAGCCAAAGTTTGTCAATGACCTACCGCTGCATACAATAAATAACTTACCCTCAGCCACAAAAATAACCCCATGGCCAACAATGAGCTAGAAAGGAAACAGCCTTAGGCCTGCCTGGAAGGACGCTACAGATCCTCCCAGAGTGCTGAGCAGGAAGGGCAATCTGGAGTGATTGTCCCTTGGTGGGAGAGACCAAGCCACCTGTCCTTTCTGGGCTGTACCCAGGATATGGCGCGGTCTGAATCTCACCAGTTCCAAGACACTTTCAAGTCCCATGATCCATGTGGTCCCACCCATTCATGCTGTGTGGAGGGGAGCCCGCTCTCCCAGCCTGTGAGGAGGGGGAAAAGGAGCTGTGTGATAGCATGTCATCTGGTAACTGCCTCTCCCCGCCCTCATTTGGGGCACATCTGGCTCTACGGGTCTGGGGAAGAGGGCAGGAGTCAAAGGAATAACTGCTCTACGTTGCATGTTCACCTCTCAGAACAGCAGGGTTGCGCTGTAAAATGCGCCATGAAGTCACCTGGCTGCAGCTCTGAGCCTGCAGAGGAGTGATGGGTGGGAGCTGAGCAGGAGGCAGGTTAATGGCACTGCTAGCCCTGGCCCCATTGCTACAGCGGGACTGGAGGGAGCACAGAAGCAGATGGCATCTCGGCACTTGGGGGCCTGCCTTCTGCATGTATTCCCTTGGGTCTCTGCCTAGTGTGGGCTGTGGTGGCCTTCCCCACTCCAGGGAAGTGGCACCATCTCTTGGAGGCGGGGGAGTTGGTGAAACCGGATTATAAACTTGGTGGACTCACATGGGCCTGATCCTCAACTGATATAAATGAGCTTAGCACCATTGACTTCACGACCCATTTACATTTCTCTTTGCCATTGCTGAGTTCTTCTAGAGGGGAAGATACAGGGAAAGGCATGGTTCTTATTAGCTAGAGTAGCTCAGTGAATCTTAACACTCTACAGACTTGTATTGGATAGGGAGTAGCAGGCAACTTTGTAAATTAATCTACCATTGATTTAAAAAAGTCTCCAGTGGTTTGGGATCAAAATGAAATTAGACTTTCTGTTCTGTGCATGCAGTATGTTCCCATTAGTTGGTACCATCATGGGCCATTCTAGAAAAAGGTATTTTCCAAATTTAGCATGAGTTAAATGACTGCTGCAGGACTGCAAAGAAGTCATAGGAACACGATGGAATATAGCGTTGATTAACATTCGGAAAAGACACGTTAGGCTACAACCACCATTCACCTGGGTGAAGATACGGGGTGTACGTGCAATACAAAACAAAGGCAGAGACGAACAAAATTCACAATAATTGTGGGGGAAAATAGGTTCTCTGTGTTAGTCCTAAAATGATGGACTGAGTACAAATGTCTTCTGAGGAAGAGAGAATCAAGCCAAGCCACTTCCAAACAGACAGCTGCTTGATCCACTGAACACTTACGTAGCAAAGATGGATAAACAGAGTAAGTGATGGGCCCCCGTGTTTAATGCTCACCCTGAAAGCTGCCCAAATCATCACGTCCCATAGGTAAAACGCTCTCCAAGTTCTAAGAACTTGCTGGGTCAGAGTCTAAGTACATACGTAACTCTAAACATGTGAGTATTGCCAATGATGGCGTGGGCTTAAGTTCCTTGCTGAATTGAAGCATTGGGTCATGATCCTGCAATAGGATCCATCAGAGACGCCGACTCCATGGGTGCAGAAAAAAATTAGCAAGGCGAGCTCCCCTCCTCCCTGCCAGCGCCTCCCGCCTGTCGGCGCCCCGCTGGTCAACTCCTCTCCCTCCCTCCCAGCGCCTCCGCCCGCTGCGATCAGCTGTTCTGTGGCGTGCAGGAGGTGCTTGGAGGGAGAGGGAGGACTGAAACAGGGACAGGTTCGCTCAGGGGAGGGAGCAGGGAGAGGGTGGAGCGGGGACAGGAAGAGGTGGGGCAGGAGAGGGGCCTTGGGGGAAGGGGTGGGGGTTTAGGGGAAAGTGTGGGGTGGGGGCAGGGTCTGGGGCGGAGCAGGGGCAGGAAGAGGCAGGGCAGGGGTAGGGGCTTGTAGGAAGGGGTGGAGTGGGGGCAGGCCTGGGGCAGAGGTCAAGGGGGGGTCGAGCACCCTCTGGGTAGAGAGGAAGTCAGGACCTAGGGGATCCATGCAGGTGGACCCGTTCACCTGGGCTAAGGCCCACTGATTCCTGTAGGGCTCCGCATGGCTTATTTGCAGGATCGGGGCTTTAAAGGGCAATGACAAAATGTTAACGTAATTTTTAAATTTGAAGGCAACAAGTGTAAATGGCCAAATAAGGCTGTTACCCTGAGGATAATGAACAACATGAAAGGTGTTTTTGGTAGACAGCACCATTTTAAATTCCATGTATTTTCGAACTCTAAAGTACGGCATGAAATAAATTCAGAAACACGGGATTCAGATGAATAAAGCCTGGCCTAGGATCTCCAGCTACCATAGTTCAGGGGGGAAGGTCTTAGTTTTTCTGTTCAGATGGAAGTATTTTTCCTCTGAACACAAGTGGCCAGTCTGCAGTTCTGGAGCCAAAAAAGCATCAAAGAGGAAAATGTTGCTCAAGGATACAAAGCGCTCTTATTCATTTTTTAAAAACTGGAAAATTCAGACAAGTCGGTTAGCTCTTCTGAGTGTAGGCACTGGGGAGGCTAACCTAGCTGGAAAGTTTTAGGGCCTGGAGAGGTGTCTGAGTTTTTTGTGTTTTGCTTGTCAGATGAATCCAGCCCATTACAAAATGCCATAAATAATCCACAATCCCTGTGTACACAGGATAAGGAACAAAACAATCGTGAGAAATACACAGCTGTAACTGAAGTGTAATACCCCAGGGACATAGTACCTATATACTATACTTTATAAACATCATTATCATGGAAATAAACAGTATCCTTACTCATTAACCTGCGGTCTCCAAGGCAAGAACCCCATTATCCGAAACATGTGCATCATTAAGCTGCAGATAGAAGAGGCTGTCTGTATTCCATTGTGAATTTCACTAAAAGGTTTCTTTTCCCTGCAAAGAAGAAAAATTCCTTTCTTTGTTATAGAAGGGATATTGCTATATTTTAATGTGGTTTTCTTATTTATATTAGATATTTAAAAAGTTCGTTCCTCATTGGGATTCAGGAACTGCTGTAAAGTTCAGTTGCTTCTTAATATGTTTTCTTAAGATTCAGGTAGACTATTGGTCTTGGATTTTCTCTTGACTTCCCTTTGGCTCTGATTAAATTGGTTCCAACTGACCACTGGAAAATGCTGTCCTGCATAATTACTACATCTGTGCTATGAGAATCTTATTCGAGATAATGGGTGGCGTGTATTGTCTAACAAAAAAGCAGGAAAGTGATACTGGGAAATCCCAGTAACACAAATAGGATACCTAACTACACACGCATGCACACATATTCTGCAATAATAATCTCTGTGTTACTGTTTCTGCACAAATCCACCCAATGGCAGCTGACATACCACTGTATTTGGACCATCTTTGGATCTTACCAATCATCCAGCTAGTTCAACATCCTGTCTCTGAAAGCGGCCAGCACCAGATGTTTCAGAGGAAGGTGCCAAAAATCTTAAGTGGATAATTATGCAATAACCTGATAATAGGAGAAGTTTCTTCCAAACACTCAGGAGTTGGCATATTCTTTGGAACCTGAGGTTTATAGCCCTTTTTATACGCTTTTTCCTTTGTCTAATATGACTGTAGATGCTCTTGTTATCTGTATAAATGTCTATCCTTTTTCAATCAGCTAAGCTCTTGCTCTCAATATCTAGCAGTAATGAGTTCCACAGGGTAATTATGCATTGTGTAAAAAAGCATTTCTTTTCTCCAGCTGTGCTTTGTTTCCTTTTAATTTCATTGAGCGCTCTTGTATCTGAACTTATTATTGACCAAAGATTGTCCACGGTTTCCTGGAGGTGTATGCTCGTGTGTAGTTGTGTGGTTGGTTGGTTTGAAAATAATGTACAAACTTACATTCAGAAAAGCTCCACAGTGAAACTGAACTGAGAAGAATTAAAAGCTTTGCAAAAGTAGAGTTGGTATTGTCGAAATAGCAATTTAAATCAACGTCCTATAAGATGAAAAGTGTGCATTTAAAATTGTGGTTGAAAAGATGGGTATTTAAACACGGTGGGTAGTATATGATTAGCACTTAAAAATTTATAATCTTAAAAATTTGCTGTGAAGATGAATTACTGAGGGAAAAATCCTAGCCCCTGTGCACAACTTCAGTAAATGTGCTGTGTTTGATGGAGTTTCACCCTGGGAAGTAATTGGTGCAGAGGTTCGGAGCTGCAGTTTCTTCCTTAGCTGCTGCACCACCCCAAAATCTTCTTCGCAAGATACACAGAGTCATAGTCCATCTTCAACAGGATGCATTTATTGAGCAAGGCAGCTGCAAACTACTGACACACACATGGGCTTCCACACAGCTTGAGCTCTAGCTGTGTCTCCTCTGCTTACCAGGGACTGCACCCTGGCTGAATCCCGGTACAGCATACAGAGACATCTAGTGGCCAAATGACAATATTGCAAGTAGTTTACACCTCACACTTCCTCACTTGTGGGCTTACTTACTTGGCCTGCAGTCCACGTGCCACAGAGCCGTGGAGTGTGGTTTGGGCAGCACGTCCCCAGCAGAAGGAGCCCCTGCTACATAGCACATGAAGGCTGTGGACCTTCTGAGTGCCTCCCTGAGGATCAGAGCAACATCATTTCAGCTACATTCAGAGTCTTCCATGGCCAAGGATGGTGCTGTTTCAAACTGTAAATCTCTAGCTAAGCAGAAAGGAAGCTTTGATAAGAGCAAAAGATGGGAATTGCATATAACACCCTGTTTTCACACACTCATACTTGATAAGGAAAAAGTGAACGAAAGCATCACTCACTGCAAAATTTTTAAATTTTCCTTATTGAGGAATAGGGTCACTGCTAGCTTTGGGAGATCCCAGGAATGTAAATAGTGGATTTTTCTTTTTGCTTTTAATTCAGGTCACAATTTTGCTCCCTGCAACAGGGCGCGCTTTCACATAACTTCTTTGCAATTCTCCCTCTCCGCCCCAGTCTCTGATTCATAGCCTCTGCTCAGAAGTACCTTTCTACCAACTGATAAGTTTTTAATTTCATCTCTAGTCAGACACTTTGAAAGGCATGTCAGTAATGGTCTCAAAGAAAAACACAATTTTATATTCGTTCTGTTCTTTAGGAATATTTTCTATCTGGAAATATCAAATATTAATATGTTAAGGTAAATGCTCATGTTCGTGTCCTATCAGAGGCCCCAGTCCTGCAATTTACAATTGGGGCTGGAAGAAAAATTTCAAACTAAACATTTTCCCATTGGGAAATGGGGTTTCTTTGAAATAAAAGTTTTGGGAAAAGTTGATGTCTGGAATTTTCAGCCAAGAGAATCAAAATGAACCATGTTGTTTAGTTTCAAGTCGACGTTAATCCCTGTTTCTGCCTGAGGTGTCACCATCCCTTATACAAGTCATAGGTCTGGGCATTTCTACCCCCATCTTCCCTATCAGCCCCACTCTCTGGTTGGCCATCATTTCCTGGGATTCCTCGCAGCCTCTCCCAGCAGCTGAGCCAGCGCTGAGCCTCCTGGAGCCAACAGGGGTCTGCCTGCATTTTAAATGGAAGGATCCACGGGGAATGATGGAGGCGGAGACGGGAGCTTTAGCTCAACGGCAAGGCCTGTTTTCATATGCCCTCAAATGAGAAATGGCATTCACGCATTGTGAACAGCTCTTGAATAGCGTACGAAAGGCATTGATTTTCTGTCACTCTTTTTTTACTTCTGATTCTTCCTTGATCACTGAGCTATGACCCTCTTCAGATAACAGAGCTAAAAACCACCTTCTACAGCAAATCCTACTCACCTTCGCATGTGTAACCGCCCTGAAACCAATGAGTTTGGCCCTCTAACGTTGCTGTTTTCTTAGGGAAACCAGTCAGAGCATCGCAAAGTCAGGCTCTTCACTTTACCAACATAAACAGTAACATGCTCGCGTGCATATTTCAGAAGGGAGGAGGGAAAAATAAAAATGCAACACAGCTAAATGAGCACGGCTGTGGAAAACTGAACTAACATGGTCCCTTCATTTTTTTCTGATTGGGGGCTGCTGTCGCAAAGTCAATCTTGCAAACACTTACAAAGGTACTTTAACTTTACGATCATGCATGTCTGCACCCCCTGGACTCTCCACTTTGGGGGCTGCTCCTGGTAGGAAAGGGGTAAAAAGGGGGAAAAGAATGAGAAAAGACATTCAAAGGTAGAGCAAGCTGGCGCCAGTCAGTGGCTATTGCACATTCTCGGTAGTTTGCACTTTCCAGAGCTTGTGTCTCAAAGTGTGAGCTGTCAGACTTGCTAATGCTTTCTGCTGTCTATGTACACTCTGCAGTCTTCACATGTTAATTCCTTTCTTCCCCCATCCCGTACCTAGCTATGGACTGTGGTGAGGTGCACAAGCTCCGCCTCAGGTGAGGGCAGCAAGGGGTTAATGATCTGGCCTGGAGACAAGGAGTTAAATCAGGAACACCTGCCAGAAGCATCAGACCTGGATGGAGGGTCCTCCAGCTGCAGTTAATAATCAAAGGGGACCTGGATATAAAGGGAGGAGGCTGCCCTGGTAAGGGGAAGCTGCAGCTCTGGAGGGGGACTGATGTCACAGAGTAATCACCCTGTGAGTAGGGGAGACTGTATAAGTCTCCCTAAGGGATAGCATAGACAAAGGGATTTTTCCCTCTAGTTCTGTCCCCAGCCTGTAGACAATACAGGCAAGGGTGCTTTTCTGCTTGTTTTACTTGCCTGATTTATCAAACCTGCCTGCCTTTTGTGGCCCCCCCCCCGATGTGATCTCTGCCTATGGGCTTGCTTCTCAATGAAGACTATTTACATGCCAAATCTCCTTTCCCCTTCTTTAAATTATGGGGCGGGGGGAATGTGTAGGTTTTTCATGGTGTGGAAAGGAAATATTTCACATCCCAACTCTAAAATGGTGAAAGGGACTCTCTAAAAAAAATCCCTTTGAGCAAAGACCAAGTGTCTGTGGAGAACATCACCCCACCAGGTGAATTCTTCAGGGCTCTGAGCTAGTTGGGTTGTAGCGGAAACTGTTTTGCAACCCTAACTGTCCCACTTCACTGTGAAGGAAATGCTGTAATAATGCTCTGTATGTACAGGAACACTTTTCTTCTGAGGCTCTCGGGGCACTTGGGAGGTAGTGCGGTGTAGTGGCTGGATCATTTGACTGGGAGTCAGCAGACCTGACTTCAACTCTGCCGCTGACCTGCTGTATGGCCTTGGGCAAGTCACTTTCTGGCTCTGTGCCTCTGGTTTTTCCTCCTACCTTTGTGTCTTCAGACTGTAAATTCACTGGGCTAGGAAGTGCCTCCTGCTTAGAGTTGTCTGGTTTTTGACCAGAAAGACCCCTCGAAAAGGAAACCTGACAGTGTCCAGTCAGCTGTACTGACCGGACACTAACAGTCTGGTTACTGCAGGCGGGGGAATAGTGGCAGCCTGTTGCCCAGCCCTGAAGCAGCAGGTCCTGCAGCAGGACGCCAGGCACCAGCTCGGGCCGCAGGCAGCCCCTTTCAGGAGCATGGTTTGCAGGGTGGCAGCGGAGGCCAGAGTGCAGGGCCCATGGCGAGTGGGGTAAGGAGCTCTCAGTGGGCACGGATCGTTCCCCAGGAAGGAGAGAGGCGAGCTGCCCCGCCAGCCGGTGCTTTTTCTGGCTGTGCTCTGGGGTGGGCAGCGCGGGGGGAAGGGGGCTGCTGGGCTGCTCCTGTGTGGCTGCAGCGCTCTTCTGACCATTACTCCCTGGCAGCCTGCTGGAGCTGGGGTTCGCAAGTCCCTTGGGGCTATTCATGCTGGAGGTGAGGCGGGGAGAGGGGTGAGTGGGGCCTTGGGGGCAAGACGTGGGCTGGGGAGGGCCTGGTTTTCAGACATTAGAAACTTGGCCACCCTGCTGCTGCATGTTTGGACAGGATCTAGAAGAAGGGGAGCCTGAGCTAAGCTGGGACCTCGAGATGCAACTGCAGTAGAAACGACTCGGTCTTCCCTGTGGCGTAGACAGGAATCGCTCCTCCCACCAGGTCCCGCTAGGGAACACCGCATTCAAATGTTAGCAGCTGCTGAAAAACTTTTCATAATGAAACTGGGCAAATTTACCCAAACTAGGTCCCAGTCTGTGTTCACTGGCTTAAAAAAAGCCTGCACTGTAGAGAATGGCACTTAGAGACACATCTGTAGCCAATTAGTTCATTTTCTCATCCATGTATCGACCTTGGTCAAACATTTTCTTCTCTGAAATAGCTCCAGGTGTGCAAGGAGGAGCAAGTCTAAAGTTGAAATGAACTTACTCTGAACCATGCAGAGAGCTACACAGGAAAGCTATCTTGTTTTCTTCCAGCTCTTGTCTGTATTTCTCTGTCACAGCAGTTCACTGCTAACCGCAAAGCAACAAGTTTGTCAGTTCACATGTAGATTAGCTAGTGTAAATGCGGACAGCTGTACGAAAGGCAGACTCTAACCCAGTGAACTCCTTCCAGCATTCCAGGCTCCTAAATCAACAGGAGGTAAACTGTAAACAGTGCTTGCTCTGGGGGTTGGCTGGAAGCAGTGAAATGGTGAAATTGTGGGTGCACTGGTCCTAAAGGGCTTGCTTCTCCAAGCAGATGTCCAACAAACCATCTTTCAGCTACAAATCTAATAGAATTTAATGCACTCTGCAATTCAGTGAGGAAGAGGTCAATTTCTGTTGTAGTTATTTATAAAGTATTGTCTGAAGAGGCTTAACAACTTATATTAAATCCCAGAACTCTAGCTTGCTTCTTAAAATGTCGTCTTATAATTTCCTTATACAGCTCCATGTTTGTCTATATAATCTGTGTGCATATCACACAATCTATATAAAATAGAATACATGAAGGGGTGCTGTAGCATGATATTACAGTTCTAATAGCAGGAATGTGGTGTGGCTGCATAACTGAGCTATGCAGGAAGAAAAGGAGGACTTGTGGCACCTTAGACTAACCAATTTATTTGAGCATAAGCTTTTGTGAGCTACAGCTCACCTCATCGGATGCATTCAGTGGAAAATACAGTGAGGAGATTTATATACACACAGAACATGAAAAAATGGGTGTTATCATACACACTGTAATGAGTGATCACTTAAGATGAGCTATTACCAGCAGGGGGGGGGGGGGGGGAGAAAACCTTTTGTAGTGATAATCAAGGTGGGCCATTTCCAGCAGTTAAAAAGAACGTCTGAGGAACGTTTGGGGGGGGGGGGGGGGAAATAGTTTTACTTTGTGTAATGACCCATCCACTCCCAGTCTCTATTCAAGACTAAGTTAATTGTATCCAGTTTGCAAATTAATTCCAATTCAGCAGTCTCTCGTTGGAGTCTGTTTTTGAAATCTTTTTGTTGTAATATTTCGACTTCTGGGTCTGTAATCGAGTGACCAGAGAGATTGAAGTGTTCTCCGACTGGTTTATGAATGTTATAGTTCTTGACATCTGATTTGTGTCCATTTATTCTTTTACGTAGAGACTGTCCAGTTTGGCTTTCCCAACTGAGGGCCACTGACAATGTTATACCATATCACCCTCATGTACTCTATGTAATATAAATTGAATGCACATGTAATGACAGATCTCCTTCATTGTCAAATGTGTTTTTTCCTCTTGAAACATTTCTCAGTCCATTCCTGACCCAAGTGAATTAAAAATCCTTGTAAATAAGGTAAACGTAGTGTAACTTCTTCCTAGACTAGTGAATTGGAATCTGTATTTGATCGGTCTGTGTACCTATCAGTCATCCTCTGATGCTTATGACTAGACCGGGCCTGTTTATATGAGGAATGAGACAAGTGGAAGGAATTTCTGTCGGAAATCCTGAAACTCCGCCCTCCTAGTCTCACCCCTGTTGCAATACGGAAAAGTGAATAGAATAAAAATCAGTATGTCATCTCACCAAGTGTCTTGGAATAACTCCACCCCCCAGTACATTCTGCCTTTCTGAACTGAGTTTTAAAGCATGCTGAGCCTCTGAATGATGTTTTGACACCTCTTCCTTTCCAAGTACTGTCTGTACCATTACAGTCGTTCAATGACCTTGATCTAATGTAAAGTGTCAGTCTAATAAATTTTCTCTTTTTTTTTTTTTTTTTCCCCTCCCCTCCCCACCCCCCAAAGGTATTGACTATTGAAGATCAGCAGACCTTTCACTAGAGAAGCAAATCACGGAGAAGACCGTTTTGGTAAAACACTTTGTTACTTAATTCTAAGTGGAAAGGGTACATTGGGTGTGGAGAAGGCATGGGGATCAGGAGGGGTTTTCATGGAGAGAGCTCTTCCTCACAGTTCAAGGTCTCCTTGAAACACGCATCCTACCTACCAGCCTGAGTCCCAGACTCAGTGCATTGTCCCCATAGGCTGGTGGAGAGTCATTTAGCCATGGGTGGGCTTGCATTGTGGGTTCCCAGAACCCACTATGAGCTTTCTTTGCCACTTGCTCCTCGTTGCTACCCCAGCATATCCTAAGCTGACAGGCCTGAATGGGAATTTCACTGCAGTGGTTTCATGTCAGGCTCTGGTTTTCTCTGAGCAGGCCCCAAGATGAGTTCCTGAGTTGAAGGATTTAACACAAGCGCTGTAGGGTGACCACCCTTGGATCCCTCCCTTTAAGCTGGCTCAGGTTAAAATGGCCAAAACTAGACCTTCTGATGGTTTTCGGAGCCAGTTGGAGATCCCTTGAGGGGGGGTTGTTTTGCAGAAATGCCTCTCTGCCCCCTTACTCGTTATCTCTCTGAAGGAAAATATGGGCCATAGAGAATACAGAGCTGACTCTACCTTGGTCTTTCTAGCTCAGAAATTCGTACGTGTGCCCATGGAGAAAAGATAAAATATCTGGATAGTCATTGCCTGGGAGAAAGAGTGAGAACGCCTGACTGTCCCCAGTTGGGAGCGGGGGGGACATCTGGGTTCCAATCCCTGCTCCAGTGACTGTTTGTTTGGACAAAGTGGAACATCTTCAGCCTGCGAGATTGAGAGAGAGAGAGCCCAGAATAGCCAATAGCCTGGTGGTTTGGGCACATGCCTCGGGGGGGGCAGGAGCAGAGATTCGAACCTGGCTTTCTCACATCCCAGGTGAGTGCTCTCACCACCAGGCTAAAGGCTATGGGGGGTGCATTACTGCCGCCTCCTCAGCTTTTATGAATTGAGCCCTTCATTTTATTAAAATACCTGAAATAAAATCTTTCAATTCTCCAAAAATTTCAGTTTCAGTTGGACACACACTGATTTCCCGCCCCACCCCTACCCCGGAACTGCCAGAAATCTGAAAAGTCCGTTTATTCTCCTAGCTCCACCTGGGATAGCCCAATGCACTTCAGCTGTGTCTCATGTCTTACATTGATCATGTCTGTGCTTGCAAAGTACTAATCCTGCTTAAATGGAGCCCTTGCTGGAAAGATGCACACGCTGGTTTTTCTGACCAGTTTGTAGGCAAAGCCAACTTAAAAAAGCATGCTTTATAGAGACCGTGTAGACTTGGCAACATAATGAACGATTGCAGTTATCCTTTTGTAGGAAACCCTAAAGAAACAGGAAATGACAATATCCTGTTTTGCATCTAAATGCTCGCTTGTTGTGCGGACAGTGAAATGCTAGACCAATGCACCGTGTCTGTCTCCAGAAATCGGTATATTACAGTCAACTACTTAACTGCAGGGATGCATATTTCCTAATTATTTTATAGTAAAGCTTGGTATTTAAATACAGTATAATGACTGATATTACTGCTACAGGCAACTTGAAAGACACTTCAAGCTGTCGACTAGAGACCTTGTTGAAAACATCCGTTTGCTGTCATGTAAAGTTGAAACTGAGAGGGGCTTTTATAGTAGATGCTACTTTGTTCCAAGACTGGAGGAAATGCTTGCTTGCATTCTGCGCATAATTATAGCGTTGTTGTTTTGATTGGGAAGGTAATGGGAAAAGTTTCTCCATTAGTGATGATACTTCTCTCTCCTACGCACCTGGAAGTGAAAATCCTAATTACTGATTTAACTATCTGCTCTCTAGAAAGCTTGCTGCATTACACCAACAGTGAAAACACCAATGGCTTTACAGCTGATCTGCATCAGAGCAACAGCAGTAGCCAAAAGAGCAGGCTAAGTGCAGTTTAAAAATCTACCATGGGGAACAACAAGGTGATGGATGGTTACAGCACTTGAAACTCAGCCCCATCAGAGCTGTAAAACTAAAGTATGTTGCCGTCTGCCTCCAACCCCAGATCTCCTTCCCTTTCCCTGTCCAAGTAAGGATATAAACGGTGGGCCTGCTTCTTTCACCTAACGCCAACAGGCAAATCTAGATTTAACTTTGTTGGTGTGTAGTGGTGTGATGAGAGAACATTGCTCAATGCTGGAATAGCGCTTCTGGCTATGGGACCCTTATAATTTTTGACTCCTAACCGCTATAGACACTGCAAAGAGGAGGAACATTGCTAGAAGCATGACAGTGTTACTACATCCAGACTCTACATCTTTTGAGGCCATTTACCTATATAAAAAATGGATTGAGACCACACTAAACTTCACACACACAACGACATCTCTGTTAATCACAGACACCCTTTATTAGATTCCATGGCACGGCGGCGCTTGCGTCAAATCCAGTTTATTAGTTCCCTGATGTATTGCCTTAATTCACTTGGTTTCCACAGCACATCTGAAAAGCGCAACCGGCACTCAGATGGCCAGCAACAACACCGCCAGCATCGCACAAGCCAGGAAGCTGGTGGAACAGCTGAAAATGGAGGCCAACATTGACAGAATAAAGGTAAAGCATGGTTGAAAGCACAAAGAACATGCTAGTTACCCAGTGGTTCTGTGATGAGTCTTCTGCAGGTAAGACTCAAGTCATAGATTTTAAGGCCAGATAGGATTACTGAAGCCATGTAGTCCGACGTCTTATAAAACACAAGCTAGGGATTTGAGATCTAGAGTGTCCCTCAAGTCCTAGAGCTCTGTGTATTTAGCTTATTGAACAAAACATTAGGTCGAATTGATCGTGGCCTACAGTTACTTAGGGAGAAGAGATCTGATATTCGAGAGCTCTTTAATCTGGCAGACAAAGGCATGATCCAATGGCTGGAAGTTGAAGTAAGCAAGTTCACACTGTCGCTCACGAAAGCTCATGCTCAAATAAACTGGTTAGTCTCTAAGGTGCCACAAGTACTCCTTTTCTTTTCACACTGGAAATGTTTGCTTTTAACAGTCAGGGTAATTAACTGCTGGAATGGATTAGCAAGGGGTGTGGTAAATCCTCCATCACTGAGTCTTTAAATCTAGACTGAATAGTTTTTCTAAATGATGTCAGCCTAGATGCAGGAATCTCACTGGGCAAAATCTCTGGCCTGTGTTCTCTTGGAGGTCAGACTAGATGATCATAATGGTCCTCCTGTCTTCAAATCTGTGACATTAAGTAAGTTTCCTAGCTTTCCTATTCAGTGATGGATACTTTGCTGGTGTGACCATGAACTGTACCCAACGGGCAAACTAGAGGGTTTGGAAAATTCAGTTAAACCAGTCGTAATTATATGGCCTTTTAGGAAACAGGAAGATGCTCTTTCACAATGAATTGGTATTGTTTGAAGACGACTGCAGTTGAGCATCTCATTTAATGTATTTCAGACACTTTGTTCTTCAGATAATATTGTTAATGCATGAAATTGGGCTCAGTGGTTTACCTGGACTTGCTTAGAGAAATGCAGCAAAACAAAAAGCAAAGTTATCCTTTCAAGTCTCTTTTCCCAATGGGGCGGGGGGGAAAAGAGTGATCCTTTCGGGGAGGTCTTCCTCTGCATTGGCTGCATATAGGTCACTTAGTGCTGATCCGTACGTTACTACACTGGAATAATGAGCCCCTATAATGTTCATCTGAGTTGTAGTAAGTGGGCACAATTCTGCCTCTGCCCCTCCAATATTTACCAACTTCTGTCCTTAAACGGTGAGCTCCTCAGGGATTGGGCTGTCCCTTCTTGGTTTGTCCAGAAAGCCCCTAGCACATGATGAATGCTACTATAAACAATTACAATTGCGATCATGGACAGATTCGGTTTCTAAAGGCCAACATTCCAAACTGGGTGCCTGTATTGAACGTGTGGGCACAGACACGTAATGGTGCATGCCAAAAAACCAGCTGCCTGCACAAAAGGAGAATTATGCAGCTATGGCGGCTGCTTCTTCAGCTTAAGTACCAATCTGATGCATTCAACTGCATGGTTTTCATGCTCCGGTATATATTCCGAATCTTGTCCCCCAGATACGTGCAGGTTTTGAAAGGCGTAATGTAACTCTGCTGCTTAAACTGTGTTCAAGTTGGCTCCAAGTCAAATGTAGCTGATTCCCAAGTGGGACATACCAATATCTGAACTTCATCACTTGGTAATGTCTCCTTGCTGCTCCAGAGTTTCCACTGAGCCAGTTTCCTGTTCTGAATAGATAACTGTTCAGATAACTGTTCAGATAACTGATAAAAATCCACCAATATTTGTTACCGTGGCAACCACAACCCTCCACTGGAAGGGGTCGACATGGTATAAAGATGGCCTGCCACATCCCTTTTTTATTTTTAATCGTGGATAAATATTGTAGCATGTATTTTTGCAAGCTATTTGCAGTCTAGTGTGACCTGCACAGTGTGTGAATTTTTTTTCTTGGTAAGATCAAATCAGATCAAAGGTATTGATGGATCAAAAGCCTGCCTGTAACTCAAGGAGATAAAAATAGATTTGCAGCCCGCATAGGTTTTCTCTTAGTCTTTGCTAATAGATTTTGTTAGCTGTTAAATGCCTTGAAGAGAGGCTGCGTGGTGGGGGGGAGAGAGAACTAGAAGGCTGGATTGCCTGAAAGAGATGCAGATGAAAACCATCTTAACATCAGAAGAAATCCACACCAAGTTTTGGATAGTTGATAAAATGCATTTTATTGTGCAGAAATTGTTTCAGATTTGGACATCAAGGATGTTACAGCAAAAATGCAGGTCTCTGTTTTATTCTTCAGCTTTATGCTGAAAGTGCAAGTTACCATTTGATCAGGTGATCTTCTTTACTAGGTCAAATCTCCCAGCTGGCCTGCCCTGACCTCTTATTGACCTCATCAGGCTCCTGAAACACAAAGTAAACTGGGCTTCAGAATTGATTACATGGGCGAAAATCAGTGTCTGCTCCTAGCAGTAGAGGGTTGGCTGGAGAGTGGCCCTGTAGTAGGTTTTTCAGGTTCTAGGAGTCGGAGGCCTAGTCAGATCAGGTGGAGGATCCCCTAGCCACCAACCCTGGAAGATAACTGGTGGAATCCAAGAGCTAGGAGATGAGACACGAGGTCTTGCAGGGTAAAATAACCATAGCAACACCCTGCCTACAAGGAAGCTTGTGCAAAGATTTACATCGATTGTTCTTAAATTTAGACTAAATTGGGAAATCTCCAGGGAGCGGATGAAAGTTTGGGACACTGAATCTGTGCATGTGCAGTGCTGAGGGGGTGACCAGCCCATTTATAAGGCCGGGAGAGGATCTTCGACATTTAGGCCATGTCTACACAACCCGCCAGATCAGCGGGTAGTGATCGATCTATCTGGGATCGATTTATGGCATCTAGTGTAGATGTGATAAATGCAAATACTCCATACTGCGAAGAAAAACAATGGAAGTTCCAGTTGTTACAGCACTAGCATCTAGAAAGGGTGAAATTCAGTTTGCATTATATTTCCTGGTTGGAGGTCTTCCCTCAGGCTTTAGTCAGGCAAATTCCACTTGCATGAGTAAGGACTGAATAAAGCCTGGGCGAGGATCTCCACTTTGGCCTTTATGTCTACACTACAAATAGACACCCGCAGCTGGTCCATGCCAGCTGACTTGGGCTGGGGCTGCTTAATTGCAGTGTAGACATCCAGTTTGGGCTAGAGCCCAGGCTCTAGTGACCCTGGGAGGTGGAAGGGTCCCAGAGCTTGGCTGCAGCCTGAGCCAGAATGTCTACACTGCAATTAAACAGCCCCTTAGCCTGAACCCAAGTCAGCTGGCATGGGCCAGCTGCAGGTGTTTGGCACTAGTCACTTAGAATATGTCTACATTGCAATTAAAGTGTTGGCCCAACTGCACTGAAGTTTGCTGATGCTTACAGCTGCTTCAGAAGGGTTTCTTCTCTAAGTAGAAGAGTAATGCAGTTTAAAGGGGGATTTCCCCTCTTTCTGCACCATTTTAAAATGGATTTCATAGTTCAGGAGTACTTCAGATTCCTAGCCTATTCCATTCTACCTAAGAGTATTTTACCTAAGGGATGCTGTGAATGCCCAGTAGTGAACCAGGACAGTGCTATGATTATTGTAATGTCTAGCTAGAAAGTCCATCCATTGCTAGTGAGCAGAGTGGAGGAGCAAGTAGGAACTTGAGGCAACGTCTCCGTCTTCCATTCAGCCAGATAAGACCCTTTAATTCAGTGCTGCTGAGGTACTCCCTCCTTTGTGTGCTCTGAAGTGGAGGCGCTCCGGACAGTGTCGTTCATCCAAGGCTTATACAGTGTGTGCATTTATTTTCAGGTGTCAAAAGCAGCGGCAGACTTGATGGCATACTGCGAAGCCCATGCCAAGGAAGACCCTCTACTGACCCCGGTGCCAGCTTCAGAAAACCCCTTTAGAGAGAAGAAGTTCTTCTGTGCGATTCTGTAAGCCCTCCATGAGCCTGACATGCACTTGGCCCGCTCTGAACACTGATGTAGCGTTTTTAGCAACGTGGACAACTTTCTAGTCCACGGAATTTAAAAAATAACAAGGCCTGGAAGCTCCAGAGATGTGCATGTTTAAAGAAACTGGTCACCTTTTGGGGCATAAGATCTACATCGTGAGGCTGAAGATCTGAGGTAGAAAAATATGTAAAGATTAAACGTGTGTCACTTTTCTGCTCACAAAAAACCCCAACAAAAAACAAAGCCTTGTTTGATTGTTTCCATCTTTAAAAAAGACACTTGAGCTGAGCAAGGTAAAGGCTGAGGCTGTGTATAACCTCAATGGAATGATTATCGTTGGGTTTTTCCAAATAATACTCTTATTTAAGTTGAATTGTCAAATATCACAAGAGGCTAGATTACTATTATATTCATGTTCGGTCTTGTGCTTGTTTGTTTTTTGCATTAGAGTAGCCCAGAGATGGATGGGATTCCTCAAAAGATAACAAACTAAACCGTTTAGCAAGGGCTTAGTCAGTGATACTTCACATCTGCCGTGTGAATGCTGTCTGTCTGTGTTTCTAGCAACCTATTACCACGATTTCTAACACTTGTTAATGGTAGCTTCAATTTTGCAAGTAAAAGTAAATCAGGTGTTGTGATTGGTGCTTCATATTTTTGTGACTACTTTTAAGTAATAGTGCATGAAAATATCCCTGTGTTCACTCCATTTAGAAACTTCTATTGTTTGGAGCCACGTGCTGGTGGAAAAGCTGTAGAGAAAAAACAAAAGGTCTTCTGACAGCAAAGAGAAACTACTCAAATACCTTACATGTGCCTGAAATACCTCTCCTGTTATGTATGGTTGCCAGCTATTGAGAAGCCTATTCCTGAAATCGGGATGGTTTATACCAGGAGTTTAGGGTCACTCAGATCCCTGGAGGTCACAGGGTAAAACTAAGAAGAAAAATGATATACATTTATTTTGACCAAGTTTTCTCTGGTCCTCCCATACCCTTCTGTGCCTCTTCTTTCCCCATATATCTTGGTGGTTTTTTTTTTTTTTAATATCACTCGATCTGTATTAACTTTTCACAGCAGCACATCTTCTCTGAACCATGTCCCTTAAGCAGCGTGACAGAACCAGCACACAGCAAGCCAGCTGCTCCACTGTACTAAGTGGCTGATCCAAACACAGCTTGACTCAGAGGGGGGCTTCAGCTGAGAGGCACTGCAAGCTTGTCCACCCCCTGCCCAATTCTCTGCTTCTGCTATGCTGCCCTCAAGCGGTATCTTTTCCCAACTCTGGCTCTAAACCCCAGTGTTTACAAAACTCCCTCTGCCATCGAATCTGACTGCTAAATTCAATCCCCTCTTCCCCCACTGATTATTCAGAAAATGCTTTTAATAACAGAAGGGCCATAGCACTCTGTACCCCAACAATGGCAAATGCAGGTGGCAAATGTGCATATGGTTATAATAGTGAGAGGACTCCATAGTGAAGGACTACGGGTGATCTATCAACCCCTGAAATTTTTGTTAATATGTTGGACTCCTGTTATCCAGTCACTAACTATCCCGCCCTTTCTGAGCTCTCACCATGTATTTCTTACTGCTTTAACATCCCAGCAGGAAACAAGACGAGAGTAAAGAAAATCGGGCGCATCTTTCAATAAAGCCCCCAACTACAGGATGGCATATTGACATAACATACCCCTCACGGCTTAAGGTGGAAGCTTGCAACTTCCTTGCTTTGTGCATGTAATGTTTTGAGCTGCTGTTACAGGTGTGCCTCCATTTATAAGCCTACAAGCAGGATAATGAGGCGTTAAGAAAGATGTAGAAGTGGCTCCCTAATCGATCGGATGAGCCCTGCCAATCAGGGCAAAGCCAAACCATCAGAATGGTGTCCTGGTGGTAGCACCCAGTGCTTTGCTTACATGTAGCCTGAAACTGACAAATTTGTTTAATAAGCTTTAGGAAACTCTCCATAACCAGATGGAGAGTGAGAAGACAAGCCCATAGGCTCAAACATAGCAATTTGAACACCACAAAAACCTAATATTTCAGGTAGAGGCTGAGGCCATCTGAAATGGCCCCATAAAGAGTTCTGAGAGACAGGTGACAGTATCGGGTACAGTATATGACTCAAAACATGAATCTCCTCAAGGTCGGCTTTGCCTTTCTACTGCTGTTAAAAGTGTGTTCTGGCCTTTGGCCTGAAGTGGGACTGCTGTGATTGCAAAGACACCGATACGCCTCAAACCTAAACCGCATTAATAAAGGATCTGATCATAAGGTTCTGTGCCACCGGTTGAGAGCGGCTCTAGCTTTTCATGCTATTCTGAACCCTTAGAACACTTTCATTTTTGGCTCAAAAACCCAGCAGCTATAAAATTAGGATAATTCCGGATCCATGGCAACCCTGTTAATATGAAGTTCCAAATCAGGTATGAGTTGAAATTTTTGTATTTAAAAGGACAACAGAGTCTTAACGTAGCTGTCAGAAAATCTGTATAGCCTGTAACAAAGTAGAAATCTTTTTTTTTTACTAACTTTTCTACTTACATCCTTGTGTACAGGCAGAAGGGTTTCTGTGGCGAAAACCACTTATTGTAACAGTGGATTCTCTCTTCCTGATTCTCGGCATCTGGGAATATTTATACAATACAACCAGTAGCTAAATGGTGTACGACTTGCCTTGCTAGCTTTCAAATACAAGATCCTGTATTTCAATCTTTATACTGTATGTTTGACTAGCTTAGGTTTCATTTGACCAATGAGTAACTCTACAGCTGTTTTCACTTGTTGTGGTAAAAACAATGTAAATTGCAACTGTTCTTTTTTTAATAAGATCTACTATAACTGACAATGAAGCATATCTTAATTAGCCAAGACCCTAAATCTCAGCAATCCTGGAACAGTACTCCAATCCTGTCATGAAGTTTTGTCATAACTTTTTAATGACTTACATATTTTACAGCTTAAATTCTTTAAAAGAATGCTACATGAAATGAATATAAGGAGATTTTTAAATTACACCAAAACATTCATTGTCTCTTCTTTTGTTAGTTCTGATTTTTTTTTTTTTTTTTTTTTAATTGGGGAGGCAACCAGAAAATCTCACCCTAGTATTTATATTTACACAGACCCGCTTTCATTAGCAAAGTAGAAATTTTACCTACCACGAAAATTTTCCCCTGTAAAAAAGTAAAATTAGTATTTCAATATTGAAAATATATTGATTCTGTATATTCAACATAATTTTTTTTTGATATACTGAAGGTCTTTTCAATAAAAATATCCCTGTGTGCGGGCATGTGATTCTCCTTCCCCAGGCCCCTCCCCAGCCTTACAAACTTTATTCATAGCAGTGGTGAGTTGCAACATGTACATTATATCATGTCAGCCAGATAGGTGGATGCATCTTCCTACACAAGAAGCGATCTCTTTTCAGGAAGAGGATCAGTGTAAATGTCAGTGGGGGTTTTTTTGTTTTGCTTTTTGTTTTTGTTTTTTTTAAACAGGGAAACTTGAAGTTGTGATATAGTGCACACACTCATCCCATGTGATCAATGTATGTGTATGAAATAAAATTTTGGATTCGTTTCAAATATTGTCTGTTTGCTTTTTAAAGTAGCAGTGTTGGGGGGGTTTCTTTTTCATAAGCTTATTCTCCTGCTCCTAATGACAGAACCAAATGTGTTTGGGGTATGATGTTGGTTTAGGGAACTTTCCAAACTAACAGTAAACCACAGATTTCCCCCCCAGTGTATTAAACGAGGCTGCTGGTTTCAATAGCAGCTTTTGTGACGGTGTGAAAGGGAAAGAGACCTTTCAGAACCTCAGCTTTCCCAGGACCCTCTCTAAGCCCCTGTCTACTTTAAGGAAATTTCCACTGATATAGTTAGCTGCTGCAACCCCATAATGGGGACATGCTGCCCCAGAGTTTATGCTGACACAGTTTACTTTGGGATGTTACCAGCTTAAGCTGCATGGGTGTAAACCCATCTTTTTGCCAGTGCAGCACATCTGTACAGGTGTGACCACACGGATCTGGGTACACCAGTGCAAATCACCAGTACACAGGGCACAGTGGGTTGTAAATGTTTAGAACCTACCTCCTACAGAGGATGGTGACTATATCCCACTGCAGGGAAGCTGAAGGTTCAGTCTGTGCAGGGAAGGCCAGTTGTCATCCTCATTCCCCTCCCCCCCGCCCCGTTTCTCCCTCAGCCCCTCCTAAACGTAAAAATGGAGTCAAGCACGAAAAGCCGCAGCTGCTGCCTCCTGGGGGTGAGAGGGTATTGTCAGCCACATCCTAGCATCTGCCTCTGGAAGAAGCTGGTGACTTGGCTCAGCTACTCGACACTGTCAAAGGCTTTGGAAACGGAGGATAAATTCTTGGATCTATGAGCAAGGATTGAGAGGAGGAGAGAATCTGTCTTTCCCCTGTTCCAAAATCCCTGGGACATCTAATGGAACTAGAGTAGAAAGTCCAGCCCAGGAGGAAATGACCAGTCTGCCATCAGTAAAAGGTACCAGGAAGCAAAGGGTTCCAAGTTCACCTCCCCATCTCCGGCAGATGCTTTTGTCTCCCAGAAAAAGGCAGATCTCCTCTCTTGTGGGGGCACATGTCTCAGCTTTTCCAGGACGAGACTCCAAATTCCCAGTTGCTGCATGGGAGCTCTGTGTGAAACACCAGCTTAGTGTCACTCACCTAGGTTCACTTAAACTGGCCCAGCGTGTGGTCATGCCCCTGTGGAAATAGTCCAGATTCCATTCTTTTTTCACCTATAAACTGTCTCCCCTTCCATACAAGCATACATCCACCCAGTGTGTGCAGTTGCCTTCTTCCTGGGGAAGCTTTGTTTTCCCACCATCTTCTCCTAAGGTCTTCACAGCATGAGTGGCTGCTTTACTTCCCCTGTGCGGACAACATAAGTGCACTCTTTCCCAGTCCAAAGGAAAGGCTCCCACTCCCTGTTGCAATGACCTTTCAGCTGGTCAGTGTAAGCTCCTTGTACTGTCTGTGTCCCGTACAGTGCTGAGCATGCTGGCACTTAACTAAGAGCCTCTCCTTAACAAGAGGAATTAAATCAACATTTATCTTGAAGGGTGCTGCATTCCCCTGAGTCTCTCTCTATTGAAGCACTAACTGGAAATGAAATGCTTGCTCAGGGGATCAATACTGGCCCAGGATACAGAAAGCTTTCACCTCTTGCTCATAGGCTCAGATATAGGACAGTACAATAGTAACTAACAGTCTTTACTATACAGAAGATGTATGTGAAATTCAGTTGGTCTCAGTTCAGTTGTTCCTAGGGGATGTGTCCACCTCACAAAAGCTGACTAGTTAACTTGTAGTGAATTATTTGTTTTTGGTTAATTTAGCGTCTTTGTTCCCCATATGGAAAAGAACCGTAGAATTCCATTGGAACGATCCAACAGCATTCCACAGAAATGAACATAAGAATGACCATACTGGGTCAGGCCAGTGGACCATCTAGCCCAATATCCTGTCTTCCAACAGCGGCCAATGCCAGGTGTTTCAGAGGGAATGAATAGAACAGAGCAAATATCAAGTGATCCATCCCCAGTGGTCCAGTCTCAGCTTCTGGCAGTCAGAGGTTTAGGGAGAGCCAGAGGATAGGGTTGTCCCTGACCATCTTGGCTAGTAGCCATTGATGGACCTATCCTCCATGTGTTATACCAAGAAAATAAAAAACAGCAGGATCTTATTAAAGGGAATAAGGCAAAATGCCACATTTATTGTGAATACAGAAAGAATCAGAGTAAGCAATCAGTTATCGCTATAACATCTCATTCACTCACACACACACAGCCACACAAGTTCTGCAAAGTTGCTATAGTTACCAGCCTAGGAATTGCTCATGCCAAGTCACTGGCCAGGTGGCCTGGACACGAGGGTGGAGCAGGGCCTTGTCAGATGCACATCCAATGCTCCTGGAGGTTGGTTTGCAGAATCAGACCCAAAGTCTTCAGGGTCTGTTTTCATAGGGATTTATCATCATACAAGTTTATAGGGTTTGCTTCATCATTCTGTTCTCACGTTTGAGGTGACAGTCAATCATGCAGATGGCACGGCAATGACAGAATGACAGTATGTTGTTATCTTGTTCTTCGGCCCTCCTGTCCTTGGGGCAAGTATGCCCTCAGGGTTATCGGGCTATCTCGTCCACTGTATTCTTCAGCCAAACAGTCTTATTTTAAGGCTGGCACCTCAACCTTTAATCTTTCATTCCTCATTCAATCATACATACATAGATACAATCACACTCGCATTCCAATGTATATCCTGTTACATCTGCATTTTATCACCTACCCATCCTTTAACATAACCATTCTAAAATCAGTGGGACGTGGCAAACTTCAATAAGTCTATTCATACCACTTATTATATCTAAAAGGAAATGAACAAGATAAGCATGCAAGGGTGGGGGGGTTCACACATCTTATTCCAGAGGTCAGGAAAACAAAGCTGTACCAACCATAAAGGACAGCTGTTATCTTGTTACTTTTGGAACAATCTCTTTATCTCTGGATGTGCTTCTACAGTTAACAGTGACCTTGTAAAACTGACAGGCAATTTCAGTCAACACAGACTCAGCAGGGTGGCTGAGAAACATATTTCTTTCTGGTTTCAGAGTAGCAGCCGTGTTAATCTGTATTCGTGAAAAGAAAAGGAGTATTTGTGGCACCTTAGAGACTAACAAATTTATTTGAGCATAAGCTTTCATGAGCTACAGCTCACTTCATCCGATGCATATTTCTTTCTAATGGTCAGACCAAATTCTGGGGGCTGCTGTGGAGTCACTCTTTCTTACATTTCCCATATCAGAAATATACCAGTTATCAATCTAGTCCAACACATGAAGGTATCTGGGTTCAAAAAAGAATTAGATATGATATTGGCCTTCACAACATCCCCGGCAACGAGTTCTACGGGTTGAGTTTGTATTGTGTGAACAAGTATTTCCTTTTGTTTGTTTTAAATCTGCTGCCTATTAACTTCATTGGGTGACCCCTGGTCCTTGTGTTATGTGAAGGGGTAGATAATCACTTTCTCCACACCATTCAGGATTTTATGGCCCGCTATCATATCCCCCCGTTAGGCGTCTCTTTTCTAAATTGAGCAGCCCCAGTCTTTTTAAGCTCTCCTTGTATGGAAGCTGTTCCATACCCCTCATCAATTTTGTTGCCCTTTTCTGTCTTTTCCAAGATATATTCTAATATATCTTTTTTGAGATGGGGTGACCAGACCGGCACGCAATATTCAAGGTGTGGGCGTACTATGGACTTATATAGTGGCACTATGATATTCACTGTTTTATTATCTATCCCTTTTCTAATGGTTTCTGTTACCTTTTTTGACTGCTGCTGCACACTGAGAGGATGTTTACAGAGAATTATTCAGGGTTCTATGTAACAGGATTTTATATAAGGAACTCTATGTGACACTCTGTACCCCGGGGGAGCACCCTGTAACCTCCGTGTTCCTCATTTATATATAATTGTGATCTTGCATATAAAGCATGCCATGTATGGTATCGGGGAAAGGTTAGGATCTGCTGAAAGTCACTGTTCTATCCAAATATGTATATCATTAGTGCACATGAAGTTATGAGATTGTGTTGTATGGTTGTCAGTCACACATGCTGTAAGTTGGGGAATCAGCCAGATATTATCTCCCCTGAGACAACAGCAAGGAAAATAACCAATGCCCGGGCAGGTGTCAAACAACCATCAACAGCCATTATCCAGCAAGGGAGATACAATTCAATGACTCACCTGCATAAGGCCACACCAGGGGAATTGCTCAACCTTGCATGGGGACTCAGCAATGCCCACCAGACATGGTTGGCGCTGGACTTGTATTCTCCAAGCACACAGACTAAGGGTATAAAACAGAACACAGGGTCCCCGTGCTTGGCCTTTCTCCTTCCCCCACCTACGCTGCCAGTAACAAGGACACTGAGAAGACTGAAGTCTCCAACAGAAGGGACTGGCCCAGGTTTCAAGGGTGAAACCTGTGTACTATGAACTGCAGTAGCCAGTGGGGTGAGAAAAACTGCTTAATCTAGATGTTGCCCAGTCTTATAGGGTTGCGAGTTTAGACTGACTGCTTATATTTTCTTTTTCTTTTGGTAAGTAACTCTGACTTTTTGCCTGTCACTTATAATCACTTAAAATCTATCTTTTGTAGTCAATAACTTTGTTTAACTCTTTATCTTTACTGTAAGTTTGCCTGAACTGTTTGGTAAGGGTGTCTATCCACGTTCCACTGATGAGGTGGTGAGCCAATTAATAAATTTGCACTGCTTGTCTTGAGCAGTGCAAGATGTTATATTCCTGAGGTACAAGGTTGGGAGTTGGGGGGACTAGGCTGGCGCCTTTCTCTGTGTGATTCGTGCTTGGCTCTGGGAGCATTCATGCAATCTAGCTGGGTGTGGGGTCTCCACATGTGGTTGTGCTGAGTGATAACAGTACCTGGAGGGGCTTGCTGCTTGTCACTAGCAAAGCATTGTGAGAGACAGCCCAGACTGGAGAGTTAAGGGGGCACAGCAGTCTCATGGCCCCAGGTTGCACCCCGGGGATCCTGTCATATTCTAAAAACCTGAAGAATTCAATAGAGAAGGATACCCTTTCACCGGTGCTTTGAATCTTCCTATAGAATGCTATAGCAGGGGTATAATTCTCTTTTAAATTCCATGCCAGTTCCAAAAACCTCTAGAAAAGCTAACAGGATCAAAAAGACTCCAGAATTCCAATTGAATTCTATAAGGGTCATGACTCTTCACTGTTTTATTGAATGCATTTGTTAGAAATTACTTGGTGAATGTTTTTATGAAGAACTCTTAAAAGTGACCCAGGAAGGTCTTAGGCTGCAGTGTGTAGTCAGCATTTGAAATACAAGTCATGTTGGTTCATTTTGATTGGATATACGATATGGTTCAGTTTCCTGAATGGATGAGCTCTAAGAATGAGGTTTCAGTTTCCAAGTCTCTTGTTTACAAATTGTACTGGCACCATTCTGAGAACTACATCACTGTCATTTGGTACTTCTGCTTCCAGAGCGGCATGGAATGGAAACACAGCAGTAATATTTATGGTATGATGTAAAATACACAGTAGGGTCTGGTAGTCATCAGGCAGCAAATATTGGCATTTCCAAAGCCATATGGGCCATTTCTGAACTCCATGCCCTGGAGACTACCTTATAAGTCAGGAGCAATATGAGCTAAACAATTTTTGTAATACAATTTGGTGCAAAGAGACTTTAACTCAGCTGGAGTTACTTTAAATTCACTCTGGTGCAACAATGGCCAAATAAAAAGGCAATTTTTGCTCACAGTGAAAACTTGGTTAGAAGCCACATGCTATCATGGCATTTTCCTTATCTGGTAGCTTAGCTTCCATGCACCTTAATCTGCCTAGCTGTAAAAATAGGACCTCCCTGAAAAGTGGATGTTGAACTGAAGTTGATCTTAGGAAAATAAATGTAAAGGAAAAGATGGGCAAAGCTAAAGCCAATAAAAGGAAAATTCTTATTTCATATCCATGGGCCTTGTGAGTTTATTATAGGAACAAGACTGCAATTGGCGAGTGTCTTAACAGAACTGCTCCATGGCCATATTTTTCCTAAAAGATAGGGACAGTGAGAGGAGGAAGTGGATTGTAGCAATAACAGGAAAGGTATGAAGAGAAGAAAAGGGTGTGCAAAATCATACGGTGTGTAGCCCTTTTAATATTTATTTTTTAAATGCCTGATAGAAATCTAACTTTCATCCTCATCCTCCCTTCTTTAATTTTGGTCATAAAACTCCGTATTTAGCTAGAAAGCAGTGTTTAAGTTCAGCTTTATGAACGGATGTTTGCATTTGCACCTAAAAGATGCATATCATATCTAATTAAAATACTGTGAAAAACATTACTATAAAGGTATCACGCTTTTCTTACAAATGCACTGTAAAGAATCAGGAATCAGTACATTTCTCATAAGCCCTCTGCTGGCCAGTCTGGACTTCTGCAGGCAAATTCTAACTTCATCCACCTAAAGCAGGCAGGTAAGGGAAACTCAATTCTTTTTCTTGTTTCCTGGCACAACAGCCTCATTGCCCGTCTATCTCTGCGACTTCTACTGTACACAGCCTAACTGCTGCAGTACGTACCTTCTGTGGAGAATGCTGCAGCTTTGAAACACGTGTTCTAGTCCTATTTGAACTCAAATTCAAAAGGCGGTGAAAGCCAGAGATCCATGAATGTAAATGTATTTTCTTATTTATAAAAAACCCACCCAAACTGTGCTTGGTACTGTCCATATAGCTAAGTTAAGATGGTCCTTGCCCTGGAAGATTGCACACTCTAAACAGCCAGTGACTAGACAAGGGACAGCAAATAGGATGTACCAAAAGCAGATGAATGAATAGTGATGTTAAGCATGTATCTTCCCCCCTCTCCCCCCACAAATATTTATAATTTGTAAAACTTTGAGAGGATAATTTGGGCATGTAGCCCTCTCAGAAGAAAGTGTTTGCAAGGAGAATGTGCAGGCAGATCAGCTTCGGAAAGGGCTCGAAAAAAGTGTCTCTCAACCTTTCTAGACGACTGTACCCTTTTCAGGAGTCCGATTTGTCTTGCCTACCCCCAAGTTTCACCTCACTTAAAAACTACTTGCTTACAAAATCAGACATAAAAATACCGAAGTATCACAGTGCAGTAGTACTGAACAATGGCTGACTTTCTCATTTTTACCATATAATTCTTAAATCAATCAACTGGAATATAAATACTGCACTTGCATTTCAGGGTAGAGTAGATAGAGCAGTATAAACAAGTCATTGTCTGTACGAAATTTTAGTTTGTACTGACTTCGCTAGCGCTTTTTATGTAGCCTGTTGTAAAACTAGGCGAATATCTAGATGAGTTGTTGATGTACCTCCTGGAAGACGTCTGCGTACATGTACCCCTGGTTGAGAACCACTGCTCTAAACCCACAGGACCACACGGAAGAAAGAATAAGAAAGGACACAAGAGGGGCAGTTAGACATGCAGTTTTGGCAGAGCAAAATGGGCACGAGCAAAACTATGAGAGCAGAAATGTCGGAAGGAGCTAAGTAAAGCGGGACCTTGAAGGCAGGGAGAAAGACCTTGAATGCAATGGTTTTGGGACGTCAGTAATGGAAGATAAAGAGAAGCTGGACATGAATCAGGGAGGTGGGCAAGTTGTGTTTTGCAGCAGCATTTGGATGGATTACAGAGAAGTCAAGGCTGAGAATGAGGGTGGCCAACGAGAAGGAGGTTATCGAGTTCAAGTTGAGAGACTACTAGGGTGGCATAGCTGGGAATGGAGGGGAAGTGACAAAACTCAGCTTTATGATGAGCCTGGGAAGTACTTTAACTAATTTCCCACCTTGTCAATTGATCATTAGAATTTTGCCTTCCACACCCCACGGTTCCTCTGAGTCCTACACAACCACACATTGTAGTTCCCTGCCTTCTCTTGCTTGAGGTACCGATGCTCAACCACCATGCTGCGAACTGTGAGTATTTGGAGGCCACCTAGAAGTGACCCAGGAAGGGCGATACAGAGCACAACAAGGTGTTTACAAGGCTGAGTACATTTGTCTCTGCCACTTTTCCTTCCCTCCTGGTCATTTCCTCCCTCGCTCAATTTGGGGCCATGCATAATAGCATGTAATGCCGTCAGCAGGCTTCTGGGTTGATCCATTCATGTTTTTTTTTCTCCATATATTGTTCATTCTTTAACAAGGATAGTGTTATTTGTTGCTCATCATGCTGTAGTAGAAAGAGGGCCTGAAACATAAGCCCTTGTATCAGAGGCCTGGTGTGAGGCCTAAGCTAAAGTAGTGGTCAAAGCTTTGCTGATGTAAAGCAAAGTTAGGTTGTGAGCAAGAGGCAGGCCCTGCTCACAGAACCTGGCAAGAACGGGGCTAATATTGCAGAAATACTCATTCCTAAGAAGTGCTAGGCACAGAATACACACACACAAACACATTCCAGGAGGGTGGTACCAGGACTCCTCGATTCCTCAACGCATTCCCCAAAGAGAACAGGAACACGCTGACCATCTTACAGATAAGGTCTGGATAACAGCATAATGAATAAAGATGTTTTGATTAAATCAACATGTACAAGGTAATGGGTGGCACCTAGATATGTCAGAGGGTGGCACTTAGCCAGGTCAGAGGGGCAACATGTAACTTGTTTGTATCAGAGTATAAAGACGTATCTCAGAGGGAATGTCTTTGGCCAGCCGAGGGGGGAATGGAAAGTCCCGCCATTCACTAAGCTGCACCCATTGTCACAGGCATACCAGTTCTAATGTAACTGTAGACATTGATCCAGGGAGCTAGGGCCGTGCTTTGTTGACAATAAACCGGGCCAGGTGCCTTTGTACCTTAATGGATCTTGTGGTCACTGGGCGGTTCGCTCAAGGTCTGCTGGGCCAGCTACCTGCACAGAACTGGGACTGCACACAGGGTGAACACACACACATGCAGCCAAACATCTGACACATGCACGTAAGTTCTCTTTTGGTTTTACCCTTGAGAGCTCATAAACATTAAAATTAAATTCATATTGATTTATTGTAGATGCCCATTTAAGTATTGCTAAACTACTCTATTTATTATTTATATTGTGGTGTTGCCTAGAGACTCCAGTCCCATCATGTTGGGCACTGCAGAATCATGTATCAAAGAGATGGTCCTGTGACACAGGCCCAGTGGTGGTTCACTACGCTATGTCAGCAACTTTTGTCAGGCCAGACATACTCACTACATCTAACACACTGTTGTCATAATCTATAACCAAAACGTGGCATGTAATGTATCATTGGAAAACTAATAACTCACTGATCATTAATATTCTTGCATGATGCATGCATGGCAAACCCACAACGGACTTTATAGATATATGCCGGAAATAGGTGATTAAATTGTGTTTAAACCAGGTACGTCAGGGGGAAGTTGATAAACCGGTTTTCTCCAAAGGAAAGATGCCAACACCTGAAACCAGGTGTGAACAAATTCAGCGGGCTATTCCTTTGTATTGGAGGTTGCAGGAAGAGATCATTTGCATTTTGAAAATTACCAGTGGGAAGAAGACAGCATGGTGTTCGCACCCAGCAGGGAAAAGGAACTCTATCTGGGGATACATTTCAGAAGAATACATTTCAAAGAGCGGGGGAGCGAACCCCTACATTATCCTTCACATAAGGAGACAAGGAAAAGCAGCACCCTGGACACTGTGGGGTGACTAAGAGCTAGTCAGCCACTGCTGGAAAAGGAAAATTGGTGAAAAAACCACCTTGAACAAAGACAGCAGCTTAAGTTAGGTCATAGCCATTAGCAAGAGTAGTTTTACTTTGTTTGTTTGTAACCCTTTCTATCTCTATCCCTTACACGTGAACTCCCTTAAAACCTGTTTTACTTTTACCTGAACCAATCCAATGCTTTGATAGAACTGATTTTTAGCTCCAGTCAAGATAACAAGTTGCTCTTTCTATCTCTTTAAAGGAGCAGGGTATTTCATTACTTCTGTGAGTGTCCAAGGGCTGGATGTTGCAGGGAGACAATTTTGGGGAAATTCAGGACTGGGTGGTGTTGGAGTCACTCTGAAAATAGCAACTGGACGGTGGAAGCCAGGGTGTGATCTGCATGCATGTATGCCAGCTGTTGGCGTCTGGGCTGTGAGCACCTTGGGCTGCAGGGCAAGTGGTGACACAACCCTTCACTAATCTGGGATGAACCCCAAAACATCACGGGTCCTACCCCAAATAGTTTACAATCTAAGTACAAAATGATAGCCAACAGGTGATGGGGGAGCACAAGGAAACAGTAAGAACAAAACTCATACAGTTACTTGGCTTCTGCTCTCTCAAGGCAGTGGGAGAAGTGCCCATCTTTCCTAAATGTGAGCTGGCTGGGGACTGAAGATCTAAAGTGATTATCTTTACATGAATAATTTAACAATGCCAGTCACATACAGTGTGTGCTTACAGAAGGGAGTTTCCCTGGACATTTTAGTTATCCTACAATCATAACTATCGTTTTAGCTTAAATGCAAAGTGTGAGTGTAGATACTGGACTCGGTAACTTTCTTAATCTTAAATGAGTGATATTTGACTCCTACACAGTTGCTGCCTTAAATGTTAAATTACTGTAATTTAGACTTCATATTTGAGGAGGAAGTCCATCCGTCTCTGATGGAAGCAGTCCTCCTAAAATGAATATTTAGAATAAGGTCAAATCTTGTCTTCAAGAACGTGTGCAAAATAAGGCTTCAGTATTGCAGTGGCATATGCTGCGACAAACCCTGCACTGTGCCATGTTCCATTGACTTCAGCAGCACAGAGGTGATCCTGGGGAGCCTACAACAGGGCGTGAAATCTGACTTTATAACAATTATAAGTCATCTTAAGGTGGCATTGGGCTTGGTTACTCAGTTGCCATCTATGGGAAAGCTCTGCCATTGCCTTCTAGTTCATGAAATGGATTTTTCTACGACCATGTAAAAAACAGAGGCTTGACTAAAGGTTTCAGAGTAGCAGCCGTGTTAGTCTGCATCTGCAAAAAGAAAAGGAGGACTTGTGGCACCTTCGAGACTAACACATTTATTTGTGCATAAGCTTTCGTGAGCTACAGCTCACTTCATCGGATGCATTCAGAGGCTTGACTGTCTTTTTGTTTTAAAAGGAGTCTTAATTTTGCCTCTAAATTTTCATTCATATTTCATCGACTGCATATGCATGCCTAGCACTCTTCCAGCCTTCCACCACATTAGAAGCAAATGGACTTGGTCCAGTTATGGCAGGAGTAAAAGCAGATGGACTGGCTTGAAGCCTGTATACTCGCTGACAGGTGTAGAGAAGTTGCTGGCAGATGAAATGGAAGAAGAGAGTAATAGGGTGTACACAAGATCTGTAGAGCCATTTGGTGGATGGGATGACTAGGCCCAGGCAGATGGAGAAGAAGGGACTACCCAGATGGAGACAAACACAGAGCAGAAAGGCAGGGTCCTGTTGACAAATCCTCAGATGACCCTGATTTTTAGTTCACTGTTTTCCTTTTTGTTTTGGACTCTAACACTGCGGAAGGAGTAGGACTCTAATGTGCCTTCGCCAGAAGGCTAAGGCACTAGATTGGTGGGGGGTAACACCCAACAGTTGTGTGAAGTCATGCCTGATCATAGAATCATAGAATATCAGGGTTGGAAGGGACCTCAGGAGGTCATCTAGTCCAACCCCCTACTCAAAGCAGGACCGATCCCCAACTAAACCATCCCAGCCAGGGCTTTGTCAAGCCGGGCCTTAAAAACTTCAAAGGAAGGAGATTCCACCACCTCCCTAGGTAACACATTCCAGTGCTTCACCACCCTCCTAGTGAAAAAGTTTTTCCTAATATCCAACCTAGACCTCCCCCACTGCAACTTGAGACCATTAGTCCTTGTTCTGTCATCTGCTACCACTGAGAACAGTCTAGATCCATCCTCTTTGGAACCCCCTTTCAGGTAGTTGAAAGCAGCTATCAAATCCCCCCTCATTCTTCTCTTCCACAGACTAAACAATCTCAGTTCCCTCAGCCTCTCCTCATAAGTCATGTGTTTCAGTCCCCTAACCATTTTTGTTGCCCTCCGCTGGACGCTTTCCAATTTTTTCACATCCTTCTTGTAATGTGGGGCCCAAAACTGGACGCAGTACTCCAGATGAGGCCTCACCAATGTTGAACAGAGGGGAACGATCACGTCCCTCGATCTGCTGGCAATGCGCCTACTTATACATCTCAAAATGCCATTAGCCTTCTTGGCAACAAGGGCACACTGTTGACTCATATCCAGCTTCTCGTCCACTGTAACCCCTAGGTCCTTTTCTGCCGAACTGCTGCCTAGCTATTCGGTCCCCAGTCTGTAGTGGTGCATGGGATTCTTCCATCCTAAGTGCAGGACTCTGCACTTGTCCTTGTTGAACCTCATCAGATTTCTTTTGGCCCAATCCTCCAATTTGTCTAGGTCCTTCTGTATCCTATCCCTACCCTCCAGCGTATCTACCTCTCCTCCCAGTTTAATGCCATCTGCAAACTTGCTGAGGGTGCAATCCATGCCATCCTCCAGATCATTAATGAAGATATTGAACAAAACCGACCCCTGGGGCACTCCACTTGATACCAGCTGCCAACTAGACATGGAGCCATTGATCACTACCCATTGAGCCCGACAATCTAGCCAGCTTTCTATTCACCTTATAGTCCATTCATCCAGCCCATACTTCTTTAACTTGCTGACAAGAATACTGTGGGAGACCGTGTCAAAAGCTTTGCTAAAGTCAAGAAACAATACATCCACTGCTTTCCCTTCATCCACAGAATCAGTAATCTCATCATAGAAGGCAATTAGATTAGTCAGGCATGACCTACCCTTGGTGAATCCATGCTGACTGTTCCTGATCACTTTCCTCTCCTCTCATAATGACAGGTTTCAGAGTAACAGCCGTGTTAGTCTGTATTCGCAAAAAGAAAAGGAGTACTTGTGGCACCTTAGAGACTAACCAATTTATTTGAGCATAAGCTTTCGTGAGCTACAGCTCACTTCATCAGATGCATACTGTGGAAAGTGTAGAAGATCTTATTATATACACACAAAGCATGAAAAAATACCTCCTCCCACCCCGCTCTCCTGCTAGTAATAGCTTATCTAAAGTGATCACTCTCCTTACAATGTGTATGATAATCAAGTTGGGCCATTTCCAGCACAAATCCAGGTTTTCTCACCCCCCCAACAAAGAAAATAACAGAACGCCACTAGCCGTCACCTTCAGCCCCCAACTAAAACCCCTCCAACGCATTATTAAGGATCTACAACCTATCCTGAAGGATGACCCAACACTCTCACAAATCTTGGGAGACAGGCCAGTCCTTGCCTACAGAGAGCCCCCCGACCTGAAGCAAATACTCACCAACAACCACATACCACACAACAGAACCACTAACCCAGGAACCTATCCTTGCAACAAAGCCCGTTGCCAACTGTGCCCACATATCTATTCAGGGGACACCATCACAGGGCCTAATAACATCAGCCACACTATCAGAGGCTCGTTCACCTGCACATCCACCAATGCGATATATGCCATCATGTGCCAGCAATGCCCCTCTGCCACGTACATTGGTCAAACTGGACAGTCTCTACGTAAAAGAGTAAATGGACACAAATCAGATGTCAAGAATTATAACATTCATAAACCAGTCGGAGAACACTTCAATCTCTCTGGTCACGCGATTACAGACATGAAAGTCGCTATTTTACAACAAAAAAACTTCAAATCCAGACTCCAGCGAGAAACTGCTGAACTGGAATTCATTTGCAAATTGGATACAATTAACTTAGGCTTGAATAGAGACTGGGAGTGGCTTAGTCATTATGCAAGGTAGCCTATTTCCCCTTGTTTTTTCCTACCCCCCCCAAACATTCTTGTTAAACCCTGGATTTGTGCTGGAAATGGCCCACCTTGATTATCATACACAATGTAAGGAGAGTGGTCACTTTGGATAAGCTATTACCAGCAGGAGAGTGAGTTTGTGTGGGGGGGGGGGGAGGGGGGGGAGAAAACCTGGATTTGTGTTGGAAATGGCCCACCTTGATTATCATACACATTGTAAGGAGAGTGATCACTTTAGATAAGCTATTACCAGCAGGAGAGTGGGATGGGAGGAGGTATTTTTTCATGCTTTGTGTGTATATAATAAGATCTTCTACACTTTCCACAGTATGCATCCGATGAAGTGAGCTGTAGGTCACGAAAGCTTATGCTCAAATAAATTGGTTAGTCTCTAAGGTGCCACAAGTACTCCTTTTCTTTTTCCTCTCCTCTAAGTACTTCAGAATTGATTCCTTGAGGACCTGCTCCATGATTTTTCCAGGGACTGAGGTGAGGCTGACTGGCCTGTAGTTCCCCAGATCCTCCTTCTTCCCTTTTTTAAAGATGGGCACTACATTAGCCTTTTTCCAGTAGTCTGGGACCTCCCCCGATCGCCATGAGTTTTCAAAGATAATGGCCAATGGCTCTGGAATCACATCCGCCAACTCCTTTAGCACTCGCGGATGCAGAGCATCCGGCCCCATGGAGGGGCCACAAGGGGGCACAACCATACAAACTTGGTGGAGAATGTGGACATTGATCTAGCCGCTGGAGAAGGGAGCAGGTCAGGACTTTCAACAAAAAACAAAACATAAGAAATGCATCCCCAGCAGCAGGGACATGGATCAACTGCTGTAACAGATGGCAGAGCAGAATGCCCAACACCAAGAACACCTCCAGCAGATGGTTACACCGCGGCAGCAGCTGATCCAGGATTTAGCTGCCCAGCAGCAACCGCAACAACAGCTAGTGCAACAAGTCACGAACAGATTGTGATCTCCCACAATGGCAGGGCCTTGCCTTTCTGATCCTATGAGACCAACAATGATGTGACCTGAGGATGATTCAGAGGGTCTTTCTCAAAGTGTTTGAAAGGGTGGCAGTGGCAGCATGGTGGCAACCTGAGCCATGGGTAATCTTTTTGGTCCTGTACTGGACCAGGATGGGGCAAACAGCCTCGTATAAGTTACATCTAGTAACATCCTGAGTTTATGCGGGACTCATATTTTGGACCCCTTGGGTATCTTGGAGGAAACATTCCACCAGCAATTTCAGGAGTGGTATCTCCAGGGGCCTGACCCGACATTGTGGCACAGAAATTGTGAGATCTGTGATGGCGGTGGCTCAGACCTGAGACGAAGACAGGGGTCCAAGTACCAGCAATGATTCTGCTGGAACAATTTATGTAGATACCCCTCATCATGTGAGAAGACTGAGTCTTATACCACGGATCCAAGTCAACAGCTGAAGCCTTCCAGCTAATGAAGAATGATATAATGGCTAGGACAGCTATACTGACATCCCAATAGGGACCCCTTAGGGCCAACAGATGGGCTCTGGTGAATGGGAACCTGCCTGGGGGGCTCCTAGGCCCAGTTGATCCTGCCTTATTAAACCTACAGCCAATGTCAGGTGTGGAGAGGGGAGTTAAAAGAAGGTGACCTAGACCAGTTGAGGGCTGACCAGCAAGGACAGCAGAGCTCTGCTGCTTCCTCAGTGAGGAAAGCCTGGTTCCAGCCAAGAGTGAAGAACCTAAGGAAGCTTGCTACCTGGATGAGTCATTTGGAGGTTGGGATGACTTGGCCCAGGCAGACAGAGAAGAAGGGACTCACCCCATGGAGACAAACCTGGTGCAGAAGGGTGGGGTATAGCTGACAAATTTGGGGATGATCCTGATTGCTGGTTCACTGTTTTTCCTTTTTGTTTTGGACTCTAACACTGCAGAAGGGATAGGAATCCTATGTCCCTTAGCCAGAGAGCTAAGGAACCACAGCACCAGATTGATAAGGGCCAACACCCAACTGTTGGGGATCTGAAGTGGGGCAGCTGTGCTCTAATGGGCCAGAAGGGGCTACTACCTCGACATTTCCTTCTTCTCTTTGGAGGCCCTATTTGATAATGAGCCCTAGCACCAATATGTTTAAAAGAAATATTTTGCATCTGTCTTCTCTCCCAGTTGAAATGGTCCAAATCTAGATTGGTCAGACTCTCCCGTGACTGAATGCTAAGATTTCATGATCTTGTGTGTCCACATGGCTAAGATTTTCTCTGACACCCCCTTCCAAAACAGAAGCTGAGGCCAGCTGAGAGATGGCTGGGGAGCATTCAAGCTGTTGGTGCAGAGGGCAACCGGGGGCTCCTCCTACATCCCTCACCCACCTCTTCCCTGCCCCGCTACTCTGTGCCCCTCACACATCCTCCTTCCCCTCCCTAGATCCTTCCCACAGCAGCCGGACCCCACCCCATACCTCTTCCCCAGCCACCTCCCCTCCCCTCCATCTGTGCCCCTCCCCAGCCATTTCCCCTCCCCCTATCTGTACCCCTCCTGCAGCCACCTCCCCTTCCCCTATCTGTGCCCCTCCCCAGCCATTTCCCCTCCCCCTATCTGTACCCCTCCCGCAGCTACCTCCCCTCCCCCTATTTGTACCCCTCCCCAGCCATTTCCCCTCCCCCTATCTGTACCCCTCCCGCAGCTACCTCCCCTCCCCCTATTTGTACCCCTCCCCAGCCATTTCCCCTCCCCCTATTTGTACCCCTCCCCAGCCATTTCCCCTCCCCCTATCTGTACCCCTCCCGCAGCTACCTCCCCTCCCCCTATTTGTACCCCTCCCCAGCCATTTCCCCTCCCCCTATTTGTACCCCTCCCCCTATCTGTGCCCCTCCCGCAGCCACCTCCCCTCCCCCTATCTGTGCCCCTCCCCAGCCATTTCCCCTCCCCCTATTTGTACCCCTCCCGCAGCCACCTCCCCTCCCCCTATCTGTGCCCCTCCCCAGCCATTTCCCCTCCCCCTATTTGTACCCCTCCCGCAGCCACCTCCCCTCCCCCTGTATCTGTGCCTCTCCCTGTGCCCTAATTGCCCTTCTCCCTCCCTAAGCCCCGCCCACAGCCCCCACCCCCTCTCTCGGCCCCGCCCCCCGCCATCTATCCCTCTGCCCCGCCCCTCCGCTGCCTGCCCGTGTCCGCCTGTGGCGCTGTCAATAAAGTTGGTTGAACGCGAGACCCCTCTGCCTGCCTCCCCGCTGGCTTCGTCCCTCGCGCTCGCTCCGCGGGCCGCCGATTGGTCACGGCCGCTGCCGCTCTCGGCCTTGGGCCAGTGGGCGGCCTAGACCGCCCCTTTCTCCCCGCCCCTCTCCCGCTGCTCGGCGCTGCGAGCGAGCGGCTGCTGCGCGGAGGCTGAGGCGCTGCGGCCCGCGGAGGGACCATGTTCCGCCGAAAGCTGACGGCGCTGGATTACCACAACCCCGCCGGCTTCAACTGCAGAGGTGCGGGGCCGCGCGCCGCGAGCGAGGGGACGAGGCCGCGGGCCCCTCTCCCCGGGCGGGCTCCGCCTCCCGCAAGCTGCTCCGGGCCCTTCTCACCGTCCGCGGGCTACCCTGAGCCATGCCGCCCCCTCCCCCCCCCGCGCCCCTCCCCCCTCCGGCCTGCTCTGACCCCTCCCCCCGCCCTCGCCCCTTCCCCCTCAGGCCTGCTCTGCCCCTTCCCCCTCCCCCGCCTCGCCCCTTCCCCCTCAGGCCTGCTCTGCCCCTTCCCCCTCCCCCGCCTCGCCCCTTCCCCCTCAGGCCTGCTCTGCCCCCTCCCCCGCCCCCCCCCGCGGCCCTTCCCCCTCAGGCCTGCTCCTTCCCCCTCAGGCCTGCTCTGCCCCCTCCCCCTGCTGCCCTGCTCCTTCCCCCTCAGGCCTGCTCTGCCCCCTCCCCCCCGCCGTCGCCTTGCCCCTTCCCCCTCAGGCCTGCTCTGCCCCCACCCCCCCAAAGAGCTGACCTGCCCCTTCCCTCTCAGGCCTACTCTGCCTCTCCCCACACCTCACCCCTTCCCCCTCAGGCCTGCTCTGTCTCCCCCGTCCCTTCCCCCTCAGGCCTGCTCTGCACCCCCCCCCACAAAAAGCTGACCTGCCCCTTCTCCCTCAGGCCTGCTCTGCCTCCTCCCGCGCCTCGTCCCTTCCCCCTCAGGCCTGTTCTACCCCCCCCCCCCCAAAAAAAAAAAAAGCTGACCTGTCCCTTCCCTTCAGGCCTGCTCTGCCCGCCCCGCTCTGGTGGCCCCCGGGGCGCCCTGTCCTCCTCTGCTTTGGTAGCCCCCCTATCGCCATCCCTAGCTTTGGCCTTAGAGCGCCCCTCCCCTCCGGCTCCTGCAGAGCTCCAGGGCTGCTCCCAAATGCGCTACGGACCCTTTGGCTTCCTCCCTCCAATAAAAACGCTTGCCGCCTCTGGCCCCATATGCCGAGCTGCTAGTCGGCAGCTGCTCCGGGCTTTATTGCTGGCTTCATGCACACAGGGTTGCATGGCCTGGCATCCTCCCCTCCCCTCCCCCTAGGAGAGAAAAGTGTGTGTTTGGAGTGGGTGGATTCCCCACTGTGGGCTTACCTGGACTGGGGAAAGGCAGCGTTAGGAATGGTGTTAACTAACAATCCATGCAGACTAACACAGCTGCTACTCTGAAATCCATGCTTTGTCCTTCCTGGCAATCAGGCTATGAAAGAGATGTTCCTGGACAATGTACGATAAGGCTGTTTCTGGTCAAAATCTGTGTTTTTATTTTTTAATTCATTTTAAATTTAATTCATGAAGGTGGTGAAGTGACACTGTCAAAAGTTAGCAAATGCTAGAATTCAAGTTGCCTGTGCAACCTTACTTCAGCTGGGTGTGTGCATTGTTTTATAGTGTGTAATTACTTGATCATATTCAATTTTTTTTCCACAGGCTGCTGTTTCCATGCATAGGATTTGCTTAGTTAATGAGCAGCTATTCTATATTTTGTTTCATCTTCGTTGTTAAGGATGTGGCCCTAGACCTACCTTACTGCACATTATTTAAACCCTTCCCTGATCACAGAATTATTTCCTCATGAGTTTTTCCATGGTGTTTATCACTACAGTACCTGAGTGCTTCCCAAACAGTAATGCATTTATTTTCACAAGACTTCTGTGGGCTAAGGTGGTGGTGGTATTATATACCCATTTAAGTTATCGACCGGAGGAGGCACAGATGTCCAGTTTGAGATGCTTAGTAACTGATTTTTCAGAGTGCTTTCCATTATATATTGCTTTACGTGTTCAGACGCAGCTTGGATTGACTTTGGTTGCAACTGTGAGTGCTCAGCACTTCTGTAGTTCAGATCCCAGGATCTCAAGTTGGGCACCTAAAAAAATGAACACACAATTTAGTTGCTACCTGTGAAAAGTCTGGTTTTAAGTAACCTACCAAGCCTGCTGTAGGAGCTCTGTGCCAGAGGCAGGGATAAAACCCAGTTCTCCAGTGCACCGTTTGGCTGACTTTTTACCATAAGACCATCCTTTCTCTTCCTGCAATCCCTACCTTGTTCACTACACACCTTCCAGCATCAACAACCAAGGAGGTACAGTTGTCCTGCAGACAGGTCTCATTCGCACATAGCCCTGATTCATTCCCCAGAGCAGGTCCAACCTTCACTGAATCAGGTGGTGTTCCTATGGAAAAAATAGTACGTGATCATGTAATAATAGACTGTATCATAATGCGTATGCACAGGCATCCCTACTTCTGGCACTTCCTAACTTTTCAGCGCTTGATTTTTGCAGCCTTAATGTTCTTTTACTGTAGTCTTTTGGGAGATAGACATATATAGATCGATAGATGTGTAGTTTGGCTTGTGTGTTCAGTTTTAAGCTTCAGGTGGTTTGTTGTCGTTTTCCATGGTGGCTCCTTCAGAAAGTGGAAAAGAGATGTTCTTGCATACTGACATTTGCCATCGTTGCTTGTCTAACGTGCTTGTGGTGCACCTTGATCACTGTTGAGTCTATCTTATCAAATCTATCTTGTCAGGCAGTTCCACTTCATTTAGGTTGGGAGCACATCTCTGTTTTTTCCCTTCTGCTTTCAACAGGATTAGGGTACATTATTCTGCCAAAACATTTTTTCAGGCATTGGGAACATCGATTTCCACCCCTGCTGAAAGAATGGCTCACTGCAAGGATTGAAAATTAACCCTGGTCTGAGGTCCAGGAGTAGAATTTGCTACAGGATATTAAGCACTGAACCAATGCAAAATAGCCCTGCTGCTTTGAGGGGCCAATGTGAGATACTATAGCTTAAAAACATCCATCAACTGTGTGTAGAAATTAACGTGTTATATCACTGAAGAGCAGGTTTTTGTTTTCCGGATCTCATGGCCAAAGAGATAACCATCTTGCACACCTCCCTCCATCCCCAGACCTCAATTCGTCTAATTTAGTGATTGTTCTGTAGGACCTGTTAGATTTGAAATAAGCATTTTACATTGAATGAGAGCCAGGAAACCCAGGACTACATTCACCAAGGGGCTTAGGTGCTTAATTGCCATGTTAAGTGCCTAAATCCCAGAATCAAACCCGACTGGGATTCACAAAACCCCTGCTTATCCGCTCTGAACCCTGTAGGTGCCTGAACTCAGTCAATGCCTAAGTTTTTGCAATAAAAGTTTCCTAGACATATGTTTTTCTGCGTCTGAACATGCACAGTGCTTCCTCACTCGAGACATCCAGATGCCTAAGCTCTAGTGTGATGGTACACTAGCTTGGGACACTAGCCTCCCAGAACCTAGGCTGACAGGATATTTTGAAAGGCGAGATAACACCCATACTCTAAGCACTGAAATTTTGCATTCTGACTAAGAATGCTTTCGCAGATCGATACAGATACTGCTGGGGCCATTATGTGTTTCTGATTTAATGTAATTTAGCACAGTATCTTAATTATCTCACCCTAAGAATCTGCATGGACAGTTTTTAATATTTTAAGTTTGTTCATGTCAGTCCTGGATCACTGATCAGGAACAAAATTCTTTCTGCACTGCCTCGTGAGGGGGTAGAGGGGCGTGTACATGTATCATATATATGAATGTTGTCTTTACAAGACAGTGTTGATGCACATTACAAAATGTAGCATCCTTGTTTTAGTGACCTGCTAGCCAATCTATCTTGTAACCTGTGACTTGATAGAGTATTGAATTGCAATTTTTTCCTATCATTGCTTTGTTCTCCTTTCTCTTCATATTTCGCTTAGTTGTAATTATAACTACATTTTCTGACAAAAATCTGTTCTTGGTACTGACTGATTAGAAGTTTTCAAGCCTATTTTTTAACATGATTAAAACATTCAAGTAAATTCTCACCAAGAGACCACATGGTGAAAGATTATAAATTAAGGTGTATTATTGGAATCACTGGACAATAGAATTTAAAAAGAAAATTAATTGGCTGGGGACACAGGTATTTAAATTACCTCCATGCAGTGGATCAGAATTTAAGGGCCTGCTCCTTCCCTCATTGACTTCTGTTTCTAAGAAAACATTACTTTATTCTGATTTATTATTTAGCTTATTTTTATTTCTGGCTTTAGATGAAACAGAATTTAGAAACTTTATTGTCTGGCTCGAAGACCAGAAAATCAGACACTACAAGATTGAAGACCGAGGAAATCTAAGAAACATACACAATGACGAATGGCCTAAAGCCTTTGAAAAGGTAACTTTGTACCTGAAATAGTAGAACACATTATAACCTATGTGTGGTGGTAGTTTTTGGTGATAAACCATTTCTCTTTTTACTCAATTTATATGTTACAACAAATATATTTGAGAGAAAAGGTGGGTGAGGGAATATTTTTTTTTTTTATTGGACCAGTTTTTGTTGGTGTGTGACACAAGTTTTTGTGCTTACACAAAGCTGAAGAAGAGACCAACAGAAATTGGTCCAACCTAAGATATTCTCTCAACCGTACTGTCTAATATTCGGGGACCAAGGTGGCTATAACAGCACTGCATACAACAAATATATATGAAAGGGGGAAAATGATGAATTCTTTATTTGCTAGAAATCTAAATATTTTACAGAAACCAAAATGCAGGGGTGATTGAACGCTGTAATTTGTTGTACGTAATTTCCACTTTAATCTAAACACTATCAGTTTTTGCAATATTTGGTATCTTTACCTCTTTCCTTACTGGGTAAGGAATTTCTGCCTTTGATGCAGAAGGAAAGGGACTAAAAATAGTCAGTTTTTCTCTAAATGAAACTATACACCAAGGTGGAAACTGACTAGGATCAGATAATCCTAGTTTTAGCTGCATATAAAGGTCTACTGTAGCCAGCTCCATCTGTTGCTACTTCTGATGGATGATTGTCCACTGCCTGCAGAAAGCGTGGTAGACAGCCATCTATTTGTGGCAGACCTGCTGTGCATGAACACTTTGACGCTCTCCTCACTGTCTGTGTGTGACGTCCACATTCCTTTCTGTCTAAAGGCACAATCCTGCAAGGTGCTGAACACTCTCTGGATCTGATGCTGCAAAGCAGTTAGTCTTTCAGCACATTTATTTCAGTGGGACTACTTGCATGCTTCAGTGTCTTGAGGGATGAGGCTAAAGTGCTCAGGACTTTGTAGAATTGAGCCCTAAAGCACTGGAGGTGTAGTTCTTCAGTTTTTCTGACCTGTCCTTCGCTTTCCTGCTTGTGCTGTTGGAAGAAATGTGTGGGGTCAGGGTGATGGCATAAAATATAAATTTAATTAGAATGTTTTAGAGTGTCTTAAATCTCTTGTGTATAATATTATAAGGAAAACCTCAATTATTCACTAGTTCAGAAGCAGATACGATTCCAGTAAAAGCTGTGTTATCCGGCCCTATACCAGCTGGAAAGCTCTATAAACCGGCATTTCTAATCTTCATAGAAAGTCCAGTGTATAGTCCAGTTGGCTTCGGGCCAGCAGGGCTGGCTCCGCGTGGCTCTCTGGAAGCTGCTCCTAGTGTGGGAGAGGGTGCGGGGCTGGGGGTTGGGGTCCAGGAGGGGGTGTGGGGTGTAGGCTCTGGAGGGAGTTTGGATGCAGGAGGGGGCTTGGGGCGTGGGAGGGGTTTTGGGATCTGGGGGTAGGGCACTCACCTCAGGCAGCTCCCCGCAAGCCGCGACCTGTCCCAGCTGCTCCTAGGAGGCAGCTGTATGCTGCCTCTACTTGCACGCACCAGCCCCTCAACTGCCATTGGCTGTGGTTCCCAGCCAATGGGAGCTGCGGAGCTAGTGATCAAGGCGGGGTGAGGGCAGCACGCAGAGCCGCTTCCTGCGCCTCTGCCTAGGAGCAGCCGGGACAGGTTGCCGCTTGCAGGGAGCTGCTTGAGATGAGTGCCCCCCCCCCATCCAGCACCCCAAAACCCCTCCCACACCCCAAGCTGCTGCCTCGAGCTCCCTCCCAGAGCCCATACCCCCTCCCGTGACCCAGCCCCGTGCCCCCTCCCACACCCAAACTCACTCCCTCTTAGTTAACTGGCATTTTTCACTCACTCATCGACATTCCCCCAACAAGCCGGATAAAAAAAGCTTTTACTGTACTAAGATGAGAGACATGGATGAATTGTGGCATGGGAAGCACTGAAATGCCTCAGAGGAACCACAGTGGGAATATAACGTATTTCAGGATGACATCATTCATTAATACTAGCCTTCTGACAAAACAGAGCTTGATAGAAGAGGTGATTGTCCATAATGCTTATTTATCAAAGCAGTTGTGCCCTGTTGACTTGTTCGTGGATATGTTCTCTCCCAACCAGCCATGATGATGGATGCGTTTTCCCTTTTTTTCTCCTCTACAGTATCTGAAAGATGTTAACTGTCCCTTCAAGATACAAGAACGACAGGAAACAATTGATTGGCTTCTTGGGTTAGCTGTTAGGCTTGAGTATGGAGATAATGGTATGGTTGATTTTTTTTAAATACCTTTACTTAAAGGTGGTAGGGAAATGGTTTTGAATGATTTTTGTTAATATTTTACAGGATTTTTCAAACTGAAGCAAGGAGAACACGCAAAGTTTGTTTATTAAAAAGGTGTAATTTACTTTCAGCATTTTTATGAAAATTCCTATTTTTATTTTGTAACATTCGAAATAAGAGTTTTCTCCTTTCCAGAGCAACTTCTCTGGGTTGATTTTTAACAGCAAACTCAAAATTGGTTTCCTAGTTTGTTGGCAGAGGAAGGATTGAAGTAATACACAGGGTTGACTTCACTGTGGGATCAATGTGAGGCACAGAGGTGCAGAAAAGACATCTTTCTCTGTCTTCAGCATATCTTTGATCTTCAGAAATAACAAGTCACATGTTCTTAGCAAGATATACTTAATTTTTTTCCCCAATATGAAAACAAATGGTAATATTCCTATCATGTTATCTAATAGGAATGGTGTCAGTTGTATAGTAAAGTGTCATACTCTATCCATCCAATGTCCAAGATCAGGGTCAACTGAAATGTGTGACTAATGGTCCCATCTAGAGTGATTACTGAATGTCACCTTCATTAATATTGAAGGGGCTCTAGCTTAGAAATCTAGTTGACAACCTTTTTGTATAGTAGTTCTTAACTCTACAAGAATCAGCTGAATTGTTCCTTTGAGCTAGTACGTAGGCAGTAGTAACAACTCCTACTTGAGCAAGGTTTATTAGAATCTTACTCTTCTGGCGTTTCAGTAGTGGGGAAACAACTGAAACATCTACAAACTGATTTGGCTGCCAGTCTTCCACCGTGTGCTGAAAATGCAGTTGGCCCAGTTGCAGCTAACAATGTGCATTAATAATGCTTTTTTCTATGCTTTTGAGCTCTGTTAATTTTTAACTAATTATTAGCTCTCACTTGAATTTTACATTCATGAAGCAAAACTGTTTTTATTTTGGCAGCTGATAAGTATAAGGACTCCACGCCTGACAGTGCTAAAAATACTGATAATGCAGCAAAAAATGCAGAGCCACTGATAAACTTGGATGGTAAGTATGCAGTAACTTTATCTTTTTGATCTCTAGAAAAATGTTTTTGTTGTTACATCTTCCTTCAATCTGTTCCACTTAAATCTACAACTTCTATGTATATTTTAAGCGAGAACCTGAAAGTCAATATTTTAGCATTTTTGGATACCAGATAGATTGAGAAAATCATCTTCTGAGTTTTTGAAATTTGTGGGTTCTGATACTCTGATGCTGTACTGAAAATACCTATCTCAGGGCATGCTATGTCTTTTGATGTTCGTTTTGAAAGCTTTATTTCCCAAGATTCTGCATTTATACTGAAGGAGAGACGAGTGCTAGTGTTTTGCTCCAAAGTAGCTACTCCATATTAATTTCAGTCTTTTTGAATTGGATTGATGATGAGCTTGTTTTGGTGGGAGAATCTTTTTCCTGTAGAGCAAAATACCTAGAGTTTTATTCGGGCATGAGGAGGAAGGAACGCAAGCCAGAAGAAGGGGGGTGGGGGGAAAGAGAATATTCTAAGTAAGTCTAGTCTAGATGTAGTGTAGTCGGCAGGGCCTGATGAAATGCACTGTAAGTACTTAAGGAACTAGCTGAAGCAATGTCGGAATGATTAGTGTTCTCTTTGAGAACTCAAGGAGGATGGGTTAGGTCCCAGAAGACTGGAGAAGGGCAAACAATAGTACGTATCTGTAAAAAGATGACCTGGGTAATTACACTATAATTTTGATCCCTGGAAAGATATTGGAGCAAATTATTAAGTCACCAATTTGTAAGCACCTAGTGGATAATAAGTTGATAAGTAATAGCCAACATGAATGTCAAGAACAAATCATGCCAAACCAATCTAATTTCCTTCTTTGACAGGATTACTGGACTAGTGGACGGGGGGGAGCAATCAACATGCTATGTCTTGATTTTTATTAATGCTTTTAACGCAGTCCCATGTGACATTCCCAGAAGCAAACTGGTAAACACAGTTTACCAAGTGATCCAGATCCCTGTCCTCTTCATTATTTACCATTTCCCCAATCTCTGCGTTGTCTGCAAACTTGATCAGTGATGATTTTATGTTTGCTTTCAGATTATTCATAAAAAGCTTAAATAGCATAGGGCCAAGAACTGATTCTTGCGGGATCCCACTGGAAACACACCCGGTTGATGATGATTTCCCATTTTACAGTTATATTTTGAGACCTATCAGTTAGCCAGTTTTTAATCCATTTGATACGAGCTACGTTAATTTTATTTAGTTCTATTTTTTTAATCAAAATGTCATGTGGTACCAAGTCAAATGACTTACAGAAGTCTAAGGATGTTATGTCAACACCACCTTTATCAACCAAACTTGTAATTTAATGAAAAATATCAGGTTAGTTCGATACGATCTATTTTCTAAAAACATGTTGATTTGCATTAATTACTTTACCCTCCTTTAAGTATTTGAGTCCCAGGATCGATGTCAAGCTGACAGGCCTAAAATTAAGGCTATGATTTTGTCATGGATATTTTTAGTAAAAGCCATGGACAGGTCATGGGCAATAAACAAAAAGTCACAGAAGCTGTGACCTGTCCCTGACTTTTACTAAAAACATCCCTGACAAAATGGGGAGGGAGAAGGGTCCAGCACCTGGCCCTGCTGCATGCAGCGGCTGAGAACTGCGGCCTCCCACTACTGGCCAGTGGCTGGGAGTTGTGGGGGGGGGGTGTCCCCCACTGCTCTTGGTAACTAGGAGCTGTGGGGCAGAGCGCTGCCTGTGGGGGCTGGGAGCTGCAGGGGTCCACACTGCTGATAGCACCTGGGGAGCTCTGGGGTCCCTCTGCTGCCCATGGGGCTGGGAGCTGGGAGGGATCCCTCACTGCCCTACAGGGCTGGGCAGCTTCCGGCTCCCCTTTCACCCCTGCCTGTGGCAGCTGCTGGGAAGCTGCCTGGTCCTCCCCACAGCAGCTGGGCAGCTGTGGTGCCCCAATGTCTTGGAGGTCTCTGGAAGTCATGGATTCCGTGACTTCTGCGACCTCCGTGACACAATCTTAGCCTTACCTATAATTACCTGGATCATGCCATTGAGCCTTTTTAAAAATTGGCAAAAGATTAGCTTTCCTCCAGTTTTCGTAACTGGTCCAGTGTGCTCCTCAGCCAGCTCTTTGAAAATTCTTGGATGCAACTAATCTGGACCTTCTGATTTTAAAATGTTTTACTTTAGTTGCTTCTGTTTATCTTCCTCTGGAGATACTATCAGAATGGAAAAAGTGGTTATCACCATAGGATGAGATTTTATCATCATGTCTCCCCCTCCCCCATAGAAAAGACAATTTGATTGAACACTTCTGCCTTTTCTGCATTATTATGATGATTCTACCATTTCCATCTAATAATAGACCAGTACCATTGTTAGGGTTCTTTTTGTTCCTTGTATATTTAAAAAACTCCCTCTTATTCTCTCTCTCTGCTGCCCATAGATTTCTCCTTGTGTCCCTTTGCTTCATTTGTTCAAAAATTCTTAACTTCTGATTTATATTCATTATTGGGATGTAAATATTATTTTAAAAATTATCCATTGAATCTATTAAAATTATATCTGTTTACTAATATTTTACGTCCCTAGTTGCTACCCCGTCAACACCCCCTCCTGCGCACTGTCATGGCAATGGGGGGTGGGGGAGGGAGACACCATCACATGATCCGGGAGTGTTATGGTGGTGGGGAGAACCTGTCATATGACCGGGAGGTGTCATGGTGACATCAGCCTCCCCATCACATGACCCGGTCTCCCTCGGTACCTTGTGGGACTTTGGCAGTTGCCCGTACGATAGGAGTCTGGATGATGTCCAGGGGCCCGGTGGAGTCCCCGGGGGGGCAAGGGGTATTCTGGGGGGCCGGGGCAGTGGCTGCTCCCCAGGCAAGGGGCCCGTATCTGTGGGGGAGGGGATGTGCCTGGCCCACGGTCCCTGTGCTGGCTCCTGGAGGGGAGCAAGACACCCAGCCCTGGGAGCTGGTGCTGATCGCCCAAGAGCACAATGCATTCTGACTGCCTCTGGTCCCTGCTGTTCCGGACTGGCCGCCTGCTTCTTAAGACATTTCCATGTATTTAACATGCATACTGGGTTGAAAATAATGCTAATTACACTTTATTGCCATTTTTATATAATCAGTTTTCAGAATACAGCTTCACTTTAATTGCTCAGCAGTTCTCAGGGTTTGCTTGCTTTATAAAATGAAATGTAGATTAAACAAACATATTGCCAGATTGTGAATCCCTTACTCACCTATGTAGTCTTGTGGGATTACTCATGCAAGTTACTGTGAACCCCTTATTCAAATTTGTGATCAGTCTGATACATGCAGAGCAAGAAATCTAACCTGCATTTTAGAACCAAATATAATGACAGTATTTATCTTGCAGTGAATAATCCTGACTTTAAGGCTGGAGTGATGGCTTTGGCTAACCTTCTTCAAATCCAGAGACATGATGACTATTTGGTAATGCTTAAGGTGAGGTTCACATCTTTAGTTTTTCATCTTTTGGGAATCTGGTCTGAACAACTATTATCTACCAGGAAACAAACTCACCCATAACATGGTGTGTGAAGACAGTAACTTTTGATTTTTTAGGTGCAAATAAAAGTTTGTCTGCTAATACATTTTGTACTTAATTTCTGGTTGGAGTAAAAGAAAAATGATCTTCCAAATTGAAGATATGGGCATTCAAAGATTTTCAGAAATGGTGGTAGAATTCCTGAAGTCGTTATCTGAGAATTCGTGTTCAGTACTTGGAATGCTTCTGAGCCATCTAAAGCTACTGCTTTGCACTTATTTCATGCCTTTTATTCCAGCATCTCTGAATGCTTTAAAAATGTTAATGAATGTAAACCTCACAACACACCTGTGAGGTAAATAATGGTATTCTATTCTAGAGATGGGAGAAACTTAAAGACAGATGCTAGGTGATATGTCCAGAGTCTCTCAAAAAATCTGTGGCAGAGCCAGAATTAGAACCTGTTTCTCCTGACTTCCAGTCCTGTACTTCTTCCACATGACTGTCATTCCACTTTGCCTTAACTAAAGCAGGTTTTATTTTATCCTGTAAATTAATCAGACTTTCTAGTGGCCAGATAAAGCAAATTGGCTGATTAATTTTCTAATTTATGCTCCGATCCCAAGTACTAATTGGAAGGCACAGAAGATCTGTGGTTCAGTGATGGAATTCTGGAAGTCTTCTATGAATCTCAGTTCAAAACTGTATTCTTACATCATTGTACTGGATTGGAGCAAACTAACAATCATTTCCACATTTTCTTATAAACTTTGTTTTGTTCAGCAACCAAAAACATGCTAGGTATTTCAGACAAATAAAAGGATAAGGTCCCTGCCCTGCAGAGTCTACAATCTAGTGTAAATTTGTTTTGGAGATAGTGTGGATTTAGAAGTTTGTAATGGCTTCTTATGAAGTATATGGAAACCTGTAATAGCTGTGTTAAAAATGTAGTTTTTACATTTTCACTATATCCAGTGCTAGACAGCAATAATCACTATATTTTAGGGCTGTCAGGCGATTTAAAAAATTAATCGCAATGTTAAACAGAGTAGAATAACATTTATTTAAATGTTTTTGGATGTAGTCTACACTTTCAAATGTAATTGAAATCAGTATAACACAAAATACAAAGTGTACAGTGCTCCCTTTATATTTATTTTTGATTACAAATATTTCCACTGTAAAAAACAAAACAGTACTTTTCAGTTGCACTACAGTACTTGTATTAGGTTCATCTCATTATCATGAAAGTTGAATTTACAAATGTAGAATTCTGTACAAAAAATAACTCCATTGCAAAAATAAAACCATGTAAAACTTTAGAGCCTATAAGTCCACTCAGTCCTACTTCTTGTTCAGCCAATGACCAAGACAAACAAGTTTGTTTACATTTGCAGGAGATAAGCCTGCCCGCTTCTTGTTTACAGTGTCACCTGAAAGTGAGAACAGGTGTTCACATGGCACGGTTGTAGCTGGTGTCGCAAGATATTTATGTGCTAGATGCTCTAAAGATTCATATGTCCCTTCATGCTTAACCACCATTCCAGAAGACTTGCGTCCGTGCTGATGGGTTCTGCTCGATAATGAGCCAAAACAGTGCAGACCAGCGCATGTTCATTTTCATCATCTGAGTCAGATGCCACCAGCAGAAGGTTGATTTTCTTTTTTTGGTGGTTCGGGTTCTGTAGTTTCCGCATCGGAGTGTTGTTCTTTTAAGACTTCTGAAAGCATGCTCCACACCCCATCCCGATCAGATTTTGGAAGGCGTTTCAGATGCTTAAACCTCGGGTTGAGTGCTGTAGCTATCTTTAGAAATTTCACATTGGTACCTTCTTTGCTTTTTTCAAATCTGCAGTGAAAGTGTTCTTAAAACCAACAACATGTGTTAGGTCATCATCTGAGACTGCCATTACATGAAATATATGGCAGAATGTGGGTAAAACAGAGCAGGAGACAGACAATTCTTCCCCAAGGAGTTCAGTCACATTTAATTAATACATTATTTTTTTAACGAGTGTCATCAGCATGGAAGCATGTCCTCTGGAATGGAGGCCAATGCATGAAGGGGCGTCCTAATGTTTAGCATATCTGGCACATAAATACCTTGCAATGCTGGCTACAAAAGTGCTGTGCGAACACCTGTTCTCACTGTCAGGTGACATTGTAAATAAGAAGCAGGCAGCATTATCTCCCCTAAGTGTAAACAAACTTGTTTGTCTTAGTGATTGGCTGGCCAAGAAATAGGACTGAGTGGACTTGTAGGCTCTAAAGTTTTACGTTGTTTTGTTTTTGAGTGCAGTTATGTAACACACAAAAAAGTAAATTTGTAAGTTGCACTTTCATGATAAAGACATTGCACTACAGTACTTGTATGAGGTGAATTGTAAAATACTATTTCTTTTATTTATCATTTTTACTGTGCAAATATTTGAAATGAATAATATAAAGTGAGCATTGTACACTTCGTATTCTGTGTTGTAATTGAAATCAATATATTTGAAAATGTAGAAAACATCCAAAATATTTAACAAATTTCAATTGGTATTCTATTATTTAACAGTGAGATTAAAACTGCGATTAACTCAAATTAATCTTGATTTAAAATATTAATCACAATTCATCGCCAGTTAACTGCGATTAATTGACAGCCCTACTATATTTGTACTGTGTTCTTCTATGTAAATGTGTTTGGAAAAAAAAATTTGAGAGAAAAGCAGTGAATAGGACAGAAATGTGGAGAGGATGACAAAACAAATCAGGCAAGAGGAGAGTACGGCAAAGAACATCCTGAGAGAGCTCTTTTGCTTTTAACTGGGTTAATACTAAAATTCCATGTTGGCGTTCTGGCTACATAAACCACCCTAATTTTGTTCTCGTGGCTTGATATTGCTAGAATGTGTCGGTGGAATTGCGGTTGTGCACAATTTTGTGATACATAATTTCTGTATGTGAACAATGTGATGATCTAAATTAATACTTGGATGTTATACAATGGCTGCTTTAGAAAAGCCTAAGAGAGAACGAGTTCCAGCTAAAATTTACTAAACCTTAGTAGCTAGTAAAGCAAAAATTCCTTTATGTTCTCTTTGCCCAACTAACATTTTGAGAAGTTGGCCGTGGAGAACATCTTCCTCACAGGTACCAACTGTGCTAAAATAATTTTCTTTTTGCTACGTCTCATTATTTTGATGATCATCCGAGATGTAATGATTTCATGAGATATACTAAACAAATTCATATTCTTAGTCAAATTAGTCTCTCTCAATGCTAGCTCCCCTGGTTTGAAAGAAAATTCTGTATTGCCTTAGATCAATGTGTAATGTCACATGTCAACTTTAATCATATGCCAAGCAACAGGAGAAATAGAAAGTGAAGTGATGCATGAAGTAATTTCAGTGCTTTTGTCAGACTTGGATAACTCAGCAAGGAAATGGTGAGAGAAACTGCTGTAATGAGCAGGCTTTTTGCTTTGTTATGGTCGAATTCTGGCTCGCTCATATCCCTTGTTATTTTTAGAGGCCTTTATACAGATGTGTATCAATATGAATAGTCCTGGAGTGGTGCAAGTTGCCAAGTGCAGGAGCCAGTAAATTAACCAGATGGGCAGAAGGATTCTAAGATATGCAAGATCAAGGCTAGACTTTTTTCCCCCATTTTTAAATATTACAGGTCCTTTGATTTCACATTTTATAAACAATTCAATAGCCAGATTTACTTCAGATTCCGTGCGCGTGGATGAGGGCTTAGATCATCGCAAAGGACTCCCAGCTGCAGAAAGCACATTCAATGGAAAGGTTCCAGTAGTGCAAAATTTTGGGGGCCTTGCAGCTGACAGCATAGCCTCAAAAGTAGGTACTGCTGACTTGGGAGGGGACCATGGCTAGTTCATCCTGGGGATGAGCTAGCATCCGGTAGAGGTTAAAGCTGCTTCAAGCTGTTTGACTTCCTTGGAGTACTGGAGAGACATGCATCAACATGGAATTCTTACGTTGGTCTTCAAATTCTGTTTCCTAGGCAATTCGCATTTTGGTTCAAGAGCGCTTGACTCAGGACGCCATAGGAAAGGCAAATCAATCAAAGGAGGTATGTGCGTGTAACACAAGTCCACCTGATGTAACGAGTCTTTACAGTGTTCAGTCAAGTACATTTAAATATAGAAATGGATGTTATTTGTGTGTGGTAGCATTCAGGTAGGGGAAGTAGAAGATGATTTATCCACTTCATACAGCAAACCTGAATCTGAAAGAGCAAAGGAAAAGTCACAAAGCATAATCAAATGCATGTGATTTTTCATATTACAAATATAGCTATATTTGTAAATGATAGTTATTTAAACAAAAGTTTACTGCTTAATGGAGTGTAATCACAATCCTCTAACATTACAGTAATGTACACTACGACAGGTTTCAGTATCATTTCAGTGAAATTGGCAGAGAGGTCCTGGGCTGACTCTTGTTTCCAAGTAGTAGTGGTGGCTAAATAAACAAGTGGAAGTATTTTATTTTCTTCCCTGTAGTGTAGAATATGCTGTTTCTAGCTTCTCATGTGACTTTTGTGGGAGTTTGGGAGGGAATCTAGGCTTCTTTTCCCTCCCATCCAAGAGAAATGACTGAGATGTATAATTCCATAATTAAAGAATTGCATGAATAATATATCTGTGAAAATATGGCTACAGAGCAATTTTGAATACTGATAGGTTTGTAAGGCATTGAGAATGCTTTTGGACAAACATCGCAGAAGGAATGTTCACAGGGAATAATTCTGGTTTATCAGAATCGTTTCTTAAACATTCTGGCCATTCATTCCATTACTTGCAGTACGGGCTGCTGGTGTGGTGTACTGAGTTCAGGTAGGAAAGGCAACTTGTACACCTTTAGGGCAAAGCATCGTCCAGAACTGTTCCTAAAAAGCATCTATATGTGCTCAAGAGTAGCAGGTCCCTTCATTCCTCATAATATCTACATCACAGCAACACATACTGTATGATAAATAGATAACACTTCTTGTACTTGTTAACTGGTGACTACAAATGAGTCTTGAGTTGTAACCCACGCTGACTTAGTAAGCAGTGGTGTAATAAACAAAGGTTGTAAATGTACATGTGATGGGTTCCACCCAAGGTGCCACCTGGAACTGGGGTTCCACTGAGCCCTCTGACCCACCAGCCTGGGCTCCCTCTCACACTGTGCTGCTGGGACAAGCTGTAGACTGCTCCCAGTTCTACACTCCCACCAGCATTCACACGGGCAGGGACACACTGAGCTACCGTTACATGCCAGCTGTCCAGCCACTGCATGAACCAACAATAGAGAGGCTACAGCCAAGATACCCCCAGCTTCCCAGCCTAGGACCCCAGAGCTGTACCGCCCTGCCCTGGTCGAAACTCCAATCAGTATGAATTTATTTCCCGGTTCACCTCTCCCTCAACATGGAGAGGAATATGCAACAAACTTGTGTTAACCAAGTTGAGATTTTTTTCCCCAGACACTTCACTTAAAGGCAAACAGGTTTAGGTCAAAACATAAAACAAGTTTATAAACTAAAAAAAGATAGGTTTCAGAGTAACAGCCGTGTTAGTCTGTATTCGTAAAAAGAAAAGGAGTACTTGTGGCACCTTAGAGACTAACCAGTTTATTTGAGCATGAGCTTTCGTGAGCTACAGCTCACTTCATCGGATGCATAGCATATTGTGGTCTTCTGCAGAAGACCACGATATGCTATGCAAGACCACGATGTGCTATGCATCCGATGAAGTGAGCTGTAGCTCACGAAAGCTCATGCTCAAATAAACTGGTTAGTCTCTAAGGTGCCACAAGTACTCCTTTTCTTTTTAAAAAAAGATAGATTTTAAGTGATAGCAAACAGATCAAAGCAGATTACCTAGTAAATACACAAAACCACAAACTAAACTTAAGATACTAGAAAGATTGGGTATGAATTAGCTATTTCTCACCCTGATTGATGATACAAGAAGGCTTGCAGATTCTCAAGGCGCAAGCTGCACTTGCTTTGCAGCTGGGCTCCCTGCCTCCATTCCAAGTCCTTTTCTTTTAGCGCTTCTTTCAGGTGTTCAGTTGTGGAGGAATGAAGAACAGATGATGTCACTCCCTGCCTTATATAGCTTTTCCATATAGTGGGAACCCTTTGTTTCAAACTTGGTTCCCAGACCAGTTTGTGGAAAAAGGAGTATAGAGTCATGTGGTCTGGTCAGATGCCCTTGAGTCATAGCAGCCATTACTGACAGGCTGTCTGGAGTTCTCAGGAAGGCTCACCAGGTGGGGGATAAGCTTCTCCTAGGCTTATTGTTTTTCCTAATGGCCCATTATCCTGAATAGGCCCTTTACCACCAGCTGTCTAGGCTGGAAGCATTTTGCTTAGTGGGTGTTACCCAGGTGTAACCACATTCGAAATACAGATATATATATTATATAGTCAATATTCATAACTTCAGATACAAAAATGGTACATGCATACAAATAGGATAATCATATTTAGCAAATCATAACTTTTCCAATGACCTCTTACATGACCCATCCTGTATGAAAGGCATCATTATTATGCCATAATCCTATCATCATAATATTACTATGACCAATATGAGGTGCAGTGTCACAGTACGTTAGTGGTTGAATTAGATTTTAAAACTATTACCAGAAGAGAAATGTGAACAGCTGAGATTACTATATCAATTTCAGTTATAGGATGTTAAGCTTATAAAATTGAAAGCTAACTCTCTGCTGCTGTGACTTGCGTCACTACAGTGTTGGAGTAGGAAAACAGAAGTTTGATTTCTCCCCGCCCTGCCCCCCCACTAGTAACTGCTATAAGAAAACATAACCCTATTCTTTGGGAGAGGGTAGAATTCCACTTTGTTCTCTACTTTCGGCAGTCAGGGTTATCTGTTAATATTTTGTAGTTCCCAGAGGTGTGTTTGGCTCTTCACAGAAGGCATAGAACGAGCCAGTAACTAGCCCAGAGTTCTTATGGACTAAATTGTAGAGTGATGCAGTAAGTGACCAAGACAAATAGTAAGGAGGAAATTGGTTTGTGAGAGGGTGAGCGTTTTGGTAACATAACCACTCAGATACTTAGTTAATGAATGTACACAACTTGGTGGTGCTGCATAGAGTTGGGAAATCAGATTAGCAGAATAAATAGATTATATAATGAACTACTGGATCTTCCACAACACACCTTCTAGGAGGAAGAAAGACCAAAGGTGCCAAATTGATCAAAATGTCTTTTAAGAAGCTAAATCATTAGGAACTTAATGGGATAGAGAGGGTAACAAACTTTTCAGACTTTGCCCAACTTTGGACACTACCAACCTGAGCTATCTGATGGCTGTTAAATAACTGCTTTCAGTGAAGCTATGGTCTCTTTCCTGTGCCCCTTGGACAAGACTCTGCATAAAAATTGTTGCACTGACATTCTTGGCAGCCTCAACACAATGGCTAAGGATTAAATGGATGTAGAAATGGAACTCCTAGAGATGATTTCTCCAGCTGAAGGATGAGGCATGCTGCCAGGACTCTGTGGGGAGACTTGCACAACCCCACCTGTTTTTTACCAGCTCTGTGAATAAACTGAAAACTTAAGTTGGTTAGGACTGTCAAAAACTACATCTTTTAAGATCAGTAGATTTACTTACTTAAATATGGACTAGGATTTTTTTTTAACTGACACTTTATAGCTCTAGGTCAATATTTAATCGGAGTCTAGACTAAGATTCTGATTATACTGTTAGCTGAAGAGAAATTTTTGTCACTGACTTGAATATGAACACTTTCCAATTCCTGTAATGTACCTTAGGTATATTTGAAATATGAAAACAAATTCCTTCTATAAACATAAAATGATCTTGTACTGAAAGTTTATCTGTATTACAGTATTTAAAGGTTTGCAATCAGTGTCCATACTGTAAAGTCTTTACAGTAGACACAAGGGAGAGGAAGTAGTTACATTAATTATTATGGTGTCTTGCCACAAGACCACATTCTCATCCCTTCATAAAGCCTCTTTATGGCACAAAGGGGGTATAAAGCTGCCTTAAGACAGCATCTGATTCCTGGGGTTTTTCTGACATAGGGGGTGTCAGAGGTAGGAAGGGGTAGGCCAAGTCCAATGTGCTCCAGCGAACCTGGCCAACAGAGTGGCCCTTTGAGAGGGCCATTAACGGTCAGCACAAGTTAACTAATACCCCAGGGGCTGGTTCAGGAGCTCAAGTGTAAAACGGACAAGGGCATTTTTACCACCATATTGTCTAGACCTTGCTGTAAAGTGCACATGATTCAATGCAGCACTGCTTACTTCATCTGGTATAAATGTATACTAGAGTCACTGGAAAACAATAACTGTCTTGTGTAACAAATTGTATAATGGCATCCCTCAGTGCTTCTAAAGAAAAGATAGCCCTCTATTTTAAGGGACTAGTATTTAAAATTTTAGTGACACTTCCATGCTGGATAAAATGTGCATGGAATGGCTAGTCTTGAAGCAAAGGTTTTGCACAGCCTGAAATCAGGCAGGCTTTCATTTTATTTGCACTGGATTGCAAAAACAAATAGGTGACTTCAATTATTTTTGGTCACACAAAATTGAAATTGGTTGCTTATTAAATTTGATTCTTCCTGGACATGAGTCTGTAAAGTGAATTAGTGTATTGGATGGAGGGGATTTTAAATGACCACTTGTTTCCTTTTCTTTATGTACTGTAGTCAGGGCTTAATTTCAGGTTGCCAGCTCACCATTAGAGAACTAAAAATCACTTTGGGCAAAAAGCTTGGAGCCACCAGGGGAATAAGAGCACACCCACTATTGCTGCAGAAGCATCTGTTGCTCCCACAGCTCCTTGCTTGCCCCAATAACAGTGCTAGATACCACATGATCCAGGAAGAGAATGACTTCCCTGCCACTTTGCCAGGATGAACAGCTGCTGTGAGAGCCATAGATCACTGTGTATCACCAAAAGGACTCTCTGTTCCAGGGACAGAGAGCTGACACCATGTCCATGTGGGAAGGAGACATTACCAAATAGTATTTCTCATCAGAAAGGTAACATTAGTGGCCTCAATCCTCCAACACACTTTAAAACTAACAAGTCACCAATTTACTACTGGTTGTTGTCATGTTTACGTTGTAGCAATATTTTTTTCGCTTTGTTCCGAAACGAAGAATTTCACATGGATTATCTGGCCCCTGGAAGCTAGGGGCTTTCATATGTGGGTAACAGCTTTTTGAGTAGTAGCTTCAAAGCCTGCTGTAGATCTTGCATGAGTAGTTTTTAGTTCCTAAACACCGAATTTGCATTGAAACATTGGGCCATGACTGTTTTTGAAAGCGTGTCCATGCTCATTCAAGACTGAAGATGCTAGTTGTAGCTTTGTGGGGTTTCTTTGTATGTGGGAACCAGTCCACAAGGAACTGACTGAGTTCACTTATGTCCACAGGCCTCTAAGGTCCCATAAGGCAATGAGGGTCAACTTAGGTCCCAAGTTTGGGGTTTTTTTAAATGCTTGTTTATAGAAAACATCTATAGCGGTTCAAAAATTTTAAAAATTGTTTCCATTGAAATGTAACGTTCTTCTGGAGCGTTTGCAATCCAAACATATAGCATCCTGTGAATGTACAGTATGATACTGATTAGAGAAAATTGTTTTCATTGTGTCAGATGAATGTAGTAGAAGAGGTAAACAGAATAAATTGTGGGAAAATAACACTTTAGATGATTACAAGTAAAGACTTAAAAAATCTAAGAGGTAGGAAATTTAATATAAAAGTTTGAATCTGACAGTTACCCTTTACAGGTTGGAGGAGAGAGGAGATGGAGAGAACATTGCATATAAAGGACCACTTACTTTTGTCATGTTCTAGGAGCCTTTGTGTAGCTGGACTGAGGGTGTTGTGCTACATTTAACTTAATTCGTTTGGTTTGACTATGACCTCTCAGTCTTACATAAAATTTGAACTGCCTTCGTAATTGGATTGTTCCCTCTTGTGTATAAGTAGTCTTGTATTCTCATTGTCCATGGACTTCTGTCTCCCAGCCAGTAAAATCTCAGTTGAAACTATTAGGCCTGGTCTGCACCTAAAACTAAATTTTAATCTAGCCACGTCACTCAGGGCATGAAAATTTTTCATAGCCCTGAATACCATAGTTAGGTAGACCTAATCCCTGGTGTAGATGCGTGTAGGCCTTCAGAAACCTTCTTCCATTGATGTACCTACCACTTCTCAGCGATGTAGATTATCTCCGTTGAGGGGAAAAAACCCTTTTTGTCAATGTAGGACGTGTCTAAACTGGGGCTCTGCAGTGGCATAGCTGCGTCTCTGCAGTGTAGACATAACCTTACAGTGGTGCCGCTAGTGCCTTGTCTTGGCATTTCTATTAGCAACGCTGTAGAAATAGGACTTAGAAACTTGGCTACCGCAATCCACTCGAAAGCTGGAAGGTGATCCACAGTGTGCACTCTGTGCTCTACGAGCAGGCAAGATAATGAATGAATGGAGGGAATGGTGGTCAGGATGAAACTCTTTCCCTTTGATGTACAGCTAGATTACACACTGCACTAAACTGGGTCAAATGCTGTCCTTGTGAGGAACATGGTACTCAGGTGGGTTCAACCGGAATGATCACATTTGTGTTTTAGTTGGGCAAAATTATGGTCCATTTTACTCCAAAGTTTAGTCTAATTTTTTTCCCAAGCATTTCTAATGGCATTTGAATTTTTTTTTCCTTCAAGGGTTTGCCTGTTGCTTTAGAAAAGCACATTCTTGGTTTTGACACAGGAGGTAAGAGATTTTATTCTTTATACACTGTTTTAAACATGATGCTGCATTGGACTAAGTACATAGTTAATCTCTAGAAGTATATGACATGTACAGTAAAAAGGCATAATTTTTCCAGAAGCTGATAGAAGCCAAAAAGGGATGGTTTTTCTTACTTGCAGGAATTTGTTTACAAAAGTTCTTCCATCTTCTGCTGGAGCATAAAAGTAGAAGACTACTGGTATATTGATAGAGTAGAATAATGTCTCAGGATAATGTTTACAGCCATACAAAGACTGACATAGTTTATTGCAGGAGGGATTTATCCTTTTGGAAGTGTCTTGTTTATAAAACCTTGTTTCTCCTGGCAGAGGACTTCTGTTGATTTAATGGTTGCCAAAGGAACCAGTGTTGATCTGCTGTGTTTTGATTATTGGTTTGCAGGTAGCATGCTTTAGCCAGACATAATAGTACAAACTGATGTGCTCTCTGTTTGAGTGAATAATGGTTAACTGTCTACAGTCTAGTCTACTCTGACTGCCACAGATATCGCTTTTACCATCAAACTACTACTCAAAACTAATTCATTTTCAGGTCTGCTGCAGCTCCCTTGTTCACTTAATCCTGGGCAGCTTCAGATTTGGAATACCACAGAGGTTGTGTAAAGCCATCTTAGGTCTTGCACAGAACACGCTGGCCAGGCCTGAGAATCAGGCCCATTATTACAAAAGGGTTCATGGCAAATTTGGAATACTTTAGTTTGTGCTCTGAGCTTTTCATACAACTGTGAATTGTTTTAGAAATTATTCTTGTCTGAGTGTCTCCATGTTTAAAGGGAAGTGATTATTAGTTATTAATCCATTTCTCCTTTTGCCAATGAACTAGATGCTGTTCTTAATGAAGCTGCCCAGATTCTTCGATTGCTGCATATAGAGGAACTCCGAGAGCTGCAAACAAAAATTAATGAAGCCATCGTAGCAGTTCAGGCAATTATTGCTGATCCAAAGACAGACCACAGACTGGGGAAAGTTGGAAGATGAGCAAGTGAAGACTATAGTCTCCTGTGTACTTCGTACAGTTAGGAGCTATGTACAACTCTGGCATGCATTTTGAAGTGGATATTCCACTCTTTTGAAAGAAAGCAAAGAGGAAATGGAATCCTGACTGGTCTAGTGAATTACCATCATTTTTCTTTTAAATAAAGTTGGGGAAATGCTAAACAGAACAATGTGTATCTATAAGTTGCCAAGTATAGTAGTCCTCCTTATTCCTTGCTTTGTTTTTGTGTTTGCAAATCTTTGTATAACACGCCCTTTTAGAGTTCTGTGTTGCTATATTCTGCATTATGAAATCCTAGTTTTGGCACAATTACTACTACTCTGAACTCTGCTATGCAACAAAAACCTAGATCAGATGGAAAATTCAAAACATACTTTATTTAATTACTGAAATAACCTAGAAAAAGTGAGAAGTTACATATCAACAGATATTTACGAACATGGATTGGTCAATAATGGGTAGGTCTCTGGAGGCACTTAAGAACCATAAAGTTAGCATATTCTTCTAATATAAATACTAAAAGACATGCATTGAGGCAGAGGGAAAGATATCTAGAACTGTATGTTGGAAAATCTTTAATGCATTTGCCATTTCCCAGCACAGTTTCTAAAATACACACTAGATCAGGGCTGTAGGTTAATTGACCCAGGTAAGACACTGCATTAAAATCTTTCCATTCACATTTAAGTTTTTGGCTAAAAAGAACCTATTGGTCAGATTGTCGATTTGTTTTAATTTCCTCCCATAAAATACTGGATTAAGAAAGTTACACTAAATTTTTTTTTTAAATTGCTTACATAAGCAAAAATTAGAGTAATGGCATAGTATTCCCAGAGCCATTATATTTTCTTGCAATATATCAAAATGTCATCTTAAAAAAATACAGTAGTAAAGATTGAGGTATAACTTAAAAAATACTTGATAATCTTTTGCATTAAACTAGATCACTTCATTGCCTTCAGTAAATATCAATGGCCTTTTTTGTAGTTTCTTCCCCTCAGTGGTGTGCAGTGATAATTTTCTGGGTCTGGAATTCTTCCTCCCGGTGTAAAGATTGAACTTTTTTTCACTTGAAGTAGCAAATTATTTTCTTGCTGCAGAGGGAGAGGAAATAGATGGAAGTTCATGTTAAGATAGTGAAATTTACATATTGGCAGTAGCTGGTCTACACTAAACAAGATGGACTTTACCTCCTGGGCAGTATGGGTAAACTGCAGTTATTCCATAGAGATGTGATCTCTGCTCTGGAAGATACTCATCGGTAAGGAAGCCATTGTCTTTATTCACAGCTATAACACCGTCCCTATGAACAAAAGTGAGAAATCCTTTAGTCTTCCACAGAAATAAATCCTCTTTCAATCTTCAGAATAAATTATAATGGTTCCTTGTGTCTTAAATTCTATGACCACCTGCATAACACAGGCTAGAGAACCTCACCCAGTAACTCTGCATCAAGCCGGTTTGTTGTGCTAATGTTATTTTAATCAGCACAGGGCAGAATCACTAAGGGAACTTTCAAAGGCAGTGGTATTACCTCCCAAATGTCTGTCATTAAAAATTTGGAAAGGACATATACAGGTTTAAATTGAAAATAATGGAATGAGGTTGGGATTGGTTCCTTGTTGCCACTACTGTCACTATAAGGGTTTTTTGGAGTGGGTGGAAGAAACAGGAAGAGGGCCTTAGTTATGGGGCATGTTTCCCATTTGGAAATGGGAGTCTCCAGATTTTTCCTAACACCAAGAATGAATAGGGCCACAGCTACATTTTTATAAAACATACTTTTTTTGCATTGATAATGTGAAAGCTGGGGTAGGCGCTTTTAATACAAAGCACATATTCCATTTGGGCCTCCATTGAAAGGACTATTAAGCCGAACTGGCTTGAAGAATATGGGGTTGATTTTGCAGTCTATTTGACACAAATGGTTTCTGTAAAAATGACTAACTTGTATATTAGTTAAAATTCAGTTGAAAACCCCTGCCTATAGTACCAAGGCAACTTGGAAAACAAGAACCTGATATTCTAGTGAGTTAACATCATTCAGTGTAGGCTGAACAATTGCGATGGAACAGAAACTTCCCAAACCATGCCATAACTGTTACTAATACAACTCTCAGAATAGGCTGGCTTGCTGCTTAAAGATGACATGCTGGCATTTTGCCTTTTAAATAGTTAGGTGACCATCCAGAGTGTAATAGTTACTAGCCTACCTTCTCCAGTCAGTGTGATAAAAGTGATTGGCATAACTAACAATGCTGAAGGGGTAGTTGAGGTTATTCTGAATGACACGCCTTCGTGTTCCATCTGGTAATGTGCACTCCAGCTTTTTGGTACCTTTTACAAATAAAACATTTAATCAGGCAAGAAATAGTGTATTTTCCATGGAATTTTACTCAAGCTAGAAGTTGATGATAATCAGAACAGTCCTGATGAGTAAACTTGTATCCTAGGTCCCTTCCTTCTAAAGAACGTGAAAATCCACATAATTCAGGAGGACTAGAATTTTGGTTTTCTAGGGTGTTTTCTTTACCCTAGAGGAATTTGAATCATAGAATATCAGGGTTGGAAGGGACCTCAGGTCATCGAGTCCAACCCCCTGCTCAAAGCAGGACCGATCCCCAAAATTAAATCATCCCAGCCAGGGCTTTGTCAAGCCTGACCTTAAAAACTTCTAAGGAAGGAGATATCACCACCTCCCTAGGTAACACATTCCAGTGTTTCACCACCCTCCTAGTGAAAAAGTTTTTCCTGATATCCAACCTAAATCTCCCCCACTGCAATTTGAGACCATTACTCCTTGTCCTGTCATCCGCTACCACTGAGAACAGTCTAGATCCATCCTCTTTGGAACCCCCTTTCAGGTAGTTGAAAGCAGCTATCAAATCCCCCCTCATTCTTCTCTTCCACAGACTAAACAATCCCAGTTCCCTCAGCCTCTCCTCATAAGTCATATGTTCCAGTCCCCTAATCATTTTTGTTGCCCTCCGCTGGACGTTTTCCAATTTTTCCACATCCTTCTTGTAGTGTGGGGCCCAAAACTGGACACAGTGCTCCAGATGAGGCCTCACCAATGTCGAATTGATTCTATACTGGGAGTATAGTGACAAACAGCATTCCCAGTTTGACTGGGTACATATGCATGCACCTCTACTCAATCCAGTATAGGGATGTAAAGGAAAGCATTTACCATATATACTTGTTCATAAGCTGAATTTTTTTGGTTAAAAAGTGAAGCATTAAAGAGAAGGGGTTGGCTTATTGATGGGTCTACACCAAAATTTGACAATTTTAAGCTCTGTTGAATATCTAATACATTGTTGTTTTGCTTACCTGGAGTGTTCACAGGCACAGAGCCCCTCAGCTCCCAGTGGCCACGGTTCGCTGTTCCCAGCCGTAGGAGTTGTGGGATATGGTGGCCAGCATGTTCCTCGGCCTGCAGCTCCCATTGGCTGGGAATGGCAAACCGCGGCCACTGGGAGCTGAGGGGCTCCGTGCCTGCGAATGTTCAAGGTAAACAAAATGTCCTGACCCGCTAGCAGCTTACCCTGATGGGCCGGGAGCCAAAGTTTGCCAACCCCTGAAATGAAAGGTTCATACAGGTTTTGCCATTTTTACCTATCCATCTTGGGGGGTTCGGCTTATAAACAAACGGGCTAATGAACAAGTATATAGGGTACTTTATTTTTGTCTGTGCGCTTGTGTACAGAGGCTCTGTTCTTCAATCTGTGCCATATATATAGTATTCACTGAAAGACCCATGTAGACTCTAAACTCGGTCCTAAACATATCTCAGTACAAAATGCATCTACACATGCATTCTCCTTAGATACTGTATAGGTACAGAAAATGTCCATCTGCGTATAGCAGTCAATACGTTCCTGTGATGAAGAACGAGCTGTTGTGTGTTAAATGTTACAATTCCACATTAATATTCATGACAGTCAAAACAGCATGCAAAAGAACTGTGGAGAAATCTATAAAGGGGCATCCCAATTTTAGAAGTTAAATTATTTCACCTTTCCTTTAAAAATAAAAATCTCCTATCTATGTTGAGTTTCTACATTCTACTGCTTGAAGTTGGAAGCCTTTGTTCTGTATACAGCCCTCTGCCGGTGGCTCTAAAGCTGGTCTGCCCTACGCCCACTTAACCTGTGAAGACATCCACACTTTATTCACATACATAATCCTAATGCATGGTAGAGGAATATCGTCCACAATCTTTTAGCTGACAGAGGCCAGCTAACACACTTACACAGCCTCAGCAAGACCATATTATTCAGTAGGACATTTTCAGAAGTCAGTAAAGTATTTTTTGCCTTTTCAATCTAAAATTTGTCATGTTTAGACAGGCAATGTGTGAAAAAAGTCTACTGTGTTTGTTTGTTATGGGGGGGATGATGGGAGGTGAGGAAGCGTAAGGAGAATTTTTATAGCTGTGCTTTGTTTCCAGTATGTTTCAATCTGTATTAGCTTAAGTTACCTGCGTCTGCCCAGCAAATCAGTTTGGAGAAAGGGTCAAAAGTCAACCCATTTGGTAAGCCGATGTCCTTATTCACCAGAATCCTCCTGTTAGCTCCATCTACGGTTGAGGTTTCAATTTTAGGTGCTTCACGATTCCAGTCAGTCCAGTAAAGGTTGCTGTGAGGGAACCAATTAACAAACCTCAGTCAGGATGCACAGTGGGTGAACCAATTTAAAAAAAACAAAAACAGAATTTGCAATAACTATCAGAAAAGTCTCAGACCTCTCAGTCTGCTTTCTGGAACAGATCATTAGCTGATTTGAAAGTCCGTAAAAGGAAAGCTGAACAAGCTCCAGAATGTTTTTTTACAACCAATCATTTGCAATGATTAGATTAAAGATATTCTTCTCTGATTAGGGCCAGTCTCATTAACTTTCTAGACAGCAACTGTACATACATGGGGGGTTATAACAATCGTCATAAAACCTGTGTTCCAAATTTGCACAAGATTCAAACCTTTCAATAATATTTTAAATCTGAACACAGAATATAACTGGCAAATTTAGCCAAATACTAGATTAGTAAATAAAAGGGGACAATGCGTAGGGCAAATGTGTTTCACGCTCTGACTGTTGCGATTTTGAGAGCTTCCTTCCTACACATCCTTAAGGAAATAACTAGCTGGAGCGTGTGCACATGAGAGAAATGTCTAATCATGCCAGACAGTACCACTATTACTTGATTTGCAGCTAGGTAGCATTTACTCATATTATTTAGAGCACAGAGAGTTTTGTCTCAGGCCAGTGACTGATTAATAAATTACTGTAGGGGGCAGCATGTACACGAGGAAAATTCAGATCACTTAGCCACCGGTGCTTTTCCAGCAGGGTAGCCAGAATGCCAATGTATTTACTAGCAGGTTTCTCTAACCCTGCTCTGAGACTTGTCTACATTACAGCTTCCACTATTGCAGCGGTGCAAGTGGTGAATTATGGGTCTGATTTTTAACACTGAAAATGCAGCTCCTAGGTCCAGCATTGTAGTCAGTGGCCCTGTAGGTGAATCTCATTTCATTCCAACCCAACCTACGAACATAATGACACAAAGGTCTGTGAGAAGACAGCCTTTTACAAAGCATGGGTGCTGTGCTGCCATTTACCCTCTGATTGCATCCACAGTGATTGCACGAGGATTCACAAGGTCTGCATCAAACAGAACTCGGCGCTCAGAACCATCCAAGCTTGCACGCTCAATTTTGTCCAGGCCGCTATCTGTCCAAAACATGGTTCTGCGGAAGTGGTCGATGGCGAGTCCTTCGGGACTCATCAGGCCTGGAAGGATATGCAAAGAGGAGCATGGTCAGTATATGTGCAAGGGAGTATTTCATGCTCATACTCCCTTGGTATTTATGTACAGTAGAACATCAGGGTTACGAACACCTCGAGAATGGAGGTTGTTCGTAACTCTGAACAAAACGTTCTGGTTCTTTCAAAAATTTACAGCAGAACATGGACTTAATACAGCTTTGAAACGGTACTTTGCGGAAAAAAAATGCTGCTTTCCCTTGATTTTTTTAGTAGTTTACATTTAACACAGCACTGTACTGTATTTGCTTTTCTTTTTTCTTCTCCCCGTCTCTGCTGCTGGCTGATTGCGTACTTCTGCTTCCAAATGAGGTGTGTGGTTGACTGGTCAGTTTGTAACTCTGGTGTTGGTAACTCAGGTTCTACTGTAATACAGTATATTACAAAATTTAAAGTAATTAATCCTCCCTGTACCCCTGTCTGGCGGTTTACTATTATCCCTGTTGTTCCATCTTGCTCGGTAATCATAGTTCTCCTCCCCAGAATCTATCATAATTTGTGATGCCTAATTGGGAAAGCCAGGCAGATAATGGCTTGCCAAAGGTCATAGAGAGTGACCGCGTCAAAGCTGGGATTAGAGCTCAAAAATTCCTCATTCCCAGCCCCACTGTGATTCTGCTACGAGGACAACAGCTTCAATGTCTGTGTTCAAACCCGCCATATTCAATCCCAAGGAAATGGTGATTTACCTGAGTTAATAATGGTTTCAGGTTCAGCCCCTGGTTCTAAACTTGCTCGGTTAACTGTCCGACCAGCAACGTCTGTCCAATAGACCATTTTTTCTCGACAATCATAATCTAGTCCAACCACTATGGAACCCTGTAGGGATAAATATATCTATAAATTATTTTTACTTATTCTCCTCCACTGCAAAGGTCTTTACGTGGCTGCAGCTGATGGGAGGCAGAGCTGACGCAGGCAATCCTGCATGCCTGGCTCGGCGTTCTAGCCGTAGCTTGAGGTTTGTCACTTTAGTTCTGCTGGGTACAATTTGGTTAAAACGAGCAACCTTTCTGCGTGCGGGAATAAGACTGTTAAGACATCAAAGTTCAAAATGGGGGGTTATATTTTAATTCAACCAGCGGGGCCAAATTCTGTGCTGCTGTAAGTGGCTGCAGCTCCACCAACTTGAGTAGCGTTTCAGCCAGCAGAGAATTTGAACCGCTCTATTTGTCTGACTTTGGTTTGGTTTGAGAGACTCAAGCTGGAACAATGTAGAAGTGCTTCCTTCTACGCTGAAGCACTGGTGTGTTACTGTCCAGGTTTTGTTAGTTGCACAGCCTAAGGGTTTGTACTGAAATCTTTGGGAATTCTTATTTAAGACAGATGTCCAAGCCACATGTCTGTCTCCAGCTGGGCTTTAAAAAAACCTCCGGGATCAAGCAGAGACTTGTACAAGATTGTAGCCAACACATGTAATGCCCTTCAAGCTTTCAGGAGGGAATATTTCGCAAGTATATTTTCCAGCAAGATATAGATTTGATGGTCATGCCCCAATTCTTAGTGTCTGTCTGCCTGTTTAACCCCTTTTGAGATATGTGTGACTAAGTGGCTTGTCTCTAATGGGGGGAAGGGGAGGAGGAGAAGGAGGAGGGAGAAAAGATATAAAAGGAGAAGGGGCTGGGGAAAGGTTCAAATACTTTCTCAACAGAGTATCTAAAGCAAAAGCTCAAATGGACGTTACACCTTTGAATCATTTGTATAGTTGAGAGCAATCTCTTATTTGGCCTGAAAAGAGATATTTACAGAGTGACGATGTGGATAGTGTCTTAAAAACAGACTGGGGCAAAGGGGAGCAAAAAGGCCGCTCAGGAACATTGAGAGGAGGGAGACGAATGCTGCCCATGTTGCTGGGACAGTGGAGGCAAGTGACTGGGAAAGAGGAGGGGCTGTGTTTCATACAGTAGGGATAACTGACCGGTTTTGCCTCCTGTTTTCTGGTCGTTGGAACCTCACCACCTCCGAGTCCGGTTTTATTTTATCGGATGGAGAAAGAGGAGAGAGACGACAAAACTGAAAATATTATCCTGATACACAAGCCAGGCCCCCTGGGTGAGGGGCTTTGTGTCCCTCTAGTGATGGCTATGCCACAGCAAGGTCGATGAGACTACTACAGCCTTGTCTCCAGGACCTGGGTCTTGCAGCTCAGGAAGCAGAAGCACATACATTCAGAGCCGGAGGTTCAGTCCCCGGCTCTGACAACACACGCGGGGCATGGCAATACAAGTGGTGGCCTGTACAGAGAACTCAACTGGGAAACCTCAAGCTCAGGCTGGCCAGGTGGAGTGCGTAAGCCATGTCCGCTTGGCGTAGTGCTCGGTCTCCTTCTGGTGGGGGCTAGGCCGCATTGCGATTGATTAGCCTACTCCAGTTTGGGCAAGAGAGTTGGGTTTGTTTTTAAACTTAGTCAGACAATTCCCATCACCCGGCCCCTCTCCCCGGGGTACTGGTGTTACATACATATACATCACTTATACAGACAGAGCTCATCTCCCGAGGCAAAGATTCTGTATCGACTTGTCACGACAGAATACGCATCCTTTAAAGCCTGAGCTGCTGGACTCAAAGCATTGTGAAGAAGATACTTTACATGCAATGAGAGCAGGGTCTTTGCCATCTCTTTCTGAAGCCTTGTGCCGTTCAGCGGTAAATAGCCTATTTGCTGTCCCTGAGCATACAGCAGGAAGGTGCCTGCAGCGGGCGGACTCACATCAGGACGAGGAGAGGGCTGGACCGTGGGAGGAGCAAGGCTGGGGAGACCTGTCAGTCAAACACAAAGATTACATCCTGCCTGACCTCACACAGAGAGACTTTAAGGATGCAGTGACCTCTGGAAGGGGACGATCAGCTGTTCTGAGCAGAGTTCAAGTTGGAGACGTGTGTGTGTGTGGGGGGGGGGAACACTCTCGTTTGCCCCTCGCTCCACCACCATTTTCTTTGTCAAAACTTTGTTTTGATGGGAATTTTCCACCCAGCTCTAAGACTGCGTGTGGGCAAGTGCACGCACGCACAGAGACAATGTGGGTGAGGTCGTATCTTTTATTGGACCCCCTGCTCTTGGTGGGAGAGAGACCAGCTTTCAAGCTACACCGAGTTCTTCCTCCGGTCCCACACTTCTGAAATCTACCACACTGGAATCATTGCTAGATGGATGACAGTTCAGCTTCCTGATGATTGATTTAGGGCCTGATCCTGCACTTGGAGCGGCACAGACATCTGGATCCCACTTTTAATCAGTTATATCCTCTGATCTGCAATGTCTATAGACCCTTGGCTGTGACCCAAGTGAATCTACAAGCATTAGACTAGCAGCCGTGTGACTGTTTTCCTTGCCCCAACAAGCCTTTTGTTTCATACACCATTCCCCCCCAGCAAATCATTGCGTACTCACACGGAGGGGGAATGCCAGGTTGCGACCTCGTTCCTTGAACCTCTCTGCCGCTTTCATCCACGCACCAACAATACCCACTGTTGCCATGACACTGCAGCGGGTTAAAGTTGCCCAGAGCATCACACTGGGGTACGTACTGGTCTTCACGTGGCCTGCCACCGTAGTGCTCAAGAAGGCTTTGCCTCCAGCGTTCACACATCGTCTGCGGTCTCTGGGTGGGCTCTACAGCGAAGGGTTAAGAGGTTCGGATGGGAGCAGGGCCACACTCTCCTTACAACACACACAAGCCCTACGCACAGGCTCCACCTTGCAAGGCTCACCGGCGTTCCTGCACCAGGCCCATCAATGACGCTAAAAAAAGTTTAGCGCCCAAAATAATTAAAATTGACTCGAGCTTAATGGAAAATGTGCAGTCATCTGAAGTATTTTCAGGCTGGTTTATAATAGCTTTCAATGGGACGGTGTCCCTTTAAGGACTGACTCATCGCTCCCAACCCAGGTCATTCTAACCCGTACAATGCCAGCCCTGGCAATCGGTATCCATGAAAAGAGACAGTGGCATTTACTACAGTAAAGAGAAGATACATTTTGAGGACCGAAGCAGGGTCAAGTACAGGAATTGGCAATTTGACTCTGGGCTCTGGAAACCGTCTGAGCCAATGATAAGCCCCGGAGAACGGCCGACTGGTTTATACAGAACACAGTGGGAAATCTTGCTTCACCTTTAAATACTTTCCTAAGCAAAGGCTATAACCTTACTGCTAAAGAAGGGGGGTGGTTTCTGTTTGAATTATTTTCTGAACAGCTTTTGGCACCGGTTACACAACCCACTGAGCTGAGTGCAATTTGGAAATGGGGGGTGCTGATCGTAAGCTGGGCCATCCCTGATCGCGTGCCCAGAAGGGCAAAATATAACCAGCCAGCGAGCACAGTGATGGGATGGGAATGGAAGGGAGAATGGAGAAATCCCTTTTGTACCAATGCAGCTCTGACCCCAGGTGTGAGCACCGGGCATCTCACAACCTCCCTAGGAAGGGCCTTTGCCTTAGCTCAGGAACGGTACGAGAAAGGCTCCGATTTGTGGGGCTGGGATCTCAAAGGGGAGCTGAAAACAGAAAAGGTCACTTTGATTTGGGAAGCTCCCCAGTGACCTTCTTCCTCCCACAAAGCAGCAGGGGGCTGAGGCTCAGCACCTCAAAGGGATTTAGGTGCTTAACTTCCAGAGATTTCAATGGGAGTCAGGTGCCACAATATCCTTAAGCATCTGGGCCCGAGTGGCTTCAGCCTGCTTGGACTTCACTGGGGGCGGGGCTTGTTCCATCATGGGACAAGCCCTGCTCCACGTACTTTGCCTTACTCAGCAGACAGATTAGTAACCCTCTCTGTTCACTCTCACCAGAGGGACCTTAATACACCTGCTGCTCTGGGCCTGATGCTGAGAGGTGTGGTGCACCCACAGCTCTAGTATATTATGACAATAGCTAGTGTGCTAGGTGCTGTATAAATACCTAGGGAGGGACCGTCCCTGCCCCAGAGAGCTTCCAATCGAAAGCGGTAAAGTGAGTTACGCAAGCTCAGAGGCAGAGCTGGAAATAGACCCTCTGGCACCTGGAGCCCAATCCAGGGCCCGGGCCCCACCGCCAGCAAATATGGAGGGAACAGGGCTCAAAGCCTCAACATCAGCCCCTAAGCCAGGGCTCACAGATCTACAGCGCCACCTCCCCCATTTCCACGCCCCGTGCCCAGGGCTGGGGCTGTGTAGTACTCAGGAACGCAGGTGCATTTTACACTAGAGATGGCTGTGCACGCTGAAAAGCAGGTGTCCTTGGTACCGGTGTTACGGCCCCCGGCAGTTCCCACGGTGGCCTCAGGAGGGCGGGGCTCACTCACCCGAGGTCCTGCAGCGCGGCGGGGCGGTGCCCGGTGGGCGTCTGCTCCCAGCGATCTCCTGCCCAGCTCCGTCCACACACCAGCAAGAGCCAGTGCTGCCGTGACACTGCAGCGGCCTGTAGCGCCCCTCGGCGTCGCACTGGGGTCTGTGGAGCCCCGGGCGGGCGGAAATCCCCCCAGGCCCACGGGCGGGCTTTGGATACAGGCGCTCCTGCTCACACGGCGTCAGGCGCTGGGCGGCTTCTGCCCGCAGGCACGCAACGGCGAGCAACCGACACAGCAACGAAAGAGGGGTGAGGCCGAGGTAAAAATCAAACACTCGTGGCAGCCCCGGATAGCCGGGGCCAGGGGAGGCTAAGTCTCCCCAAACAGTCCGGCGTGACCCTGCCCATGCTCCACCGCAAGACCCCCCTCCTGCCTCCCGCTCTTCCCCTGTGGCCCCAGCCCAGGCTGCTCCTCTGCCCACCCTTGCTCAGCCTCTCCCCCGAAGCGGGCAGGGGCTAGGGTGGGCGGGCAGCCTGGACTCGGGGTGGCTGGGGCCAGTGCTTGGGCTGGCCGGTTGGGGCCGGGGCCGGCCAGCACTCCAGGCTGGCTGGTGGGCTGGGACTCAGGGCTCCTCTGGTCGTGGTGGGGGGCTTGGGGCTCTGGCGGGGGCGGGGGGGAAGCGTGGGGCCTCAGTCTGAAGGGGCGGGGCTGGGGACTAGTCCTACCGCCCCATGTGGACAGTCGATCCCCCCCGGCCTCTCTGAGCTTGTTCAGGGCAGTGCTCCAGCCTTAGGCACCTTTGCATGGGGAGCAAATAGTACAATCCCCTTTCTATTGGTAAACTGAGACGCAGAGAGGTCGGGTGATCAGCCAAGGCCGCACAGCACGTCACTGGCAGAGTCAGGACTAGACCCCATGAGTCGCAACTGCTGCTCCCTTGCTCTAACCACTTGACACCCCCCATCCCCACCTTGCAGTCCAGCTTCCTTTACTTGCCCAGATTTTGGGTATTTGTTTTCATATTGCCCCCCATGGCGAACATTGGCCAAACCAGACAGATAAGCTTTGGCCACGTACATACTCGCGCTGTACATACGCCAGTGAATGGTGCTATAAATTACAATCCGCCCGTTAAAGTACTCATTAATTGTTCTGCCCAGCATCAGCAGGGTTTGACCCTGGGCCCTTCAGCAGGGCCTCTACCATTTGAGCGAATGGCGCACCTCTGGTAGCAGTAGTAGGCAATTATCCTCTAGCAGTGCAGTCAGTAGAAAGGGGAGCACGGTATACATGTTGCCAGTGTGCTCAACTAAAGAAACTAGGCTCATGTGTTCAGTGACTTTTGTCCAGACAAAACAGGCCGCACGAGGGAAGCCAATACAAGGCTAGAGTCAGAGTCGGTGGGTATAAGAGGCCAGGGGAGGCTAAGCCTCCCCAAACAGCTGGCCCGCGGCCTTTGGAATGCGCCGCCACCAAAAGGGTGGGTGCTTTGTCCGCGGCCCCGCCACCACATCCCACTCCAGCTCGTCCTCCTCCCCTGAGGAGCGAGCGGCGGACGGGGTGGTCAGGGGTGGGGGCCGAGCAGGGCCGGCGATGGAGTGTGGGTGGGGCTTTGAGGGGGAGGCGGCTGAATGGGGGCGGGGCCACAGTCTGGGCACGCACCGCCTCCCCCCCAACAGAGCAGTCATATGCCTCCCACGCGAGCAGTGTTTATATGATGCTCAGCAGATGCATGGGCCAGTCCTGACGTTCGTACTGCATCAGGCCTTCAGCCCGTGAGCCCTTACCAGGTGTGCAGTGGAAGCCGTCCCCTTGGTAGCCTGGTTTACAGCGGCACGAAAAGGAGCCGGGCGTGTTGTAGCACGCGGCGGCTTGGTGACATCTGCCTTCGGCGCATTCATCCACATCTGCAGTAGAGTCAGAATCTCAGGGTTGGAAGGGATCTCAGGAGGGCATCTAGTCCAACCCCCTGCTCAAAGCAGGACCAATCCTCAATTTTTGCCCCAGATCCCTAAATGGCCCCCTCAAGGATTGAACTCACAACCCTGGGTTTAGCAGGCCAATGCTCAAACCACTGAGCTATCCCAGGTAGTAGTTTACAGCTGGTCTATACCACCGTGTTTAAGCCTCCCCTGCCCCACCCCAGGTGCCGGCTCAGCAGTGCCGTGGTAGAGCCCGGGTTGTCGGTTTCGCACTCACCCACTGGGGGGATGCAGCAAGCGAGGGCGTACTCCTGCTTATTCCCAGACCCAGGCTGCCGGCGCAGGAGCGTGAGTGGGGGACTGACTCCCTTGCACGTCACCCTTGACCCCACAGAGCGCAACCCGCATTGAAGACCCGATTGAAACTGACCAACCCTGTTGCTATCAATTGTCCCCAGCCCAGAGCTCTGGGTCGGGAAGCAGGCCAGCGTCCCATCCCATCGGTTTCCACGGCGGCTAGGAATATAGCTACAGCCTACGGCCTGCTTCATTGATACGTTTCCCTAGTCGTGTTAGGGCAGTACACCGGGATCAGGAAAGTGCAAGGCATGTGTGAGCGTTTGGGTTCCTGCACGAGGTCATTCTGCCCATCCCTTACGGCTAGCCCAGGGGGCACCCGTCGGCACTGCTCTCGCTGCCAGGCTGCCCCAGCGGCACCTCCAGCTGCAGAAAGGCAGCGAATGTATTGGGCACTGTAAATACAGATGTGGAGCAGGACAGAGCCTAAGGGGAGGGGAGGAGAAGCCCCCCCGCAGAAGAATGTTCAGGGCCTCCGCCAAGACGCTGGCTTTCCCCCTTCTGCAGGGAGCGGTTTGGCTGTCCACGTTCCCAGCTGCGGGCATCACCCGAGCCTCGAGGGGTGGACTCGATTAACGGGTTGCAAACCCTTCATGCTGCAGAAACTGATCCCCTCGACAGTAGGCTGTGGTGATGCGCACCACGGCAGCCCCTGCTGAGCCCAGCTGTACCAATCTCTCGGGCCATGGTCTGCAGGGGCTTGTGGAGAGGAATGCAGCGAGTTCAGACCCTGGACTATGCATCTGTGTAAGGGAATAAAATCCCTCCTTACGCTGGATCTCCAGTCCTTGGGCAAGGGACTAAACCGGACTAAGCATCCTTTTGCTCCATCCCTGAAGCACGGGGATGGGGAGTGGGCAGGGCCTTGGCTGGTCCCACCCATTCACCAGCCAGCACAGCTGAGTTGGCATGGGGGTTGGGACTGCCATAATTTACTCTTGGTCCAAGCCAGCAACAAGTCTCTACCCCATTCCCATGCCTCTCCCCAGGGGGCAATGAGGAGGCAGAAGAGGATTCTGGGTCTAAAGTCACAACCCAGTCCTGAGGCTAAAGGAGGATCCAGTCCTGCTCCTGCTGAAGACACTGGCCCAATGCCCACTGGCATCAATGAGCATAGGAGCTGGATCCTGGGCGAGGTGCCCACTTGCGAGGAAAATCCAACAGGCATAAGGCTCGCAGTAACCCTTCCTCCTCCTGCCCAGGCTGTACGTTCTGTAGCCCAACAAGGGCCAGGACATGCCTGGGGACTTCAGGCTAACATGGGGATAAGTCAATGTACAGATGGGCCCAGAACAGCCCCTCGGCTCCAAAGGACCCCGACCTCTAGGGGTGTTCACAATCTGAACCCAGAAAACGTGGCTGAATTTTGCAAATGGCCTCTCTCTTTGGAATGGGGCCATGCCAACATCCCCTGAATGTTGAGTCCAGATCTGGATTTTGCAGCGTGTTATCACCAACCCAAACTGGCAGCTCCCCCTGACGGTCCAAGCAGAGAACAGTGGTCCTGACAGGGGAGCACTCCAGAGGGAAAGAGGAAGGTGGGGAACCCAGCCAGGCCAGTCTGAGTGTACGTACCAGAGCAATTATGCCCGTTGCCCGTATAACCCGAGAGACACACGCAGCTGAATGAGCCGCCTCCGTGGTGAACGCAGCGGGCCCGGTCTGCCGAAGCGCAGGTGTGGCTGCCGTCTTGGCAGGGGTTGGACGGCGGGGGGATTGCTGGAAAGGGAACAACATGATACGACGATTGTGAGTGGCCTGGGGCTGCCTGCTCTCTCGGACTCCTAGACTTTAAGGCCAAAAGGGACCATCGTGATCATCTAGTCTGACCATGGAACCTCACCCGCTCCTGGAATAGACCCCTAACCTCTGACTGCGTTACTGACGTCCTCGAATCATGGTTTAAAGACTTCGAGTTACAGAGAATCCACCATTTACACTAGTTTAAACCTGCAAGTGACCCATGTCCCACGCTGCAAGGGAAGGTGAAAAAGCCCCAGAGTCTCTGCCAGTCTGACCTGGGGGAAATTCCTTCCTGACCCAAAATCTGGCAATCAGTTAGACCAGGGGTGGGTAAACTTTTTTGGCCCAAGGGCCACATCTGGGTGGGGAAATTGCATGCAGGGCTGGGGCAGGGGGTTGGGGTGCGGGAAGGAGTGCAGTTTGTGGGAGGGGATGCGGTGTGCAGGAAGGGGCTCAGGGCAAGGGGTTGGGGTGCAGGAGGGGTACAGCAGGGGGCTCAAAGAAGGGGGCTAGGGGGCTCAGGGCAGGGGGTTGGGGTGCATGGGGAGGGGTTCAACAGGAGGGGCATGGGGTGTGGGAGTGGGCTCAGGTCTCAGGGTTGGGGTGCAGGGTGCACGAGGGGTTCAACATTCACACTCCAGCCCGACGCCACTTACCTTGAGTGACTCCGGGATGGCAGCAGCATGCAGTGGGGCTAAGGCAGGCTCCCTGCCTCCCCTGGCCCCGCATTGCTCCCGGAAGTGGCCAGCGTGTCCAGCAGTGGCTCCTGAGGGTTGGGTGGGGCAAGCGGTTCTGCCCCACACTGCCCTTGCCTGCGGGTACCACCCCCAAGCTCCCATTGGCCACAGTTCCCCATTCCCGGCCAATGGGAGCTGAGGGGGCAGTGCCTGCAGGTGAGGGCAGCACACGGAGCCCTCCGCCCCCCCACTCCAGGGGCCACAGGGACGTTGTGCCGGCCACTTCTGGGAGCGGCACGGGGCCAGGGCAGGCAGGGTGCCTGCCTTAGCCCTGCTGCGCCACGGGGCTGGCAATCCCGTGGGCCAGATTGTAAGCCCTGATGGGCCGGATCCGGCCCGGGCCCTAGTTTGCCCTCCCCTGAGTTAGACCCTGAGCCTGTGGGTGAGATCCCCCAGCCAGGCACCTGGGAAAGAATTCTCTGTAGTCGCTCAGAGCCCTCCCCATCTAGTGTCCCATCACCGGCCGTTGCAGATATTTGCTGCTGGCAGTGGCCCATCGGCTACGTGCCATTGTAGGCAGGCTCATCAGAGCGCTGGGTACAGCAGCGAGAGGGCCCAGCCCTGGCCCGTCTGCCATTCAAAGGAATAGCCCCAACAAGAGCCCCTCCAAGGAAAGCATCTTCCCCTGTGGGAGTGGGTTTTACATTGTCACATAAATGACCAGCAGCCAGCCAGCCCTCTCCATCCCACCGCACTGTCACAGGGCAAATGGGTCAGGCCCTGGCACAGCATCGCCATCTCTGTGCTTCCACTCCCATAGCACAGAAGGGCCTGGCAGGGCTGCGGGGGGGCCTGGCCAGACTGTGCTGAGCTCTGGTGATGCCCACTGACTTTACAGCCCTCGCGGGGGCATTACAAGCCATTACAGCCCTCAGGCTGCTTTAACTTGTGCTGTTGGCCTGCGCCAGGCTGAAAGATGGTGGAAGGCCACCTTTTCCCCATCCCACCTCCCTGGGCCTGGGTTATTGCAGGGTTAGCCCGGGGAGTTGCACCCAGGTCCGAGCTCCAAGTCAGCCTCGCCCAGGTGCGAGCAGCCACCCTGCAAAGCCCTGCCTGCGTGACTGGGTCCTCCCTGGTGCTGCGGTCCCCCGTGCGTGTCGGCAGGGTTTCTGGGGAGGGGCGCACCCCGTGGCGCGCAGGGTGCTGAGCCTCAGTGAGTGGCGGGAGAATGTGTCTGTCCTTCTGGGGGCACAGGGGGCATTGTGGGAAGGCGATGGAGGACGAGCAGCACTCGGGGGAGCTACCTGCGTGAAAGCAGCCCCCGAGCTCAGGGGAGAGGGCTCTGCGTGCGGGCCAACACCTTGGCAAGCGCCAGCCCTAACTCCACCAGCCTTGAGCACGGTAATTAACAAATGCTCACCAGGGTGGTCCCCTGGCAATCAACGGGGGCAGCTCACGGGAGTGCAGCGCTGATCAGGGTGAATACGGGTGGCCCAGCTAGGCCCCAACTCAGGGGTGGCCAACCTGAGCCTGAGAAGGAGCCAGAATCTACCGATGTACATTGCCAAAGACCCACAGTAATATGTCAGCAGCCCCCCCCCATCAGCTCCCCCGCCCCCCGCGCCTCCCGCCCACCAGCAGCCCCGCCAATCAGCGCCTCCCCGCATCTCCTAATTAGCTGTTTCGTGGCGTGCAGGAGGCTCTGGGGGAAAGAGGGAAGGAGCAAGGACACGGCAGGCTCAGGGGAGGGGGCGGGAAGGGGTGGAATGGGGGCAGAGCCAGGGGTTGAGCGGTGAGCGCCCTCCGGCACATTGGAAAGTTGGCGCCTGTAGGTCCAGCCCCGGAGTCGGTGCCTAGACAAGGAGCCGCATGTTAACTTCCGAAGAGCCGCGTGTGGCTCTGGAGACGCTGGTTGGCCACCCCTGCCCCAACTGAACGGGCCCCGGCGAGTGCTTGGGGCCAACTCTCGATTAACTGCCAGGTGATGGCAAAGCTCCCTCCGACTCCAGTGGGAGCTGGACCCTGGGAAAGACGCCTTTGACCCGTGCTGTAGCATGCAGGGAATGTACAGCTGGGCTCGCGGAGGGGGGGAAGGGAGACTCGCAAATGGGCTTGACACTTACGCACGCAGGTGCGTCTGTCAACAGCCAGCTGGTACCCGCCGGGGCACTCGCACCGGTAGCTGCCTGGAGAGTTGACGCACATGGAGCGGTGGCCGCATCTGCTGAGGCTCTCCGCACACTCGTCGACGTCTGAGCAGGAAGAGAAGAATCCAGTTACACAGACGGATGGGTAAAACATTTGCTTTTAACACTTCCCGGGGGCCTCAGCGCAGGGGTCTCCGTTTAAACCGGCTGATCAGGAGCGTAAACGTTTCCTTCCTAAGCACTGGTTTGGCTCTCTTTCAGCGGGAACATTTCGCCCCCCTCCACTAGAGCCAATAAAGAGGGAGAGAAATGTCTGCAGATGTTTTTAAGGGGAAGCAGATCTACGGGCTCCTTCCTGTACTAACAAACATCAGCTCAGTCTGAGAAAAACACCAACTCGGCTCAAACGCACAGAGCCCGAGCCGGACCTCGCTTACACCAGTGTAACCCCACCGACGTCAGTGAAGCTGCTCCCAAATTCCATGACAGTCACTGAGGGCAGAATCAGGCTCCGAATATCCCGCTTCCCCCCAAACGTGTGTCTATAATTTCCTCCCTTCCAGCAAAGTTCTTGGAAGACTTTTTCCCTCCCCCACTAAAAATGTTCAACATAATTAGAGCAGGATGACGGGGCTACACCCTGGAGCTGGGCCAAAACCCGCAACCAAGCTCCCGGAAACTTTGGATTCCAGTTCAGCAGGTAGGCCCCGCACTACTAGACTTCAGGGAATCTATTCCCGCCTCTGTCACAGGCCCACAAAGGAGGCAGCATGGTCCAGGGGATAGAGCGCAGGCCTGAGCGTCAGGAGACCAATGGTCTATTGGCCTGAAGAGTCACCACGGGCAAGTCATTGTGCCTCCCTGCCTCGGTTTCCCCTTTTGTACAATGTGGGTACTGCTGCTGCTGACCTTCTTTCGTGAAGTGCTTGGGGCTGCATGGATGAAGGATGCTGCCTACTAGGTAAGTATTATTCTATTACGACGTGGCTTTTGGCACGTTGCCGGCCCAGATCCTCCAAGGAACATAGGCGTCGCTCGGCAGCATTGCAACACCTCCTCCCTCGGCGGCCTGAGGCATTCTCTGCCCCAAGCGAGGCACCCGTGCTCTCTGTACAACGCATGGGGCGAGTGAGGCTCCTCCGACAAGGATCCTCAGAAGCCAGCACGTTGCAGGGGGTGCTGCCAAAGCTAGCCAGGAGGGAAATGCCAAGGAGCGGGGCAGGGAAGGAGCAGGACTCAAGACGCCTAGGCCGTGGCCTGGTGTTCCAGGCTGATGCGTCAGAGATGGGCACCTTCCTCTGCCACAAACCTGCTCCAGGAGACAGGCCCCTGAGCCAGGTCAGCTCTGTGTTCTTGGGGAACCAGGGTGCAGTATCCAGCCTGTCGGACTCATGAAAGACACCCCCTCCCCTCGTTTAAACCAAAATCCATCAGAGGAAAAAACTTGCAGAGAGCAGGGAAGGGTGTTGGGAGACACACCTAGACCCCTCCTGACAAGGGTGACGAGATTAAGACATCTCCATTAGCATACAGAATGAAGAACAGAAACAACTCGCCTAGCCTCATCTGCATGAGAGATGGGACAGGGAGACATCTCAATTTGCATTTGAATGGAGACCGGAGAACCGCACTGAACTCTGGGACCAGAAAAGCAGGGACGCACTGCATCATGGGAATCTCTGCTCCAGATGTTAATGAACCTATACCGGCCCACACCCAGCTCAGCAGTTATCAGACCAATTCGAGTGATAAATCCTTGACTGATAGCCCAAAATACTGAAGCAGCCTAGTTGCATTGTGAGCTCCCTGGAAGAAAACACCGCCAAGAGTGATCGGCTTCTATTGTCTAGCCTAAAGAAAACCCTTGAGTCATCAGTTTACCTATAAACAAATCTAGTGTTCGCCCTTGAACCGTTGTATTTTCTCTGTAAATACCCCTACCTACGCCCAAGTAAGTGTTCTGATGCTTAGATCCAAACTCTGCATCAGTTCCACTGGGGATCCATCTTCTCCTGACTGATCGTGCTGGGGGCTCTGCCTGTCTCCAGCCCTCAGCACCCTGAGCTACCCCCATCACCTGGGAACCCCGACCAGTTCAAGCCTCCTGGAGTGGGGGAGATCCCCCTCTTTCTCTCTGTTTTCCTTTCTACCTCAGGTATTAACCTTTAATCATGTACGTTATGCTGGTTTAGCCCTCCTTGTGTAGTGATCACTATTATTCAATAAATAACTTATGGTTAAGCTGGTTGCTTCTCTCTCTGAACTTTACTCTGTTGTGTTTTTAGCTTCCCCCATTTACTCTGCAGCGACGCTAGATCCCTGTAGGGCCCCAAAATACTGTGGGGTTTGCTCATCAAGTGGTACTATCAGTACAATTGTGAGGTGAAAGTGGGATAGGGACGTGTTAAACCTCTGGCCTTGACAGTGCTGCTTAATCCAGCCCATTGAGTTCAGGGACAGATAAGGGGATCAGCTGGGGAGTGCTGATTGACCCGGTCAGACTTGCTCTGTTAGTGTGCGGGCCCATCTAGTTCTAGGGCTGGAGGAACCCAGCCCCGGGGAACCTAGGGCTTGCAGGATAGCTCCATCGGGAGGGGACTTGCAGAAGGAAGGAGTAGAGCTCCATACGAAGACACAAGTGACCTAAGCAGTACATTAATAGAATTACAGAATCCCCCCCGCCCAGAAGAGTAACCCTAATAAATGAGCATACCCCAAAGTAACGGGCACACCTGGTAACACAGCCCAGGCCCTAGCAATCTGCTGCTCACACTCTCCCGCCCACCCTACATTTCCCTGGGCACTGGCGGTCTTTGTGTGGGTGCTGTGAGCACCCCCTCGTATCAGCGGCCTGCTTCCAGCCCTCCTCCTGACAGGTGTCGGGCCTCAGGCGGACTCAGAACACGCCTCTGGGGTCAGGCCCTGCTGGTGAGACAGGATCCCTGCCTGGTTTGAGAATCCTCCGGGCCTACAAGGCTTCAGCTTGAGCAGGGCTCAGAGCAGCTCGTTAGCTGGGAGGTGGCATCGGCGGAGAGGCTGCTTTGCGGAAACTTAGGAGCTTGGGGGATTTAGGCACCTCCTGGGTTAGGCGGCAGCTGAACAGTGGCTTTGGAAATGCCAATAGCACCTAAATGGCGGACTTGGACGCCTAAAGAAGCGGATAGGTACCTAAATACCTGTGCGGATCGGGGCCATACCTGCTGGGTGCCTCAGTTTCCCCATGACCATGATACTGACCCTGCTTTGAGCTCATCCGGTGAAAAGTGCTCGGTCCACTCTCACTAAGCGAGTATCATTATAAATCTCCCTTCGTCCGTTCAGTAAGGACGTACAGAGACAGGCAAGATGATGGACTGTAGATACGACGCCTGACCTGCAGAATTGAGCCTGCGATCGGGTGAGCAGCCGCCAGCGGGGTTCTCCACTTACCCACACAGTCTCTGCCATCTCCCCGATAGCCGGCCGTGCACTCGCAGGTGTAATCCAGACCGGTGCCCGGCTGGCACCGCGCTGTCGTGTCACACGCATGGGTGCCGTCATAGCAGGGGTTCACTGTGCTCGAGTCGGCGCCACCTAGATTGGCCAGAAAGCAAAAGGCAAAGCTGGATGAGGAGCCACGGGACGGGAATTTATATTACAGGAGAAGCCAGAAGCCCCCACTGAGATCAGAACCCCGTTGTACTAGGCACTGCACAGACACATAGCAAGAGTCTCCCTGCCCCAAAGTGAAGGAAGGAAAACAGAAATGAGGTGACTTGCCCAAGGTCACCCAGCAGGGCAGTGGCAGAGCTCAGAACAGAACCCAGCTCTCCCGACTCCCAGTCCAGGGCCTTACCCACTAGACCACACTGCCTCCCCAGGGCACGCAGCTGTATGGCATGGGCTAGGCAATGAAGATGCCGCTGGTGCCCGTACAGCTTGCCCCTTGACCACCATATCACTCGCACACAGAGCAGAAGGGCGAAGTTCTCTAACCCACCAGGCAAACCTGGCCTCTGGCATTCTGCTCCCCTTACATGCGTCGGATGCAGAGAGGGGGAAGAACTTCCCAGTGCCGTGCAGATCGGGAGGATAATGGTGTCCTGGAGGTGCAGAAAGACCCAGGCACGCAATGGTGAGTGAATGCACCTTGCCTGCCGGCACTTTCTAAAACTAAACCAAGCACAGCTGGTTACCCAAAATAAAGGAAGAACTACAGTACATGCTGCTGGGGATGCAGCTATTGGCTAATCTGGGGCTGGACGCTGCTCTGTCCTGCATCCCATATAGACCATAAGGAGGTGGAAGGCACCCCCTTAATCCGCTAGACGGGCTCCCCATATTTAGGCTCCTCCTGCACGTGAAAGGATGGGAAACGGGTGCAGCTTTGGCTCGAGACTGCCAACACAACAGCCAACGCACCAGGATGCCAGGGTGCACGTGCCAGGGCGCATCCCCCACAGAGCAGGGGGAAACCAGGACGCAGAGTGTGACTCCAAAACAATCTGCCCCCAGTCTGTTCCTATGCACTACCCCCTGCACGGTGCCCAGGCAAAGCCAGAACTGGCTCTTGAAGTTCCTTGTTTAGGGAAGTCAGGGACAGATTGAATTCGGCTTTGGACTTTGTCTCTAGGTTACCACTTAATTCACTGGCAAGATCAGTTCATAATGGAGAGGAGCCTGACCCAACACCCAGTGGAGTCCAAGGGGGTCTTTCCCATGGAGTCTGCATGGCTTCAATGGGTGCTGGATTGGGCCCTTGAGTAGAAATTTCAAAAGCCCCTGAGTGATTTAGGATTCTAATTCCCATTTTCAATAGCACCTAGGTGGCTTAGGAGCCTAAGTCTCAGGGAAGTCATTGATTTCAATGGGAGTTAGGTGCCTGAATGCCTTTGAGGATCTGGGCCTAGGTGACACAGGTGCTTTTGAAAATGTTTCCCCTGACCTGTTGCAAGTTTGCGAGGAAATCGAGAACTGTTGGCTTGGGTCTCCCAGAAACAACCCTGAAAAACTCAACGAAAGGACTTTCCAGGATGGTAAAGTTCCACCAGCTTTAAATAAATACAGACCAGTGAGGACCAAACCCTGAAGTCTATATTCAGTTCTTACACAAGCAAAACTCCTGTTGACCTCACCTTACGAAGTGAGTAAAGACTCGCCAGCTTTCAACCAAGATCGTAATTCAAATGATTTAGCCTCCTCTGCTTCTGCGTTTTCATGGGTTTTCCTGATGGAAACTGGCATGATCTACATTGGCCCATCTGAAAACCAGCCGGAAGAACACCCTGATTTATAATGTTATCATCTCGACTCTAGAGGGAGCAGGTGTGATCTACTGTACATTTGGACAGGTCCCAGAATACCCCTCTGGGTAACGAATGCAAACCACAAAATCATTCCAATGGCTGGAAGTTGAGACCAGATAAATTCAGACTGGAAATAAGGTGTACATTTTTAAGGGTGAGTGTAATTAACCAGGGGAACAATTTGCCAAGCGTCGTGGTGGATTCTCCATCGGTGACCATTTTTAAATCAAGGTTGGCTGTTTTTCCAAAAGCCCTGTGGCAGGAATTATCCCGGGGCAGTTCCCTGGTCTGGGCTATGCAGGAGGTCAGATTGGACGATCACAATGGTCCCGTCTGGCCTTGGACTCCATGAATCAGATTCCATAGGGCTGGACTGTGTCTTCACCAGAAGCCCTGAGTAAGGGACTGGGTGTAGCTGTGCTGGCCAATGCACGGGGACTGGGACTTCCCCCACTCCCCATCAACCTGCACAGGGACCAGGGCCTTGCAAGGGCTGCTCTCCTACCAGGCAGTGATGTGTGATCCAGGAAGCCCACACGGGGGAGCACTCAGGCATTTTACAGCTCCTTACTCACCAGGGCACATGCTCTGGGCCAGAGACAAGCTGCCCGGCCCAGCGTAGATTCAGCCCAGCACGCAGGAGCGGCTTTAGCAGCAGAACTCCCACTAGCGTGGGACTAACGTGACTCCGGCAGCTCCAGCCAGGAGCCTATTGCTGAGAATGCATCGGACCGGCACTGGGAACGTTCCAGCCCAAGGCCCCCGGGCACACACTGCCTGGCTTTAGGGAGGCTGCCGGGGCTTCTGCTGGCTGTGGCCGGAGCACAGCCCCACCTACAAATCGCAGCTGCTAACTCCAGCCCCAGCCCCAGCCTTCCCGTGGACCCGGTTTTGCTTTGCCCCTTTACACCGAGAAGGGCTGGCTGCGGAGCTGCCTGCGGATCTGAATCCCCCCCCAGGTTCTGGGGGTGCTGGGACCTGGGTTCTCATGCCCATCTCTGCGATCAGCCCAGGTGGGCGCTACGCAGCCTTGGCCGTGATCCTGGTGTCATTCGTTTGCTACAAGCCCCCGCACGGAGACGTCCCTGAGACGCAGACTCTGAATCCCTCTCACATTCGGTCTGGGTTGTGCTCTCAAAAGGTTCCTCCTCTATCTCATTATTGCACTTGGCTAGCCAACACGAGCATCCCCCTTTGGATCCTTTATGGCCTCTATTCAATGGCTTGACTTCCTGACCCCAAGAGCTGGAGCTAATTTACTTGGTTAGAGTAGGAGGCTGGGGAGGCTTTTGTCCAAGGAGCGGCTCCTTAAGCAGAGCACATACACCCTGCAGGCTCCCTGTCTCTTCACCCTGTAGGGGGAAGAGCTCTCCACTCCCAGGTGATTGCCCCCGCGAGAGTCAACGTGCCCTTTAAATTCCACACGGTCAGGAAGGGAAGAGGAGGGTCAATAGCTCTGGCTCCCAATTACTGATTCAGGAAGGACACGGCCCTTTGACTCCATCCTCCTGGAAACAATGAGGCTCCCAGAAAGTGCAGACAGCTGTGTTGTCCTACACGCATTCCAATTAGATAACAGCTCCCTGGGGACCAACAGGGAGATTGGGTTTCAGGCTCCACTCAGAGGAAGACCCCTCTCCGGAGGGATTACCAGCTTTCTACCCTGACGGCAGCGGGAGACAGAGAAGAGCCAGCGTCCCCCACCTAACCAACCAGACGGTGGCTAGCACCCACCCACCTGGCCTTAATCAGCTCTCTCCCATGGTATATCCACACTTCAGGCCTTCCGGCTTCTCTGTCTTTTCGCCACCGATGGTGATATGCAACTCAACAGGTAACGATGCAGACACAGCCGGGGCCTGATCCAGCGCCCATGGAGTCTTTCCTCTGCTGCCGGACGCACCCAGAACAATGCCCACTGCACGCACGGTACTACGAAATACACTCGGCACCACCTCTGATCACCCCACTCCCACTCCGGGAAATCAAAGGAATACAGCATCTGGCTCCAAATCTGGTCCTGTACAGACATAGAGAGAGCTTTTCTTCTATCTTTTCTTGAGCAACTCCTGGGCCAGTAGATTAGACAGAGATTACTTACACACACACAGACCCCCCTGTACACAGAACTCCCAGTAAGGTTTAATGTAGAATCTGCTTTGGCTGGAGAACAAAAATAATGAAGCAACAATGTGGAATTTCCACCCCACTCTAACGGGCTGTCCTGATGCTGTGCAAGAAGGGATGGAAATGGCTAGATGGGTAACACGTGGATGTCCCGGTACATTTTTGAATGAGGAGAGACCAAGTCCATTTGTAGCTGTGTTACCAACCTAGCGATTTCGTTCTCCTCTAACACAGGACACCACCACAGTAGAGTTGGGTGGAAAAAAATCCCCATTTTTGCTACTTTACTTTTGTCTTAGAGCCAAAGCGGAATCGCGTAAAAGTTCACAAAGCCAGGGTAAATGGTACCACTTTCTTGACTAAAGTTTTGAAGTTGTAGGAAGCAGCAGTGGCTGCTGGGAAATGGGGTTCATTGTATTTCAAACTATGGGCCACCGTGACGTCACTGGCTATGCCAGCCTGGAGACAGACCTCTGCCAAGAGAAGGCAGGAGGAAATGGGGGTGGGAGGTGTGGGGTGGGGAGGGTACTTGCTTTCCACCTGGCCTGTCACTACGTTTTTTCATGGCTGGGGAGGGGTTTGCAAGTCCAATAAACAAACCAGACCCCAGAGTTCTGCCTTTCAACACTGAGAATAAAACTCAGCACAAAGCAACACTGCATGGTGATTCTGGGCCAGCTCTGTCCGCAGCGTGGATAGCTTTGTACCCGGCCGTGCAGCAGAGTTTACAGCGGGAAAAAGCTGCCTACAAACAACGTGTCTCAAAGCACAGCGTAGGCCTGCCAGCAAAACCCTCGCTGGTACCCCAGGCACCCAAACTAACAGCTTTTGCTGTGGGGCGAATCCTGAGCGGATGAAGTCCTGCAGGGATCTATCCTCATGGCAGGTGCTTAGCAGGACAAAAAATCCAATCCCTTCATAGTCATCTAACAGCAGTGGGGAAACTCCACCTGGGTGAAAACGGGGCAAAGCCAGAGAGGTCAGCAGCGTTTGGCCCATGTGCACACGGCCTACAGGAGCTCCACAGATATTTTCTACAGGGAAAATTGGAGCGCGTACAAGCCTGGGTGTGCTCACAGGAACTGTATCATTCCACCAGCAGTTACACCCAGGGCCAGACTGCCACATGGACCATGTGTCTGTGCAGAGGAGGAAAAATTCACCTTGCCCTCGCGCATGGGCTACCGAGACTTTTGGTCTGGGGCCACTGGAGTCAGCCGGTCACTCCTCCTAGAGCAGATGAACAGAGAGCTCTGACTCTATCCCGTCCACCCCCTGCCCAGCCCCGCTGAGCCACTGCAGGGGGTGGTGCAATTTACTGCTAGGAAACCACAACCCCCAGCGACCAAGGGGAAGCAGGGGAGGGTTGTGACTCAGTGGCACAAGGCCCCCCAGATCTAGTCCCGGTGATGCAGCTCATCGCTCCGCTCACAGCCGGGCCTGTAGTCACAGTAGACTGACACTGATCTTCCTTCTCCTTGCCACCGGCTGCTTTCGGCCACGCTGAAAGCGGGGGCTTTGCAGCGGCAGGGAATTCGGCCCTTGCTTTCAAAAGGCCGACGGAGTCGGGGATGACTCGGCAGAGCTCACCTTCGCTGGAGCCAATCTGGTTGGTGATGGCGTAGCGCAGGACCCGTTCCTCGTCGTTGTACAAAGCGAAGATCCGATCCACGCTCAGCTGCTGAACGGCAGGAACGACCCTGTGGTGGCGGGCGGGCGGGCAGTCCTGGAAGGTAATGTTCTGGTGCAGTCGATAGGCAAAGGTCTGGTTGATACTCCCGAAGGTGAGGAAATACTGCCGGTAAGCTGTGGAAGTCACGGCTGCAAAACAGCGTAAAGGACCCTGGTCACACAAGCATGCGGTAGCTTGATGAATTATTATTATTTGCACCGCAGCAGTGCCTAGAGGCTCCCATCAGGGATGCAGGCCCTGCTGGGCTGGGCACTTTCCAAACATGGAGTCCCTGCTCCAAGGAGTGATGCAACAACTGGTGGATAAGCCCAAGCAATGGAGAAGGGGTGGGGGAGAAGACGAAGAAAGGAATAAATACAACCGTGTTTTCACAGACTAATTCTGTGCACTGATGACTATGATACTTTCGCCCTCTGGAGATGTGAGCACTGGACTTGGGCCAATGGCCTTTGGTTAGCCCTGAGCACGGCCATGCAGGAAATAGGGTGGCCACATTGAAAAGCGGACCTGATAGCGTCCAGTCAGATCTACTGACCGGACAACGAAAGTCCGGTTACTGCGTGTGGGGGAAGCTCTGGGTCATCACCCACGCCGGCCCCTACTCAGCCAGAGCATTGGGCGGCTGCAGCTCCCACCCCAGCTCCGCAGGACAGTCCCTCCTGAACCAGGCTGCGGGGGGGGAAGCCATGAAGAGCAGCGAGCGACAGGGGGAGGGGGAATGAGGAGCAAATGGGGGCAGGGCAGAGGCAGGGCCTCGGGGGGGAAGAGGCATTTGATTTCATAGAATCATAGAACATCAGGGTTGGAAGGGACCTCAGGAGGTCATCTAGTCCAACCCCCTGCTCAAAGCAGGACCAATCCCCAATTTTTGCCCCAGTTCCCTAAATGGCCCCCTCAAGGATTGAACTCACAACGCTGGGTTTAGCAGGCCAATGCTCAAACCACTAAGCTATGAGGCAGGGCGGGAGAGATTCCATTTTTAAATATTACGAAGTTGGCAACCCTAGCAGGAAACATAGTGATTTCACGATGAGCAAGCATGCACATCACAGGGTGGGGGAGGAAGATGATGGGAGGGAGGCGGTCTATCGCTCAAACGTGACTCCTGCAGCCACGTTACAATGGCAGCCATGCCAATCTGAGATTACAAAATCCGAGTCAGGGCTCAGATCTGGATTCCAAACACCCCAATATTCTGGACTGTTCAGTTCCCGGCTTTCGGCTGATCCCTTCAGCGAGGCAGAGCCCATCTGCCAAATTCAGGGGAGGATTTTGATCTGGGATTTGGACTCCATCTCTGCAGTCCAGCCCTTTTCGGCTGGGAGAATGTTATAGGAGACCCGGAGTCCCGGAAATGCAGTGAGTCCTGCTGCCTAGAAAAGGGAGAGCGTGAGTGCTGCAAGGAAGCAGTTTCTCAGCAGATAATGGTGGAAAAAATTTAAAAATGACCATTGGTTACTTGAAAAAACCCCGCAGAACACTGCGGAATTCCAGTGTGCATAACAAGCTGTGGGCAGCCTGGCTAAGAGCAGGCTAACAAAACACACAATGAATGAGAGTCCTTCAATCATACCTGAGTGAGAGTAGTGGTAAAGCTCCTTGTAGGGTGCAATGTGGACAGTAAAGTTCTCCGGAATAAAAGGCACCTGGCCCTGAATATTTGTCTTAAGACTTAGGTAATTTTCTGGACCCAGGCCATCAGCTGTTTGAGTGATATGGACCTTCTCCTCTCCTGGGTAGAAGGTGACTTCCAAACTGTGGGTGAATTTAGCACCTACAATGAACAGGGAAGAAAACCAAGCTCTGCTACAGCCGTTTTAATGGATAAACGAACAATCTTTTTACCCAATTCTTAGAGTATATTTGAGACAGATAACACAAACCGATCATTAGCACAGAGCGGCACCAGAAAATACCAGTCAATAATACCGACCTTTTCTGAAGCCTTTTGATTCAAGAGGCTGTTTTAAAGATCTGCATGTGCTAATATCACACACTGCCTGCATCTACAAAAGGGAGACTAATCAGTTACACATCCGAGTCGTTACCCAGCCCGGAATAGGTCAACGCTGCTAGTCACTTGGAGTCCAAACCCGAGTTCGCACTATGCGTTCAGAAGTTTTTTGGCAATAACGTTTTCGGTGTAAAGGCTGGGCCAACACTGGTGTAATGGGATCACAGGGAGATGGAGATTCTGCATGGTGCTTTAGCTTCCAAGTCTGCGGGGCCTGGGAGCACCCAGAGACAGCACACTTAAGCCCCAGTCCTCGGAGGTATTGCGGCACCTACCTCCCACTGGCTATGGGCCTTAGTCCCGGGGGGGGGGGGGGGAAATGCCTCTTGCCCCTCCAGTGAACCCTCTGGCCACTCCAGGAGAGCTCCAGAGAAGACGAGCCAGAGGACAGTGAGTGTCACATAAGGGGAATAAAAAGGAGGAATGGGGGTTAGGGCGCTCAAGGTTGAAAGACATCAGGTGTGAGGAGAGGAGGGGAAATTTAAGGAAGTATATAACCATTACACAAGACAACTTAATACCCGTGTCCCAGAGGCCCGAGGCCTAGCCAGGCCTGATTACAAAGGAGCCACACCTGGGTTGGATCAGGTGGTCCCACCAGAAGGCTCCCACCGTGACGGCAGTCTGGAGAGTTGCTGAGACCACCAGGGGCAGGGTGCCTGGCCATGAGCTGGGGCCAGAACCTCAGCCCAGCAGGGGAATAGTTACGGTCTCAGATGTAGTTCTGGTTTGCCGTATGGGGAAAAGGAAATAAAAGCCTGGCCAGGAGGGCCTGGGAGAAGGGAATGTAATGGGAGAGCCCTGAAGAGGCACCACAGAAGCATGTCTGGCTGGGGGGGAGGGAGGCAGGGTGTGCATGGCAGGCAGCTAACCCTGCCACAATCCCCCAGAATAACTAGTTTCCTCCATCAGTAGAACCAGCCCCATAACTCTGGAGATTCAGGAGAAAACAAGCAGCAGCTCAGAAGACACTGGGCGTTCCCGACGATTAGCTGTTCCATGCCACCCCTCTCACTCCTTGAGAGCCCCCCAAAGTCAACGGGAGATGCTCCCCTGGGGGGCAATGGGCCCCAGCCCACGCCCTGTTTGCACTGCGTAGTCAAACGTGATGCATTCCACTTACCAGTGACACTAAAGCCGTTCTCGTAGCCTGGTTTTTCCAGAGCAAAAAGCCACCCGAAGAGACCTCCGATTGGAGTCAGCGGCATGAGCGCACGAGCTGCCGGCTGAGGTACATGGCTAATGGCGGTGTAGGCTCTCCCATCGTTTCCAACTATGTAGGCATGTAAGTCAACGGCACTAAACCGCACGGGCGTTTGTCCCACCAGGAGATTCCCACTTACTTTACCGTTGAGACGGTGAGCGGCCCCTGGGAAGAAGACGCAACGCCTTGGATCAGTCTCAAAGAACAAGTCAATGCCAGAAGCTCTGAAGCCGGCAAACACCCGCTACAATTTACCTTCTGGCAAGCAGTGCCTGCCGTTCCCATAGAACTTGGACTGGCAGTGGCAGCAGAAGCCGGTGGCGTAGTCCGTGCAGAAGGCATGCTGGGAGCACTGGCTGTGATTCCACTGGCAGGTTTCCTTGCTGGCGGTATTGTACGTGAACCCTACACGCAAAGCACAGGTTAGCACGTAGTAAGGAACCATGCCTTAGCACATCGCCGTTTGCACAGCAGTCTACTCGCAAAGCTGTACCAACAAGGACAAACCCTTCAGATCTGAAAGGAAACCTGACAACATCTGCTATCTCGCGGTCGTTGTTTGGAGTTGGACAGTCAGCTGTCCCTTCAAGGTGGGTGGGATTCTGCCCAGACAAAGCTCTCGCTGACCCCAAAGGGAGTTTAGCCTGCAGCAGGACTGAAGGATCGGGGCCTGCAAACACCCGCTACAACTGAAAACACGATAGGTGTTCCACTGGGGAACAAGACAATAGGTGCCTTATAAATGCCCTAGAGAGACAGCCAGTGGTTTCCACCATTCCCCAGTTCCACCCAGGTGCCAGGCATGTAGTCATGGAAAAATCCTTCCCAAGGAGAATTGCAGCGGTACAGGAAACCTGCAAACTCTATTCCATCATGGGGTCTCCAGCCAGCCGGTGTCCCCATCCACAGGGGTGAATTCCCCCCTGCCACAGACTGGCGTGGGATGGGTGACTGTGTGAATGATGAAACCCAACACCTCCACTGGCCATTCTCAAGGGTGCACATGGGGAGATGTTCTTAATTAGCACCCTGTACTGTAGGAAAGGATAGTTGTAAAATTCATGTAGGCTGGGAGGTTCGAAGGGGCTTAGGGAGTTAGGTACCCAACCCCAACTGAAAATCAATGGGATTTTAGCACCTAACTCCTTAGCCCCAAGTGAAAACTCCAGCCTGCATCCCTCCTAGATACTGAGAGACACAATCACCATTGCACGGGCCCAGGGCAGACCGTGACCCCATTTCGTATGCCACGATTCACTAGAGCGAAGTGGCTTACAAAGCTGCAGCCTTCGTGGGCATCACCGTAAAAGAGCCGAGGTCCTTGAGTTCAGTGCAATCACACCTGGGGCGAGTTTGGCCCAGCGTACGTCAAACTTCAGGCGCACACACAACTACAGCCGGCCTTGGTGCTCTCGAGCATTTGCCTTGGTAAGGGCCAGTTCTCAACTGCCCGTCGTTGCAATGGCTGAAAGGTTCAATTTCTGGAATTTCTTGCTTTTCACCTTCCTGGGCAACTTTTTCTCAGGCAGCTTGTAATTCTCACCAAACAGCCAGGCTACGTCCTTTATCTGGCAGCTGTTAAACATCATGCCTCAGCCTTCAGAAGGGCTGGAATCCCCAACCCCGCTCTCTCTGCACATTAATAACAACAACTCCTTACTCTCCTTCCCTGTCACTCAGCTCACTCAGGAGGACATCTGGCAGAGCTCCCCCCGGCTTGTGCCAGCTGTCATTGGGACAGACAAGCACAATGCAAGCTTCTCACACAAAGACGCTACCTCCCGCCGAGACGGTTCCGCTGTTGGGGACTCATTACCTTCTCCCACATTCCCGCCCCCCCCATCCCCGGTGTAGGACCAAGGGATCCGGCCCCATTACCATGTCCTTAAAAAGTCTCCAAAAAACTCTCAGACAATCTCGTCACCTCCACCTGGTCCTTGTGGAGTATGAAGCTTGGAGTAAGCTTGGAGTTCGCTCTGTTCTGGATCATCCAATCCCCCTAAGAGTTCACGTAGCTTCCCTGCCTTTTGGGAGCCGGGGTGGCCCCTCACACCCTTGTTACAGGAAGTTAAAAAATAAGACTTCTGAATATTAGAAGCATTTGTCCAATGTGTTATCTCGGCAGTTAGTTCCCTGCAGTGGAGAAATCTCTCTCGCCCAAAGCCAGTGTAGGGTTATACAGTGACCCCCTCCCAAAATAACAATGCTCCTGCCACTGTATTATCTGTACTTCCCCACTCCGAACCTTAAGCTAAATCTCCCTTCCCTTTGATGTAGCTGAATTCCCGCTCTAGTTAAGGGTATCAGAATCTGGCCTTGTGTAACTCTGCTTTCAGTTCACACTGCTGGGGTGAAGGTCATTTACTGCTCAGTGGATATGAGATTCAAAGTTCTGCGGGACATCGCCAAGCTAAATCGCTCACGATGGGCCACATCCTCAGCTGGTGTGAATCGGCGTCGCTCCCCGGACTTCAGTGGAAGTCAGCTCCTAAGTCCAGCTGGCTTCAATGCAGTTGATGCCAGTTTACGCTAGGGAAGGTTCTGGCTTGGTGGATCTTAATTTCATTCATTTCCTGATCAACAAACAGGTCTTTTTGGTGAAACTGTTGTTAGCTACAAAGAAACCCAACAGCTGGAAATCAGTTACAGACACTTTGGATTCACATCACTTACCCTCCCGGTTAAAGCTGCCATCTTCGTCCACACCAACTATCTGCCTCCCACGATTAAAGGGAGGGGAGTTCTCTGGGTAGCCCTGAAGCATGACCTCCCCCTGTGGGTAGACTGGAAAGATGTCCGTCTCGGACGGTACAGTGCCACTGTCTGGGTAGGGCTGGGCATTGTCCTGTTCAGGGTTTGCTGGCAACCCCTGGGTCGTTAGCTCCAGCAGGCTGTCCTCAGTCTCTAGTGAGGACGGGTTTCTGATTCCTGTTTCTGGGGAGGACTCCACTTCATCTTCCAACGCAGGAGGCAGCTGGGATGGGCCTTCCTTCGTCCCGGGCACTTCAGGATAGGCCGGGCGACGGCTGGACACCGGATACGGCAGTGTGGATTCCAGCTCCGAATCCAGCCTGGCACCGGAGTGTCTTGGCTCGCTGTACAAAACATCAAGTCTCGTGTAAACATCAGGCACCAGCTCGGTCGGGTACTCAATGTCGTCTTCTTCGTTCTCATCGTAAAAGGGCTCGGCATAGTCGATGTTCTCATCGGGGTAGTCAGCGTCCAGGACGTTCTGCTCCAAGGCGGCACTGCTGAGCGTGCTCTCCGGAGTTTGCCGGGAATGCCCCTCGGAAGGCTTTTCACCACCTCGAGCTGGCATGACATTGTCCAGCGGGGAGGTGCTGCCAATGTGGAAGGCCCATACGCCAGGAATCCCTGAGTTGCTGGTTCTAGAGACAAATTACAAACAGTTACATGCCACTGCTATTTACAGCTACTCACAAATCACAGAGGGTCCCATCCAGCAACTCCTGCTCAGACAAAATCTCCCACTGTGCTCGATGGGAGATCTGCCTGAGAAAAGACTGTACAACTGGAGCTATGGGTCAAAACGGTCAGAAATGGCTAGTAATTTGGGGGGGCAAACACCTGAAACACCTTAAAGGGGCCTGATTTTCAGAAAGTGCTAACTACTCACCCTCTCAATAAACAGACCCCTTTAACAATACCTAGCCCCCTAGCCCCGGTAGATCTCCAAGTGCTTTATAAAGGGGGACCAGTATCATTATCTCCATTTTACAGATGGGGAAACTGAGGCACAGAGCAGGGCAGTGACTTGCCCAAGGTCACCCAACAAGCCAATGGCCAAGCCAGGTCTCCTGAGTGCAGTATTCTCTCCACCACACTGCCTCCCTTAAGGGGCCTCAAATTGGCCCCCCTTAATTTGGAATCACTCATCCCATTTGAAAATTTCGGCAATGATCTTTCTGGCACAGGAGAGGGTCAATATTTTATTAGGTCAGGAGGAAAAATCAAAGTTTATTTCTTATAAAATCCCATTCCATATGTTTTCACAGCTGTTTTTTAATTCAATTTGATCAGCTCTAACCAGCCTGCGATTTGAGCTGCGCCAGGCCTTAAAAGGCACTAGTGCCTTGTGGGAAAAAACGTTTCTTTAGAAACAGTTGTGCTTTTATGTCACATTTTCTGCAATTTTTTTTCTTTTGCTTCCCTTGTTCTTTACGGCTGAGGTCAGCTGTGTGCAGAACAGCTGGTCCTTGAGAACAGTGATAATGTACAGAACGGCTGCCATTTCACAAGCTCAACGGCTCCCATTGTTTGGATGAAATCCCCCCTCTGTGCAGAAGGCCAATACAAGGCCTACAGCACACTTCAGGATCATATAAGCCCAGCTTTGACGACTTCACCGGTGTTCTGCCTCTCTGTACGTGGGTGAGTTTCAGCCCTACTGAAGTCTGTAACGGGTTGGTGACATCACCATCGCTTCCACAGCAACCGATTCTGATGTCTCCGGCTCTTTAATGTTCTCAGAATTCATACACTCCTAGACACCTAGGGCTAAAAGGGAGCTCCAGAGGTCATCTAGTCCATCCCGTGTGCTGATGCAGAAGTAAGTACACCTCAACAAGCCCTGACAGGTACTTGTCTAACCTGTTCTTTAAAACCTCCAGTGACGGGGTTTCCACAACCGGCCTTGGTAACCTATTCTAGTGCTTAACTATCCTTAGAGTTCGAAAGTTTTTCCCTAATATCTAACTTTAGTCTCCCTGGCTGCAACATAAACCGATCACTTCTTGTCCTACCCTTGGTGGACATGGAGAACAACTGATCACTAAGTTCCCTGTAAGCCGTGTGGCCATGCAGCCACCTATTTAGTGCCGCGCAGGCACTCAGGGAACCCGGCCAGACCTGCTGCTACGGGGCACCCCTCCTCCAACCCCAACTTAGCCTGCGGCCCGGACCTGCCGCGGCTGGGGCGGCATGGCCAGATCGGGCCCAGATGCAGCCAGGGAGGTGTGGCACGGCCCAGCCCGACCCCAGAGTGGCCTGGCCCGGACCCAGGCATGGCAGGGGTGGCCCTCCCCCAGCCTGGAGCTGCTGGGGTGGGCTGCCCCTGCCATGCCTGGAGGGACGCCTATCCTTCAGCCCCAGCTCCAGAGCTGCTGTGGCAGGGAGAGTGCGGGGGGGGGTAGGGGGGGAAGAAGAGTCCTCTCTCCCCACCGTAGCCTCTGATCACCCTCCTGCACCCCAAACCCCTCATTCCTGGTCCCATTCCAGAGCCCGCACCCCCCCCCCAGTGCCCAATCCTCTGCCCCAGCCCTGAGCCCCTCATCCCTGGGCCCACGCCAGAGCCTGCACCCCCAGCCAGAGCCTTCACCCCCCTGCACTCCAACCCTCTGCCCCAGCCCTGAGCCCCGGCCCCATCCCAGCCACATGGATGTTGTTATGTGCCCCACTATGGAGGTGATGTGTCAGACATATTGATGCACGTAACAAAATTCATTCTGCACATGGGTGGGAAAAATTAGAGGGACCACTGCTGATCACCCTCCTCTTTATAACCACCTTTGACACACCTGAAGACAGCGAGCGTGTTGCTATAACAATAGCCTGTTCCACAAAACTTGGACTGTGTTCTACCTCATCAAAAGCGCCGAGGAGCATTGGCAAGAACAGGTGAAATCCTGGAGCCGCTGAAGTCAACGGCAAACCTCTCATTGACTTCCGTGGAGCTGGGGCTTCACCCAACATATGGGCTTGACCAATGTCAATACAGCCTGCTTGTTTCCATATTTTCCATGTCTTAATAGCACCTATTATGTCCTCCAAGCCAGCCAGCTCCTCAAGTGATCCATCCCCTGTCGCCCAGTTCCAGCTTCTGACAAACAGAGGCTAGGGACACCATGCCTGCCCAATCGCCATTGATGGACCTATCCTCCAGGAACTTGTCTAGGTCTTTTTTGAACCCTGTTATAGTCTTGGCCTTCTCTAGCAAGGAGTTCCTCAGGTTGACTGTGCGTTGTACGAAGAAATACTTCGTTTTGTTTTAAACCTGCTGCCTATTAATTTCATTTGGTGACCCCCTAGTTCTTGTGTTATGAGAAGGAGTAAATAACACTGATTCAGCTAGTCCAGTGGTCCCCAAACTTTTTAGCTCGCGACCCCCAAAGCCCTGTCCGCACCCTCCCCCACAGGGCTGGGAGCGGGGTCACAGGTCCGGAAGGAGGGGTAAGGGTGTCAAGGCTGGGTCCACAGCTGGGGCGGGGGCAGCGCTTCGGCCAGGGCCAAGGCCGACAGTCGGGACCCCAATTGTGGGGCCAGCAACCAGGACCAGCAGCCGGAGTCGGGGCCAGGAGCAGAGCTGGGTGGCGCTCGCTCCCTCCCTGCCCCGCAAGGGGGCTGGCCTGGGCCCCAGACATGCCCCCCGAACGTTCTTCTAGACCCCCGTAGGGGGACCTCTGAGCTAGTCATTACCTAAGTGCAATAACAGGGGTAAGTAAACAGTAGGAAACCAGCAATCAAGGCAACAGGATCAGTATGCATTTCTGCGTAACAGGATCCCAAAGCAGAAGACTGTTTCCAAAGGGGATGTTTTCCCGGAGGCAGCCTCTGCTTTTAGCTCGGACAGATCCAGCATTTCAGCAGCCTGGGGTTTTAACTGATGAAAGAGCCGCGTTATACAGACACGCCGTTCAACGCGCTCCCATCCGCGCTACTTACTGGTAGAGATTTTTCACAGACTGCTCGCTGCTGGTGACAGTGTAATACGGCCCTTCTCTCTTTACGTAATCCGTTTCGCCTCTGCTGAAACCCACTCTGGCTGGCAGCTCCAGTTGGACGTTGTAAGACTCCTTGGGCCGAGTCCCAAAGAACTGAAGGCCGTCATCGGGATAAAGGAAAAGGGCGTAGGTGTCGGAGTCATCATAGGCTAAGACTGCCTGGAAGGTATTCAGCTGCAGAAGAAAGCATCACCACAAACGTATGGGAGACTTGTTAAAGGCCTGGATGCATGAGAGAAAGCCCTGGAATGAGGGACACAAACTGACTTCAGCTACATGGGACTTTGGTTTTGATGCAATTAGTTTACAGCAGTGGTTCCCAAATTTTAACAACCTGTGTACCCCTTTCACTAAAATGTCAAATCTCGCAAACCCCCTCCTAAAAATGAATATTTCCAGGGATTTTCTCCTTTACCTGAGTATAAATGATAAAAGCAGTGATCTTGGAAATATAAAATTTGTTTTATGACATGCTTATTACACACTAATTATTATTAATTATTTATCATTACAATATTTTTATTACATTATGAAAATGGCAACACTCTTCCAAGATCTCGCTTTCGTAGCCTACATCACTTTGAATAAGCCTGTTATAAGACAAGGCTCCTATGGTTCGTCAAGGAGTATCAGATGTGAGACAGCATGACAGTATTTAAGAAGCCACTCAAAGAGTTCCTCCTGCACAAGCATTCAGGTCTTGAGCAGTCCAGGCAAACGATGCACGTTACAACAAAGCTTAAACTTGTTCTTCATAATAATTTTAGAAAACAATACTAGCTGCCTATTTAATTTTAAAAACAGCAAAAAATATCCACCTCCCTTTCCATTTCTTATAAGGAGTCTTGAAGTTTAAATCTCCTCAATGTGACAGATACGCTTGCTTTGATCTGCGTAGTTCTTGGAAGTCCAGGGGCTCCAGGCTGCTGGCCCCGTGCTGCCCGGGGTCCCAAGCGACAGCTCTGTGCACCATTAGGGAATTTTTTCCCCTGAGAACCCCCTGTAACATTTCACGAACCACCAGGGGTTCACAAACCCCAGTTTGGGAACCACTGGTTTACAGCAATTAAAACTAAGGGTGCATCAAAGGGGCTTGGGACTTTGGGACCAGACTGGATAACATCTCCTGTGATGAAAACTTGAGAGGTAGGGACAACGGCTATGTTAGGGTTCCCTCCCCACTCTGAACTCTAGGGTACAGATGTGGAGACCCGCATGAAAGACCCCCTAAGCTTATCTCTACGAGCTTAGGTTAAAAACTTCCCCAAGGCACAAATTCTCCCTTGTACCTTGGATTAGGTAACGCTGCCACCACCAAGTGATTTAGACAAAGATTTAGGAAAAGGACCACTTGGAGTTCCTGTTTCCTCAAAAAACATCCCCCAAAGCCCTTCACCCCCTTTCCTGGGGAGGCCTGAGAGTAAATAAGGTGAGCACAGACCACACCCTTGGGTTTATAGGACACTACAAACTCCAATCAGGTTCTTAAAAGCAGAACTTTATTATAAAGAAAAAGTAAAAGAAGCACCTCTGTAAAATAAGGATGAAAGGTAATTTTACAGGGTAATCAGATTCAAAACACAGAGGATTCCCCTCTAGGCAAAACTTTAAAGTTACCAAAAAAACCCAGGAATAAACCGCCCTCTTAGCCTAGGAAAAATTCACAAGTTAAAACAAAAGATAATCTAACATATTTCCTTCCTATTACTTACAATTTGTAATCTTAGATGCTTAGGTCAGGTATGGTTTTAGGAGATGTATTTTCCCTGCCCTGGTTCCTTGCTGACCCAGAGAGAACACAAAGAAACACAAAACAAAAACCTTCCCCCACAGATTTGAGAGTATTTTCTCCCCTTATTGTTCCTTTTGGTCAGGTGCCAACCAGGTTATCTGAGGTTCTTAACCCTTTACAGGTAAAGGAGGGATTTTATGCTACCCTTCGCTGTATGTTTATGACAGACTAGGATTTCACAGGAGAGTTATGCCTCTCTGAAATTCTCTGGGAACTGGGAATCTCATTCCCTTGGAAAATCCCACTCAACGTGCTTAACCAGAAAAATGTGTCAATAGCAATGTCTCTCTTTCCCCCTTCCCCCGTACGTCCAGCATTAGAATTATTACAAACCCCCACGTCTCTTTCATTGAGGAGAGAATTATTACAATCATCGCCTTTGGAATCTAGGAAAACAATTTAGTGTCACAATCTTACATGTGTTACAAAATGATCCGTAAGTGTGATCTGTTCTGGGTGTTTAAAACAGGAAAGAGGGGAAATTGTCTCTGACACACAGAGAAAGAGAGAGAGCGCACTGGCATTCAAGAGAAGAGAATGAGGGCCCAGAAGATTAGCTGGAACTACAAGAAATGTGCAATCTGGGGCTTTAACCCTGAAGAGAGACCTCCTAGCATATCATAGGGAACGCCATGCGAAAAAATTGAGTCTGGAATGTGCTGATAGAACTGCTGTTACCAACCCCAGCACTGTACAGAGGAACAAATGCAGTGTGTGCCTTCCACTTTTCATGTGATTTGTGTTTGACTGAATGCTAACATTGAATTCTTGCCTCAACTCGCACAGGAAAGCAGCCAGAGATCAATAACGGCTCAAGAAGAACCAAAACCATATCACATTCAGCATTCGTTATTTTGTATGAGAGAGAGATGGCTCACTGGCTCAACAGGATGTGGTTTAAATTTGGCTTAATGAGCTTTTTTGTGGAATTGGTGGAAATGGTCCACTTCAAACAAGGAGAGAATGATCAGTTCACACCACAATGATCCCATCATAAGGAGTTTCCACTGTTTGGAAATCCAAGCATAAACTTCTACAGTACTGCCCACCAGCCAGTCAGACAACAAGACTCACCATCTGTCCGTAGATTAGTCCTCAGTCTCCAGACATGTTACGTGTGAAACAAATTTTGCTGGCCACAGTCACAGTCCCTAGGGAGCATTACAACCCAGATGGCAACCTCTGGTCAGGACAGCAGAGGACCAAACAAGGGCAGGAGAACAGGGCTGCAGTCAGGAACAGAGATCATTCACCAGACTGTGTGGGGACTATGGTTTCCACAGCTCTTCCTCCCATTACCCACCTGCCTTTCACGCTGATCTGATGTTCAGACATAAACAACCCTCCCAAGACTTTCAGCGTCCCTTGTTACATAAACAAGGGGCTGTGTAGGAATTAGCGATGACGAACACAACACCCTAGCTCACCCCCACCAAGTGGAGATGACTCAAGCTTCTGTCCAACTGAGATAGGGGCAAGAGAGACACCTGAATTTGCCACTGTGAGCCAGGAAATGCCCCTGTGAAGTGTTTTTGAGCATCCTCCGGCTACAGGAAGACACATTATTAACAACGTGAGGCTAGATTCTGTTCTCACTTATACCTGGAGTCCCTATCTCTGGTTTCTATATCTCTAGTCATAGAATCATAGAAATGTAGGGCTGGAAGGGATCTCAAAAGGGGGGCCAGCACCACATGATGAGGCAGAGTTAAATATACCTAGTCCAGGGGTTCTCAAGACAAAATTTTTGGTGGCTTCAGAGTGCGGCCATCAATTCTTGCTGGTGGCCACTCTCACATTTTTTCCTACAATACTTCATTAGCTTTAGGAAAAACAAACAAACATGCACATAGACACGTCCAAATCATTGTAGTTTGTTTATTGCCAGCTAGTAAGACTGCTGTGAAAAGTGATATTAACAAACATACAAGTATCACTTTTCACAGCAGACTTACTCAGCCCAGGCAAGCCTGGGGACAAATTCAACCCTGGGTAAGGGTCAGGGGAGGCAGTGAGGGTGGGTGGGTGGGGTAGGTTGGAGCATGAAGCCCTGTAGTCAGATCCCAAAGCCCCACGGCTGGGGAACTGGGCCCGGGGACAGAGCCCGAAGCTCTGTGGCCGGAGCCCAGGGCTGGAACATGGACCCCGTGACCAGAGCCTGCCGCCTCCCCAGGACTAACGTCCAAAGCCTGAGCTCCACCACCTCTGGGATGGTGGGGAACTCACTGGCTGCCTGCTCCTCCAGTTTTGTGTCCCAGATGTCTCCAGACCCAACCCCTGCTGACAGCCCCAGCAACAACCACCAACACCAAGGCAGTGCATCCAGCAGCAACAAGGAGTGGCCTCTACTTTCCCTCTTCCCCACCCATCACAGCCCAGGAGATTGTGGCGTCAAGAAAAGCCCCTTGGTAGCTGCATGCGGCCACATTTGAGAAACGCTGACCTAGACCAGCCCTGACAGGACTTTGTCCAACCTGACCTTAAAATCCTCCATGGATGGAGATTCCACAACCTCCCTAGGTAGCCTCTTCCTGTGCTTAGCTACCCGTAGCGTTAGTAAGCCTTTCCGAACATCTAACCTCAATCTTTCTGGCTGCAGATTAAGCCACTTCTTGTCCCGCTGGATGAACATGGAGAACAACCGATCACTGTCCTCTTTATAACAACCTTGGACATACTTGAGGGCTGAGATCATTTCCCCCCTCAGCCTTCTCTTCTCTAGATAAACATGCCCAGTTCTTTCAACCTTTCCCCAGAGGTCAGGTTCTGTAAACCTCCTCTCCTTTCTGCTGCTCTCCGCTGGACTCTCTCCAATTTGTTTGCGTCTTTCTTCAAGCGTGTTGTCCAAAACTGGATCCGGAACTCCAGCGGTGGCCTCACCAGCCCTGAGCAGAGGGCAACCATTAACTCCCGTGTTGTCCATACAACGCTATTGACTTCAGTGGAGCTACTCCAAATATACAACTGGATCAGAGGAGATCAGAATCTGTTCCAAAATCCTGAGATTGTCAGTTTACGACTACTTAGGCTATGTCTGTGTAACCCACACACCTCCTGGGTGTGGTGTTCTGTCCCATCTAGTGGCACTGAGACCACGTGGAGATTAATGAGTCTGCTCTACAGCCTTAGATAAGTGCCATAAGGCTTTTGGCTCATGCACTAAGCTCCAGAGGTAGCAGGTTCGATCCCACCCGCTGATGACCAGGGTCTGTCGGCATTACATCTACACTAGCAGCGCTTGACTGGCATACTGTACTCCCAGTGTGGACGCAGCTACACTAGCAAAGCCGCAGTTTGTATGAGTATTGTAAAACAACTACTCTGGTAAAGGGGCAGGTTTGCGGCTATATCTACATTGTGCTGGCAGGGCTCAGTCGGTCAGGGATCACACCTCTTTGCACCCCTGACTGACACAGCTACACTTGCAGAAGGTTGTAGTGTAGACATGGCTGTAGCCCTTGTCTACACACAGGTTTTGTACTGTTATCAATGTGAATTTTTTCCCAACATAGTTCTACTGGTACAACCCCACATGTGGACATAATTGTATCAGTATAAAGGTGCCTTCTACCAGTGTCGCTTATTCCTCTTCCCAGTCATTGTATGGTATCCCAGTATAAATACATTTATACCGGCATAACTGTCCCAACACTAGTGGCATGGTACAACTTGTGTGTGGAGACAAGGCCCAATGCACTGGACAGGAAGCTGCTAATTCCTCAGAAAGTGACTCAGTATCTCACAGGTCTCCTTGGAGGAGATGTACCTTGTAACCAACACCGGGCCATGTAAATGGCATCGCTCCAGTGAAGCCAGTAGACCTGTGCTGATTTACACTGGCATTGTCTAAAAACTAGTTATAAGCAGGAATTTTTAGACTGATCAAGGAGCGGCTCCAGTTAGCGAAGCTCATAGGGCGTCCCAAAATTAAAATAGGTCCCTGGTCCATTGTCCTTGGGTGAAATTCACCCTGGGCAGCCACCCAGCACATCTATCTGAGAACTTCACCAACACTATTTGATTTCATCCTCAGTCCCCATCTGAGCTATGGCAGTGCTATTAGCCCCAAGGGAAACTGACGCTCGGGGAAGATTAAATGACTTGCCCAAGGTCACACAGGAATTCTGTGACTCAGCCAAGAACTGAGTCCAAGTCCAGTGCCCTATCCCCATCCTTCTTCCTCAAAAGAAGTGCTGAGCAGGTCTCGTGCTGGTCCTCTGTCCAGGGCTGAATTCAATCACCTGAGGGGCGATCAGCCACATAACAAGCACTGCATTGTGACACTTGCATGGCTCCAGGGTGAGACATTCATCTGCTTCAACGCCATCCTAAACAAATTCCACTTCTCTCCCTTCCTCCCCACAGGCTCCCAGTGAGTTATTACCAGGATGTTCTATTCCCCTGCAATGGGGCTCTTCCATCATTTTCTCTACTTTATCTTCCTGGCTCTTAACCCCAGCTCTTCTTTTCCCGAGCACACAGAAACTCCTCCACAACATCTGATTTTTCCTTCACAACCAGGAGACTTTTATCCTTCTGCTGTCACCTAATCTCCCAAACTCTCTCTCCCAACTGAGCCCCGAGACCTGACTTCACATCAACACCCTTGGTCAGAAGAACATTAGGAGAATAGAGAGAAAACACATCGCTGGCCACATTCGGGACTCAGGTACATTGCTAGCTCAGAAGCTGACCCCCTAGTACAAGATCATCAGGACCTGTATAAAACTGCTGTCTCTGTTACCACAGTGCGCTGCTGCCAGGTGGGCATTTCGAGAGGCCCTGAAAATTTGGGGTGAAATCCTGGCACCAGTGCAATCAATGGGAGCTTTGTCACTGACTTCGGCAAAGCCAGGAGGTCATCCTTAATCAGGTGCATGTTTCCCCTGAATGTTCCACGGAGCGCTCACGAGCAGCGGGCATTCACAGCTAGCCCCTCGCAGAGTAACTAGTCCTAACTCATCCTGAGCGAGCTACCTTGCAGGACAACCCACACCCCTGAAATGCTGAACTCCTTTGGACTTGCCTTTGAACCTTGCCTCTAGGTTTAAAGGAACCTTTGTACTGCATTCTGAGTAATCCCGAAACACGATTCTCCTGTATCTCACATCAGCCCTCTCATGGCTGTAACCCCATTGACTGCTTTGGAGTTACTCCTTCTTTGCACCAGCGGGAGAAGAATCCGTCCCCCAGTCTCTACTAAAACATTTTTTCCCCCCTGAGTTTTGGGCTCCTTGATTTAATGAGGCTGAATCTCTGTGTCCATCAATTCTCCAGCTGGAAATTGCATGATAATACTTCCTTTCTCACTGTCTTTGTCTTGTCTTTTCATACCGGAGGGGACCGTCTCCTACTTTGTGTATGTACCACGTGCCTAGTGTAACACCAACAGACCCCAGCTGTTGGTGGGTGGGATCGAACCTAGGATCTCTGGAGCTAAACACATGAGCCTCTACTGCATGGGCTAAAAGCCACCTGGCTCTTAGCCAACGCTGTAGCAGACTCGTTAATCTCCAGGGGGTCTAGGTACCACTAGAGGGGACAGCGCATCACACCAAGCAGGCTGGGTTATGTACTTCCCCTAGCTGAGGAAGCAGACCCCAAGCTTCTGAGACTTCCCAGTTGATAGCCCAGACGAGGCCCCACTTGTAACACTGTCGGCAGGTGGGATCAAACCTGCGACCTCTGAAACTTACTGCATAAGCCTCTACTGCACGAGCTAAAAGCCACATGGCTCTTTGGTGGCTGTAGCAATCTCATTAACTCTAAGTGGTCCAGGTGCCACTAGAGAGGGACAGAGCCCCACACCCAGCAGGCATGGGTTACACTAGCACACAGGGGCCCTGCTCTCAAATCGAGTCCTTTAAGGGCTAGTGAAACATAAGTACAGAATGAGAGTGAGCTGCTAGTGTTTTATTTGGGGGGAAGGAAGGAATTGAAATTATGTTCTAAAGCCTTTTCAGAGAAATGATGGAAAATAAAATCCTACTAACGATCCAATTCTCAGTGTGACGATGCGGGTAAAGTCACGGAAAGATGCCCTCCCACGTCGGTTAGCCTTTGGCTTGACAGACACTCAGCAGCATGGACTTTTCTCATTACAGTAATTTCAACAGCCAAAAAGGGGCCCCAGCTCTATTTGCAGAGTTTCTTAGCATTTCCACAAGGCAGTCATCATCCCTCCTATATAAAGGGAGTTTGTTGTGAAGGACGCACACCCACACTCACAACCACAGGCATTTAGGACTATGCCCCAGTGACAGCAGTTCAGCAACACAAACAAAGCTACACTGAAAAAGATCTGGCGTGGGGGGCAAACACATTACAAAGCTGGGCAATCAGAGACTGCACCAAATCCATCCCTGGTGCAACCTCACTGCAGTCAACAGAGTTTACTCTGGAGCTTGATTCTGCCCACCCAGTCTCACTGAACAAACTGAGGATAATCAGATGGGAATCGCTGCTAAAGTTTGCCAGAAGGGTTAGAGAGAAATCAGACAGATAAGAGGGATGGATGGAGTGTAAAGGACAGAGGTCAAAGAGCAAGAAAGGTTAGCTCAGAGCTTGTTACTAGGCTGATCTCAATGGAGTCCGGCCGTTTAACACTTGTTAAAAGAGCCATAGAAGGCAAATTCCACCTCAGTGCAGCTTCCCAGAGCTCCAGCTAAGGGTAAGCCAGATTTCAACTCGCTTCACTGTGCGAGCTGCCAGAGACCATACTGCTCACAAACACTGCTGCTGTTTTCAGTTACTCGATCAAGAGTGTGCCATTGTATAAAAAACACCATGGAGAAATGTCTGTGAAATGCCTCCCTAAAGAAACTCAGTAGCAGCATTGTCAGCAACAGTATATTGATCCAGCATTGCTACATCTTGCGGTTTTATCGCAAGTCTCATTCGGAGTCTATTTTAAAGCCCCTGCTCTTGGAGTCATGTGATTATGTGAGAATCTCAACTTTTTTTTTTAAATGCAAGTAAGGTACTAACTGATGCATGAGGAGAAAAGCTTAAAAATGTGACCCCAAAGGTTCAAAACCTAGAAGGCAAACAGAATCCCCCTTTTTTAAAAAAAGCCTCATGATTTTTAAGTCACTCACGATTTTTTTGAGTTGGAGGGACAGATTTTTGAACACTTGAGTTCAACAAAATTGTTGCTCCTTGAGTGATCGATGCTTGGCATGTCACAAGTAGCTGATATTTTAATTAGTGATTGTACGATTCTTTTCCCTGATGCATATAGCAACTTCCTCCTTCAAAAAGAACATATTTTTCTTCACTCCCATTTGGTACCAGGTTAGGAAGTCCTGAAATGCTGTCACTCCGTTTCTCTCTTGCTCTTTCCCAAACCGGCCATAAAAACCCTCAGCACAAACCCCACCGGTGACCCTCACTTCCTAAGTCAGACCAACATCCTGCAACGGAGATGCAGTGGCATGGCCCCAAAACCCACAACTGGGCCAGGCGGCTCCAGCGACAGCAACCCTGCTAAGCAGTGGACTTTTTAAGAAGATGTGTTGAGGGGAGGACTGCACTCCTGTTCGCTGCTTGGCACGGTGTGGGATTTTTCTTCCAGTCAATCAGCCAACCTCCAGGAGACCCACCGGGTCCATAGAGGAAGGCGGTGGACGATACTGCTCCACTTGGGAATGGGAGATGCATTGCCAAAGGAAAAGAGGCACTTTGACAGCTTGAAAGGCAACTGGACATTCAGCCAGACTGTTCATCACAAGCACGGAGAGGCAGCAGAAAGGGCTGATAAACAACCTAATAAGAGCCCCTGGGAGGAGAGAAAGAGAGCCTATTTGTAAGGTTCTTGGAGCAAAGAGGCCAGGGGCCAGTGCTTTGGAGATTTCTCGGTCCTAAAACAGGCTGTTCCACATCCCATGCTTGACCTGAAGGAGGAGCTGCAGAAAGACATTCATGGGGAAGCAGCACTAGCCTATATGCTGGATGGATGAGGAGAGTAAAGGTCAAAGGAGACCTTGTTTTCTGAAGACACCCTTGACTGTTGCAACCTCTTAATACTACAGTACAAGTAAGTGCAGAATAGTGAAATTCTCTCACCACATGGCAATGCTGGGCCACATTATCTCCACCACAGGATCAGGCTCTTCTATTTGCCTTCTCATCATCATACAAAAACAAGGGGATGGCAGCAAATTTAAAACTTGCTTAAAGGAAATATTTTGCATATACAACATGTGGCTGGTTAGCCGGCGGAACTCATTGCCACAAGGTTCCAGCGAGGTCCAGGGTTTAGCAGGATGCAAAAAAGGATAGGGCACTTGTATAGACAACTGGATAATGAGCACATTCAGCATTACATTACAGTAGAACCTCAAAGATATGAACACCAGAGTTCCCGACTTACTGGTCAACCAGACACTCTCTGGAACAAGAAGTAATCAGGCAGCCGCGGAGACAGACAGACAGACACACAAAGCAAATACCTTATTGCCTCTGGGCTTTAGCTTGCTCCGGGCAGGGTCAGAGCTTCTGACACTCGGGAACACTGGGCTCAGGATTTTAGACCTGGGGGAGTGCTGGGGCTTGTGGCTTCAGCCCTATGGCTCCGTTCCCAGTTTCAGTCCTGTGGGGGGCACTGGGGCTTGAGCTATGAGGGGAGCGCTGGTTTCAGCCCCAGCGCTCCCCCTATAGCTAAAGGCCAGGCACCCCTCCCCCCACTCAAACCAAGAGCAGAGCCGTGGGGAGTCCTGAGCCCCGGTGCCCCCCAGGGCAGAAGCCAGGAATGGAGCTGCAGGGCTGAAGCCCCGAGCCCTGGTGCCCCCCGCGAGGCTGAAACTGGGAGAAGAGCTGTTGGGCTGAAGCCCCGAGCTCCTCCCAAGTCTAAAGCCCAGAGCTCTGGTGCTCCTGAGGGTCAGAAGCCCTGACCCCGGCCACAGCCCTAACACATACCCCCACCCGTGGCTGCAGCCCCAACCCTCCTTCTCCCTCCCCATGGATAACGGCTGTAACGTCTTGTTCGGAGTTAAGGACATTTCAGAGTTATGGACAACCTCCATTTCCGAGGTGTTCGTAACTCCGCGATTCTACTGTAATATTTTTTTGAAAAGTCGGGGGGGGGGGGGGGGAATATATGCAGCCTAGATGTAGCCATGATATAAATATCATGTGTATATATAAATAATCATATAAATATTCATGCTTCAGGGTACAAACCAGCTCCTAACTGATAGGGTTGGGAAGAAAATTCCCTACTGCAATTTATTCAATAATTGCCCATCTCTGAAGCATCTGGTACTAGTCACCATCAGAGACAGGGATGCTGGATTAGATGGAGCACTAGGCTGACCTGGGATGACAACTCCTATGTTCCTATCATGTTGCAACATGATGTTAGCATGTCATCAGCAAGCTGCACGCAGGTAGCTCAGAACAGCAAATCAATGGTATTGTTCAAGAAGTTTTTTCTCTGCAACCCAAAAGAATTCCAGATTTAAAAAACAAAAACAAAACAAAAACTACAGCCAGGCTTTCAGGGCACATGAGAGACGTGCAAATAGCACTATAAAAGTCAAGGAGCGGGGCAATGACAACACTAGGAGCTCCCTACCCCCTCAGTAAGGAATCAGACCAGTGAACAGCGTTCATCATGACAGCAATTTCCGCCTTCATGGGCCAGAGCCATGAAATGACTTGGGAATCCAAGTGCTGTGAATCTGAAAGCGTTTCAGTCTATTCATGAGTGTTATCAGTTCGCGTCCCTGAAAAGCATGCATCACTGCAGGAAGTTCTTGAGACCCGATCTAAGTGGTGCCTACTTTCCATATCAACCCACAGTGGAAATTCTGAAAGCTATTCCCCACGGACATTTGTTAACGAGTAGCTTGGAAAACAAACCCTAGAAAAGGAGACTAGGAGCCCAAATCATTAACAAAATGTTTGGAGTGCTTAAAAAAAATTTTTTAAAAATCAAATCACAAATCCTGGGCCAAACCCTACCTAATATACTCACAAGTATCAGTCCCTCTGAGCCAGATTCGGATCTCAGTTACACCACTGTAAATCCAGAGCAACTGTACTGAAGGTACATTTGCAGCTGAACCTTTCAGCAAAGGCCAATGGGGGATTTCTGCACCACCTCTAGCTAATACCATCACCCGGAGCATTCTAAGTGCCTGGTTGGTTCTCTCTTTGTCTATACTTAAGCCCCTTCGTTTTTGGTTTAAACCGATTTTTACAAAAAAAAACCCAACAACCCCAGGTTTTACAAAAAGAATTACTTGTTTCTTTTCTGATTTTCAACCTACTTTTGTATCATTCCAATATATTTTAAAAAAATCAATCGTTTTATTAGGGAAATACATCTCTCTCATGCAATGGATTGTTGTACAATACATTAGTCTGTGTGTATATGCAAAGGTGTCTGTTGAAATAAGGCTATGTATTAGGCTAGACGATACACACAACAAACAGGCATGCACACAAGCTCTGAAGTGCGTGCGCATCTGAATGTACTGATGAATATTACGCCCGCCCCGCACGCATTTCAATTCGTTAGCAGATAACGGTTTAAAGATCTGATACACTAACATGGGAAGAAAATGAAAATCTGTCTCAGAATACGTTTCAGAACACAAGGAAGTATTTAAAATTAAAAAAAAAAAAAAACAGGCGAAAAGGATGAAGTTGAGTGTATGCGCTGCAAATGATGTGGCCCAATTATTAAATGTAAATATTTATAGGCTAATAGTTCTAAGTCTACAACAGTAAACTGTTTATTCAAATGAAAAGATTCATTGGGGGGGGAGGAGGGGATGAGAGATGTATTGTTTTCTTAAACTCAGAGGTGACACTTTGTTTTCAGTTCTGTTTTAGTTCTGCGGCAAACCACATTGAATTCCACTCATCAAAGCTACTGGAGACTTTTTCCCCCGAGCTGCCATCCACCAAAATAAACCCCGATATTTACCCAGAAAAATTATTAATCGTTTTTTCCACCTGTTTTCGTTATTGTAGTAATAAACACCGATAAATTCCCGGGAAAATTAACTATAATAAAAACTGAAAACAAAAGGCCCTATCTGTACTGTACTGCAAGGTCTTTGCAGCAGAGACCACCAGAGTCTTTGTATATGTTGAGTGGATGCTCTTAGTAGTCAAATTATAATAGCTCATGACCATTGATTTCCACCACTGGTGTTTGCAAGAGAGATCGTGAATCCCTTGTGAGGAGTGAGTGACAAGAGTAGCCCAGCTGACTTCAGCACGACTCCTTGGAGTCAGGGTCTCACAATCGGTCCTTAAGGGGTTTGTGAATGGTATTCTAGCCTCACCACGAGAGATCCAAGCTGTGCTGCCCTCAGCCGTTCAGTTGTAGTCCCTCTAGACCACGGAGTTCGGGCTGTGACCCCACGTCTGAGCTCTGGCTCAGCTGATGCTCCATGAGATGTTAGAGAGCACGCGAGTGAACAGGTCTTAGGGTACGTCTACCATGGGCGCCAATTTCTCCTGGGGCCAGTGGGTGCTCGTGCCCCCTCACCCCGCCCCAACTCCATCCCCCTTCCCCAAAGTCCCCACCCCGGCCCCGCCTCTTCCCCACCTCCCCCCCTGAGTGTGCCATGTCCCCGCCACTCCCCCCTCCCTCCCATAGCTGTTTCGCAGCAGCAAGCGCTGGGAGGAGAATTGAGGAGGGCGCGCTCAGCGGAGAAGACGGAGGCGAGGCGGGGAGCTGCCGGTGGGTGCCAATTTTTCCCTGTGGGTGCTCCAGCCCCGGAGCACCCAGGGAGTTGGCGCCTAGGATGTCTACACTGCACAGTTAAGCCAGAGGCACTTTAAGCCCAGGCTAGCCAACCCAGCTGGGGGTATGGGTTAGAGCCTGAACTCCACTTTACCTCAGGTTGAAAGCCAACCATTTTGCAGTAAAGATAAGGGCTAAATCACTCAAGTGCTGATTGTCCTCTGGGGGGAGTTGTGGGAAGGGCATTGGAGGACTGACAAGTTCTTCAGTAATTGACATAACTTACAGGGAAGGAATCCTAGAGTGTCTCAACACAGAGAGCCCTCCTGCGATCTGCCCCCCCCCCCCACACACACACACACGGGTGAGGGTAGAAACACTGGGGACACAGTAATGCAGGTAGGACTTTGTGTAACCCACACACCTCCTGGGTGTGGTGTTCTGTCCCATCTAGTGGCGCCGACACCACTTCGAGAGAGATTAATGAGTCTGCTCTACAGACTTAGCTAAGGGCTATATGGCTTTTAGCTCATGCGCCAGAGACTCATGCACTAAGCTTCAGAGGTCCCAGGTTCAATCCTGCCCACCAAAAACCAGGGTCTGTCGGCGTTACAAGTGGGGGCTCGTCCGGGATTTCAACTGGGAAGTCTCTGAACATGGACTTCCAGGTAGGGGAAGTATGTAACCCACACATCTCCTGGGTGTGGTGTTTTGTCCACTTTAGTGGTACTGAGACCACTTAGAGAGAGAGAATAATAAGTTTACTCTACAGCCTTAGCTAAGAGTCATGTGGCTTTTGGCTCATGCACTAAGCTTCAGCGGTCCCAGGTTCGATCCCGCCAGCCAGCGACCGGGGTCTGTCAGTTTTACATTTGCAGTGGGCATGCTCACACCTGAGTAAGGCTAACCAGGGTGCTCAGACCCTGGTGCCAGTCACCTGGGATAACTGTGCAGTGTAGACATAACCTTAGTCTGGAAAATTGGTACAGATGCTCAAAAACAGGGGCCATTGACGTGGGTAATATTTGCACGATGCATTTCTGGTTAGAAACCTTTTCCCAGCCACATCTCTCTCTGGAATTACACTGTTTCTTCAGATCCCAATGGGATCACAGCAGCTAACATTAACATTGGCAGGTTTCAGAGTAGCAGCCATGTTAGTCTGTATCAGCAAAAAGAACAGAAGTACTTGTGGCATCTTAGAGACTAACCAATTTATTTGAGCATAAGCTTTCATGGGCTACAGCCCACTTCGTTGGATGCACAGAATGAAACATATAGTAAGAAGATATTTATACAGGTGATTTATAGCAGGTGAACACACCCCGGATGGTGTGGCTGATGTGATTAGGTCCTATGGTGGTGTTCCCTGAATATGGGGACAGAGTTGGCATCGGGCTTGGTTGCCAGGATAGGTTCCTGGGTTAGTGTTTTTGCACTCTCACAGATCTTGGGAGACAGGCCAGTCCTCACTTACAGACAGCCCCCAAACCTGAAGCAAATACTCACCAGCAACCACACACCACACAACAAAACCACTAACCCAGGAATCTATCCTGGCAACAAAGCCCGATGCCAACTCTGTCCACATATCTATTCAGGGAACACCATCATAGGACCTAATCACATCAGACACACCATCCAGGGTTTGTTCACCTGCACGTCTACCGATGTGATATATGCTGGCACATGATGGCAATGCCCCTCTGCCATGTACATTGGCCAAACCGGACAGTCTCTATGGAAAAGAATAAACAGACACAAATCTGACATCAGGAATCATAACATTCAAAAACCAGTAGAAGAACATTTCAACCTCTCTAATCACTCAGTGACAGACTTAAAGGTGGCAATTTTGCAACAGAAAAGCTTCAGAAACAGACTCCAATGAGACGCCGCTGAACTTGAATTAATATGCAAACTAGATACCATTAACTTAGGTTTGAACAGAGACTGGGAATGTCTCGGTCATTATACTAATTGAATCTATTTCCCCATGTTAAGTAGCCTCACACCTTCATGTCAACTGTCCGAAATGGGCCATCTTGATTATCACTTCAAAAGTTTCCATTCCCCCCCCCCCCCCCGCTGATAATAGCTCCTCTTAATTAATTCACCTCTTACAGTTGGTATGGGTACTTCCACCTTTTCATGCTCTCTGTATGTATAAACATCTTCTTACTATATGTTCCATTCTATGCATCCGATGAAGTGGGCTGTAGCCCACGAAAGCTTATGCTCAGATAAACTGGTTAGTCTCTAAGATGCACAGGTACTCCTGTTCTTTTTATTAACACTGGCCTTACCTTCTTGGAGGGCTCCGAGTTTCGAGACACTTCCTCATAGGCACCCACGTTCTCCCAGGTGGCGACGAAGGCATGGGTGGGAGCGAAGGCAGCCGCACTAGGAAATCCAGCATGGATAAGGCGAGCGGCCTGGCCCAGCACCTCCGTGGACGCATCCTCCCGGTAATAGATCTTCCCCCTCCCGCCGCTGGTGTCAATATCGGACATGAAGGGGGCGATGGCTGGGAAGTCAGTGGGGAAGTCATCGTCCACATACTGGGTTTCTCTGGGGAAATCCTGGGTGGAGATGATCCCATTGGTTCCTACCTACAAGAGACAGCAAAGAACTCTGCTCAAAGCCCTCTCCACCATCTCGTCCACCCACACAGGACTCCTGTCAACAGGCAGCAACAGCTGCAGTGCAGAAAGATCCCATTCAGTGCAACACTCCCACCCTGCCTCTGCATCACCAGTTCCTCCCTCCGAGCCAAGTCATTCCACCCACCCCATCCAGGGGCTTTCAGTCCAGCCGGGGCCCAGCCACAAGGGACCTCACTTACCCAACATTACGGGGGGAGGGGGGGGGGGAATGACAAAGACTCAGCTTCCTCCCTTTCCTCTCCACCCATGTAAGCTCCATCCCCAGCTGCAGGCTCACTCCAGGCAACCCCCCACGCTAGAGGAAGCAGCTGGGCACAGTGTTTTCCAGCACCATTAGCTAGACAGAGGCGTAGGGATAGGGATAGCTAGGTGAAAGGGGAGCATGTAAGACAATCTACGGATGCACCAAGTTCTTAGCAACTTCCGAGACCAGGGCCGGGCAAACTACGGCCCGCGTCCAGCCCATCAGACCCTTTAATCTGGCCCTCAAGCTCCTGCCGGGGAGCGGGGTCGAGGGCTTGTCCTGCTCCGTGCGTGCCGTAGCTCCGTGCAGCTACCGGGAAGCAGCAGCGTCTCCCCCCCGTCTGGCTCCTATGTGTAGGGGAAGCCAGGGGGCTCCACACACTGCCCCTGCCCCAAGCGCCGGCTCTGCAGTTCCCATTGGCCAGGAACCACGGCCAATGGGAGGGACGGGGCAGCCCGCCGTGCCATTTCCATACCCAGATGTGGCCCTCGGGCCAAAAAGTTTGCCCGGTCCCGGACCAATAACCCTGCTGCGGGCTGTTATTGGCCCTTCAGCTTTAGGTCTAGCCGCCGGGTGGCTGTAGCCTGGGCATGCCCGGGAGCCCCGGGGCGAGCGGCCGCGGGTTCGAGCCCGGGCCCGGGCGCTCAGCCCCGCGGCGGGCACTCACGTAGAGGTGGCCGAAGCGCGTCTCGTAGAAGAGCAGCGGCTTCCCGAGCGTCACCACGGCCGAGGTCTCGTCGTCCCCGTCCTGCAGCAGCCGATCGCCCCGGGGCGCCCCGAAGGGCAGCAGCTCCCGCCGGGGAAGCGCGGCCGCCCAGCCCAGCAGCAGGCAGGGAACGAGCAGCGGCGGCGGCAGCAGCAGCGCGGGCAGCCCCATGCTGGGCCCTGGCGGGGCGGCGGCGGCGGTGGCCCGGGGCTGGCTCCCGTCCCGGGCGGCGGCAGGGGCAGGAATCTCCAGCCCAGGAGCCGCTTCCACCACGTCCGACCTGCGCTCCCGGCGCTGGCCGGGGCGGGGTCTCGGCTCTGCCCCAGCGCCGCCATTGGGCGCCCCGAGCCCGGCCGGCGGCCAATCGCGCCCGGCCCCAGAAACCGGAGCGGCGCCGCGGCTGGTTCTTGTTAAGCCCGGCGGTGCCCTGGGGGTCCCCCCCCCCCGGCAGGGGCCCGCTGGAGCCTAGCGCCCCCCAGCCCCGCGTGTGGGGGACGCGGGGGGGCCCGTTTGCCGGGGGCTGGAGAAGCAGAACCCGGCCCCGCTGGCGCGCTGCACACTCCGGATTATAGGGGGGGGAAAGGTCGGGGTTATGATCAACCCCTCTGTGTATGAGACACCCCCCCCCCAGCTGTGGGGCGGTGGAGGGACTGAATCAGCCCCCCGAGGTGCTAAGGGCTGGACTGCGCACACCCCCGCCAGGGAGGGTGACCCGATGTTATAGCGACAGTCCCGATATTTGGGGCTTTTTCTTATATGGCTCCTATTACCCCCCCACCCCCTGTCCCGATTTTTCACACTTGCTCTCTGGTCACCCTACTGCCAGGGCACAGCCGGCCAGCCATGCACTGAGGGGCTGGTGTGCCAACGAGGCTCTGGTGTGGGGAGCCTTCTGGGCTGGTTTGGCCCCCCTGCGTTGATTGCCGGTGAGGTTCACTTGACTCCATCTCCCCCCCAGGGACAAGGCAATCAGAAGCTGCAAGGCTTGGAGGAAGGCTGGGCAGGTCTCTTGGCCAGCTGACGACAAGGAAACACACACACACACACACACACACACACACACACGACTGTCGGTTGATGAGTCCGTGGAGATTTTACGCTGGCGTTTTGCAAACCTACAGCGTGCAGCTGGTTGCCCTTCCTTAGACCCCGTTCCGGCCCATCCCAACGGGGGTGCAGAAAGCCAGGGCAGCCACATCACTCAATCAAATGTTAGACAGCCGAGAGTTTCACCAGGGGTGAGTCCTTCTGGGGGGGCCTTCATTTTTGGGTGCCCAAGTTGATCCCCCATAAAGGAGATTTGCCAAAGGAGGGGTGCTCGGCCCTCTCCAAGACACAGGCCCCTCTAAGGTGTCTCAACTTGGGCCCCCCAAAAATGGAGGCAGCCAGTAGCGCCAGCCACTTTTGAAAATCTTGGCCTGATTCTTTACCAGGCATGTTGTAAACCTTGATCTTCTTCCGCTAATAATCTGACTATACCTTTCACATTCCCTGCTCATGCCCCTTTGGCCTGAAACATTGTATTATCTATGCACAAGCACCTACAGACATCCCTTTGGACCGAGCGGAGCCGGCATCCGGGCGGAGCAAGCGGAGTGGCTGGCGGGGCACGGAGCCAGCAGCTGGCAGAGCAGCAAGAGGCTGGTGAGGCGGCCAGTGGTGCAATTGGAGTGGCTGAAGGAGTGACCAAGGTGCCTTCTCCACTCCCTTCCCACCCCCCGCCCCCAAGGTGAACTCACACGAATGCCCTTCTGAACTCTGGGTCTCCACTGACCAAGGACAACAGCTGTGAGTGGGGTGCGGTAGAGGGAGAAGGGAGGGGCACATTAAAGAAACTTTTGGTTGTTGGACTTAAGAACCCGTGGCAAAAGACACTGCCCGGTGGATGGACTCTTGGTTGCGGGTTTTGTATTTCCAATAGCTAACACCGCAATCTTTGTCTGCTGGGCTTTAATTGTTTTAATTGTTCCGTCTTAACAAAGAGACATGCTTATTATCAACCACGTGTGTTCCTTTTGTTTGGTCCTGAAAGGCAGAAACAGATCGGGCTGTCTTTTTTTTCAAAGGGAATAATATGGAATACATTTGAGTACAAAGAAGATTTTTAACAGCCATGAAAGCATTCAGGAGGGCAGTTATCAAGTCTAACATCCGCCGCCTTCTAAAGCTGTACGCTGGGTAGAAACAGGCCGAACACCGTGCTGATTCATCACTGCTGTGTCTGGCCATCACTTGCACTGTCCCCATTCAGCTCGTAATTTGCCGCTTTGAGTGGCCACATAATTGACACTTTCCCACCTGCTGATTTGCAGTGGGTAAAACCCACAAATGATCAGCCCCTTTTTCATGCCATTCTACAAGCATCATTCAATACAGTTTGAGAGGGAGGGGTTGGTTTATTTCATCAATGGGTTATTCCGGATAGTTCGTACCTAATCCCATAGTTTGTTATATTATCCGCCACTTGTAAAGCCACAGACCTTGGTGGCCACTGGTGTCTTACGAATGCTTAGCTAGCTACTTCCTTAGCAGCCTTCCCCCCACTCTGTTATCTCAGGCTGCACTGTGACTCCATATCTGCATAGCTCCCAGCAGGGCCCCATTGCCATACCATGCAAGGGCCTAAATTAACACCTCCTCACACCTTTCCTCTAGAGAGATTAAGCGACTTGCCCAAGATAAAACAGGAAGAGGATTGAACCCAGCTCTCCTGAGTCCCACTCCAGTGCTGTAACCTCAAGCCCTATGGTTCTTAACGCCGCAGCCTACAGTAAGGGGCAGTGTGCCCCACTGGGAACTTCTGGAATGGGAATGGGGCCGGAGTTAGGGGCAGGCAACCTAGGCGACCACCTGGGGTGCCGGGCTTGGGGGGCGCCGTGCTCGGGGTGCTGTATTAAGGTAATAAGGTATTCAAAAGTTTAACAAATGGAAGGGGGAGGTGCCAAAGATGCTCCTCGCCTGGGGCACTATTTGGTCTAGGGCGGGCCCTGCATAGGAACACGTGCCATTTTCGAGCAGGGTGCAGCGTACACTCCCCCCCAGCGCAGAGATGGGCATGGCCCTCGCCCCCTTTGGAGAGCTAGCAGCACTGGGCTGGAGCACACTCAGAGGAACACAAGGACGGAGACTACGCCTGGAATGAAAAGGGAGGTCGGGTGCAAAAAGGTCTTCCCCCTTCTTCCCCACCCCAAACACACACACTATGCACCCAGACACGACCAGACACAATCAAGTCTTTATACTGCATGCTACTCTGGACAGGGAGCTCGGTTTGTACCCGTCTGCAAAGTGCCATCTGCACCGAAGAGGCCTGATAGTCAACAATATTTACCCACACACCCTGGACCCACGGAGGGAAAACTACAGCTAGACTCGACACCGGAGAGCATGTGAGAGTTTGTGGGGCTGCAGCATGGACAGGAAATCCCCACAGCCCTTGGAGAGTTGATTAGAAATTGCACCAGGGGAAGCTAAGAAAATAAACAGGAAATGCTAATTTCTCCTGGGACGTTTTGAAGACAAAAACTGATTCCAAGTGATGTTGTCATTGTGCTTCTATTTGAGGTTTGTCATGTTACGGCGTAAGGACCATGCGGAGAACAGGCTGGTTTGGGTTATGTTTTGATTCTACAAGGATCAGAACAGGGGCAAAGGATTCTTCGTAATAGTGGGGGAGGAGGGCCCACCAGGCCCCGCTCCTGCCCCTCTTCCCCCGAGGCCCTGCCCCCTGGGCAAGCTGGAAGCTGGAGCCAGGTCCCCACAGCTGCCTGGGCTCCCTTGCCCACCCTTACTTGAGCCAGGCTCCTGCTTCCAGCCTGGTCGGGATGAGGGGGCAGGGCCTCAGGGAAGAGGAGGGGCAGAGGGCCAGGCCCATGGCGAAAAGGCCCGTCCACTTTCAGAAGCGGAAGGGTCATGGCCCCTTCCCCCCGTTCCAGCACCCTTGAATCAGAACAGAAACAACGTTGAGTTCTTAAACCTAACCTCAAAGCCTAATCATCTTCATCTGTCTGCCTTAGGGTGTGCACTGGGTGCCCATTAATTGTTGTTATTAATTTGTATTACTACAGGAGCCCTACTCATGGACCAGGACCCCATTGTGCTAGGCGCTGTACAAATGCTGAACAAAAGACAGTCCCTGCCCCCAAGAGCTTCCAATCTAGGTAGAAGATGAGAGCTGCAAATGGATTCAGACAAAAGGGAAAGCACAAGGAAACAGCGAGATGAAATCGGTCAGCCTGATCGGCTGCGGTCTCAGCACACTGGCAGTCTAACCACTGTTGCAGCACAGCAAAGGAGCGTTTGGAGCAGGGATTTGAAGGGAAATATGGAGGTAGCTTTGTGGCCGTTTACGGGGAGCTCCTCCCAAGCAGGAGGGCCAGCATAGGAGAAAGCAGGAAGGTGTCTGAAAACGTAGCAAGTTTTTCAGTGCCTCCTAAATTAACAGATCGACAGCATGAGGTTGCTAGTATATTTCATGTAGTCTCCTCCCCTCATCTGCTTCCCTGGTTAGAGGAAGCTCTGCCTGGGGTTGATTTCTTTGAAGGGGAGGGCTGTGGTTACTGCTTTAAATGTTCTTCTGGTCTTGGTGGAAAAGCTTTGCTCAAAGAGGAAGGGCTTGCTGTTAAGTGTTTGGACTCTGGCATGGGGTTAGTTTCACTGGTACTATTTGTGTCCACATTTGGTCTCGGTTTTGTATGGGTGTGGATTTAAATGCCACCACATGGTGCTCACTTTTGAGGTCAAGACATAGAGACAGTGAGCACAGCCATCCTGCTTCACGTTCGCAGGGATTTTTTAAAAATGTTTGCAGGGATATAAACCCTCTGGCTTCAAGTCATAACCCAAGCGCTGGGAGTAGGAAGAAACAGGAGATCTCAAAGCACTCTACAAAGGAGAGATGGGGAAACTGAGGCAGAGGGAGGTTAAAGTGACCTGCCAAAGGGCACCTAGCGGGCCAGGGGCAGAGAAAAGAACAGAGACCAGATCTTATGAGTCCCAGTCCAGTGTGTTACCCACTAAGGGAACACTATGCTCCTAAAACAGCTGGACTGAATTTATGGATGGGAAAGCAAAAATTAGTTCAATACTTCTGTGCTCAGTAAAGCTGAGCTTGATCCAGTATTAAACCCAGAGGGTGAACTCCTAGTCCCACTGAGATGAGTGGGAGTTTTGCCTTTAGTGGGACCAGGATTCCCCCCCAACACAGGCGTTCAGCCTGACACGATACCTGCAGTAGTTCTTATCAACGCTTTGACAGAGTGCAGGCAACTGTTGCTTCTGTTAACCCGGCAAATATTGTACACGCACAACATTCAGCCCCGGGTCGGTTCGCAATCTGTGCTGATGTCATCCGGGAAGGAAAGGGAATGTTTGTCTGAAGCATGTCAATTCCAAGAGGGCTTAGCAGACGTCCCTACGGTGACATACCGTGAGAGCTTCGCACTCTCATGCACGGCTCTAACTTCGCTGGTAAGGAGCAAGGCCGGGAGCATTTTTTAAAGGGGGAAAAGCATTAAGATGCTTAAACAGCAGGAGACCGCACCACATGGCAGAGGCGCTCAGGAGGGGAGAGAGGAAATGTACGAGACGGATGGGGGGTATTTCCTCCCTTTCCCCTCTTCATATTACTAATCTTTTGGCTTTTGAGCGAATCTCTTACAGCTGCTCGATCTTGCGTCTTGGCCAAGGACCCTTTGTTCGTCCGATCTGCACCCACGTACGTCTTCGCACACAAAGTCCGCAGCTTTGGGAGCAATAGATGCTGTCACCTCCAGACCTGAGCAGCACAGAACCACTGCAGGATTCCTTTGCCAGCAAGTGAAGCACCATGGGTCCTTTTCCTCGCCCTTAGAGCTAGGGGTGAAATCCTGGCTCCACTGAACTCTGTGCGAGTTTGGCCACTGAAGCCAGGATTTCACTCTAGATTTTCAAAATGGTGCCCAGCCCCCAGATACGTATAGATGGCAATTGTGTGCACACGGACACGGATGATGTAGCTGAACGACTTCCCCAATGTGTCTTTCTCTCTATTTCACCTCGTCAGATACAGAGGCCCTGATTCAGAAAAGCATGCCAATCCGGGAGAGCATTACGCACACGCTTACGTTCCACTGGCTAAAATAACACCCAGTGGTTTAGCACATTCTTAAGTGCTTTCCCCTGAAGCAGGGCCTTAGTTGTATGATCTGGGGCACGGTCTGTTTTTTGTTATGTGTACAGGGCCTGGCACAATAGACCCTGATCCCTAAGTCAGGACCCCTGGGTGGTACCGCAGTATAAATAGTACATAATGTGCAACCAAGACCGGATGACAACTAGCTGAGTCAGATTCACTCTTGTTAAGGCAGAGGTCATGCTTGGAGGTGTGGGGAGCAACTGGAATCAAAAGCAGAGATGCTTTAATCTACCACATTTCTAGGGAAGACGTCCACTATTTGTTTGCCAGGTTCATGCCCCAGGGGTGGGGGGAGGTTGGGTGGATTTCTAGAGTGATGGTGTTTTTGTGACGTGCACAACAGACCCATTTCTTGGATAAATGCTTTGGGCCAGAGCAATAATTTGCTCTGTGTTGTACAGTCCCAACTGGCTGAGACGTTTGGCAGTCATAAAATAACAGAATACGACCAACAACTCCTTTCATGTTGGGTAGATCACTAAATAGCTATCAAATGACAACAACTTGGAGTCATGATTGATATCAGAGAGCCTACATTTAGTCCATTTGGCCTACTTCATAGCACTGAATTTTTCTTGTGGCGAATTTGGCTACCACTCCAAATCCAGAACTCCACAATATCTTCTACAAAATAGGGCAGCAGCTGCTGATTTATCTTTAGTAATGATTGCAGCTGATTGCGTCCCTTTTTTTTTTTTTAAGTGAATGTTTTTGCCTTCTTTTTGTTGTTGTTCTTTTCAGTGAGAAGTCGATGATTGTCTACTACAAAGATACACGCTAAGCAAAGCCACGGGTCTGCAGGATTTATAGCTTGTCTGAGTCAACATTCACAGGAGAAATCTATTTTCTTCACTCTTGTCCAACTAGTCCTTCCTCAGCATTCCCAAAAGCTGGCAGTGCCCACTGGGTTCTGCAGTCATTATTATATCATGGCGCCTAGGAGCCCCAGTCATGGACCAAGATCCCATTATGCTAGGCGCTGTACAAACACAGACCAAAAAGAGAAGTCCCTGCCCCAAAGAGCTTATGATCTAAGTATTGGGAAGAGACAACAGACGGATACAGACAGGTTCTCACTGCTCTATATGGTAGCGCACACTAAACACTACAGTGTAACTAAGTCACGCTATAGGCCACCCACTGATCTCAGTGACACCCAGTGAGTGGGGGTTACACAGTGATATCTACAATCAGGATTTGGCTCAGTGTTTCTGCACAAGGAGATAATTTACTGAGGCCTTCACAAATGGTCACTATTTTCTGGGTGCCTCACTGTCCAACTTATGGCCCCTGAGCTTTGATTTTAAGAGTTGCCGGGCACTTGCAGCTTCAGTACCCCCATTGACTGCAATTCTAGCTATACTGGGGACTTATCTGTAGCATCTGAGCACCTCACGGTCTCTAATGGATTTATTCTCACAACCCCCCAGGAGATGGGGAAGTGCTATCAGTTGTGGAATGGAGGCTCAGAGAGAGAGTTAAGTGACTTGCTCAAGGTCACAGGAGAAGTCTGTGGCCAAACAAGGACCCACACAGGAACCTGGGTCTCCTAAGTCCAAGACTAGTGCCCTAATCACTGGCCCATCCTCCCATCTCTGGATTTGTGGGTGCAAAACATTTCTGAAAACCCAGCTCCCAGGTGTCAAAAACAGAGATGTTGAAAATGTCCTTAGCTTTGTTTGTTGGCCAACTGAACGGCTGCTGTGATTTAACCACAGAGATCCCCGAAAGAAAGATACGGTACGTGTTCTATAGCCAACTGGTAGTTTAGGTCTTTCTCCTGGGCAAATGAAGTGCAGCAATGGGAAACGCTTCTCTTAAACCTGTTCACTCTGCTCCTTGCTCATCACCCATTGCAATTAGGGTCTGATTTTGCAACCTTGAGTCAACAGGAGTTGTGCCGAGACGCAGTCGCAGGGTCATGTGCTGACAATTTTCTCAATGGGATTTCCTGTTTCCCGGATATTGAAAACTCCACGAAAGTTACTAGGAAATTCTTTGATCAGGGCGCTTTGCTAATCAAGCTGAGGGTGATGCTCAGCACATTCTCGCCACGTATCCCTGAGTCACGCTAAAGGCTAATGATGGCCTCTCAACCAAAGTGCTATTATCTAGCGGCAAATAAACACTGCTCATAGTCTTCAGAAGGGAAAATTAGTTTCTTCTCCATCCCATTCATTTTCCATGTGATCGTGGCAGCTGCAGTAAGAATGGCTGATGTTCCTCCAAAAATGAACGATTCTCCTTGCTGCTGCAACTCCCACAGGTCAGAGTGAGTGGAAGTGCGGGAGCCTATTTGGAGAAATGATAGATGCAATCTAAAGCTATTAGCCATTTTGTGTCTGAAACAGATGGATCTAATTATAGTCAAATGGGCCCATTGGCTGGATGCTCAGATTTCTTTACTTAATTGATCCAAGCTGCCGAACCATGAATATAAAAAGCTTGATCACAAATCAACAACATTCTCTCACACAAATCGCTACAGGCAAGAAGGAGATTGGTTCACTTTGGCCCAGATCCTCAACGGTATTTAGGCTCCTAACTTCCACTGAAATTAATAGACGTAGGAGCCTGTGAGGATCTGGGCCTTTGTGCCTACTTCTGCCCTGACCTAGGAACAGCCAAACTGAGCCAGATCGGTGGTCTTTCTAGCATCTACTCTGTGACAATGGCCAGTACCAGCTGCTTCTGGGGAAAGGTACTGGAATCTCCATAGTAGACAACTCTGGATTAAACTGCCGATGGGAGATGTTTCCTCCTGACCCCCACTGGGTAGTAGTTATTGCTATTGCACAAAATGTAAAGAAGAGCAGGATTTGGTCCTTTGTATTTTTCTGTATCCCAACACATTAGGAATGGCTCTGCTTGAGCCTTGATAATGTGGACCTTAGAATCATAGGACTGGAAGGGACCTCGAGAGGTCATCTAGTCCAGTCCCCTGCACTCAAGGCAGGGCTAAGTATTATCTAGACCATCCCTGACACGTGTTTGTCCAACTTGCTCTGAAAAATCTCCAGTGATGGAGAGATTCCACAACCTCCCTACGCAAGTTATTCCAGTGCTTAACCACGCTGACAGGAAGTTTTTCCGAATGTCCAACCTAAACCTCCCTTGCTGCAATTTAAGCCCATTGCTTCTTGTCCTATCCTCAGAGGTTAAGAACAACAATTTTTCTCCCTCCTCCTTGTAAAAACCTTTTACGTACTTGAAAACTGTTGTCATGTCCCCACTCAGTCTTCTCTTCTCCAGACTAAACAAACCCAATTTTTTCAATCTTCCCTCACAGGTCATTTTTTCTAGACCTTTGTGCCCTGGCCTTTTGGACTTTAACTCATTTCCATCTGAAATGTTGCACAGAACCATCTGGGTCTGCATTTACCTCCATAGTGAGTCCAGGGGAAGCCCTTTTTGGGTTCGTCCGGCAGCTTGGAAGTCATTGGGGCTATGCTGATTTTCATCAGCTGAGCAGCTGGCCCTGTGTCTCCAGAGGCTCATTAGTATTTCCCTTTTTGGGACAAGATTTCATTTAATTTGTATATCTCTTCTTTAGAGCAGAAAGTGACTTCTGCTGACTCATCTCCTTCTTGGACTCTCTCGCTGCTCAGATGGGGAAGGAAGGGGGCATCTATCCATGCCGGTGTCCACTCTGGGTCTGAGCAACGTGGGGCCCAGCTGCCGTTCCCCCAATAGTCCCTGAGATTAGCCCAGTGAAAGGTTTGATTGATGATGTCGATAAGAGAGGCCTCCACACAGAGAGATGGAGCCAAATTTATCCCAGCGGTAACTCCAGCTGAGCTCGGCTGCGGAAAGGTGCCTTTACGTGTGGAGGAGAAGAAATGTGGCCTTGTTACTTTGAAAGGCCAGCTACTGAAGCTGATTTATTCCTGGTTCTCCCAGCCAGAGATGTAGCAAGGCTGAGAATTTCTAAGTCAACCAAGGGATCTGAGTTCCTTGTCCTTGTTAGAGGTGAACAGGATTGGGGTTTCAAATCCTATAGGCAGGTTTGGAAAATCTCAGCTCAACTGACTAATGCAAATCCTTAAAAATGTATTTAAGAGGCAAAGTTTGAAAAGAAAAAGGAATTGTATCTGTTGTACCCCTTCCTTCCTTCCTTCCTTATCAATAGCTTGACCTTTCTTTGCCACCGCATGTCAGGAGATGACCATTAAATGATGAGAATGAAACACGGCCCCAACTCCTTGGCTGTTGTAAGTCAGCAAAGCTCCGTTGACTTCAGTCGTGGTGTCTGTCCGGCCCTTCCCCCACTGGAAAGTGAGAGGGCATCTGTAACTACATCTGGCAGGTTTCAGAGTAGCAGCCGTGTTAATCTGTATTCGCAAAAAGAAAAGGAAGACTTGTGGCAGTCTCTAAGGTGCCACAAGTACTCCTTTTCTTTTTACATCTGGCAGTGACTGATTTTCTTAGTGACAGTCTCACTTTGGAACAAAGCCAGAAGTCCTTACTTGGTTCTTATTCATGCAAAACTCTCCCTGATGTAAAGGATTTCATTCAATTCAATTATGGAGAAATACAAGACGCTCTTGTTTAATATCAGCTCATATTGCATAAGTGTTTTGCATTTCCAATACAGAGCCATCATTTTCCCATGTGCTGAAACTGTGCTTTCTTCTTACTGCCATATAGAAATATTTTCAGGCGTCTTAAAGTGCTGATCTTTACAGAAGGAACCTTTTGTTGTATATTTCCCCAAACAACTCTCAGGTTTCCGCAATGCTCATTGAGACACACGTAGCCTGATGCCTGTCCCTGCTTCCTGGCTTTTCACTGTGTAGAAGTTCCTTCTGCTACAGTTCGTTGCTCAAAGGCAAAAATCAAAAGTTTTAGGTAATTCGGCACCAGCAAAGAGGGGATTAAGTGCAGAGCAACCATCTTTCGCTGTGGAAGCCGGTGGCAACAGTGGTAGCGATAAGTATTACATTGTTCGTTGTGAGACACAGCGGTATCTCCTGGCCGGGCAAGGATCGATGAATGAGGGGAGTGGCATTTTGTATCTTTTGACAGGACAATCAGAAATTCCAAACCCTGCTCAAACACATAACAGAGCTCAGAGCGAGACCCACCCATGGGCATCCTAAAAGAGGGGAATTTTAAAAAGAGGATATGTTTAGGGTGACGTGACCATATTTCCCAAAGGGAAAATGGGACACCATGCAAGGCAGGCCCTCCCCCTTCCCATCGTGGGGCTGGCCCAAGCCACTTGCCAAGCCCCCATCCCCATGCAGGCGAGTAGCGACACATATTAAATAGGGTGACCATATTTCCAAAAGACTGGGGCTGGCGTCGCTGCTCACCCGAGCCTTGCTTGCCACCCGCATGAGACTGCTGGCTTGAGCCCTGCCTGCCCCGCACTGGAGCCCTGCCTCTCCCTTCTCTCCCTGCGCGGGGCTGGCATCACCACTCCCCCCTCACATGTTCCACTGCACCCCATTTCCCCCCCCCCAAAGTGGGCATTTGTCCCGTTTGCTTTTGCCAACTGATCAAATTGGACAAATGCCCACTTTTGCCATAAAAAAGCCAGGACAGGGCTTAAAAAAGGGACTGTCCCAGCCAAAATGGGATGTACGGTCTCCCTAGGTATGTTTGAAATGCAGCACGGTACCTCGTCTGCGCCATAAGTCACACTACAGATGTGCGGTGCATAGGTCCCCTCTTCTCCAAAGCAGGCAACAGTTAGTGCTCTGAGAGCATGCGGCTTGAAAGCCCTCTGTGTCGTTGGCCGTGTGGCCTCATATTTGATACAGCCCTTTTGGCCCGGCCGTGAACGAGCAGCAGCATTCTTTGAATTTTTATGCAGACGATGTTGCACAGGACAGGCACTGCAGCAGGAGCATATGAGGAAATCCCTAACGACTGCTCAGATGGAAAGTTCTTCAACCGATGAGGCAGGAAGCTGACACCACCGGGAGATTTTTTGATGCTCTGGACTGTAGGAAGCCCAGATCCCGTTACTATATTAACACAAGACAGACATTTGCTGACTCCCTCCTAGTTAGGCTTTGTATACAGGTGTGGGGGCCTATAAATAAGCTGGAACAGGAACTCTTTGGCTGGAAAGGGCCGGCCTTTTCCAACAGGGAATAGATTTCCATTGTTAGCTCTTCCGCATCCTTTCCACAATAAGGGCTTCATCCAAAGCCCATTGAAAACAATGGAAAGGCTCCCACTGATTTCAATGGGCTTTGCATCAGGCCTTGGGGCTAGAGGGTCAAGGGGCAGATGTAGCTCCATTGAAGTCAATGATCTGCACCATTTGAGGATCTGGCCCAGGTGATCATTTCTATTCCTGTTTCTCCTCCCACAACTGTGCTTTAATATATTGGAGATGGACCCCGAGAGCCTTCCTCCTGCTAACTAGTGTCTTGTTCCATGAGTAGTCTCGTTGAAATCTAAGAGTAAGGTGCTACTCAGCATAATCTGGCCCTCTACAGCCTGTGGAATGGGCTGTTAATGCTACTATGAGAAACTTCCCAAGGTCATCCGCAGACTCCTGAGCATTTAAATCAATAACCCAGAGAGACAGTAACATGACGTTACCATTAGTCGCAGACAGAGCCGAGGAAGGACAGAGTCCATGCTGAAGAGTAAGGTACTTTGACTGCTGGAAGGTTGTTGTCTTTGATCCATTCTTAAGGATTCGGATAGGAATCTCCGTTTGTGTGGTAGCACTTCTCCACCTCAGAACTAAATAGCAGTGCCTCTAATAGAAATGTTCAGACCCTTCCCAGAGTCTGGCGCTTGCTCTGCTCATCTCACCCCAAGGGGGATTCCATCATTGATTTTCCAGATCCTAAATATGTCACTGGAGCTGATTTTTAGTGGCACGCTGCTGCCAGCCGGGGTCCCGGCTGCTGGCCCCGCTCAGCCTGCTGCCGGCCTGGATGGATGGAACCCCGGGCCAGCAGCCGGAACCCCAGACCAGCAGCGGGCTGAGCGGCTCAGCACGCTGCTGGTCTGGGGTTCTGTCCACCGGCCCCTGCCACCGAGGGTCCCGGCCGCCGGCCCCTTTCAGCCCGCTGCTGGTCTGGGGTTCTGTCCATGCAGGCCGGCAGTGGGATGAGCAGGGCCAGCAGCCGGGACCCCAGACCAGCAGCATGGGTGGCAGATGGAACCCCAAACTGGCAGCGCGCTGAGCCGCTCAGCCCGCTGCCGGTCTGGGGTTCCGTCTGCCAGCCCCTGCCAGCTGGGGTCCCGGCCGCCGGCACCGCTCAGCCCACTGCCAGTCTGGGGTTCCGTCGGGGGGCCCCTCTAAATGTAAAAGTTATAACTGGGATGCAAAACCTTAAATTAATGAAGACTTGGCACGCCACTTCTCAAAGGTTGCCGACCCCTGAGCTAGATCTTTAAATTTAGGATTTTGGGGGGATAAACAATGCAAACTTATGGGTGTTTCACAGGAAGGGTCTTTTAGGCAGGAGTGATCTTCTTAGAATGTAGAGCAGGTTGGGAAAAAATTGAAAATCTAAATTTCTATGAGAAATCACAAAACATATTGGCAGCAATTACACCAAAATTTCCTCCATCTTTCAGCCAACGCCAATTAGTCAAAATAGTCTAGAGGGGAAAATCCCCAAGAGTTTGGAAGGGATCTAACCCCTCATACTTGACCGCTTAAGCCAGTTTCTAATTAAACTCTTGTTTACCCAAGAAAATTGCACTGGTTTAATTTAAATCAGTTTTCAAATTGGTGCAAATGGTGGGCAGTTATTCTGATTTAAGAGTCATTTATTCCAATTTAGCTTAAACAATTCCTATTCGATTTAAACTAGCCAAAAGAAACCAGTGTTAGACCTAAATAAGGGCATCCATGGGGGAGGGGGGATTGAACCCATTTAACTAAATTGCTAGAAATTCACATCTGATGTTAAACTGATTGAACTTCCTTGTGTAGACATGGCCTAATGGGGGTTGCAAAGAAACTCTCCCTGGGGTCAGGTTACCCCATAACTACCTTCTGCAGAGTTTCTTTTGCTGAAGCAGCTAGTGCTGGCCATAGCTAGAGAAAGGATACTGGACAAGATGGACCCCTGGGCAACTCCTATTCAAATGAAAGGTCTGGCTCGAACATCATGCCGCAATAAGGATTAGATGAGCATGAAGATTTGTCAAATAACATTAAACTCCACTTTGGGGCCATATGAAAGCGAATGCAATTGTAGCCTAATGATAGTCAGATACTTACAAATCATTTCCGAGAGCACAGATTGAATGAATACATCCCTGGGGAGAGGATGAGAGGGGGAAACAAACCAGACAGGACAGATGCTAGTCACGACTCTCGATGCACAACGAGAAGGTGTGCAACTACTCCGGTAAGGAGGGGAGAATCAGAAGCTGACTCAGATAGAATCGCGTTTGAGGTGTCAGGGACTCTTCCCCCTCACGCTGTGCCCCAGCTAACTGCTGTGTTCCCCACCTCTGCAGGGCGACGGTTGATACATCCTCATAGATGCAGACCCACCTCTTCACCAGTCTGCCGCTAAACCCACCGGCAGACCTTGCACGGCTGGTGCGCTCTGAATTCTGTTCCCTTTCTGAGCATTGGAACCTCAGCTCTGCTCTGCCCAGTGCCTTCCCAGTGCGTGTCAGGATTTGCTTCTTTCGTGTTTAATAAATGAGGGGTTACTGAGGTTTTACCATGCAATGGCAATAATGCATTGCAGAGGGGAAGATCTTCTCCGCTTCTGGCTGCTTTGCTCCCTGGTATTTTCCACATTATGTACTAGGCAGATTTTAAAAGAAAAAAAGAAAAAAACAAGAAGTGGGTACAAAAGTTGATGAAGCTTTCAGGGCCTTTTCCATGCAGGGCAGCGAAGGTGAGAATTTGTAATGACAATTGCACCCTCTGTTGGGTAAAGTGGAAAAGACACCCTCCTAGTAGTCTGTATCAGCAAAAAGAACAAGGAGTCATTGTAAAAAGAAAAGGAGTATTTGTGGCACCTTAGAGACTAACCAATTTATTTGAGCATAACCTTTCGTGAGCTACAGCTCACTTATACTATGGAAAGTGTAGAAGATCTTTTTATGCACACAAAGCATGAAAAAATACCTCCCCCACCCCACTCTCCTGCTGGTAATAGCTTATCTAAAGTGATCACTCTCCTTACAATGTGTATGATAATCAAGGTGGGCCATTTCCAGCACAAATCCAGGGTTTAACAAGAACGTCTGGGGGCGGGGTGGGGAATTTAGTATGCATCCGATGAAGTGAGCTGTAGCTGTAGCTCACGAAAGCTTATGCTCAAATAAAGGTGCCACAAGTACTCCTTTTCTTTTTGCGAATACAGACTAACACGGCTGTTACTTTGAAAGGAGTCATTGTGGCACCTTAGAGACTAACCAATTTATTTGAGCATAAGCTTTCATGGGCTACAGCCCACTTCATCGGATGCATAGAATGGAACATACAGTAAGAAGATATTTATACATACAGAGAACATGCAAAGGTGGAAGTACCCATACCAACTGTAAGAAGCTAATTAATTAAGAGGAGCTATTATCAGCAGTGGAAAATACTATAGGAAGATATATATATATACACACACACATACACACACATTACAGAGAACATGAAAAAATGGGTGTTGCCATACACACTATAACGAGAGTGATCAATTAAGGTGAGCTATTATCAGCAGGAGAAAAAAACCTTTTGTAGTGATCATCAGGATGGCCCATTTCCAACAGTTGACAAGAAGGTGTGAGTAACAGTGGGGAGGGAAATAAGCATGGGGAAATAATTCTGCTTTGTGTAATGACCCATCTACTCCCAATCTTTAATCAAGCCTAATTTAATGGTGTTCAGTTTGCAAATTAATTCCAATTCAGCAGTCTCTTGTTGGAGTCTGTTTTTGAAGTTTTTTTGTTGTAATATTGTGACTTTTAGGTCTGTAATTGAGTGACCGGGGAGATTGAAGTGTTCTCTGACTGGTTTTTGAATGTTATAATTCTTGACGTCTGATTTGTGTCCATTTATTCTTTTACGTAGAGACTGTCCGGTTTGGGCAATGTACATGGCAGAGGGGCATTGCTGGCACATGATGGCATAGATCACATTGGTAGATGTGCAGGTAAACAAGCCTCTGATAGTGTGGCTGATGTGATTAGGTCCTATGATGGTGTCCCCTGAATAGATATGTGGACACAGTTGGCAACGGGCTTTGTTGCAAGGATAGGTTCCTGGTTTAGTGTTTTTGTTGTGTGGTGTGTGGTTGCTAGTGAGTATTTGCTTCAGATTGGGGGGGCTGTCTGTAAGCAAGGACTGGCCTGTCTCCCAAGATCTGTGAGAGTGATGGGTCATCCTTCAGGATAGGTTGTAGATCCTTGATGATGCGTTGGAGAGGTTTTAGTTGGGGGCTGAAGGTGATGGCTAGTGGCGTTCTGTTATTTTCTTTGTTGGGCCTGTCCTGTAGTAGGTGACTTCTGGGTACTCTTCTGGCTCTGTCGATTTGTTTCTTCACTTCAGCAGGTGGGTATTGTAATTGTAAGAATGCTTGATAGAGATCTTGTAGGTGTTTGTCTCTGTCTGAGGGGTTGGAGCAAATGCGGTTGTATCGTAGAGCTTGGCTGTAGACAGTGGATCGTGTGGTGTGGTCTGGATGAAAGCTGGAGGCATGTAGGTAGGAATAGCGGTCAGTAGGCTTCCGATATAGGGTGGTGTTTATGTGACCATCGCTTATTAGCACTGTAGTGTCCAGGAAGTGGATCTCTTGTGTGGACTGGTCCAGGCTGAGGTTGATGGTGGGATGGAAATTGTTGAAATCACGGTGGAATTCCTCAAGGGCTTCTGTTCCATGGGTCCAGATGATGAAGATGTCATCAATGTAGCGCAAGTAGAGCAGGGGCATTAGGGGATGAGAGCTGAGGAAGCGTTGTTCTAAGTCAGCCATAAAAATGTTGGCATGCTGTGGGGCCATGTGGGTACCCATAGCAGTGCTGCTGATTTGAAGGTATACATAGTCCCCAAATGTGAAATAGTTATGGGTAAGGACAAAGTCACAAAGTTCAGCCACCAGGTTTGCCATGACATTATCGGGGATACTGCTGCTGACGGCTTGTAGTCCATCTTTGTGTGGAATGTTGGCGTAGAGGGCTTCTACATCCATAGTGGCCAGGATGGTGTTATCAGGAAGATCACCGATGGATTGTAGTTTCCTCAGGAAGTCAGTGGTGTCTTGAAGATAGCTGGGAGTGCTGGCATAGCCAGACAATCCTGCTGTCAGGGTGCCAATGCCTGAGATGATGGGGCATCCAGGATTTCCAGGTTTATGGATCTTGGGTAGCAGATAGAATACCTCTGGTCAGGGTTCTAGGCATGTGTCTGCACAGATCTGTTCCTGTGCTTTGTCAGGGAGTTTCTTGAGCAGATGGTGCAGTTTCTTTTGGTAACCCTCAGTGGGATCAGAGGGTAATGGCTTGTAGAAAGTGGTGTTGGAGAGCTGCCTAGCAGCCTCTTCTATTCCAACCTATTCATGATGACGACAGCTTTTTTCTCCTGCTGATAATAGCTCACCTGAATTGATCACTCTCATTATAGTGGGTATGGCAACACCCATTGTTTCATGTTCTCTGTGTATATATATATCTTCCGTTGTCTTGCTCACTCTTGCTCTCTCTGGGACTCAGCTTGCTCCCGCTGACTTGCTCTTCATGGCTTGGCCCTCCAGCTAGGTCCTTCCCTTCTGGGGTTATCACAGCCCCATTGGACAGCTGTCTCAGCCAATCTTCTGGTCCACTGTCCACGCTGTGCCACTTCCCCAGTGGCTGGTAGGGGAACATGGTCCTGTTCACTATTCCGGGTTCCAATCCAGGGACTACAACCAGCAGCCAACATCTCACTGCCCCAAACCTTGCTGCTGTTTCCCTGGACTGTTTCCTACACCCCCTCTATCAGGCTCCTTCTCTGACACCTCTCTGGGTACGCCCTTCCCTCAGGGCCTGGATCCTAGGGCTTTTATTCTCCCCCTGGCTTCCTCCTTTCCCTCGCTAAGCCCAGAGCGTGACTGCAGGTCTTCCATACTGCAGCCCCTTTCTCACTGCCGCTTTCCTGGCTTTGTACCAGCCCCGTCTGTTCCTTCTTATCTGGGCTCCATCATCAGTCGGGGGTTGCTTAGACCACCTAATTCCCCTCAGCTGCAGCATTATCTGATTCTCAGCCTCATTAACCCCTTCCAGGCCAGTGTGGGTGTGAACACTCCATCACCTGTGGACTTGGGCAAGTCACTTAGCCTCTCTGCTCCCCACAGGGGGGCTCTGAGGATGAATACATTAAAGATCATGAGGCTCTCAGATGCCATGGTGATGGGGACCATCGAAGTACCATAGATAGATAAAACCAAATTAGATTAGATGCCCATTAGTCTGAATGAGTTAATCAGTGGATCCAGTACTGTCCTCCTCGAGTTCCTTTGACTTCAAGAGAGTTTGGCCAGAGCACAGACTTCAGGCTATGTCCCATTACGTATAACACAGTGGAAATGAATAAATGTCTCTGGACTGTGGCCATAAGATAAGCAAGTTGCGACGTTGACTTCACATCTAGCCCCAGGAGAGGATGCAGTCTGCTAACAATCTTCTTTCCCCATCTCATCACTTTGCCGATGGCACAGTAAAATCCACTTACAATCACTGGAGCCTGATAAATGACGCAGCTGGGACATTGACTAGGGATGGCATCAGCAATGAATTAACGTACAGCTCACCTAAAGGCAACAAGCCCATTAAAACAGCCTACCTGTGTAACACCGACAGACCCCAGTCGTTGGCGGGTGGGATCGAACCAGGGACCTCTGGAGCTTAGTGCATGAACCTCCACTGCATGAGTTAAAAGCCACATGGCCCTTAGCCGAGGCTGTAAAACAGACTTGGTCTCTCTAAGTGGTCTCGGTGCCACTAGATGGGACAGAGCACCACGCCCAGGAGGTGTGTGGGTTACACCTGGCTTTACCGTGTCTGCAGCCTACTAGCAGGGCTTGAGTTTGCTGCTGTGCATTTCCAGCTTTGTAGCTCCTGGACTGATTCCTTCTTGTGCTAGGGCTGCTGGATGATGTGAGCCGCATGCCACGACAGTGTCTGAATCACTACTGCTTTGAACAAGGCTTATTTTTACAGCAATTGACGAACAACGTCACCCCAGATCACCGAGACAGTCCGTGTGCTCCCCTTGACTCTCCACTGATTCTCCAAACACCCCCCCTTCACCTACAGCTGGCCACCAGACTGCACCACTCTCCTGTCAGACTGGGCCACTATGATCCACGCATGTGGGATTTGGTCACTGCAATCCTCTGAACCTAGGAAGAAAACCACTGACCTCTAAAGTGCTCCAGAACACGGTGGGGTCCTCTGTCTTTTCTGGCTCCCTGTTACAGATCAGGGCTCATTCGAGATTTCAGCCCTGAGCTTCACCCAGCCCTCCATGGGGCTAGCCCACGTTACCCTACGTTGTTAGGGACCATGGCAGCAGAAAGAATTGCCTGAGGATATAATCAATATAGCTTTCTGGGGAGAGTGAAATAGTTAATTACCTTCCACTGAATGCTTTATTTCATTTCCTTCTCCTCCTCCCTGAAACAGGAGGCGTGTGCGCTGCCTGTGAGCATCATCTAGGTAATTTCAGACTGAAAAGGACAAACTTCACCTGCTCACTCCAGGTACTGAGTTTCAGGATTGTGTCCGTTTAACCTGTTATGGTAGGTGTCACCCGTGGGTGCAGTTACATTTATTCGTTCTTTGTGTGAGCGCAGAGTACAATCTTGGAAGAAGCGCTGCATTGGTATTAGTTTTGTGATGCTGTATCTTTAAGGGGGAGGTGTTGCAAGCAGCAGGGGAGTTTGCGCTCTGCCGTCATCTCTCTATCTAGAGCCAGTTTTGTGGGGGTGGAGATTCTCCCTGGGAACCCAGGCATTGGTGTCTGGGCTGGGATCCTGTGCGCTGTTTGTGACCACCTCTGTTCCAGGACTGGTAAATAAAACAAGTTACCTTAAGAATATAGCCAGACTCCTCATCACTGATTTCACCTCCAATGAGAAGCCGACCTCTGGGGCCCCAACCACACGGCAAAGGGGTGACAATACGAATCAGTTATTTACTTTGTCCTGTTCTTACACAGCCACGCAGGAGAAAAAGGTGCACCCCACTCCAGCTGCCACACGGCTACATAGGAAATACACAGATCTTGGGCCAGGTCACAGGGCTTGCGTACCTCATACTCCTGCCAAGCAAGGAAGTGGATAGGAAGGGGGATGCGAGGGGCAGGGAGTGGCAGGGAGCAGGCAGTGCTATACCTTCACCCCACCGGCACCGGAGGGTAAAGGGCTTGTAAGGGCCGTTGCAGGACGGTCTTCCCCTGCTACGAAGGGGAGCTCTGACGGGACCGTGCCTCAGAGAGGTGTCTGTGCTCCTCCCCCAAAAGCAGACCTACGGGCTGTCCCGTGCTCGGGGCTGAGCCTAACGCCCCCATCTGGCCCTTTAGAAAACAAATCCCACAAGCACAGGCTTGGGATCGGCTTTCCCCGGCACATCTTCAGGGCGCGGCCCCCCACAGGACCGGCAGGGAACGACTGGCCACCGCTCCCTTCCCCACTGCAGCGGACAGGGGGCCGGATCACGCCCACCTCCTTCCCTCCCCAGCCCCCGGGAAGGCTGCTGCTGGGCACGGAACGTTTCTCCACACCGTTCCTGCGCGACTGGCATTAGCCGAACACAGGCAGCCTCCACCTCGCCGGGCCTGCAGGCACGACAGCGCGAGGCCCCTCCACCCCGCCCCACTGCGGGACACCGAGCCGGCCTGTAAAGCCTCCAAAGCAGGTGACGCCAGGACAGGAGGTAGCCGGGCCAGGCCAATGCCTCTCTTATAGCCACTGCTCCTGTAACGACTTGCCCTCGACAGAGCCTGTTGCCCCTCAGTGATCGCGCTGCCCCTGGGAGCTGAACATCCCCATGGGGGCTGGGGGGGGGGGTGGCACAGAGACACCATGTTTTATACTCAGCCACTTGCCTTGTCCGGACGCCGCGCGTGCAGGGCAGCCGTGCCCCAGCTTGGATGGGCACAGGCTAGTGTCGACCTCCCTATGGGGGGGGGGGCGGCCCTTTCACCACCATGTGCTCAATGAGAAAACAGGGCCTTTACTTCCCCTCCATCCCTTGCCCCCCCACCCCCTTTTGCTTTAGTCCTGCAGCATAGCCTGCAGCATGGCCCCCAAACTGTTTTTACAGGGCGAGACTGGCGCGAAGGTCAAGCTGAATGACGACGAGCCGGGTCTCTGTTATGATTAAAGGGTAAACGTTGTCTCTGGAGCGTATCCCGACGCCTCTGCCTGCAAAGAGGAACTTCCAACAGCCTGGTACCGGCAGGCTGTAAAGCACGCGCCAGCACATCAGCACTGATCTGGCAAGAGAGCTGCAGGGAATTTAATCCACCCAGGGCGCTGAGCCGGCTCGGGGAATGAATGTTTAGTTTCACAAGGACGCTGATAAAAAAAACAACTTGAAAATGGGCTGATCCGGCAGCATACCTGGAGCCTTATAAACTCCTGTGAGAAAATCCCATTAAACAGAGAAAGTCCATGAGCCACATACTAAAGGGAACGCAGGCAGGGCTGGCTGGCTGTGATTAATATATTGAACTGGCAGCCTTTGCAAGCCTATGAGACGTGCTGGGGCTAGGGTTGCCAACCCTCCAGGATTGTCCTGGAGTCTCCAGGAATGAAAGATTGGGCTGTATTCGTAGGAGCATTGCCAGCAGATCGAGGGAAGTGATTATTCCCCTCTGTTCGGCACTGGTGAGGCCACACCTGGAGTATTGCGTCCAGTTTTGGGGCCCCAACTACAGAAGGGATGTGGACAAATTGGAGAGAGTCCAGCCGAGGGCAATGAAAATGATTAGGGGGCTGGGGCACATGACTTATGAGGAGAGGCTGCAGGAACTGGGCTTGTTTAGTTTGCAGAAGAGAAGCGTGAGGGGGGATTTGATAGCAGCCTTCAACTACCTGAAAGGGGGGTTCCAAAGAGGATGGATCTAGATTGTTCTCAGTGGTGGCAGATGACAGAACAAGGAGTAATGGTCTCAAGTTGCAGTGGGGGAGATTTAGGTTGGATATTAGGAAAAACTTTTTCACTAGGAGGGTGGTGAAGCACTGGAATGCGTTACCTAGGGAGGTGGTGGAATCTCCTTCCTTAGAGGTTTTTAAGGCCTGGCTTGACAAAGCCCTGGCTGGGATGATTTAGTTGGTGTTGGTCCTGCTTTGAGCAGGGGGTTGGACTAGATACCTCCTGAAGTCTCTTCAACCCCTAATTTTCTATGATTCTATGAATTTGTCCTGTGATGAGACCTCCAGGAATACGTCCAGCCAGCGCTGGCCACCCTAGCTGTGGCAGCATCTCTACTGCTCCGCCGCAGGGAAGGCTGGGAGACATCGTGTCTGAGGGCCGTGCGATGCGTCACGGGGGAATCACATTCTGACCCCAGCGCCTGTTCTAACCTGCTCCCAGGGGCTAAGGAAGAGGGTGGGGAGGAGACAGAAGTCCCCCGAAGGGGAAGTAGGGCCAGATTGCGTCCCCTTGGGGCTGTCATAGGAACACGGGAACTGCCAGACCCCATCAGACCTGAGGTCTGTCTAGCCCAGCATCCTGCCTCTGAAAGTGGCCGGCACCAGGGCCATTATTTGCTATGGGGTGGGAGTTGGGGGGCAGTTGCTCCCCCAACCTTGGTGTTTGTGTGTCGTCCCCCCCCCCCCACCGACGTTTCATACTGCTCGCCAGCCGGCGCTGTGGTGTCTCCCCAAGGCCTGTGTGTGCTGCTGTGGGGTGGGCTGGGTCAGGGCTGCTAATCGCCACATAGTCAGCAGCACTCCTCTGCCCCCCAGCCAGCCAGGTCGCAGCACTGGCAGCTTGGGCTGGAGCTGAGGATGGAGTGAATGAGCCAGTCCCACTCCCTAGGGCCAGTCACTGGTGAGACAGCCCCCTTCCCCCCCCAACACACACACACTCCTCAGGATAGGACCAGCCCGCCAGCTCCCCGCCCCCTGTCTAGGATGGGACTGGCCCACTAACCCCCCACGAGTAGCCGTGGCCTCGAGGGGGAGGCGGGAGTGGCGATGATGACACAACTTTGCCCACCCCAAAATTTTTAAGGAATGATGCCCTGGCTGACACCAGATGCTTTACATGAGTGGTTTTCAAACTTCTTTTTGGGGGACCCAGTTGAAGAAAATTGTTGATGCCCACGACCCAGTGGAGCTGGGGATGAGGGGTGTGGGAGGGGCTCAGGGCTGGGGCAGAGGGTTGGAGTGCAGGAGTGAGGGCTGCGGGGTGGGGCCAGGAATGAGGGGTTCAGGTTGTGGGAGGGGGCTTTGGGTTGGGGCAGGGGGTTGGGGTGCAGGAGGGGGTCAGGGCTCTGGGGTGGGGATGAGAGGTTTGGGGTGCAGGAGGGGCTATGGGTTTGGGAGGGTTCAGGGCTGGGTCAGGGAGTTGGGGTGCAGGAGGGGGGTCAGGGCTCTGAGCAGGGGTTCCAGGCTTTTTTAATGTCCCGGTCGGCGGTGCTGACCAGAGAAAGGTGACCCAGTGCCTTGCATGCCGTGACCCAGCAGTGGGTCACGACCCACGGTTTGAAAAACACTGTGTTAGAAGAAGTGTGAGAACTCAACTGATGGGGAGAAAAAGCCCATTCATCAAAACCAAACCAGTTCACGGGAAAGGGTTTGGTCTCCATGAATTTCCCATGTGGGGATAGTCTGTGTGTGTGTGGGGGGGGGGGTGATTGGGGGCAGAAGCGTTGATATCTAAACATCCCATTCTGACATTCGCTGAACGAAAAGTTCTAGTTTTGGGATTGACACAACTCTTCATTTTAAAATGTAAGTGGATTTAGAATTTTAAAAACTATAAAACATAGATACACACTAAAAAGGATGAAATCAAAAAGAAACGTTTAGAAATGATCAGAACGAAAGGGGACCCGATCTGATTTTTTTTTTTCATATTTTCAGTTTGTGACTGTTTCAAAGATTTCAATTTTTCCTCCTGATTCAGGACGGGAAAGATTTTTGGACAGCTTGACAATTCCCATGGAGCGTGTAAAACTGTTCCCAGCCTGTGTCTAGTAAGAACGGATAATCTGCCCCCTAGTCTGGTCTCCTGTAGTCAGAGATAGAGATCGGCATGAACCCTGAAACACAAGGTTTAATAGCCCTTACAAAATTTTGTTCTTGTTAATTATGGTAACTGGCTATTCTTGTAAATCTTTTTTAGAACCCTGTTAATGGCAAAAGGATATCACAACATCTATGTCCCTTTAATTCAATTCAACCAAAGGAACAGAACCTACTCAGTACGACAATTCATCTGCTCTTCAGCAGCGGGAAATATATGGGACTGTAATGGGGTGCACTCACCTCTCGTGAGCACCCCCTGGTCCAGTGTGTGCGTGCCTGCAGTTTTTCCCTCCATTTCCTCTGTGGGCTGCTGCGCTTGCCAAGCCGGTCTTCAGTGACTCAGCCCTCCAACCGAGTCACACTCGGTCCGGGTGCGAAACAAACAACCCCCTTCCTGGGTACACAATCCAAACTGTCCTTCAGCCCTCCCTGGGCTCAGTCTTTAATCAGTCCGACAAGGCCCATCACGGTACCCTTGCTTGGTCTGCTAGGTTGCAAAGCTCCTACTCTGCAACTGAGCAGCATCCCGAAGGCTTCTTCCCGGGGGCTCCTTGCCTATACTTGAGTCCTCAGTTATCCCAGCCTTGCTGCTGAGCCAGGTTTGCTGACCACAGCTCCCCGCTGAGTCGGTCCCAGGGCAGCCCCCTTCCCTGGGGTGCCACAGTTCTAATTCCCTTCCTTAGGGTGCAGCCACTTCCCGCAGTGGCTGGTGGCGGGGGGGGGGGGCATTTGCTCCCAACCCAGGGATCCTTTAAGCATAGCAGCCTCGTGATGCGTCCCTTTACTAATTGCTGCTCTACGTTTCCCTGGGTCACTTCCCCGTAGCCCGTCTTTGAGTCTGGCAACCAGTCAGAAGCTATTCGCTCGCTCACCCAGTCCCTGCCAGCAACTTATCTGCCCAGCCCTTTCAGCCCCTGGAGCCAGTCCCCCAGTCCCTGCCAGCAGACTAGGGTGACCAGATGTCCCAATTTCATAGGGACAGTCCTGATATTTGGGGCTCTGTTAAGAACTGGCAAAGTTAATGTCTGCTTCCTTAGCTCAGGGCATCAGCCCTCCTATCGTCAAAGACCTTCGCCATCTCAGGGACTTTGGACTCCTCCCTTCTTTCAGCTCTGGCTGGCCTGAGGATTGCAAGATGCAGATTCCATCTCGATAACCCAGGCTTGTGTCTCCTCATTGCAGCTCTTTTGCAACATACTGTAGCAGCTGGGGCTAACCTGACAGCTGCTCTGGGGCTCCCACTGGTGCAGTATGGGGCTGCTCTCCTTTTACATAGGGCAGAATGAGAAAGCATAACATCCCTGTGCACCACACTCTGCCTTGGCTGCTGGTTCCCTTCCAAGTGAAATTCAGGGTATGGGTCGTCATTTCCTGCTATCTCTGAGGCCAGCCCCTCGATAGCCCTAGTGCAATCTGGAGACAAGCTTCTCTAAACAACAGGCCCTGACCCTGGAATTTGACCTGCCAGAAATACATTGTCCAAACTGTAAGATAACTCTTCATTTCGTCTTTCTGGTAGCATCCGACACTGGATTCTCCAGCTATTTAGAGCCGGAGCGTCACATAAGCAATTGTGAATGCAAAGATATGGGCACAAATGCATGCCTATTTGTGTAGGTAATTGTGATTGCCTGCACACATTTGGTATTTGCATGTGCAAATGGCCAGTTATACAAATAAGAAGAGTGTTGCTGCTGACCAAGGAGCAGAAAGCTCCTTGTTCTACTTAGCGTTTTAATAAAATCGCAGTCAATCTCCAACCGTAGCTGTAACTGTCCTAGCATTTTCTGCTGTGAGATCCACGAGGGTTTGCAGCAAAATTGTTACCCAGTAGATGGCGGAGCATCTCCGCGAATGTTCAACAGCTCTGGGTTCTTGTAAGAACATTTCACTGACTTTCACTTGCTGGAAGCATATTTGTTAGCACTCAGGGGTCATGTAGGAGCCATGATAGTTTTCAAAAGGATAATGTATACAGCAAATCAAAATATTTGAGAATTTGATTCTTTCACCAACCGGTTCTCAAGCCGTTCCCCAGGGTCCAGCCCTTTTTAAGACACTCAGCTGCCTCTGCCCCAACCTCCCAGCCCTGACTTCGCACTGCGCCTTGCCCACCCTGGGCTAGGCTGAGAGTCTCCCCTCTGCTCTGCGTAGGCCCAGGAGGGACTCCGGGGAGGAACTGTGACTCACAGAGATGCCTGAGTCATAGTTCCTGCCAAGCCCCTGTGCTGTACGGGGCTGCGGGGAACAGCGCGCTGTGTCAGCTCAATACCAGCGCAGGCCCAGCAGCTCCCTGTACTCCCTACCCCACGCCCCAAACCCGCTTGGGTGTGGAGTTTGTGGGGTAGGGGGAAGCACTGGACAGGCAGGCCCTGTTGCCTCCCTGTGTCCGGAGCCAAGATCCGGGTAGGCCTCTGCAGCTCCTGTAACCTCTGTGCAGCGCCCAATCTCGCCCCTGACAAAGTCCTAGTAGGGGACGCGTAAGAAGCCAGGACGCAGTAAAGGGATGGCCTGGGTGTGGCAGCTTGGTTCTATCCCTGCTATTTTTAAATCTGGGCCCTGTATTTCCTGCGCAGGCTGGTGACAGCACGAATAGGCACGACTGCCGGGTGCGGTTCCGCACAGAGCCGCCTTCCATCAGCCCGGCTAAAGAACATTCTGGGCTGGGCTGAGGACCCACCGCTTCTGGTCTCCCTTCCTCCAATTTCCTCAGCCCTCACTTTCCAGGGCCCCGAGCGGTTTGGTTCTGTCCTTCCCTTTGTCTGGCCAAGCTAGCGCCACCCACCAGCGCCACTCCCCCCCGGAACAGCGACAGTTATACCCAGAGCGGCACAGGGCCACATCTACACTGCATTGTCTGGGCCTGTGGACTCAGTGTTTCCAAGCCCATGCTGCATGGTGAGCCTGGGCTTACAATTGCTTGACCCGGGTCTTCCAGCCATGCCAACGTGTCCATACTGCACTACGCAGATCTTCTGATTCAGATCTGTGGCGTGAACTGCATCCACACGGCAAAGCAACAGGCTCCGAACCACCCCCGCTGCAGGGCCCTAGGACCCGGATCCTGAATTTTTGCGGACCCAAGTCAGCCTGCTTTGTATAGGTTGGCTTGGGCTCAAACCCGAGACTCTTCCTGGCCTTAATATGCAGTGTAGACACCCAAGGAAACATGTGCCACTGAAAGGCCCACGCGGGAGTGCGGCTGGAAGATTCATGTGCACAGCGCAGTACCACCGCTCTATCCAGCCAACTTTGGTGCTTACATGGCCCCCACACCGCGGGTCGGAGCGCCTCACAGTCTGGGACTGTATCTCTCTTCACATCACCTCTGTGAGGCAGGGAAGTGCCAGTATCCCAGTTGAAATCAGTGGAAGTTAGGAGCCTAAATACCTTTGAGGATCTTGGCCTAACTGCCTTAGGAGCCTCCCATTTTCAAAAGTGATGCAGGCCCTTCGAGCCTTTCCGGGTGGGCCCTTAAGCACCAAAGTCACTTTGGAAAATGGGACTTAGGCACCTAAGTCATGTACATCTACATGGTGGGAAATAAACTCAGGCAGCGAGTAAAGAGCCGGGTACATATTCCAGCTTGGACTGGAGCTTGGGCTCTGAAACCCACTCCCCACCCTGGCTTCAGAGCCAGACCTCCAGCATCCACACAGCTGTTTTTAGCACCATGGCACAAGCCCACATCTGCAGACTCAAGCTGCTGCAGGGGCAGTGTAATGGTGCGAGACTCACCCAGCGGCGCCTCCCGCTGGCTGCCTGGGAATTAGCTCTTTTTACCAGCTCCAGAGCGCCCTCTGCCAGTATCTCGCTGTCCCTGGCCCCCGTGTCCCTCCCGGACCCTGGTGCCCTTTTACCTGGGGTGCTGCCCCTCCAGGCAATACCCCGCAGATCTGGGTCTCCCCTCCCTGGGGAACCGCCACCCGCTATCCCCACCGTGCCTCAGCCTATGGGCTACTGCCAGTCACCATCTAGCCCCCTTTCACTGAGGCTGACTAAAGTCTGTATAAGCCAGTCATCATAGGCAAGGGGACCTTCCTCGGCACTCTGGATCCTGGTCCTGGGCGGGGACTTCAACACCACCCTCGAGGACCGGGACCGCTCAGGAGTTGAGACATCCCAGGCAGCCGTGGGCGTCTTCAGGGAGATCGTGGATCATCACTCCCGGTGGAAGTCTGGCGCGACCACCACCGGACGACGATGTTACCTTTACTTATGTCCGGGTGGAGGGGGTTCGGTCGTGCCACTCCCAGTTGGACCGCATTTATATCTCGCGTTTCCATTTGGCACGAGCCTACGCCTCTGGCATCCGGCATCCGGCCGGCCCCGTTCTTGGATCACCACTTGGTGACCGTGACAGCCTCTCTCAGTTCGGGGCCGGCCTATTGCCATTTTAATAACAGCTTGCTGGAGGACGTGAGCTTCGTGGCGTCCTTCCGGGAGTTCTGGCTGGCCTGGCGGGGGCAGCGGCATGCCTTTCCCTCGGCAAGGCGGTTGTGGGATGTGGGGAAGGTGTGCGCATGGCTCTTCTGCTGCTACTACTCCCGGAGCTCCACCCGGCAGAAGGATGCGGTGATAGGGCAGTTGGAGCGGGAGGTTTTAGAGCTAGAGAGGCGTCTCACCTCCGGCCCCAAGGATCCACCCCTCCGTGCAGCATACCGGGAGAAGAGGGAGGAGCTCCGGGCCCTGGAGGACCATCGAGCCCGGGGCGCTTTTGTTCGATCCCGCATCCGCCTCCTTTGGGGGATGGATCGCGGCTCCTGCTTCTTCTACACCCTGGAGAAAAGGAGGGGGGGCCAAAAAGCACGTCACCTGCCTCCTGGCGGAGGCCGGGACCCCCCTCACGGATCTGGAGGAGATGCGTGGAAGGGCCAGGGCCTTCTACGCTAACCTTTTCTCCCCGGATCCAACCGACACTGATGCTCGCAGGGTGCTCTGGACCGAACTCCCGACGGTCAGCGTGGGCGACCGAGACCAGCTGGAGTTACCTCTCTCTCTGGCCAAGCTCTTGGAAGCCCTCCGTCATGTGCCCACTAATAAATCTCCGGGCATGGACGGGCTGACCATGGAGTTCTACTGTGTGTTCTGGGATGTCCTCGGCCTGGACCTTGTCATCGTCTGGGCCGAGTCCTTGCAAAACGGGGTCCTCCCTCTCTCATGCAGGTGAGCTGTGCTCGCCTTATTGCCGAAGAAGGGGGACCTCCGCGACTTACGGAATTGGCATCCCGTCTCACTCCTCAGCATGGACTACAAGGTCGTAGCGAAGGCCATCTCGCTGCGGCTGGGGTCCGTGCTGGCGGACGTCATCCATCCTGACCAGACCTACACCGTCCCGGGCTGGACCATCTTTGACAACTTGTATTTGGTCCAGGACCTCTTGGAGCTGGGGCTTAGGGATGGTCTGTCATTCGCCCTCCTGTCCTTGGACTAGGAGAAGGCGTTCGACAGGGTGGACCACGGGTATCTCCTGGGCACCCTGTGGGCGTTCGGCTTCGGGCCCCAGTTTGTAGGCTTTCTCCAGGTGCTGTACACTGACGCGGAGTGTCTGGTCAGGCTCAACTGGACCCTGATTGAGCCGGTCAGCTTCGGGCGGTGAGTACGGCAAGGGTGCCCCCTCTCGGGACAGCTGTATGCTCTGGCGATCGAGCCCTTCCTCCGTCTCCTCCGCCGGAGGTTGACGGGGTTGGCGCTTCAGGAGCCGGAACTGCAGCTGGTCCTGTTGGCGTACGCCGACGACGTGCTTCTCATAGTCCAGGACCCAGACGACCCGGTGGAGGCCTGCCAGGCCATTTACTTGGCGGCCTCCTCTGCGCGGGTCAACTGGGTCAAGAGCTCTGGCCTGGTGGTCGGGGACGGGTGGAAGGCGAGCTCCCTCCCACCCGCGCTTCAAGCCATCCACTTGCTCTATCTTGGCGTTTATCTATCCGCCACACATCCTTCTCCGCCGGAGAACTGGCAGGATTTGGAGGCCAGGGTGGGTGAGCGGTTGCGGAGATGGACAGGACTTTTCCGGTGTCTCTCCCTGTGAAGGAGGGCGCTGGTGCTGAACCAACTGGTCCTGTCCATGCTCTGGCACTGACTCAACACCCTGAGCCCAGCCCCGAGGATCCTGGCCAGGCTCCAGAGGATGGCGCTGGAGTTCTTCTGGCCGGGGATGCACTGGGTCTCTGCAGGGGCTCTGAGTCTTCCCCTGGAGGAGGGAGGACAGGGCCTGGTTTGCTTGCGCAGCCAGGTCCATGTTCTTCCGCCTCCAGGCCCTGCAGAGACTCCTTTACGGTGCAGGTAGTCCGGCGTGGAGCACGTTGGCGCACGCCTTCCTCCGCCGCCTCCGAGGGCTCCGATATGATCGGCAGCTCTTTTTTCTCCATCCGAGAGGCCTTCCGTGAGACCTCTCCGAGCTGCTGGTCTTCTTCCAGGACCTCCTCTGGACCTGGAAGCTTTTTTCAGCGACCAGGTTATTTGTGGCCACTGAGGGAGCGGACCTCCTCGCGGAGCCCCGGCTACACAACCTCGATCTCCGTGTGCAGGTGGCGGAGTCTCCCTCGGTGTGTCGGAGGTTGGTCCTGGCAGAAACCACCAGAGTCGGAGACCTCCTGGACTACGACGGGGGGACTGGGAGGTGCCTCGCGCGCTCGGTCGACGCATGGGGCTCTCCACCCTTATGACCCCTAGGTGCGTACTCCAGGAGGTGAAGGCTGCCTTGTCACCCGATTCTCTCGTTTTCCTGCGGCGAGCCTTGCGAGAGGGTGCTCCCCACCCACCCCTCACCCCTGGCCCTCTGGACATTATTCTTGGGCCCCTGTTCCGTGAGCCCCCCCGGCCTCCCCACTCTGAGCCAGCTGCATACTCTGCAACTGGCCCAGAATCCATCTGTACACGCTCGTGCTCCATACATTGCATTTTCTCACCCTCGTGTCCCGCCCCGACACCAAATGGCGGGACTATCTTCCACCTAAAGAGGGTGAGGGGCCCTGGTGGGCCAGCCTTTATTCCACCTTGGTCCCATGGCCTGCCGGGGACATCCATTGGCGGCTCCTTCATGGAGCCGTGAGCACGGGCATGCACCTGGCGCGGTTCACACCTATACCTGAGGCCTGCCCCTTTTGCAGCGTGAGGGAGAACCTGGCGCACGCCTATCTCGAATGCGCCAGGTTGCAGCCCCTATTCCGGCTCCTCCAGATCCTCTTGTTGAGGTTCTGGCTGCACTTTTCCTCGCACTTATTCCTTTTCGCACACCCTATCCATAGCCTCACGAAGTCGCGAGACCACCTCGTCAACCTCCTCCTGGCTCTGGCCAAAGTCTCCATATATAATACCAGGAGGAGGATGTTGGACGAGGGGGTGCTCTGCGACTGCGGGGCCTATTTCCGTTCCTCTCTAGTTTCACGCATCCGGGCAGAGTTCCACTGGGCAGAGTCCGCTGGCTCCCTCCACAGCTTTGAGGAGCAGTGGGCACTGTTCGGGGTTCTCTGCTCGGTGTCCCCATCTGGTATCCTCGTTTTGAACCTATGACCTTCACTCCGATCCCTGTTTTTCATTAATTGTGCCCCGTAATCAGTTGGTCCCTGGGTCCAGTGGGGGAGGAGCCTTTAAAACTTCCCGGGTTTTCCAATACGACCCTGCTACAGGCAGTCATCAGTGTAGACCTGTCCTCTGGCCCTTCTGAAAACGTTCCCCAGAGAGTCTATTTGTTCTCTGGGGATGGCGCTGGAGTCTTTTGAAAAATTGGCCTTAAACTTTTATTTGGATTCTTAAATGCAAAAGAGAGACAAGAAAAGGAGCCACTGCCTAAAGTCTGCTGAACAGAATGGCGTCTTATTCAGGAGGGAATCCCAGTGACCTGCTCCCCCAGGAAGGGTGTGGCTGTAGACATCCTTACTGACTTATGGGTTGATAGATAATTGTCTCTCGGGCTGTTTTTCATCTAGCATAGTCCACATTGCGTTTTATGTCATGTCCTAAAAGAAGCACAATAGTCTACATAGCACAGAAAGGGGAAAGAGGCCATGTTTGCAGCAGTATTCTTTGCGTGCAGATGTGGTCGCCCCATCTCAAAAAAGATAGATTGGCATTGGAAAAGGTTCAGAAAAGGGCAACAAAAATGTTTAGAGGTATGGAATGGCTGCTGAATGAGGAGAGATGAATAAGACTGGGCCTTTTCACCTTGGAAAAGGGACGACTAAGGGGGCATATGATTGAGGTCTATAAAATCATGGAGAAAGTAAATAAGGAGGTGTTATTTACTCCTTCTCATAACTCAAGAACTAGGGGTCACCCAATGAAATTAATAGTCGGCAGGTTTAAAACAAACAAAAGGAAGTATTTTTTTCACACAATGCACAACCTGTGGAACTCCTTGCCAGAGGATGTTGTGAAGGCCAAGATTATAACAGGGTTCAGAAAAGAACTAGATAAATTCATGGAGGGTAGGTCCATCTATGGCTATTAGCCAGGATGGGCAGGGATGGTGTCCCTAGCCTCTGTTTGCCAGAAGCTGGGAATGGGTGACTTGGTGATCACCTGTTCTGTTCATTCCCTCAGAAGACAGGATACTGGGCTAGATGGACCTTTGGTCTGACCCAGTATGGCTGTTCTTTTGTAGCACTGACTGTCAGTGACATATCCAGGCACTAGATTTGGGTCTGCAGTCGGACACCTCTGTGACAGCAATTGCACTGGAAATCACTCCATACGCAGAACTGTTCCGGGAGTCATTTGCACCCCAGAAAAGTACAGGTGCAAAAAGAAGTGAGGCAGAAAAGTCAGCTCCTTAATCACTTCATAGAACCGGACTTTCATACAAGCTCAGCCACTACAGTCGGCCCTGATTTTCAAATGCGCCCAGCACGCTGGTTGCATGATAGATGCTGAGGGCTTTTCGAAATCTGGCTACTTATTTAGGTGTGTACGGGAGAGCTGAGCTGTTTGGAAAATCTGGCCCACACTGTGCCTGAGAGTTACTAGAAATCTGAGCCATTTGCTGTTGGCCCAGCTTTCTTTGCCACTACCCCGGCTTATCTGTAAACAGTCCCCCGAGACAAAAGTGCAATCAGCAAATCAGTTCATACATCCTCTGCCTCTCCTGCATCAAGGTATCTGATGTAAAAACCCAACTGGCATCTTATCAGAACGTCTGACAACCGCTACAGCAGCCGTCTTATATCCCGTGTAATTAACACGGAGACGGACCCTTTAAACAGATGGCCCCTTAACTCCTGCACTGAGTCCCTATGCTGAAATCCACAGCACTCCGTCAGAGGAAAGGGCCACATGTGCATGGTTGTGGGATTGGTCCATGGGGATTTCCAGGAAATAACTTTTCTTCTTTCAAATAACTCTGCTTGTTCCACTAACTCCCCAATTACATCATACCAGCATCCTCACAATTTCCACAGCAACCAACTACAGTCCCCCCAACGCCCATAGGACTAGCCAACCTGTGCTCAATACAGAACCTCAGTGGGGAGGGAGAAGGCAAAAGGTCATTTGCCTCCCTTTTGTGGCTGCCTGATTTTAGGGCCTGCCAGGGGCTGGCTTGGTCCCCAACATAAGTTAGAGCAGCCCCAGTGCTGGGGGAACTTCCAGTTGACCAGATGGGGCGGGTTACCATATGTCCGTATTTTCCCGGCCATGTCCGGCTTTTTGGTTCTTAAATCGCCGTCTGGGAGGAATTTTTAAATATCTAAAAACGTCCGGGATTTTGCCATTATTATTTTTCCCCAAAGAAGAGTTGATCATTCAAGAAAGAGAGTGAATGTTGATCATTCGAGAAAGAAAGTGAATGTTGATCACTCAAGAGAGTGTCCACTTTTTCCCCCTAGCTCCCAGCGCTTGCGCCGCGAAACAGCTGTTTCACGTGGCTGGGAGGGAGTGGGGAGGCGGGGGAACGCGGCGTATTCAGGGGAGGAGGCGGGGCCGGGGTGGGGATTTGGGGAAGGGGTCCAATGGGGAAGGGAGGGGGCGGAGTTGGGGCGGGGACTTTGGGGAAGGGGTTGGAATGGGGGCAGGGAAGGGGTGGAGTTGGGGCAGGGCCGGGGGGGGTAGGGGGCGCGAGCAAATACCCGCCCGTGGAGTGTCCTCTTTTTTGAATGTTCAAATATGGTAACCCTAAGATGGGCCTGGGCTTTATGGGCATTTCATGCAAAGATGCTATTGCAGAACAGAGAATCAGACCTGATGGCTTTAAGCAGGCAATAAGAAGCAGGAATGGGCAAATTCCTACTGGGCTAGTCTCCACTCAGCATACGCATGCAGCAATAAGAGGAGCTATGCAGGTGCCTAACTCTCATTGGGGTCAAGAGGAGTTAGGTGCCTGAATGCATCTGAGATCTGGAGCTACATCAATTAGCCGCGGATCTAGGTTTTTACAATGGTGGGTGCATGACTGGCCGCACTTGGCTTGGTAAGTAAATTAAATGTGTGCGGCTATCTCAGGGGATGGGCTCCCCTTGAAGGAACGCACTGACACTCAGTTCTGAGGTGCATACTTACCACCTTTACAGACCATTTCTGCACTGCCCAAGGATTCACACAGCACAAGCTGACCTCTCAAATCCCCAGCATGCACTGGCCCCTGGAAAACCTGATGGCTCCTTTGGGGGCAGCTCCTCTGCAGTTGCTCCAAAGACCTGGTCAGGAACATGGAAACAATCTTCCCAGGGCACTGCAGGGGGAAATTCATTTTCTTTAAGGACCCAATCCAAGAAGAAGGGTGCCTGGCTGGAATGATATCTTTCCTTCATTCCTTTGGATAGTTGCTGAGTTATTTAGCACAAATTTGTTTCTCCTTTAAAACAATTAACATGCACCCGCCCCGCGGTACAGCTGAGCACAGATCAGCAAGGCAGAGCACAGGTTGGCCAGACCGAGGACGTGCGTGCATTGGCAGTGGTAATTGAGGAAGGTTACTGAGGTCTCTGCTTGCACAATGCTATTTTGATTTCTGGAAGAAGCTTGTTGTCTTCAGATGTTTACTACAGATCTCCACCCTGCCGTGTCTTGCCTTTCCTGCCGCTCAGCTGCCTTGCTTCCTTTTCTGTACTCTGAACATGATCATGCCAGAAAGCATATGGCACAGACCTCAGTCATTATTGCTTCAGAGGCTGCAGGGCAATGGGGCCAGATCCTACTTCCACTGAACTCCGTGTGGGGATTTATAGGAAGCTTCCAGAGAAGCAAGAAGGCAGCGTCTCCCCAGCTTGCTAAGGGCTCACTGCCTCCCCAAGGAGGTTTTAGGCGGTTTTAGTGTCCAAACTTCAGTCCAATCAACACAAACGGTTCCTCAGCTCACCCTGGGCTACAGCTCCCAGGGGCTTTTCCCCCTGTAGTGCTCAGGTTCCTTCTGCCTCCCCTCCCCGGGGACTCTGGCCCCTCACGTCCTAGCTCTCCAGGGCTCCTGAATCCCAGGGAGCAGGCAGTGAGAGCCCCAGCTCCCTTCTCTCTGCCCCTTGCCTGCCTGGCTCTCATCCTGACTCACCAAGGTTCCCTCCCCCTCACCAGCTCGCTCCTTCTCCAAGCCCAAGTGCCCTCTTTCAGAGCTCAGCTGGGGTCAGCTGGCCAGTCACAGGTGCACTGACCCGGCTCCCCCTTGAAGGGGCAGTGTCACCCCAGGGACAAGGCCTACAACTAAGTACACATGCAAGCATGTGCCTGATGGCTGGTTTGTGCAGGAACATTCACAGCAGTGGAGGGAGAGCTTCCCATCTCCATAACTCTGCAGCAGATGGTTAACAATAACATTCTCATTCTTTCATGTAGCCAGCATCCCCAGTTACCATGGTGCAACCGTTCCAAAGAAGGCAATGCACTAGGAGTACTTTGGGAAATATCCCTGAGTCTTTCCATTCCTGGGAAGAGGCTTTTCCATGTCATCAAACATCTTGAATTTAATGGGAATTGCATCCTCTTCTAAATAAAAGACAAATGATTTAAAGATTCTGGACACAAAAGATTTCTTATGATGAGGCTTACGCACATATTACTCAGCTGTTACAGAGTTTGCCTAATCGGACCAGACCATTAGCAGTTTGCAGTCTTTATCCACTTACATTAAAGTTTCGTTCTCAAGCAGTTCTCATGATCAACTTTTCCTGGGACTTAGAACTCTCCAGAGAGCAATTTTGTCTGGTCAGCAAAAAAAAAACGTGGAGTCCTTGTGGCACCTTAGAGACTAACAAATGTATTTGGGCATAAGCTTTCATGGGCTAGAACCCACTTCATCAGATGTATGAAGTAAAAGATACAGGAGCACGTATAAATACATGAAAGGATGTGGGTTGCCTTACCAAGTGTTAGATCAGTCTAATGAGATAAATCAATTAACAGCAGGATACCAAGGGAGGAGAAATAACTTTTGAAGTGGTAAGAGAGTGGCCCATTACAGACAGTTGACAAGAAGGTGTGAGTAACAGTTGGGAGAAATTGGTGTTGCGGAAATTAAGTTTAGGTTTTGTAATGACCCAACCACTCCCAGTCTTTATTCAGACCTAATCTGATGGTATCTAATTTGCAAATTAATTCCAGTTCTGCAGCCTTACGTTGGAATCTGTTTTTGAAGTTTTTTTGTTGAAGAATTGCCACTTTGAGATCTGTTATTGAGTGACCAGAGAGATTGAAACGTTCTCCTACTGGTTTTTGAATATTATGATTCCTGATGTCAGATTTGAGTCCATTTATTCTTTTGCGTGGAGACTGTCCGGTTTGGGCAATGTACATGGCAGAGGGGCATTGCTGGCACATGATGGCATAGATCACATTGGTAGATGTGCAGGTGAACAAGCCCTAGATGGTGTGGCTGATGTGGTTAGGTCCTATGATGGTGTCCCTTGAATAGATATGTGGACAGAGTTGGCACCGGGGTTTGTAGCAGGGTTTGGTCCCTGGGTTGGTGTTTTCGTTGTGTGGTGTGTAGTTGTTGGTGAGTATTTGCTTCAGGTTGGGGGGCTTTCTGTAGGCAAGGACTGGCCTGTCTCCCAAGGTCTGTGAGAGTGAGGGATTGTCCTTCAGGATAGGTTGTAGATCCTTTATGATGCGCCGGGGAGGTTTTAGTTGGGGGCTGAAGGTGATGGCTAGTGGCGTTCTGTTACTTTCTTTGTTGGGCCGGTCCTGTAGTAGGTGACTTAGAAGAATAAAATTTATGGCCATGGTTTCTAAACGATGGTCCGCTGAGGACTTACGTTGAGCTGGTTGGTCACATGGTGCTGGCGTCTCGTCTTTCCGGGTGCTACCCTGCACTGAGAGACAACTCAGACGACATTCCGAATAGCCATTTGCCACGTCACAAACTGCTGTCGTGCCACAAGGATATTATCTGATCCCCTATGGGAGGGAATGGATGGCTGCCTCCACAAGACAATCTCTCTATGGAAACGTGGTCCATGCTATGAAAAAGTTTGGGAGCCCCTGGTTTATGGCATTTGATGTATGTTTCCGTCCTGATGCAAGCAAAACCAGAAGCAGCTGTGTTCATGGATTCAGTGTCCTATCTGAATATCAAATAGGCACTGTCGTGCCAGTGCAGAGTTCAGCAAGGATTTCCCCACCCGGATCAGTGTCCTAAAGAGGAATATACAGCAGATGTCATCTTTACTACATTTCCCTTCCCAATTTTTTAGGTCTTTTAGTGCATTAGAAACAATTCCGCCTAATTCCCATTTCTCAACACATACATTTTGAAATACAATGGCTGAGATCCTCAGCTGGCATGAATTGGCATCCTTCTGCTGAAGTCAATGGGGCTACAGGCATGTACAACAGCTGAGGATCTGGCCTGTTATTCCTTTGGTAACCATCTGAAGTTCCAGGATTTCACAAAAAGCGTAGGGGATATGCCATGTGGCTTGTGTTAGTTTATACTAGGGCCTGAGCTCATCCCCAATTCCAAAACTGACAGCAGCCCTGGAAGGCTCACTTTACTTTCTCTAAAAAGAAAAGGAGTACTTTTGGCACCTTAGAGACTAATCAATTTATTTGAGCATGAGCTTTCGTGAGCTACAGCTCACTTCATCGGATGTGAGCTGTAGCTCATGAAAGCTCATGCTCAAATAAATTGGTTAGTCTCTAAGGTGCCACAAGTACTCCTTTTCTTTTTGCGAATACAGACTAACACGGCTGTTACTCTGAAACCTTTACTTTCTCTGGTCATTGCATCAGGGTGTCCAAAATTTGCCACGGATTTCCAGTTTTTGTGCAATTAGGGAAATGTTCCAGTATTTCCAGCTATCCCTTGCATTCATAGTCCTCAAGGGACATAGTAGGGCTGATGCACTCTGCTGCTTTTCTGCTTTTGGCACATGGCATTGGGATATGAAGAAGTGGTGTTGGGCCACACTGTATTTGCTACGAAAGGTAAGTAATGGAGTCTGTGGTAAAGTGTGACAATGGAACATGTCTGTGGCATACAGATACTATGCACGTCAATGTCATTTGCCCATCCGTTTGGTCAATGCCTATACCAAGGGTTTGGCTCCAGGCTTGACTAGTTTGGGGGTATTGCTTTGCCCAGCTCTCACATACTGTGGCGGGTCACGGACATTTTCTTTGCGGGGCAGCTGGCTCAGGGCAAGCTGTTTTGGAATTCTACAGCTGGAGAGAATTACAAGGGCTTTTTTAATGGTTATCTGATTAGTCAGAAAAGGCTTAAATTTAGAACTGTAAACTTGTTTGTGCAGTTAGGATCCAATAGTGCAATCTCTCCTTTCACAGAGCTCCGGCTGACTTACACCTGAAGGAGAGATGTGGGCCTTTTAAATGGTTGAAGGTACTAGGATTAGAACTTAAGAGGCTGAGAGTGTTTTAAGCCCTGACTCTCTGTCTGGTTTCACTTTAATGAAACACAGTCAAACCCTAACTTCTGTGGTATCTACAGGTGCTCAGCACTTCTGAAGACCAGACCCATTAGTTGGGTGCCTACATAAGGATTTACATGCTCACTTTAGATACCCAGATTGGGAAACATTGGCCTTAATTAGGCCCCTTTTCAGGGAATCACCCCTCTTCAGGAAAGCACTTCAGCACTGACTTCACTTAAGTATCTGCTTAAGGCCCAGTGATATCAATGGAATTCAGGTAGGTTCTTAAGATTAAGAACATCTGTAAGTGCTTTCCTGAATCACGAGCTTGGGGCAGAAGGACTGGGGGAAAGGAGACCAGATTGGAAACATATTTTTGTAAGGCGTCAATTCCAGGGGTGGAGCCCACAATTAAAAAAAAATAATTGCAACGATTGGTTAAATAACTGTTTCCCCGAAAGCCTCTACAGGTGAGGATTGTACAAGAGGAGTGTAGCGGGGCAGTCCCCCCGCTCCAGCCCTGAAGGGATTAAAGCATGCCTGGAGACGGCTGCAGCAGGGAAAGAGATTAAGAACAACTGGGGGAAGCTGACTATGTAGCTGACCACAGCTGTGGCAGGCTCAATCAGGCCACAGCTGGCTCTATAAGAGGGCTGTGGGCCAGAAGCTGAGGAGTCTCACTCTAGCCCGGGAGTGGGAAGGGCTAGCTGCCTGAGAGCAAGGTACCTTAAGCGGAGCAGTGCTGGGGAAGGGCAAAGGGAGCTGGGGAGCTCCAGCCTGGTAAACCCCCAGGCTGCAGGCCTTGGTAAATGCTCAAAAGGTACTGGGGCTGCAAAGGGGCAGCCTGAGGATAGGCAGAGGCAGCTGGTCCAACCTCCTTGCCAGCGATGAGTGACCATTACAGATTGCAGTCTGCCCCAGTGAGCGGGGGCTAGATGATGACTGGCAGCAGCCACTGAGGCAAGGTGGGTTTAGAGGGTTGGGGGTTCCCCTGCGGTGGGCAGAACCTCAGGGTAAGGGGCATCGGGGTCCAGGAGGGACACAGGGGCCCTAAGGCAGGTGAGACACCAGCCTGCAGAGGGCGCTCCAGGCTGGAAGAGCTAATTCCAAGGATGACCACCAGGAGGTGCCGCGCTGATGAGCAAGTGCTTTGCTACAAGGAGACAAAGTGTTTGCTCCAATGATATTATCTCCTCGCTCGGCTTAGAACAGGACGAATGGCTGCTAGGAAAGAAACTGCTCAGCCAACCGCGCCGGGAAGCAGCGTGGCGGCCAAAGGGTCTTGAAAGATCTGCAGGAGACAAGGCTTAAGGAGCCAAATCCTGCCCTGCTGGGGTGGGGAGAAGGAAAGTGGGAGAGACAACCCCACCTCTCAAACCCAGTGTCATGACCCACTGCTCTGAAACCCTGGACCGCATTACAGGAGCAGCCATGCTCCAACCCTCCACCTGGCAGCCTGCTGGCAATAGCTCTGGCCCCCCCACCCCCAGGTCTGATTGGTGGAGTCCCAAAACAGCTGGCTGGCCCTACTTAACCCAACAGCAGGAACAGGAAGATGTTTGACCAACTGGGTGCTGCCCTGCAGGCCTTGTGCTTCCTACTCCCTCAGCTTGATTTCCTGGCATCTGACTCGTGGTTCTGATCTCCAGTCTGTCTCCTGCCTCTGATCTCCCAGTATCCCCATTCCTGTCTCGTGCCTATGGCCTCAGGCTTAGACTGCTAGGTCTGGCCCATGACCGTGCTGTGACAACCAGATTCTTAACTTAACTGACATCACCGGCCTGATACAGCTCCAACTTCAGGAGAAGGCGTTTAACCCCCTAGGGGGAATTTTCCCATGCACGGGAGGATTCAACCCTATATTCGTTCACTTTCTATAGTGCACTGTCATGGCTCAGGCATCCGTCGCTCTAACTGGCTTAGAGTTGTTCTGTGTTGTGCCCTGCGGAGTTCCAAGAGGTGTTACCCACACACTCTAGGGCACCCCATCTTTACCCTTCTGTGGGCTCAAGGCGTAACCTGATTAATTTAGGCACCCACCCTTCCCCAGTTCCTAAGGCTCTGGACATAACCTGGCTAATATAAGTACCAACCCTTACTCAGTTCCTAGGGCTCTGGTGTAATCTTCTGTGGGTTTATGGGGCCTTTTATTAGTGAAAGAGATTTACATGGTAATATCCTTAACCTCTATTTATTAACAGTCACCAAAACAAAATGCACACGCTAATCATACAATGCTCACCACTCCCAATAAGGCAGTCAAACTTTTCTTGGTAGCCAGTCAAGAATAAACGTCCGGAGCTCCAGCTTCCTGCAGAGTGTGGTTGGCAGTGGGTTGAGCTCTGGCAGCTCTGATCTTGAGCTGTGTCCTTGAGTTAGGTTCCAAAGAACTTCCTTTTGGACCCCAGTTCATATAGTTAAAACTTGGGTCCTACTTCGCTGGACCCTACCCAATCATTTTAAACTAAAGTACCACAAAACGGTATTTTTCACCAATCCTTGCCCATTACAAAACAATTCTTTAACCAACCATACCCCAGCACCTTAGTTGATTTAAATCTTGCAAAATGAGTTATGTAACAGACAGAAACAAACAACAAATCAGATAGAGACCATCCAGATAAACAATAGAGAAGCGGGGACCATAAAGACAAAACAATAAAGAAGTAGAGATTTCACAATCGCAACTGTTGAGAAGTGATTCCTTGCCAGACAGAATGCTATCTAACAAAGTTAAGAACATGAGAAGGCCATACTGCGTCAGACCAAAGGTCCATCTAGCCCAGTATCCTGTCTTCTGACAGTGGCCAATGCCAGGTGCCCCAGAGGGAATGAACAGAACAGGGAATCATCCATCCCCTGTCACCCATTCCCAGCTTCTGCCAAACAGAGGCTAGGGACACCATTCCTGCCCATCCTGGCTAATAGCCATTGATGGACCTATCCTCCATGAATGTATCTAGTTCTTTTTTGAACCCTGTTATGGTCTTGGCCTTCACAACATCCTCTGGCAAGGAGTTCCACAGGTTGACTGTGCATTGTGTAGAAAAAATACTTCCTTTTGTTTGTTTTTAAACCTGCTGCCTATTAATTTCATCAGGTGGCCCATAGTTCTTGCGTTATGAGAAGAAGTAAATAACACTTCCTTATCTACTTTCTCCTCACCAGTCAAGATTTTATAGACCTCTATCATAACCCGCCTTAGTTGTCTCTTTTCCAGGCTAAAAAGTCCCAGTCTTATCAATCTCTCCTCATATGGCAGCCGTTCCATACCCCTAATCATTTTTGTTGTCCTTAAACATCTTAAGATCTGTTTCTTTATCTGGTGATGGTAAGTCCTATTAGGACAGGAGCGCCTTCTTAACAGTCCGATATTACACTGTTTTAAGCAATTTAGATGGCAGGTGAGGATGTGACTCTCTGCTGCTTAGCTTGGGCTGCTGCTGTCCTACGGAGGCTGCTGCTGCTTCCTGCAGAAGAAGGCCTCAGACCTTACAGTGCGCCTGCCCCTGAAGCACAATTCATCCCGGAGCGACCCCAAGGGCAGGTTGACTCCACCACCAGCCACTGACTGCACCATAACAGTGTGACTAAGGCATAGGTGATTTTCAGCACCTGGTTCTGACCAGTGGCAAAACAGTGACCTCGTCAATGACACTGAAGGGAACAGTTAAAGGGGGAGCAAGGAACGGTGTCTTTTCCCTACCTTCTGGCTACCAAACACTGGCTTTTCCGGACATCTACTCCAGCAGTGAATACGTTTTGTTTAAACCATGCAGTCTGGGCCTTTTTATTTATTTTGTGTGTTTCTGGAAACCAATGTGATGTGATCGGACAAAAGTTACGAATGGCTCAAGAGAGCGGTTGCTTGCAAAGCAGTGCCCAAGCAAGGTTTGCCTAAAGTGCTAAGGGAATCACCCGGCTTGTCTTATTGTGGCATTCAGATGCCTTTCCTATTCCTAAGCATATGAAATAATGTCTGCCTGTTGACTCACGAATGGCGCAACCCTGCTCCCACCAAAGTCAGCTGCTTTCCTGCTCTGATCTAGAATGTTTTCACAGCAGCCCGGGTTGCATGAAAGTCATTTATCATCACCGGTGAACTGCCACCATGTGTTGGCTGCCGTTGGACCACTCGCTGCCCTGCCCCACACGCCTACGTGGGGGATGGAAGATGCTACCTCTGCCCATTAGTAGGCCACCTTCTACCTGAAGGTTTCTAACTGGGCTTTAACTTTTCCAAACTGAGGTCCCAAGCCGCAGCGGTAGAATTATGCCAGTGAGGACTGCCTGGAGTGCAGTACGTTCTGATCCCACCCAGTCACCAACGTCAGCCTCTTCCCAGCACCAGCCCACCCCGACGTGCCACCTGCAGCATACAGCTGGCTCCATGGCTTGACATCACCCAGCATTTGCTTTACATCACTTACATTAGGGGAATTCCCCGCTGTCATTCGAGGGAGGCTTTCCAACTCCTTTGTGCTGTTTGAGCAATGCAAAGCAGCCAGGATACAGTCCAAGAAACTGGCCGTGAGTTTGTATAAGGCTCATATTGTTTATTTTTCTTTTCTTTCCTTTTGAGCTATGGTGTTTCTAGTCTTTCTTCAGCTATTGTAGAAGATCTCAATGGCAAGTGAACTGAATGGCAGTATTTTATCTGATATTATCTGATTTTATCTTGTGTAGCCCTGTATTGTTTAAAGGATCCTAGAAGAGATCCCCCACCCCCATTTCTCTTTAGATTCTAGCACAATGCCCTCAAAGAAGAACTCATTAACAGGTGCAGGCCGCGGGGGGGAACTGGAGCCCTGCAGACTTTATGCTATACAATAATGAAGGAGATAGGTGTGTCACCACCATCACACTCCCTTTTTAGCCACAACAATGTTGGATGCTGTTCCAACTTAATATATTACGGTGTCCGATCAGGGTGCCATGGTGCTAGGGACTGTAGGAAAGATGATCCTGCCCACAAAAAGCCAACCATGTAAATATAGGAGAAAATGTGAGTTACCAATACATTGTTCCTTGTCTGGTCTATTCCCTCATCTTCCAATACAATCATTTGTAAGGCTTGAACTGCAGACAAAATTGTACCAGTCACCTTTCAATGAAATGGACTGATCCGCCCTCTTTAAAAGCAAATGTTAGACATCTGGAGAAGTGTGATGAGTTACAAAATAGGGGCTCTAATCCTGCAATTGACAAGGTGCAGACACACAGCAAATGTAACACCATTGCAAACATTTAGATTAAGAATGAGGCAAGTCTTTACAGAAAATATGAGGTTAGTGACAATGATATTAAATCATGTAATGTCAGGGTATTGGGGCGCTAAGCATTGTGATGGTCCAGATCTCTGTGATAACTCTCTCATTGTTTGAAATAATGTTGCGGAAGAGTATGTGAGACTCTTTGAGGATGATCAAAGCTTTCCATATTCCATTTATATTTTCTGCCTCTTTCTGCTGAGCAGTGATAATTCCTTATCCTTCCATAACGGACAAAGATAAGATCATGTCGGAAGTAAGGCGAAATATGGGAAATTGACCAAATTTCAGTAACAAAACTTTATATTTTCTCCTGACAGAGCTATAGCTTCACAGATGCACAGAAAGAATTGCTGATGTACAGATAGGCAGAGATGATCGATCTGCCCAAAGATCTTAGTCTAAATAGACAAGACAGCTGAAGAACAGGAAGGGGAACAGAGACAAAATGACTCATCCATGGTTGCATGGCCGGCCACTAGAGGCAGGAACAGAACCCAGGTGCCCAGGCCGGTGATCTAACCACTAGCCCATGTGGCTTCTCTTACCTTTAACTAGGGAATAGGGTTTTTTAGGTCACATCTAAATAATGTGAGTGAAGGGCAGCCAGAACAGGGTGGGTCTAGCGAGCTCAGAGGAGAAGCTGGCGGCCATCTGTCATTTCTGACTTTCAGCCAAGCATTTCGTTGTAGAGTAACATGAGCGCCCCCGAGACCCACCGCCTACATGAATGTATTTTTTACTACATTTAGGAATGCTTGGTAGCTGTGTATTTTTCTAATATAGGATCCCAAGGGACTTGAGGACTCACATGTGACAGGTTGTGAGTTCCCCCCCCCTCAGAAGTATTGATTCCTATTGAATTTTGTCCTTACTATTTGCCACTCATCGACGAGGTCCCAATCCTGCAAGCTGTTCCATGTGGACAGACCCCCCAACAACCATGCAAGGCCTCATCGAAATCAATCGGGGTAAAGCAGCATGCAGGAACAGGAACTAACATTTTACTGATGACTGTAACAGAAAATTATGAATAAGAGATTCTTAAAAAAAAAAAAAAAAAAAAAAAAAAAAAAAAGTCCAGGCACTTTGGCTCCCAGTCATCCACTCCTTCTGTGCCCAAAATTCCCGCTGAAGACAAATGGAACATTAGACACAGCAGGAATGCAGGAGCAGGCTCAGGGTGAGAAGAAATATCTCCTGTCTCCAAAAATATTTAGATGAAATATATTCTGGACAACTTTTCCATTACCGTAAATGTTTAATGTGAAGCTGCTTGCGTCTCCAAAGTAATTTGGAACACTCAGTATCATAACACAGCCAGAAAGTGTACTTCTGAGGGCCCGTGGTTCTTGATTAATGGATAACATGATACCTTAAAAAAGACATCTGCTTGTTTAGGGCTGCATAATGAAAAGTAACATGGCTAATTGACTCAATCCATTTTATTTTGGTTTAAATACTAGGTCACCTTAAATTGTTAACATTCTTTTAATCATCTTTTATTTTTAGGGACAGCACAAAATACACATTTAACAAGGGGGAGTAATAAAAAGCAACAACTTTTGTTCTCTTGTGCCTCTCATAGCCTTTAGAACAGAACTGAGTGCTTCCAAGAACATTTGTTCTGCCTGGTATGTTCTGCAGGGGCTTGATCCTATGCTCATTGAAGTAAATGGCAAAACTCCCATGGGATTTTGTTAGCACAGGATCAGGGTCCATTGGTATTGGCTATGATACACCTATACAACGGGGGGCACCAGAAGGCAAATAATGGTCCCTCAACCATTTATTTACCCAGTTATTTATAGTTAGGGCCCTACCAAATTCACGCCCATGAAAAACGCATCACGGACCGTGAAATCTGGTCTTTTGTGTGCTTTTACCCTATATTATACAGATTTCACGGGGGAGATCAGTGTTTCTCAAACTGGGAGTCCTGACCCAAAAGGGAGTTGCAAGGGGGTCACAAGGTTATTTTAGGGGGTGGGGGGTGTCATGGTATAGCCACCCATAATTCTGCCCTGCCTTCAGAGCTGAGCAGCTGGAGAGCAGCGGCTGCTGACCAGGTGCCCAGCTCTGAAGGCAGCACCCTGCCAACAGCAATGCAGAAGTAAGGGTGGCAATACCATACCATGCCACCCATATTTCTGCGCTGCTGACCTTCAGAGCTGGGTGGCCAGACAAAGGCGGCTGCTGACTTGACAGGTAGCAGGGCAGCAGTAAGGGTGACAATTCCACACCGGGCCACCCTTCCTTCTGCGCTGCTGCTGGCGGCGGCTCTGCCTTCACAGCTGGACTTCTGGCCAGGAGCCACCGCTCTCCAGCTGCTTAGCTCTGAAGGCAGGGCTGTGGCCAGCAGCAGTGCAGAAGTAAGGGTAGCAAGTACTGCAACCCCCATTACGATAACCTTGCGATTCCCCCCAACTCCTTTTTGGATCAGGACCCCTATAATTACACCACCATGAAATTTCAGATTTAAATAGCTGAAATCATGACATTTCTGATTTTTAAAATCCTATGGCCATGAAACTGACCAAAATGGACTGTGAATTTGGTAGGGCCCTATTTATAGTGCACTCATCACTGTAGGATCAGGCCACTCTGAACACAGATTCATAGATTTTAGGTCCCCAGATGGGACCACTAGATCATCCAGTTTGACCCTCTGTACAATGCAGGCCAGAAAATGTCATCCAATCACCCATGTATTGAGCTCAATAACTTGGTTTGACTAATGCATATCTTCCAGTCTTTGGCCTCGTCTACACTTAACATGTAGCCAAGCTGTTCACGGGTATGAAAAATCCATACCTCTGAGTGCCACCGCTCTGTCAGCCTCTCCCTGGAGAAGACACAGCTGGGTCCATGGAAGACTGCTTCTATCAATCTAGCTGTCATGGCTCAGGGAGGCGGCATTCCTACCTAGCAGGAAAACCTCTTCAATCAGGGTAGGCTGCATCAATGCTACAGCATTATGCCGGCAGGGGTCTGCACTGCCGCGGCATCACCAGTGGCAAGTGACCCAGGGTCTGGGACAAACGGGTCCTCGGTTTCCCTCTCTGTCTCCCAAGGGCTATGGTTCGTCAGCTCTTCGTAACAGTTTGAATTTGAGCCAGCAAAAAAGAGAAACAACAGAACGTTTTTGTCTCTCTCGTCCACGCTGCTGGAATAGCCGATCAGGCCCTGCAGAGGCTGGGGCAGATTCTCGGCTGGAGTCAATTGTTCATGTAAATCCTCAGCAGAGATAAATAAGCTGTGGATCTGCCCTGTCTCCAGGCATTACCGCCTGCAGCAGGGTGCTGGTGCAAAAGCACCTAATTAGCCCCTGCCTGGTCAGCTCCAATCAAGGGAAGCAGATTGGGGCTGATGGAAAAGGCTTGATGCCGGGATGAGAATTGGCAACATCTACTAGCCTGACAAGCCAAGGGCTATAAAGGCTGGGAGGGAGGCAGACAGCAGCAAGGGAGAAGTCAGCCAGGGAGGGAGCTGGAAGCCTCCTAGCTGAAGGCTGACTCTGCCTGTAAAGTTTGTATATAGATGGACCCTGGGGGGCGGGGACAACCTTAAGTAAATAAAGGCATGGGTGTTCCACAACCTGAAGCCTCTCTCAGCCTTACGGGCAGAGCAAGCGGGCCCCAGGAAGAGGGGTGGGTCGTGAACCATGTTACTCCGCAAAAGTGCAAAGAAGGGTCACAAATGCACTTTGTTTTCCAAACCATTTTCTTTTTCAACCTAAACCGAATCCCCAAACAACTGATTTTAGGAGAGGCCCAATCCTGCATTCTTTATACAGCTGGAAGTTGCTGAGCTCTCCGTGTGCAAGGAATGCAGGATCAGGCCCCAAATATGCAAAATATTTAGTATAGCCTATCTTCACAAGCATAAAATACATCATCTAGTCAGGACATGAACAAGCAGAGAAGAAGTGAAAAATGTGTTCTTAAGAAAAGCATTTTCTGTTCTTCATCTAAAAGATGCTGAGATATTGTCTCACAGTCCAGCTTGCTTGGCTGCGCGAAAGAATGTAGTATGTTTCCTTTATAAGAGTTTGATACTATGTTCTCGTTTGGAAGATTTCATTTTCATTATTTTCCCAATGAGAATTGTTTTTCCCCCCCTCCTTTAGGCCCAGATTTAGGAAAGCATGTAAGTATTTGCTTGCATTCATTTCTCTTCAGGACAGTACTTAAACTTAAAGATAAGCATTAAGAGAGACTTTCCTGAACTGCGGCCTTATCTTGTGTCTATCATAGAAATACAGGGCAGAAAGGGACCTCAACATCCCCCATAATGAGGCAGGTCCAAGTATACCTAGACCATCCCTGATCTGTTTGTCTAACCTGTTCTTAAAATCCTCCAAGGACAGGGATTCCACAACCTCCCTATGTAAACTGTTCCAGTGGTTAACTACCCTTATTGTTAAAAGTTTTCCTAAAATCAAACCTTGCTACAGACTAAGTCAATTATTTGTCCTACCTCCAGTGAACATGGAAAGCAACTGATCACCATCTTTATAACAACCTTTTACGTATTTGTAGAGTTATCAGGTCCTCCCTTCCCCACCCATCTTCTTCTCTAGATTCCACACACCCCAATTATTTCAACATTTCTCTTGCTTTCCAAACTTTTGTTGTTGTTGCTGCTGCTGCTCTAATCTGGACTTTCTCCAATTTGTTCACATCTTTCTGAAAGTATAGTGCTCCAAACTGGACACGGTACTGCAGCTGAGGCCTCACCAGTGCTGGAATAGTACCTTATATGTAATCTACTGGTATATTTTATAGATGACTTGAAAATTAGTCATTATTTTCCTGCAACATTTGAAACGTAAGGCAAACCCATTATACTCATACACTCTAAAATTTACTAAAATTGACACCCGACTTTTTAGTCTAGCTTATATATTTCTAAGGCATCTGTCACTTTGGTACCTTTTTTTTTTTTTTGGTGCATTTATTTAGATGTGCAAAAAAAGTGACAGCAGAAATCATTTCTTCCTACTTGTTCAATTCAAAAAACATTAGCAAACAACCTGCAAACTACAGTAACCGCATCTGGGTGTGTCTGGGACTGACACATGAATACACTGAAAAAGTAAAATCAGTGCTAAGAAATGGCTGATGGGACTTCTCTGACACAAAGGTGTGTGACTTTTGGAGGAGTGAGGATTGGTGGTGGTGGTGGGGGTTATGAATCATGGAATATCAGGGTTGGAAGGGACCTCAGGAGGTCATCTAGTCCAACCCCCTGCTCAAAGCAGGACCAATCCCCAACTAAATCATCCCAGCCAGGGCTTTGTCAAGCCGGGCCTTAAAAACCTGTAAGGAAGGAGATTCCACCACCTCCCTAGGTAACGCATTCCAGTGTTTCACCACCCTCCTAGTGAAAAAGTTTTTCCTAATATCCAACCTAAATCTCCCCCACTGCAACTTGAGACCATTACTCCTTGTTCTGTCATCAGCTCCCACTGAGAACAGTCTAGATCCATCCTCTTTGGAACCCCCTTTAAGGTAGTTGAAAGCAGCTATCAAATCCCCCCTCATTCTTCTCTTTCGCAGACTAAATAATCCCAGTTCCTTCAGCCTCTCCTCATAAGTCATGTGTTCCAGTCCCCTAATCATTTTTGTTGCCCTCCGCTGGACGTTTTCCAATTTTTCCACATCCTTCTTGTAGTGTGGGGCCCAAAACTGGACACAGTACTCCAGATGAGGCCTCACCAATGTCGAATAGAGGGGAACGATCACATCCCTCGATCTGCTGGCAATACCCCTACGTATACATCCCAAAATGCCATTGGCCTTCTAGGCAACAAGGGCACACTGTTGACTCATATCCAGCTTCTCGAATACTACTGAATTTCGGGGATCCCAAAGAGCGGACGTGAAAAAAATATACCAGAAACTTACTAACCAGATGCCAGTAGAAAAGATTGGAGGAGGGTAGTCAACAGCAAGAGGAGGTGGAAGGCAAAGGAGAAGAATCCTATTTCAGAGCACTAACTATCTTATCAGCCTCTGCCTTGTAGCTCAATGATAAATTTGGGATCTTTGTCCACCATTAGCCGAAAGAAGGAGTTTTCTCTCTCGTCCCCAGCCCAAACCAGACCCCTGTTAGCTGCTGGAGGAGGGGATGTCTTCTCTAGCCCTTCCATTGATCTATTTGCTGCAAAGGTGGGGAGGGGGCTCTTCCAGCCTCCTGATGCTTTTGGGTCCTCTCTCGAGGGTAGCTTCCTTGTTGCCTCCATTCCAGCATGGAAACGTAAATTAATCTTGCCCCTTGCTCGGTCACCTATAGGTGCTCAACTGCTGCTGTGAAACTGAGCAGCCGAGTTAAAAAAGTATGAATTGGATGAATGGACTATAAGGTGGATAGAAAGTTGGCTAGATCGTCGGCCTCAGTGCGGGTAGTGATCAACGGCTCCATGTCTAGTTGGCAGCCAGTATCAAGCAGAGTGCCCCAGGAGTCGGTCCTGGGGCTGGTTTTGTTCAACATCTTTATTAATTATCTGGAGGATGGTGTGGATTTCACTCTCAGCAAGTTTTCAGATGACACTAAGCTGGGGGGAGAGGTAGATATACTGGAGGGTAGGGATAGGGTCCAGAGTGACCTAGACAAATTGGAGGATTGGGCCAAAAGAAATCTGATGAGGTTCAACAAGGACAAGTGCAGAGTCCTGCACTTAGGACGGAAGAATCCCATGCACCGCTACAGACTGGGGACTCACTGGCTAAGCAGCAGATCTGCAGAGAAGGACCTAGGGATTACAGTGGATGAGAAGCCAGATATGAGTCAACAGTGTGTCCTTGTTGCCAAGAAGGCTAACGGCATATTGGACTGCATTAGTAGGAGCAATGCCAGAAGATCGAGGGAAGTGATTATTCCCCTCTATTCGGCACTGGTGAGGCCACATCTGAAGTACTGCATCCATTTTTGGGCCCCCCACTACAGGAAAGGATGTGGACAAATTTGAGAGTCCAGCAGAGGGCAAAATGATTAGGGGGCTGGGGCACATGATTTACGAGGAGAGGCTGAGGGAATTGGGGTTATTTAGTCTGCAGAAGAGAAGAGTGGGGGGAATTTGATAGCAGCCTTCAACTACCTGAAGGGGCGTTCCAAAGAGGATGGAGCTCGGCTGTTCTCAGTGGTGGCAGATGACAGATCAAGGAGCAATGGTCTCAAGCTGCAGTGGGGGAGGTCTAGGTTGGATATTAGGAAAAACTTTTTCACTAGGAGGGTGGCGAAGCACTGGAATGCGTTACCTAGGGAGGTGGTGGAATCTCCTTCCTTACAGGTTTTTAAGGCCCGGCTTGACAAAGCCCTGGCTGGGATGATTTTAGTTGGGGATTGGTCCTGCTTTGAGCAGGGGGTTGGCCTCGATGACCTCCTGAGGTCCCTTCCACCCCTAATCTTCTATGATTCTACGAATTTCACACAGCTCCTCCTTGGCAAAGCTCTGCGCAGCAGGGGAGGCACAGGAGCTGTCTGTCTGCAGACTCTGGGAGACATCAGTGCATGCATCCGATGAAGTGGGCTGTAGCCCACCAAAGCTTATGCTCACATATAATTGTTAGTCTCTAAGGTGCCACAAGTCCTCCTGTTCTTTTTATCAGTGCATCAGTTCCCATTCAGGAGTTTCTCTCTGCGACCACAAGGGCCAAAACGTCAATTGCATCCCAAGCCTGGGAAAGGTGGAGTGAAACAGAAACCCACAGCCTGGCCCCCGCACCCTCTTAACTTGCCAGTCGGGAACTTTCCTCCCCCGGGGGCGAGTGGCTTTCTCCAGCCCTTCGGCACGATGCTGTGCGCGCTTCAAAACGAGACCGAAACATTTGCAAACCGCACAGGCTCCAGCAGCGACCTGGGGGAAGAGGAAGCTGAAGTCACAGGCAAGCGGGTGTCAAGAGAGCGAAACCTTCCCCGGAGGTGACAGCCGTGCAGGCAGGCTGCTCGGGTGGAGGATTGATTCTCTGCCTAGCGTAACCACACCGCACCGCCCCGATCCTCCGAGCTGCTCGGGAGACATCGCAGACAGCTGGGAAAAGCCGGGCACCGGGCAAGCGCAGGCAAAGCGGCTCAGGCGGGGAGCTGCATCGGGCCATAGCAGGGAGGGCTGGATAAGCCTCCCATGGACCTCCCGGAGTTTTCGCTGGGGTTTCCCGCCGGACCTCGCCCTGTGTCGGCGGGGGCAGCAGGCGGCTGTCGCCGGGGCTGGCCCCGCCTGGCGGGTCCCGTCGCTCCACGTGGCCGAGGAGACAAACGAGCCGGGGCAGAGCGACCCACAGAGACCGGGCCCCGTTGCTCGCCCGCAGCAGCCTCCCGGGCGGGTCTGAGCCCCAGCGCCGGGGACGCCGCTCCCCGCAAAGGAGCCCGGCCGCTGCCCGGGGCTCCCTCCGAGGCCGCCCCTGGCCGCCCCGTCGGGTTCCCGGACACCCTCCCGCGCCGGCAGCGTGTCTGGCCCCCACCCGCTCCCCACACACCCGGCCAGCCGGCACCTCCCTCCCCCGCCCGCAGGGCCGGGCTCTCCCTTTCCCCTCCCCGAGCGGGCTGAGCTCCCGGACCCTCCTCCCCGCTAATCCCCGGGGGCCAGCGCCCCGGCCGGCTGGGCTCTTGTCCCGTCCCGTCCCGTCCCGCCCCGCCGGGCTCTTCTCTCGCTCCCCATGGAAGCCGACGGCTACCGCTGCCGGAGCAGCCGCGCCCTCGAGGGCGGCGAGTCGGCGCTGCCCGGCTCGCTGCTCTTCGGCGCCGGGCTGCTGGGGAACCTGCTCGCCCTCTTCCTGCTGGGCCAGCAGCGGCTGCGGCGCGGGCGGCCCCCGCCGGCCTCCGCCTTCTACCTGCTGGTGAGCGGGCTGGCGGTCACCGACCTGCTGGGCAAGTGCCTGCTCAGCCCCATGGTGCTGGTGGCCTACGCCCGCAACCGGAGCCTGAGCGAGCTGTGGCCGGCGGGGGCCGCCGCCGGGGGGCAGCCGGGCCGCCTGTGCCAGCTCTTCGCCTTCCTCATGGCCTTCTTCGGGCTGGCGCCCACGCTGCTGCTGCTGGCCATGGCCCTGGAGTGCTGGCTCTCGCTGGCCCACCCCTACTTCTACCAGCGCCACCTGCCGCGCCGCCGGGCCGCCGCCCTGCTGGCCGCCGCCGCCGCCGCCCTGTGCGCCCTCTTCTGCGCCCTGCCGCTGCTGGGCTTCGGCGCCACCGTGCAGTACTGCCCGGGCACCTGGTGCTTCATCCGCATGGCCGGCGGCGCCGCCCCGGCGCGGGGCTACTCCGTGCTCTACGCCAGCCTGCTGGGCGCGCTGGGGCTGGCCATCGGGCTCTGCAACCTGGCCAGCATGCGCAGCCTCTACCGCATGGCCCGCCGGCCCCACCGCCGCAGCGGCCGGCCCGCCGCCCGGGCCCCCGCCGCGCCGCGCATGGAGGAGCTGGATCACCTCGTCCTGCTGGCCCTCATGACCGTCCTCTTCACCGTCTGCTCCCTGCCCCTCATCGTGAGTAGCAGCGGGGGGAGAGGGCGCTGGGGCGATGCTTGTGCGCGGTCCCGATCCTGCAGGGGGGCCCAAGCGCCCCACCGTAACTGGGGCCGCCCTGATCCCGAGGGCCGTCTTCCCCCTGACTTCAGTCGGCGGGCTTTGGGTCCGGCCGGAGTAACATCCCCCTCTCCCCAGTATAGCCTTACACCCTCCTTGCTAGGAGCTGGCTTGTCCCCTGGGCGGCTTCACCCCTGGCCCTAGCCTGGAAGCAACTGGGCAGCGGGGTTGGTGCTTCTAGGGCCGCCGGGCAAACAGGAGGGCTGGGGCGCTGTGCCCCATTCAGGGGGTCCACTGCACTCCTGGCTCTCCCCCCGCGGGGAGGGTGTCCGCTCCAGAGGTGTATTCTGTACCCAGGGTTTAAAATCACTGGGGAATACGTGGGTTTAACATCACATCGACCCTGGCAAATCAGTTATGAAGCGGCCCTATTTCTAGGGGGCCTTTGGAGCGTGGGCTTTCAGGTGCAGCCAGGCAAACCGGGTTTTGGGACGCACCAATCCTGCCAACACTGGGCCACTTTATTAACCTGTGCGAGCCCAGTGAAGTCAAAAGAACTACGCTGGTGGGTAAGCGGTTTGCCCCCCACACCCACACAAAGGGGATCAAAGCTAGCAAGTGAAATCCTCTCCCCGCTGATGTTAATGGCTGGGATTTCCCATCCTGATTCCTCTGCCCCCTTTACATCTTCAGGAGGGCAAAATGAGGCTGAAAACTTAGCACCACGGTCCCAGTGTTAGGGGTGGTCAGGATGAGTGGGGTGAACCCCCTGTACATATGTTTGCTGCAGTGAATGAAGGCAATGGCGTGAGTGCAGATAAAGGCCCAGTGGCTCTAACTAAAAGGATGTGGGTAGCTTTCTGTCACTACCAGACTTCTGGAACTGATAACTTCCAGGGTATTGTTCTTGGGTGTGGAGGATGGACAGAGGCACATGGGCTGATAAAACAGCGGAAGGCTCTGGGTGCTGTTGAAAGCTGACCAGGGCAGCAGTGACAGAGGAGGGGTTAATTGGGTAGCTCCCTGCAACCTGAAATGGGTGGGTGGACGGAGTCTGTCCTTTGGCACTCCTGCTGACAGCCTTCGCGGAGATACCAAGGACTGAGTGGACAGGGACACTGACCCACCCTCTCAGCGCTGCAGTCCATGCTGAGCCTTTGCTGGGGGAGCAATCCAGCACCTTTCCACCTGCACTAAAAACTTTTAAAGAGCAGACAAAGAAAGGGGAAAAAAAAGTGACATGGGTACCCCAAGGTGCCCAAGTAGAGTCTCCTCGTAAACTGTGGGTATGCTCTCACAGTGACCTTAAAAATGACACCCCCTTGCTCCATTTACTCTGTAAGCTCCATGTCTCGCCTGCTTGAATCCACTAAGAAGCCCTCCGGTTACTCATAAACCAAGGGACAAGTAAGGAGGTGAACCCCTTGCAAATTACACTGTGTCATGGTTATTACGACCGCAGACTGTAAGTCAGTGGCTTGCTTTCTCTACAGAGACAGTTATTAAAAATAACCACATGTTTACAGTGTTACAGATCCATGACAGCAACTCTTGCAAGCTGCGTTTTTTCTCAGGCGCTGTCAACAAAGCTAACAGCAAAAGCTTTTGGTTCCAGAGTCACACTGTTGTGCATGGCGTATGAAGTACAAACAAGGCAACTTGACTTACGATCAGTGAGGTTTTGTGCTAAGCCCCAGAAAGATCCTACTTTGATGAGTCCACTGAGACGTATACTACAAAGTTCCTGGCTATCAGCCAACAAGGAACACCAATGTTTGTGTATTTCAGAGTCACTTTTCCACCCGTACCCACAGTTTAAAGGAGACCCGAGTCCATTCAGGCACGTGTCCAATGTATTAACATTGTGAAAAATCTTAAACCTTCAATGAAGCATCATTCACCTTCCACAGATCACTCAAATCTTACCCACGTTCTCCTCACATGCCCCGATTTCTTATGCGAGGGAGGTTTTCATGTCCTTTTCTCTCTAAAACATTATCCATTGAGACATGTCTCCAGCACTGGATAACACTCTGAATTTCATATTAACATAGAGCATTTCACAGAAGAAAGTGGGCTGTGCTAATTTAAGAACTACTCCTGCAAACAGTTATGCATTAGGTTTCTCATGTGAGTACTCCCATATACTGCAATGGGGTGTTCATGTTCTGGGTGTCCCTAAACCTCTGACTGCCAGAAGCTGGGACTAAATGACAGGGGATGGATCACTCGAGAAGTTGCCCTGTTCTGTTCATTCCTTCTGAAGCATCTGGCACAGGCCACTGTTGGAAGACAGCATACTGTGCTAGCTCAGGGCCGCCCAGAGGGGGGGCAAGTGGGGCAATTTGCCCCAGGCCCCTGCCCCCATGAGAGTTTTCAGGGGCCCCCACGGTCCCTTGGGGGGGGTCCTTCAGTGCCGCCGAACACACCCGGAGTGAAGGACCCGCTGCCGCTTCTTCCCCTCCGGGTCTTCGGCGGCAATTCGGAGGCGGGGGTCCTTCCGCTCCATGTCTTCGGCGAAGTGCCCTGAAGACCCGGAGAGGAAGGACCCCTGCCGCCGAAGACCCCAGGCCGCCTGAATCCTCTGGGCAGCCCTGGCTAGATGGACCATTGGTCTGACCCAGTATGGCTTTTCTTCTAGCGTTATTCATATGAGTAGGGTTACTACTCAGGATCATATGGATTTAAATGATCAAGCCCTTATTTTCTTTCCACAGCTTCGCTTGTGTAAATGTGAAAGTACTCTGAAAACTGGCTTAATTCAGTTACCTATCTCATCCAGATCCGGCACGTATCTTAACACTGTTGTGTATATGAAAGTATGGTTTGGAGGGAAAAAAGCCATTAAATCAAAATGCAATTACTTTAGTGGTGCCCATTAGTGCCGTTAAGGACATCTCAATATTCAGAATTCCTTTGTCAGTGATTTACAACTACAAAATCAAAACTAATCAAATGTGAGATTTTAACCACAAGGAGAGACTTAGGGGCTGAATTTGGAGGAAAAGACAGCAAAGAAACAGACCACATGCACAATTTGAGAAGGTTTTATGTGGTTGGAAATACAATCTGGTAGATTTTATACCTTTAGTAGGCTTCACCCACCTCCCACCCCATCACCCCTCTTTAGCTCAGAGAGGTTTAATGGTTTGGGTTTTTTAAAGTATGATTTTGCAGGTAATCATTAGCCCTTTTGTTCCGCACTACAGGTTTTGAAGGGAACCATTATTTTAAAAACAACATGACATTGTGCTTGGGAGAATGGGTTGTCACTATCATGCATAATCATTTTTTTAATCAGCCAAAAAGTTAATATATTTTTGGCCATATACTCCTGTGCAAGTTCAGGTACCGAGTATCGCAACTGATGTCATCTTATAATTCACAAACACTTGGGGCAACGTAAATAGGCATCCGAAAGCATATACCCCATTGACAAAGCTGTTAATCAGCCGAGAAGACCAGCTTTTATATTTCACATTCAGAAGTGAATAAGCTGCACCTCCAGTACACGGTGGATACAGTAAATAGGACAAATATTTCATAGCCTGGGTATCCCATTGCTCAGTTCTCTTTTCAGATTCATTGTATGCACCAAATGTTTTTAACCTATAAAATTGAAATGGACTCAACACAAAACAAAGACCGTTAAAGGTCTGCTAAGACCACAAAAGGAAGAAAACGCACAGTTGAGGATCTTCCAAAGCCGATGCAGAATGCCCTATCTCCTTATCAATGTGTCTGTGTGTTGTTAGACCCTAATTGTAAATGTCACTGCTTTTGTGGTCTTGTGTTAGCCGGCTAATGGGAAACCCTTTCAGTGGAGTTTTTAATAAGTAAATTTGTAGTGGTTCTCCAAGACAATAAACATTGGTTAAGTGCTGTATTTGTATATGGACTTTCCTACCCTTTTTTAGAAAAGGAGACAAATATACAATGTCATGTTGCACAGAGACCTACTGGTAATGTTCCAGCTGAATAATACAGGTGGGATAAGGATCTTGTAAGAGAATTCAGGAGTTTTGTTTTTAAAATACCTGTGCATTGCAAAGGGGAAGAAACATTCTTTTCCAAAGTATTGTTATGACCCCTGGATCCAAGTTAAAGTTGTCAGAGAAGGTTTAGCAGTCTCTGGGCAAAGAAGATAAAGCCCCTGAGCTGCACATAATCTCTCCTTCAATATGGACAGTGACTAAAGAAATAGAGCATAAACCTGAATCTAGTGAAAGTGAAAAGTGGGCATTCTCTGTTTCACATAAATAGTGATTCTTAAATTTACAAGGGAAAGTCAACGCCACGTACCAAAACTAAGCCAAAGAAGCACTTTTGGGAGCGCATACGCTCATGTGTTTACAGGTGTTTCAGTTTTTTTCACCCCCTTTCCATTATTATTATTTCTTTGTTTTGTGGTCGTTCCTAGGAGCTCTAGTCATGGGCCGGGGTCCACAAATGTGCTAGGTGCACAAACACAGAATAAAAAGACAGTCTCCGCCCAAAGAATTTACAGTCTAAATACTTCGAATCATAGAACCACAGGGTTAGAAGGCTTTTTTAGAATCGAATCCCCTTCTGTGTATCCCTTCTACACTACCCTCTGCAAAGTAAAACAAAATGACACCAGACTTTAAAGATATTTAGGCCCCCATCTCTACCATTAGGCACCTAACTCTCAGTGGCAGCTAGGCTCCTTTGAAAAATCTCACTAGGTGCTTGTCTGCATCCAAATGCCTTTAAAAATCTGTCCTTAGACTAAGTTGCCAGCCTCCAGTCCAATTCTACCTGATTCTGATCACATTTATGCCACAGAAAACTCTGCGTAACTCCAACAAAGTCAATAGAGTTATCCAGGATTTACTCTGAGGTGACTGAGGGTTTGTCTACATACACATGGAGCAATTTAGGAATAGCTAGTCCAGCATAATTCTACTTTGTAGACAAGCCCTAAGACCATAATGGAACTCAAAGGTGATACATTACTGTGTCCACAAGGGGGCACTCTTACCGCACAAGAATTATCGTCATATTAACATTGTGCGAAAACCGGTATTTTATGGAGATGATGACTTCATAGTTAAAATGGTGTGTATTTTTTTTAAAGCAACATTTAAGTTTCAAATCATTCAAGGTTGCAAATCTTTAGTTACTATAAAAAAACCAGAAGCAAGGTGGGTGAGGTGATATCTGTTGTTGGACCAACTTCTGTCAGTGAGAGAGACAAGCTTTCCAGCTACACACACCTGAAAAAGAGCGGTGTGTCAGCTCGAAAGTGTCTCTCTCTTGCCAGCAGAAGTTGGTCCAGTCAAAGATGTCCCCCCATCCCCCTGGTCTCTCGAATATCCTGGGACCAACATGGCTACGACACCACTGCATATAAAAACAAGCACATTTACGGTTATGGAATAGGTGCATTAAAGGAAAGTCTCAAAATAATAGGCCTCATTTTTCTTTCACACCAGTTTTCCACCAGTGTTGTTCCATTGTTTTCAGTGAAGTTACTCCTGATTTACACCCATGTCAATGAGAGGAGAATCAGGTCCAACATGTTCATTTATGTAGGAATTAAAAAGTCTCACCGACTGCCCGTCATCTCTCTGAGATTTTTGCCCTAACGTTTTTTCCAATCCCTAGATTGGAGGCGCTACAGCATTTGGGCTTTTTGCCGTCTCCATTCTGCCACTGTCTTGCACCAGGTATTTTGCAATGATCAAAATTCAAAAAGCTATTTTAGCTGCTACCTGCCCAGAAGGCTGTTGCATGCCACAGAAGCAGACCAAAGATGACATAACATTTTGTACATCGGGGGGGGAAGAAATGAATCCAGCCTTAACTCTGACCCAAGAAGCATAGTTATGAATTCTTTCAACACATACATCACTGGATTGGTTTGTTGGTACGATAAATGTACCTTAATGATGGAGATGCGGAAAGAGTTCATTGAACTCTTGCACAAAGTGGTTCTACAGGCAGTGTCACGTAGCCTAGAAAGGATTAATGCTAAGTCGGGCCCCCAAGCAAAGTTTAAGGCCCCCTTTCCAAGGTTTTTCTCTCTTCCCTCAAAAACGTTCTCAGGTGGTTCACCCACAGACCAGTAGTTGTCTGCAGAGCAGGGGGTTGGACTAGATGACCTCCTGAGGTCCCTTCCAACCCTTGGATTCTATGATTTTCTTGGGGGGGAGGGATAGCTTAGTGGTTTGAGCATTGGCCTGCTAAAAACCCAGGGTTGTGAGTTCAATCCTTGAGGGGGCCATTTAGGGATGTGGGGCAAAAATTGGGGATTGGTCCTGCTTTGAGCAGGGGGTTGGACTAGATGCCCTCCTGAGGTCCCTTCCAACCCTGAGATTCTGTGATTCACCTGCTAGCTCTTCCTCCTTATTTCCCTTGCCTAAGGATTTGCAGGATTGGGACCTCACCTTGCTGTTTAATGCAACCAATGACGGGATTTCCTGATCCATGAGCAATTCCATTTGTCAGAGGATTCTCCAGATGACCTAATTCCTGAGCTCAGGTTTTGCCCCTACGTAGACTTCGCTTTGTGCTGCATCAGAAAGGAGGCTGTTTCCTTCCCAGCTGCAATGTGTCCCTATGATCCGCCGTGTTTGCAAACGCTCAATTGTTCCTTACACATTCGCTTCCCCAGTAGTTACGTTTCACAGAGAGCGGGCCTGGTCCTCCTTGCCCACCAGGGGGAAACGAAATCACAGTTAACTCGACTGACGTTAAGAGAGTTATGTGAGTGTAAAGTGAAAGGAGAATCAGGGCCATCATGCCTTTCATTCCAGCATTTACGTCTTCACAAATTTGGGCGCTATTATCCCCTGTGTTCGAGACAGATGAAGTCTAGTTCACATCCTCAGCCCCTGTGTCACAGGACCGGGATGTGGCAGTCATGCCCAGCTGTTGGAGATTCCTAACTGATGCAGCAAGCCCAGAGGTGCCGGGGCTATGATCTGCCAAGGCTAGAGGTGCAGGGGATTAGCCTTCACGTGCCCTGGCACAAATTAAGCCCTGATTGTACCTAGGAGACAGAGCAGGAGTCAGGCCGAGCCCGGGTGGTCAGTGCCAAAAGCAGGGATCAGAACCAGGTTACCTGGAATGAACCAAGGCTGGGACAGGCGCTGTCAAAGCCATGGGCAAATCAAATGCTTTGAGTAGCTGGTGAGATGCAGCTGCTGCCGGGCTTAAGAGCTGGTTAGCTGACTCTTCCCACAATCATGGTGGCCAATGAGGCACCGGGCTGGAGGCCAGCTGCGCTCGTTAGGTTGCCCAGAGACTGGCTCTGCCGCAGCCCTGTTTCCAGACACTCTGTCCCAGCTTCTTTGCACTGCACTGCTGGGGATCCCTGATACCGGGAAATCCCAGGGTGGTATAAAGCGAGTGTAGCTGACTACACGTCACCCACTCCCCTCACCCACGTGGGGCAGGTGTCAGAGCACACAGCACGCTGCCTGATCCTTGGGCAGAGGAGCTCTCCTTAGGGGACTGCTCCCAGCAGCTGTTACCCGTAGCCTTCCTTAAAGTTGCCTTTAGTTATGCTGGGGACTGCTTTATTTCCTGGCAGTGCCAGGATCAGAGGAATGCAAAGGTTGTTTAGATCCACCTTGCTCTCCCCAGCTCAGCCCAGCTGAGGATCTAGCCCGGGGACACGGAGGCACAGATAGTTTGGAGAAACCAGTTTATTTCCATCTTAGGAAGAAGCCTTTACATGTCCTTTATTTGGCACAAAAATGCATTCATGTCGGAATGGCAAAACCATCCTCTCAGATCTGCACGTCTGCTAATGACATCCAAGCCCTGCAACACGAGGGCCTGGAATAGAGATTGAATGGGGACACTGATTAGTAGCCAACGCACAGCCAGAAATACGGGCCCCTTTCTTATCTCATGCCAGTGCAATGCCATTGATTTCAGTGGCACCAGTCATGTGCAACGGAGATCAAAATCAGGCCGTTTTCCTCATGAGACATTCAGCTTCTCAAAACCCGTCTGTGTTAGCCTTCAAAGCTAGCCCTGCGTGCCTTCACTATATTCCTCTGAGCACTACTGTGCTCACTTGCACACCACTTACTGAGCTTGTAAGTTGTTAAACAATTGAAACGTATAGGGCCAGATCTTCAGTTGGCACCAATGGGCATCGCCCCATCACCAGCTGAGGATCTGTCCCATGAAGTGTAATTATGTGCACGGAAACTACTGTTTTGTTGCCTGATCCCAGATTGTTTACTGACTGATCCATCTGCCTGCTAAGTTGGTTTTAGTTAAGCTTGATGTCGATCTAAGCAAAGCGCAATCTCAGAATGAACCGTGTGCTGATTCAGTGGGGAAAAGCCGTCGAGTACGATGACTGAATGTAGGGAGCTTACTGAAGTCATTTACGAAGTGCTGTACTTTATTGCCAGAGCTCAGCTCTTAGATTTTACAATTAGATCTTTTTATTTAAAACAGGTCCGGGCTTATGTCGGAGCCTTTGCCGCTGACTTTAATGAAAAGGCAGACCTTACGGCCCTGAGGTTTCTATCTGTGAATTCCATTGTGGACCCCTGGGTGTTCATCATTTTCAGGACATCAGTTTTTCGCAAGTTCCTTCATAGGGTTTGCAGAAGACTGAATTCTAAAAAAGCCACAACGCCTCGGCTTCTATGACCTCGACACCAAAGCTGCCGCAGTGAAGAGCATTCTGCTTTCTTTGGTAACTTGACTCGAAGGAATATTGTTCCAGGAATTGTTTACCTAATCAAACCGATCTCACTAATTATGCCAAATGTTGTGGATCGGTGGATCTGCTATAAACACGGTAAGAAAATACAGAAATGTATTCCAGGGAAGGTGAAGGGCCTTAGCCGTTCTGCTGTGGACATGTACAGAGAAGAAGCATTCCTCCGTTATTGCATTTTTGCCTTTCCTGTCACAGACTGGAACTGAAAGTTTGTGGTCATGTGAGTAACAGTGAATCTCATGAAGTGACAGCGCTCCGCTTCCCAGAGAACTTGGTAAAAATCAAGTTTGTGGTATAAAGTGCTGCTCTCTGAGTACGGCCCCGATCCGGCAAGCCACTCTGCGTGGGTGGGCCCCATTGCCTTTGGGGGTTTCCCACTGATTTCAACAGGCCGCCGGCGGACAGACGTGACTACCCACAGGGATCCGCTGAGAGGATCAGGAGTCACCAAAGTCTGATAAGGGAAAATAAAACTCTTCCTTTTGCAAATAAATCAAAGCAATGCACAGTGTCATGTAGCTGTCTCCCCACCCCAATAAATCTATCTTGTCATCCAGTAGCCAGATAGTATCAAATACACAGTACATACAGCATCAGACCCAGCAGCAATGATTCAATGGGCTTGTCTTCACTGTTGTGTCAGCTCCAGGTATAACTCGAGTGCAGCCCTGAACTCAACTCCACGCGCACACAGAAACCTCTAGCCTGAGTGCTCAAACACGAGCTAGCTGGCTAGGCAGGGCTGGGTGGCCTGACCCTCCACTGCTGCTCCCATTCAAGCTAGCAATGCAGTGGGGATTAAGCTATTTTGTGCTGCTAATGCAAAGGCTTGGTGGTGCTGGAGTGATGCCACAAGTACTCCTCGTTGTTCTGCAGCGGGACGGCTCTCGCTGGGGCTGGTAGGTAATGCTCTGCCATGAAGCCAAGCCCTGCCCTAGATTTGCACAGAGAACTCTTTCTGGTGTTAGAGACAAGGGGAGTTCTGTGTGCAGAACTACTGCAGGACACGGCCCGCAGGGAACCTGCAGAGATCTACCCACGGGTGTAACTTTACTCTTCTGAGTAGTCCGTGAATAAAGTTATGCAGGGGGGGTAAATCTTTGCCAGGTTGGGTCTTAAGACAGTAAACAGGCTTGCGGTGGAGTAATGCATTTACATTTATATGCTACAACCGTTCAAGTGCTTTAACTATTCATGGGGGACAAACAAGGGCTAAAAAATGTATCGTAGAAAGCAACATCCTGTTGCATTGTATGGTTTGTTCAATAAATTATTCTTTAGCCAGCATTGAGATTTATACCTCGTTCATGATTTCCGTTGTTTGGTAAACAAACATCACTGATCTTTTGCTTTAACAATGGAAGTTTATGCGACCAGTCTGGGAATTATTGTTCTCATCTGATGCATTTTAGAGGGGCCCTCCCCAAGGTATTGTACAACGTGGACGAGTTAGGGTCATGTCAGTCCAATAGCTAGTTGGCTCGCTGCAATTATTTGAGTACTATCTGTATGGCAAAATCACTTGCTGATTCCCTGTTCTGTTCATTCCCTCTGAAGCACCGGGCATTGGCCGCTGTCGGAAGACAGGATACTGGGCTAGATCGACCTTTGGTCTGACCCAGTCTGGCCTTTCTTATGTTCTTAAAAGAAGCAGCAAGTTTATGAGAAAATGCCCAAAATGGGAGCAGCTATGGGAACAAAATGGTCATTTAAACTGGGGTTTAGTTTCCTCCCACGCCACATGTATAACTGCCATTAATGCTGATTCAAGTTACGTACGTGTATCAAAGCCAGAAACCACCTTACAGGAATATGTAGAACATGAGACCATGCAGTATTATCATGGTACCTGTCTGATGAAAGGTGTGTTTCGATCCGTGTTTACTTGGCTAGTCAGGTTTATTGTGGTATCACGTGATATTTATTCTGCTGTATCTGGGCTGGAGTGAGAGTTTTTACAAGGAAGAAACCTGTGCAAATATTTATTGTGAAACTTTGCATCTTAAGGGAAGAAACTTGATGTTGCTGTTTCACATCAAGCTGGGGAAGACTTGTCACATTCCCACAGTCTACGAAAGATTGCTCTTGGCTTGCATTTCAGTAGGAGACTTCCGGGGCCTCCCCTCCACCCCGGGCCGGAAGAAAGTCTATGTTTGTCTAGGGCCCAGTGATGGGATAATCCAGCCCTGGTGGTGACCCATCTAGAACGTACCCGCACCACACTGGCGGGTCAGGAAACACTGTTGTAGACAAGCCCTCTTCAGGTGGTACTTTTCCCTCTGAGTAAATGCTGAACCTGTGCCCCAGAATAGAGACGGGGAGCCCTAGCGGAATTAGAAATGATTAAAGGAAATACATCCACAGTTACATTAGATAAGGGATATAAACCATTTTGCTTCATGGGATCTGCCAACTACTAAACTGCCTGGAATTAGGAACAAGCTTCTCCAATGGACAAATCATCTGTTAATTGTACACTGCGGGGTTTTGTATTTTCCTCTGATGTGTCTGATAAAAGCCATTGCCAGAATCATGATACTGGAGTAGATGGGTCACTCAGCGATCTGGCATTTTCCTTCCTGTGCTTGTGTGGTGTTAGACACAAACCAGAGGTACTCAAAGACCTACGAGTAGGGCCCTACCAAATCCACGGTCCATTTTGATCAATGTCATGGCCAGAGAGTTTTTTAATTGGTCAGTTTCAGGTTTTCAGATGCTTACATCTGAAATGTCACAGAGTTGTAACCCTGGGGGATCCCAATCCAAAAGGCACCCAGAAGTGGATCGGATCTCTCCCCAAGAGTGGCCGTGCAGGGGAAGGACACGTCCTGTCCCTCCCCAGCTCAGCCGGGAATTGCAGATAGGAGCCCCCAGCTGGAGCGCTCCCAGCAGCACAGGGGATATCAAATTTCCGGGGGAAGGGCTTAGTTCATGGTCCCTGACATGTCTTTCACGGCCATGAAATTGGTAGGGCCCTACCTGTGGGACGTCTTTAAAAGCAGACGTGTAAACTTAGGCCAGCATTTTCAAACTTGGGGTGCTAATGTAAGGCTTGGTCCCTACATCCAGATTTAGACACCGAAATAAACCGGCTGGTTTTCAGAGGTGCTGGGCACCCACCACCTAACTGACTTCACTGGGGCCTGGAGGTGCTGAGCCCATTTGAAAACCTGGCTCTTAATTTAGGTGCAGAAGTATGGAGTTAGGGGCCTCTGTCTATCTCAGGTGTTTAGACGGCCCCTATCACCCTAGGCTCTGAGTCCTTTACAGTGTAATGTATTCACCCTTGTGAGGTAGGCCAATGCTAAGATGCCCATTTTACAGATGGGGAACTGAGGCACAAAGGGAATGAGGGCTAGGTCTACAAAGGGATTTAGGCACCTACCTGCTACTTTAGCTGCCTAAGTCCAAAATTTCGATCATCAAATCCCCCAGCTCAGCTGTGGCCTAACCCCGTATGTTCCTGTCGACAAAGTCCCCTAAAACTCTGCGGGTGGGCATGCACCCAGCTGCCTAAGTGCTGATACACAAGTCACGGCTAGGCCCGTCGGGATTCACAAATGAGGCATCCCCCCTGCCTATCTTGCCTGGAGGGGCTGATCCAATTGAGGTGCTCTGAGGCAGCTCTCCAGGCACCCCCGTCAGAGAATTTGGAACAATTTTCAATTTTGGCTCCCTTAAAATAGTTCGTTTTCAAGCAGGCCTAAAACCCCTTGCGATTGCTGAATGGCTTTGGAACTGCATGCTTCGCTTGCTTGTGGTTTTATCCCTATATTGAAACTGTTAATCATTTGTTCAGATACATGCTTGCGGTTATTCATGATGAGTTTGTTTTATTGTAAAAGCTCCAAGGATACTTAAGTGGGCCAGAAACTGCCATTCTGCCACAGACAAAACTCCTACTGAAGTCAGGGAGGTTTTTTTGTGTGCATTGAAGCTCGAGGGGCATTTTAATTGGACATATGACTCCTCATCTCTGTTCTGTTGTAACTCGTTCCTAAAATCACTCGTCTTTCTGAATGTTGTCTCGCATTCTGTCCTAGAGGTGGCAGCATTTAACCAATTGGTGATATAGGAATGGATCCTGCAACCCCCTCAAGTATAGTGTTTATAGTTTCATTGAAATCCATGGGCCTCTGTACAGCAATAAATACTGTGATCAGTAAGAAGGGTTTGTAAGGCACCCAGGGGTGCAGTCTTTCTTGCTACAAGATGCTCTAAAAATGTAGATTCTATTGATGTGAACGAAATCCTGTCCTAGCTAGGTCAGCCCTTTATTTATAAATGCCTACTACCAGAGGTTTCAGAGTAGCAGCTGTATTAGTCTGTATTCGCAAAAAGAAAAGGAGAACTTGTGGCATCTTAGAGACTAACATATTTATTTGAGCATAAACTTTCGTGAGCTACAGCTCACTTAATTGGGTGCATCCGATGAAGTGAGCTGTAGCTCACGAAAGCTTATGCTCAAATAAATTTGTTAGTCTCTAAGGTGCCACAAGTACTCCTTTTCTTTTTACTACCAGAGGGTATCCGCAAGGCTAAGTTCTAGTCATGGGTACTTATAGTAAAAATCACGGACAGGTCATTGGCTGTGAATTTTTGTTTATTGCCCATGACCTGTCCATCACTTTTACTACAAAAACCCATTACTAAATCTCTGCTCCTGGGCCCTAGTGCTCTGGGGGGGGGGCCCTACTCCAGCAGAGGGGGCTGACTGCCCCCGGTGGCCTGCTGCTCCGAGGCCCCTGGAGACCGTTCTCCCGATGGCCTCCTGGGCGTCCCATGGGGCCGCTGCTCTGGCTGCACCTGGGATTGCTGCTGCTCGAGTGGTGCCCAGGGCCAGCCGCACCAGCCACTGTTGGGGTGCTCCCCAGGGCCAGCAGTGGCCGGTGCAGCTGGCCCTGGGGCCACTCCAGCAGTGGTTGTGGAAAATCAACGGAATCCGTGACCTTGGTGACAGAATTGCAGCCTTAGTTATCAGCCATAAAACTCCAGTCTAGCTTGAATTCTGGGGCACAGAGTTTCAGGTCAGAGCACCTTTTTACTACCCAAAACTTGGGAAAAATCAGGGTGGCAATTATTAAATGGCACAGATGGTAAACGATGAACTAGGTGCCTGCACACTCATAGTGTAAGGCCTGACTGGGTGTTCCACGTGGGTCTATTAAACCCTGCATGCCCTGGCTGTACTTTAGTACCAGTGCAAGAAGATTCAAGGGCCAAACAGAGGCCGTCAGTACGTACAGGGTCTGAACTAAAGCTTGCTGAAGTAAGTGAGATTTCAGTGGGCTTTGGATCAGGCCCTCTTTGAGAACAGAAACAGTGAGACCCGTCAAGAGCAATCACTGTGTCTGTTTCTGTACTCCGCACGCAGCTGTGAAGTAACAGTGCCAGAGTGCATCCAGTTGTTTCAGTTTCAGGATTGGAGTGGACATGTGTCATAAATATAAAGGGAAGGGTAACCACCTGTCTGTCCATAGTGCTATAAAATCCCTCCTGGCCAGAGGCAAAACCCTTTCACCTGTAAAGGGTTAAGAAGCTAAGATAACCTCGCTGGCACCTGACCAAAATGACCAATGAGGAGACAAGATACTTTCAAAGCTGGAGGGGGGTGGGAACAAAGGGTCTGGCTGTGTGTGTGTGATGCTTTTGCCGGGAACAGATCAGGAATGCAGCTCAGAACTCCTGTAAAAAGTAAGTAAGTAATCTAGCTAGAAATGTGTTAGATTTTCTTTTGTTCAATGGCTGGTAAAATAGGCTGTGCTGGATGGAATGTATATTCCTGTTTTTGTGTCTTTTTGTAACTTAAAGTTTTGCCTAGAGGGATTCTCTGTGTTTTGAATCTGATTACCCTGTAAGGTAGTTACCATCCTGATTTTACAGAGGTGATTCTTTTACTTTTTCTTTAATTAAAATTCTTCTTTTAAGATCCTGATTGATTTTTCATTGTTCTTAAGATCCAAGGGTTTGGGTCTGTGTTCACCTGTACAAATTGGTGAGGATTTTTATCAAGCCTTCCCCAGGAAAGGGGGTGTAGGATTTGGAAGACGTCTCCAAGGGGGCTCTTTCCCTGTTCTTTGTTTAACACGCTTGGTGGTGGCAGCATAGGGTCCAAGGACAAGGCAAAGTTTGTACCTTGGGGAAGCTTTTAACCTAAGCTGGTAAGAAAAAGCGTAGGGGGTCTTTCATGCAGGTCCCCACATCTGTACCCTAGAGTTCAGAGTAGGGAAGGAACCTTGACATGGTGGCAGAGCGGTGGGATCATTTTGAACCAGAAGCACAGCAGGATTTTAAAAGAGGATAGCAGCTGTAAATTCTGTGTCTCTGTCTGGGGGGACGGCGCAGTAGGCATAACAAAGGGATCTTTCTTTTCTGAGCTGGAGTTTTCTCTACCTAAAGGCAGGGTAGTTAACCTCCTGCAGGGAAATTCACAAGTTTTTCACAGATCTGAAGAGGTGGTTTTTTTTAGCTAAGAGCATCTAGAGGCTTTTTCTGTCTATTTGCCTGGAGACAGAGGTGGTTTTTTAAAAGGCTTTTTCTGTAGGCTGAGAATAACTGTCAGAGAACGTAGGTGTCAGGTTACAGCACATCAAAATTTTACAAGCCAGGTTTTTTTTTTGTTTCTTTGTTTGTTTTGTGGTTTTCTTTCTAACTCTCGGGTGTAAAGTTAGTTAAAAACAGAGAGGCTACGATGACAGATACCAAGGCACAACACACACTGGAGTTAACCAGAATGGAGGCAGCGAAAGAGGCAGAAAAAGCCCTTTGAGGCTGCCCACAGGAGAGCTATGGAGGCAAGGGAAAAAGAACTGGAGGAGAAGGAAAAAGAGAGGAAGCATGCACTGGAGATGGAGAAGGCAAAGGCTCAACAGAATATACCAACAAACCCTAGCAATCCTTCTCCAGGTATCGCTTCACATCCCAGGAAGTTCCCCACCTACAAGGCAGGCGATGATACCGAGGCCTTCTAAGAAAACTTCGAAAGGGCCTGCCTTGGGTACAGCATCTCTACAGACCAATACACGGTAGAGCTGAGGCCGCAGCTCAGTGGACCCTTAGCCGAGGTGGTGGCTGAAATGCCTAAGGAACACATGAACAAGTATGAACTGTTTAAAACCAAGGCGAGAGTCAGAATGGGGCTAACACCTGAGCATTCCCGTCGGCGGTTCAGAGCCCTAAGGTGGAAACCAGACGTGTCATTTACCCGACATGCCTACCACATTGTGAAACAATGGGATGCCTGGATATCAGGAGCAAGTGTTAAATCTCCAGAAGATTTGCCCTTCCTAATGCAAGTGGAGCTGTTCTTAGAGGGTGTTCCTGAGGAAATAGAAAGATACATCCTAGATGGGAAGCCCAAAACTGTAATCGAGGCGGGGGAGATTGGCGCCAAATGGGTGGAGGTGGCAGAAAAGAAAAAAACTGGTCGCAGTTGGAGCGGATACCAGAAGATACAACCTCAGACCACACCCTACTACCGGGGGCAGCCCAAGGCCCCAACTACACCCCAAGGAACCCTCCAGACACCTTATCATCCCGCCTACACCATTCTCCCGCAACCCACCTCGCCCCAATGACCCGTCAGCTGGACGATGTTTTAAATGTAACGAGCCAGGGCATGTAAAGGCCAACTACCCCAAGAACCCCAACAGATTACAGTTCATTGCACCGGAATCATGCCAGAGGTCCTCAGGCCCAGATACCTCCCAGATACCCTCAGAGTGGAGGGAAACTGTGAGTGTGGGCGGGAAGCAGGTCACCACGTGGAGGGACACTGGAGCACAAGTGTCGGCTATCCATGCTTCCTTAGTGGACCCCAATTTGATTCACCCAGAGATCCAAGTGACGATTCAACCCTTCAAATCAAACTCTTTTGACTTGCCTACAGCCAAGTTGCCGGTCCAGTACAAGGGCTGGTCAGGAACGTGGACTTTTTCAGTCTATGATGATTATCCCATCCCCATGCTGTTGGGGGAAGACTTGGCCAATCATGTGAAGCTAGCCAAGAGGGTGGGAATGGTCACCCGCAGCCAGGCTAAGCAAGATGTCACATCTAGCTCTATTCCGGAAACTTCTACCAGGACTCGGTCAGAGGTGATGGAACCGGACCACATGCCAACGTCAGCAGCAGCAGTAGTGGATCCAGTCCCAGAGACCCAGACAGAGCCAGTCCCAGAACCTGAACTGGCGGAACAGCCAGCACCAGAACAAATCCAGTGCTTGAAACCCCAACACCAGAGGGCCCCACCGAACCTACACCAGCAGCAGCCGATAACCCTACACAAGAGGCTCAGCCAGAGCCTGAACCCCAACATAGTGCCCCAGCAGAGAGCGGTTCACAGTCAACGGAAACAGCCCCATCACCTGCATCGCTTCCAGGGGGACCAAGCGTAGGTCCACAATCCAATGAGGAACTGATGTCTCCAGCATCAATGGAACAGTTCCAGACCGAACAGGAAGCAGATGAAAGCCTCCAGAGAGCTTGGACAGTGGCATGGAGCAACCCACCTCCTCTCAGCTCTTCTAATCGATCCAGGTTTGTTGTAGAAAGAGGACTTTTTTTATACAAGGAAACTCTTTCTGGTGGACACCAGGAAGACTGGCATCCTCAGAGACAGCTGGTAGTTCCAACTAAGTATCGGGTAAAGCTATTAAGCTTAGCCCACGATCATCCTAGTGGCCATGCTGGGGTGAACAGAACCAAAGACCATTTGGAAAAGTCATTCCACTGGGAGGGAATGGGCAAGGATGTTTCTACCTATGTCTGGTCTTGTGAGGTGTGCCAAAGAGTGGGAAAACCCCAAGACCAGGTCAAAGCCCCTCTACAGCCACTCCCCATCATTGAGGTTCCATTTCAGTGAGTAGCTGTGGATATTCTGGGTCCTTTTCCAGAAAAGATACCCAGAGGAAAACAATACATACTGACTTTCATGTATTTTGCGACCCAATGGCCGGAAGCAGTAGCTCTAAGCAACACCAGGGCTAAAAGTGTGTGCCAGGCACTAACAGACATTTTTGGCAGGGTAGGTTGGCCCTCCGACATCCTCACAGATGCAGGAACTAATTTCCTGGCAGGAACTATGGAAAGCCATTGGGAAGCTCATGGGGTGAACTACATCATCAAACAAATGGCATGGTGGAGAAATTTAATGGAACTTTGGGGGCCATGATACGTAAATTCGTAAATGAGCACTCCCATGATTGGGACCTAGTGTTGCAGCAGTTGCTCTTTGCCTACAGAGCTGTACCACATTCCAGTTTAGGGTTTTCACCATTTGAACTTGTATATGGCCGCGAGGTTAAGGGGCCATTACAGTTGGTGAAGCAGCAATGGGAGGGGTTTACACCTTCTCCAGGAACTAACATTCTGGACTTTGTAACCAACCTACAAAACACCCTCCGAACCTCTTTAGCCGTTGCTAAAGAAAACCTACAGGATGCTCAAAAAGAGCAAAAAGCCTGATATGATAAACATGCCAGAGAGCGTTCCTTCAAAGTAGGAGACCAGGTCATGGTCTTAGAGGTGCTCCAGGCCCATAAAATGGAAGTGTCATGGGAAGGGCCATTCACAGTCCAAGAGCGCCTGGGAGCTGTTAATTATCTCATAGCCTTAGAATCATAGAATCATAGAATATCAGGGTTGGAAGGGACCCCAGAAGGTCATCTAGTCCAACCCCCTGCTCAAAGCAGGACCAAGTCCCAGTTAAATCATCCCAGCCAGGGCTTTGTCAAGCCTGACCTTAAAAACCTGTAAGGAAGGAGATTCTACCACCTCCCTAGGTAACGCATTCCAGTGTTTCACCACCCTCTTAGTGAAAAAGTTTTTCCTAATATCCAATCTAAACCTCCCCCATTGCAACTTGAGACCATTACTCCTCGTTCTGTCATCTGCTACCATTGAGAACAGTCTAGAGCCATCCTCTTTGGAACCCCCTTTCAGGTAGTTGAAAGCAGCTATCAAATCCCCCCTCATTCTTCTCTTCTGCAGACTAAACAATCCCAGCTCCCTCAGCCTCTCCTCATAAGTCATGTGCTCTAGACCCCTAATCATTTTTGTTGCCCTTCGCTGGACTCTTTCCAATTTATCCACATCCTTCTTGTAGTGTGGGGCCCAAAACTGGACACAGTACTCCAGATGAGGCCTCACCAGTGTCGAATAGAGGGGAACGATCACGTCCCTCGATCTGCTCGCTATGCCCCTACTTATACATCCCAAAATGCCATTGGCCTTCTGGCAACAAGGGCACACTGCTGACTCATATCCAGCTTCTCGTCCACTGTCACCCCTAGGTCCTTTTCCGCAGAACTGCTGCCTAGCCATTCGGTCCCTAGTCTGTAGCGGTGCATTGGGTTCTTCCGTCCTAAGTGCAGGACCCTGCACTTATCCTTATTGAACCTCATCAGATTTCTTTTGGCCCAATCCTCCAATTTGTCTAGGTCCTTCTGTATCCTATCCCTCCCCTCCAGCGTATCTACCACTCCTCCCAGTTTAGTATCATCCGCAAATTTGCTGAGAGTGCAATCCACACCATCCTCCAGATCATTTATGAAGATATTGAACAAAACCGGCCCCAGGACCGACCCCTGGGGCACTCCACTTGACACCGGCTGCCAACTAGACATGGAGCCATTGATCACTACCCGTTGAGCCCGACAATCTAGCCAGCTTTCTACCCACCTTATAGTGCATTCATCCAGCCCATACTTCCTTAACTTGCTGACAAGAATGCTGTGGGAGACCGTGTCAAAAGCTTTGCTAAAGTCAAGAAACAATACATCCACTGCTTTCCCTTCATCCACAGAACCAGTAATCTCATCATAAAAGGCGATTAGATTAGTCAGGCATGACCTTCCCTTGGTGAATCCATGCTGACTGTTCCTGATCACTTTCCTCTCCTCTAAGTGCTTCAGGATTGATTCTTTGAGGACCTGCTCCATGATTTTTCCAGGGACTGAGGTGAGGCTGACTGGCCTTTAGTTCCCAGGATCCTCCTTCTTCCCTTTTTTAAAGATGGGCACTACATTAGCCTTTTTCCAGTCATCCGGGACTTCCCCCGTTCGCCACGAGTTTTCAAAGATAATGGCCAAGGGCTCTGCAATCACAGCCGCCAATTCCTTCAGCACTCTCGGATGCAATTCGTCCGGCCCCATGGACTTGTGCACGTCCAGCTTTTCTAAATAGTCCCTAACCACCTCTATCTCTACAGAGGGCTGGCCATCTCTTCCCCATTTTGTGATGCCCAGCGCAGCAGTCTGGGAGCTGACCTTGTTAGTGAAAACAGAGGCAAAAAAAGCATTGAGTACATTAGCTTTTTCCACATCCTCTGTCACTAGGTTGCCTCCCTCATTCAGTAAGGGGCCCACACTTTCCTTGGCTTTCTTCTTGTTGCCAACATACCTGAAGAAACCCTTCTTGTTACTCTTGACATCTCTTGCTAGCTGCAGCTCCAGGTGCGATTTGGCCCTCCTGATATCTTTCCTACATGCCCGAGCAATATTTTTATACTCTTCCCTGGTCATATGTCCAACCTTCCACTTCTTGTAAGCTTCTTTTTTATGTTTAAGATCCGCTAGGATTTCACCATTAAGCCAAGCTGGTCGCCTGCCATATTTACTATTCTTTCGACTCATCGGGATGGTTTGTCCCTGTAACCTCAACAGGGATTCCTTGAAATACAGCCAGCTCTCCTGGACTCCCTTCCCCTTCATGTTAGTCCCCCAGGGGATCCTGGCCATCTGTTCCCTGAGGGAGTCGAAGTCTGCTTTCCTGAAGTCCAGGGTCCGTATCCTGCTGCTTACCTTCCTTCCCTGCGTCAGGATCCTGAACTCAACCAACTCATGGTCACTGCCTCCCAGATTCCCATCCACTTTTGCTTCCCCCACTAATTCTACCTGGTTTGTGAGCAGCAGGTCAAGAAAAGCGCCCCCCCTAGTTGGCTCCCCTAGCACTTGCACCAGGAAATTGTCCCCTACGCTTTCCAAAAACTTCCTGGATTGTCTATGCACCGCTGTATTGCTCTCCCAGCAGATATCAGGAAAATTAAAGTCACCCATGAGAATCAGGGCATGCGATCTAGTAGCTTCCGTGAGTTGCCGGAAGAAAGCCTCATCCACCTCATCCCCCTGGTCCGGTGGTCTATAGCAGACTCCCACCACTACATCACTCTTGTTGCACACACTTCTAAACTTAATCCAGAGACACTCAGGTTTTTCCACAGTTTCGTACCGGAGCTCTGAGCAGTCATACTGCTCCCTTACATACAGTGCTACTCCCCCACCTTTTCTGCCCTGCCTGTCCTTCCTAAACAGTTTATAACCATCCATGACTGTACTCCAGTCATGTGAGTTATCCCACCAAGTCTCTGTTACTCCAATCACGTCATAGTTCCTTGACATCACCAGGACCTCCAGTTCTCCCTGCTTGTTTCCAAGGCTTTGTGCATTTGTATATAAGCACTTGAGATAACCTGTTGATCGCCCCTCATTCCCAGTATGAGGCAGGAGCCCTCCCCTCACAGACATTCCTGCCTGTGCTTCCTCCCGGAATCCCGCTTTCCCACTTACCTCAGGGCTTTGGTCTCCGTCCCCCGGTGAACCTAGTTTAAAGCCCTCCTCACTAGGTTAGCCAGCCTGCTGGCAAAGATGCTCTTCCCTCTCTTCGTAAGATGGAGCCCGTCTCTGCCCAGCACTCCTCCTTCATGGAACACCATCCCATGGTCAAAGAATCCAAAGCCTTCTCTCCGACACCACCTGCGTAGCCATTCGTTGACTTCCACGATTCGACGGTCCCTACCCAGGCCTTTTCCTTCCACGGGGAGGATGGACGAGAACACCACTTGCGCCTCCAACTCCTTTATCCTTCTTCCCAGAGCCACGTAGTCCGCAGTGATCCACTCAAGGTCATTCTTGGCAGTATCATTGGTGCCCACGTGGAGAAGCAGGAAGGGGTAGCGATCCGAGGGCTTGATGAGTCTTGGCAGTCTCTCCGTCACATCGCGAATCTTAGCCCCCGGCAAGCAGCAGACTTCTCGGTTTTCCCGGTCAGGGCGGCAGATAGATGACTCAGTCCCCCGGAGGAGAGAGTCCCCGACCACCACCACCCGCCTTCTCCTCTTGGGAGTGGTGGTCGTGGAACCCCCAACCTCAGGACATCGCATCTCATGCCTTCCAACCAGCGGAGTCTCCTTCTGCTTTCTCCCCCCAGACATATCATCTGGTCCACTCTCCGCAATGGTACCTGTGGAGAGAACATGAAAGCGGTTAGTTACCTGTGTTTGTGTTACTGGAACCCGGACATTCCGCTTACCTCTTCTGGAGGTCACATGTTGCCAAGCTTCTTCACTGGCCTCTTGGCTCCTCTGTGCAACCTGCTCTATATCTTTAGAGCTTTGTGCCCCTAGAAGCCTACCCTGAGTTTTGTCCAGAAAATCCTCAGTCTCTCGTATACAACGCAGGGTCGTTACCTGTTGCTCCAGACCTTCAATCTTCTCTTCCAATATGGAGACCAGCTTGCACTTTGTACAGACAAAGTCGCTTCTGTCCTGTGGAAGAAAGACAAACATGGCACATCCAGTGCAGGTCACAACAGCTGAACCCCCCCCTTCCATATCACCTACCTACTATGAGCTTCCTCAGAGACGTTGGCAAGATGTAAGCCTCACTGGGCTCACTCCAGGCGAACTCCCAGGCAAACTCCTGCTGTGAGCTGCTCTGCTGTCCCCGCTGCTCAGCTGGTTCGCTGCCGCTCAGCTGGTTCGCGAGGCTCTGGCTATTTTTAAACAGCCAGGCTTCCCTGACGCAAACACACAGACACCCTAATGCCCGCCCCCTGCAGGCTAGCAGCCAATCAGACACTCACTCAGGCTCTCCCCCTGCCCTCCCAGCAAACACACGCTCGGATACTTCCTCCCCACCTCCAACCGAAAGCCTAAGGTGTACCATATTAATTCTATAAAGCCCTTTTATTCCAGAGAATTAAAGGTTTGTCAGTTTACAGCCCAGGGAGGAGATGACGCTGAGTGGCCTGAAGGTGTCTACTACGAAGGGAAAAGTGCGGGTGGCGTGGAAGAGGTGAACCTCTCCATGACCCTTGGGCGTATGCAGCGACAGCAGATCAAGGAGCTGTGCACTAGCTACGCACCGACGTTCTCAGCCACCCCAGGACTGACTGAACGGGCATACCACTCCATTGACACAGGTAGTGCTCGCCCAATTAAAGTCCAACCTTACCGGGTGTCTCCTCAAGCTAAAACTGCTATAGAACGGGAGATCCAGGGTATGCTACAGATGGGTGTAATCTGTCCCTCTGGCAGTGCATGGGCATCTCCAGTGGTTCTAGTTCCCAAACCAGATGGGGAGATACGTTTTTGCGTGGATTACCATAAGCTAAATGCTGTAACTCGCCCAGACAACTATCCAATGCCACGCACAGATGAACTATTGGAAAAACTGGGATGGGCCCGGTTCATCTCTACCTTGGACTTAACTAAGGGGTACTGGTAGGTACCGCTAGATGAATCCGCCAAGGAAAGGTCAGCCTTCACCACACATGTCGGGCTGTATGAATTTAATGTGCTCCCTTTCGGGCTGTGGAATGCACCCGTCACCTTCCAAAGACTTGTAGATGGTCTCCTAGCGGGATTTGGAGAATATGCAGTCGCCTACCTTGATGATGTGGCCATATTTTCGGATTCCTGGGCGGAACACCTGAAACATCTACAAAAAGTCTTCGAGCGCATAAGGGAGGCTGGACTGTTAAGGCTAAGAAGTGTCAGATAGGCCTACATAGAGTGACTTACCTTGGACACCAGGTGGGTCAAGGAACTATCAACCCCCTACAGGCCAAAGTGGATGCTATCCAAAAGTGGCCTGTCCCAAAGTCAAAGAAACAGGTCCAATCCTTCTTAGGCTTGGCCTGATATTACAGGCGATTTGTACCGCAATACTGCCAAATCACCGCCCCACTGACAGACCTAACCAAAAAGAAACAGCCAAATGCCATTCAGTGGACTGAAGAGCATCAGAAGGCCTTTAACCAGCTTAAAGTGACATTCATGTCGGACCCTGTGCTAAGGGCTCCAGACTTTGACAAACCGTTCCCAGTAACGACAGATGTGTCCGAGCGTGGTGTGGGAGCAGGCTTAATGCAGGAAGGACCGAATCAAGAGTTCCATCCTGTCGTGTTTCTCAGCAAGAAGCTGTCTGAGAGGGAAAGCCACTGGTCAGTCAGTGAAAAAGAAAGTTACGCCATTGTCTACGCTCTGGAAAAGCTACGCCCATATGTTTGGGGACGGCATTTCCACCTGCAAACCGACCATGCTGCGCTACAGTGGCTTCATACCGCCACGGGAAATAACAAAAAACTTATTTGGTGGAGTTCAGCTCTCCAAGATTTTGATTTCGACATACAACACATCTCAGGAGCTTCTAACAAAGTGGCTGATGCACTCTCCCGTGAAAGCTTCCCAGAATCAACTGGTTAAAATCATCCTTGAGATGGGGAAAATATTGTTAGTCTTTATACACTGGTAGTTAATTTAGAGGTGCATGTGTCTTATTAACTCTGTTTTCTCCTAGAGCTCCAGGAAGAAATCACAGCCAGTGTTTCACCCTATCTGTGATTTGGGGGGCGTGTCATAAATGTCATAAATGTACAAATTGGTGAGGATTTTTATCAAGCCTTCCCCAGGAAAGGGGGTGTAGGACTTGGGGGGATATTTTGGGGGGAAGACGTCTCCAAGTGGGCTCTTTCCCTGTTCTTTGTTTAACACGCTTGGTGGTGGCAGCATAGGGTCCAAGGACAAGGCAAAGTTTGTACCTTGGGGAAGCTTTTAACCTAAGCTGGTAAGAAAAAGCTTAGGGGGTCTTTCATGCAGGTCCCCACATCCGTACCCTAGAGTTCAGAGTGGGGAAGGAACCTTGACAACATGAGAGGAAATATTGACCAATCACACTGGATTGTTCACTTTATAGAAAAGATTAATAGGCCAGTGTCAGCAGGGGTAGAAATGTTGGAGGTAAATTCCATGGTAGGTATAACTTAAACACCATCAGGGTTGGGACGTAGGCAGTCAGGTCTAGTGGTACACAATCTGTTCAGAAATATCATGTCCAGGCACTGGAAATCAGACAGGAGCCAGTCAAACTAATCCAGAGCGGGTCAGAAAATAGGCCCACATCTGTAGGGCTTGGCAAGGGGGCAAAGCAGCAGTTAGGTTAAGCCCAGTTGTGCAGACAACTTCCTGTGCCTCTCTTTGGTTTAAATAGGAAGCCCTGACCAATCAGAGGTCCTGGTGATCCTCCAGTCAGGGCCCAGGGGAGGCCTCTCTGATATAGCTTGAGGTTTCATGGTGTCTCCACTCTGTCAGTGGTAGCGAGCCACTGGCTGACAGCAGGGCGGTGCCGGTGGGCTGGAAACCCCGTGGACCCAGGTGCAAGATCTGCAGGGTCATGACAAACACAGAGGGCCAGATGTCTGGCTTCACACCATCTCCTGCTTTGGGGTGTGCTGAGAGCATTCAGGACCATAGCCAGAGCGCCTTGCACTCCCATGATCTAGGGCTGGTGTAACCGGCCCAGTGGGGCTGTAACCAGTCTGTGGAACTTAGAGCATCCATGGACTCTAACTTGCGCTGGGAGTTGCATCAGTGCTCAGCTGCCTGCACCTGGTATAATGCCCCCTCTGCCCACCCCGTCGGGTGCTGCACTGAACAGTTTGGGTGGACCCATGGCACCTAACATCAGAGGTGCCTCCTTGCCAGCCATGTTCCCCCTCTTTCCGCTTGTGCCCCCAGGCATGTAAGCCATGCTTGTTTTGTACCCATCTGGCATTCAGCAGGCATGCCACTTACACCACTTTACCATGTACACCCATTTTCTAACCAGTCTACACCCAACGTGTAACTTATGTTCCCGTGTGTGTCACTGTGGAATTTGGCCCGGACACAAACCTAAGACTTTGCACCACTGAATTTAACCCAGTATATCTCCTGATTTTCTTAGGGATGTAAATTTGACCCTTGTCTACACGCAGACTTGCACCAGTTTAGTTAAACCAATGCAAACCCCTTGTGGGCACTCTTATTTCTGGCTTGCTTTGATTTCAAAAGCAAAACCAAAATTAAGTCACTCATAAATGGAAATGAGGGTCCACAAAAGGGTTTCCCCCAGTGTAACTAAAATGGTTTAAATTCACATTTTAGGTTAAATTGATGCAAGTGTCCTGTGCAGACAACACCTCAGATTATCACTGGAAGTGGCACAATGCTTTGGAATCTTCTTTTCTTTTAAAAGAACATTTGGTATTCGTTAGAGAGACAAGACAGCGGGAGGTAAACAAGGAACTGGCAGGAGGGAAAGAAATACTAAATACGAAATGAACAAATCATGCCAGATGGTATTTTCCTGTCTTCAAGCCCAGACAGAAACCAACAACTTTCCCAGATACTCAGTGGCGACTATCAGCTGAAAATTTTGAAGCCTCGCGTGGGTATTTAGAGCTACATTAGCTTCCAGGAAAATAATCTTCACTACATGCCAAGAAAACAACACAACCAAACCAAGCAAACAACAAACCACGCAGTCTACTGTGACAGCGATCAAGGATGTAAATATTACAGAGCAGCAAAGGGGGGAAGGGGGCTGAAAATCACATCATAACCACTCTGCAAAATGCACTTTTAACAGGTCTTCAGAGTGCTGTCTTTACGGAAGACTCTTTATTATTAAGTTGTCCAGACATATTGGACCAGATTCTGACCTCAGCACCACTTTGGCTTGGACACGACTAAGGGAAGAATTTGGTCTCTTGCTAGGTTTCAGAGTAACAGCCGTGTTAGTCTGTATTCGCAAAAAGAAAAGGAGTACTTGTGGCACCTTAGAGACTAACCAATTTATTTGAGCATGAGCTTTCGTGAGCTACAGCTCACTTCATCGGATGCATACTGTGGAAATTGCAGAAGACATTATTATATACACAGACACCATGAAACAATACCTCCTCCCACCCCACTCTCCTGCTGGTAATAGCCTATCCAAAGTGACCACTCTCCTTACAACGTGCATGAAAATCAAGGTGGGCCATTTCCAGCACAAATCCAGGTTTTCTCACCGCCCCCCCCCCAAACACACACACACAAACTCACTCTCCTGCTGGTAATAGCCTATCCAAAGTGACCACTCTCCTTACAACGTGCATGAAAATCAAGGTGGGCCATTTCCAGCACAAATCCAGGTTTTTTAACCCCCCCCCCACACACACACACACAAACTCACTCTCCTGATAGGCTATTACCAGCAGGAGAGTGAGTTTGTGTGTGTATGGGGGTGGGGGGGTGATAAAACCTGTATTTGTGCTGGAAATGGCCCACCTTGATTTTCATGCACGTTGTAAGGAGAGTGGTCACTTTGGATAGGCTATTACCAGCAGGAGAGTGAGTTTGTGTGTGTGGTTTTTGGAGGGGGGTGAGGGGGTGAGAGAACCTGGATTCCTGCAGGAAATGGCCCACCTTGATTATCATACACATTGTGAAGAGAGTGGTCACTTTGGATGGGCTATTACCAGCAAGAGAGTGAGTTTGTCTGTGGTGGGGCGGAGGGTGAGAAAACCTGGATTTGTGCTGGAAATGGCCCATCTTGATGATCACTTTAGATAGGCTATTACCAGCAGGAGAGTGGGGTGGGAGGAAGTATTGTTTCATGGTGTCTGTGTATATAATAATGTCTTCTGCAATTTCCACAGTATGCATCCGATGAAGTGAGCTGTAGCTCACGAAAGCTCATGCTCAAATAAATTGGTTAGTCTCTAAGGTGCCACAAGTACTCCTTGGTCTCTTGCTAGTAATATATACACCCAGTTCAGCAAAACCCATAAACCAATGGGACTATTCACGCACTTAAATTTATGCCCTTGCTTAACTGCTTTGCTGGATCGGGGCCATAATGATAAGGGTTGCAGTGTTGCTAAAGTGGAAAGAGATATTGGTTATATACGCATAAAATAGATCATTATATATTGGGGGGGGAAGGGTAAATCAGAGTTTCACGGTTGTTGAAGACAAAGAAACCCCTGTTTGTTTTTATCACTATCACTGACGATGAAAAGCACTACGTGCTATGCACAATTAACCCGACCTCCATCTGAAAAGCTCAGTGCTAAAATAAACCAATTCACCCCGTTATATGAAAATAAATCTCTGGCACATTTACATCACATTCGTCCGCCTTGCTCCAGGCGGCCTCCTGGGAGCTCACCTGCGGAGAAGCATGTCTCACTGCGCGCAGGAACTGCGAGGTATTTGGAACTGAAGTTACTGACGAAGTCGACCTCCTTGCTGATGACCAGCGATCAAGCCCGGTGAGCGTCGGATCACAAACCAACGTTCCAGCCTAGCGTAGTCTCATTTGTGACTTATCTCTGTGTAGGCACACGGGGCAGGAGAGGGGTGTATCCCAGGATGACCAGACAGCAAGTGTGAAAAATCGGGACAGGGGGTGGGGGGTAATAGGTGCTTATATAAGACAAAGCCCCAAATATAGGGACTGTCCCTATAAAATCGGGACATCTGGTCACTCTAGTGTATCCCCAGCCCCCCGCCTGGCCTGCCCAGACAGGAGTCCGGGCACAAAGAAAACACCAGGCTCTTTGAGCCGCTAGTCTCCCTGGCAAGCACATAATGGGGGGTGGGGGGGAGTCAGAGAGAAGTGGGGATCGCGCACCACCCTGGCTTCAGCTCCCCCATGTGCCAGCCAGCAGAGCTGAGCCAGCGCAAGGCAGGGGAGCAGGCGGCACCGGTCAGGGGCTGCAGCCAGGGAAGGACCTGCAAAGCGGGCTGCTCCTGGGGCATCACCCAGAGCTTTGAGCAATGGGGCCATCTTCATCTTGAATCAGTAACCAGGACCGGCTCTTGGCACCAGCAAAGCAGGCACGTGCCTGGGGTGGCACAACTCCGAGGGCGGCCTTCCGGCCACCCCTTTTTTTTTTTCGCTTGGGCAGTTGCGCTCTCGGAGCTTGGAGGGGCAAAAAACCTAGAGCCGGCCCTGTCAGTGACATCCAAACAAAGGGCCCGATTCTGTTCCGATGCCGGTGTAAAGCTGGGGTGACCGCACTGAGGTCAGTGGATTAACCGCGGGGTAAACCCACAGTAAGTGCCGGCAGGATCAGAGCCAGAATATAAAGCCCCGTCCTGTTTTAGGAGCATAACAGTCACAAGCAGTGTGTTTAGACCCCTGATCCATCCAGGCTGGCAGCGAGCTGCTTTTTAGCAGCACTCTGCTGCCAGCCGGGGTCCCGGCTGCCGGCCCCGCTCAGCCCGCTGCCAGTCTGGGGTTCCATCGGGGGCCCCCTCTAAATGTAAAATTTATTACTGGCACGCGAAACCTTAAATGAATGAAGACTTGGCACGCCACTTCTCAACCGTTGCCGACCCCTGATTTAGATAGAGCAGCCAAGTTTTGTGAGCCTCATATGTGAGAGCCGTGGGCGGGGTTGGGGCTTGCGAGCTGCAGCTGGGTGTTTTGGTCTGGAGTCTGTACTAGGCCCCGCCATCAGTCCACTAGCCTCTGCTTGCTGCTACGTCGTCCGGGTGGCTCCTTCTCCCCTGGGACCCAGTAGGGAGAGCTGCAAGTGCCGGGAAGGCAGTGAGACCAGCTAGCTGCTGGCAAACCAGGTGCCACAGCAGTACCTGGTCGCCGGAAGGAAATGCCCACTGCCAGTCTGCAGTATGAGAGTCCACCCTGGACGTGGGCAAGGGTGGCAAGGGACAGGTGTCACCCCAGGAGCTGGGCACTTGGCAGTCCTGCATAGAGTTATGGGCCACGGCACCCCTCTCACAGGGAAGCCCGCAGGAGGGAGCCCTGGGGGAGGAAAGCTCCATGAGGATCCCTCCTTCCCTGCACTGTGGAGTTTCCCCTCAATCATTCCCCCCACAGCAACAGGAGCTGCCCTCAAGCCCTGCAGCTCCCGGGGCGTCAGAGCAGTGCGGTCAATGCAACGTGCCCAGAAATCATGACTCGGGCCCCCCAAAATTGTGAGATTTGTTCACAAATCATGAGATTTTAAAGTCATCAGCGGTGGGCTCTTGGTTTCTGAACCTGTAGGGTGCACTCGGGTCACGTTTTCGAGCTCTTCTCCACTCCACTCAGGACTGGACACTTTAAAAAAAAAAAAAAAACAAGCTGAGATTCTCACCTAATCCCGTGACTGCAGGAGCTGGGGCTTTAAGAAAAAGCACCAAATACCCCGAGACTCATGAAAAAAAATCTCGAGAGTTGGCAACAGGGCCGTGAGCACCCGGGGCCGTCCACGCAGAGGCCCTGTTTACGCCTGCCTGAAAATCGCAGTTTGTCCACACGAAGAGTTGCATGGGCACAACTAGATGATCATAATGGTCCCTTCTGACCTTAATATCTATGAGTCTATGAGACACGGACAGCTGTGACGGGTGCAAATCCCCACTCGGGAGAAAGCCTGGTTAATTTCATGCCGATTTACATGACTTTATGCAAATCGCACAAAGGGGGGCATGAAGCTGAGTCTCCCTCTGGCTCCACCTCCAGCCCCCTCCTTCCCATGTGTGGAAGCCTGGACCAGTGGACAGAGCTCCACTGGGTCTGAACTGGGGGAAGGGTAGAGAACGGGGGTGCAGAGTTGGCTGGTCCCCCCTCTTCAGCACGGCAGTGGGTTAATCCACACAGCTATTTTAAATGTGCAAACAAAAATTTTTAAATATAATGGAACCACGGCGAGAAACTAGGAACAGGGGTGCCATGCTCAGCTTGTCCCAGTCCTGGAGCTCACTCTGTATCTTGTTTCCTGTGTAAAGCTTCTATAAAAGTGAATCTTTAAAGACAAGTCAAAGCGTACAACAGGAAAGTTTTGTTGTAATGCATTTGTCCGAGTGCAGCTAGGTGTTGTCTCACTTGGACAGTAAATAAAGGGATGTGTTTTAATCATGGTTTATGGCAGTAAACAATTCAAACTCTTTGCGCAGAATTATCTTTTCTATTTGCTGCAAGTAATGAAGGTAACTGAGTATGTTAAAAATCACATCCATCACCAGCCATGTAGTCTGCAGTATACACATGATGGGAAATGTCTGTGTGTTCATTACTGCACTAGCTAGAAATATAAGTAGAGTAAAATACAATGATTTAAGGCCCAATCCCACAGTCCTCACTCAGGCAAAATTCCAGTTGATCTCAACTTGCCGAAGTAAGGAGTTCAGGATCAGGCCCAGGGGACAGTCCATTGCACAGAATGGGATGGGATGGGTGTGACCACCCTTCATTTTAGAAAGTTGTGAGACACCATTAAGCTCCTTTATGGAACCAGGTAGTTGAAACAATAGCAGACTCCACCTCAAACAACAGGCAAATGTCTCCGCCCAAAACACAGGCACATGCGAGGGTGGGCAGAGGGATTTCACTGGCTTATTTTGTGAAGGTTCCTGTGCCTGTGAAAGCAAGCAGGAGAAACACCGGAGAAGCTGAGAGAAAAGGCAGTACCGCAGCCTGGAAGCACCAGGCGGTGCCTGAACAAGCCCCGGGAGAGGATGACCCTGAGAAAAGCCCAGGGAGAGAGCCTTTGGGCTCAGTGCTGGCTGGAAAGCTGACAGGGTGTTGTGAGCAAAGATACTGTCTCTTGTGGTTCGCTGCCTGCTGTGTTCAAGCAAACAGAACTTTATACTTTGCTTATAAATAAACAGGATTGCCTCAGAGGCACACCCGAGGATCATCAATTTCTCCGCCCAACTGAAACGATCCCCAGGACCCTGAATTTTTGGACTGCTCGGGTCAAAAGGGGCAAACACAGGTGGAGGAGTGGGAGAGAAATTGTAAGCTGGTATTCCTGGTGACCCAGGGTGGGAGAAATGAGGACACGCTTGCAGAAATCAAAGAGAGTCAAAAGGAATTTACACAAGAGCTAACACAGGAGCTGGAGTCTTCACAAAAGGAATTAAAGCAACATGCGGAAGCTTCCCAGAAAGCACTGAGTGCTAACTTTCAGTCACAGATAAAATCTTTGTTGGGGCAGCAACTACAAAGCGTTTGGGCAGACTGGGAAACCCCACCTCCAAAACTCCCAGTCTGGATTGGCAAGACGGTCAGTGAGGTGACCAGCAACCTGAGTGGCATGGACCAGAAGACCTTCCAGGGAATAGGGGAGACCAGGAAAGCTCTGGCCAACTTGGAGCTTGCTAACAGAGATAAGCAGCAGCAAGGACTGAAAAGATCAGCTGCAGAAGGAAATCAAAGGGGTGCAGACTACCATGGAATTCAGTCTCCTGCATGAGAAACGGAGCTAGCCAGACAATTTGGGCCAGACAGGACTTTCACAACCTTTTTCTACCCTATTTTAACCCACAGACACCCAGAGGGGAGAGGTTGGACTGCAAATATTGCAAAAGGCTCACTATCTTTGAGGGAAATTTTTCCTAGGAACCTTATTTGACTCAGTTCAATGTTATAGCCCCCAGATGAATGACTAGGAAGATGGACAGAAAGGGGGATTTTGAGCAGCCAACTTGGTTGGACCAGCTCTGATGGTGGCATCATAGGCACCAACTTCTCCTGGCGTCGGTGTGTGCTCGACACCCCCCCTCCCCTATTGGACCCCTTTCCCAAATCCCGGCCCCGCCTCCCCCCTGAACACGCAGCGTTCCCGCTCCTCCCGCCTCCCTCCCACAGTTTGTTATGCCGCAAAACAGCTGTTTCGTGGCGGCAAGCGCTGGGAGAAGAAGTGGGGACGCGGCGCGCTCAGGGGAGCAGGCGGAGGTGAGCTGGGGCGGGGAGCTGCCAGTGGGTGCAGCCCTGGAGCACTCATGGAGTCAGTGCCTATGGGTGGCATAGAATTTATCCCCAGATAAGAGACCGGGTTATCCAGATCTGGGACGAACTCTTGACGTGGTTTGGAGCTAGCTGTCAAACTGAGCTGGCCAGGGATCAGCTAAGAACTAGAAGGAGAGGGAAGAGGAAACCCCACCTGACCTGGTAGAGGATCTATTGATACTTGTGTTCCTAAGACCCTGATACCACTGAGGGCTTCAGGATAAATTAGCTGTGGAGCAGTTCTTAGACTCACAGCTGGACTGGGACTTGCAGATCAAGATCAGCAAGAGGAGGCCAAAGACATGCAGAGAGGCTTTGGAATTTGCCACTGAGCTTGAAACTTTCTTTGCAGCCGACCCCCAGAAGAGGAAGCAGCTGTTAGTGAGGAAGATGGAAGCCAACCACCATGAGCCCTGTAAGTACAGCTCTGGGTCTAACATGAATGATGGAAAAGGGGGTTCTAATCTGGGTCCTGACAGTTTTGAACAATTAGAAAAACAGGTACATTTGGGTTATGGCATGAGGGGAATTGGCAATAATGCAAAAATTAAGGGAAGCAGTTCAGTTAAATGCTGGTACTGTGTAAGACCTTGTCTACACTACCACGTTTTGTCACCAAAACTGCCGTTTGTTGACTCAAACAGTAAGTGTGAGGCAATTTTGTGGGGGAAAATGCCCACGTTTGGTGACAAAATACATCCACCCTCACAAGAGATTTACGTCTTTTTCCTCTACATTTTTGCCAAAAAAGTGCAAGTCTAAACACCACACTTCATTTCTTCGCTTTAATTGGCCTCCAGGAGGGTCCCACAATGCCCATCCTGATTGCTCTGGTCAGCAGTTTGAACTCCTGTGCCCTGCAGCCAGGTAAACAACCATCCCCCCGCCCCTTAGAATTCCCAGGGATTTTTGAAATTCCATTTCCTGTTTGCTCAGCATGGAGAGGTCTCATCGCATCTTCCTAGGTGACCATGGCGGGTTATCACTGCAAACGCTCTCCCGCTTGGACCAGTGCAGAGCTGCTGGATCCGATCAGTATATGGGGAGAGGAGGCTGCGCTTGAGCTGTAGGAATTGGGATACTTATCAGCAGATTTCTGGAGGCTTGTGCGAAAAGCGCTATGATCAGGACACGCTGCAGTGCAGAGCGAAGATAAAGGAGCTGAGGCTGGCGTACCATAAGGCGAGGGAGGCAAACTGTCGCTCAGGTGCTTCACCTAAGACCTGCCGGTTCTATAAAGGAGCTGGATGCTATCCTCGATGGCGATCCCACCTCCATCGCCAAACGCCCCATGGAGGCTTGGAGGTGGCGGAAAGAGGACCTAACCCGGAGGACGAAGTTTATTGATGAAGAGGTGGAGTTAGAGGAGGATGTGCGGCTCCCTGTGGGGTCGCCCAGTGGGGCAGGCAGCCAGGAATGGTTCTACACTCCAGAGGTGTCTAGCCAGTCTCAGCAGTTGCTCTCCCAGCGAGCAAGAAGCAGGAGATGAGACTGCTCGTAAGTGGCTGTGGCTTGTGTAGTGCGGAGGTGGGTTCAGGGCATAGAAATGTGGGAGGCTGGTGGTGTTTCTTTGAGCTGGACATTTCCCTATGTAGCTAATCAGTATGGCAGAACAGGGTTTTTGATGCACGCCGAGATCTCATGGGAATCCTCCAGAGAGATCTCCAAGAAAATTTCCTGGAGGTACTTGGCCATCCTCTGTTGAAGGTTCCATGGCAGAGGAGCTTCGTAGGTAGTTTTCAGGTAGTTGAAGGTTGCTTTCAAATCCCCCCTCGCTCTTCTCTTCTGCAGACTAAATAACCCCAGTTCCCTCACCCTCTCCTCGTAAGTCATGTGCCCCAGCCCCCTGATCATTTTCATTGCCCTCCGCTGGACTCTCTCCAATTTGTCCACCTCCTTTCTGTAGTGGGGGGACCAAAACTGGATGCAGTACTCCAGGTGTGGCCTCACCAGTGCTGAATAGAGGGGAATAATCACTTCCCTCGATCTGCTGGCATTGCTCCTACTAATGCAGCCCAATATGCCGTTGGCCTTCTTGGCAACAAGGGCACACTGCTGACTCATATCCAGCTTCTTGTCCACTGTAATCCCCAGGTCCTTTTCTGCAGAACTGCCACTTAGCCAGTCAGTCCCCAGCCTGCAGCGGTGCATGGGATTCTTCCGTCCTAAGTGCAGGACACTGCACTTGTCCTTGTTGAACCTCATCAGATTTCTTTTGGCCCAGTCCTCCAATTTGTCTAGGTCACTCTGGACCCTATCCCTACCCTCCAACGTATCTACCTCTCCCCCCAGCTTAGTGTCATCTGCAAACTTGCTGTGGGTGCAATTCATCCCACCATCCAGATCATTAATAAAGATGTTGAACAAAACCGGCCCCAGGACCGACCCCTGGGACACTCCGCCTGATACTGGCTGCCAACTAGACATGGAGCCGTTGATCAGTACCCGTTGAGCCTGACGATCTAGCCAGCTTTCTATCCACCTTATAGTCCATTCATCCAATCCATACTTCTTTAACTTCTGTCAAGATTACTGAGGGAGACTGTATCAAAAGCTTTGCTAAAGTCAAAATATATCACATCCACCGCTTTTCCCACATCCACAGAGCCAGTTATCTCATCATAGATGGCAATCAGGTTGGTCAGGCATGACTTGCCCTTGGTGAATCCATGTTGACTGTTCCTGATCACCTTCCTCTCCTCCAAGTGCTTCAAAATGGATTCTTTGAGAACCTGCTCCATGATTTTGCCGGGGACCAAAGTGAGGCTGACCAGTCTGTAGTTCCCCGGGTTCTCTTTGTTCCCTTTTTAAAATATGGGCACTATATTTGCCTTTTTCCAATCGTCCGGGACCTCCCCCGATCGCCACGAATTTTCAGAGATAATGGCCAATGGTTCTGCAATCACATCAGCCAACTCCCTCAGCACCCTTGGATGCATTAGATCTGGACCCATGGACTCCTGCATGTCCAATTTTTCTAAATAGTCCTTAACCTGTTCTTTCCCCACTGAGGGCTGCTCACCTCTTCCCCATACTGTGTTGCCCCGTGCAGCAGTCTGGGAGCTGACCTTGTCTGTGAGGACCAAGGCAAAAAAAGCATTGAGTACTTCAGCTTTTTCCACATCATCTGTCACTATGTTGCCTCCTCCATTCAGTAAGGGTCCCACACTTTCCCTGACCTTCTTCTTGTTCCTAACATACCTGTAGAAACCCTTCTTGTTACCCTTCACATCCCTTGCTAGCTGCATCTCCAATTGTGCCTTGGCCTTCCTAATGACACCCCTGCACACTCTAGCAATATTTTTATACTCCTCCCTAGTCATCTGTCCAAATTTCCACTTCTTGTAAGCTTCCTTTCTGAGTTTAAATTCATCAAAGATTTCACTGTTAAGCCAAGCTGGTCGCCTGCCATATTTGCTATTCTTTCTGCACTTCGGGATGGTTTGTTCCTGCGCCCTCAATAAGGCTTCTTTAAAATACAGCCAGCTCTCCTGGACTCCTTTCCCCCTCATATTAGCCTCCCAGGGATCCTGCCCATCAGTTCCCTAAGGGTGTCTTAGTCTGCTTTTGGATCTGTATTTTGCTACTCTCCTTTCTTCCTTTTGTCAGGATCCTGAACTCAGCCATCTCATGGTCACTGCTGCCTAGGTTGTCACCCACTTCTACTTCCCCTACCAATTCTTCCCTGTTTGTAAGCAGCAGGTCAAGAGGAGCACAGCCCCTAGTTGGTTCCTCCAGCACTTGCACCAGGAAGTTGTCCCCAACACTCTCCAAAAACTTCCCAGATTGTCTGTGCATTGCTGTATTGCTCTCCCAGCAGATGTCAGGGTGACTGAAGTCCCCCATGAGAACCAGGGCCTGTGATCTGGAAACTTCAGTTAGTTGTCTGAAGAAAGCCTCGTCTACCTCATCCTTCTGATCTGGTGGTCTACAGCACAAGCCCACCACAACATCACCCTTGTTGCTCTCGCCTCTAAACTTAACCCAACAATTAAACAACAATAATGGCCACTTGGCTATCGAGTGTATACTAGGATCTGTGAAATGCATAGGAATAGCGGACACTGCCTCAAACGTAATTATTAGACCAGACATGCTAACAATGCTAAGGAATAGGGGATCCAAAATTGAACCTCCTAACTGGTCTCCAATGAAGGCAGTTCCTGGGGAACACGTGTAACCCACATGCTTACTTTGCAGAAGTTAGTGGTGTAAATAAGTGAACAGTGGAGAGGACACACAGTTCTTGGTTTTGTTTTGGGGTACTCTGCACTTGCAGACTTGCCAGACAACTAACTGATTTCCATTGTGGGCAAGCAGCCAGGCAGGACACATCCAGTCACTGGGAACTCAAGAGAAGGGGGAGGAGTTTATAAAAAGGAGGGGTGGGATGATTTAACTGGGACTTGGTCCTGCTTTGAGCAGGGGGTTGGACTAGATGACCTTCTGGGGTCCCTTCCAACCCTGATATTCTATGATTCTATGATTCTATGAGTCAGACAGAAGAATTTAGCAGTGGAATAGTGCAAAGACCAGAATGGTCTGCTGAAAGCATCGGGTTCCAGGGACTTTGCCAGCTCATTGGATTTAAACTGCTGGCTCCCACCCCTCCACCGGAGGAGAGGACTAGAACTGCTGCAGGCTGTGTACGTTGCACACTGTCATTGCAAAGTCTCAAGGGGTATTTCATAGAATCGTATGACTGGAAGGGACCTTGAGAGGTCTAGTCCAGTCCCCTGCACTCAAGGCCGGACTAAGTATTATCTAGACCATCCCTGACAGGTGTTTGTCTAACCTGCTCTTAAAAATCCCCAAAGATGGAGATTCTACAACCTCCCTAGGCAATTTATTCCAGTGCCTAACCATTCTGATAGTTAGCTGCCCCTCCATGACCTGGCTTGATTGTTATGTATGTATTTACTTAGGCCTGGTCTGTTACACCTGACAACTCCACCCCCGTCCCTGGACAAACACTTAAACACTGGAGCAGTTCCCAGGATCAGGACTAGGGGGTATAGCGGAAAGGTGACATCCCATAGCCTTCTTTCCATTGGGTGCACCATGCAGAGCTCTGAGACTCCAAAAGATTGAGCTCCAATATATTAATCTTTGAATATCTTCACATGCCATGGCATTCTCGGCCCCTGGATAATTGTCTGATTTGAGATGATCCCCCAGACCTAAGGCTTTTCACTTTCTTGACCCAAGAGGCGGTTGCTAGGTTGATGGAAGAATTCTTCTGATAAGCTAGTGCTGTCTGCACTGGAGGTTAGACTCTCAGGGGTGTGAAATCCACACCCCCGAGAGACAAAACTATGCCGATGTAAGTTCCCAGTCTGGGCCAGTCCTTACACAGCATATCCCTCTCTTCATCTGAGTTATTCTTGATTTACTCCAGCGTCAAGTGAGATCAGAATTGGGCTTTGAACTGCAGTAGAAGCACTCAGGTCTAGTCTACACTAGGAAATTAGGTCGGTTTAACTACATCGCAAGGAGTGTGAAAAATCCAGGTGCCTGAGTGCCGCAGTGACACCAACCTAACCCCTGCTGTAGGCAGCTCTAGGAATTCTCCCATCAACAGATACCGCCTCCTAGGAAGGTGGATTACCTACACCCACGCTGCAGCTGCACTCCTGCAGGGTTTCAAGTGTAGACAAGCTCCCGGTACCTTTTATATGCTGTTTGCTGAATGTTTTTTGAAGACCCATCCATACAAAGAAGTAACCACATACATATTTGTCGTCTGAGAGCCCATGTAGAGAAGAGCGTTAAGATTTGTACTTGGGAATATAAATGGCCTGGGGTTTATAGGTGGATCTCAGCCAGTAAATCTTTGAGGGACTTTTAACCAAATATCACACTGGGAGCTGAAGAGTTCCAAAGTGGTCCGTTTTTTTAACAAGCCCCAGTGGAGATGCCATGTGAGTTGACAGTGTTTTAAGTCACCATGGAGGCATGCTTCCAGCTGCTTGAGGAAAGAGGTGTTGATGACCTGTACGTGTCAAACATTCACTTAGCAAAACTTCGGCACGTGAAGCCCCTTGAAATTCAAAGGCTGCCCGTTTGTTATTCAGTATTCCTGAACTTAGTCTGAAAACCACAGCCATGGAGGGTCCTACTTTTCCCCCCCAAGAGGGCAACAGTGTGAATATTCTCACAATCCCATGACCTGACACAGCTATCTCTTCCTCCACTGTAAATCAGAAACCACTCCATGGAAGGTTTCAGAGTAATAGCCGTGTTAGTCTGTATTCGCAAAAAGAAAAGGAGTACTTGTGGCACCTTAGAGACTAACCAATTTATTTGAGCATAAGCTTTTGTGAGCTACAGCTCACTTCATCGGATGCATACTGTGGAAAGTATAGAAGATCTTTTTATACACACAAAGCATGAAAAAAATGGGTGTTTACCACTACAAAAGGTTTTCTCTCCCCGCACCCCACTCTCCTTCTGGTAATAGCTTATCTAAAGTGATCACTCTCCTTACAATGTGTATGATAATCAAGTTGGGCCATTTCCAGCACAAATCTAGGGTTTCCCACCCACACACAAACCACCCTCCTGTTGATAATAGCTTATCTAAAGTGATCACTATCCTTACAATGTGTATGATAATCAAGGTGGGCCATTTCCAGCACAAATCCAGGGTTAAACAAGAACGTCGGGGGGGGGGGGGGTAGGAAAAACAAGGGGAAATAGGCTACCTTGCATAATGACTTAGCCACTCCCAGTCTCTATTCAAGCCTAAGTTAATTGTATCCAATTTGCAAATGAATTCCAATTCCACAGTCTCTCGCTGGAGTCTGGTTTTGAAGTTTTTTTGTTGTAATATCGCAACTTTCATGTCTGTAATTGCGTGACCAGAGAGACTGAAGTGTTCTCCAACTAGTTTATGAATGTTATAATTCTTGACATCTGATTTGTGTCCATTTATTCTTTTACGTAGAGACTGTCCAGTTTGACCAATGTACATGGCAGAGGGGCATTGCTGGCACATGATGGCATATATCACATTGGAAGTTAAAGGAATAACTGGGGTCAGGGAGATCAAAACCAGGCTCCACAGATGCTTCGATGTGTGAAACAGCACATGTACGGCTCAATGAAACTGTCAGTCACCAATAAAAACCACGGCTCCCATTCTGATTTACTCATACTGGGGTAACTGTACTGACCTCAGTGACGTGACCCCTGATCTATACCTGTAGGAGATCAGAACCAGGCCCTGTACGTCTGACAGACGTATCAGCTCTAGTTTCTTTACTTCTTGTTTTCTTCCTAGAAAATAGAAAGCTTTTTTATAATTATTTATGCTAAGCATCCAGTTTGCCTATTTAGTTTTGTTGTGTTTACACAGAGCAGTAAGACAGTTGTGACACTGCACTCCATATGCTTTATAAAAATATGTTTATAAGTGTGGATATGATGTAACTGGAATATGCTTTGTGCAAAAGGGCTCTTCTTGTAAGGTATCATTACAAAGCTTATAATTTACTGAGTGTGGTCATCCTATTTGTATGAATGTATCATTCTTGTATCTGAAACTAGGAATATGAAATATAACCCTGAGGGCCTATTGTAATTATGCAAAGTGGGGGCCATTAATGGTGGTTTGGAATCTTGATGGCTCCCATTCACTAGGACAACTGGTTGTAAATGGCTCTGTTTACTTGAAAGCCTTCCTGTATATGTGTGTGCCAGCGAGTGGGTAATAAAGTCTTACAGTGACATGTGAACATGTCACATGATGCTGGAATCCATCTTAAACCTGGTACTTTTCCACTTAGAAGGAGGGGTGGGAACCCAGAGAGAGACAAAGGATTCCCGCCTTGTTCCAAAGATATAAAAAGGGGTGGAACAGAACAAAGGGGGCTGCCAGTCATGAGAAATCCCCTAGTTACCACCTGAGCTGCAACTAACAAGGTTTGTACCAGGGGAAAGGATTGGGCCCACACTAGGAAGGAGTCCAGTCTGTGAAAGAAGCTTATTGGAACATCTCAGAGGGTGAGATTTACCTGTATTCAGTTTCTTAATGTATTAGGCTTAGACTTGAGTGTTTTGCTTTATTTTGCTTGGTAACTTACTTTGTTCTGTCTGTTATTACTTGAAACCACTTAAATCCTACTTTTTATACTTAATAAACTCACTTTTGTTTATTAATTATCCCAGAGTAAGTGATTAATACCTGGGGGAGCAAACAGCTGTGCATCTCTCTTCATCAGTGTTATGGAGGTTGGCCAATTTATGAGTTTAAGCTTTATACAGAGTAAAATGGATTTATTTGGGGTTTGGATCCCATTGGGAGCTGGGTGTCTGGGTCCTGGAGACAGGAGTATTTGCTGAGCTGTTTTCAGTTAAGTCTGCAGCTTTGGGGGCGTGGGTCAGACCCTGGGTCTGTGTTTGCAGCCGGCTGGCATGTCTGGCTCGACAAGGCAGGGTTCTGAAGTCCCAAACTGACAAAGAAGATGGGCTCAGAGGTAGTGTCAGCAGGTGACAGTCTCAAGGGGGTCTCTGTGACTGAACCCGCCACAACGGTGAATCTGTTTTCTGTGAGAATGTTGATCTGTTTCCACTCGAGAATGTAATTATAAATGGAAAAGATCAGCATCTGACTGAATTTGAATTGCTTTTTGAACCAACTAAATCTCTTGTCTAGCCCATGTTTCTTGCCCACAGTTTGCTTCCTGCTGAAAGCGACATGGGGCAGGTGCAGAAGGTTACTTTGGGGTGGACTGGATGTGATCTAAGTAGGGGACAGATGAGGGGCTGTGGATCTACATTTATGCAGGTCCAGAGGCCCCAATGTCTGGTATGGCCAGCCCAGAGAGTTTGCAGGTGTTACTGCAAACTGGGGTAGCAGTTGCAACTGGCAGGGGGTGGGTGGGGGTGTTTCAGTAACTCTTTGTTCAGACTGTCAGGTGCCTTGTGGGTGCTGTCAGCAGTGAAAGCAGGTGAGCTATAGCTGGGATGAGTGTGGCCTTGTAGCCCTGTACTCACTGGGAAGGGAACCCAGGTAGCTGCTGGTGATCAGCAACCGGGAGAGCTGGACTGGTATTGAATGGTTCATGTGCGGGTGCAGATGGGCGCAGACCTCTTTCAGGGAACGTGAATGGGGCTTGGAAAGACAAAGTGTCTCGATCAGGAGCTGTGGCAGGCACCAAGATGAGGCTGTTCTCATTGCCTCTCCCCATGAGTCCTGCCTGTCAGCCTGGTGTCTGCTGCCCGGCTGGGCAGCCTTCCTCCATGTGCATTTGTGTGTTGGTGCTTCTGTCCGCCTGTAGGTCCACAGTCTGTTGCTCTGGGGGGGTATTGCCGGGCGGGGGGGGGGGGGGTGCCCTCGCGGTTTGCTCCCTCTCTCATTCTCTCTCTCTGCCCTTTCCAGGCCACTTAGAAAAATGCCTTGAAGAAACCCTGGAGCATCCATAGGGCTCCCACGTGAGGGTAACAACTGTCCTGTGGGGACTCCCGTCCCCAGTGTGTCTAGCCGCGGGGATGCAGCGCTGTGGTGAGCTTCCCCTCCGGCTGGGGCTCCGCGTGGAGCCAGGCTGCTGGGCACGGTGGCAGTGGGGCGAGCCAGGGGCTGCGGGCGGGAGGTTCTGGATCCCTTCCCGGCGCCCAGCTCAGAGACCCAGCCCACCAGGGAGGGAGCCGGGGCACAGCTCCAGCGGCGCCGGGGGCCGGGGCCGCACTCCCGGGGAAGGGGCAGGGGCGCGGGGGGCTCCGGCTGTTTGGGAGGAAGGACGGAGCCTCTCCCCGCGCGCAGGGGGACCCCGTGGGCAGTGACTGATCTCCACCCGCTGCCCAGAGGTGCTGGGAAGGGAGGAGCGCGCAGCGGGCGGTGCCGGGGCTCCCCGGCTGGGGCAGGGGGGGTGCGCAAGGCGGGGCCCCGGAGCTCCAGCGGTTGGGAGGCAGGAGCGCGCAGCGGGCGGTGCGGGGGCTCCCCGGCTGGGGCAGGGGGGGTGCGCAAGGCGGGGCCCCGGAGCTCCAGCGGTTGGGAGGCAGGAGCGCGCAGCGGGCGGTGCGGGGGCTCCCCGGCTGGGGCAGAGGGGGTGCGCAAGGCGGGGCCCCGGGGCTCCAGCGGTTGGGAGGCAGGAGCGCGCAGCGGGCGGTGCGGGGGCTCCCCGGCTGGGGCAGAGGGGGGTGCGCAAGGCGCGGCCCCGGGGCTCCAGCGGTTGGGAAAGCAGGACGGAGCCCCCCCGCACTGCCCAGGCTGGCGCGGGAGGGACTCTGAGCGGCGGGCTGCTGCGCCCGGGGAGGCGGGCCCGAGCTCCAGCTGTTGGCGAGGGAGGAGCTGCGGGCGCGCCTCTGGCGGCGCGCCCGGGGAGCCCGGCGAGGGGCCGGCTCGGCGCGCCTCCCGCCTGCTGCCGCGGTTGTGCCCCGGGACCGGCGGCGGCAGCAGCAGCAGCAGCAGCAGCGGGCGGGCGGGCGCCACCATGAGCGGGGCGGGCGCCACCATGAGCGGGGCGGGCGCCACCATGAGCCGGGACAGCTCGAGCCTGCACTGCCAGAGCCCGGACCTGCTGGAGCCACAGGAGAGCCCGGCCATCAGCGCCGTCATGTTCTCGGCCGGGCTGCTGGGCAACCTGACGGCGCTGGCGCTGCTGGCCCGGCGCCGGCTGGGGCGGCGCGGCCGGCCGCTCTCCCTCTTCCACGTGCTGGTGACCGTCCTGGTGCTCACCGACCTGCTGGGCACCTGCCTGGTCAGCCCCGTGGTGCTGGCCTCCTACGGCCGCAACCGCACGCTGACGGCGCTGGCCGAGGGCGGGCAGCTCTGCCACTACTTCGCCTTCGCCATGAGCTTCTTCGGCCTGGCCACCATGCTGGTGCTCTTCGCCATGGCGCTGGAGCGCTGCCTGGCCCTGGGCCAGCCCTACCTCTACGAGCGCTTCGTGCGCCGCCGCTCGGCGCTGCTGCTGGCCCCGCCGGCCCTCTGCGCCTTCGCCGCCGCCTTCTGCGCCCTGCCGCTGCTGGGCTTCGGCCGCTACGAGCAGTACTGCCCGGGCACCTGGTGCTTCATCCGCATGAGCCCAGCGCCCGGCGAGGCTGGCGCCAGCCCCTGGGACGCCGCCTACTCGCTGCTCTACGCCTCGCTGCTGCTGCTGCTCATCCTGGCCGTGCTGCTTTGCAACCTGAGCGTCATCCGCAACCTGGTGGGCATGCACCGCCGCGGGCAGACCTCCCGCCGCCTGGCCTCGCTGGAGCAGCCCGCCGGCCGCCGGAGGCTCTCCATGTCCGAGGAGGTGGATCACCTCATCCTCCTGGCCATCATGACCATCACCTTCATCGTCTGCTCGCTGCCTTTCACGGTGAGTGCAGGGGCCCGGGCCCCCTCGTTAATCCCTGCCCTTGGGGGCCTCCGGCGCCTTGCCTTCTCCCGCTGGTCCCCTTGTTAATCCCTGTCCTCGGGGGCCTCCGGCACCTGGCCTTCTCCCGCTGGTCCCCTTGTTAATCCCTGCCCTTGGGGGCCTCCGGCACCTGGCCTTCTCCCGCTGGTCCCCTTGTTAATCCCTGTCCTCGGGGGCCTCCGGCACCTGGCCTTCTCCCGCTGGTCCCCTTGTTAATCCCTGCCCTCGGGGACCTCCGGCACCTGGCCTTCTCCCGCTGGTCCCCTTGTTAATCCCTGCCCTTGGGGGCCTCCGGCACCTGGCCTTCTCCCGCTGGTCCCCTTGTTAATCCCTGTCCTCGGGGACCTCCGGCACCTGGCCTTCTCCCGCTGGTCCCCTTGTTAATCCCTGTCCTCGGGGGCCTCCAGCACCTGGCCTTCTCCCGCTGGTCCCCTTGTTAATCCCTGTCCTAGGGGACCTCCGGCACCTGGCCTTCTCCCGCTGGTCCCCTTGTTAATCCCTGTCCTCGGGGGCCTCCGGCACCTGGCCTTCTCCCACTGGTCCCCTTGTTAATCCCTGTCCTCGGGGGCCTCCGGCACCTGGCCTTCTCCCATTGGTCCCGTTGTTAATCCCCATCCTAGGGGACCTCCGGCGCCTGGCCTTCTCCCGCTGGTCCCGTTGTTAATCCCCATCCTAGGGACCTCTGGCACCTGGCCTTCTCCCGCTGGTCCCCTTGTTAATCCCTGCCCTTGGGGGCCTCCGGCACCTGGCCTTCTCCCGCTGGTCCCCTTGTTATCCCTGCCCTTGGGGACCTCCGGCACCTGGCCTTGTCCCGCTGGTCCCCTTGTTAATCCCTGTCCTTGGGGGCCTCCGGCACCTGGCCTTCTCCTGCTGGTCCCCTTGTTAAACCCTGCCCTTGGGGACCTCCGGCACCTGGCCTTCTCCCGCTGGTCCTCTTGTTAATCCCTGCCCTTGGGGACCTCCGGCACCTGGCCTTCTCCCGCTGGTCCCCTTGTTAATCCCTGCCCTTGGGGACCTCCGGCACCTGGCCTTCTCCCGCTGGTCCCCTTGTTAATCCCTGCCCTTGGGGGCCTCCGGCACCTGGCCTTCTCCCGCTGGTCCCCTTGTTAATCCCTGCCCTTGGGGGCCTCCGGCACCTGGCCTTCTCCCGCTGGTCCCCTTGTTAATCCCTGCCCTCAGGGGCCTCCGGCACCTGGCCTTCTCCCGCTGGTCCCCTTGTTAATCCCTGCCCTCGGGGGCCTCCGGTGCCTCGCCTTCTCCCGCTGGTCCCCTTGTTAATCCCTGTCCTCGGGGACCTCCGGCACCTGGCCTTCTCCCGCTGGTCCCCTTGTTAATCCCTGCCCTCGGGGACCTCCGGCACCTGGCCTTCTCCCGCTGGTCCCCTTGTTAATCCCTGCCCTCGGGGACCTCCGGCACCTGGCCTTCTCCCGCTGGTCCCCTTGTTAATCCCTGCCCTCGGGGACCTCCGGCACCTGGCCTTCTCCCGCTGGTCCCCTTGTTAATCCCTGCCCTTGGGGACCTCCGGCACCTGGCCTTCTCCCGCTGGTCCCCTTGTTAATCCCTGTCCTAGGGGACCTCCGGCACCTGGCCTTCTCCCGCTGGTCCCCTTGTTAATCCCTGTCCTAGGGGACCTCCGGCACCTGGCCTTCTCCCGCTGGTCCCCTTGTTAATCCCTGTCCTTGGGGGCCTCCGGCACCTGGCCTTCTCCCGCTGGTCCCCTTGTTAATCCCTGTCCTCGGGGGCCTCCGGCACCTGGCCTTCTCCCGCTGGTCCCCTTGTTAATCCCTGCCCTTGGGGGCCTCCGGCACCTGGCCTTCTCCCGCTGGTCCCCTTGTTAATCCCTGTCCTCGGGGGCCTCCGGCACCTGGCCTTCTCCCACTGGTCCCCTTGTTAATCCCTGTCCTCGGGGACCTCCGGCACCTGGCCTTCTCCCGCTGGTCCCCTTGTTAATCCCTGTCCTCGGGGGCCTCCAGCACCTGGCCTTCTCCCGCTGGTCCCCTTGTTAATCCCTGTCCTCGGGGCCTCCGGCACCTGGCCTTCTCCTGCTGGTCCCCTTGTTAATCCCTGTCCTCGGGGGCCTCCGGCACCTGGCCTTCTCCCACTGGTCCCCTTGTTAATCCCTGTCCTCGGGGGCCTCCGGCACCTGGCCTTCTCCCATTGGTCCCGTTGTTAATCCCCATCCTAGGGGACCTCCGGCGCCTGGCCTTCTCCCGCTGGTCCCGTTGTTAATCCCCATCCTAGGGGACCTCTGGCACCTGGCCTTCTCCCGCTGGTCCCCTTGTTAATCCCTGCCCTTGGGGGCCTCCGGCACCTGGCCTTCTCCCGCTGGTCCCCTTGTTATCCCTGCCCTTGGGGACCTCCGGCACCTGGCCTTGTCCCGCTGGTCCCCTTGTTAATCCCTGTCCTTGGGGGCCTCCGGCACCTGGCCTTCTCCTGCTGGTCCCCTTGTTAAACCCTGCCCTTGGGGACCTCCGGCACCTGGCCTTCTCCCGCTGGTCCTCTTGTTAATCCCTGCCCTTGGGGACCTCCGGCACCTGGCCTTCTCCCGCTGGTCCCCTTGTTAATCCCTGCCCTTGGGGACCTCCGGCACCTGGCCTTCTCCCGCTGGTCCCCTTGTTAATCCCTGCCCTTGGGGGCCTCCGGCACCTGGCCTTCTCCCGCTGGTCCCCTTGTTAATCCCTGCCCTTGGGGGCCTCCGGCACCTGGCCTTCTCCCGCTGGTCCCCTTGTTAATCCCTGCCCTCAGGAGCCTCCGGCACCTGGCCTTCTCCCGCTGGTCCCCTTGTTAATCCCTGCCCTCGGGGGCCTCCGGTGCCTCGCCTTCTCCCGCTGGTCCCCTTGTTAATCCCTGTCCTCGGGGACCTCCGGCACCTGGCCTTCTCCCGCTGGTCCCCTTGTTAATCCCTGCCCTCGGGGACCTCCGGCACCTGGCCTTCTCCCGCTGGTCCCCTTGTTAATCCCTGCCCTCGGGGACCTCCGGCACCTGGCCTTCTCCCGCTGGTCCCCTTGTTAATCCCTGCCCTCGGGGACCTCCGGCACCTGGCCTTCTCCCGCTGGTCCCCTTGTTAATCCCTGCCCTTGGGGACCTCCGGCACCTGGCCTTCTCCCGCTGGTCCCCTTGTTAATCCCTGTCCTAGGGGACCTCCGGCACTTGGCCTTCTCCCGCTGGTCCCCTTGTTAATCCCTGTCCTAGGGGACCTCCGGCACCTGGCCTTCTCCCGCTGGTCCCCTTGTTAATCCCTGTCCTTGGGGGCCTCCGGCACCTGGCCTTCTCCCGCTGGTCCCCTTGTTAATCCCTGTCCTCGGGGGCCTCCGGCACCTGGCCTTCTCCCGCTGGTCCCCTTGTTAATCCCTGCCCTTGGGGGCCTCCGGCACCTGGCCTTCTCCCGCTGGTTCCCTTGTTAATCCCTGCCCTCGGGGACCTCCGGCACCTGGCCTTCTCCCGCTGGTCCCCTTGTTAATCCCTGCCTTTGGGGGCCTCCGGCACCTGGCCTTTTCCCCCGGCCCCCTTTTTAATCCCTGCCCTTGGGGTCTCCTGCACCTGGAGCCTTTTCCCCCTGGTCCCCTTGTTAATCCCTGTTTTTGGGGGCCTCCGGCACCTGGCCTTCTCCCCCGGGTCCCCTTGTTAAGACCTGCCCTTGGGGGCCTCCTGCACCTAGGGTCTTCTCCCCGGACCCCCTTGTTAATCCCTGTCCGTGGAGTCTCCAGCACCTGTCCCTCCTCTTCTCTGCCCGTGGCATATGCTAGCCTAGTCTCCTGTGGACTGTATTACTTTGGTTTGGGTTATTGGGTTTAGTGTGCAGGTGTTAGGGCGTCTGTGAGACACAGGAGGTCAGACTAGATCAGTGTTTCTTAGTGACCGGCCCATGGACCGACACCGGTCCCTGAGATCAAAAAGGTTGAGAAACACTGGATTAGATGATCTGGGGGTGGGAGGTGAGGGGTGTCCTTTCTGGGCCTATATTCTGATTTACAACAAAATTATTTTTAGTCCCTGCATTACAAAGAAACCCATACAGATGAGGGCACCAGGCAGCCCCACTGAGTTCTGGGATTAAGGCACTGGACTAGACTGAAGCACAAAGATCCTTTCTTTGTTCCTGACTCTGCCACAGCTTCCCTGACCAAATCCCTTAGGCTACCTCCACACTGCAATAAAAGACCCGTGGTTGGCCTGGCTCAGGGCTCTGGGACTATACAGTCGTTGTGTGGTCCTTCAGGCTCACGCTGGAGCCCACACTCTGAAACCCCACGAGGGGAAAAGGTCTCGGAGCCCGGGCTCCAGCTCCTGATCCGGGCTCTGAGACGGTGCCATGGGCTTTTTATCGCAGTAGTGGCTCTGTGCTTCTGTTTCCTCATCTGTTAAATGGAGATAGCACTTTTCTAGCTCCCCGGGGACTCGTGAGGAGAAATCCACTTTCTGGGAGTTGAGAGACGATGGTGACAGGGCTCAGGAGGCGTTCACAGGGCACTAGAGTGGCAGGTGCTTGCCCGAGGTTGCATGGATCAAGGCTAGGCCCACGTCGCTGAGTTTACATGCAGTGGCACTGAGCTGTGCCATTTTGAGGGCGGCAGCAAGGTTGAAGGGGCTGGTGCAGTTGCAGGGAAGGAGCCGAGTGGACACAGCTCAGTGTGTGTGCATGTGTCATAATGCTGGTACACAAATCAGCAGGGCTCCATGGCTGTAACTGAGGTAACACAGGTCAGTTAAATTGCCCACGTGGAACTGAGGTTGCGTAGCTAAATGCAGTTAGGTGAGTGCCGGGATGCACAAAATCACGGGGCTTGCGTGGACGCGGTTTGCTGTGGTGTCAGTGAGCGTGCATGCATCCATGTGGTTGAACAAGTGGAAACGAGGATATAGTTCTGCCCGCTGAGCCAAGTTTTCAGCTGTGAGGGGAAAGGATGCCTTAGAATCATAGAATATCAGGGTTGGAAGGGACCTCAGGAGGTCATCTAGTCCAACCCCCTGCTCAAAGCAGGACCAATCCCCAATTTTTGCCCCAAATCCCTAAATGGCCCCCTCAAGGATTGAGCTCACAACCCTGGGTTTAGCAGGCCAATGCTCAAACCACTGAGCTATCCCTCCCCCCAATCTGTCTTAGCAGATACAGACAGCCAACAGCCACTGTGCACACACAAACCCTCACCTGTACACAAATGTTAATTTCTGTGTGAAAAAGCTGGTGTCCCTGAAGCCGAAGATTGTGTCCATAAACAAAGATACGGGATCGGAGAATATGCTCCACACACTTACAATTCATAAGAACTTTGAGCATAGACATTACTTTTGAACTGAAGGCGTTAAAATGCTTGATAAAGGCATGTATTTCCCCTATTCAACAGGCAGGGCTGGCTCCAGGCACCAGCGAACCAAGCAGGTGCCTGGGGCGGCAAATGTAAAGGGGCGGCAGGACGTCGGGCTCTGGGGCGGCAATCCGCCCTCGGCGGCGGCGGGAATTCAGCGGTCGCTCCGTCACAGCGCGTTTTGCGCTCGGCGGCAATTTGGCGGCGGGGACGCGACTCTTCTTCGGACGCCGGCAGGAATTCGGCGGCCACACCATCACTCCGCCTCCGTGTTCGGCGGGCAGGATTCCGCCTCCCCGTTCAGCGGCAAGTTTTGGGTTTTTTTGTGGCTTGGGACGGCAGAAACACTGGAGCCGGCCCTGTCGACAGGTAGGGAAACCGAGGCACGCTGAGATTAAGTGTTTTGGACAACGGCAGGTTTGGAAATACAACCCAAGTCTTCTGACTCCCTCGTTCTAACTGCTAGAATGCCCCCCCTCAAAAATATAACCCGTGTGACACAAGTAAAGAACTCTATCAGTCTGACTTTCTCTTGTCGTTCAAATTAAATAGGACCCCTTCAGAGCTGCCATGTCAACCAACCCTTTACCAGTCGACAATAGTCAGATAGTTCGATTCTTCCCACTTTTGAGAGAGAAGATGGTTTGGGTGATTTTTTTTTCTTCTGTTTTTCAGTTTTTTTTTCCCTGTGAAAAGCCAAACCCACCAACGTTGGGAATACGGCCAAAGCTAATTTTACATTCCCAGCATTAGAATGACATTATCTTTCATTAGCACTTGGAGAGCTGAAAGGCCCAATGGACAAATTAACCACTGGACATGCTGCCCCATTATTTTTGAATTTCAAGAGCGTGATCAAGGAAATGTAATAACCTCTAGCAGCCTCTTGTGTTTCCTGTGGTTTTGGACTTGAAATCATAAGAGCTGCTCCACCACCAATTGATGGGCCTTAAATTCATTTAGGGGTCTTTAGCTCTGCTCCTAATGGTACTTTCCCGCATCTGGCTGAGTCATGTGCAGACATGAGATGTAACTGCTGGTGTGCTCGTGACAGGCATTCTTGGAAGTATGTATACATTTGCAATGGGTCTGTTTTGGAGAGGAAGGTTTTTTGCAGTCTGGTGAGCAGCATAAAGTGACCAGCTAGTTAAAAGTCCTGGATGGTAGAAGTGTATTTTCTATCAGCCTAGTATTTGTACGTAGGATCATTTCATTCGATCAGATATCTAGAAATCCCACTGTGCTCTGCAAAGGAGAAATTAAAAATTCTTATATTATCAGGTGAACAAGCATCATGAGTATGGAGAAAGGGGACATTGGACCTAGTTCTTATGGCTTTGAGAACTGACTCACAATCAGTTACTTTCTTTTTAGCTTTAGGAGATTCTCTTTCTGGTCTACTCTTTCCATAGAAGAACATAGATATTGCCATAGAACAACAGACCAACTAGCTGTCGTCACAGGTAGCAGAACAGGTAGGTGGCCAGTGGTGAATCCTTCAGAGGAAAGCATATAAACCCTTATAGATGTACCCAGTTGTACAGTAGTATAGCACTGGGGATTTCTTCCTGCTCCTACCTCTTTCTGCCCTGAAGCATGAGGACTGAAAGTCCTAAATCTATCTAGGTAATATAATTGTAGACACTACTCATATTCCTTGCCACGGCTAATCTTTTTTTAATTAGACACACGTGGATGATGATTGAATTTAGTGCCCAGGAATGTGATATACCAGTAGCACCAATTGTAAAGCCGAGCCTGCATAAGCAGTTGTAGGGCAAACTTTCCCCCAAACTAACTAAGTCCCGAGTCATGACATGAGTCGTCAGAACATCTGGTGCTTTCAGTAACTAGTGTGAGATGATTCAACTCGCTTTCAGCTGCAGCATGCACAGGATTTGAACCCAGGTCGCTTGAAGTGAATGGCTAAGGCATTAATTGTCTGTCTCAAACTCTTCATCTCCTTTTTTAATACACAGCTTTAGAAGTTAGATACACCCGGGGTTGCTAAACAGCTCTGGGTTCATGGGGACCAGGACCTGAGACGGAGCAACTGGTGTCACATGAGTCAAATTTGCTGCATCATCTTCCCAGGAGGGATTGTCAGCTCTTCCATGAAGTAGCAAACAAGCATATGTAAGGAAGTAACTGATTTTGGCTGTCAGACATAAATTCATAGAGTAGGTCAGAAACCTGGCTAGAGCTGTTTTTCTTCCACGCTCATTGATTGCACCTACACACGCTGGTGAAGGCCACGATAGACAACCTGACAATAGACTGGATACGTTAATAAATTATCCCTTAAGCATCTATTGACTTCATTGCAGGTTTGGATAAATGAAGTCTCTTGTCATGCTTAGCTCAGGGCTAGCTACGACGCTCAGTGATGGATTCATTCTTGTGGTTTCACATGCCTCACATCTGCCAGGGGCGGGGGCAGCGGGCGGGGGGAGCGGAAGGGATGTTTTGGATGGGACTAGTCATACTTGTCACAGCTTCTTTAAATACCAAAGCCAGCTGATTGGTTCCTTAGGGGTGTGTGGAGGAAAATAGGCTCCCTGGGGAATCGTAAATTGCCCTTGTCTCAAGCTGGTATTGAAAAAGCTTCTGGGACTTTGGGGGCAAGCCAAGCCTCTTCTTCGGGCCTCCCTTTGGCATCCCTTCCTCATTTTTCTTTTAGCGACTTGACATTCTGGGGGGGAATAAGCTGTGGGGACTATCCCATTTTGGCCTAAACTCTCGCTACTGGGGTTGTGGTGATAAAGTAGCCCGCTGGAAAATTTAGCACCTCTGTGAGGGATTAGACTTCGCTGTCGTGGGACAGACTGGTGGCCTCTCCTGGAGCGTGTAATCCCGGATTTAACATCACATTGTTCATGTTGTCGTCCGGAACACTGCACCTAGTGTGAGCGGTCGCCCAAGAAATATGCATTTCAAAACTCGCAAGTGAAACATGACTGAACTGTTCGAACTCCCCTTAACCCGAGCTGAAATCTCCCGTGGATGGACCTAAAGGCAAAAGACATTAAGCCCATCAAAATGGAGACACGCAAAGATGAAGGTCTGAAGTTATGTCTTTAAATAACCCTTTTATGCCATATGTATCAGAGATCAACAGAAAAAGAAGCCATGGGCTCTCGAGTAGAGGCCTGTGTGTCAGGACAGCTGGGGTTCTGTGGCCCGCTGAGTCACTCTGTGACCCAGAGCCAATTTCATCCTCTCTCTGTACAGCTGGGGAGGCAAGGCGCAATCAGGATAACAGCTACCGAGCTTTGTAAAACCCTTTGAAACCTTGGGGTGAAAGCGATACCTAGTTGCAAAGTTTTGTTACTAAAACAAGGACTTTTGCAGAAGGGACTCTGCGTGTGCCACGTACAATGTTAGTGGTATCTAAAAACAGGTGGGGTGTTTATTCCCTCTTCATTTAATTTCCTGCTTGGTGGAGTTAGTCTGAAGAGGGATTCATTGACGCGTACCTGAGTTCTTTCCATGTAAATACATAGAAATGGGGAAACAGGCTTCTCTTTAGACTTTTTTCTCCATCTGGAAGTTGTGTGATAGAGCGGGCTGTAGCAGCTGATTGGGCCACCCTGCCATTTGGATCCTTGCAGCTCCCACACATGTGCAAAGTGTCTGCGTGCTCAAGCATTTTCCAAGGCTCGGGATCGGTCCTAGGTCCGGTTCTGTTCAATATCTTCATCAGTGATTTAGATAATGGCATGGAGAGTACACTTATAAAGTCTGTGGATGATACCAAGCTGGAGGGGTTGCAAGTGCTTTGGAGCAAAGGATTAAAATTCAAAATGATCTGGAGAAATGGTCTGAAGTAAAATGGATGAAATTCAGTGAGGACAAATGCAAAGTGCTCCATTTAGGAAGGAACAATCAGTTGCACACATACAAAATGGGAAATGACTTCCTGGGAAGGAGTACTGTGGAAAGGGATCTGGGGGTCATAGTGGATCACAAGCTAAATATGGGTCAGCTGTGTAACGCTGCTTTTCTTTTTAACAAATATCATTCTGGGCAGTATTAGCAGGAGTGTTGTAAGCAAGACATGAGAAGTCATTCTGCTCTACTCCACACTGACAAGGCTTCATGTGGACTATTTTGTGCAGTTTGGGGTGCCACGTCTCAGGAAAGAAGTGGACAAACTGGAGAAAGTTCAGAGAAGAGCAACGAAAATGATTAAAGGTCTAGAAAACATGACCTCTGAGGGAAGATTGAAAAAACTGGGTTTGTTTAGTTTGGAGAAGAGAAGACTGAGCGGGGGACATGATAACAGTTTTCAAGTACATAAAAGGATTGTTACAAGTAGGAGGTAAAAGAATTGCCTCATTAACCTCTGAGCATAGGACAAGCAGCAACGGGCTTAAATTGCAGCAAGGGAGGTTTAGGTTGGACATTAGGAAAAACTTCCTAGCTGTCAGGGTGGTTAAGCACTGGAATAAATTGCCTAGGGAGGTTGTGGAATCTCCATCACTGGAGGTTTTGAAGAGCAGATAGACAAACTCCTGCCAGGGATGGTCTAGTTAATACTTAATCCTGCCTTGAGTGCAGGAGACTGGACTGAATGACCTCTTAAGGTCACTTCCAGTCCAATATGGAATGCTTCATCACTGTCAAAAGGCTTCCCCACCCTCCACCCCAATTAAATGCAGTAGATGTGTTTCTGTGAAGTGTTTCGCTTAATGAATCTGCATTTTGCAATGGAAAAATGTGTCGGAAAGTTCCTGATCGGCTCTATATATTGGTTAGGCAGAATGGAGAGAAGCTTGCGTTGTGTGAGGCTGCTCATACTCTGCCTGTCCTATGGATAAAAAGAGAATGTCAGTGAGTAGACCTAACTGAAGAAAATGAATTTGTCGAAACCTAAACCGTTTACGACACAGGGTGGAGTTCGACAAATTTCCTGACTTGAAAAAAGTGTTGAGGGGGAAAAAAAAAAAAGGGTTTGAAATTGTCAGTGTTGTTTTGACATGTTCTACACATAAAAATCTAGTTTTCCCGTTCAAAATGACTTTTCCTTTTGAAATTTAAACAAATTAGACTGAAAAAGGGTAAAAAAATTGAAATGGCAAATTTTTGAAATCAACTTTTTGATTTACCTGAAATGAAAAAAAAAAATTGGTTTCTCAGTTCACAAATATTTTCAAGATTTTGACTTTTCATCCCAAATCAAGACATGGAAAAAATTTTGAATTCTTGAAAATATTCACGGGACCAGAAACAGTCTCCCACCCAGCGCTAGCCTTTCGGTCCACCAGCTTGGCATCTCATTAGAACGAAATTCACTTAAATCAGTGACAATGAAACGTCTGTTGTGAATATAGAAGTTCCTTTGAAGTGGCGTTTTATACTTGTGCATCAAAATACTCCTATGATCAGTCTTGCATTTTATTTTCCCTTTATGTTTTACAGATTCGGGCCTATATGAACATGTTTATGCAAAACGAAGACTATAAGAAGGACCTTCTAGCGCTGAGGTTCTTAGCAATTAATCCAATTATTGACCCTTGGGTCTTTGTCATCCTTAGACCTTCAGTTCTGAGGGTAATCCGTTCTGTACTGTGCTGTCAGATGTCCCTAAAGACCCAAGACAACATGCAGACGACTACTGCTGCAGAGTCAAAATCCAATAAGCAGATTGACCTTTGCGGGCAGTAGTCACAAGCAGCGTTCAGTGGAGACATCTGGAAGATCTTGCTGAAATGGCTCCTCAGGGTAATGAACAAACTTAGAAGTATAAACATGATGGGAAGCTGGCCTTTTAGGTTACTAAACAAATATATTTACTGTACAATGGATTGAGCTGCAGTCTGGCTGACAAGAGGCTGCAGGGTTTGTCAAAAAGCGAAAGAGAAGTCCATCTAAAGTGAGCATTTTCTATTTATGGGACAGCATCCTAGAGGCTAATCAATAACTGGATTTCTGTTGCCACTAAACAGGTACTTTCATGTTGAACTGAGGACACGTGCCACACTCTAGTGTGTTTGAAACGCTAAAAAGCTAGTGGCTATTTACTGTAAGTCCAGGAGACAAATGTTTTCTCTAACACTATGCCTAGTGACAGTTTGGTGGGGAGACACAGAAGAGTTAATAATAGAGCTTCGGCTTACTGATTTGTTGCTAAACCCGCCAAGGCCTTATTAGCTTCATGGAGGCTTAACTAACCATTTATCTAACTACTGAAACTGAAGTCTTGAGAGCCCTGTGCATTGGCCTGCTAAACCCAGGGTTGTGAGTTCAATCCTTGAGGGGGCCATTTAGGGATCTGGGGAAAAAATTGGGGATTGGTCCTGCTTTGAGCAGGGGGTTGGACTAGATGACCTCCTGAGGTCCTTTCCCTCCCTGATATTCTAGGATTCTATGATTTCTGTCTCAGAGATATCTGTATTGCCACGTGCCTTCGTATAACTACTATCTTGCCTTGGGGTGGGGAGGAAGGCTAAAGCTAGCTCCGCTTCTTGTCACTCTGTTTTCCAAGTGCCCTACAGCAGTGGTTCTCAAACGTTTGTAGTGGTGACCCCTTTCACACAGCAAGCCTGAGTGCGACCCCCACCCCACTTATAAATTAAAAACACTTTTTTTTATAAATAACACCATTATAAATGCTGGAGGGAAAGCGGGGTTTGGGGCGGAGGCTGTCAGCGCGCGACCCCCCCCCCCAGGTCATAGCCTCGTGACCCCTGAGGGGTCCCAATCCCCAGTTTGAGAACCCCTGCCCTACAGCTAGGGGAAGAAAAGCCAACTGGGTTCCTCTCTTAGGGTCAAAGCTGTTAGGATGGGCAGAAGCAGGGTTACATCTCTCTGCTCCAGAATCCTGATTTTTAGAGCAGCTCTCCATGGGTAGGGTCATGCTTAATGGTGGGCAAATGTCAACTGAGCCCCCCTGTGTTGCAGCCCCCCCCCCCCCCCAACAACCTCTTGGATCAAAGAGCTTTGCTTTGGGCTTACATCTTACAGCAGATGCCCATCCTCCCCCCCCCCCCCCCCCCCCCCCCCCCCCCCCCCCCCACACACACACATTTGCGCTGGTAGGATCAGGAGCTTCTAAGCTTGGGGCCCCTGCATCTCTGAAGCTGGGGTGCACCCGCTGGGGCATGGCCTGCTGGGAGAGATGGTTGCTTGTGCAGACGGAAGGAAGTTTCCCATGCCGTCTCACTAGGGGTTTTCTAGAGGACCCAACACCTTTGTATTTAAGTGACTCTTCACATGCAAGCCTGATACAGCCCTGTGCGTGACAAGTCTTTACAGCCCCTACTCGTAGGCATTTTCCTTATAAGGCCAGAGAAGAAATACCACACAAGATACGTATGTAATCATCACATCTCATCCTAGGTAAAGCTGTGGGAATGACGACGTGAAGTCTTAAATATCAGTGGGAAATATTTCACAAGATAGAGGGAACCTTCTACCAGGCTGGCTTCTCCAGAGGAGCTGTGATTCCAACTGTGATTCTAAGCAGGAAGCTGCCTTTTTTTTACATTATGGACTGGCTCCCACAGAACTCATGGGGAGCTTTTCCACTGAGTTCAGTGGAAGCAGGATAGCTGTCTCCTGTCCAAGCCTGCCGTGTGCTGGAAAGACCTTTTTCCTAGAGTGATTGGCCCTGATTCAGTAGAACACTTAAGTTCTCAATGCTTTGCTTAATCAGGGCCCTAACTAAGTTATGACTTAAAGTCCCTCCTCTGAAAAAGATACGGTTTTCCTTAAGTGCGGCATATAAAGCAGGTTTTCAGACAGACTGTGGTATATTGTACATGACGCTGATATATGGATAAAAAGAAAAGGAGTACTTGTGGCACCTTAGAAACTAACAAATGTATTAGAGCATAAGCTTTTGTGGGCTACAGCTCACTTCATCGGATGCATAGAATGGAACATATAGTAAGAAGATATATATATACATACAGAGAAGGTGGAAGTTGCCCTACAAACTGTAAGAGGATAATTAATTAAGATGAGCTATTATCAGCAGGAGAAAAAAACTCACTACAAAAGTTTTTTTCTCCTGCTGATAATAGCGCATCTTAATTAATTAGCCTCTTACAGTTTGTAGGGCAACTTCCACCTTCTCTGTATGTATGTATGTATATATATATCCTTACTATATGTTCCATTCTAAGCATCCAATGAAGTGAGCTGTAGCTCACCAAAGCTTATGCTCTAATACATTTGTTAGTCTCTAAGGTGCCACAAGTCCTCCTGTTCTTTTTGCGGATACAGACTAACACGGCTGCTACTCTGAAACCTGATATATGGATGTTAGTGTGGATCAGCAGCTGTCCTTTTGTTGGCTATGCCAAGGAGGCCCGCAGAGGTTCAGAGAGGGGTGAAGAGAAAATTGCCCCAAAAGAATTCCACAGGGTAGACGTGAGGGCCCATTTTGGAGGGTGGAGCTATCCGTAATACAGAGGATAACGTTTCTCAGCCTCTGCCGTAACCAGATCCCCTCCCATTTAATAAGATGGGAGTCTCAGGATGAGCATGATCCACTGACCACCTAATAATACCCAATTCTTATTCTAGTGCCTTTCCTCAGTAGATTTCAAAGCACTTTACAAAGAAGGTCAGTAACATTTTGCTCACTGGGAAACTGAGGCACTTTTTTTGTTCATTAAACTTAAGAGGTTATTTTTATATGATCGTGTTATTTCCAGTGTGCCAGGGTGTTGCTTTCTATTGAGATTTTTATTTAAATAAAAATGCATTCAGTTTGTCAGGTACGCACGCTCTGCTACATATGTTCTTGCCAATGGTATGTTATCAGGATTGGCTCATCTGTTATTAGTGGTTTCAGACCAAATTCTGCATTGATTTCACACCCTGTGCAATCCGCACTGAAGTCAGGGCAAGAGGATCCAAGCCCATTAAACTTCAGCTGAGAATGGCCTTATTTTACATAACCTTTTCCCCTTCCCTTCTATGGGACCCTCATGGAAGTCAATAGACTTGCTTACACTAGAGATGAATTTTCCCAAATGGGATTACCCAGGATAACTGGTCCAGGAGGAGTGTTGCTCCACTTAACTATTGCTCCAGTGTTGCTCCACTTCTTTAAAAAAAAAAAAAACCCAAAACGTTCATGGTATTTTATTGCAAGTAGATCTTGTGTACTTAAGAGTTTTATTTCTTGTCTAAAAATACCCAAAATGAAAAGATTTGAAGCTTTTTGTATTTCTGCAATTGACATAAAATTAATAAAAATCATCTTTTCAAAGTAGCTGTCTGAATCGTATGTGGTTTCATGCAGAAGTCACAAGTCAGAAAATAGTCAGTCATATAGATGAAACGTGTAGCCTACAGGCTAGATTACAACACAATGGGGGGAAAATAGCAGTAAAAGGAGGTTTATTATAACATCAAGAACATTCTTGGGAAGAGAGAGTAGGTGGGTTTATTCTAGAAGTAGGTGGGAAATGGTTTTCCGATCCCTCAAATATTTGAAGGTCTGAAGTCCACCCTCCCCCACACCCCGCACAATCTCTGATGGAAACAAAGTCAAAATCTCAAAGATAGCAGTGAAGCAAAAAAACCCCAATGTGCAGTTGAGGTCAATTGAAATGTTACAATTCAATAATTTCAAAATGTTTTGTTGAGATTTTGACTGTTTTTCTTTCAACCTACCTTCGCCTGTAACTAGCTTATATTTAAAAAAACAAAGCTCTTTCAAATCGGCAAACCAGCAACTTTCATTTTGAAACTTTTTTCCAATTTTTTAATTGTTTTTTTTAGTTGGGGGATTCATGGACTCCAAACCTCTTCTGAGAAGTTTCAGATTTCATGAATTGGCATTTTTATGAACAATTCCCAACAAGCTCTTGTTTATTCAGAGTTGAAAGACACCACTTCTGACCAGAACAAAAAATACTGAAATGAAGAAATCAAGCATGACTGCCCACTTCCACAGCGGTGTGATTAAATATCTATTTTTTCCACAAATGATGTGTCTCCCAAGTTACACAAATAGATCTGATGTTGAAAATGTTGCTTTTCAGGATGGAAAGGACACCAACCATGAAAGAAATGCTGTTTTGACTCCCCTAATTCCAAGTCACGCACTTGCTCCCCAAATGACTTATTACAACATAACACCTTGCATGCTATTCGTAAGATACAAATAATACTAGAGGAGTTGTGAATTTGTTCTCATCCAAAGAATTATTGAAGGTCAGACACTTGATGCTGTTGATTTTCATAGTCTGAATGGGTGTGAAGAAGGAGAACTGCTAACAACGGAGATGGTAATAAAAGCCAGCGGTTGTGTAATTTGTCAGTTAGCCACGATCCACAGGAAGTTCTCTAGCCTCTGAAACGTGGGTGGGCAGATGACAGACAGAGAATAGTATTGCGCAAGGGTGATGAAAAGCTCTTCCTGGTTTAAGAATAAAAGACTCCACCGAGCTGCTGTGGGAGGAATGATTGCTACCATATTTTTAGCTGTTGTGGAGGTTTCCGTGATAAAGCTATGGTATCGATACAGTGCATAACCTTCATTTTGTGGAGCAGATTTTTAGAAGAGGCTGGAACTTTCACACGTACAAAGATCTGTTTCCACTGGCTATGACTGGAGCTGTGGCTGCTCTGCACTTCTGGAAATTCAGGCCTCCATAATGACTTGCTCAGGCAAATTCCTCATTTGTGCCTGCGACTGTGGGAAACACAAACCTGTATTTCAGCACATAGCCCTCAGGCCTTTGTTTAAAAACAGGGCTGTGGGTGGAGGGGAGGGAATGCACAAATCTTAGAGGTGTCCCACCCCCTTCCCCCAATATGATGAAAAGCAACATACAGAATTACATTAAATTCTTGTGTTTTGTTAAACTTGCATGGCAGTTATTCTGTATCTTTGAACTGTTCATTCTGGAATTTCTGGTCTGGTTGCATAATACATTTTTTCACAAGGCTGGGATGGGATTTCTGAAATGCACAGTATTTGGACTCTAGAGTCTGACCAGGTATGAGATAATAAGACAGATGGGGATACAGTGGATAAGAAATTGAATATGAGCCAACATGGTGCAGTTGGCGAACAAAAGGCTAGTAGCATTCCGGAGTTTCGTAACAGGAGTGTCATACATAAGACCTGGGAGTTAATTGTCCCTGCTTAATCAGCACTGGCGTGCCCTCACCTGGATGGGCGCCACGCTTTAGGAAAGATGTGAACAAACTGGAGAGACTCCAGAAGAGAGCTACAAAACTAATAGAAAACCTGACCTCTGAGGAAAAGTTAAAAGAAAGTGGGCATGTTTAGTCTTGAGGGGGGGACCCGATAACAGTCCGCATGACATGAAGCGCTGTTATAAAGAGGACACGGTAATCAAGTGTTCTCCATGTCCACCAAAGGTAGGACAAGAAGTCATGGGCTTAAGCTGTAGCAAGGGAGATTTAGCTTATATACTGACAGGGTTGTTAAGCCCTGGAACAGGCTGCCAAGGAAGTTGTGGAACCCCTTCGCTGAAGGTTATTAAGGAGCGGGTGGATAAACAAAGGTCAGGGATGGTCTCGGTATATTTGGTCCTGCCTCAGCGCAAGAGGCTGGGCTAGATGCACTCTCGAGGTCCCTTCCAACCCTACATTGCTATGAAATCTGTTCAGTCGTACAGGTCTCCATCTGCAATGGGGTGGGGGTCGGGGGCGGTCCCGGGGAGCACCTAAGATAAGGGTTTGGGCCAATATCTTTAGTAAGACAAAAGTTTGCTGTAAACTTTTATATTTGTAAGAAGGATGCAGTCCTGCAAACCACAGACTCAACCCCTAAAATAGTACTTTCTAACTTCTTGTTATCTGCACCCGTACATGAAATTCAGAAGTATGTTACAGCTACCGGATGTCTAATCTGGTCAGTTTCCCAGCATGGGAGCACCACACTAGTTCAGGGGCAGAGGAGGGAAACAGGGTGGTGGTAGGAAAAGCTGCAGGATCCCAGATCCATCTCAACACTTTCTGCAAACATGCATTTGTCTCTATAGGGGTAGGTAGTTGCTTCAAAACTAAGGAGCTTCCCTTCTTTGCTACCATTGTAGCAGCTCATTGAGCTGGCTGAAGGGAGCAGCTCCCAGAAATTAATAGATTTTATGACCGGAATGGACCATTGGACCATGGATGGGGCAAAAGGTAGCAACTCGGCTGCTCCTGCGGCATTTGGGTCAGCTGTGGATGCTCCCGGGTCCTCAGCATCCTGTAGACTTCTGGCGAGCGGAGGATCAGAGTTCCCAGAGAGGGGAGAAGAGTCAGCAAAATGCATGTGCGCGAGCAAAGCAAAAATATAAAAAGAAAGAGGGGGAGGGGGAAGGAAGAGCTGGGAGCAGCTCTCAGGATGTGATGGGAGGGTGGTGTCCAGGTACAAATCCATCCCAAGGAGGGAACTCCAACCAGAGAAAGGGTGAGAGCCAGTGGGTAAAGTTATTGGGGTTCCCAAGAGCTATTCTAATACAAAGAATAATCCCACCTCTAAGCAGGAAGATGAGCAGGTGGAGAGACCGTGAAGCTCAACAGTCAAACTGCAACTCGACCCTGGCAGAGATCATTTTAAGAGTTTATGGGTATGTTTACACAGCAAAGAAAAACCTGGGGCTGGCCTGTGCCAGCCAACTCGGGCTGCAAGGCCGTTTCATTGTTGTGTAGACATTCAGGCTTGGGCTGGCACCTGGGCTCTGGGACCCTGTGGGGTGGGAGGGTCCCAGAGCCTGGGCTCCGGCCGGGGAGCCTACACCACAATGAAACAGCTCTGCAGCCCAAGCCCTGCGAGCTCGAGTCAGCGGGCATGGGCCAGCCATGGGCTTTTCTTTGCCGTGTAGACGTAGCCGAAGATTCAGATGCGAGCGATTCTGGGACAGGGACAGGGGCGGTCATGTGAGCAGGAGGGGAAAAAAAATCACGTGGTAGGCCCCAGGAAGTAAAAATGTGAGATTTATTTCTGCAACCTTTACCTCCAACAGGGGCCCTTGTCAAGCTTCTGATGATCGCAGGCATGATCCAGGAAACCCACAAACTTGCTTTTCCCTGCTACAGGAAGAATATAGTTGTTACAAGAATTCCAGCACGATGCCCCTGGCCTGAATTTATACTAAAACTGAGCCAATTTTGTCTACAAGCATGCACGTCCCGCTCCCAGGGCTTTCACATGTGTATCTGGGGACAGACTTTGGCTCTCCATCCTTTGCTATGTGTTCTTCCATGAAATCCCACAAGATAGTGACATTCCCAAAGGTTTCCGTCGCAACTCCATTTAAACCCACTGGGCTACGGCTTCCTTGTTTGTCTTTTGACTCATTAATAAGATACTAACAAAGCAATGTTTGCAAATTTCCCAATACCAGGCACTGTGCCTGGATCTGGTAAACTTTTAAAGACTGCAATTTCACCCATGTCCTTACTCATTTGTTAGGAATTAATGTGTGAATGATGTTCCCTGGGCCCTGGGATTCTGCTTCCTTTAAATGTATCTAATCGTTTAGAATGTTATTTCATGGCGAGCTTTGCTCTACCTTGCTCCTTCTCTCTTGGAGAAAGGATCCTTTACTTTGGCAGCTTTTAATGTCTTTGTCTCCAGAGGGTATATCAAATCACTCCTTTATTTGACAATTCTGCCATCTGCTTACTGTATATATAGTTGAAATCGCCCTTACTTAGTAGAAGTTCTCTGCCATGCTTTTCCTTTTGTGCTGGTTTGCTAACTTTCCCAATCATCCTCCCATGCCAGTGTTCTGTATTTATTAAAATACTTTGTGGATATAACTCCTGCGAGACCCTTCATCCCAGGGAAATTAAAATAGCTAAGAGAGTCGTAGAAGCCTCTGGGGTAAGTAGGTAAATGGGGATTGTAGTCTCCAGCTCAGAATTCTTAAACTGATTAGTTTACCAACTGAGAATTTCATTTGGAACTGAATTTCAGCCAGTTTCCTCAAACTCATTGTGCATTCTTTGCATGCTTACTTTTTTTTCCCTTTTCCTTTTTAAACACAAATATTTGGGTTAGCTTTGGGGTCTCTGCCCAGTTACAGTTTCCAATGTAGAGTTGAGCAGATTAGCAAAATCAAAGGGTATTTTTTCCAATTTCAAGCAGGGCAGGGATCATTTCACACGTTCCCTAAAATTATGTTACTACCCTTTGTACAGGCAAAACTTCAACCATATTTATCATACCTAGCTGGCCTCCTGTTAGACTAGCTTCTGTTCTTGTTGGCAGTTGACTGTACTGTGTAAGAGGGCAAGCCCCACCTAACCTACGTCACTGTCTTTCCTTCCTTGGTTTTTTGTGTGGTTTTTTTTGTGGGTTTTTTTGTTTTTTTTCTTATTTTATTTCCCCATCAGCATGGCAATAGCCTTTTCACAGGCTTCTGTTATTCCCATTTCCTGATCCAACTTCCATCCGGCTCAGCCAGTCTAAAACAGGTACCATTCAACACTGGACATTTGCCACCTGCCGTTGTTAAGTTTAATAAGATTTCCTATTTGAAGATGGGAGATAACTGTAAATACAAGGGCAAAAAGAAATAGACGGGGGGTGATCTTCCTTTTTTTTAGAGGAATTCTTAGTATAGTAACACTCCAGGGTCACCATCCTTAAACAAAGAATTTCAAAGAAAAAAAAAAGGGGGTGTGTGAAATTCTGGCCTTACTGAAGGATTTCACCCTCTTTACAAGACAATGCAAACCCCTTATTCTTTGTGCTTATAAGCTGTAGGACATGTATCACCCCAACATAGGTGTCTGTCCTTAAGGAGCTGGCCCAAGGTGAAGGTAAATGGTGACCAATAGTTAGACCGCTAAAGAAGACTTATTTGACCAAGTCTGTTTTGAATCTGCCTGCTACTTCTCCTTCCTGGGTAAGAAATCCTGGAGGAAAAGGACTTTGTACAGTTAAAGAATTGGGCCCCCTCATTCTACTCCTTTCACATCAGGAGTAACTCCACTCAGATCCACAATCGTCAACGTATAAAACCAGAGGAAGCATGATGGGAATCAGGCCCTTCAAGTCCAAACTTCCCCGGACATTTTCAGTCACAGCTTTATTCAGCCAAGACACGAATAGAATTTATTTTTGTGCTCACCGTATTCACTCACCCAGATGGTCCCGCTGCCTCCTCTCTTGTTTCGCACATCCCTCCTGAAAATGCTCAGACACTAGCGTTTGAGTCTCCTACTGGATGGGCCAAGATCTGTGCTGAGTGGCACTCCATCTGACCTCGCTGGCAGATGGTACGTGTAGCGAGATAGTGGAGAATTTGACAGGGTCTTGGATTCACCAGGTCTCTCTTAGGCCAACATGACCCTTCACTCTGAATTAGTCTGCTTTTAATCCATCACTCTTGTCACATACACTGCTAGGTTTAAGAAGGATGAATTCAAACTGGAACAGGTACAGAGAAGGGCTACTAGGATGATCCGAGGAATGGAAAACTTGTCTTATGAAAGGAGACTCAGGGAGCTTGGCTTGTTTAGCCTAACTAAAAGAAGGTTGAGGGGAGATATGATTGCTCTCTCTAAATATATCAGAGGGATAAATACCAGAGAGGGAGAGGAATTATTTAAGCTCAGTACCAATGTGGACACAAGAACAAATGGATATAAACTGGCCACTAGGAAATTTAGACTAGAAATTAGACGAAGGTTTTTAACCATCAGAGGAGTGAAGTTTTGGAATAGCCTTCCAAGGGAAGCAGTGGGGGCAAAAGATCTATCTGGCTTTAAGATTAAACTCGATAAGTTTATGGAGGAGATGGTATGATGGGATAACATGGTTTTGGTAATTAAATATTCATAAATAGGCCCGATGGCCTGTGATGGGCTATTAGATGGGGTGAGATCAGAGTTACCCAGGAAAGAATTTTCTGTAGTATCTGGCTGATGAATCTTGCCCATATGCTCAGGGTTTAGCTGATCGCCATATTTGGGGTCGGGAAGGAATTTTCCTCCAGGGAAGACTGGAAGAAGCCCTGGAGGTTTTTCGCCTTCCTCTGCAGCGTGGGGCACGGGTCACTTGCTGGAGGATTCTCTGCTCCTTGAAGTCTTTAAACTACGATTTGAGGACTTCAATAGCACAGATATAGGTGTGAGGGTTTTTTTTGTAGGAGTGGGTGGGTGAAATTCTGTGGCCTGCGTTGTGCAGGAGATCAGACTAGATGATCATAATGGTCCCTTCGGACCTAAATATCTATGAATGAATGTAACTATAGAAATCCCATTTAGCCCCCACTTACCCTTCCATTTTCCCATATTGCTAGGAGGAGTGTGGCCTTTGTATTCCTCCCCTCCTACAGGCCAAGTAATTCTAACTAGGTTATTGGCAACTTGCCTGTCCATAGCTGGATAGTTGCTCTGTATCCTTTGTTGTGCTGGTACCTCCCCATCCATGTAAAAAAAAACCTCATCCCTTCCTGAAATCCCTCAGCTCCTAACCTTGGGCAGCTCACTTAGCCCAAATGCACAAAGGTATTTAGGCTCCTAACTTCCATTGATTTCAATACCTTGAAGGAACTGGCACTTAAGACACTGTGCCTCGGTTTCCCCCCTCTGTACAATGGGAATAATAGCACAGCCCTACCTCACAGGGGTGTTGCAGGGATAGATACATTAAAGACTGTGAGGTGCTCAGAGACTATGATAATGGAGGCTGTATAAATATGGTAGACACTCATCACATTGCTTAATGGACTAGAAGGTGCTCTGAGACGGGGGATGAGGGTAGCCTAAGAACCTACAGGGAATGGAATAATTCCACCAGTTTCAGTGGATCAATGCAGATAGAAGTGGACTAGATCCTCATCTGTATGTGACCATGGCAGAGGCCTGATCTTAGGCTATGCCCCCGATTGGTGGGAAGAGTCAGCAGAGCAGCTTTGAAGCCCAGCAGCAGCAGTTAGTTCAGTGGCTGCTGAAAGCATTCGCCCTCAGCTGTGGTAGCTCCTGCTCTTGTTTGTTCCCAACCTCGCTCCTGCCTTGAATCCAGTGTTGCCCCTGCCTTGTCTCACTGCAGATAACCTGGCTCTGACCCTCAGCTTCAATTCCTGACTTTGCCTCTGACCTGGGCTCCTATTCCTGGCTACCAACTCCAACCACTAGGCATGACCACCCCCATCCCAGTCACTGACAGCCCTCAGTGGAGACCCCAGAGATGGAGCCCTGCTGGTACAAGACAGATGGGGCAGCTGCAGGGCATTCGCCAGGAATTGACTCACCCCTCAATGGTCTTAAAAACATAGTAAGAGGGCTAAAACCATGCCACCAGGGCTAAGCAACGGAGTAAAAGAAACGATGAGAGGCAAAAAGGCATCCTTTAAAAATTGGAAGTTAAATCCTATGAGGATAATAGACAGGAGCATAAACTCTGGCAAGTCAAGTAGGCAGGCCAGAAAAGAATCTGAAGAGCAATTAGCCACAGACTCAAAAACTAAACAGCAAAAAAATTTTAAGTACATCGGAAGCAGGAAGCGTGCCAAACAATCAATGGGGCCACTGAACGATCGAGATGCTAAAGCAGCACTCAAGGAAAATAAAGCCATTGTGGAGAAGCTAAATGAATTATCTGCACCAGTCTTCATTGCAGAGGATGTGAGGGAGATTCACCCCTGTGTCATTCCTTTTAGGTGACAAATCTGAAGAACTGTCCCAGACTGAGGTTTCAGTAGAGGAGATTTTGGAACGAATTGATAAACAGTAATAAGTCACCAGGACCAGGTGGTATTCACCCAAGAGTTCTGAAGGAACTTAAATATGAAATTGCATAAATACTAACTGTGGTATGTAACCTATCTTCTAGCTTCTGTATCATAGGACTGGAGGGTAGCTAATGTGACGCCAATTTTTAAAAAAGGCTCCAGAGGCGATCCTGGCAATTACAGGATGGTAAACCTAACTTCAGTACCAGGCAAATTGGTTGAAACTATAGTAAAGAACAGAATTATCAGACACACAGATAAACACGATTTGTTGGGGAGGAGTCAACATGGCATTTGTAAAGGGAAATCATGCCTCACCAATCTATTAGAATTCTTTGAGCCGATCAACAAACGTGTGGACCATGGTGATCCAGTGGATATAGTGTACTTGGACTTTCAGAAAGCATTTGACAAGATCACTCAAAGGCTCTTAAGCAAAGTAAGCAGTCATGGGATAAGAGGGAAGGTCCTCTCATGGTCTAGAAACCAGTTAAAGGATAGGAAACAAAGGGTAAGAATAAATGGTCAGTTCTCAGAGTGGAGAGAGGTAAATAATGGTGTCCCGCAGGGGTCTGTACCGGGACCAGTCCTATTCAACATACTCATAAATGAGCTGGAAAAAGGGATAAACAGCGAGGTGGCAAAATTTGCAGATGGTACAAAGTTACTCAAGATAGTTAAATCCAAAGCTGACTGTGAAGGGGTTACAAAGAGATCTCACCGAACTGGGTGACTGGGCAACAAAATGGCAGATGAAATTCAATGTTGATAAATGCAAAGTAATGCACACTGGAAAACATAATCCCAATTCTACCTACAAAATGATGGGATCTAAATTAGCTGTTACCACTCAAGAAAGATCTTGGAGTCCTTGTGGGTAGTTCTCTAAAAACATCTGCTCAGTGTGCAGCGGCAGTCAAGAAAACGAACAATGTTAGGCACCATTAGGAAAATATCATAATGCCACTATCTACATCCATGGTGAGCCGACACATTGAATAGTGTGTGCAGGTTTGGTCACCCCATCTCAAAAAAAGATATTAGAATTTGAAAAGATACAGAGAAGGGCGACAAAAATGATTAGGGGTCTGGAACAGCTTCTGTATGGCAAGAGATTAAAAAGACTGGCTTAAGCTTGGAAGAGAGATGATTAAGAGGGGATAGAGGTCTATAAAATAGTGACTGGTGTGGAGGAAAAGGTGTTATTTACTCCTTCATATAATACAAGAATTAGTGGTCACCCAACAAAATTAATAAGGAGCAGGCTTAAAACAAACAAAAGGAAATACTTCTTCATACAAGGCACAGTCAATTTGTGGAACTCATTGCTCGGGGATGTTGTGAAGGGCAAAACTATAACAGGGTTCAAAAAAGAACTGGATAAGTTCATGGAGGATAGGTCCATCAATGGCTATTAGCCAAGATGGTCAGGGATGCAACCCCAGGCTCTGAGTCTGATTGTCAGAAGCTGGGAATGGACAAAGGGATGGATCACTCGAGATTAACCTGGTCTGTTCATTCCCTCTGAGCACCTGGCACTGGCCACTGTCAGGAGTCAGGGTACTGGGCTAGATGGACCATTAGTCTGACCCAGTATAGCCATTCTTATGAAATACTCCTACTTTGCCAGCCTTCGGGCCCCCTGCAAGGCCCATTCACTTTCCTAGATGCAAAGATGCTAGTTGGAGATCACACCAGTTGTGGTTTTAGCTTCTGGCTTCAACTTTGTGTTAATTATTGTGCAAAAGTGGGCTCCTGGTGGGCCCCTCCCTTTTACTTTGGAAGTTTAATTTTTTTAGAAAACATTTAAAAGCCTGTGACCATTTGAAAGCGTAGAGGTTTGCCTGATTTCTCTGGGTAGCACCTCTGCAGTGGTGCTGGAAGTTGTCTGTTTGTGTCAAACATTTACATTGATCCAGTGACCCTAGTATCTAGGAATTATAAGAAGGGCAGTGTTAGGGCATTATACTAGTAGTATGCCTTAGCATATCGGCCCAGCTTCTCAAAGGTATTTAAGTACCTACCTGACATGGTGTTTGATGCCCAAGTACCATATTGGGCCGTATTGCTTTGGGATCCTCCAGGATGAGAAATGCATGTATGTGAAGTAGTGCCCTTATTTAAACTCCAGTAGTTGCCTATTGAGTTAACCCCTAGTATTCTTCACTGAAAGGCTAATCCTTAAAATCCTGCTCAGCAGAAAAGCATGTTAAAACCAGTAAATTGCTCCTGCTCACTGCTACGGACTCCTGGGCCTTCTGACGTCTACGGGTCAGCTGCGGAGCCGGACTGGTCCACAGACACGCAGAGGGGACCAACGGCAGGAAGTAAGTTTCACTGGTGCTTCTCCTACCACCATGCTGGGTCTGCGAGCATCCCAGAATGCAACGCCTCGTGTAAATCTATGGTTGCAGTAACCAAGACCAGCTACTAGTCGGCGCTTGAAATCGCACTTCAATTCAGAAGTCACCCCAAGAAAGAGATTCACTTTTAGGCAGGAGCCAATGGAACCTTCTCAATCGTCTTCAGGAGACGAATGCAACCTTATCCTTTGCCATTGTCGAGCTGGCCACTTGGTGGTCCCAGTCATCTCCTGTTGATGTAAAAGTGAGTTTTGATGTCAAGTTCAAACAGGAATAGGACCAGGACAGGGATTACATATGGTTTGTGCCCAGTCACCGTGGGTCACCGATCTGGGAAATACCATTTCTAAGAAGTGAGCTGTGTCACGAATGGCTGCATTGTTTTCAGTATCACCTAGGGTGTGGGGAGCCCCTCTAATTGGCTGCTTTCCCCACTTCCCTGCCTCCTTGGGTAGAGCAGCCAATCAGGGCTGCCACAGGAAACAGGCAGCATTCTCTCCCCCTACAACCCAACACCATTCTCCGGGGAAAGAAAGAGCTCAGCAACTCAGGTGACTCACCTCCCTCCTCTCCTATCCCCTCCTGTGAGCAAAGGGAACAGCTCCTCTCCCTCCCACCTGACCTGGGAAGGGGCAGAGGGTATCCTGCTGCAGCCCCCCTGCAAGACCTGGGAGAGGAGGGGTGAAGAACCCCCCTAACTGCAAGAGATCAGACAGGAAGGGGGCAGAAGAGATGGGAGACTGGGGACCAGGAACAGAATTAATTTGGGGGCAGAATTAATTGCTGGGCAGGGAGACAGGCAGATGTGGGGGTGCTGACAGACCCCCCCCGCCATGTTTTTCAGACCACTATGCATTGGATGCAAACACAAAAACACTCTGATGAATCAGACTGAAGTCCCCACCCCGTCTCCAATTTGCATAAGAAAAATTCTTTCCTGGAAGTGAGTTCCAGGCCCGGGAATAATCACTCGTGCACTCTGCCCAGACCAAAAGGCATGTGATTTCCGTGGCTGACTGTAAGCCTTAACCAAGGAAAAATATCAACTCCCTTTTTTTTTTTTTTTTTTAAAAGACGTGAAGTGTATTTTATTAACAGATCATCGAGGAAGATAAAAATAGTTAACCACCTGGTACTCGGCACCACATAAAGCTTCATTCAGGCTTTATAAATAAAGACAATTTTACTCGCTATGGTTTTGCAGCAGTCCGGTTTGTTTAACACCATGTGCCAAGAGATTGTTTCATTTCTTGGCTTCTTTTCGTTCCCATACCATGAAACTGAGCCGAACGCATTAATGAAACCACCAGCAATCTCCATGCTTTTGAAAATAAAAATCATGCCATTTTCACACAAGACAAGGGACAGAGAAGATGAATTATGAAGCAAAGTTCTTAGCTCAAGTCAGCGACTGCTTCTTCTGAATTCGGGGAAACAAAGCTTTGGTGTGGGGGCTAAAAAAAACAAAACAAAACAATAAAAGGTTTATTTTAGTTTTTCCATCCCTGCCCCCATATCTTCAATTTCTCTGCTGTTGAGTATTCAGGCAGCAACACACCTCTGTCAATACCTAATAGGGGCTAAAGCCAGGGATTTAAAAAGTATTCCCATGGAAATGCTGTGCAAAAATATAAAAAATTCTGCATCAAAAAATTTAAAATTTTGCACACATTTTAAAATTCTGAAAATTTCATTTGTCAGTAAATAAAGTGGCTCCACCATGGCAGTGGGGAGCACAGGCCACTGGTGGCATTGAGATGGGAGATCACCCTGAAGCCCCCTCCTCCCCCCATACAGGGGCTCGACTGACACAGTGCAAGGGCTGGGTCTGTCCCAGAAACACGCCGGGGGCCGGGGTCTTGCCCCTCTGCACCAGGTGTCGGTGAGCAGACTCAGCCCAGCAGGATTCAAGTGTGGAGGGGCTTAGTGTGTGGGGATCCAGGTGCAGAGTGAGAGGTCTGTGTGGGGCAATCTGGGCGTAAGCAGCTCAGTGGGAGATCTGGGTGCACAGAGGCTCATTGGGGGGTTCTGGGTGCAGGGGCCATGGGACTCTGCAGGGGATTCAGGTGAAGCTGGTTGGGGCTCAAGGGGGGGGGCTGGGTGTGGGGAGATGGGGTACGGTGAGGGGGGTGTCAATGTGTGGGGGGCTCAGTGATGGGGTCTGGGTGCTGGGGGATGTGGGGCTTGGTGGGGTGGGGGTCCAGGTGCAGCTGGCTCGGGATCAGTGGGGTGGGGGTCTGGGTATGGAGGGGGTCAGATGGGTCCAAGTGTAGGGGGGCAGGGCTTGTCAGGGTGAGGGTTCCATGGGCCTGCTTACCAGGGGAGACCCAGCTACTGCCGAGGGGACGCCGCATGCCAGGCTCCTGCTTCCCCCACATCCCCTTTTCTTCTCCATGCCCCTCCCCTCACTCCCGCATTCCCCTCCCCTATTCCACCCCCCTCCTTCCTTCTCCACTTCCCTCATTTCCCCCACCCACCCCCTTCCCCAGCCCCACTGCGGGCACTCACAGAAAACAGGAAGGCTTCCAGCACACAGAAGGGGAGCACTAGGACCCAGGAGACTGGCACTAGGACCCAGGAGGCGGCATTCAGCTGCAGACTCAGCTGAGCCCAGGTGCAGCCTCCTTCAGCTGGGCAGCTCTGCCTTTGCTGAAATGAGGGGGGGCAGTGGCTTGTAACCCCTTGTGGCCCCCCATATCTCACCTCTGTTTGGAAGGTGGCAATCCCCCCCAAAAAACTGGGCCCGTGGTCCCCCACCCAGTTTTCCCTATGCCCAGTCCACAGGCGCTGCCCCCGCAGCTCCCATTGGCCACAGTTCCCAGCCAATGGGAGCTGCAGGGGTGGCGATTGGGATGGGGACAGCGTGCGGAGCCCCCTGGCTGCCCCTACACATAGGAGCCAGAGAGGGGACATGCCGGCTGCTTCCCGGGAGCCATGTAGAGGCTAGCAGGGAGCCTGCCAGTGCCGCTGCATGGTGCCGCCAACCGGAAGTCAACGGCCCCGTCAGCAGTGCTGATTGGAGCCACCAGGATCCCTTTTCAACCGGGTGTTCCGGTCAAAAACTGGACACCTGGTCACCCTACTGCAGGAACTGAAATGGCTTTTTTGTAATTGATGAAACTTTAGGTTGAAAGTGGCCCTTTAAGCAAGGGAACAAAATTAGTAGATTCCCTAATCCCTCATCCAACCCCAATTTCAGCAGACACCTCCCAGGGACAAAGGGGGAACATTTTTGTGGGAGACCCTTGATAAAATTACTAGCTGCACAATATCGGCCGGCTCCATCCCAAATACATGGTGATCCCAATGCACCAAGAGGCCAAACTGGTCAAATAGTGCCAGCGAGGTTAAAAGACCTGTGCGGCTTCACCCCAGCTGAGGCTGCGGCCTAGGAGTCTTTGATGAATGCTCAGACGACGGTGCATGTCAGAGCTGGCCAGAGCACTCAGTTAAGGCATTTCTCCGTGCATGCAAACGTGGAGCGCACGGAGAACCATCCCTGGGCTCCCTGTTCCATAGCACTCAGCAATACCAGACGGATTGCCTGGAGAGAGACCCCGGGGCCTCCAGTTGCTTCTGACGCCGCACCAACGGCAGCCCTCCGGTTTCCTGGGCGCTTTGATTTCTGCCAGCAAGCAGCCCGAGGGTTCGGCGTACTGTCCCCAGCACAGACAAGTGCATACTAGGTGCAATCGGGCTGAGAAAGAGGAATGAGACAGCAACAAGCAAGGGATCCAGTATTCCCCTCAGGCCTGGCCCACTCCTAACTGGTGTCGCCTTCGCTAGACCGTCGCGGTGTTGGTTTCATCTTCCGGAAGTGGGCTCAGTTTGCAGTGGTTTTTGAAACCCTGTTCTAAGTTATGGGCTGATCCCTGGGTTTTAACAACCAGGGACCTGCAGGTGCTCTTTGACTAGCCATTTTAAGTTACTACTTAGCCCATGTTCACAGTCATCCTCTCTTGTCCTGGCTTATTTTTGAGACTTGCATTCAGAAGAGAATGTGGGCTCTCCTGACGAGCAGGGCTATTTATCTCACTAGTTGTGTGGCTTCCCATTACTCGAGAACTGATGGATTTAGCCTCACACCTCCTCATGAGGTAGGGCAATACTATTATCCCCATTGCACATATTGTCTCCATGTGCCTCAGTTTCCCTCGGTGACTTGCCCCAGGTCACACAGGAAGTCTGTGACAGAGATGGGAATTTGAATCTAGATCTCCAGAGTTGCAGTCCAGTACCTTAAGGCCATCCTTCCTCCCTCTGTGTAGCGGGTGTAACCCCACTACTGGTTTTGCTTTGCACCTGAGGTTTCTCTTCTGAGTACAGGTAGCATGAATGCTGATCAGAGCAGAGATTTGGGGCCTCTTCATTACCTCAGGCAGCCTCTTAACTGAATCATGACCCACAATAAGTGTTCAATCCAGAACCAAAAACCCACAAGGATCCCCTAGTTTGAGCTCCTCCTCTCATGTTTAGGCCTCAAATGCAAGTCAGATAGGACAGGATCATCTTCTCGGAAGGCAAGGAAAGAAAAAATGAACTGGCCAATGTGTTCAGGACTTTATTTCGAATAACAAATGCTCTGGAAATCGCCTCTTTAAAACCATTCCGTTCCCTTCTCCCCCACATTTATCGTCATGTCTAGTTCATCAGCCAGGCTTCAGTTTTTGTCCAATTATCTTTTTTTTCTTAAATCACTGGAACTAAATGAGAACCGGAGACATGAATCAATCAGGATATTCCATAACTTCAGGGAAACCTACAATAAACCTTTGTTGCATTAGAAGGCTTCTAGACAAACAGTGCCGTGGCAGTCAGGAGACATCATGTAATCAGGGACACCAGCCCGTGATGGCTGAAAGCCGGCTGTGGGGGGGACTTAGGTTGCCAAGGAAGCGTTTATAATTGTGAGCTAGTAAAGCAGAGCAGAGAGGAGCTGGTCGCAATGAAACCCAGCTGTGTTTGGAATTAGGAGCTTTTATATAAGCAAAGCAATAGAATTCCAGATCTGCAGCCAGTAACTTGAACATGGGTGGCTCAAGGCATAGCAGAGGCATCAGAGTGCGTGAAGGGCTGGGTTTTGGTATCTGAATTCTTCTGGATTTTCAGGAGAGAGTGACCCAATTCCCTTCTCCAGCAGACTATTGAGGGTAAAGAGAGGAGAAATTTTCTGCTGCTAGAAGAGACTACGGGGCTTGATTCTCGCTCATCCTGTTAAGTCATATGTAAATCCACAGTGTTGTGCTGATATCACCGGAGGTCGGATCTGGCCCAGATGGTAGCCACGGTTTCTCTGAGCCAGACCTTGAACTCCTTATTTAGTTCTGGCTTGAGCAAAGCGTCCTCTAACTCCAAATGAGGATTTTGCCCAAGCCGAGGCTGCAGGATTTGGGTTCTTTGAGGGTGCAGAAGGAGATTGGATCAAACAAGGCACTCAAGTGGAGATACAGGGCTAGATCCTAGGAGTGGCTGAACATCACAGACAGCATGTCAGCACATGCAGGTATATGAAGGGCTTAAAGTTCCCCTCCACACTCCCTTACCTGCTGATGCTCCATGGAGGGCTGATTCCCCCCCCACCCCGCACACCTGTGTTGGAGCAGCCTGAGGACTGCTCTAACATGCACCAGGCTGCAATAGCCACAAAGGGGGACAAAAGCGTACGAGAACTGGTGTAGTGCAGGGGTCTTCCGCCATGCTCCTTTTCTTTCCATTAAGCCTCCCACCGTGCAGGGAGGGGAGGGCCTGAGTGGCAGCTCGATACTACTGGAGGATCAGCCATACACTGGGGTGATCCTCTCCAGGCTGAATAAACCAGCTTTCAGGCCGGCCAACATGCAAAGCGGCCACAACAAACTGTAAGGGCCGGTCCCCAAGTTTACACTGAACACCCATCCCCCAAGCCTCCCCAGAGCAGAACAGAGAATTGGGACCCGCACTTTAACTAAAGGGGAGGAATTATTGCCATGGAAGGTGTGACCGAATACACCTGTGTCAACACTATTGCAATAATTTTTGTACGAGGCATGTCTTGTAAGGGAAAACTCAGCTTGCTGATCAGTATCTTCCTGATAAAATACATGTGGCCACATTGTATGTGAAGTGGTAAGATTTCCCTGTATGAGGTTGTGAACACATGTTCCAAACCCCGGAGCCCCACCCAAACAGAGGTTGGCAGACAGGTCTGCCTTAAACAAAGCAACGTGCATTTAAATGCATTTGCATTTAAGCAGTAAACAGAGTCATCAAGCAGGGAGGGAAACAAAGAAAGCCCAAACAGGGAGAAAAAGCCAGCAGCCAACATCCTTCCACATAGACTCTGTCTCCTATTGCCCAGCTGGAAATATTTTTTTGAGAGAGGGACTGAAACTATAAAAAGGAGGGACAAACACCCCAAGGCACCCCTCTCTCTTCTCCCTGTCCATTGCATTCACTGCACCTGAAGCAACAAAGGAAGCAAGCGTTGGACTCTGGGGGAGGAGTCCTGCCCTACAGATTTGGTCAGTAAGACTGCTGAAAGCATGTGGTGACAAGCTTTGCTTGAATCTCATCTGGTTGGTTAGTTAGGTATTAGTGAAGGTCTTATCTTTTTTTCTTGTAACCATTTCTGACTTATGCCTCATTACTTGTACTCACTTTAAAATATCTCTCAGTTAATAAACTTGTTTTACTGTTTTATCCAATGTATTCAATTTGAAATGCCTGAATAACTGTTTCAGATAATAAACTGGCATATTATTCCCTTAAAGGGAAAACAGACTTGAAATACTTGTACTCTCCAGGGGAGGGCTGGGCAGTACAGGACAGACATTTCGGGAGAAATCCAGGACTGGGGGTGTGCTGGGATTACCCTGCAGTATAACCGAGGCCAGCGAGAGCCAGAGCATGTAACCCAGGCATGGCTGGAAGGCTGCAGTTACACACAATCACTCAGGGTGTAGCTTGTTGTCTGGAAGGCTGTTTGTGAACACCCCAGGTGGGAGCTACCACAGCAAGGCACTGTAAGACACCCATGGCTCCAGGGCAGGGGTGACAGCTACCCATTAGTCTGGATTGTACCCTTGTATGTCACAGAGGGACCCCAGATAAAAGAACTACTGTACTAAGGAGGTGCTGTACAACTCCATACAGTAACTAGGATTGTAAACAGCCATTCATTGGGAGCTTGATGATGAAGCTTCCTCCAAAACATAGAAAAAAAACCAACCAAACTAGATGCCAATTCCCATCGCTCCTCATTCCCTCCTCTGTTTGAAATGTCTTCTGTGATCTCCTGCCAGCAGTCATTGTAGGGAAAGTTTGAAGTTAATCAGACATGGCATTTTGGAAATAGGAGAGATTTTCCAAGAGTTAAAAAACCTATCCCTTTGCAGAGTTTTCGAACTGTTGCTGTTATTTAGGAAGTTCGTGGCTCGGAAGCGTGAGGCTCTCTTAGACCCACGCTGTTCGGTTTATTCATGTGTCTTCAGTAATGACTGTTTCATTATTGTTTTGGAAGGCATTAGCTCCCCGAGGGAAGAGGGTTTGGCAGACTTCAGCAGCTCTGCGGGCACCCGGCGGCACCTTCAGCTCCACAAGCATCGCTAGTCGCTCTGATTTATGGCGTTTCTAAGTTTCATGAGTCAACCACTCCAGTTCAAGAAGATTGCAAAACACAACTGGTGCAGCCTGCCTGTGTTTGTAAAGCACAGCCACCCAGCTGCTTCAGTTCGAGGAAGTCGCACGGTTCGTGGAGATTGCAAATCAGCTGGTACAGCCTGTGTTGTTTGAAAACCCTTCACTGTAAGCTAAGCAATTCTAGGCCAAGGAGTTTACCAGCCACACTGGTAAGCCCATTCAATTGGAATACAAGGTTTTATATTTCAGGGAATAACGTGTATTATCCTCATAGCACATCAATTATTACAGCAAATTGCAGCCTTTCTCTAGCAGAATACACTTCAACAAGCTGCAGCATGTGTTCACATACATATTTAGGACGTCGCAGTCTAGGACAGCAGCTTGTGAGGGCTTGTTCTGAACTTTGGAGCTGTAAGAGATGTTTTTCTATTAGAGAGCACAGACGAAAGGCTTTGTCTGTACTTGAGCCTGGTTTTACTAGTTTAAAAAGAGACCAGATGGCAGGGGTAATATCTTTTATTGGCCCAGCCTCTGTGGGTGAGAGGGAAAAGCTTTGGTGCTTCCAGAGAGCTCTTCTTCAGGTCAGACCAGGCCCATTGTGCTTGGGGCTGTACAAACACAGAATCATAGAACCTCAGGGTTGGAAGGGACCTCAGGAGGTCATCTAGTCCTACCCCCTGCACAAAGCAGGACCAATCCCCAACTAAATCATCCCAGCCAGGGCTTTATCAAGCCTCACCTTAAAAATTTCTAAGGAAGGAGATTCCACCACCTCCCTAGGTAACCCATTCCAGTGCTTCACCACCCTCCTAGTGAAAAAGTTTTTCCTAACATCCAACCTAAACCTCCCCCACTGCAACTTGAGACCATTACTCCTTGTTCTGTCATCTGCTACCACTGAAAACAGTCTAGATCCATCCTCTTTGGAACCCTCCCTTCAGTTAGATGAAAGTAGCTATCAAATCCCCCTTATTCTTCTCTTCTGCAGACTAAACAATCCCAGTTCCCTCAGCTTCTCCTCATAAGTCATGTGTACCAGTCCCCTAATCATTTTTGTTGCCCTCCGCTGGACGTTTTCCAATTATTCCACATCCTTCTTGTAGTGTGGGGCCCAAAACTGGACACAGTGCTCCAGATGAGGCCTCACCAATGTTGAAGAGAGGGGAACGATCTGCTGGCAGTGCCCCTACTTTTACAGGCCAAAATGCCATTGGCCTTCTTGGCAACAAGGGCACACTGTTGACTCATATCCAGCTTCTCGTCCACTGGAACCCCTAGGTCCTTTTCTGCTGAACTGCTGCCTAGCCACTCGGTCCCTAGTCTGTAGCAGTGCATGGGATTCTTCCGTCCTAAGTGCAGGACTCTGCACTTGTCCTTGTTGAACCTCATCAGATTTCTTTTGGCCCAATCCTCTAATTTGTCTAGGTCCCTCTGTATCTTATCCCTACCCTCCAGCGTATCTACCTCTCCTCCCAGTTTAGTGTCATCTGCAAACTTGCTGAGGGTGCAGTCCACGCCATCCTCCAGATCATTTATGAAGATATTGAACAAAACCGGCCCCAGGACCGACCCTTGGGGCACTCCACTTGATACCGGCTGCCAACTAGACATGGAGCCATTGATCACTACCCGTTGAGCCCGACAATCTAGCTAACTTTCTATCCACCTTACAGTCCATTCATCCAGCCCATACTTCTTTAACTTGCTGGCAAGAATACTGTGGGAGACCGTGTCAAAAGCTTTGCTAAAGTCAAGGAACAACACGTCCACTGCTTTCCTCTCATCCACAGAACCAGTTATCTCGTCACAGAAGGCAATTAGATTAGTCAGGCATGACTTGCCTTTGGGAATCCATGCTGACTGTTCCTGATCACTTTCCTCTCCTCTAAGTGCTTCAGAATTGATTCCTTGAGGACCTGCTCCATGATTTTTCCAGGGATTGAGGTGAGGCTGACTGGCCTGTAGTTCCCAGGATCCTCCTTCTTCCCTTTTTTAAAGATGGGCACTACATTAGCCTTTTTCCAGTCGTCCGGGTCTTCCCCCGATCGCCATGAATTTTCAAAGATAATGGCCAATGGCTCTGCAATCACATCCGCCAACTCCTTTAGCATTCTCGGATGCAGTGCATCCGGCCCCATCAACTTGTGCTTGTCCAGCTTTTCTAAATAGTCCCGAACCACTTCTTTCTCCACAGAGGGCTGGTCACCTCCTCCCCATGCTGTGCTGCCCAGTGCAGTAGTCTGGGAGCTGACCTTGTTCGTGAAGACAGAGGCAAAAAAAGCCTTGAGTACATTAGCTTTTTCCACATCCTCTGTCACGAGGTTGCCTCCCTGATTCAGTAAGGGGCCCACACTTTCCTTGACTTTCTTCTTGTTGCTCACATATCTGAAGAAACCCTTCTTGTTACTCTTAACATCTCTTGCTAGCTGCAGCTCCAGGTGTGATTTGGCCTTCCTGATTTCACTCCTGCATGCCCAAGCAATATCTTTATACTCTTCCCTGGTAATTTGTCCAAACAAAAGAGGCTGTCAGTTCCTTGGGGGCAGGGACTATTTAAGAATAAGACAAGAGACAACAGACAGATATGGACAGATGGGAAGCGCAAGGAAACAGTGAGACAATATTGAACAAAAATGATTCCTTGTTTCCCTTCGCCTAGGGGCCACAGAAACGTACCAGCTGCTTCCAGGAGCTGACTGAGGTAAGCGCCACCCACAGCCTGCACCTTGCACCCCTTCCCACACCTCAAGTCCCTCATTCCTCACCCCATCCCAGAGCCTGCACCCCCAGCTCAGAACCCCCTCCTGCACCCAACCACCTCATCCCCGGCCCGGAGCCCCCCCCCTCATCCCAAGCCCCTACTCCCTGGCCTGGAGCTCCCTCCTGCACCCCAACCCCCACCCCCCAAGCCTAGAGCCCCCTCCCATACCCCAATCCCTCATCCCTGGCCCCATCCCAGAGCCCACACCCGCAGCCGGAGCCCTCACCCCCTCCTACACCCCAACCCCTGTCCCATATCAGAATCCGCTCCCAGAGCCCACACCCTCTCCTGAACTCCAAACCCCTCAGCCCCAGCCCAGAGTCCCCTCCTGCACTCCAAACCCCTCATCCCTGTCCCCACACCAGATCCCGCACCCCCAAGCAGAGCCCTCACACCCCAACACCTCAACCCTCTGCCCCAGCTCAGTACCCCCTCCCACACCCAAACTCCCTCCCAGAGCCCGCACCCCCTCCTGCACCCCTCATCCCCACCCCCACCCTGGAGCCTGTACCCCCACCAGGATTTCTCACCCCTTCCCACATCTCAACCCCCTGCCCCAGCCCAGAGCGCTCTCCCACACTCTGAACTCCTTGAGCCCACCCCCCAGCCTGGAGCCCCTCCCACAGCCCACACCCCTTATCCCCAGCCCCACCCCAGAGCCTGGCCCCCCAGCCACAGCCTTCACCCCTCCTGCCCCCCAGCCCTCTGCCCCAGCCCAGTGAAAATGAGCGAGGGTGGGGGAGAACAAGCAACGGAGGGAGGGGAGATGGAATGAGTGGGGGTGGGGCCTCAGAGAAGGGGGCGGGGCAAGAGTGTTCAGTTTTCTGCCACCAGAAAATTGGCAACCCTAGATTCACCCCCATCTTCCGCTCCCATCTTCTGGTAGTCAGAGGTTTAGGGGTGCCCTGAGCCTGGGATTGTCTTACACTTAGATTGTAAACTCCGTGGGGTAGGGACTAGAACTCAGGACAGGGCCATTTGCACCAGCCCAGGACTGGTTATAAATGTTGTTTCCGTGGCTTTATCAAACAGCAGATGTGAAGATCTGGGTGGAATCTTGGTCCACTGGGCTCAGCCCTGGGAACAACCTCCTGTTGACATTGAAAAGTAATTACACTGGAAACTTTCAAGGTACAAAAGGGCAAGACAATTTAAGACCGGGTTGCTGGTTTTGACCTGCTTTAACTTTCTTGTGCCTTATCACATTTTCAATCACATACCACATCCTCCGTGAAGCATCTCATATCGCAGCATTTAAAACCAGCCTGCTCAATGGAGTAATACAAAGCATGTGCTACGGCTCCAGTCGACTCTCAATGAAACCGGGAATCATTTTTGTTCAATATGGTCTCACTGTTTCCTTGTGCTCCTCATCTGTTAACTTATACTTCGATGGTAAGGCCCTTGGGGGGCAGGGACTGTCTTTTTGCTCTGTGCTCGTACAGCACCTAGCGCAATGGGCCCTGCTCCATGACTGGGGCTTTAAACTCTACTACTACGAATATGCAATTTTTAAGAAAAATGGGGACAGATAGAACAAATGATCAGAGCAAACGCTAGAGGCTGATGCAACATGGTCAGCTGCTTTTGCAGCACTGCCCATCTGAAACATTCAAAAATCCTGAATCGGGCCCCCAAAATCATGAGATTAGCATAAAACTCCTGGGACTTTTTTACAATACATAATGCATCTTGGGGTTCCTGTTATTAACCTGCAGGTTTTTGAGCCTTTAGAGTGCACTCACTTCACTGTTTAAAGCATTTCTCCGCTGCCAGGAGAGCTGGAGCAGTGGTTCTCCAATGTATTCGATTGCGCGCCCCCTTCTTCAGGTCTGTAGTAGTTTACGCCCTCCCCTCCGCCGCTGCACAAGTACATATACTGATACGTATACTGCTCCATCTTCAGAGCTGGGGGCCTGGAGAGCAGTGGAGTAAGGGTGGCATGGTATGGCATTGCCCCTCTTACTTCTCGGTGCTGCCTTCAGAGGTGGGCACCCAGCCAACAGCCGCAGCTCTCCGCTCTGCCTTCAGAGGTGGGGGGGCTCAGAGGGTGCTGGGCGGCTGCTTCTCACCCCCTCCCTTCCACCCACAATACATTCTCCCTTCCACCCACAATACATTCTGTGCTCACCTCAGGGCGGTGGCACCCTCCCCCCCTCCCCATTTGAGAACCTTTGAGCTAGAAACTGAAAGGGTTTTTAAATGAAAGCCGAGACACTCTTGCTTCCAGGAACCAGGGCTTTAAGAAATACCGCAAAAATGGCAAGACCCAGGGTAAAATCCTGAGAGTTAACAGCACTGCTTATGAAGCAGCAGCAGGCCAGATTGCACGTACGTGTGAGTACACACACACACACCACACAGTGGCAGGGCGACCCTCCATGTGCATGACTCCAACGTGAATGGAGGAGGGGCCAACCAATTCCACAGACCCTTCCGCCATTCGCCAGGTCAGGATCCCTAAGTGAAGAGGAGACAGTCATACCTTCTAGAGAGACTGGGCCAGGGGATGGGCCTCGTTCCCTGCCCTGATCTAGAGGGGACTCCCCAAGGAAGGTAACACAGTGGGAGGGTGTATTGCGTGGTCCCTTTCAGTGAGGCGGGTGGTGGGGATAGCTGTGGTGGTTGCATTAGAACCATATTACCAGGTGGTACCAGGCGTGAGGCACACACACAGCGTGAAGTCATAGGGTCCCCAGCTTTCCAAGGACTCCTCAGGATCCATGCAGATCCCTGGGACTCTCCACGTCTGGAGGCAGGCCTCATGGCTCATCCTGTTTGCCCGATGGGCAGGGGGGCGATCTGCTGTCCCAGAAGCAGCAGCAAAGATGAGCCTCCTAAAGATGCCCTCTCCTTTAGCCTCCTCCCTGTGATGGGAGCAATTGTTCTTTTGCTTTCTGCCCTGTGTGGTGGTGTTGGGGTTTAAAATCCTAAAAGATCAAACTGACTTGTTCATGTTACCAAAAAAAAAAAAATCAAAAAAATCAATTTAAGAGTTGGGAGAAATAATAAAGTCAAAGATCTAATAATAATTAAATGCACAGCAGTGACATCTTATATACATCAGTGTTTCTAACTAAAAATATGCCCAGTTTCCATCCTGTGGAAACAGCCATACAAGGCTACAGAAACTACCGTGCAGAGTTGGGGGTTTGTTTGTTTTAATTGAATTTGATCCAAAATTTGTGCCACATGATTGATAGAATCTGCCAGGCTACGGCCCCTCTGACTTCAATGGGAGTTTTATCTATTTAAGAACAGCCAGATGGGGCTGCAACTTGTCAACAATATCTTACAATAATTTCCTTTCCTACACAATGGATTTTTAAATTAAGACAAATAACCTCTTCTGGAATGGAAAACAAAAACAACAAGCAGCAAAAGATCTGAGCCAAGAGCCTGATCCTGTGGACACTTACTGCAATAGCCAGTGGGACACCCAGCAGTGAGTGTTTGCAGGATTGGGCCCCAAAATATTAACATGACAACTGGGTAGTGCACATCTGTAATCCACACCAGTGTGTGTCATATGTTCCCCTCTTGTGGTTGGTCCAGACACAAAGACACAAACATGCTGCTGTTACCAAGTAACAGACTTCAGAGTAACAGCCGTGTTAGTCTGTATTCGCAAAAAGAAAAGGAGGACTTGTGGCACCTTAGAGACTAACCAATTTATTTGAGCATCAGCTTTCGTGAGCTACAGCTCACTTCATCGGATGCATACTGTGGAAAGTGTAGAAGATCTTTTTATATACACACAAAGCATGAAAAAATACCTCCTCCCACCCCACCCTCCTGCTGGTAATAGCTTATCTAAAGTGATCACTCTCCTTACAATGTGCATGATAATCAAGTTGGGCCATTTCCAGCACAAATCCAGGTTCTCACCCCCCCCCCCCCACACGTACTTCTATTGCTCAAGGGGTAGAGATCTATGCTTCTGAACCCTGGCCCTTGAGCGCTAAACACTGATGATGATGGATGTAGGGAGCAGCTAAACCTATACCGAAACATTCACAGCAATTTGCAGCTACTCAATAATAGAATCCTAGAAGATTAGGGTTGGAAGGGACCTCAGGAGGTATCTAGTCCAACCCCCTGCTCAAAGCAGGACCAACCCCAACGAAATCACTCCAGCCAGGACTGTGTCAAGCTGGACCTTAAAAACCTCTAAGGAAGGAGATTCCACCACCTCCCTAGGTAACCCATTTTAGCGCTTCACCACCCTCCTAGTGAAATAGTTTTTCCTAATATCCAACCTAATGTTGCAGTTGCCCGCCCTGCAACTTGAGACCATTGCTTCTTGTTCTGTCATCTGCCACCACTGAGAACAGCCTAGATCCATCCTCTTTGGAACCCCCACTTCAGGTAGTTGAAGGCTGCTATCAAATCCCCCCCTCACTCTTCTCTTCTGCAGATTAAATAACCCCAGTTACCTCAGCCTCCCCTCATAAGTCATGTGCCCCAGCCCCCTAATCATTTTCATTGCCCTCGGCTGGACTCTCTCCAATTTTTCCACATCCTTTCTGTAGTGGGGGGTCCCAAAACTGGGTGCAGTACTTCAGATGTGGCCTCACCAGTGCCGAAAAGAGGGGAATAATCACTTCCCTCAATCAGCTGGCAATGCTCCAACTAATACAGCTAAATATGCCGTTAGCATTCTTGGCAACAAGGGCACACTGCTGACTCATATCCAACTTCTCATCCACTATAATCCCCAGGTCCTTTTCTGCAGAACTGCTGATTAGCCAGTTGGTCCCCAGCCTGTAGCGGTGCAAGGGATTCTTCCGTCCTAAGTGCAGGACTCTGCACTTGTCCTTATTGAACCTCATCAGATTTCTTTTGGCCCAATCCTCCAATTTATCTAGGTCACTCTGGACCCTATCCCTACCCTCCAGCATATCTACCTCGCCCCCCACCTTGATGACATCTGCGAACTTGCTGAGGGTGCAATCCATCCCACCATCCAGATCATTAAAGAAGATGTTGAACAAAACCAGCCCCAGGACTGACCCCAGAGGCACTCCACTTGATACCGGCTGCCAACTAGACATTGAGCCGTTGATCAGTACCCATTGAGCCATACAATCTAGCCAGCTTTCTATCCACCTTATAGTCCATTCATCCAATCCATACTTCCTTAACTTGCTGGCAGGAATACTGTGGGAGACTGTATGAAAAGCTTTGTTAAAGTCAAGGTATATCACGTCCACCCCTTTCCCCATATCCACAGAGCCAGTTATCTCATCAGAGAAGGCAATCAGGTTGGTCAGGCATGACTTACCCTTGGTGAATCCATGTTGACTGTTCCTGATCACCTTCCTCTCCTCCAAGTGCTTCAAAATGGATTCCTTGAGGACCTGCTCCATGATTTTTCTGGGGACTGAAGTGAGGCTGACCGATCTGTAGTTCCTGGATTCTCCTTCTTCCCTTTTTTAAAGATGGGCACTACATTAGCCTTTTTCCAGTCATCCGGGACCTCCCCTGATCACCACGAGTTTTCAAAGATAATGGCCAATGGCTCTATAATCACATCAGCCAACTCCCTCAGCACCCTCAGATGCATTAGATCCGGCCCCATGGACTTGTGCATGTCCAGCTTTTCTAAGGAATCCTTAACCTGTTCTTTCACCACTTGAGAGCTGCTCACCTTCTTCCCATACTCAGCTGCCCAGTGCAGCAATCTGGGAGCTGACCTTGTCTGTGAAGACAGAGGCAAAAAAAGCCTTGAGTACTTCAGCTTTTTCCACATCCTCTGTCACTAGGTTGCTTCCCCCAGTCAGTAATGGCCCCACACTGGTTTTCCATTTCCTGTGCATAGTCACAAGTGACTTTAAAAATCGGAAGACGAAACATCGTCAAGATCACTTTCGGCATCTGGCTTTCAAAAATGCTGTAAAAGAAAATCCGTAGCAAAGCCTGCTATATCGCAAGCCACCCTGTGCCGCACTCTAATCTCCTATCATCCGTGCGCTCTTTTATGAGGTGAGAGCACAATTCTGTTCGCAGCTTCACGAGCTGAGCAACCCTGAGGGAGAATCAAAGTTGCCAACAGACATTTCAAAGCCGGCCACATACAAACCAGATTATTCGCTGCTTGGGCCTGGCTCGCTTTTGGGTCAGATCACTGATTTACACCAGCTGAGGATCTGGCCAGTGGGTGACGAAAGAAAAACCTTTTTAAAATGGGTTGGTTTATTTTAAAGATTCAGTGCACTCACTGGGCTCCTTTTTGGTCAAGAACCTCCCCACAATAGTTCATTTGTGTTCATACAAATCACCGCCTTCTCCGCGCTGTGCCCCTAAAGTCCTCTCCCAAACAAGGACTCTGGAGAGGCACTGGCAAGGTTTCCTTTTGTAGGAAAGTGAAGTACAGATTTTGGGTCAGACCTAAGCTGACTTCAGTGGAACGACAGTGACTTATGCCACCTGAGGCTCTGGCCCCCGGGGCAGACACTTAATCTCTGATTGAATTTGCCAGTGCCGTTTCCACTGGCATTGCCTACTCCAAAGAGATCACTCACGGCTTGTACGAAGGAAAGAAAAACGCACCTCATCGGTTTACACATGCTCTTTGTCATTTCTCCACTGTGTTTACATGTGTTAATGGATGGTTCTAGGCTATTCTCAGTGGTAGAAGAGGACAGGACAAGGAGTAATGGTCTCAAGTTGCAGTGGGGGAGGTTTAGGTTGGATATTAGGAAAAACTTTTTCACTAGGAGGGTGGTGAAACACTGGAATGCGTTACCTAGGGAGGTGGTAGAATCTCCTTCCTTAGAAGTTTTTAAGGTCAGGCTTGACAAAGCCCTGGCTGGGATGATTTGATTGGGGATTGGTCCTGCTTTGAGCAGGGGGTTGGACTAGATGACCTCCTGAGGTCCCTTCCAACCCTGATATTCTATGATTCTACGATTCTAATGGGGTGGCGTAAACTGTGACACAGTTTAAGATCAACATTCGTAAAAGGCGCCACTGATTTTGGGTGCACAGAGGGGCCGAGCAGGCACAGCACCAAAGACAACGAGAGCTCTTAGGACACAGCATCTCATAGGAAAATAAATTAAAAAAACAAACAACCCAGATACTAGGTGTTTCAAGGGCCGGATTAAGACATAGGCGCCACAGGACTCTCCTTAGGGCCCCACCTCCTGGAGTCATGTGATTTGAATTGACTCAGCACTGTTACTTTCTAGAACTCATGGCCACAGTGGAAAGCTTGAAAATGTTAACTAATCAGAACCCATGCAGAGGTGCCTGCTGGAGTCTGCAGAGAGCCTGAAACAATAGCCTGAAGGAGTGAGCTGCTCCAGATGTGACAAAAGGGTGTTAACTCCCAGACCAGTGCAGCAGAGGGCTCTGGGTGTGGCAGAAGGGGAGCAGAGCAGATATGCCCTGACAGCTAAGATGAGCACTGACAGGCCCCCTGTGGGAACCCATGCCTCTCCAGGAGGGAGAAGGGCCCCAGCCTCTACCTGCCCCCCCAGTCACACCCACTTCAACAAGGGACAGGGTGAGGCATCAGGGCCACGGGGCCTTCATGTTATGGTGTCACTAGGGCCCCGGATTGCCATAATCCTGCCCCATGAGCACCCACAAAATGAGGCACCCAAAACTAGAGACAATGCTTGCCCCCGTCCTTTCCCCACTACACTATCAGCACTTATCACCCAGATGCTTTTCAGTACCCAGCTCTAACAGACACAGATTCCAGCCCAGATCCTTAGCTGCACAGGGAGAACTTTGCTCCAGCCCACCAGTGCCAAGCAGCCATAAACCCCGCACATCTGAGCAGTGGAGGACTCTCCCTTCCTCGAGGAGACACTCCAGCAGCATAAGGTTTCTTTAACACCCCTCTGTCCCCCTCACAATCAGAATGGCAACTCCAAGCCTATTATCATCTAGCCTAGATCCATCCTGGGACGATTCTGTTTTTTACAGGACCAGCCCAGCAGCCAGAGAGCCCCAGAACTGGGAAGAAGGAGACCTTCCTTCCCCAAGTTACTCTGAGATGCAGTCCAGGGACATCCTCAGCATGTTCCGTATTGCTGGGGTCACTCAGAAGTTCATACTCATTTATCTACTTGACAAACACTCTCCTATGAGAAATGACAGCACAGATTAAGAGCTAGTTGACCCCTGTCTACAGAACACTCAATACACAATCCTTGCCAGGACAAGCCTTCCTAATGGATTATCCCTAGTGAGAAGGGCAGACTCAGTGTCAGAGATTAGCAAGCCATGGTAGGAAAATGCCTCATCCTAAAAGGAAAGGAAAGGAAATTACAAGAGTACAATCAGTAGCATGCAAGGAAACCTTTTGCCAGGGCAAAGGGCATATAAACTTACCTGGAGAGGGCAGCTCCAGAAAACAGCCACATTCTAGAAGGCAACTTGGAAAGAGCAAACTATTCCCACCCACCCGGAAGAGCTTTAAGGAGGGAGCTGCCCTCTGATTGGCTGGCTGCTAGTCAGCTGATCCTGTTGCCTGGCTATAAAAGCTGCTTAACAGGCCCAAATTAAGCTAGGAAGAGACACCACCAATATTGAGGCTGCTGGCTGACTGTAGTAGTTAGTGTCTTTTAGAAGAAGAAGGCGGGGACAGGGAGAGATACACAAATGTACTCAGGCACCCGGGTCCCTGTTTTGCTTCCACCGTGATCCATAAAACTCCCGCTGAGCCCTGCAGGTGCTTAAGATCACTTGGTGCCTAAATTTTTCAGAGTGAAATTTCCCTCAGTGCCTATGTTCCTGCCTCTGGGCATGTGCACTGCTGTCTCCCGCTAGGTGTCTGGAAGGCCTGAGCCCCAAGCGATCCATGAGCCGGGGAAGATGGGCATTCAGCCACTTAAGTCCCTCTCCTCTAAGTGCTTCAGAATTGATTCCTTGAGGACCTGCTCCATGATTTTTCCAGGGATTGAGGTGAGGCTGACTGGCCTGTAGTTCCCAGGATCCTCCTTCTTCCCTTTTTTAAAGATGGGCACTACATTAGCCTTTTTCAGTTGTCCAGGTCTTCCCCCGATCGCCATGAGTTTTCAAAGATAATGGCCAATGGCTCTGCAATCACATCCGCCAACTCCTTTAGCACTCTCGGATGCAATGCATCCGGCCCCATGGACTTGTGCTCTTTCAGCTTTTCTAAATAGTCCCGAACCACTTCTTTCTCCACAGAGGGCTGGTCACCTCCTCCCCATGCTGTGCTGCCCAGTGCAGTAGTCTGGGAGCTGACCTTGTTCGTGAAGACAGAGGCAAAAAAAGCCTTGAGTACATTAGCTTTTTCCACATCCTCTGTCACGAGGTTGCCTCCCTGATTCAGTAAGGGGCCCACACTTTCCTTGACTTTCTTCTTGTTGCTAACATACCTGAAGAAACCCTTCTTGTTACTCTTAACATCTCTTGCTAGCTGCAACTCCAGGTGTGATTTGGCCTTCCTGATTTCACTCCTGCATGCCCGAGCAATATTTTTATACTCTTCCCTGGTCTTTTGTCCAATCTTCCACTTCTTGTAAGCTTCTTTTTTGTGTTTAAGATCAGCTAGGATTTCACTGTTAAGCCAAGCTGGTCGCCTGCCATATTTACTATTCTTTCTACATATTAGGATGGTTTGTCCCTGTAACCTCAATAAGGATTCTTTAAAATACAGCCAGCTCTCCTGGACTCCTTTCCCCCTCATGTTATTTTCCCAGGGGATCCTGCCCATCAGTTCCCTGAGGGAGTCAAAGTCTGCTTTTCTGAAGTCCAGGGTCCGTATTCTGCTGCTCTCCTTTCTTCCCTGTGTCAGGATCCTGAACTCGACCATCTCATGGTCACTGCCTCCCAGGTTCCCATCCACTTTTGCTTCCCCTACTAATTCTTCCCAGTTTCTGAGCAGCAGGTCAAGAGCTCTGCCCCTAGTTGGTTCCTCCAGCACTTGCACCAGGAAATTGTCCCCTACACTTTCCAAAAACTTCCTGGATTGTCTGTGCACCGCTGTATTGCTCTCCCAGCAGATATCAGGGTGATAACATCTCCCATTGACTAGCTCAGGCGGCTCCCCACCTAGCGTGCTGGCATTTGTCAATCACATGCTTCGGCATCTATCTCTCCCCATTTGTTGTACAGGGAGCCAAGGCGCTTGGCTCAGCGTTGTGGATCTCAGTGTTGTTCCTGGGATTTTCTAGGTGCCTAAAAGTTCGGTGCTGTGACGCTCAGTGTGGCAACACCAAAGTCCCTTCACGGATCCCACTCAAGGTTTGATTCTGCTGTAAATGGTAGCCAGGAAGCTGCTATTAAAAAGAAATACTGGCTAGACAACTCTCCTGTGCATAGGTATCTACCTATCTAAGGTACTTATACGACCTCCCATCACTGTAGTATCTGAGCAGCTCATTATAATTAATCTATTCACCCCTACAACACTCCTGTGAGGCAGGGCAACGCTATTACCTCCATTTTACAAATGGGGAGCTGATCACAGAAAGGCAAAGGCCACGGGTACGTCTACACTGCATTAGAAACTCAGGTCTGGGGGACCCGGGCTTGCAGACTTGATGTTTGCAAGCCTGCAACTGAACAGCCGCACTGCATTGTAAACCAGGGCGTACAGTTGCTGGACCTGGGTCTCACAGCCTGCTAATGCGTCCATACTGCACTACACAGACCTTCTGACATGGGTCTGCTTGAGCTGCGTCCACACGGCAAAAGGACAGAGCATGGACCTAAATCTCAGTGGGACTCAAGCTCTAACCCCCCCACCCCCCCAAGCTGGGTCCTTGAACCTGGGTCCTGAGTGTTTGCTGACAAGAGTCAGATTGATTTGTGTGTGTGGAGGGAAGGGGGGGCTTGGGCTTAAACTTGAGCCAGAGCCCGGGCTTAGTGTAGCCATGCCATGGTCACACAGGCAGTCTGCGCCACAGCAGGAAAGTGAAGCCAGGTCTCCTAAATCCCAGACTCCTCCCTAACCCCTAGCCTGTCTGTCCTCCAGCTTGGCTCCGGGACTGGTTGTTAGAGAGCTTTCCCTCAACCCTCCCACTTCCCTGGTTCTTGTCATGCAGACAGCAAGCAGCAAAAGACCAGAAGTCCGAAGCGCAGACAGTATGATGTTTATTGGGGTTAGTTTCCAAGCAAGCATATTCAAAGCCCTTCACACCAGTCGGGCTTATCTCTACACGCCGGTAGTGTCTGTTCCCCATTGTCCCCCTTCCCAGCTCCGACAACGCTGAGCCTTTCCCCCGCGTCCCCCTTCCCAGCTCCGACAGCGCTGAGCCTTTCCCCCGCATCCCCCCTTCCCAGCTCCGACGCCGCTGAGCCTTTACCCCGCGTCTCCCTTCCTAGCTCCGATGCCGCTGAGCCTTTGCCCCGCTTCTCCCTTCCCAGCTCCGACGCCGCTGAGCCTTTCCCCCGCGTCCCCCTTCCCTGCTCCGACGCCGCAGAGCCTTTCCCCCGCGTCCTCCTTCCCAGCTCCGACGCCTCTGAGCCTTTCCCCCGCGTCCTCCTTCCCAGCCCCGACGCTGCTGAGCCTTTCCCCTGCGTCCCCCTTCCCAGCTCCGACGCCGCTGAGCCTTTCCCCCGTGTCCCCCTTCCCAGCTCTGACACCGCTGAGCCTTTCCCCCGTGTTCCCTTTCCCAGCTCCGACACCGCAGAGCCTTTACCCCGTGTCCCCCTTCCCAGGTCTGATGCTGCAGAGCCTTGCCTGTGTCCCTGTTCCCTATTCCCATTCCCCTCCCCGCCCCTTTGCAAGCATGATTTCAGTTTCCCTCCCACTTCCTGTTTGACCCCAGTTTAGATAGTAATATTTTCAGCTATACCTTAACCAATCACTTTACTGAAATTTAACTAACCAATCCTAACATATTGCAACACAATTCTTTAACCACTTATAGCCCACTACCCTAATTAACTTACACCTAGCAAAATTAATTATAAGCAGACAGAAACAATTAGAGAACCAGACAGATTAACAATAGAAAAGTGGGGTCCAGAAAGATAAAACAATACAGAAATGAGGGTTTCACAACCACAACCACTGATAAGTGGTTTCTTGCCAGACCGGATGCTATCAAACTAAGAAAAGGAGTACTTGTGGCACCTTAGAGACTAACCAATTTATTTGAGCATAAGCTTTTGTGAGCTACAGCTCACTTCATCGGATGCATTCCGATGAAGTGAGCTGTAGCTCACGAAAGCTTACGCTCAAATAAATTGGTTAGTCTCTAAGGTGCCACAAGTACTCCTTTTCTTTTTGCGAATACAGACTAACAGGTCTGCTACTCTGAAACCTGTCATTATGCAAGGCACTGAATTTAGCCGTATGGAGTGGAAATCTATCAACTGCATGAAAAAACTCATACAGATACAGACAGACATCATCTTCCTTCCCAAATGCAAACAGATGGACATCATACCAAAAGGACTGAAGGTAAAAAATCCATTACAATCTACATACCACACAGACTATGCTGACAGCTTGTGCCACACGCTCTCAAAGAAACTGCGGAATCACCTGATCAACATCCTCTACAGCAAACAGGGAAAGATTAAGAATGAGCTCTCAAAACTGGATACTCTCATAAAAAACCAACCTTCCACACAAACTTCCTCGTGGCTGGACTTTACAAAAACTAGACAAGCCATTTACAATACACACTTTGCTTCTCTACAAAAGAGAAAGGACACTAAACTATCTAAACTACTACATGCCACAAGGGGCCACAGCAATGGTTCCCTCAACCCACCCAGCAATATTGTTAATCTATCCAACTATACTCTTAGCCCAGCAGAAGAAACTGTCCTATCTCAGGGCCTCTCCTTCTGCCCCTCCACCCCCACGAACATGATACAGTTCTGTGGTGACCTAGAATCCTATTTTCGACGTCTCTGTCTCAAGGAATATTTCCAACACACCTCTGAACAACATACTAATCCACAGAGACCTTCCTACCACGACTACAAAAAGAAGGATTCTGGGTGGACTCCTCCTGAAGGTCGAAACAACAAACTGGACTTCTACACAGAGTGCTTCTGCCGACGTGCACGGGCTGAAATTGTGGAAAAGCAGCATCACTTGCCCCACAACCTCAGCCGCGCAGAACACAATGCCATCCACAGCCTCAGAAACAACTCTGACATCATAATCAAAAAGGCTGACAAAGGAGGTGCTGTCGTCATCATGAATAGGTCGGAATATGAACAAGAGGCTGCTAGGCAGCTCTCCAACACCACTTTCTACAAGCCATTACCCTCTGATCCCACTGAGGGTTACCAAAAGAAACTACACCATTTGCTCAAGAAACTCCCTGAAGAAGCACAAGAACAAATCCACACAGACACACCCCTGGAACCCCGACCTGAGGTATTCTATCTGCTACCCAAGATCCATAAACCTGGAAATCCTGGACGCCCCATCATCTCAGGTATTGGCACCCTGACAGCAGGATTGTCTGGCTGTGTAGACTCCCTCCTCAGGCCCTACGCTACCAGCACTCCCAGCTACCTTCGAGACACCACTGACTTCCTGAGGAAACTGCAATCCATCGGTGATCTTCCTGATAACACCATCCTGGCCACTATGGATGTAGAAGCCCTCTACACCAACATTCCACACAAAGATGGACTACAAGACGTCAGGAACAGTATCCCCAATAATGTCATGACAAACCTGGTGGCTGAACTTTGTGACTTTATCCTCACCCATAACTATTTCACATTTGGGGACTATGTATACCTTCAAATCAGTGGCACTGCTATGGGTACCCGCCTGGCCCCACAGTATGCCAACATTTTTATGGCTGACTTAGAACAACGCTTCCTCAGCTCTCATCCCCTAATGCCCCTACTCTACTTGCGCTACATTGATGACATCTTCATCATCTGGACCCATGAAAAAGAAGCCCTTGAGGAACTCCACCATGATTTCAACAATTTCCATCCCACCATCAACCTCAGCCTGGACCAGTCCACACAAGAGATCCACTTCCTGGATACTACAGTGCTAATAAACGATGGTCACATAAACACCACCCTATACCAGAAACCTACTGACCGCTATTGCTACCTACATGCCTCCAGCTTTCATCCAGACCACACCACACGATCCATTGTCTACAGCCAAGCTCTACGATACAACCGCATTTGCTCCAACCCCTCAGACAGAGACAAACACCTACAAGATCTCTATCAAGCATTCTTACAACTACAATACCCACCTGCTGAAGTGAAGAAACAGATTGACAGAGCCAGAAGAGTACCCAGAAGTCACCTACTACAGGACAGGTGAAACAAAGAAAATAACAGAACGCCACTAGCCATCACCTTCAGCCCCCAACTAAAACCTCTCCAACACTTCATCAAGGATCTACAACCTATCCGGAAGGACGAGCCATCACACTCACAGATCTTGGGAGACAGGCCAGTCCTTGCTTACAGACAGCCCTCCCCCCAACCTGAAGCAAATACTCACCAGCAACCACACACCACACAACAGAACCACTAATCTAGGAACCTATCCTTGCAACAAAGCCCGTTGCCAACTGTGTCCACATATCTAGTCAGGGGACACCATCATAGGACCTAATCACATCAGCTACACTATCAGAGGCTCGTTCACCTGCATATCTACCAATGTGATATATGCCATCATGTGCCAGCAATGCCCCTCTGCCATGTACATTGGTCACACTGGACAGTCTCTACGTAAAAGAATAAATGGACACAAATCAGACATCAAGAATTATAACATTCAAAAACCAGTCGGAGAACACTTCAATCTCTTTGGTCACTCAATTACAGACCTAAAAATGGCAATTCTTCAACAAAAAAACTTCAGAAACATACTCCAACGAGAGACTGCTGAATTGGAATTAATTTGCAAACTGGATACAATTAACTTAGGCTTGAATAAAGACTGGGAGTGGATGGGTCATTACACAAAGTAAAACTATTTCCCCATGTTTATTCCCCCCACACCACCCACTGTTCCTCAGACGTTCTTGTCAACTTCTGGAAATGGCCCACCTTGATTATCACTACAAAAGGTTCCCCCCTGCACCCCCACCCCGGCTCTCCTGCTGGTAATAGCTCACCTTAAGTGATCACTCTCGTTACAGTGTGTATGGTAACACTCATTGTTTCATGTTCTCTGTGTATATAAATCTCCTCACTATATTTTCTACTGTATGCATCCAGTGCAGTGAGCTGTAGCTCACGAAAGCTTCTGCTCAAATAAATGTGTTATCTCGAAGGTGCCACCCGTCCTCCTTTTCATCTTCGGGAAAGTTATTTTGACGCAGTGACCAGCTCGACTCAGAACACTGGTTTTGTGCACGTGCTGCGTACGTATGCCCTGGGTATATCTGTAAACCAACGTCTTGCCTTCTATCCTTTTTTTTTTTTAACCAACCCCCCCCCCCACCCCGGTGCCCCTCATACAAGGTATTTCCCAACAATCTGATGCTGCAAGGAGAAAATTAATAGGGACTTGCTACCTCCATGCACCGACTTGCCCCCTCTTGAACTGAGCCATAAGGTTTTTTACCTTCTTCTTCCTATTCCTTGAGACTTACTTTTGCCATGGCCCCTCTAAGAACTCAGCCAGTGTTTAGTGACTAGGCTGAGGGTACTTGAGTCATGTCAGGGTTTATTTATTTTATGTAACGATCAAAACTAAAAATGTCATCAGATCTCCAGCTGATCATGACTTCAGTGGGAGCTATCCCAACTGAGGATCTGGCCCATTTAATGCACATAGGCAAGAAGTTGCTATGAGGACCTTTGAGTTTCCTGATGTATGTTCTGAAAGTCCTTTCTTAGTGGATCCTTTCCAGATGTAAGCAGAGTCAGGATGAGCTCTCCCCTGACATCTGGTGGCGAGTCATGGTGGGTTGTGGAAAAGAACTTCAGGGGCTGATCTCATTTGCATAGGCACACCCACCCTGCCTAGATGGTCACTTTGGCTGCTGTAGGAGCCCCAGTTTCTCTGTTATTGGGATAGGAATAAACTGTTATTATCCTGATTATGTGACTCACGGACAGTGGAACTGTACTCAGCCTTTTGTTATGATGGAGGGACTCACCATCAACTAAGCAGCACTCGCTAGGCAAGGGTCATGGGTTCCAAAACCCAGTGAATGGAGAGAGGCTGGGGACAGGTATTAATACTTGGTGGTATGGGCCCCCTGGTGAGGACCTTTCATGCTAATTGCACTTCCTTCTCTCTCCACTGTGGAATATCAGAACTAATTTTGATTCCATTAGGAGTCTAGTTACAGGCTGCTGAGCTGAATTCACTTTGGGCTAATGGTGCACCAGCACTGAGGCTCCCCTGCTACAAGCTGAAATCACAAGAAAGCTAAACTTACTAAGAGATGAAATCACTGAGGGTTGTGTTAAGTAGTGGGGGAGCCTCAAGATATACGGCGGAGAAGTTTGCAGGACGGCGAGCAGAGCAGCTGGTGGAGTAGAGCAGTTTGCGGGATGGCTGGCAGAGCAGAGCGTTGCGGTTTGGGGGATGGGGAACAGAGCAGAGCAGAGTGGCTGGTGGAGCAGAGCAGTTTGTTGGGTGCCTGGAGTAGCTCTTGGGGGCAGCTGGCAGAGCGGAGCCCCAAGGAGAGGTGGGGCAATCAGCTTTGGACCATGTAAGGTGCCCCTTAATCCCCCCTCCTATCTCCACCCAGGTTGGGAGGTAAAACTCTGCAGATAAACTTTCGAACTCTGGGACTTTTGGGTCGTTGGACTTTTGGGACTTTGGGTGATTTTGGGTTGCTGGACTCAAGAACCCAAGGGAAAGAACACCCCCCAATTTGCTTGGGGTGGGTTTTTTGCTCACAGATTGTGTTATGAATCCTGTTGGTGGTGTTTCCCCGACATAATGCCACATTGTTTCTCTCTGTTGTTAAAAGGCTTTTTGCTACACTCGGACTATGTGCTTGCGAGAAGGGAAGTATTGCCTCTTGGAGGCGCCCAGCGGGGGTGGTATATATTTGTCCCAGGTCACTGGGTGGGGGCTTGAGCCAGGTTTGCATTGTGTTATTGGAATGAATCCCCTCGATACTGAACCCCGGCCCTTATTGCTGCCAACTCTGACGGGTAGAAGGGTAACACATACAATAGGGATTCATTATTTGAAATGGTATCAATCGTGTATATTTCTGAGATACGGTTTGAAATGTCCCAGAAGTGACCTGTAAGTGGCTTTGCATTGCATTTATCAGAGCGTTTATGTTGGCAACTGTCACCAGCACAGTCATAGTGCTCTGCTTTGGCTGAACTTTCCTCACGGGCAGCTCCAGGCTCTCCTGCTCTCCCCATATGTTAGTAATGCCCTGTATAAACAAGGAAGTGGGTGTGCTGTGCTGTGCTGTGCTGATGAGGCATGTAAGAGGGAGCATGGAAGCAAGCGGCGTTCCCACACTGCTCTGAGAAAAGACATGCACCCTAAATATAGTCCACATTTATCCCCTTTATTGATTACTAGGACAATGACACTAACTTCCCCAAGCCTGGCCTTTCCCAGCAGAACCTCCTCTCTCCCAGCCTTGAGATCGTTCTTCATCAGCTAGATACGCCAACTGCTTGTACCTCCTGGTTGGAGCTAATGAGATCAGTCTGTCAGCATGAAGCGTGGACTTGCCGGGAATTAATCTGTGGCTGACACAAACTGTAACTCCAAACTCGCAGTGGCTAGCAAAGCAGGCTAGTGGCCAGCAGAGTGACGGTTATGAAATGGTGATGCTGCACCTTTAGCTGTCTAAGCACGCTCTGTGTATGCAGGGAGAGCAGGCGCTCTGTTCTCAGAGACCCCCCAGCCTGTGTCAGAGGCATGACTCCCAATGCTGCGCACTGATGGAGACCTCATCGTGGCGCTCTGTAAATAATCTTTGAACTGAGACCTTTGCTCTTTTCTTTAGTGTATTTAATGTTCCTGGCCCCAATTCAGGAAAGCCGTTCAACATATTTAAAGTGGAGCCCATGCTGAGGTGCTATCCTGAGATGCTTCCCTGACTTGGAACCTTAAATTTATCCACAACACCGGTAAAGCAAGGGCAGCAGCAAATCAAGCCTCTCCACATCATCCTTCTAAAGGGTGGGAATCTTGTTCTAGTGATAAACCCCCGGGCTGGATTCTCTTCGGCCTTGTATCCTGTCATTAATACCCAACTCAACAAGTGACTACGCCGGGAGAAAGGTAGATCATAGTGCCTCTGAGGCATGATTTCTTTTCTGTGTGGCTGCTGAGACAGCAATGTGCCATCCCGTACACAGCAAAGCTGCAGGCTAGTCCATTGATTTCAATGCAAACAAGCTTACATGGAGAGAGATGTGTCATGCTGCCTGGAGTGGCTCCCACCCATGAGTGCCTACATGAGGGCAGACTGTCAAAAACAGGGCCGACACCCCAAACTGGTGGTATGTTCCGTAATTAGATTTCACCAAGCCAGTGACAAATGTGAGCTCCCGGATCACTGTAAGAGTCACCCCGGAGTCAGACAGTCCCTTAGACTCTCCAGTCTATCTTGCCACCCAGGCAAGCTGGATTGAGTGATAAATAGTCACTTACACCAAAAATCACAAAATATTCAAGTTGCTTCCAGTCCCAAGAGACCGGTCACTTACCCAAGATAAACTGGTACCCTAGATCTTACACCAAAAGACACCACCTGTAGCCAATCCTATCATAAACTATCTAAAGGTTTATTAACTAGGAAAAAGCAATAAGAGTTATTTACAGGTTAAAGCAAGCAAATATAGACACACAAATGACTTGCAATCTAAATCCTAAGAGTGACTGAGTTGTAGTGGTCTGTCCATCCAAAATGTCTTTCAGGGTGGACCCAGGAGTAACCCCTAGGGATCTCTGGCTTCAGTTTGGTGTCTCTGGCCCTGTGAGAGTTCAAACAGAGAAGAGATGAAAAATCTTCATGTCCACTATTTTTATTTCTCTCTTCCAGTGTTATACCGATAAAATAAAAACCAGCAGGATCTTATTAAAGGGGAAAAGGCAAAATGCCACATTTATTGTGAATACAGAAAGAATCATAGTAAGCACTTAGTTATAGCTATAACATTCCATTAAATTCATATTTATTCACACATTCATTCATACACACACACACACAGGTTCTGCAAGGTTGTTATCATAGTTACCAGCCTTAGAGTTGCTCATGCCAAGCCACTGGCCAGGTGGCCTGGACATGAGGAGGGAGCAGGGCCTTGTCAGATGCTCATCTGATGCTCCTGGAAGTTGGTTTGCAGAATCAGACCCCAAAGTTCTCACTTTCTAGAGTCCATTTTTATAGGAATTTCTTCCTATGCCAGTCTAGGGGAATTGCTTCATCATGCTGTTGCTGAATCAATCAGCAGATAGCACATTCCTGACAGCTCCGTGCTGCCAGATGTTATCTTGTTCTTTGGTTCTCCCATCCTTGAGGCTGTTGGGTGGATTCCAGTCTGCCCTCCGGGGGTCCTCTGATTATTTCCACTTGACGCCTTCTTCAGCCGACGGACACTGGATTCTTAGGCTGGCACCTCCCTGATCATTCAGTTCTTATCTACACCAAGCATCCATCCACATACATCCTCTAGCTCTATTTTAATCACAATTGTTAGCAAAGCGAGATGAATACAACAAAAGGGCGGGGAGTCTCTGGGTGCTGTTTCTGTTGTTACAGAGTATTGCTTTGAGTCTCTCTCTATGTGAGTAGTTGTTGTTACAAAGAATTGCTTTGAGAACAGACTCTGTCTAAGAATGTACTAACACAATTAGCAGCTTGCAAGTTTCACACAGAGAGGGAGAGAAACAGTACCAAAAACCAAGAGACCTCTTAATTAGTAATACCCTGGAATTTAAACTATGGGGAATCAAACTCATTTGTGATTTTAATACAGAACTTCTTTAATATGATCCAACACCAGCATTCACACCGACGGGAGGAGGCCTGCTGCACATATTTCTCTGTGGGTGGACGGGGCAGTTAAGAAGGCTTTTGTCTTATAATGGCTCACTTAATATTTTTGATAGTCCTGAGTGGGTGGGGGTGGGGGGGATGAGGATGATTCTCATGCCTGGGTCCACAAATTCAGAGCAAACATTTTCAAAGTTACAAAGCAAAATGGACATATTTCTTGATAGCATGGGGTACAGACATTACAGAAATTACAGAAATTAATGCATGCAGCAACTTACAAGGCATTTCCTAAAGTCTAAACACTGGATACCTTCTGTGACGTTATTGAAATAATCTGGGACCGTATAGATCATTGTTGCAACCAAGGTCCTGTAGTGGCACCAAATCTTGTATAAAGGGGGTCAAATAAGGTGTCTAAGACAAGGTTATGGTTGGCTGGTTATGAAGATGCTATCTGTATGCCTGTATCATTTTTGTATTTAAAGTTATAAATATTGGCTCTATACTGTCTGTATTTCAAACTTATGCTATGCTTCTGGGTGACACTCCAGACAAGTTGGTGTCAGCTCTGCCTAGCCTGCTGGATGGCCCATTAAGGACCATCAGCTGCACAACTGACCCATTGAGAGAAGGCAGATAGGCCTTGTGACTCAGCAAGGCATGCAGGGACCTGCCTATGGACAGAACTCTGAGGTTTTTCCAGGCCATGTGATGGGCAGCTTGTCTTTGGGACAAAAAGCAGAGACCACCTGGCAAGAGAATATAAAAAGCTGCTGCAGCTCCTCCATCTTGTCTTCAATCCTGCTTCTTACCTCTGGAAGGACTTTGCTACAAACGGAAGCTCTACACAAAGGACTGATGACCCATCCCAGCTGTGGATGTTCTCCAGAGACTTGATTTGAACCTGCAGTTTATTCCATCACTGCTACAAGCCTGAACCAAGAACTTTGCCATTACTGCCATTTAACCAATTCTAGCTCTCATCTGTATCTTTTTCCTTTTATGAGTAAACCTTTAGATTTTAGATTCTAAAGGATTGGCAACAGCATGATTTGTGGGTAAGAGCTGATTTGTATATTGACCTGGATCTGGGGCTTGGTCCTTTGGGATGGAGAGAACCTTTTTGCTTTTACTGGGGTACTGGTTTCATAACCATTCATCCCCATAACGAGTGGCACTGGTGGTGATACTGGGAAACTGGAGTGTCTAAGGGAATGGCTTGTGTGACTTGTGGTTAGCCAGTGGCAGGAGACCAAAGTCCTCTCTGTCTGGCTGGTCTGGTTTGCCTTAGAGACGGAAGAACCCCAGCCTGGGGCTGTAACTGCCCTGCTTGAAGCAATTTGTCCTGAATTGGCACTCTCAGTTGGGTCCCACCAGAACCAGCATCATTACACCTTCTTATACGACTAATACCTGTTTTGAACAAAAGTAACCTACAGGTGAGCTGGTTTGGTTTCCAGTTATGAGTTTGTCAGTTCTTAGGTAACGCCTATGGCCTTGGCCAGAGCCGGCACTTGGTTTGCCAGCTTCACAATATGCACAAGCCTATAGCTTCCTGCAGCCTGTTAAATTCAGAGAGTTGAGTCCATATTTGTGATGTTTTCAAAACTTTTGGAGAAAGTGAATAAGTGTTCGGGGCAAGGCAGGGATTCTTGCTGGGCTTAAGAAGGCCGGGTCAGTGACTTGATGGCTCTAAGGACACTGATTCCTGTGTGCCAAAAACCAGAGCTGCCACATACACGGCATTCCTCTGGCCTGTAAGCGATGACAGGGAAGTGGCAACAGAGTCAGATTTAAGAGGTGAAAATGCACAAATGGCAGAAAGCCAACATGTTTCCCTGCCACTGCTTGTGACCGCAGCTGTTGCAAAACATGGTGAGTCCAATCCTGCTCGGACTGAATCAGTGGCCAAACATTCCCGGCTTCGTTAACCACCTTATTGAACCATCTTGATCGCACCCAATCTTCATGAAAGCTGATGGAGGAACAGCGGGATTACTGGAAAATTGGGCCCTCTGACTTCAGTGGGAGCAGGATGGGGCCTGACATGAGTGTATTAGTATTCCACCAATACCACAGGCCGGGTCTACCACGCTAGTGTGTTGTCATTGCTGCTGTCGGGGGGGAGAGGGATAGCTCCGTGGTTTGAGCATTGGCCTGCTAAACCCAGGGTTGTGAGTTCAATCCTTGAGGGAGCCATTTAGGGATGTGGGGCAAAAATTGGGGATTGGTCCTGCTTTGAGCAGGGGGTTGGACTAGATGACTTCCTGAGGTCCCTTCCAACCCTGATATTCTATGAATACGGACTCGGGGGTGTGAGCAATGTAGTTATACCAACCTAACTCCCGGTGTAGACAGCGCTATGTTGACGGGAGACCTCCTCTGTCCACACTGCTACATTAACTATCCCAGTGGCAGAAACTCTCCTGTCTTCCCTTACACACTACGTGGCATCGGTGCAGCTGAGCCAATGCACCGGTTTAAGTCTAGACCTGCCCTTAAATTCTGGCCTCATTCTGATAATGATACTTACCCGCCCTGTGAAGCGCCTTGAGATCTACTGACGCAAAGCACGCGATAAGAGCGAGGTTTTATTATTATTGGTCCATTCTGACTATTGAACAGCGTTTTCGTTGGCTGTTTATTCTGACACCGAACAAACAGAGTGCACTCCAGCAAAACCATATTTTGTCAGTAACGTCACTGAAGTCATTTATTGGTTTCAGCTCCAAACCTCAGCAACAAAATCAACTTAGAAGTAGTGCTGTCGATTAATCGCAGTTAATTCACGCGATTAACTCAAAAAAATTAATCGCACTGTTAAGCAATAGCATACCAGTTGGAATTGATTAAATATTTTTGGATGTTTTTCTACATTTTCAAATAGATTGACAGACTACAAAGGGTACAGCGCTCACTTTATATTATTATTTTTTATTACAAATATTTGCACTGTAAAAACAAAAGAAACAGCGTTTTTCAGTTCACCTCACACAAGTACTGTAGCGCAATCTCTTTAGCATGAAAGTGTAATTTACAAATGTAGGGTTTTTGTTACATACCTGCACTCAAAAAACAAACCCAAGTAAAACTTTAGAGCAGGGGTGGGCAAACTTTTTGGTCTGAGGGCCACACCGGGGTTCCAAAACTGTATGGAGGGCCGGTATCGTGTATTAAATCGCTCCCCATAGGAATGTGCTACTTACAGTGTACTATTTATGGCTGCCAGTCCTGGAGCTCCGTAAGTAGCACGTTCCTATGGGGAGCAATTTAATACACTACATCTGGCGGCTCTCACAGAGCCCTGATGGCACGGCGAGCTGAGACTGCACGGGAGGGGCCGGGGGCAAGCCTCCCTGGCCGGGAGCTCAAGGGCCAGGCAGGACAGTCCCGCGGGCTGGATGTGGCCTGCAGGCCGTAGTTCGCCCACCTCTGCTTTAGAGCCTAAAAGTCCACTCAGTACTACTTCTTATTCAGCCAATCGCTAAGACAAACAAGTTTGTTTACATTTACGGGACATAATGCTGCCCGCTTCTTATTTACAATGTCACCTGAAAGTGAGAACAGGCATTTTCATGGCATTTTTGTAGCTGGCATTGCAAAGTATTTAGGTGCCAGATACACTAAACATTCGGATGCCCCTTCATGCTTTGGCCACCATTCCAGAGGACATCCTTCCATGCTGATGATTCTCGTTTAAAAAATAATGAGTTAATTAAATTTGTGACTGAACTCCTTGGGGGAGAATTGTATGCCTCCTGCTCTGTTTTACCTGCATTCTGCCATACATTTCATGTTATAGCAGTCTTGGATGATGACCCAACACATGTTGCTCATTTTAAGAACACTTTCACTGCAGATTTTCTAAACACTAAGAGGGTACCAATATGAAATTTCTAAAGATCGCTACAGCACTGGACCAAAGGTTTAAGAATCTGAAGTGCCTTCCAAAATCTGAGAGGGACGTGGTGTAGAGCATGCTTTCAGAAGTCTTAAAAGAGCAACATTCCCAAGCAGAAACTTCAGCACCCCACCACCAAAAGAAAAATCAACCTCCTGCTGGTGGCATCTGACTCAGATGATGAAAATGAACATGCGCTGGTCCACACTGCTTTGGATCATTACTGAACAGAACTCATCATCGGCATGGACACATGTCCTCTGGAATGGTGGTTGAAGGGACATATGAATCTTTAGCGCATCTGGCACGTAAATATCTTGCGACGCCGGCTACAACAATGCCATGCAAACGCCTGGTCTCACTTTCAGGTGACATTGTAAACAAGAAGCAGGCAGCATTATCTCCTGCAAATGTAAACAAACTTGTTTGTCTGAGCGATTGGCTGAACAAGAAGTAGGACTGAGTGGACTTGAAGAAGAAGAAGAGCTCTGCGTAGCCTGAAAGCTTGTCTCTGTCACCAACAAAAGTTGGTCCAATAAAAGATATCACCTCACCCATTTTGTCTCTTTCACTCATTCTTCCAGTTCTCATTATTATATGCAAGCTGGTTTTCTTCTGCTATAGCTCAGTGGTTTGAGCATTGGCCTGCTAAACCCAGGGTTGTAAGTTCAATCCTTGAGGGGGCCATTTAGGGATCTGGGGCAAAAATTGGGGATTGGTCCTGCTTTAAGCAAGGGGGTTGGACTAGATGACCTCCTGAGGTTCCTTCCAACCGTGATATTCTATGATTCTATGATATGTGCTGATGTTCTTGGGGGTTATACACAAATAAACCCATACCTTTCTTCCACATCTGACGTGCTACAATAATAATTATAATCCTAAGAGTCCACACTGAAACACTTCATGAAACAAGTGAATAAAGACGTCTGGGTAACAGTAAAGCAAGATCTAGTAGCGAGAGATTTGTTTTCACATATCCGGAGGTTTTCTGGTCTCCTGAGGAGATCTGTAGTGTTTGACCTTCACGGTAAGTCAAGCTGTAGTTGGACGACAACATCATGATCTTTTTTATGTTAACAGTCAATTTCTTGAGGATATAAATGGATCCATGTTCATTCCTGGCTCCCCGCAGTGAGGGCTCAGGTTCCAGGACACCTCCACTCACGAGAATTTACGTTAGCTTGGGCACAATACTTAACTTTCCCATGCATATTTTCTTCCTCAGAATTAACTAAAACCCCTGACTACACGCACTTGCGTAAGCTTGGAGACTGACAGTGGCAATAACTTCCCCCAGGGCATGTCTTCTTCCGGTATGCATTTCCTGTAAGCAAGAGCTACATTAAACACATCAGGTTTCACAAAAACATGCCCTAGATATGGATGAGCTCGTTTTTTTTAAAAAATGCTTCTTTGGGGGATTGTGGAGGTAAGCAATAAAACAAGAGGTGATTGCAATAATACCAGGTACCTTTATGTCTCAGGCACATTGGCCCAGATCCTCAGAGGTATTTGGGCACCTCACTCCCTTTGAAATCACTGGGCTTGCAACTGCAGATGATCTGCTGATTTTTGGCTTGTTATTATATTAATCTTAGTTATTTGTATTGCAACAGAGCCTAGAGACTCCACCCACAAGCCACCCATCATTCTACTAGGTGTTCTAAGATAGGCTGGGAGAAAAGGATGGAACAGCTCTTGGGGCAGGAACCCTCTTTGTGTTCTGTGTTTGTCCAGCATCCGCACAATGGGGTGTTGGTCCATGACCGGGGCTCCTCAGTGCAGCTGCAATACAAATAATAAATCACAATAATAATGTACAAGCAGAGTGTGCAAACATCAAGGCCCCACTGCCCAAAGGTATGCAGGAGGCACCTAATTCCCATTGCTGTCAATGGGATTTAGGCACCTAAGTTCATCTGGGCCCAAGTGTATATCTGAACAACATTTCATAAAAAGGATTTGAAAATTTTAAACAATTAAGTGCCAAGCCACTTAAAACATTTCTTTTAAGGTAAATGCTTTTTAAAAAACAACAGACTTTCTTCTACAAATGTGAATTATTAGAGTATTTTGAGGTCATCATCAGAGCGCAGTGAATTTTTTTCTAGCAAATAATCTAGTCAACAAATTGACTCCCCTTTTCTGTTTGTGATTTATTCACAAAGTGAATTAGTTTATCCACATGGCTTGTTATTATTCCAAAGGGCTTGAACAGATTTCAGCCTACAGGTGGTTGGCAAACTAGTTTTTTCTTTTCCTATTTGAGAACTGGTCACAGACAGAATTGGTTTATACATAGGCATGGAAGGATTAGAGTTTTATCGGTAAATGTCGGTAAACTGTGATTTCACTGTACACACACAAACTGGCAGAAAAATATTTCCATTGACAATAATCTAAATTTACAGATAAGCAAAGCAAGAAAAATCCTGCTTCAGCGCTTCTTAGAGGTTGATTTAAGGATCTTTACTTTGTATATTTTGACATGTGGTGTTGACAGTTTGTGTTTTAACCGCTATAAAGCTTTAATTTTGTTGACTGTCAACATCAGTAACTAATTATTGTTTGACCCTTCCCCATTATGTCCCACAGCTGTTAAAATTTAAATTGATAAAAATAAAAAAGCTTAAAAATAAGTATTGATTTTTATCAATTGAAATAATTAAAAAAAAATTGAATTCTGCCACATCTCTTTATACAAATGGCTTTCCATTATTCCAAAAGGCTTGAACATATTTCAGCCTACAGTGGCTTGCAAACTATTTGGTTTAACCATACCTTCAACTATTCATTATTTGTTGTGTTTCGTCCCTCTAGTTTCATGGTAGAGTTTCAGCTCCTTCACTGCATAGATTTAGGACAAATTTTGAAGGAAAGAATAATTAATGAGGTAGGGTAAATGGAAAATTGGATAAAATGCAGCCAGGGTTTACCAAAGGTAGATGGCTCCAGACTAACCTGGTACCTTTGACAAGATAATTGATATTTTTTAGACAAGGGAAATGTGGCAGGTCTAATCTAGACTTCAGTTGAGCACTTGGTACAGTATCACAAGGAAAATTGTTAGTTAAATTGGGGAAGATGGGGAATTGTAAGATGGGTGTGGAACTTGCTAAAGGGAAGATGACAACAGATTGTGCTGAAACTTATTTGGAGGGAGGTTACTACTGGAGTTCCTCAAGGATCAGATTGGGACTGATCTTATTTAATATTTTCTTTAACGACCTTGGCACAAAAAGTAGGAGTGAGATTTGTTGATGACAAAGTTTAGAGGCATTGTCAATACTGAGGAGGATCGGAATATTATACAGGAAGAACTGGATGACCTGGAGACTTGGAGTAATAGAAATGGGATGAACTTTAATAGTACAAAGTTCATATACTTACAGACTAATAACAAGAATATAAACTGGGGTTCTTCAGCAGGAACCAAGAAAGGAGGAGAGAGACATAGATGTATTATGTCTCTGGCCTTGACAAATGCAGTCTTGCCTGGCTCACATCCATTCAGAATGTTGTTGCAAAGATCATTTTCCTAATCCATCACTGATCGTGTTACCCCACTCTGCATCATCCCAGTGGCTCCCCCGTTAAACATAAGGTGCTTGTCTTCACTTCCAAGGCCCTTCATAACCTGTCCCCACTCTCCCTATCTACTGGGGCCCAGAAACCCAGCTGAGGAGAGAGTTTATCTACACTCAGAAGCCAGGAACATTTGTTGGCAAGACCCTTCCCATACAGCAATTCAGAAAGGCTCTGCAGAACAGCAGCTGGGGCATGTTAGAAGCAAACGTTAATAATAGCATTTGAATAGTTTCCTTTCAAAAGCTCAGCTCGGGTTGGCTCTCCAAAGAGTCTACGGCCCCATTCTGACCTCACAATGGAGTAACTCAATGGGCCTCAGGGGAGTCACTCCTGATTTCACCATGTGAATGACAGCAGAATCAAGCCCTAACTGGAAAGCACAGTGACAATTCTCATATTATGATTTTTTTTTTAAGATCATACCACGACTGTAGTCAGCTAACTGCCACAACAAAGTCATACACATGAAGGTAATCAAATCCCTAAATGGTTTAACATGTTCTTTTCAATCTTTCTTGGGCCAGCAAAGTTGCTGCCCCCCGGGTCATAGTCTCTCCACTTATGTCTAAGTAACCCCCCTATGAGTTAGACTGTGCCGTCAATGTCGCTTCTGTGATGGGGTCCTGTCGATGAGAAATAAGTCTGGTAAATTGCAGTAGAGTTCTTCACCAAGTGGAATTCAATAAGCACATAAGAACGGCCATAGTGGGTCAGACAATGGTCCATTTAGCCCAGTATCCTGTCTTCCAACAGAGGTCAATGCCAGGTGCCCCAGAGGGAATGAACAGAACAGGTAATCATCAAGTGATCCATCCCCTGTTGCCCATTCCCAGCTTCTGGCAAACAGAGACTAGGGACACCCAGAGCGTGCAGGTGCATCCCTGCCCATCCCAGCTAATAGCCATTGATGGACCTATCCTCCATGAACTTATCTAGTTCTTCTTTGAACCCTGTTATGGTTTTGGCCTTCACAACATCTCTTGGAACAGAGTTCCACGAGTTGACTGTGCCTTGTGTGATGAAGTACTGCCTTATGTTTGTTTTAAACCTGCTGCCTATTCATTTCATTGGTTGACCCCTAGTTCTTGTATTATGTGAAGGAGTAAATAACATTTCCTTATTCACTTTCTCCACAACAGGCATGATTTTATAGACCTCCATCATATCCTCCCTTAGTCAACTCTTTTGCAAGCTGAAAAGTCCCATCTTTTTAATTTCTCCTCATACAGAAGCTGCTCCATACACCTAATCATTTTTGTTGCCCTTCTCTGTACCTTTTCCAATGTATTTATTTATTTATTTAGATGGGTAGACCAGATCTGCACGCAGCATTCAAGATGTGAGCGTACCGTGGATTTATATAAAGGCAATATGATATTTTCTGTCTTATTATCTATCCCTTTCCTAATGGTTCCTAACATTTCCAAGGTTCATGGTGTGCCATAAAATAGGGGGAAAGAGTAGCTATCTATCAGTACTGAAAAGAAAAGTACCTCACTCCTGAAACTAAAAAACAACCCCGGTGGTATTACTTGGTTTGACACTCTTGCGGGCAAGGAGGGATCATACCGAGAAGGTGACACAACTTCAAGATGAGAGATTCTAAAAATATGAGGAAGTTAATTAGAATCAGCCTGAAGACGTGAGATAGAGCTCTAAGATGGGTCCACACCAAATCTCAGCTCCAAACACCTTTGGCTTTGTGGGTGCTGAAAATCCAAACAGAGTCAGATCCAAGTTGCTCTTTGTAATAGCCCAAACCAATCCCCCAGTCCTGGACCACAGGGTCTTTCAAAACACCCATCTAAGTGTTGCCATTGGATCCTATCTCTGGTGGGAATTAGGGCTGGCCAGAAAACATACATTCTGTTTGGTGACGAATTTCTAAATTTCAACATTAGCTTTTGTTCCTCATCAGAATGAACACAAGATCTTTAGCAAATTTTCACCAAAAAAGTGTGAGAGAATGATTTCCCCCCAGCCAATAGCCCAGTGGTATTCATCTGGGATACGGAAGACCCATGTCTGAGTCCTTGGGCTACCTGATTTGGAGCAAGGCATTAAACATGGGTCACCCAGTTTTAGGTTCACTCTCCCTCGCCAGAAATTCCATCCTGGACCTGAGTAACCTTTCCAGCAAAAGTTATGTCGAAATAGATGTGTTTCTGGGAGCACTTTCAGTTTTGCCAAATTGGCGTTTTCTAATGAAAAGACATTTAATTAAAAACTTCCCCATCAGTTCTAGTTGGAGTTAAATTCCATGGAAATCAGGAAGGATGTTGCTTAATAAAAGCATACTGAAGGCAAAGAAGGCATGACCTGACCCAGAACAATAACAAAAAGGAAACAGCAGAGGAAACAGGACAATGTGGTTAAATGGCTGTATTCAATATTTTTATAACCATCCAGGCCATGTGCTCCAGTGCTAACGGCATGAAAAATTAGCGTGGGAGGATAAGATGGAGAGTGACAATTAGCAAGACAGAGAGGGAATGTGAAGAGCTGATAGCTGATCTAAGGATGCAAAGATACAAAGACAAATAGTACACACCCTTCTTTAAATGCATCAGAAGCAGGAAGACTGTAGAAGAATCAGAGCATTCTCTAGGTGTAAAAGAGGAAAAAGGGATGAGTAAACTGCATGTTGAATGGCCATTGTTGGCAAAGTGTTATAGAGAGAGAGAATGAGATTGAATTTTTCTCAGTTCAATTGTTAAACCAGTACAGAAGCAGGGTAGAGACTGGTTCCTTGTCTCTGATACTGCCCATTCCCTGCCCACTGTTAATGTCATAAATGTGTCACTGCTCAGGCAGTCTGCTGCCTGGAGGAACGTGGGAGTAAGACTTCTCCTTTGAGTAGTACACATGTGATTTGTATTTTACTCTCTGGCTGGGCCAGATCCTCAGCTGTGTAAATCTGCAGTCCATGGAGCTATGCTGGTGTAAACCGGCATCACTTCATGGACTTCAATGGAGCCACACCAATTTACACCAGCTGAGGATCTGGCCCAGAGCTTTCTCTTACATCAAAAAAGATGACCTACTTACCAGAATGACTTCTCAGAGCGGCCACCCAAATCAAAACAGAGACAGAGAGTGACAGGCAATGTAGGTAATAATAGACCAAAGAGAGGTTAATTGAACTCTTCCCTCGTTATGCCAACAGCATGTGGGAAGTGACACCTTTATAACATTTCCATGATCTTGCCTACAGAAGAGCTGATTGCAGCATATGTGCAGAAAACCACACAGAAGTTAGTTCATCTGCCAACACATTCCAGGAGTTCAGAAGATGGGGATTCATTGTGGGAAGGGAATATGAACAGTGGAATGAGCCCTGATGCGTGATTTTTTTCTTTTTGAAGGCATTTATGAAACATCATTCGTTTCTCAGTAGCATTCCATACCCCGCACAAGGACAGCCAGGAAAAAGCCAACAAGTGAAAACATCTGTCCATGCTCCTTTGTTATTGCAGGAAATGGTTTTCATTTAATTCTGGGGGAATGCTTGAAGTTCAGCCATCAGATGAGATGTATCATCACAGTCTCCAAATCTGGCATCTGGCTACTCATTACTTTGCCCTCACCGACTGCCTGGGAATGAGTTCAGGAGGAATCCAAGCTACAGGCTTGAGACTCTTGCAAATGTACATTAATTGCTTCCTTGAAAATAAATAATTCTGCACTTAAAATGACAAAGCTAAGAGAAAATAAAGAATTATCTACTAACTGAAGTGGAAGAAAGTGCTGCTAAATATAGAACTCACCAAAGCCCGGCTGACTCTTGGGAGCAGATCCTCGGATGGCAGCACAGCTCCACTGAAGACAGTGGATGAAGTCAATGGGGCTGTGATGGTTTATACCAGCTGAGGTTCCAGCCCAGTGGCATTCTAGCCCATACTGGCATTCTAGATCTGCAGGCCCTGATTCTGCTCTCCTCTACACCAGAATGAATTAGGAATAATTCCGCTGAAGTCGATAGGTTCAGGCCAATACATGACACCCCAGTTTGAAAGATGAAGCCAGGCTGCTTGCAGTTATAGTTGATGGTGTATAGGTCCAATGCACCCCAAACCAATCACTGAGAGGTTCTGAAGTCAAGAGGGACTTTTAAGTGCACAAGGAATGCAGGATCGAGGCCTAGGCTAGCAATTGAGGAGATTCAAGATGGCTGCCACCACCCCAGGATTTTAGGGCAGGCTGGTTAGGCAGACTTTTCCTTCTATGGAAAGCCCCACAGTGCAGCAGCATGTCACAGGGAGGAAATCAGACTCTTTGGGGTGAACCTCTCTTAGAGAGAAGTCTGGACAACTCAGATCATTCATAGAAGAGTTTGCAAAGAAAACCCACACCCTACATGTTGCCTCCTGCCAGGTTCCTATGGCAACAATGGCTCCTTCCAGCTGCTTTAGCAAAACTTTATTAAATCAGTCCCAGTCGAGAAAAATCTGACATAAATCAGTTGCTCATTATTGCTGCAGCTGTTCCTGTGAAGAGCAGTAACTGTGAGGACTATTGGTTCATAGAGCAAATAAACAATAAAATCGGCGGGAGTCAATGTTAACCTTTTTATTATTATTATTATTACACCTATTCAGTGAGAGCAGGAACATTTGTGCAAGGCCTGAGATTAAAGTCCTGCTTTTTACAGCCATTATTCCCAGGACGTGGACCACCAGTGATCCACTCAGACATTGGTTGTGGAATGTGGAAAGTTGCTGATTATGCAGGCTCCTCTTCCTTGTTTCCAGCGGCTAAACCACATTTAAAGAAGTTAAACGGTATCTCCGATACTTTCCTAATAATATTTTTCCATGCGAACAATTGCTGCAATTGTCACCATCCCAGATGGGAGAGAGGTGGGGTCTGTGTGATCGTGAATGGGAGTGTCTATCAGATATTTTTTATTAAGATGTTGTCTGTGTCATAGAAAGGTTGGAGAACCCCAGTCTTACACACAGGTGGCTGGATTTTCAAAATAGCTCAACACCCAACATCTCCCATTGCTCCCAAAGGGGGATGCTGAGTACTTGTGAAAGTCTGGCTGACCTCTGGAAAAATCTGGCTCTGGTTGCACATGCTCAGTTCTTGTAGAAATTCTGGCCTATGGACCTGACCCACTTCTCATTGATTTCAGGTGCCTACGATCAAGCCCTACATCAGAGCGCTGCTTCCAGGACTTGCTATTAGCAACTTCCAGGTGTAGATAGTGCCAAATTATCTGCTTTAGAAAGACACCATACAGCTTCCTCTCCCCAGACACTAGGGTATTCATCTGCTCTGCTCTGAGGGCATGATGGACAGCACAGAATTTATGACCAGGTGATTCTGTTCTTCGTAGTCATTGTGATGAATCACTCCTTATTCATGGACTTTGATCGGAAGAAAAGTCAACGTTTCTCAACCTGTTTGATTTCTACAAAAATTGCAACCAAGATACTGGAACAAATTATTAAACAATCAATGTGTAAACACGTTATACCAATAAAATAAAAACCAGCAGGATCTTATTAAAGGGGAAAAGGCAAAATACCACATTTATTGTGAATACAGAAAGAATCATAGTAAGCACTTAGTTATAGCTATAACATTCCATTAAATTCATATTTATTCACACATTCATTCATTCACACAGGTTCTGCAAGGTTGTTATCGTAGTTACCAGCCTTAGAGTTGCTCATGCCAAGCCACTGGCCAGGTGGCCTGGACATGAGGAGGGAGCAGGGCCTTGTCAGATGCTCATCTGATGCTCCTGGAAGTTGGTTTGCAGAATCAGACCCCAAAGTTCTCACTTTCTAGAGTCCATTTTTATAGGAATTTCTTCCTATGCCAGTCTAGGGGAATTGTTTCATCATGCTGTTGCTGAATCAATCAGCAGATAGCACATTCCTGACGGCTCCATGCTGCCAGATGTTATCTTGTTCTTTGGTTCTCCCATCCTTGAGGCTGTTGGGTGGATTCCAGTCTGCCCTCCGGGGGTCCTCTGGTTATTTCCACTAGACGCCTTCTTCAGCCGACGGACACTGGATTCTTAGGCTGGCACCTCCCTGATCATTCAGTTCTTATCCACACCAAGCATCCATCCACATACATCCTCTAGCTCTATTTTAATCACAATTGTTAATACAGCAAAAGGGCGGGGAGTCTCTGGGTGCCGTTTCTGTTGTTACAGAGTATTGCTTTGAGTCTCTCTCTACGTGAGTAGTTGTTGTTACAAAGAATTGCTTTGAGAACAGACTCTGTCTTAGAATGTACTAACATAATTAGCAGCTTGCAAGTTTCACACAGAGAGGGAGAGAAACAGTACCAAAAACCAAGAGACCTCTTAATTAGTAATACTGCGGAATTTAAACTATGGGGAATCAAATTCATTTGTGATTTTAATACAGAACTTCTTTAATATGATCCAACAAACACCTGGAGGATAATAGGGTTATAAGAAATAGCCAGCATGGATTTGTCAAGAACAAATCATGCCAAACCTATGGCATTTCCTTCTTTGACAGGGTTACTGGGATGGCGGATTGAGGGGGGAAGCACTATATGTGATATATCTTGATTTCAGTAAGGCTTTGGACACAGTCCTTGTGAGTCGGTGCAATGGCATCCCCTGTAGCCTGGTGGGGGCATATCACTTGAGTGATCACAACCTGGTAGGGCTGTTAGTCTATTCCTGGTGCCCAGGAATCTGAAACCTCCCTCTGCTCTTAAGTCCATCAGTAGATTAGTAGAGGAACTGAGGCCCACCCACTCCACTGGGTTCCAGCTCAGGAACCTCAAGCTCATGGGCGGTGAGTATAATAGACTGGGGAGGCTAAGTCTCTGCTGGCATAGCCACCGACGACTCTGCAGCCGGACGCGTGGGCCGCGGTGGTCCTGCCTCTTCCCCGGCCTGCTGGGAGTGGGCTTCCAGTGGAAGTTTTTGCTTATTTATTATGCGCCATGCAGGTTCCTGGGTTGCTGAGGAAACGGTATCTGCTGCTCAGCTTCCCGGGTCCCTTGGACTCCCGAGGGTGATTACCCAGGGAGATATCGCCTCCTCAGCCACCCGGGAACCTGCATGGCGCATATAAAAGCCCGGCGTTCTGTGCCCGCTATGCCTGGCTGCTCCCCTTCAGCACCCCACCCTCCTCTCCGGAGATCTCTGCCATCGTTCGGCTGTTCCTCCTCTCCTCACCCCCTTTCTGCTCGGCCCCCCCACCTCTGCTCACCACATCCCTCCTCTCCTCCCCCCTTTTCCTCTCAGCCCCCCCACTCTAGCAACTCTCCTCACCCCCTCCCCACTCACCCCCACCCACTGCCACATCTCTCCTCGCCCCCTCCCCGCTTGGCCCCCCACTCACCACATCCCTCCTCTCCTCACCCCTTCCCCACTCAGCCCCCCCACCCCCGCATCCCTCCTCTCCCCCTCCCCACTCAGCCCCCCAACCCCCACATCCCTCCTCTTCTCACCCCCTCCCTGATCAGCCCCCCCACCACCGCTCACCACATCCCTCCTCTGCTCACCCTCCCGCTCGCCCTCCCCACCACTCACCACATCCTTCCTCTCCTCGCCCCCTCCCTGCTCAGCCCCCCCCTTGCATGGCTAGAAGTTGCAACGTTAAAAGTATGCCACATATAGTAACGACTCGACCCAACTCCGTATCTATCACCTGTAAGACCCTCCCGCCTCCGAATCACTGGAAGGATGCCTGATCTCTGGGGAAATGAAACTGAAGAAAGATTTATTAAACAAACGATAGTACAACACATAACTCAGTGGTTGAACTTGGAACTTCGGGCGTTGAGCCTGGGCCCAACTACCCCTTACAAAGATGGGTGGCTAACAGCGGTGTTACTATACTTGGAGATGGACCTCCGGACACGGGACAAGCTCCGCGACTGCAAAGTCGGATCCTGGCCTGCCTGCCACCTAGATGACGGTCGGCAAGAGGAAAACGGAATTTGGATGAACCACGGCTACGGAGCACCTGGAGGGAGAGCAGGGAAGCTCGTTTGCTGGGACGTTGCCTCTCGACGTGCGCATCTAGCGGGCTGCCGCTCAGAAGGACAGCCCCACTTCAGGCGTGTCCTCCCCTTGTCTATTCTCTCCCTCAGCCATACCCCGGGACCTTAGACCCAGTGGTCTTCCCGCTTTTTTACACTGCATAACGTAAAACTCCTTACACCCCTGCCAGCACTCACCACATCCCTCCTCTCCCCCTCCCCGCTCAGCCCCCCCTCGCCGCCACACGAGCAGGGAGGCGGTGGGAGGAGAGGAGGGACGGACATGGTGAGCGACGGCAGGGGGGCCAAGTGGGGAGGGGGAAGGAGAGGAGGAATGCACGTGGCGAGTGGTAGCAGGGGGGCTGAGCTGGGAGGAGTGGGGAAGGAAAGGAGGGATGCATACCACCAGCGGGGCCTGGGGCAGGGCGGGCCAGGGGGTGGGGCTGCTGGCAGAAGAGAACTAGGGGCCACCAAATGAAATTAATGGGCAGCAGGTTGAAAACAAATCAAAGGAAGTTCTTCTTCACATAGCACACAGTCAATCTGTGGAACTCCTTGCCTGAGGAGGTTGTGAAGGCTAGGACTATAACAGGGTTTAAACGAGAACTGGATAAATTCATGGAGGTTAAGTCCATTAATGGCTATTAGGATGGGTAAGGAATGGTGTCCCTAGCCTCTGTTTGTCAGAGGGTGGAGATGGATGGCAGGAGAGAGATCACTAGATCATTACCTGTTAGGTTCACTCCCTCTGGGGCACCTGGCATTGGCCACTGTCAGCAGACAGGATACTGGGCTGGGTGGACCTTTGGTCTGACCCAGTATGTTCTTATGTTCATATATCATATATCTTACGTTCTTAAGAGGCAGGACAGTGAGCTAGCCTCCACGAGGGGAAGCTTCACCCGCCACCCATGCTCAAGCTAGATAAGCTGGATCAGGGTGCGTCGACTCCAGCTGTGCTCTGAGCTCCCTCCGGCCTTCCCCCGGGTCTCTGCCGGCTCTTCAGCCTGGCGGTCTGGTCATCTCTTTCCAGGGTGTTGTCCCTGGGTGGCTCCTTCAACAGCTTCCTGGCAGGAGGTCCCTTCTCCAGCCCGCTCACTCCTCTGGTGGCTGCCCTGCCCAGCTGGTTCTCAGCCCTTTTATCCTCTCAGCTGTGGTGAGGCTGCCAATCAGCAGTGCCTTGATAACTCTTTGGTTGCTGGATCAGTGTGGGGTACATACTCCCCCATGACAGTCTCACGTGACATTCTCCTAAGCAAGCTAGAGAAATGTGGTCTAAGTGAAATTACTTGCTATAAGGTGGGTGCACTAGTGGTTGAAAGACCATCCTTGCAGAGCAGTGATCAATGGTTCACTGTCAGACTGCAAGGGTGTATCTAGTGGGGTCCTGTAAAGGTCCACTACTATCTGGTTCCACTCCTAGTCCATGTTTTCATGAATGATTTGAATAAGGGAATGGAGAGTGTACTTATACCATTTTTGGATGACATCAAGCTGGGAGGGTTTGCAAGCCCTTTGGAAGGCAGGATTAATAGTTAAGGGGCAACATTTTCAAAAGGTGCCTAAATGATTTAATAGCCTGTGTTGTATGGTCTTCCTTATCATCCTCTTACATTCCCCTGGAATAATGGCAGCTCTCACAGCTGGCTCGGTCAGGCAGCATTTTTGCAATTCTTTCCTCAGCACTCATTTTTGGCTCGAGCAGCCGCTCTCAAACTGGGGGTCACGACCCCGTTTTAATGCGGTCACCAGGGCTGGCTTAGACTTCCTGGGGCCCAAAGCCAAAGCCCGAGCCCCACCACCCGGGGCTGAAACCAAAGCCCGAGCTCCACCGCCTGGGGTCGAAGCTGTAGCCTGAGGGGTTCAGCCCTGGGTGGTGGGGCTCGCGTTAACAGGTCCCCTGCCTGGGGCTGAAGCCCTTGTGCATTGGCTTTGGCCCGCCAGCTATGGGCAGTGCTGCTGAGGCTTCCCCCACCCTCCACCCCACCCTGGGTGGCGGGGCTTGGGGGGGCTCAGGCTTCGGTCCCCCTCTTGGGGTCCTTTAGTAATTTTTGTTGTCAGAAGGGGGTCGCGGTACAATGAAGTTTGAGAACCCCTGGGCTAGAGCATAGGCACCGACTCTGTGGGTGCTCTGGGTCTGGAGCACCCACCGAAAAATAATAGTGGGTGCTCAGGACCCACCGACATCCCCACGGATCAGCTCCTGCCCCCCCGCATTGCCTCCCGCCCACTACAATCAGCTGTTCAGCGACATGCAGGAGGCGCTGGGGCGGAGGGGGAGGAGTGGAGGGGCAGGAAGAGGTGGGGGAAGGCAGCAGAATGGGGTGGGGAAGGGGCAGGGCAGGGGTGGGAAGAGGCGGGGTGGAGGTGGTGGTCAAGCACCCCCCGGGAACTCTGGAAGTCGGCGCCTCTGGGCTAGAGTCTAACAAGTAGCGTAGACTCCAAGGCCTGAAGAGACCATTGTGATCATCTAGTCTGACCTCCTGTATCACACAGGCCAGAGACCTGCCCCCAAATAATTCCTAGAGCAGAGCTCTTAGAAAAACATCCAATCATCATTGTAAAATGGTCGGCGACAGAGAATCCACCACAACCCTCGGTAAATCGTTTGAATGGTTAATTACTCTCACAATTAAACATTTACGCCTAATTTCCAGTCTGAATTGGTCTAGCTTCAACTTCCAGCCACTGGGTAGTAGATTCATAGAATATCAGAGTTGGAAGGGACCTCAGGAGGTCATCTAGTTCAACCCCCTGCTCAAAGCAGGACCAATCCCCAATTTTGCCCCAGAACCCCCTAAATGGCCCCCTCAAGGATTGAACTCACAACCTTGGGTTTAGCAGGCCAATGCTCAAACCACTGAGCTATCCCTCCCCCCAATAGTGGTATTCCTTTCTCTGCTAGACTGAAGAGCTCATCATTAAATAGTTGTTCCCCGTGTAGGTCCAAACTGCCTTTCCCATTCTCTGCAGTAGGACATCACACCAGCTGCTTCTGCAGCTCCATGAAAATCTTTTCTACTGCTTTTTCCCTTTCTCCACCTTCACTCTCCATGTCACTCCAGAAGGTACTCAGCGTCCTCCTGAGCTCTCCCATACATAGACATTGTATCTGAAAACACTTGGATACAGCACCACCTCTGTGAAGCTCTCTGCTACGACCGTGGCACCCAGGATGTCCCTGCTGGTACAGGACAGGGAGGACCTGGCTGGATATGAGGATACTCTTTACTGAAGAGTTTGGATCCAGACAGACCCAGCAATCCTTCTGGACTACGTCACCTTGGAGACTGTCCCTGGGTCCTGCCCAAGGCTACGCATCGAGGGAACAGGCTTCACCGAGATGTCTGACTGATGACACTATAATCCTGTGTGTTGCTCTGTCCCCTTCTATGGGGGGACTGAGTCACAAAGCAGTTGATGAGTCTGTTCCCACCAAGACTTACAGAGCTACGTCTTTCAGCTCAGATACTCAAAGTTCCTGCTTTCAGGTCGCCGGTTCAGGTCCTGCTGCCCCCAGCAGTGTCGTGTTACAGCGACAGTAATCAAACTTGGTTCTTGCCAACGGTCCTTTTCAGAAAAAACGAGGCCCGCTCTCTCCTCTTAGGAAGCGCGTCTCAAACTGACTCCCCCTCCCCAATGCATCGGTTCAGATATACCCCACTTCTGAAGGGCTTTCATTCAGCACTGTCGGCCCCAGAGGCAAGGTTTCGCGGAGTCTCGCTCTTTGAAGAAAACCACAGCAAGTTTGCATTCAAGAGACAGTCACTGGAAGTTACAAGTCAGCTTGGATAAAAATAGAAAAGCCCCATATTCACAGATCCTGGCTCTGCAGCAGAGAGAGGTGGTTGAAATATGGAGCTGCCTTGCATAATTTTCTGGCCTTAATATCAGCTCATCCCCTTGCCGTTACACCCTCCTGACCTCTCGTTGCTTTCACACTACTTCCCACACTCGTCGCGCCGCTTCGTTCTCTCCTTCAGCCTCCTTACGACACTGTGCAGACCCTAAGCTGCCTCCACTGGGCCTTGTAATAGTCTTTGAGGTCTGCTAACGGCAGCATAGTACTCGAGGCTCCCGTCCCCTGGCGGGACACAGGTTTATAAACGAAAGGCCAGATTCACCCACCTGGGTTCTGTCCGTGGAAAACTGGAGGCTCCCAGTAGCGACAATCCAGCTGGAGCAGAAGGTGCAGCCGTGCCAGCCACCTGCAACTCCCACCCTGCTGGAGAACTCATTGTGGGAGCCCAAGGCGCGGGTGTGGCTGGCCAGGGAGGGGGCACGGGGAAAGCCCCCAGGAAATGAGCTGATTTAGCCCATCTCCAAAGGTGCCTGAGACAGCCTGGCTCCTGTGGTGTGGAATCCTGGCTGGAGTTAAAGCTGCCCCCGTCTCACAGAGCTGTAGCCGTGCCGTGGTCCTGGGGATGAATCACTGCTAGGGTGCAGAGAGTTGGGGCCGTTCCCCCAACGGTGTGTGGCTTTCACCACCCAGTGCTTACATGGGGGGTATTCAAGCCCTATGTGTTTGCACTCATGCTGGGGTAGGTGGCTTCTTTCCCAGGTAAGCGAGATGTGTGGGCCCCCAGGCAGGATTAGCTCATGATCTTCGCCTGACTCTGGTTATTCCTGTTAGCATGGCCCTGAGCAGGGATGAGTATTTAATAGCCAAAGCAGCAGCATGCAGGTCTGCTCGCTCCCAAACAGCAGCCAAGGGGTCACTCCCAAGGTTCAAGTAAACAAGTTCTCTGTCCTCATTCCAGCTTTCCCAGTTTCCAGGTCTCTTGCTATTCAGGCTGGATTGGCTTGGCCAAGACATCTCCCAGCTGCAGGTCTCTGGGGGCTTCGTGCTCAGACTTTTGTTCTTGTGTAACACCTGCTTTGACCATATGATGGTGAGGATTAGAGAGGCAGATGCCCCCGTGTCAGACTAGTGCTGTTGGGTCTTGATGCACAGAGATGTCCTCTCTTAAAAACCCAATAGCGCAGGTCCATGCTGCTTACTGTCCCCCTCACAAGTTAGAAACAAAGGATCCTTGTACTCTTTCCAATTAAGCCCTACTTGATGCATCCTACTTATTTTTTTACCAGAGGAGGAGGAATCTGGAATGGCCCCAGTCTTTATAGATTTCGTCCCAGCATGTATGAGATGTGTCTTTATAATGTGGTAAGTGTACCAGTCGCACAAGCTAGGAAGAATGGTCCAGTGGTTAGTGGGCTACACTGGGCTGTAAGAGACCTGGGTTCAGTTCCCTGCTCTGCTCCATGCTGCCTGTATGATCTTGAGCAAGTCATTTAGGGCTTGGCTACACTTACGAGTTAGAGCGCATTAAAGCAGCCCCGGGCGCCCTAGCTCGCTCCCCGTCCACACTGACTCTATGGCTAGACCGCTCCTGGTACTCCACCTCCGCGAGAGGATTAATGCTTGTTGCGCCTTGGCTGAAATGCCCAGGCGTCAGTGTGAACAAGGTGTTGCATTACTGCGCTCTGATCAGCCTCCGGAAACATCCCATAATCCCCTTAAGTCAAGTGGCTGCTCTTGTCATTGTTTTGGAATCGCTGCAGGAATGTGGATATGCCCTTTGAAAGCTCCATTTCTGACAGCCGGCTGCTTAGCTGCTCCGAGACAAAGCAACCATTAGTGTGGAATGTCCTGTGAGGGAGAAAGAGAGGTGGGGGGTGAGGGGGGGTCTGCTGCTGTCTGAACTTACAAGACAGCATGCTGACATGCTTTCATCCCCCCAAAACCCCACTCTCTCTCCCCCCACATACATACAACACACTCCCTGTCACACTCCACCTCACCCCACCCCCATTTGAAAAGAACTTTGCAGCCACTTGCATGCTGGGATAGCTTCCACAATGCACTGCTCTCTGTGGCCATTGCAAGAGCTGCTAATGTGGCCACACCAGTGCGCTTGTAGCTGTCAGTGTGGACAGATTGCAGCGCTTTCCCTACTGCGCTCTCTGAAGGCTGGTTTAACTCAAAGTGCTCTACATCTGCAAGTGTAGCCATGCCCTCGGTCTCTTTGTGCCTCAGTTTCCCCATCTGTACAATGGGGATAATAGCACTGCCCTACCTCACGGGGTGCGGTGGGGCCAAATGTTAAAGACTGTGAGGTGCTCCAACCCTCCACTGGTGGAGGCCAGAGAGGTACTTGCTCCGGACAGGTATGGCATAACTTCTGCCATGCCATCAAGCAGACTGCCTTTTTAGGCATGACTAAAAGGAAGCAAGACATTTGGAATCTGCCACAAAATGATCTGAAACCAGAGGGTTCTGAGTTACTAAATCGCGTTGCATCAGAGCACCCTTCTTCCCACAGTGCTTTATAAGCTATTAATAAATATCTGACCACACCAACCTTAGGGATTTTTTTTTTTTTACAGAGATCCTATTGGCTGTTTTTGGATCACATAACCAGAAAAGGTCACGCGCTGTTGCTGCATCAGGGAAATAGTTGACTTTCAGTGGCATGCTACGGGCGGAGGGAGAAAACCCATGTTGTCAGTAGTATCTAGCTGGGGCAGGCTACAATTCCCTTTCCCATCAGCAGAGGAAGCAGCTAGCATTGCAGACAAAAGCCAGACAGCTCCAACAGCTCTTGCCAGGATGAGAGCCAGACCAAGGGAGCTCAAGACACCTTCCCTGCCAAAAAGGCTGCTAGATTTTTCCCCAGTCCTCTCCTCTATTCAGCTCCTGCTTTGAAGGGGTGTCATGGGGGGAGGGGGCAGGAGGGGAGTCCCCAGTGACTGGACCTTTCTGGCCTCTGTGCCAGCAGAGCTGGGATAAAGGGCCTGCTCGTGTTCCAGTGAACTGGACCCTTAAAACGATCGAGAACAGTAGTAGCAGTACAAGAATTGTTAGGGCCACTCAGGGCAGTTGTGTTCCCTGGGACTACGAGCAGAGATTTTCAGACACACCCAAGGAACCGAGCACAGCCATCAGTCACAACAGGTTTCTGGAAACCGCCCCCCTCAGTCATGTTTTGAAGTGGACTCAATGTCCAGTTGACAGTGTCATTTTAAGCACTCACCTGTCTTCCCACGCACGCTCGCCCTAATTAACCGATAGACGTCATTTCGTTAAAGTGAACTTTCAAAACAAAACAGGCAAACACGCTAGTCCTCAAAGAGGGAGCTGTCCACGCCTGCTTTCAGACACATGCCTGTTGCTTTTTGCTGTAACCCCGTCTAAATAGCCGGGGGGGTGGGGAGGAGGGGGGAGGGCGGAATTTAAAGAAAAAGCGTTTGGGGAAGAAAGAAGAGTCTACCCTCTCCAAACCCAAAAATCTCAGAAGGAATTTTGCTCATCCTTAGCAGAAAAATCCGCTCTCCAGAAGACACCAAGCATTAGGGTGACCAGATGTCCCAATTTTATAGGGATAGTCCCGATATTTGGGGCTTTGTCTTATATAGGCTCCTATTACCCCCCACCCCCTGTCCCGATCTTTCACACTTGCTGTCCGGTCACCCTACCAAGCATAGAAAATTTCAGCCTGAAAGGTAAATAATTCCTAGATTCCAATGCCGGAAGGGACCACTGCAATCATTCTAGTCCAGTGGTTCTCAAACTTTTGTACTGGTGTCCCCTTTCAGACAGCAAGCCTCTCAGTGCCACCCCCCGTTATGAATTAAAACCACATTTTTTAATGTTTAACACTATTATAAATGCTGGAGGCAAAGCAGGGTTTGGGGGCAGAGGCCAACAGATCATGACCCCCCACGTAATAACCTCACAACCCCCTGAGAGGTCACGGCCCCCAGTTTGAGAACCCCTATTCTAATCTGACCTCCTGTATCACACAGGCCAGAGAACTGGCCCAAATAATTCCTAGAGATGAGCTTTTAGAAAAACATCCAATCCCAATTTAAAAATTGTCAGTGATCAAGAAGCCACCACGATCCTTGGTAAATTGTCCCAATTGTTAATTACTCTCACCATTAAAAATATATGTCTTATTTCCAGTCTGAATTTGTCTAGCGTCACCTTCCAGCCATTGGATGGTGTTAGACTTTTCTCTGCTAGCTTGAAGAGCCCATTATTAAATATTTCTTCCCCATGTAGATGCTTATAGACTGTAATTAACACACCCCTTAACGTCTCTTTGTTAAACAGACTAGATTGAGCTCTTTCAGTCCATCACTACAAGGCATGTTTTTCTATCCTTTAATCATTCTTGTGGCTCTTCTCTGGACCCTCTTGAATTTATCAACATCCTTCTGAAAGGTTTGCTGCTTTGCAATTTCAGAACAAGCCATTTAGAGGTCCTACTACAGGTGTGTAATAAGGCTAGCTGAATTGGCTAAACAGCCCTAAGTGATTTTTAATTGATGCTATACGAAAGATAACCCAAGCAGCTTGCTAAGTGTTGCAGATACATTACAACAAGCTATTTCGTTCACTTTAGCACTTAAGAAAGGTTTGCCCTGGAGTGAAATCTGTGGCTGCAGACCAGCAGAGGGTGAATGGTCTTCTTCAGAGAGTGTGGTGACAGGGGAAGAGAAAGAACAGTGAAAGCAAAGACCTTGCCAAAGAGCAATTACTGAAAACAAACAATACAAGATTTTTTCAGCTCAATTTCCATTACAGCTCACTCCTGTGTTATCAGCTCTATCAGGTTCAAACCTCAGCATGTTGTGGCCACTATTGAGAAACCAGACAGCATTATATACAGATTTCTGGTTTTCTTTAAGGGGAAGTTATGCCGGAGGAAATTGCCAGGTCAGATCCATTCTCTATGCTCCATTTAGCTCAGTATCCTGCCTGGAACAGCGGCCAGTGCCAGCTGTTTCTGAGTAAGGCACAAGGAACCCTGTAATCAGGGCTGGCTCTAGGCACCAGCAAAACAAGCAGGTGCTTGGGGCAGTACATTTCTAGGGGCGGCCATCCCGCCCCTAGAAATGTGGCCCCGGCGCCCCAGCTCGCCTCCGCCTGCTCTCCTGAGCGTGCCGCTGCCACTCCACTTCTCCCCCCTCCCTCCCAGGCTTGCCGCACGCCAAACAGCTGTTTGGCGCACGGCAAGCCTGGGAGGGAGGGGGGAGAAGCCGAGCGGCAGCGCGCTCAAGGGAGGCGGCGGTGGTGGAGCGGAGGCGAGCTGGGGCATGGGGGGAGAGCCGCAGGAGGCGGGGGGGGGAATGCAGCACGCCCGGGGGAGGAGGCGGGGCCAGGGATTTGGGGAAGGGGTTGGGAAGGGGTGGAGTTGGGGGTGGAGCCTGTGGCGGGGGGGGAATGGAAAAAAAGCGGGGGTAGCCAAAAAATTTTTTTTGCTTGGGGTGGCAAAAATCCTACAGCCGGCCCTGCCTGTAATGAACCATTATTGAACAACCTGTATATAGGAAGAAACTTCCCTCTAAACCAGGACATTTAATTTAAGCCATGTCTACACTGCATAGTAAGCCTAGGGCGGTGGGACTCACACCTGCAGACTCAGTGTTTCCAAGCCCATGGTTTGAGCCTGCCAGCATATCCAGCCAAGCCAGCTCCCAGCGGCTGGAGACAGCAACATGGATCCCAGCATGGTGGAAGAACTTCTTCAGCCCACATTGTCAGTCCGATTTTGGGGGTCGGGCTGAGCATCTCTGAGATGCTGGTGGACAGTGGTATCTGATCTGCTAAAGGCCCCTCTCAGAGGGGGGCATTGGCATGCCAGCCAGGACCCTCCGTTACAGCTCCTGCTTGGGGCCATAGCTGCACTTTCCCCATAGGTAGACCAGTGCCTCTGGGGCAGGCCTCAAGCATAGGCTGGGGGGGACCACATCGTCCTGCAGACCTGGGATAACCAGCCATTGCTCCAGAGCATGGGCGGCAGGTATAAGAGGTTTGGGGAGGATAAGCCTCCCCAAATGGGACAAGAAATGCCAAATGTGGCGCACCTCCCTTCGGAGGCTTGCCACCTTCAGAACCCCACTGCCGGATGCTCCCCAGAAGTGGAAGCACCACCGGTGCTCAGACCCTGGCCTCACCCATGCTCCACCCCGAGGCCCTGCCCCCACTCGACCTCTTCCCCCGTGGCCCTGCCCATGCTGCACCTCTTCCCCCATGGCCCCACCCTTGCACCATCTCTTCCTGCCCCTGCTCCCCCCCTTCCCCCAAGGCCCGCCCCCCCCACTCGTCGCTAGCTCCTCTCTGCCCCCTCCCCCATGGGGGTGCTTGTACTGAGCTGTTATGATCTTGTGACGTCAGAAAAAACCCCGTGTGGGGTTGGAAGAACTGACGCCTACCAGAGCCCTTGCTGGAGTTGGGGGCGATCTCTGGTAAGTTTATTTGCATGCAAGTAGGTTTTTTTATTGTTTGAATGTTTTCTCTGTAATGCTTTCACCTTAAGAATAAATGTGCTTGCTTAGAAAGAGCTCAGGGGTAACACCGTTGTGGGTAATTAAACTGTTTATAGCCTCTGAGGAGCAGACAAAGCAGGCCTGCTTAGGCAGTCTGACTTTCTGGAGATTGCACAATGCAGGCAGGGAACTGTGCAGCCTGGAAAAACCCTGGTCAGGAGGGAAAGAGATGCAGGTCTCTCCCCAAGACAGGTGATGGCTGAGGAGCTTGGAGTCTAGTGTAGTTGCCCTTGCTGGACCACGACAGGTGCAGTTGCCCTGAACTGTGACAGTTTGCCCTCTGCAAGGAGCACATGAATACGTCAACTGCAAAGAGAACTACTCCATCATTATGCAGGCCCTGGTCAACCACAGATGCAAATTCAAGGATACTAATGTGGGGTGCTTCCAGTTCCTCGGAATCAAGTCAGACATTTTGGGATGGACGAGCTGGGAAATCCAGGCTTAGGGGGTTGTAGGACAGTACTTGCTGAGTCTGGCTGAGTCTGGCTACCTAGACTTGAGCTGCATCTGCACTGGACCCACATTCTAGCAGGCCTATGGCTTGGGCCCATATCACTGGCCTGCAGGCCCGAATCTTTTGGATGCTCTGGCCTGACTCAGACCACTGTGTGTGTGGGTGGCAGGGGAGTGGTCAGAGGCCAGGTTTACTGTGTAGTGTAGACAGACCCAGATTAGCTGCCTCTTCCAAGAAGTTGCAGCATGAAATTAACAAGAACCAAGCCAGTTTCACAGCCGCTTATTCACAATACCATGGGCAGTGGTGAAATTGCCATGAATCCCATCACCAGTTTCACTTCTGAGCTACTTTCCCCAGAGACCTTCTAACAGAAAGCCATGAACAGCCCCTGAGACAGGCAATGGAGCTGGTCACAATCTCCTTTCCTCATTCAGCAGAAAGGAAGTGCTGGGTTTCAGTATTAGAGGAAAACTCCTTCTATTTTCCAGTAACCACATTAGCGGATCTTCACATATTTCCAGACACACACTGACGCAGCAGCTGCTCACAACAGATGGAGCCCCCTAGCAATGTCCAGGAAGAGCAGTTGGGTACAGATCCCAACACCCAGCCCAGCAGCAGGGATAGGTGCTGGGGTTCTCACCAGGGCACTGCCTACAGAGCCCTGGGTGATATTAGCCTATAGTTCAGCTCTCTGGCTGCTAGGCATGAAATCCTGGGCCCTCCTGAAGTCAATGAGAGTTTTCCCAATGATATCAGTGGAGCTGGGATTTCACCCCAGGCATCTGGCAAATGTAATGGCAAGCAGAAGCATCCTGTGTGGGAAAGCCAAATGAATTAGGCCATGAAACAGCTGCAAATCCCAGCAGCTGCAACCCTAATAAGGCACGAGAGAGCCATACATGTGGGTAAAGGACCCATTTGCAGGACACGCATAAGGCCTCACTCAGTGCATTCCACTCTGGTGGTGGTGGTGTTGTCACATATGACACACCCAACCTCAGAATAATTGTTTTGTTTTGTGGCTGGGTGCCTCATGCCTATGTCACTTGGAAGGTGGGGTGAGTCATCCTCCGCCCCCATCGCATCCCAGCAAGCGGGGGCTGTAAGACAGGATGCAGGGGTGAAGCCAGAGCCAGGTGGGGCAGAGGGCTAAGGAGATAAACAGCACTGGCAGCAGGAGATGCACGTTCAGGACATTAACCTTCACTAATCAGGAAGTCTATAAAGACAAGAGAGGCGTTTTTGCTTGAGTGCCAGCAGATCAAACACAAGCGGCTGAAGAAGGGGCTAAAATAAACAGTAAAGGGAAGGTAGTGGTGTATTTTGGGGATAAACACTGGCCATGCCAACAGCATAGTTCAAAGCCAAACAACACCTCCGGCTATTGTGAAGATCATGATGGTGTAATTATAGAAATCAGCAGGCTCTGTTATAACAGCATCTCAGCCATCCCACACCCACCTCCCCACCACCACACACCTCTTTGTGCCTCTGGCTTACTCTGCTGTGTGGACTGAAATAACCCAGTTTGCCAACGACTAGTGCCAGGTTCCCCTCAAGGCAGTGCTATGCCAGGAGGATCTAGCTGTGGCAACAAACCACTGTTTCACAAGAGCCATAGTGGTTCCCGTCCCCTCAACCTTTGTATTATTTTTGGTCAGCTCTGCCCTGTTGCATCAAAGGGATAGTATTTTCAGAGTGCTGGCTGCTGTGACCTTTTCTTGGCTGGTTGGGTAAGAGAGGAATTTCACAACTTGTTAAACTCCTGAGCAGATGACATCTCACTCTTTTCCTATCTAGTCACACTGCTAGGGCCCTGCCAAATTTATGGCTGTGAAAAACATGTCATGGACCATGAAATCTGACCTTTCCACGAAATCTAGCTATTGTAGAGGCGGGACAGGGCTGGGGACATGCAAGGTGGGGGCTCCTACTCCAGCTGCTCGTCCCCTCTGGGCTGGGGAAGGATGGGACATATTCTTCCCCTGCACAGCAGCTCTGGGAAGGAGATCAAACCCACCTCTTGGAACCTACCCAGCTGCAGGAAGTTGCTGGAGGTGGGTCTGATCTCCCCTATGCTGCTAGGAGCGCCCCAGCCAGGGGCTCCTAGCTGCAAGTCCTGGCCAGGCTGAGGAGGGACAGGACTTGCTCTTCCTTGGCATAGCCACGCTTGGAGGGAGATCAGACCCACCTCCAGGTACCTCCTGCAGCTGCAGGAAGCACCAGGACTGGGCAGCAGCCCAAGAGGTATAGAACAGGGCAATCTGAAGAGCTCCACCCTGTTTTACCTTCCTGGCTTCTGTGAAAGTAGATTAGATTTCCCCTCTTTATTATGGTTTGATTGATGTGTAAAGGTCACCGCTGCCATTTGTTTGCATACTTCCAGTTAGAAATGAGCAGCCCATTTGCAGCAAGTAATTTCTTCCTGTTTTTTTGCCCATTAAGAGAGTTTTGCCTATTTTTCTGTTTGCAAATTGTCCGTGAGCAGCTTGTGATTTTCCCCGCAAACGCTCAGATAATTTTGGCAACTGGTTTTTGGCTTGCACCTTTACCACGAGCATCGTATAGTGAATACACAATATCCAAAATTCAAGCAGTGGTTAGCTTTCATTGGACACCAGGAGGATGGGGGGGGGCAAAGGGGGGAGGGAAAGGGGAAGATGTCACATACTATTGTCCCCGTTCCCTTACTGAATAAACATTTCAGCCTTATATTGCCAAGGCAAATATTGATTCACTAGAGCATTCCCTGAAGTTAACATAAAGAAAGGAGTAAGATTCATTTTGAAAAGCAGACTTTACCTGGGCTTCTCTGACCCAGATCTTCCCCTGATTTTCATATCAGCTATCTGCCAGTCTCCCCTTGCTTTACACTGTCAGCCTGGCTACCTGTAGGGAATTTTTCTGCAGTAACCTCCCAGCTCTGTTTCTACTAAGCATCTTTTGAGAGTCAGCAAACAGTCCCGTTAGCCATTTCTGGCTGGGCAGATTGCCTCTTAATTGCACTCTGAGTGGAGGTTCTCATCGGATGTTCAGCGAAATGTCTGTCTGCCCTGTGACAGCTGTGGAGACGTCACTCTTCTAGGCTCTCTCTCTTGCCCACTCATCTTTCCAGCTCTCTGGCAGTTAACAGGCATCAATGTCTTTCCCCCCCAACCCAGCCAACTTTAGGTCTGGTTTTCAGCCACTCTGTGATGGGGTGTTCACGCCACCCTTGCCCTGAAAGGGTTTAGGCAATAAGGGCCGATTCCATAGGTGCTTTGGGGCTGGAGCACCCAAGGGGAAAAAATGATGGATGCTGAGCACCCAGCGGCTGCCCCCCATATCAGCTCCCCCCTGCCCCTCAGGGTTTGCCACCCGCCGGCAGGCCCTGTGGATCAGAACCTCCCCCTCCCTCCACGCGCCTCCCCCTGCCGCGATCAGCTGTTTTGCGGTGTGCAGGGGGCTTTGGGAGGGAGGGGGAAGAGCGAGGGCGTGGTGTTCAGGGGGCAGAGGATGGAACGGGGTGGGAAGCCATCCTAGCACCCCGTCACACACACCTAAGTCAATTCATTGGTCTGCTGCCCTGGCCACATGCAGAAGCGAATATGGGGGGGTCTGTAAGGGTGGAGTGACTCCTGATTGGCTGTAAGGCGGTAGGGGCAAGACTGGAATCAGGGGCCTGGGAATGACAGGCTCCTACCTCTTATGGGAATATGTTCTGCCTTCTGTAACTGATGTCTGAGGAAGGACTTAGGCCCCCATCATGGCAGCAGCAGGAGGTAGCTGAGGGGAGGGACAAAGACCAGATACCTCTTTGGGCAGTTAGGGAGTAGGGTCCTCTCAGCCTAGTCCATAGATCAGCAGGGATTTTGGGGGGGGTGAGGTTTCAAGGACCATCTGTTTCCCCCCACCCGAGAGAGGGGTACTTGTGGGTGAGGGACAAGAGCCCCAGTTACAGGATGAAAGGCTGGAGTTACTGCAAATGGAAAAATCGGCCACAACTGTTCAGACACACTGGGTAGCAGCCCCCGGGATGTCCTGCTGCCTGTCAGTGCTAACAGCTGGATGCCCTCCCGGGGCAGCCTAAGCTCCTGGCAGGATCCGGGAAGTCCTGTTAAAAGAGAAGCAGCAGCTGTTATCGCCAGCCCCAGACATTCACAGAGCATGAGTTGCCCCCCTGCCAAATCGTGAGATTTGAAAATAAATAAATATGTAAAGTTGGGGGGGTCTTTTGATTTGCCTCTGGGGGTTTTAGCCTGTAGGGGAGGGTAACGTTTTCCAGCTTTTCTCTGCAACCACAAGGCTAGAAATTTCCTTTTCTTTTTTCAAATGAAAACCAAGAGTCTGGTGTAAATCACAGGGCTGCAGGAGCTGGTGCCTGAACGGAAAACACCAAACGGCCTGGGAATTGACTGCTCCGATGTACCCATGGTGCTATCCCTTGTTTCGCCACACATCCCAATTGCTATTGCTGCCAGGGGCTCCCCATCTCACACACCATTTTATAAGTGTATAGGGCAGTCAGGAGCCCCAGTTCTGCTGGTGGCTGGGGAAGGAGGCAGGTGGTGTGGTATTGACTTTATTACCAGCTGGCCCCCAGGCCTGGATTCTTGGCAAGAGGGCTCAGAGGCAGTGATGAGCTGCCAAAATCTTAACAACGGGTTCCCTCCTCACCCCACGAGGGGGTTGTTGCCCACCCCCGCCCCCCGGAACTCCTGCCCCATCCAACCCTCCCACGTTCCTTGATGCCCTCTCCCAGGACCCCTGCCCCATCCAACCACCTCCCCTGTCCCCTGACTGCCCCCAGAACCGGGCAGGACAGTCTCGTGGGTCACCATAGTGGGTGCCCACCCCACCCCTAAGAGCCAGGGGCACCTGCTGGGGGGGCGAGGTGGGGAGTCCCGGAGGTGCTTACCTGGGGCAGCTCCCAGGAAGCATCTGGCAGGTCCCTCACACTCAGGTCGAGGATGGCGGAGCTGAGCTGGGGAGCAGTTCTCCTGCCCCCCACCCCCCCCGGGGTTTACCTGCTGCGGTGCGGGCGGCCCTCTTCGTGCCCCCTTCCCCCCCCGCCCCAGCTCACCTCCGCCTCCCTGGGCCTGAGCGGGAAGCTGCCGCCTGCTTCTCAGCCTGTCCCAGCTTCCCGCGCGAACAGCTGATTCGCGGGAAGCCGGGGGGGGCGCAGGAGAACCGCTCCCCACCCCCGCTCAGCTCCGCCATCCTCGACCTGAGTGTGAGGGACTAAATTTAGCAACCGGCTCCAGCTCACCACTGCTCAGAGGTGAATGCAGACCGGCATGGCCTAATGCTGAAGCAAAGGCTCAGCCCGAGGCAGCTGCTCCAGATTCTGCTGTTTATAACCAGTGCCGGGTTTACAATGGCGCCGTGGAGCCGGGCCCATGCTCAGAAGGGGCCCCGACCTGCTCTCCTTGCCCTGTGCCCTGAGACCCCGCCAGCCCACTGGCTCCCCGCCCACCACTTGCTCCTCTCGGCCTGCCCGCCGGCCGGCCAAGGACTCCTCTCTGCCCCCTGGCCGGACCCCAGCGCACCTCCGGCTCCGGTCAGTCTCTGCTTCTCCCCACCTGTCTCCCCGGAGCTGAGCCGTCTGGGACCGGTGCAGAAGCCTGGCAAGTTTCGGCCAGTTAGGGAGGGCAGTGGGGGGGCTTGGCTGGGCCCCTCCAGGCAAGTGGGTCCTGACAGAGCCCGGGCGGGGCAGGCCCTGGCTGATCACACCACTTCTGAGGGGCCAGAGCGATTTCCCACCCTGGGACCAGCCCTGGCTGCGCCGACAGCTCAGCCCGGCAGACACAGTCGCCTCCCAGCAGGGCGGGTGAGTGGGGCCGGGAGGCAGGGCTGAGGAGTGGGTCTCAGGAGGGCCTGGGGTGGGTGCTGGGCTGTGACGGGGTGGGGAAGATCTCTGTGTGTTGGGGCACTAGGGAGTGGGGGTTCTGTGTGGGGTGCTGGGCAGTTGTGGTGTTTTGCAGGGTGCTGTGCGTTTGTGGCAGGGTCTGGGGAGGGGCGCTGGGCATAGCGGGTTCGGGGGGGCTTTGGTCAAAGGGAATCGGTGGGGGGGAAGGGTTTCCGGTGTTGGGCAGGGGGGCTGTGTGGCACAGAATGGGCCCACCCCCGAGGGGAAGGGGCATGCTGGCAGCACAGGGCCAGGCGGGCCATTGTGCGTCTGGCAACTACCAGTTTGTATAAATAGCTCCCTTGCTATTCCCGACTGGGCTGGGCGGAGTGGGGCCACCCCTGCCATGCCATATTGCCCCTGGCTGGCCCCTCACTCTGGGGACCAACCCCCCCTCCCCCCCGCACCGGCTCCATTGCCCCTATGGGGGCCCCACAAATAAGTTTGGCGTTGGGCCCACAAAAGGTTAATCCAGCCCTGTTTATAACAATATGCGGCCCTCCATTGGGAGTGAGATAGCAACCATCTGCTCACATCCCGCATGTTAGAGACGGGACAGGCTGAAAAGCCCCTTGGGAGGTTTTCTTCCCGGGAGGCTTTCTTCCCAGGAGTCTTTCTCCTGAGATGCAAGACAGAGGAAAGTTCATTTTAAGCCAGATAGTGTCTTGGGGCCTCCAGTGATCCCTGCTGCAAAGCACTATCCCCCTCTACTGGGCATCTGCTCCAGTGATGCATCAGTGCAGGGAGCAGATGAAACACATATTCGAGCCAGCTGGTGGGCTATATGCTTGCCAAGAATCCAAGCCAAGGTTTAGATTTATACAAAATTCTGTAGGCGCCTGCCCTGCATTCTGCTCAGGACTTCCAATACACTATGCAAAATACAATAGCTAGGACAGCTCATTCCCTTTGAGGCCATCATAGAATCGTAGGAGTGGAAGGGACCTCGAGAGGTCATCTAGTCCAGTCCCTTGCACTCGTGGCAGGACTATATTATCTAGGCCATCATTGACAGGTGTTTGACTAACCTGCTCTTAAAACTTCAAACGATGGAGATCCCACAACCTCCCTAGGCAATTTATTCCAGTGCGTAACCACCCTGACAGGTAGGAAGTTTTTCCTAATGTCCAACCTAATCCGCCCTTGCTGCAGGTTAAGCCCATTGCTTCTTGTCCTATCCTCAGAGGTTAAGGAGAACAATTTTTCTCCCTCCTCCTTGTAACAACCTTTTATGTACTTGAAAACTATTATCATGTCCTCTCTCGGCCTTCTCTTCTCCAGACTAAACAAACCCAATTTTTTCAATCTTTCCTCAAAGGTCATGTTTTCTAGACCTTTAATCATTTTTGGGGGGTCATGGATCAGTGTTCATGTCATACTTCCCGGGCCGGGAAAGCTAATGATCCAACCAGCAGACCAAATTCAGTGATGAATCCTGGTCACATGCCACCTCAAGCACGTTGTGCATATTCTAAGAAGAATCATTTTTGTTGCTCTCCTCTGGACTTTCTCCAGTTTGTCCACATCTTTCCTGAAATGTGGTGCCCGGAACTGGACAGTACTCCAGTTGAGGCCTAATCAGCATGGAGTAGAGCAGAAGAATTACTTCTTGTAGATATTGATATAGATCCTGTTGTTTGCATTGGTGTTGTAGCCATGTTGGTCCCAGGATATTAAAGAGACAAGATGGGGTGAGATAATAATCTCTTATTTTTATTAAGCCCCCCACAGACCAGGAGCCACCAACCCAAAGCAGCACCAGACCCTGCCAGAACAGATGCAAAACCTGCAGCCATATCTCCACTGATGAGATGATCAGTACTCTCCCAATGCCCCTTTCAGGACCCTTGGCTCCTACATATGCCTATCACAACATGCGGTGCACACAGCCAGTGGGCTAAATGCCCCAATAACTATGTGGGTGAAACAACTGTGCTCTCAGATGAGCTCACTAAGAAAAGTGATAAAAGACCAAACAACCTTATCACATGTGGGCAAACAATTGTCACAAAGCCATCACCCCAAATTTGAGCTCTCAGTCCTCATCCTCAAAGGACTCCTGCAAAGCTCCTTCAAAAGACGAGCCTGGGAGCTTAAATTTGTAACTTTGCTGGACACTAAAAATCTTGGAGTGAATAAAGACACTGGATTTATGGCTTATTACAACACACTGCAATGCACTAACCTCCAGCTTCTTGCCCTATGACTGCAGGGGTGTTAACAGGCCCCTCTGCCTTGAATTGTCTCTCACAATACGCGTTAACTGCTTTTGCAAAAGAACCTGTTCCACCTTGTGTTTAGCTGTGATGCCTCCTCTACACCAGTGGTTCTCAAAGCCGGTCCGCCTCTTGTTCAGGGAAAGCCCCTGGCACGCCGGACCGGTTTGTCTACCTGCCGCATCCACAGGATCGGCCAAACCTGTGGGCACGGCAGGTAAATAAACCGGTCCAGCGCGCCAGGGGCTTTCCCTGAACAAGCGGCCGACCGGCTTTGAGAACCACTGCTCTACACTACTTCAGTATAACTACCTCGCTCAGAGATGTGAAAAATCCACACTCCTGAGTGACGTAGTTATAGCGAGCTTCACCCCCAGTGTAGACAGCGCTGTGGCGGCAGGGAAGCTGCTCCCGCTGACATAGCTACTGCCTCTCGCAGAGTTATTAACCTGACAGGAGAGGTCTCGCCCGTCTGCTTAGAGCATCTTCACCAGAAGCGCTACTGTGGTGCATCTGCCCTGTAATGTAGATCTGCCCTGTGTACCTTTCCCAGACCTGAAGAAGAGCTGTGTGTGACTCGAAAGCTTGTCTCTCTCACCAACAGCAGCTGATCCAGCAAAAGGTATTACCTTGCCCACCTTGTCTTTCTATAGATATAGATACCCACAGACATCCCTCACCCTTATCCCTTCCCCAACAGCCTGGGGACAAGATGGGCTTTGCTGCCTGGACTTTGAACAACTCTGGGCCCAAGCCAAACGACTTCCATGCCTGAGGCGTGCTGCCCCCTGCAGCGCCAGTTCTCTGCTGAGGCACTATGGCCCAGGGAGAGAAGCGGTCGGTCAGGTAACCAGCCTAACCCTAATGCCTTGAATTCCACCCAGGAGCTTACTGGGAGCCAGTGCAGACTGCAGAGCGCTAGCGTAATGGGATCCCGAAGCACCCTGCTGTTTAGTGAGTGGAGCCCATGACAGCAATCTAACCTCCAGGCAACAAGGGCACAGATGACTGGGGCCAGCCCTGTATGAGAGAGGACAGATCTCTCAGGCACATATGCAATGAAGCCCTCATGGCCACAGCTGCTACCTGGGCAGCCAGGCTCTAGCATGCCCACGCTGCACTGCCGTTCTGCAAAGGGCAGCTGCGCTCTCTTCTCAGTGCCTGTGGGGGAGGGCGGGTGCCACCACAAATTCTGCCAGCTCTCCCAGCTGATTCCCCACCACACTCAATCTCCTCCCAGTCCTGCCGCCATTAAGGCTCAGCTGATTGGGCCTCACCCATGCCCCGAAATTCAATCTGGCTAAAGGTTTCGAATCACGCCCACCCCTGCGTCAATCACAGACCTACTTGTTCCAATCGCCCGTCCTGCTCAGATGTGGCACCGTCAGGACAGGATAAAGGACTGCCAATGCTTCCTGACACGATAGGGCCCGATTCTCAGCAGGGCTGATCACCCAGAGCTTCCATTGACTTCAGTTGCAGTCGTGGGTGCTCAGCATGTCTGAAAATCAGGCCCCAAGGGTCAGATCCCCAAGGGTACTTCAGTGCCTAACTCCCACTGATTTCAGTGGAGAGAGGTGCTGAAATATCTTTGACGCTCTGTGCCCCCGTAACTGCCTGATCCAATGCCCTAAGAATCAGTGGGGAGCTCTCTATTGATTTTAATGGACATTGCATTGGGCCTTGGAAGAATTGAGTGTAAACAATCTAGGGGAAGGTTTCAGAGTAACAGCCATGTTAGTTTGTATTCGCAAAAAGAAAAGGAGGACTTGTGGCACCTTAGAGACTAACCAATTTATTTGAGCATGAGCTTTCGTGAGCTACAGCTCACTTCATCTAGGGGAAGTCTTTGCACATTGTATTCTCCAGCATATTCAGTGTTGGACTAACACAAGCAGGAAGCCTGTCGCAAACTATATTCTTGCAGAAGCTACATCAAACATGATAGGATACAACTCGATGGCAGTCGAAATAATTAAAGACTTTCAATTTCTGCTGATGAACAGATGCCAAGCTAATGTTGGATGGATTGCATTGTTCCCATGGGATGATTCCAAGAACTAAATTTGTCATAAGCTGGCCAGAACCACCAAGTGAACTTTTAAACTATAATGAATGGAGAAAGGGTCTGATTTTCATATTAGCTATCAGACCCAATACAATCATTTGAAACCACCAACATTTCAAGTAGCTGACACATCCAAAGATTTATCTTAAGAAAATATTTGTATGGCAGAGGAGTGTCACAGACCTGGTCTTGGGAAATAGATTTTCCTTGTAGTTTATGAGTAAATTGCTAACGGAAAAAACCTAAGAGCCAGATCCACATCTCAAATAAGTTGGCGTTGATTTTGGTAAAGCTATACCAACTGGGGGTCTGGTCTCAGGGTTTTATTTTTGGAAGGGTGAGATACAGCTTTTAAATTTTTTATTTTTTTTATTGCAAACTACGTATATTGGACCAATACAGCTTCTTGTTTTAAAACTAAAACATGCCTTTGCTGAAAGAGCTCTACACTATGTTGGCCTTTTTGGTAGACAACTGCAGGACAAGGTTCATCACTACCATTTAATTCCTCCAACTTTCAGTTGAATCTAGATGGCAGCCGTCAGCCCCAGGGTAGGCCTCCACTGCCGTCTCCAGGCACTGACATACCCTTGTTCGCTTTGATCTGGCTACCTCAGGTACTGGAGCAGTGAAGGCATGGCAGCTTGGGCTGAAGCACTTGGTGCCATGGCTTCATTCCTCTGGTACCTGAGCTTGGGTCTGTCTCTCAAGCTGCAATCACACCCGGTGCCAGCAGCATAGACGTCTCATCAGACACAGGAAGTATTGAGTGAGTGAGTTCAACTAAGAGCAGTCACTGTCATTAGGCTTCTACCAGTGAATATTGACTGCAATGGAAATCGTGCATCCCAAGCTAAAAGCTGAGATTCCAAACGGGTAGCAGAACCAGTTACCTGACAGTGCTGGAGGCTAGCGCTGGGTTAGGGCAAAAGAGGGTTTTAAATGAAATTGTGTTAATAGATGGGCCGGATCCTCAGCTTGTGTAATTTGGTGTAGCTCCATTGAAGTCTGTGGAGCGACACTGATTCACACCAGCTAAGGATCTGGCCCATTTATTCTTCATGTTGAAGTCTGGAAGCCACTGTATGCCCTTGATTAATCACTCTCTTAGCCCTAATTTTCCCCCATTAACATTAGCCCTATGCTTTTCTGATCCTTGCCAAGTCCCTGCTGCAGTTTCTAACTGCAGCTTCCTTGGTCCTTGCCTGGCAAGTTCTGATCTCACTTAGACTGGTGTAATTCCTCCAGTTGCTGTACCATTCTGGAGTGACACTGGCATATATGAGATCAGAATCAGGCTCACTGTCCCTGTCTTGCTCTATTCGAGATGGGCCAGCAACAGAATCCCTGCTCCAAGCCTCTGAATTTAAGGGTGGGGAAGTTCATGTCTAAACATTGCAGCTGGTGCTTATCTCTGTAGCGGGATGGATCCCAAGCAGCCCTGAGCCTTGGGGAGTTCCATTCTGGATGCAAACTTGGCAGCTCAGTCTCTTCCTTCCAGCTGGCCAGCTGAACAGTCTGCAGGGGAGCTGTGGGGACCCAAGAAATGAAACTCCCCAGCCCATGTCGCATTTAGCTGCGATTGCATTCTTGAAGCTCTTAAGAGTGAGCATATCTGGGGGAAGTATTTCAAATGCAATGTTTTCCCAGTGCAAAGGGGCCTGTTTTCAAACTCAGAATTTTTTGTGGGGAAAAAAAATTAATTTCTCATTTTTTGCTGACAAATCTGGAAAATTTTACTTTTTTTTTTTTTCCTCTCCCCCCCCCCTTCCTTCAGTGGCAAAATGGACAATAATAATAACATCTAGCTCTTACATAGCACTTTTCAGCAGTAGATCTCAAAGCACTTCACAAGCCCTAGAGACATAAGGTGGGTGAGGCAAACTTTTATTGGACCAACTTCTGTAGGGGAGAAAGAGACAAGCTTTTGAGCTTCCACAGAGCTCTCCTTCAGGTCACACTCTTTAGTACATTTATGCTCACAACCCCTCCTCTGAAGTGGGCAGTGTTATTACCCCATTGTACAGATGGGGAAACTGAGGCAGAGAGCAGCTCAGTGACTCGCCCAAGGTTATTCCCTGTGGCAAAGCAGGGAACTGAACCCAGTCTCCCACGTCCTATGCCAATATCCTAATAAGAAAAGGGAAAACCACAGAAATTGTCGGTAATGTTTACAAAAAATTTGGAATGAACAGAAGTTGGTTCCTTTCTAAAACCTGTGGAATGCAAATGACTGGGATTTTTGGTGGCCTTTTCCTTCCTCTAATGCCACACCTTCTGGTGAACTGAACATATTCTTACAGCCAACAAATGCCAGACACATTAGTAGATCACAAAGTTATTTTTTTCCAGTACATCATTTACCACAGGGCGGGGGGCAACCTGCCGAGATGAACACTGACTAAAATGCCCCTCTAGCCGCCTGTTTGTTTATGATGGTCACTGCTGCTGTGACCTCATTATTCACTGTCCCGGTAGGTTCTTCAGAGTGTGCATTGAAGAGAAAGGTCCCTTGGAGAAAGAGGTGGATTTTAGCACTTAAGAAACCACAGATCTGTCACCTCTGCCTGCCAGGAAACTGTAAGGGTTCCTCATCCCCTGTGCAAAATTCACATATGGCTGCCTGCCCCAAAAGATAAAAGTGTATGTCTCTGAGACCGAAAAAAACTAAGCCAGAACTGCAAGGATGAATCTGATTTGGGGCTAGTCAGAGCAATAAATCTGTCCATTGACCATAGTGATTGTTCTGCACTCTGTCCATGAACAGGGCCAGATTTGTTATTCTCCCCCACATTGGAGCTCGTTAGTGCAATCGTCTCGTCTCATTAAAACACATCATGACCTAGGTTTCAAAATAGTTTTCCTTTTTTGACGTTTGGGTTTTTCCACAATTCTCCCCCTGGAGAAAGACTTGAATTTTTTTATTTTTTGGCAGGGGAGGGAGGTATGATTTATATTTTTAAGCAAGAGGGAAGAACAGCAAAACCAAAAAAGTTCTGCTTGAAGGCTGAGGAGCAAGGGGGAGATTCTTAGCTGGTTTACACCAGTCACCCAAGGAAATGGCCAGGCCGTCTGGTCTTAAATGTGTTCTAGTAGCATCACACAGAGAGAATTCCTAACTTTACACATAAGAGTGTTACATATTTATTACAGTGGTGTCATTGACCAGGGTGTTAGTTTTCCTAGGATACCTCACAAGGCTTATTCTGTACAGATAGCATTACAGTAATGTGCAGGGTGTGAATGCAGGGGGGCCTAGGGTCACAGGTGGCTCGGTTCAACAGTGGTCCCATAGCAGTAGTGGGGGCCTACCTTGGGAGAGGCAGGTAAATGGGGAGGGAGCAGGGTGCCTGAATCCATACTGGGCCCCCCAGAGATCTGTACAGGGCCCAGTCCTATTTAACATATTCATAAATGATCTGGAAAAAGGGGTAAACGGTGAGATGGCAAAATTTGCAGACGGTACAAAACTACTCAAGACAGTTAAGTCCCAGGCAGACTGCGAGGAGTTACAAAAGGATCTCACAAAACTGGGGGACTGGGCAACAAAATGGCAGATGAAATTTAATGTTGATAAATGCAGAGTAATGCACATTGGAAAACATAATCCCAACCATATATATACAATGATGGGGTCTAAATTAGCTGTTACCACTCAAGAAAGAGATCTTGGAGTCATTGTGGGTAGTTCTCTGAAATCATCCACTCAATGTGCAACGGCTGTCAAAAAAAGCGAACAAAATGTTGGGAATCATCAAGAAAGGGATCGATAATAAGACAGAAAATATCATCTTGCCTCTCTATAAATCCATGGTACACCCACATCTTGAATACTGTGTGCAGATGTGGTCACTCCATCTCAAATAAGATATATTGGATTTGGAAAAGGTTCAGAAAAGGGCAACAAAAATGATTAGGGGTATGGAACAGCTTCTGTATGAGGAGAGATTAATAAAACTTGGACTTTTCAGCTTGGAAAAGAGGCAACTAAGGGGGGATATGACTGAGGTCTATAAAATCATGATTGGTGTAGAGAAAGTAAATAAGGAAGTGTTATTTACTCCTACTCATAATACAAGAACAAGGGGCCACCAAATGAAATTAATAGGTAGCAGGTTTAAAACAAACGCAAGAAAGTATTTTTTCATGCAACGCACTGTCAACCTCTGGAACTCCTTCCCAGAGGGTGTTGTGAAGGCCAATACTATAACGGGGTTCAAAAGGAAGCTAGATAAATTCATGGAGGATAGGTCCATCTATGACTATTAGCCAGGATGGGCAGGAATGGTGTCCCTAGCCTCTGTTTGCCAGAAGCTGGGATTGGGTGACAGGGCATAGATCACTGATGATAACTGGTCTGTTCATTCCCTTTGGGGCTCCTGCCATTGGCCACTGTCGGAAGACAGATACGGGCTTGATGGACCTTTGGTCTGACCCAGTATGGCCATTCTTATGATGGATTAAGGGCAGTGGAGGGCTCGTGGGATTGGGGAGCAAGTGCTCAGCACAGTCAAGGTGGGAGAGCTGGAATGTCAGGGGCGAGAGGCAGGGGTAAGCAAAGAACAACAAGGGAGGGAGAGGCAGGGGAAAGCTGAAGAGGAGGTGGGGCTGGGAGAAGGATGAGGGTGAGAGGACGCAGCAGGGAGCCCAGCCAGCTGGCCGCGTGGTGCACACTGCAGTGGTTGAGAGGAGAGGAGGTAGGTCAAAAAGTGGCGATGGGCCTGGCTCCACCAAGTCCATGAGGCGCTGGTCCATAGCACCACACCACACCTGGCATTCACAAGCTAGCCGCCGAACAGAGATAGATACCAGCAGGGGACCATGGTTCACCATCAAACAGTTTTGTGAACAAGGGCGTATCATCTAGAAAATAACTCCCAGCTACGGTCACTTCCTCACATCAGCCTGAGCCAGAGGACTCACCAAACCAGGGCAACTCCAATGCTGACCAGAGGAAGTAGAGTGAAAGCCACATGGTAGTTGACTAACCTCAGCTATGAGCTGTTTCTGTTTCTCAGGGAGATTGAGGGTCTCTGAGGGCAGGATGGGTGACCCAGCTGGCTGTCTTTCCAAGCTCTCCCTTAAAGCTCAACCGGGGAGTCATGTAAGTGGCCTCCCTGTTACAAGTGGAATGTATTATCAAGGCATAATGAGTCATCATCACTTAACTACAGACCTTGATTCACTACACATCAGCTGAAAGAGCATCTGTTTCCCCAAAAGATAGGCCTGAACCAAAACCTGGGATCCTAGCATCTCCAAACTTCGGATCTACTTCTGGGTCAGAACTCTGAGCTTCATCAGGCCCATCTCCAGTCTCCAGAACTGGTACTGTTAAGGAAAAGTTAGCACATATGACTCCATTTTGGTTTGGGGCCTACCATTGTCTAAAAGCAAGCACATCATGCACCAGGAGGAGTGTTCCTTAGATACTGCATTCCTGTGAAAATCCTCCCCCTTGTCTCCAGCCTGCCTTGACTCCCGGTATCTGTTCTTTGTCTGTCCCTAACTCCCTATCTCCTGGCCTTTGATGTGAGGCCTCCCATCCTGATAATGAAAGTTACTGATGCATTGCTTTAGGACCATGCTGTGTAATTAACATACTAGTTTAGCACGAGGAATGCACCAAGCAGGGATAGGTGGTAGATAAGAAAAGGGTTTGTTTGTTGGCTAAGGTTTCCGATGCACGATGCACGAGGGCAACATGCTTTGCTAAGAGGTATATAACCTTTGTATAATCTGTATTCGGGGTCCCCTCCTGACTAGCAGGGGGGCACCACGCTCGAGCGTAATAAACTTAGTGTTTTTTGGGAACGCTGCAGTTGTGGACTTTGTTCATGTGCCTCAGCCTAGATTCGAACTGTGATTGACCTATCAGGTATAATTCGTAACAGTTTGTGTGCGTGACCTGTGAGGTATAATTCGCAGCATTTGTGTGCTTGTCCTATCAGGTATAATTCGCAGCAGTTTTGTGCGTGTCCTATCAGGTATAATTCGTAACAGTACAATTTACCTCTGGCTGCCACATCCATAAAACCACCAAATATCCTCACAGCAACCCTGAGCAGTGACGTTGAACCCAAAACATGTGTAACCTGTGCCAGGCCCCCTTGGCGCCCTCCCACACGGGGTGTAGAGAGACAGTGAGGTGGCCTGGTCACAGCATGCTGCACTGTGGCTATACCCAGCTAGCTGTCCCCTGGGGACTGTTGCCACGTGGCATAGGTTTGAGAACCTTGTAAGTTGCAAACTCAGCCAAGGACAGGGCTGGGCAGAGAATCAGGGATATGTAAGTAGCTCCCCCAAAATCTCATGCTTCAGGGCTTTAGCCAGAGGTCAGGAAGGGATTTCCCCACCCCCCACTGTGTTTTTTTGTGGGTAGAGGTTTGGGAGCAGGAGGGTGTTGTCTCTCTCCTTGATTTTAGCAAGGATTTGACACAATGCCACATGGTTTTCTTATAAGCAAACTAGGGAAATGTGGTCTAGATGAAATTACTATAAAGCGCGTGCACCACTGGCTGAAAAACTGTACTCAAAGAGTAATTCTCAATGGTTCGCTGTCCCACTGGGAGGGTGTATTTAATGGGGTCCCACATGGGTCTGTCCCGGGTCCAGTATTACTCAACGGTTTTATTAATGGTTTGGATAATAGTGTGGGGAGTGTGCTTGTGAAATTTCGGGATGACACCAAGCTGGGAGGAGTCACAAGCACTTTGGAGGACAGGCTGAAAATTCAAAATGACTTTGATAAATTGGAGAATTGGTCTGCAATCAACGAGATGAAATTCAATAAAGACAAGAGCAAAGTACTTCACTTAGGAAGGGGGAAAAAATCAAAGGCAGGGTTACAACAGGGGGAATAACAGGCTTGGGGAGGTACTGCTGAAAAGGATCTGGGGGGTATAGTGGATCACAAATTGAATATGAGCCAACAATGTGGTGCATCTTGTTCTTTTACCCTATTGACACAGAGATCAGAAGCTCTTTTGCTCTCCCCATGTAAACAGCATTTTACCATGTTAACGCAGGCCTCAACGGGGTCCGGGCCAGACCTAAGCTAAACAATGCTTTCCTCGGCCCTCCCTGGACCACAACTTGCATCCCTCTTAATGCTGGGGAGACAAGGGGGACTCCTTCCCACCTCCACTTAAGCACCAGCCAGAGCCTCCTAAACAAGTGCAGGGGCCAGACTATTGAACATGACCAGAACAAGTTTATTAACAGCCCATCCAGCCCCCATCAAATACAGGCTCTGCAAACTCCCTGCTCTACACAGGTGCCACTACGTGGCAGAACAACACAGAGCATCACAACCAGGTTCCAAAGCTCCTGGACCAAGCAGGGCTGGACGCTCAGCTGTCTCTTGTCCTTAAAAGCAGCCACCATCTCTGCAGCTCAGCTGTTAGGTCACTCTCAGGGCAGTTGGAGGAAACTTATACAGCAACCATCCAACGAGCATGAGTAAGTTGTGGATGAAACAAAATAAAACTGACTTTGGCGTTCATCTTTGCCAGCTTCTTAACTGGGAAACTGAACAATAATCCCCAAGGTTAAAAACACGTAGCCCATAGGGTAAGCTTGCCCATTATATTCACTGGGCCCACTATATTTACTGGCTTGCCTTTATGATATTTAGTTGCTTCTGTTATATTCGTTGTAATGCTAGAACGCTACAGGCCTGTATCCTGTAAGATATTAGCTGGAGTATAGGTTAGCATAAGCGGGTTAGGTAGGCCATAACCCTTGACACAGATCAATGGTCACCTTTAGATTTCGGGAACTAAGGAGAGCTGGCTCGATGGTAGGAGTTAGAATGTTCCAGTCAGTGTGACCGCAAGGGACATGGAAGTAATAACCACAAATCCGCTTAAGCAAGGGGTGATGGGTAGTATCATGTGCTGAAGTAGCAGTCAGGTGTATCAGTATGTTCACCTATAGACTACGTACACCTCAGTATTACATTGGTGAAAAGGCTAAATATGGGCATAGAGGACTGAGCATGAGGAGATGATGCTCTGGCCCTATAACAGGGCAGTCACCATGTGGTCTGGGTCTGGGTCTGTTCTTTCCTGGGCTTCTTCCATTGCTGTCTGTTTCTCTATTGCTTGGTCCTTCAAACTCATTGAGGAACTTGGACCATTGGACACTGTGGCATGCGAGAGACAGGGCTGATCCCTTTGTCTCCTATCATAAGGTCTTCAACTAAGAGTGTGAGTGTGCAATTCTAAGAGCTTATGCATAGAATGCTACCACAGATTACCCTATCATAGAGTCATAGAATCATAGAATATCAGGATTGGAAGGGACCTCAGGAGGTCATCTAGTCCAACCCCCTCCTCAAAGCAGGACATAATCCCCAACTAAATCATCCCAGCCAGGGCTTTGTCAAGCCTAACCTTAAAAACCTCAAAGGAAGGAGATTCCACCATCTTCCTAGGTAACCCATTCCAGTGCTTTACCACCCTCCTAGTGAAAAGGTTTTCCTAATATCCAACCTAAACTTCCCCCACTGCAACTTGAGACCATTACTCCTTGTTCTGTCATCTGGTACCACTGAGAACAGTATAGATCCATCCTCTTTGGAACCCCCTTTCAGGTAGTTGAAAGCAGCTATCAAATCCCCCTTATTCTTCTCTTCTGCAGACTAAATAAGCCCAGTTCCCTCAGCCTCTCCTCATAAGTCATGTGTTCCAGCCCCCTAATCATTTTTGTTGCCCTCCACTGGACTCTTTCCAATTTTTTTCCATGTCCTTCTTGTAGTGTAGGGCCCAAAATTGGACACAGTACTACAGATGAGGCCTCACCTATGCAGAATAGAGGGGAATGATCACATCCCTCTATCTGCTGGCAATGCTCCTACTTATACAGCCCAAAATGCCACTAGCCTTCTTGCCAACAAGGGCACACTGTTGACTCATATCCACTGCTGACTCATATCCCCTGAACCTGTATTATCTCTATCTTGTTATGTGGCTTGGGTCTATTCTAGCTTTATCCATTATTGTACTAAAGGTATTTAAGGTTTTACTTTGCCCTCAGTGTGAGTGTTCCTGTCATCTACCCCAAGGCTCCCCGCAAGATATTAAACTCCATAGTGTGAATTCTGGGTAGCCTGATCCTGGGGGAAGAACCGTATCACAGTCAGATCAATTGGCCATTAAGCTAAATATTAGCAACCTTAAAAAGAGTTAGGCAACAAACAAAAATCACCAAAGGAAAAGAGAGCAGATGCATTTTCCTGTTTCTGTACAAGGCACTTTGGGATGCTTCGATGGGAGGGCCTACATTATCAGCCTAGGCCAGCAAATGAAAGAAAGACCAGCTGATACCAGTCAATGGGCTAGAGCTTCTCACCTCTGGCCATTGCGGTGTAGTCATGGCAAGGACAGAAATAAAAACCAGTTTCTTTCCCCTGACGGACCTGTGTGGTTCTGTGGATATTAACCCTCCCTATCCTCCCAAATGCCCCCCCACCCCCTCACAAGTCCTCTGTCACTACAAGTTGATTTTCAAATCCACTGTGTCAATAGTCCCTTCCCAAGAACACTGATTTTCAACCTTGTGCTTGCTTTGCCGGTTTGGTGATAGCAATTGATGGCGTGGGAACAATATTGCCAGAGATTGTGTTTGTTACCTGTGTTCCTGTCATGGGGTGCTGTACTCACTGCAGCACCTCCTTCAGGCTGTGTCTGGGGTTTAGCTCTGCCAGGTTGATGCGGTTGTACTCCATCATTCTCTTGTGTCTTGCTCACTCAGGCCTCATCTGCTCCTGCTTCGTCGCTTGGCTCTCCGGCCAGGTCACTGTAGTTTTCCCCTCCTGGGGGAGTGCATGGATCAGTCTCTCAGGACCCCACTGTTCCAGGCAGTCTTCCCATTCACTGCCCCCTTAACAGTACCCCTTCTCCAATTTTCTGTAGTATCTGGCTGATGAATCTTGCCCACAAGCTCAGGGTTTAGCTGATCGCCATATTTGGGGTCGGGAAGGAATTTTCCTCCAGGGCAGATTGGAAGAGGCCCTGGAGGTTTTTCGCTTTCCTCTGTAGCACGGGGCACGGGTCACTTGCTGGAGGATTCTCTGCTCCTTGAAGTCTTTAAACTACGATTTCAGGACTTCAATAGCACAGATAGAGGTGTGAGGTTTTCTTTGCAGGAGTGATGGGTGAAATTCTGAGGCCTGCATTGTGCAGGAGGTCAGACTAGATGATCATAATGGTCCCTTCTGACCTAAATATCTATGAATCTATGAAGTTTTTCCTCATGTCCACCCTAAACCTCTCTTGCTGCTATTTAAGCCCACTGCTTCTTGTCCTATCCTCAGAGGTTAAGAAGAACAATTTTTTCCCTCCTACTTGTAACAACCTTTCATGTACTTGAAAACTGTTATCATGTCCCCTCTCAGTCTTCTCTTCTCCAGACTAAACAAATCAATTTTTTTCACTCTTCCCTCATAGGTCATGTTTTCTCGACCTTTAATCATTTTTGTTGCTCTTCTGTGGACTTTCTCCAATTTGTCCACATCTTTCCTGAAATGTGGCACTCAGAACTGGACACACTATTCCAGTTGAGGCCTAATCAGCGCAGAGTAGAGCGGAAGAATTACTTCTCATGTCTTGCTTACAAAACTCCTGCTAATATATCCCAGAATGATATTTGCTTTTTTTGCAAGATTATTGACTCATATTTAGCTTTTGATCCTCTGTGACCCCCAGATCCTTTTCCGCAGTACTCCTTCCTAGGCAGTCATTTCCCATTTTGTATGTGTGCAACTGGTTGTTCCTTCCTAAGTGGAGTACTTTGCATTTGTACTTATTGAATTTCACCCTATTTGCTTCAGACTCTTTCTCCAGTTTGTCCAGATCATTTTGAATTTTAATCCTATTCTCCAAAGCACTTGCAACCCCTCCCAGCTTGGTACTGTCCACAAACTTTATAAGTGTACTCTCTATGGCATTATCTAAATCACTGATGAAGATATGGAACAGAACCGGACCCAGAACTGATCCCTGCGGGACTCCACTCATTATGCCCTTCCAGCTTGACTGTGAATCACTGATAACTACTCTCTGGGAATGGTTTTCCAGTTCTGCACCCACCTTGTAGTAATTCCATCCAGGTTGTATTTCCCTAGTTTGTTTATGACACGGTCATGCGAGACAGTATCAAAAGCCTTCCTAGAGTCAAGATATACCATATCTACCACTTCCCCCCTATCCACACGTCTTGCTACCCTGTCAAAGAAAGCTATCAGGTTGGTTTGACACGATTTGTTCTTGTGAGGGAAGGTGGTCTCCAAGAGCCAACTGGGATCAGAATGCAGTGCTACAGTAAACCAGCAGGGGGAGTCTGAACTCAAAGGAGGACATAAAATAGCTTACATTCCCTCCACTGAGGCTGAACCAGCAGGACTAACTCACCTGTAATGTCCAGCCCCTTTACGAGAGAAAAGATGAAAATGCACATGAAGAGGTGATCAATAGCACTCCAAGCTTCCCTGTCTCTTTCCACAAGGCCAAACCAGTCACCATATGCCAGAGTAAAGGAAGCCTGGGGCTGCTGATGCTTTCCATGCCTACCCAACCAATGTCTCCTGGAAAGCTCTTTAAACATGGAGAGCACAATGCAAGTCCTAAGTATTATCACTCCTTCCTGGAACAAGTGCCTCTGCAACTGCTGTCCCCTGCCTGTCTCTGGAAAAGAAATCCCCACCGAATTGTACAAGCAAGCGGAGGTCTTTTCAAATGCCTAATAAATGGGCTCAACATGGTGTTTGATCCCAGAGACTCAAACAGACCAGTCAGCTGCTGGGGAGACTTTGTTAGCTAGTTTTGCCAAGTAAATTGGTTTTCATTTTATGAGACTCATGTCGTTCCTTTTGTACATTATGTATTGTATCCTCCGACTCTCACCTTCATCTCAATTCAAATACACAAAGGAATGTGTGAAAGTTGGATGAAAGTTACCAGCTGTATGATGTCCCCGTAAACTGGATGAAAGTTACCAGCTTTATTATGTCCCAGTAAACTGCACACAGTCGAAAAAAGTGTTCAGTGAAAAGACCGGAAAGGTCAATACCACATGTCTCAGGTGCACATAACATCGAGTCACCATGCCCTACACATGTAATTCTCAAACACAACGTCCTGGGAAATACAGATCTGCGGCTTAAACAGATGAAATGACACTTTAATACTCAATGTCCGAGAAGGAAATGGATATAATTGATGCTCACTGTAGTTGTGCTTCATTTAACTTAAATGCATCAATACACACAGTCACACAAAGATCATTGGCCTCATTCCAGTCCCTTGATACATACCGTGCACTGAAAAGGACTTCTGTTTTGAAGCACGACATGGATTCATTCTGTATCTTAATGCTATTCCACTGCAATGTAAGCCCAGGAATAGCAGAACTTGAGCTAGCCAAAGCTGAGTTTGTTAAAAACTTGAGCATCTCCACTCATTTGTAACCCCGGTTAGGAATTCTTGAACCCTGGGTCTCAACCTTGGGCTCCTGTGTCTTCCCTGTATTATGTGTGCTCAAGTCCAACCACCCATATCCCAGAATTCCTAGCATCCTCCCCAAATGTGGGGCCGTTCTACCCCTTTGTTCAGGGTGCAGTGTGGGAAAACTTGATCGTCCACCAAACTTGACTGTCCAGAGAACAAAGAAAGTTGTCTTGTGGGATACTTTTGGCAGACTCCCAGAGCACGCATCGAGTGGGGCTGTGTCTATGTTGCAAAGCAATACGGCTCGAACCCTGGGTCCCAGCTTGACTCAGGCTCAGACCCTGCATCCCTGTGGAGTCCTGGGACTCTGGGTCCAAGCCTTGGACTAGCGTGATTTGTGTTTAGACAGAAGGGGCGTTAGCCTTGAGCCTGAGTCTGAACCCTGGGCTTACACTTCAGTGTAGACGTACCCTAAGGATTCAAGACCTCTTCCTACAAACACAGTGTTTTTTGTCCCACTCAAAACCACCTGAATGGATTAGGTTTGTCGATGATTTTTTCCCTCTTGCTGCTGTGTCCATCCATTATCCTTCCCCGGGATTGCTTCGGACCCAAAGCAAATACATCAATGTAACCCAGAGCCCTTTTCTCAGCTGATGAAGAGAACTGTGGGCACTCTGATGATAACCAAACACTGCAGCAGTATACCTCAGACATCTGATGAGTTCTCTCCTGTATGCACGGATCGGTCTGGTCTTACGTTTTCTGCCGGTGTCGGAAAATTCAGTAAAGCTTCTCAGCTAAAAATCCCAGACTAAACCTGAATAATCCAACATGTTTTAGGACCCGATACTGTGCTCCTCACTCAGGCAAAACTGCTACTGACTTCAATGGGACTACTCAGGGCTCTGATCCTGCAAACCCTTCTGCACATGGTTAGCTTTACTTGGGTGAGTAGTCCCACTGCACGGCTACTCATCCGAGCAAAAGTTATTCATAGATTTTAGGGCTTTAATTCAGACTGATCCCCTGCATAACACAGGCCATTGCATTCCACACAGTGATTTCTGAACCAAGCCAATAACTTCAGAACAAGCCATCCAATCTCGATTTAACATTTAGCACATGGACATTTCCTGGATCTGGCTCAAAGTGAATAGTGCCAGCCTAAGACCTTAGTATTTAGATTTGATTTGGTGTAGATAAAAGACAGCAACATACCTATACTGGGGCATTTGCTGTCATGTCAACTTTTCCCTGCTCACACACAAAGGCTGCATTGCTATTAAACGTGCATTAGACAAAGAGGGGGATATTAATAGTCTTCATTCCCTTTGGCTCCATTTAAAGATTTCTGGCATAGACACCTTAATAATCCCTTGCTTCTTTTTCTCCAAGAGCTGTGAACAGTGGATGGAATTTCCCTTAGTGGTTGTGCCTATGAACCAAAAGTGAAGTTCACGACAGCAAAGAGAGCCTAAACTGGGCATCATTTAAAGCCTCCATCAGACTGTGGGTCTTGAGCAGCGTATAGGGCCTTGTTCGGGGGGCAGTGAAGGGTCCACTCCTGCTCCCACTAACGTCAACAGTAAAACTCACTTAGATTTCAACAGGATCAGGCCCAACACGACAATTATTGGAGTGTAACTCGGTGTAGAGTGGCTAATGCCAGCAAGCTCTCCCTGCTGCTAGCAGAGAACTCCACCTGTGTTCATGATCAGCGATACAGCTGTTAGCACAGTCATCTGCCTTTCAAAGCCTCCCTCCCTGTGCGCTCCTTCCAAGGGGAGACGTTGCAGGTGAGAGCAGCGGGCTGCAGCGAGCACAAAGGTCTAGTTTGTGGGTTCAGTTCTCACGGGGCCGTTCACATTTTAAAAACTATCCCTCCCCACCCGCCTTCCACACAAGGGTGGCCTCTAGTGCCAGGAACAAAGGTGAGGCTCTCGCGCTCCTACCTGGTAACAGCATCCCTGCCACGCAGCCATATTACAAAGGGAACAGTCAGGAAGAGCAGGGATATCTGAACACCCTTCCCTTGGCACAAACTCCATTTCAGATCAGCAGGTCCTCTGACAAGTAAGCATTCAGTGGGCCGAGAGAGAGATCACACCTTCCGGTGAGCACACTTACACTAATGAATAGGGCCCTACCAAATTCGAGGCCATGAAAAACATGTCACGGACTATGAAATCTGGTCTCCTCCCACAAAATCTGGTCTTTTGTGTGCTTTTACCCAATACTATACATATTTCATGGGGCAGACAGCGTTTCTCAAATTGGGGGTCCTGAGGCATTGCAGGGGGGGTCACAAGGTTATTTTAGGGGGATCGCACTATTGCCACCCTTACTTCTGCGCTGCCTGCAGAGCTGGGCGGCTGCAGAGCAGCGGCTGTTGGCCGGGTGCCCAGCTCTGAAGGCAGCACTGTCACCAGCAGCTGCGCAGAAGTAAGGGTGGCAATACCCCAAATCCCCCTACAATAACCTTGCGACCCGCCCCCCCAACTCCTTTTTGGGTCAGGACCCCCTACAATTACAACACCAGGAAATTTCAGATTTAAATAGCTAAAAGCATGAAATTTATGATTTTTAAAATACCATGGCTGTGAAATTGACCAAAATGGAGGGTGACTTTGGTAGGGCCCGACTAATGAAACACACCGGGCCAGATCCTCGATTGTCAGTCATCACAGCTGCACCGAAGCCAATGGCGTTACGCAGATCCTGGGTATAGGTTATAAAAAACCCCTGTGCACGCTTCTCTTCCTGGGGATAGGATGAGAGAGCAAAGAGCATGTCCCAGATGTTGGTCACGTTGCTTCAGTCACTACTAGAAGGCGCTCAGCTACTAGTGAAGAGCGTGGCATCAGAACCTCTGTAGACTAGAACGGATCGACACCAGCTGAGGATCCAGTTCACTTTGTTCCCTTTATTTCCCTTGGGAATAGTTCACAGCACTACAGACTCCTACTCTTTTTATATTAGGTATGGGCTGTCAAGCGTTTAAAAAAATTAAATCGCACTGTTAAACAATAATAAAATACAATTTGTTTAAATATTTTTGGATGTTTTCTACATTTTCAAGGGACATCTATCTAGAACCGGACATCGGCAATACCAGGAGAGATGAGCTGGAGTGCCGAAGAGAAGCGAAACCGGAAAGTAACTGAAAAACTTCTCTGATTGATTATATCTATTAAGGGACAACCCATCCTAAATGCTCAATTACTGAGGGACAATCTACACTCCTTCCTATAGCTTCTACAACTAACTCTCTGTATAACTTTTCTTGAGTGAGGTACCTGAGTATTCGGATTCAAATATCTAAACTGTATCATTAAATTTATTCATCTGAATTTGGGTTACTGCAGATTATGTACTAGATGTTATCTTATGAGTTTATAAACAAACTTTGTATCTGTGGATAATCTAAACACTATATCCAGATGTACAGACACACTTTTCTCAACCTGTGCATTATATAATTTTTACATTAGCTTTAATAAAATTTTTATATCTGGCACGTAAATACCTTGCAACGCCGGCTACAAAAGTGCTGTGCAAACGCCTGCTCTCACTTTCAGGTGACACTGTAAACAAGAAGCTGGCAGCAGTATTTCCCGTAAATGTAAACAAATTTGTTTGTCTTAGCGATTGGCTGAATAAGAAGTAGGACTGAGTGGACTTGCAGGCTCTAAAGTTTTACATTGTTTTGTTTTTGAGTGCAGTTACGTAACCAAAAAAAATCGACATTTGTCAGTTGCACTTTCATGATAAAAAGATTGCGCGACAGTGCTTGTATGAGGTGAATTGGAAAATACTGTTTCTTTTGTTTATCATTTTTACAGTGCAAATATTTGTAATAAAAATAATACTATAAAGTGAGCGCTGTACCCCTTTTTACTCTGTGTTGTCATAGAAATCAATATATTTGAAAATGTAGAAAAACATCCAAAAATATTTAATACATTTCAACCGGTATTCTATTGCTTAACAGTGTGATGAAAACTGCGATTAATCGCGATTCATTTTTTGGAGTTAATCTCATGAGTTAACTGCGATTAACCGATAGGCCTGTGTTAGATTCATAATACAACCTTGAAGAAAAAAAAGAAACGTCTGCTTTGAAGCCTGCCTTCAAAACTAGGTCAAGAAACGGTCTGTTTCAGGCAGGGACCTCAGGAAAACCAAACAGCTCTACGTCTATTTCTATCCACCTAGGCATTCCAAATAACTCCCATCACTGGGGTACCTAGGCAGCACGTAGGTCTGGGAAAACACAGCATTTTACAATGCTCTGAGCAATTGATTAGCATTTTTGTGCGTGTGTTAACACTATAAAGGAGTCTGGGCAATTGAGCCCAGGGGTGTGAAGGGCTCGTTCCAAGGGCAGTTTGTTGAAATGAGCGGATGCCAGCTGATCCTGTGCACAAACATTCCTGCAGCCTTCAACGGATCTTGACCAGGCCTTAAACTTCTTCCCTTCCTAGCAGGTGCCTGATCCTGCAGTCCAGGCCCCCGTGAGTAGCCCCCGTGGATTAGGCCCCACAAATGAATACGTTACCATCAGTGTTCCTGCTAATTTTTCCCACCCCTGTGCAGAATGAATTTTTGTTATGTGCACCAATATGGAGGTGATGTGTGGTGGAGGTGGGGCTGTGGGGTTCAGAGTTTGGGAGGGGCCTCAGAGTTGAGGCAGAGGGTTGGGGTGCAGGGGGGAGGGCTCCAGCTGGAGGTGCGGTCTCTGGGGTGGGGCCGGGTGATGAGGGGTTTGGGGTGTAGGCTGCCCTGGGGCTGGGGCGTGGAGAGAGGACTCCCCCGAGCCCTCTCTCCCCTCAGCAGCACTTGGGCTGGGGGAGAGCGTCTCTCCCCGCACCGCAGCCCCAGGGCGGGGAGGGAGAGGTGCCTCGCTCCCCCGCTGCAGCCCCAGAGCTGGGAGGGAGAGGCCTCTCACCCCATCGCCACAGCCCCGGGGATGGAGAGGGAGAGGCGTCTCTCCTCACCGCAGCCCTGCACACCCCATCCCATCACCAGCCCCCTCCTCACCCCACTGCCATCTTCCAGGCCCACCCGTGGCCACGCCCGAGTGCAGTGCGCGGCTCTGCTAATTAACTGTGCAGCCTCCTGCATCGCTGTGCACCGTAGAGGGAACGTGGATTACCACCACCCTTGATTGTAAAAGGGAAGCAAGCGCCGAAGGGATGCTGCCTTTTTCCGGGGTGGTAAGTCTCCCAATCTGGAAGAGGATGTGAAACAGATCTCCCAGTAGCCTTGGCTCTCTGGCCTGGGTCACTGCAGACTCTTCCTTTTAAACCCTGATGCCTTCTGCCCAGTCTGAACGGCTGTCCTTCCATGCTCTCCCTTCCTAGTCTGCTCACGTCGCAGCCCGCTGACTAGTCATCACGGGATGAACTGTGAGACGATTGGTGACGGCTGCCTGCAATCAGCCTGCAGGGAGCCAGCCAGTTTGTATGTCCGGGCCCATCCCTGCTCCGAAACAGCAGAGTGATGGACTCAGCTGAGCAGAGCTAGGCCTACCCAAGCAGTCAGGGGAAAGACAAGACCTGGGAAGTCCAGTGTGTTTGTCTTCACCACTCCGTTCCCCTTTTCTAAGGCCACCGCCACACGTGGCTTTTGTACCGATGTCACTATTTCCATGAGGGGTGTGATTTTTCTACCAACATGGTTATACCAGTACAGCTCCTAGTGTGGACGCAGTTATACTGGTATAAAGGTGCCTTATGCTGGCGTAATCACATTTATACCAGTATAACTGCGCATACACTATGGCTTTAACTAGACTGGGCGAGTTCGGTGTGTGGACAGAGCCCTCAGCCATAGGAATTAGCTTGTTCACATCCTGATCAGCTTGCAAAAAGTAGAATGCCAGGCTATTTCCCTTCCTGATTTGCCATGAAACGCAATACAACGGGTGAGATTTATGCAGTGACCTGACCATCTGGCCAGTGGGATGCACCCGCAGGAACATTCTCAGAGACCGGCAGTTGTAACACAGATCGTAGTGCTAGACAGAATGACCTGCGCTTGATCAGCTTGGAAATGGGGCTTTAAACAGTAATCCTGCTGTGGCCTTCACTCCATGGCCAGTTTCTCACACAACCTCATCCCTTTTGGGTTTAAAGAATTGCTGTGACCATTTTAAACGCTGGATCGGCATGGGAGGAACATCCTGGTCACCCTTCTAATGGCCTTTGTTAGCACCCGTAGGCTGATCGTTGGCCATCACAGCTCCATGTGTCGCTTGGGCGGCTTCTCTCTTCCTGCCAGCCTCGGGGCCGTGCCACGCAAGTCTCTCCCTGGCGACTGGCCTTTCTCTGCTTCCAGCCCCGGTTCTTCCACCTGCTCCTCTCGGACAGTCGACTTCTCCTCAGAGACCTCCTCTGCCTGCTGCAGCTCATCGGTGCCACCACGACTATAAACTGCGTGCACTGTGAATTCAGGCAGGGTGGCCTTCATCATGTGTAAGAAATTGTAAGCAGGAAGAGGAGGCTTCCAGGCTTCATCAGACAAAGTAGCTGAGAAGAGGATACAATCAGAAGTTAATGACCAAGCGTTGGGGCACAATGGATGGCAAGTAGGCCCAGATCCTGCACTGAGAACTGCATGGTCCTGTAGATCCCTCACCGTGCGATTCTCAGCGCAGGCCAGGGCCTATCATTTCTCTTTGGCCAGAGCAGTTTCAGTCAGCTATGAAAATCACAATTTAACTGCAGTTTCCATGAGCTACTCGGGACATTTTGTTTTTCTCATGGCTGCAAAGAATTTGTATTTTTGAAAATGGATTGCTTCTTTAAACAGGGCCTTTAATTTGAGGACAATAATACAGTAAATTTAATAAATACAATATGCAGTCCTGGCCCTTTAAAATTCCTCCTGTGGTAGAGGAGATCTCTTGCCCTCCAAGGTGAAGTCCAGTGCGTAAGACTGTGAGCGCCTGTAAAAAGTTCCCAAAGGGCTAGAGGAGTTTTAAAGGGACAGGACTCGAAATACCATATTCTTGTTTTGCACATGAGAAACTGGTGTTTTTTCAAAACGTCTCCATTTCCCCCCAAAGTTGTGGGTTTTTTAAAAAAAAATTCAAGCTTTGCATCACATTTATCCCCTTCCTTCAAACCATTTTGTCCCCAGAAAGATTTAATGCAAACCAACAGGCTTTGGTTATCGTGTGTTATGTGTATTATGTTTGATGTGTATTATGTATTGTGCATTATGTTCTTATGTATGCAAATAAAGCTCTTTAAAAGTTATTTTCGCTCCTCTAGAATTGCTGCACAAGGGAACCATGCTGACCTTATTTGACTAGAACCAAACTGGACCCACCCACCATGAAAAAGTATTAAGTATGTTGAAAAAGGTGGACAGTGGATGTCTTGTCTATTGTTCTGACTTTAGAAGAGAGGACTAGTGTTAAGACAAATCCTTTGTTCTAAGTACAAAGGAAATCTCCTTCCAATGCATTACTATGTCACAGCTGAACAGGGAGGAGGTGGAGATCACATCTGCCATATGAAGTAGTTGGGACAACTCTGACAATAATATTTAAAAAAAAAGATTTCAGTGGGGACTTAAGCATGTGCTTAAATGCTCTGTTGAACTGGAGCCTGAATTAAGAAACAATTCAGTGTACTGCTGAATTAGGTTTCTACAAAAGGAAAATGCCCTAACAGAAATATAGTATGCAAGGCATAAACATATGCACAAAAGCTGAAATTGGGACTTTAAGGCTGAAAAGGGCTTATGTGGGACATCACTGGGGCACTTTCCTGACTCTGCCCATGGGTGAATTCTACACAAAGGCCCCAGTCCTGCCATGAACGGGACGTGGGCACAAATGAAAAGCCCACACGATAGAGAAAATGATTCCTTCAATATAAGGTGAGCACATTCAGATCGTTTGCACAGACTCTGGGGAAACACCAGAGACTGAACGATGTTGGTGTCATTTCGGGCCTAACAAGATTGGGAGATTGGACAGAAAGGCGAGAAATTGAGCATTACTCTGCTGATAACAGGAAGTAGGAGATTGTTATCTTGTTCAAGAAAACTACTGAAAGGAAGGGAGGTAGACTGTTTCCATTAGATAAGAAAGGTTCTTACGTATATTTTTACTGGTAATTCTACAATTTGTGGGCATTAAAGCATGAGATAAATTAGTCTTGCAACTCTTTCCAAACTAAAATTCGATACAGCTGTTGAGGGCCTTTTATTACCACAAAAGCGCCACATATTACCACAGTGTGGAGCTTTGTCTCCCTCTAGTTGCCAGACCACGTAACAGGTTTATGAGGGTGCCGCTGCCTCACGGCGGACACACCGATTCTTAGCTCAGGAAGTAGAAGCCATGTTTTTAGGTCACTAGGTCCTGAGTTCAGTCTCCACCAACAACCAGTCTATTACTAGGAAGCAGTAGCAGACTCATAAACCTAATATGTGGCCCTGCCACTAGAGGGGGACAAATCGCCAAACCGTCTCCAGGGGTTTAGCGCTTCTCAAAAGGTCTCAAATTCTGAAATTTTTCGACGGAAGAAAGGGACGCGTATTTCAACAAGAACACTGGCAAAAAGCGTGTCCCCTTGTCCAAGCCGCTGTATGTGAGTCGCACTGACATTGCCAACGTCTGCTGTGTTTGGATAAGTCGGCTTTAAACAAGCACTCTAGAATCCAGTTGAACCAGCTTATCCAAATTTTAGTTTGGAAAGAGTCGTTCGGGCAGGGTGCTAGATGTTAGCACTCAGGCTCCATCTCCTGTTCGCCTGTGCCATCCCCGCTATCAATCGGCCCTACCACTACACCTGTCGCCATAGGATCCAGGTGCTATCCTGAGCTCAACAGTACTATAAAGAATATAGCTGTTGGTTTTGTAGGCATTGACTGGAAATGGTTTGGAAATTAGGATCTCTGAGGAATTATTCCAGTGGAGAAAAAGACTCCACTTACCAGAAACTACCCAGAGTACATGGGCATGTAGAGATGTCTTTAGCTGTGGAGGAAAAGAGATTTGGGGACAACAGCTGGTAGATACTATGTTAAAAAGGGATGTCCACAATCTTGTTATTGGCCACTAGGAAGCTAACCCAAAACCCACTAGAGTCTTTCCATTGACTTTAATGGGGTCTGGATCAGGCCCTAGGTTATCGCCTCAGAAAACACCTGGTCTTGCCCCAGTGTCATTAACAACACACCAGGTTTATATTTCACATTGTTCCAAAGTTGAGTGTTAGTTTAGTGATTGTGAGTCTGAAATTGTTGTAGGGACGAATTATGAAAAGCTTTTTGGCTTTTTCCACCTCAATTCCCGAGTCACACAAGCCACTGCACAGTTACTAATAACAACAATACTCCATCTTCAAAGAATTTACGGTGCGAAGCACCAGATCCCCTTCCACCGATACCGCACTTCCACCCGTACCGCACTTCCACCCATACCGCACTTTGCCAGTAAATGCACAGGAAGGCTGCATGCCTAGCACTGAAAGTTCCGAGTATGAGAATTGGGGCAGACTCAGGAGGCTTTTCATGAGCAGTCAGCATTGAGAAAGCCCAGTTCTCAGTAACAGGGGTCAAATACAGGTTTGTGGATTATTGCAGAAAACTGATGGCAGTTCAGAACAATTCCTACCCGGCTCTGGAAAATAAGCAGTCCCGCAAAGCGCCGCACCTCAGACTGCAGAATCCGAGTGGTCTTTTCTGGCTGGACTATTTGTGCTTTGGCTCAAGCACAGAATAACTGTACTTTCCCATCATTAAATAACCATGACAGACAATTGAGCACAGTGCTTAGAAACATCACACAAACATGCATACTTACTGCTGGGAATCTCGAGCCCGGCTATTAATTTCTCGAGCCAAGACAAAATGTTCGTTTCGGTGACAGATTGGTCCGAAGGAAATGCAAATACTTCCCCGCCGGAATGAAGGTTCACCCAGGCAAGAAGTGGCAGAGGAGGTGGAATGCTGAAATATGCCTTCAGGACTCCTCTGCCTACAGGAGTGGTTTTCCTGTGGAACAGATCAGATTGAACTTGTTCACGAACACTTTAGCAATGAGACAGGAACAGGATGTCCCGATTTCATAGGAACAATCCCGATATTGGAGGCTTTTTCTTATATAGGTGCCTATTACCCCCACCCCCTGTCCTGATATTTCACTCTTTCTATCTGGTCACCCTCGACAGGGATGAGCAGCAAAGGCCAGATCCTGCGAGGTGCTGAGCGCTCTGCCCTGATCCAGCAAAGCACTTAAGCCCGTGCTTAACTTCAAGCATGTGGCCAGTTGCATGGAGGTCAATAAGATTACCCATGTGCTTCTCGGTAAATGTGCTTCGGCTGGATCAGACCTAATGTATCTGTGTGAGAGCGACCATTTAATAGGGAGGAAGTGTGGCCCACTGTGTAGGGGCACGGGGCGGGGGTGACTTCACTCCTGTGAAGATGATCAGCATCAGCCTTATGAACCACTTAAGTCCTGTGATGAGCGCTGCCGAGGCATGGGGCTGGTTTTCTGCACAGCCGTGAATTTCACCCTAGAAGAGGAGGGTGCATTTTACTAGCTACAAAGCAAACAGGCGTCTCCTTCCCAGTCTAGCCATTTAAACGACACAACCTTTTCCTCTTTGAAACTAGACTTCTTCCTTCCAAAAAGGTGATTTTCGTTTTTAAATAAAGAAGAGTGGAGGACAGGGGCGGGGAGGGAGAATTTGAGAAGGCCAAAAGTTCACGGGGCGCTTATATCCCACACATTACTGGCAACCAGGTTGTTTGCTCTTAAAAAAAGAAAGAAGGTGCCTTCCCCATCAGCTAAATTACTCCCCACCCCGCAGTACAGTTCTCAGCAGGCAGAGCACTTTCTGATTAATTTATTGAGGCGCCTCGGGGAAGAGAAAAAAATTAAGAGATGGAATAATTAAAAATACATGTGGGGGAAGGGATAAAAATCTTCCCTCCTGCAACTTTGTGTTTCTTGGCTGTCATCTTTGCTCTGTTGCGCAAGTCGGTTGCTTGGGGCTGGGCGGGGCCGGTCCCTTCTTTTGCTCTAATTCTTTCGCTCCTTCTTTTGAAAACTTTCCTTTCTCTCCCACACCCAGCCCTTCATTGCATTGTTCATGAGTATTTTCACCTTAGGTACTCAGAAAGTAAAATCAATCAAATGAGCTCCTTCAGCAAGAATTAATTGACCCTGTTCTCCTATGGATGAAAAATAAATGGCATCAGTTACAAGAACAAGGCTATTGATAGTTTAGTAGTTGATAGTTTAGTAGTTTTCCTTGAACATGGATAGTCATCATTCAACTCTGACTGCACTTGGCTCTTTGGGTCACTGTTTCGCTGTTGTACATGCCTACATTATTAAAGACTTTAATCACTGCTAAATAACTCAGCATCAGCATAGGAATATGGACATAGGACTGGCATGGACCTCCTGCTTCTCCAGGCAACCTTGCCATGATTCCCAGTGAGTTCACACTGAATAACTGGTTAAAAAACCAGCTAGATGGTGTTTTCAGTAACTGCAGAACCAGCTTTAGCATCCCTCAGAATGCTGTGAGCTAGGGTCCTGGAAAGAAGCAAACATGTTTTTTCATGCTCACAGGTTCATCCAGCAAGCGAGAAATGCCTCGTGGCCTTTTCCATTCGCCAAACTCAACATTTCCATTCTCACTCTTTGATTTAGGCCTCCATCGCTGAACAAAATGAGTAAGGGTTTTTCCAGGCTCAAGTAGTGGGGGAGATTTTCCACTGTGATTTCTGGCTGCAAGAGAACAAAGTGAGATGGGTTTTAGGGTGAAAGGATCAAGGCCAGAAGAATGCAGGGGCTAATTTTACGGAGTGGTGCCATTTATATGTTGGGTGGAAGCTGCTCAGATTATGGACGTGTTTAAAACGCCTGGAACGCAGACACATGAATCCAGCGGGCTTAACAACGCATGTGGGTGTGAAACTCACCCCTCTCCAGTGGAATGGTGCAAAGCCTAGGCACCACTTAGATACAACCCCACCCTCCCAGCAATTGTTTAAACACATCTATGAACACATCGCAGATGGTCATGTAGTATCTCATGAACTCCCCGTGTAACTGAGAAAGTGCGTTTATTTTTACCGTACACAGCAATTATACTTACAAATGTTTCCAGTAATTGGGACCTGATTGTCTGAACTATGTCTGGTGCACTCTGTTTGGATAGCGGGATGCTATCTAGTCTGTGATCTTCATGCCTAGCTAGAAGCAGCGCTGGAAGAGGAACAGCGTATTTACGGGCCCTACAGGAAAATGGTTTATTACAACAATTGAATACAACATCTTACGCACAACGCATTGTTTATGTCCTTAGGGGCTGGAGTAAGTACACTGTGGGGAAAGGCAGGGGAGGGAGAGAGACTTGAAGTCATCAGGGTCTCAATCCTGTAAGGTCCTGAGCACTCTAGGATCCAGCAAAGCGTTTGAACTCTGTGCTTGACTGATAGACCTTTAAGGTCAGAAAGGACCACCGTGATCCTCCAGTCTGGCCCTGACTTCAGTGGGGTTCCTCACAAGCTTCAAGTCAGGCATGTGCTTACATGGTCTGCTGGATTGAGCATGGAGAACCCGATTTGTAGAGGTACTTAGGCACCAGAAGATGCAGATAGGTCCCTAGGCTGCAAACACCGATGTCAATGGGAGTCTGGCACCTCGGTGAATTGAGAATCCTACTACGTGTCGATCTGCTTCTTCAGACAACCAAACACCCTTAAAAATCTGGCCCCGGCTGCTTGGCCCCTTGCAGGAGCGAGCTCAAAGGCCCTGATTCGCTTTAATGTTGAGCATGTGATGAGGTGGTCGGCTGAATTATGGCCTAAATGGGGGTCTATGTTCACCGGCCCCAGTGGGAAAACTGTAGATGCCCAGCACAGAGGAAGCACCTAGCGCCGTGTGTCTGAACGCTGAAATGGCCAGCAGCTGCTCGCTGCAATATAGCAGAGTCAACAAGGACTTGGGCAAAGTTTTGCATTGGCTTTAAAACTCTAGAAAAGGGCTTCCCTTCTATTGGTTCCCAGCCACATGGCTTTAGAGCACAAAGAAACTCTTGGGGCCCAGGGTATAAACTGAGATTGATGCCCTTTTGAAGGCTGAAGGAATGGGGTCTGGAGAGACAGCCACGGACTTCAATGGGATTTGGATCAGGCCCACTCTGCACAGGAAGCCGAGGAGAAATAAGCAGCTAAAAGTAACCAACAAAGGGGGAAAAAACGGAGGGGGAGACTTTTTCTTTTGCTTCTTTCTGATGGGTGAAGGAGGGATGAACATTTTCTCCACACCCCCACACTGCTCTGCAAAAGGGGAGGTTCTGCCTTTTTTTTTTTTTTTTTTTTTTTACATTATAAGTTTGATCTTGCCTATCCCGGCCAATGCTGTGGGTAGAGAACTAGCAAGGTTGTGAGATGACAAGAAAGTGAAAACTTAGCAACTGAGACTGGGGAAAAGATTCCTTCAACAGAGACATAAAGTGACTTATCCAAGCTTATCCAGGAGGTCAGTGGCAGAGCCAGGAGAGAATCCAGTTCTCCTGCATTCCTGCCCAGGGTCCTCTCATAGTTAGCTAACATAAGAACGGCCATATTGGGTCAGACCAAAGGTCCATCTAGCCAAGCATCCAGTCTTCCGACAGTGGCCAGTGCCAGGTGCCCCAGAGGGAATGAACAGAACAGGTAATCAAGTGATCCATGCCCTGTCGCCCATCTCTGTTTACAGAGCAGTGCTTATGGCCCTCTCTACACTATGGATTGTAGCTGTATTTGAACAGTTATGATAATGCCCGGACAGTTGGAACATTGTCCTTAAAATACAACGGAATTCACTCAGGTGCAGATCAGTTCATATTCTTGCCAAAAAGGAAAAAAACAAACACTTACAGAATCAATGCATCATCTTCAGCGTACAGTCCTATTGTTACATATCCCCGGAGCATGTTTCCTGCTTCGACAAAAGCTTCCCTCGCTGTAAAAATACATAAATAAGTAAATAAACATCCCAAAGAAAAGTGCATTTTTTCCCTTTGCAAATCCGAGAGGGCAACTGAGTGCTGGAACAGGTTTCCAAGGGAGGTGGTGGAATCCCTGTCTTTGGCGGTTGTTAAGAACAGGTTGGATAAACACCTGCCAGGGATGGTCTAGGTTTACTTGGTGTTGTCTCTGACCTCTTGAGTTCCCTTCCAGCCCTGCATTTCTACGATCAGACACTGTTGGCAGCAATAGCAAAGTCTGGGGCAAGGGCTGTTTTTTTGTTCTGTGTTTGTACAGCGCCTAGCACCGTGAGGTCCTGCTCTCTGACTGTGACTCCTAGGCACTACGATGATACAAACAATGACCAATAATATATAGTATCTACATCCTGATGGAAGGCCAATACAAGCACACTGTCTTACTGATTTTACGCGTACACACCTTTAAATCCAGCAAACTAATTCCTTCAAACTTGGCTTGACTTTTAAAACTTGGCGAGACCCTTCTGAATTAATTATTAATTATTATTATTTATGTGGACTTCCATAGCACCAAAGAGCCCCAGTCATGGACCAAGACCGCACTGTGCTAGGCGCTGTACAAACACTGATCAGAAAGATGGTCTCTGCCCCAAAACGTTTAAAATCTCAGGCACAGGTCACCGTCTAATCAAAAGAGGGGCGGTGTTGCAATTTCTATCTTGACATTGCCCTAAACTGTAGCTGCTGCAAAGATGTTCTAGGCCATTAACACAGAACTCAGGAGGCCTCCGTTCAGGGCGGCTGCTTATCTAATTAGAACATGCAAGTTACACTTGGGGGCGAACCTCGTAAACTACTGGTCTAGCAGCTACAGATCCAAGTCCTTAAGGCTCTATTGCTCAACCCAGCACAGTCTGGAATCTCTGCAGACTGAGTAGCTCCCATTTTTCTATCTCCCCCGCCCACACACTTAAAAAACCCTCCAAGCATGACAGCTAAATGCAAAAATCCAGCATTCTTTCTTGATTAAAGGAGAGAATTCCTACACTTAGGAGAAGCCAGGAATTTCCAAAACTTAAGGCTGCAACTTTAACCCAGCCAAGTCACACATATGTAGCTTTTTATAATCCTTGTTAAATGTTAAGACTCAAAATATTGGTTTTCGGTTTGAATGTATACCACAAAAGCAGCATAGCCACATTTAAGCATTCAAAAACCGTGAGTCAGGCCCTGATAAACCATGGGATTGGGTTAAAAAGAATACATGTGGGGTTCTCTTTCTTTGCCTTCTGTTTATGAGCTTTTAGGGAACACTCAGGTCACATTTTCATGCTCTTCTCTTCAATCACAAGAGCTAGAAATGCTCTTATTTTTCTTTAAAGGAAAGCTGAGATGCTCACATAAATCACATGACTCCAGGAGTTGGGGCTTAAAGTAAAGCCACCAGATACCACAAGCCTCATGATAAAATTGTGAGACCTGGTTGTGCTGTAATATAGATAGCATGCACAACATGGATGAATGAAAGTGATAGGTGCTACCTTCGATTTTTGGAATTTTCTCATCTTTGGCTGCTTGATCGAACAACTTTACCAAAGCACTGGTGGTGGGGCAAAACCAAAATAAGCCCCAAAGGAAGAGCTGCTTAAAAAGAGGAGGGCAAAAAAAATCAGCAGCAAACGGAGCTGAACTGCCCCCTCCCTTTTTTTTTTTTTTTTTGTCAAATAATATAAACGAAATACAGGGACTAGGTGGGTGAGGTGATATCCTTCATCCACCTTGTCTCTCTAATATCCTGGGACCACGGCTACCACAACAGTGCATAAACCAACAGAGACATGTTAGTGGGATGGATGTGTAAGGAAGATTTTCTAGGAAGTGTCCAGGCAGACATAAGACATTGTGACAGGGTTGGGCCAGATGGCTACAGGAGAGTGATAGAAGGCAGATATATTAGCCCCAGGTTAAGTAGGTCCCTTTTCCCTGGGTAAGGTAACAGGGAAGGTTCCAGAACAATCAGGAACCTTCTGGAAACAATTAAGACAGACAGGCTGATTAGAACGCCCACAGCCAATCAAGAAAGTGCTAGAATCAATTAAGGCAGGCTAATCAGGGCACCTGGGTTTAAAAAGGAGCTCACTTCAGTTTGTGGTGTGCGTGTGAGGAGCTGGGAGCAAGAGGTGCTAGGAGCTGAGAGTGAGAACGCGGACTGCTGGAGGACTGAGGTGTACGAGCATTATCAGACACCAGGAGGAAGGTCCTATGGTGAGGATAAAGAAGGTGTTGGGAGGAGGCCATGGGGAAGTAGCCCAGAGAGTTGTAGCTGTCGTACAGCTGTTCCAGGAGGCACTCTAGACAGCTGCATTCCACAGGGCTCTGGGCTGGAACCCGGAGTAGAGGCGGGCCTGGGTTCCCCCCAAACCTCCCAACTCCTGGTCAGACACAGGAGGAGTCGACCTGGACTGTGGGTTCATGAAAACAGCCAAACTGAGGGCTGCCATGAATCTCTGAGGCGAGTAAATCCTACCAAGGTAGAAGAGGAACTTTGTCACAACATATAGTCCAATTCAGGAAAGTACCTCGGCAGGTGCTTAAATCTAACCCTATTCAGGACAGCATTTAAGCAGGTTCTTGGGACTTGAGCATGTGCTTAAGTGCTGTCCTACATCGGCAGGGGCAACGAGGATGCTTTCTTGAATTGGGACTGCGCTCAGCTGAACCAGATTTCGATGAATTCCTCAGGTTGCTTGTGGCCTGGATCGTCCCCCTCTTTCGTGTGCCTCTGTTGAGCCTCAGCCTTTTGGGGGCTGTCTGAGGCGAAGCCAGAGCTGTCTGCCCATCCCACTGCTGGAGTTCCCTTTTGAAGTGATCACTGTGGCGACCGCTGAGTTTTCTGTAGGAACCAGAAGCCTTGAAATTAATGTGGCTCCTCCATGAGATAATGAACCCTACCCAAAAAATCATGGTCTAGATTCAGCAAACGTTAAACTGGGCTTTGCTTTAATTCCCCCAGAATCTGATCAACTCTTCACACCTACGGCCCTTGATAATGCTTTGATGCTTGCCTAAAATAAAAGTACATTGGAACAACAGGGAGAGTACCGGTAACTGCCAAGGGAGAGAGCTCTGTGTCCTATACAAAGTTTCACTGGAAAAAGAAACCTTGAGCATGATCCAGTAGTGAAAGTTCCCAAATATCAGCTGTGTCTTATGAAATCATACTCTATCCAGCAGTAACTCAGAACGCAGTATGTCTAGCCTCTCGATGAGGGTTGCAGTGACCTCTAGACATCAGTCAGCTGTTTGTAAATTCAAAATACTGTCGTGACTCTTCACTACAGCAATGGAAAAGTTCCACGACAAACCCCTGTAGGTTTTACGGGTGCTATATTTGTAAGTCTCCTGAAAGATCATAAACGGGAGGTGAATGTATTGTAAGCGAGACATGGCACAATAAACTGCACTGGCACCAATTACGCCCCATTGCAGATTGGTGATTGTTATTCGCTGTTGGCTCAAATATCAAACATAGTTTAAAACATTATCCTGAGAAACAAAGATGAGTTGTAGCTGTAACTAGTGTTTTGTTCTATACCCCCCTTCATGGCTCTGTGCCAATCAGGACGCGTGCCAGGCTCCTTTTTCAAATCTGTGCAACCCTCAGATTTTGTCTGTAACTCTCCTTACTGGTTTTGCGATTCACGAGGTTTCAGCTTAAACAAACATTTTACCACTGCCCTCCAACGCCTACTCTGTGATCACGCAATGCGGTTAAAACACGGCATCAGACGCAGCAGTCATTTCCAAGGCGACGGGTGATATCCAAAGCAACGGATAACTCCACATTATTTGTATTACAGTAACACCTAGAGGTTCCAGCCAAGATCAGGGCTGCAGGGTTGCAACTACAGTTCATAGGACCTCACCCAGAAATCCCCTCTATGCCTATGGCTGCAGCCCAGAATCAATGGGACAGGAACCATCATTGTGTTCTGCGTTTGGTCTGTGCCCTACTGCAATGAGGTCGTGGCCTTTGTCTGGGGCTCCTGGGCTCTCCCACAATACCCATAAATAATAACAACTGTGGTAGTAGAATTACGGAGATTGGGGCTCCATGCTGTGCAAAGACATAGCAAGAGAGCTCCTGCCCCAAAGAGCCTACAGTCACTAAACTGACAAGACAGACCAAGGCTGCGACAAGAGAAGTATCATTTAATTCAGCAAAGCACTGACTTTTTAATAAAAACCCTAGTCCTCAGGGGTGCAGAGAAAAGCTGGAAAAGGTGACACCCCCCCTCCAAGCCCAAACACCAGACAGGAAATCAACAGAACTCAACATGTATTGAGTTTTTTAAAAAGCTCTTGGGTTTTTTTAAGCCAACCTTGTGATTTTGGGGACCTGACTGATGTTTTTTGAACTCCAGGGCCTGACAACACTAAGCCGGACTCCAGCGATGGCATTTGTGCAAGCCAGGACTCCAGTGTCTGCAGACCCCTTTCGACATGTCTACACTGCAATAAAACACCCACGACTGACCTGTGTCAGATGACTCAGGCTTATGGGGCTCGGGCTGCAGCGCTCTAAAATTGCAGTTTAGACGTCCAGACTTTGACTGGAGCCTGAGCTCTGACACCCTGCAAGGGGGGAGGTTCCCAGAGCTCCGGCTCCAGCCCAAGCCCGAACGTCTACACTGTAATGTTATAGCCCCGCAGTCTGAGCCCCGTGAGCCTCAGTCAGCTGACACGAGCCAGCCACAGTGTTTTATTGCAGTGTAGATACACCCCATAAGCACACATGTTGAGGTGCATTCTCAGCCTCTATTCTAGCTCCCTTCAGATTTCAGTCCTTACAAGTGGCCTGATCTTAAGCCCAATGAAGTCAATGGAAAGACCCCCATTAACTGGCCTCAGATTCAATGCTGCATGCAGGCCGATAAGCCCTTCATCCCCTTCCCATAGGCCCACTGAAAACCCTGCAGTCAGGCAGTGTTTTAACTAGCCGTCAATGAGCCAGGAACTTTGTCAAACACTGCTAGGAGTCTTATAGGTGCTTCCTAATTACACAATGAAGCCAGTATTTAAGAGAGCATTTTATTTCCAGTATCTTTAAAGAATCAACCAACTTTTGGTACCAAACCAAGTTAATCTTCTATGTGATTGCCTCCAATTTTTCCAGGAAATTTCTCTGTCCCTGTTCTTTAGAGATGTCCCGATGGGCTTGTCTGCATGGGGAAATTTGCCAAAATAGTTATACTGGAATAATTATTCTGGAATAAGACCATTCACACAGGAATTTAGAGCAAAATAACTACAAATATTTTGGTACATTTCCCCCTGTAGACAAGCCCTTAGGAAAACACTTATTTGGTTGCTTGAATGGTAATCTAATAATACAATTTCATTGAAAGTGCATTGATTGTTCTTTTGTTTATAGCTGGACAGCCTGTTAGTCTAACTTCAGGTCCTGGAAAAGCCAAGCATATGACATCATACGCTGTTCTGGAGTAAAAGTGTCATGAGAAAAACGTCCTCCTTCTGGTAAGCAAAGAGACGAGCTTTCCCCCGAGTCAGGAGACCTGGGATCTGTCCCCTGCTCTGTTTCTGACTTGCTCCGCAATGTCAGGCCCATCCCACATTTTTTGGAGGCAGCCATTCATTTTGAAGGCCTCGATTTGTGGGCCCCGCCCCGATGCTCTCAAAGCTAGAAGCGGCTTTTGGAAAGCTGGGCCTGGTGCTCCGTTTTTAACATGGAAATGGCAGCGCCCACCGCCATTATAAAAAATGCTTTAGGTTCTACTGATGAAAATGATCCAGAACCCCTGGGAGTCAATAGGTGCCTTTCCATTAACTTTAGTGGGCTTTGGATAATACCATTATTATTTACCCTACTGTTTGAAGATTGTAATGTGCCTCAACTATTGCCGATCAGTCCTATGCCTTTAATTCCGTTACACTCACGTTGTGCCCTCGACACATTTTCACCCCCTTCTGTCAGAGCGTGGCTTGTGCGGGTGCGTAACTGAAGCCAGCTGGAGGTGCAGTACAGAAACCAGGGCTATGGAGCAAGATATAACCAATCTGCCTCCCAGATTCCCTCCCCAGCCGCAAAGCTTCCCTCTTTCTGCTTTCCAACCACGGGCAGAGGCTCGCAGGTTTCCAAGCTGGGTGAAGGTAACTGACAGGATGTGATGTTCAGCTTGGCTTTGACTGGGGCATGGCGAGCCCGGCTATTTCTTGAGCTGTTTTTGAGGGGAACTATGTCTGCCCATCTCCCCTCTCCGGGTTGATTTATAGTCATTTTACTCTCTCACATTAAAGTCAGGGCTGGTTCCATTTAGAAACACCATGGACCAGATGGCCTCCTCTCCATCAGCAGACGGAGAGGATGGAAACCCAATGGATCCTGCCGTGGGGCTTGGGAAGGTGCGGGAGGAGGGTACCACTTGTGCCAGCAGACCCATCCTTTCTTCAGACTTCCTGGAAGCCCCTCTGCAGAGATCAGGTTATGGAGGAGGGGAAGGGGTAGAATGGGGTTCATGGGAACCAAGTGAGAAAACGGAAGCAGAACTCAACCTGTGGAAACGTGAGCGCCGAGTATTATTTCCCATTGGTCGGGAGAGAGGATCACATGTTTAAAGGCAGATGCTGGAGGTCCGTGCAAAAGAATGCATGTGCAATTGTGCACCCACCGCCTGCACATACAAATCGGGTGACTGGGGTGCCAATGGCTTGTAAGATGCCTAACTAGCCAGTGGATCCAACTCATTTGCGTGTGCAGTCATAGCAATCGGATTCACTACCCCTCCTCTTGACCCTGAGCCCTCAGCATATACAATTATTAAGAGTAACCACCGACATCTCACCGAAGATTTTCAGTGGGTCCAAGCACTAACCACTTCCAAGCCTGCTTAGCTTGTAAAGTAAGATGACCACCCGGAATTTTCAGTTGTCCTATCTATTTAGCTTAAGGTTTAATACCACTGTCCATAAGTACAGTGTCTGGACACCTTCCATGTAAAGTTAATAGCAACAGTGAAGTCCCTGTGGATTTCACAGAGCCCTTGGCACGTCCCCCTTCATGGGGTAGAAGCTCTGCTTGGGGTAGGTTTTGGTTTTGATTTTTTAAAAATTTATTAACGTACTTTTGGTTTCATTTGCTCCAGGAGTTGGGCGGATTGTGGGTTGGTTGAGATTTGCTGGGCAGAAGCGGGGAATGGCATTCTCACAGTTGGAAGGCCTTTTTGGAGAGGAAGGGTGTGTAGTGTTTCCTTGAGATCATCAGTCTTTGGATTGGCCGGACCTTGATTTTCCCTGGAAATTTGTTCCATAGCTAGATCCCCTCAACGGAGAATGCTTTGTCCTTGGCTCTCACGCACATTGTCATGATATTTGTGATCTGCATTGTCCCAGAGGAACTCTTCAATCTAGCTGGGGCTTTACCCATTAATTGAGCTGAAGATTAGGACAAGGCTTTAAACTGGCACCAAAAGCTGACCGGGAGCTGGTGGTGGGACAGGAAGATGGGCCTGATATGCACTTGTATGCTCACTTCTTTCTACTAGCCCTACAGCTGCAGGTTACTGCATCTCTCATAACTTATTCATTCCACGAGGCATGGACCCAACTGCAGCCACATAATGAGAGATTGTTCTGCCATGAGCATTAATGGTTTACCACTTGTTGCAGGGCTTGGAAAGATAAGGAGGGTGGTTGTTTGTAAAGCTGAGCATGATGCAGAGTTCACACCAAAACTTGACACACACAATCTACAGTTGTGGTTTGATCTCCAAGGCTCCTTCTTACTTATCACCCAATCAAACCCACCTTCCTTGTCTCACGTACCTAGTTGGTGTATCGTAGCTCAGTATGACATTTGGAAGGGAAGGAAAATAATCTAGGTGGTTACTTGTGGCCACAGTAACTGAGCACTCTGTTATTTTTAAACCACCAGTACTTGAATTCACAAGGAAACCATGCATTCTCCTCTCAGGACAGTGGACTGACAAAGGGCAGAGTTAAAAAAACCACAAACCCCTAAGGCTGATCGTGAATTATCCACATGCAAATAACAACAAGAATCCAAGCAACACTGTGTTAACAGTGCAAACATCTCTCTCACCCTCGGGTAACTCAGACCCACCAAGAGATTATCTGGAGACTCCCCCACGACACAGACAAACCCTTTGTGTGACTGGGTACTTGGGTTCTTCTGTTGCTCCATGCCCTGCTGGCAGTGGTTGGAACCCTGCAGACTCAATGTAGCTGGTTAACAAAAGAGCTGTGCATGGTTAGCCTGGTAAAACGAAGGCTGCAAGGGGATTTGATTGCTCTCTATAAACACATCAGCAGGAGGAACCCCAGGGAGGGAGAGGAGCTAGTTAAGCTAATGCATAAGGGGTCACAAGAACAAAGAGGTATAGACTGTCCGTGAGTAAATTTAGGCTGGAAATCAGAAGGGTTAGAACCGACAGAGGAGGGAGGTTCTGGAGTGGCCTCCCAACAGGAGTAGTGGGAGCAAACAAACAATCTAACAGGTTTCAAGGCAGAACTTGATACATTTATTAATGAGATTATTTGCTGGGGCTGCCTGTGACAGCTGGGGCCTGGACCCAATGAGTCAGGACATCCCTTCCAATCCCATGTAACGCCACCCTGCATACAAAGAGAGATCCTCCAGGTAATAATAATAAAACACCTAGCTTTTACATCACGCTTCTCATCAGTAGAACTAAAAGCACTTCACAAAGGAGGACTGCATCATTAGATAGATGGGGAAATGTAGATACAGAGAGGGGAAGTGACTTGCCCAGGCTCACCCAGTAGGCCAGTGGCTAAGCTAGGAATTGAACCCAGATCTTTTGAGTCCCAGGCCCGTGCTATAGCCACTAGCCTACACAGTGCTAAAGAGAGTGTGAAAGCCTGAAAGAGTGTGCCAGGTACCAAGTCAAAGGCCCCACAGAAGAAGCCCTAGGGTAGCCAAGCTAGGAGAGGAGGCATGGGCTGGAATACAGGGGGTATTATAGTAAATGACTTTCAATCAAGCCAACCCCCAAGAAACAAGCGTGGTTTAACCCTATTCAGCACATACAGCCTTTATGCTGACGCAGGCTGGAAAAAACCATTAAGCAGGAGAATATTCAATCCCAGAAGGTGCATGTCTTGGGGATATTAAGAGCTGTGGGACACATGGGCTGATAAGGAAAGTGCCATCTCCATTTTACCTACAATACCCTCACTGCGGTGCTACCTTGGCTACTCCTTTCTGGCTGGATATCCTGTCTCGCAGAGTTCTGCTACGTGAGGAGTACATGCGGTCCACTGCATGCACATCTTCCACCTCCGCAGCCATGCTCTCTCTCTCTGGAGGGCCGTAATTTAGTTCAATATCTTTGCTCTGAGAGAGGAAATGAGTTATTGCCTGCGTGTGGAAATCGCTTCCTTTGGAGGACATTCAACAGACCATCATTAACAGGTTCGCTCCAGAACCTACAGGAAAAAGATCACTAGAAAACTTCTAAAGGGAGGGCCCCGATCCTGCAGAGGGGAGCCATGTGAATGGACCTGTGTCTCAGCGTGGAGAGCCACTGAAGTCAATGCCAGGGCACAAGAGTCATCCGACACGTACCTGCTTGCAGAACTGGGGTGTAGGGCATCGTTCTCTGGAACAGCCTTTGTTGGGACTGGAGACCAACTGAAGGAGCACACCAACAGAGAGCTAGACTGGTCCAGTAGACAAAGCACTAAACTAGGACTCAGGATATCTGGAGTCTGTTCTCAGCTTCTTGGATGAGTCACTTTCACCTCTGTTTGTTCTCTCACCCTTTATGCACCTTGTCTATTTAAACTGTAAGCTCTCCAGGGCAGGGACTGTCTCCCACTAGTTGTACGAGCAATAGTACAGTGGGTCTGTGCTCTCATTCAGACACTACCGTACTGCAAATAATCAGTGTGAACACATATGCCCAGTTACATCATTTAGCAAACAAGGAACCAATGAGTTCCTCTCAAATGGCAGAAATCCTCATCTTTAGGTACCAGATAGGAGCTCCTAATCCTGCTAACCTTGTATTCTCTCTCTCAAAGTGCCATGTTTACCTTCTTTCATGCTAGGGCGAAATATTCCCAGAACTGATGTGCTGTGGTATGATGACGAGTCGGCATAAACTTCCCCACTTAAATAGTCGTCCACTTCTTCAATCGTGGTCAGCTTCACAGGGCAGGAAATGCTGCTTCTAGAGAAATGAATGAAAGCCAGGGGGGATTGCTTTGTTCAACATGATTTAAAAAAAAACAAAAAACATGCAGCTTTGTTAAAGAAGCAAAAACCACAACAGAGAGAGAGCAACGGAAGACAGAGGCACCAGGGAAAATCCAAACTGGCTTCTGGGAAGGGACAGCTGATCTGTATCATGACTACTCATGTCATGGGTTTGCTCTCTTATCCCCTTCCCAGAGGGAGAAGCATGTGGAGTGGAGCATCTTGTTTCGGTAGGGTGGATTTTTGTTCGTTAAACATACCTGTTGCTCTGTTTTATATTAGAGACGGCAAGGTCAAGAAATGCACCTTGCACTTGGAGCAGAAAGTGGGGAGGCTTGTGATGGTCCTTAGCTCCTATGGGAGTTCATTCCACAGGCTCGGACCCGCCCCAGAGAAAGTTCTGTCTCCTGCACAGATGAGCTTGACTTTGATTGCTGAGAGCACCATTGGGCCATAAGACCATGGTTGGCAATTCTGCTCTTCATCCCAGAGCTTTAAACAGTCTTTTAGGTAACCTGGGCCCAGGCCATGAAGCGCTTTAAAGATAAAGACTGAAACCATGAACTGGATTTGAAATTCTGCAGGAGGCTAGCATAGAGAGCAGAGAACAGGTCTGATGGGCTCACGGCAGCCTGTGTTGCTGAGAAGATGCGCTGCAGTGTTTTGTACTAACTGGAGTTTCCTAAGAGCTGAAGGTTTTATGCCCAGGTACAGCACACTGCTGTAGTCCAGCCAAGAGGTGATGAAGGCACGAATAAGGGAGGCCAGGTCTTCATCCACCAGGATGGGATGGAGTCTCCAAGCCAACCGGAGATGGTAGGAAGGGTTACTCACAGCCATCGTGGTGTCAGAGCTCAGAGTCAGCGAGGAATCCAAGAGTACGCCTAGACTACGGACTGATTGACCAATTGTGGGTGTGAACCTTCAAATCAAAGCAGACAGCATCATGGCTGAAAACGCCCCAAAATAATTTCCTCTGCCCACCGGGTTTGATCCTGGGCGGTATCTGGCTAGGATTGAAATATCCAGTTTGGGATTCTTTAATGCTGGGCGGACTCTTGTGTTTGGAGGAGGAAGGATAAATTCCTGCTCTGAATGAGGTGTCAGCTATTTCAGGAGTGGCACCAGTTGTTCATGGCTCTGTTCCACAAGCCAGGAAGGGCCTGGGTCAGATTCATACTGCATCATCTGTTCTGAGAGTTAGGATCCTGGAAGCTTCCAATCTGCACCGGGGACTTCATCCAGTGCCCACTGAAGTCCATGGAGCTGCTCCCTGATTAAAGTAACAGGTGAAAACCTGGCCCCAGTGAAGACAATGGGATTCCTGCAACATGGCTCTATGCCAGTCCTCCTGGTCTGCTCTAGGAGCAGGAGGGGTATTCTGGGGGCAGGGCTGGATAATGCTGCACACCAGTGATCCTTACAGCACAGTAGGCCCTGAGCCTGCAAAACTTAGAGCAGCCCACAGGCATGTGCACGTGTGTGTGTGTAAACACTGGGTGACCTACAGGCTCCATGAAAATCAGTGGGAGTTTGCCACTGACATCAATGGAGAGAGGAGTTCACCCAAAGTGCCCTCCTGGATCACGGCCCAGGTAACTAACAGCAGAAGATTGTGGTTTGTTGTCACATCCGGGTCGTGAGGAATCAGAACTAGTGGTCAGACCCGGAGTCCACAGTCACGAGACTGGAGTCAAGAATCAGCTGGGTCGGGATACCAGGGGGTCAGAGGCAGGAGAGAAAATGGAGAGCAGAACCACAAGTCAGACGCCAGGAGTCAAGCCAGGTTGGGATGTCAGGAAGCCACTCCAGGGAAAGAGGAGTAGGAGCACAAGGCACACAGTTCACAGCAGGGTGGATCCCAGTTGGTCAGATAGCCTCCTGTTCCTGCTGCTGGGTTAAGTAGGGACAGCGGGCCAATCCGCTGTTCTGGGACTGCGCCAATAGGACCTCAGGGGTGGAGTCTCACACTGGGGCTGGGCTTTGTCGGTCCTGGGTAAGGAGCTGTCAGCAGGCTGCCAAGTGACGGGTTGGAGTATGGCTGCTCCTACAGACCTGGATTTGAGGCCTGTGGGTCATGACATCTCCCCCACCCCTAGGGGCGCTCTCTAGGCAACATGGGTTCAGGTTTCTCAGGGTGACTCCTATGGAAGGCTCAAACCAGGCCGGGAGCATTAACATTCTCAGCTGGCTTCCAAGTGCATATCTCTGGGCCCGCAACCTTCCCAGTCAATCAGGCACCATAACTTACTCCACTTGACCTTGAAATTAAGGACTTCATGGACAATGTATTCCTCCTGACCGTGTACTTGCACTGGTAGAGGTAGTGATTGGGGTCTGTGGGGGAAATGTGTTCTCAGTGTAGGGTTTAAGAGGTGAGACATGGAATATGGGGTGGTCTTTAAGGGACTTAGGGAGCTGGAACTCAAAGGTGATGGGTTGATTTGTTGTTGAATCTGGTACAGGACAAGGAACTGGTGGTATAGCTTCCGAGACGGTCTGTTCATTCTGTAGAAAGCCATACCTTTTGTCCTACAGAGTAGGTGGGTCCTTGTTGCCTATGCTTATCTACATACTTTTTGTAGTCCTCCTTTGCCTTCTCAAGGTGTCCCTTCACCTCTTCTTGGATGTAATGGACATGTTGTACTAGGTCAAAGGCCGAGAGGTTGGGGCAGGATGTTGATAGTTGCGCGTGAAATCAGGGGTGGTACCCATAGTTGACAAGGAAGGGGCTCTGGCCTATTCATACATATTCTGTATTATTATATGATAATTTGGCATATGGGATAGTGTAAACCAGTCATTCTGGTGGTGATTAGTGTAGCATCATAGGTATTGCTCTAGGATATGGTTGATTCTTTCCATTTGGCCACTCGACTGTATGTATGTATTGGGAAAGCAGTGGATGTATTGTTTCTTGACTTTAGCAAAGCTTTTGACACGGTCTCCCACAGCACTCTTGTCAGCAAGTTAAGGACGTATGGGCTGGATGAATGCACTATAAGGTGGGTAGAAAGCTGGCTAGATTGTCGGGCACAACGGGTAGTGATCAATGGCTCCATGTCTAGTTGGCAGCCGGTGTCAAGTGGAGTGCCCCAGGGGTCGGTCCTGGGGCCCGTTTTGTTCAATATCTTCATAAATGATCTGGAGGATGGTGTGGATTGCACTCTGAGCAAATTTGCGGATGATACTAAACTGGGAGGAGTGGTAGATACGCTGGAGGGGAGGGATAGGATACAGAAGGACCTAGACAAATTGGAGGATTGGGCCAAAAGAAATCTGATGAGGTTCAATAAGGATAAGTGCAGGGTCCTGCACTTAGGATGGAAGAATCCAATGCACCGCTACAGACTAGGGACCGAATGGCTAGGCAGCAGTTCTGCGGAAAAGGACCTAGGGGTGACAGTGGACGAGAAGCTGGATATGAGTCAGCAGTGTGCCCTTGTTGCCAAGAAGGCCAATGGCATTTTGGGATGTATAAGTAGGGGCATAGCGAGCAGATCGAGGGACGTGATCGTTCCCCTCTATTCGACACTGGTGAGGCCTCATCTGGAGTACTGTGTCCAGTTTTGGGCCCCACACTACAAGAAGGATGTGGATAAATTGGAAAGAGTCCAGCGAAGGGCAACAAAAATGATTAGGGGTCTAGAGCACATGACTTATGAGGAGAGGCTGAGGGAGCTGGGATTGTTTAGTCTGCGGAAGAGGAGAATGAGGGGGGATTTGATAGCTGCTTTCAACTACCTGAAAGGGGGTTCCAAAGAGGATGGCTCTAGACTGTTCTCAATGGTAGCAGATGACAGAACGAGGAGTAATGGTCTCAAGTTGCAATGGGGGAGGTTTAGATTGGATATTAGGAAAAACTTTTTCACTAAGAGGGTGGTGAAACACTGGAATGCGTTACCTAGGGAGGTGGTAGAATCTCCTTCCTTAGAGGTTTTTAAGGTCAGGCTTGACAAAGCCCTGGCTGGGATGATTTAACTGGGACTTGGTCCTGCTTTGAGCAGGGGGTTGGACTAGATGACCTTCTGGGGTCCCTTCCAACCCTGATATTCTATGATTCTATGATTCTATGATTCTATGACTGAGGATGGTAGGCAGAGGACAGGTGCACGTAGACCCCTAATAGATGTAGGGCCTTGTACCAGAAGTAGGCAGTGAACTGGGGCCCCCGGTCAGAGGTGATGTGATCCAGGAGGCCATGAAGATGACTACATTGTTTATCCAGAGCCGGGCATTTTCCCCTGCAGAGGCTAAACCCGTGCAGGGAATGATGTGGGCCATTTTTGAAAACTGATCCACCCCTGTCAGGATGGTTGTGAAACCACTGGATTCTGGTAGTTCTACCACAAAGTTCAAGGAAATTGCCTCCCAGGGCTGAAATGGGGTGTCCAGAGGTTTCTGGTGTGGTACTTTGGTGCAGGTACACACCTGGCAGGAGGCAACAAAGGTCTCTACTGTGGAGCACATACGGGGCCACCAGAAGTACTAGGATATTAATCGTTGGGTTTTATATCACCGCAAGTATTCTGGCAGGGTGGAGTTGTGGGCACAGTTGAAGAACTGCCACTCTCGCCAGTCTGGAGGGAGGGGAGAGGAAGGGAGAAATAGATGCAGTCCCTTATGAACATGATCCCCTCCTGGGTGTTGTGTGGTTCTTGGTCAGTAATGGCCACATCATCAGGTGGAATTCCAGAGACAGAGGCAGGGTGGATGAGAATCAGCAAGTCCTGGCAGTGGGTTGCATTAAGGACATTATGGGAGTGAGATCATTGGCTGGCTGCGGACAGGAGCATCATGGGTCAGAGCCATACGTTTGGGACAAGGCTTCAGCCTTGCCATTTCTACTTCCTGGATGGTAAATCAAGGTAAAGTTGAACCAGGAGAAGAATAGGGCCCACCAGAGCTGTTAATGGTTTAGGGCATTAGCCCTGCACAGGTGCTCCAGGTTCCTGTGATCAGTAAATACTTGGACTAGACAACAGGCCCCTTCCAAGTAGTGTCACTCTTCAAAGGCAGCCTTAGTTGCCATGAACTCTTTGTCCAAAATCCCAGAGTTTTGCCCAGCATGGGGTAAGCTTTGTTTAGTAGTAGGCAATAGGGTGCCATATTTGTTTGGGTCTGTGCCTCTGGGAGAGGACTGCCCCAATCGGTGTGCTAGAGACAGGCTTCCACAATGAAAACTTGTGCCATGTCTGGGTGGGCCAATAATGGAGCAGTGGTGAATGCAAGCTTTAGTTATTTGAATGTGTGCTGGCACTCAGGCGACCAGTGAAACTGGGCATTCTTCCAGAGCAGGGGAGTGAGGGGCTTGGCTTGTTTAGAAAAATTTGAGATGAACCTCCAGTAAAAGTTTGCAAAGCCTAGAAAACATTATAGGCTGTACATGTTGTGGGGGGGGAGGGGGGCCTGCCAAGTAGCAGATAGCCTGGACCTTGAGTGGATCCATCTTGATTTCTTCTGGGGATGGGATGAAACCTAGGAACTCGGTTGAGGTCTGATCAAATGCGCACTTTTCGAGTTTACCATATAGACCATGATATCAGATTCTCTCCAGGACTGTACAGATGTGAATGGTGTGTTGGTTCAGATCATCTGAGAAGACCAATATATCATCTGAGTATACAACTACAAAGTGGCCCAGGAGGTCTTGTTGCGCACCATTAACGAAGTGCTGAAATGTTGCTGGGGCATTAGTCAATCCAAATGGCATGACCAAATATTCAAACTGTCCATAGCAGGTCTGAAAGACAGTCCCCCTCTTGGATATCGATGAGACTGTAAGCTCATTGGAGATCCAGTTTAGTGTATATGTGGGCAGCATCCACATGGTCCAACAACTCAGAGATAAGGGATAGTGCTTAGTGGTTCTGGACTGTTATTTGATTTAGGGATCGGTAATCAACACAGAAGCGGAGGCTGCCGTCCTTTTTTATTAAAGGACTGGCTGGCGAGGTTGACCTGCAGATGAACCCCCAGGCCAGGTTCTCTTGGAGGTGTCCTCGTAACACTACCAGTTCAGGCTCTGACATTGCGTAGATCCGCCCAAACGATACTTTCACCACTGGCTGGAGTTCTGTGGGACAATCATAGTCCTGAAGTGGGGGGAGGCTTTCTGCATTCTTTTTTTAAAGACATCAGCATAGCTGCAGTACTGGGGAGCGGGAGAATTCCATAGTTCCCCCAGTAGGTGTTTCGATGTGAGCAACTATACCTATTTGAACCTTCTTGGGCCTGGATGCAATCCTTCCTGGTCCCTGGCTGCACCGTCAGCAGAATTCTGATGGGAACGTGACATTCTGTTCTCACCAATGAATGAGGGGATCATGAAGGATTAGCCAGGAGATGCCAACGATCAGGGGAAAATGTGCAGAATGGATCATTCCAGATCGAATTATCTCTGTGTCCCTGAATAACGGCGTCCAGGGGGACAGTCTCCTCCACATCAGGACCCAAAGACAGTGGAGAGCCATCAACAGTTCCAATCATCTCTGGCGTGGCCTCGTGTCGCAGGGGAATCTGTAGGGCCTGAGCTGTAGCTGGATCCACAAAATTGTCTGCTGCTCCCGAATCGATGAGGGTCTCTTGGAGGGGGATCTGCTGGAGATCTCCCAGGATGCGCAGCTGGATAGGTACCTGCAAATTGGAAGCCCCTGGATGGGGCTCAGGGAGGACTAGGGTACAGGGAAATTCTCTTCCCTCATGGACCAGGCCGATGCTCCTCACTGTGTCTGGACTGACTTGTTTCCCCAAGCTGCTTGACACTCGTACTGGGCAGGTCGAGATGACATGGCCAGGGTCTCTGCAGTAGAAGCACAGGTGGCACTGACGGCGCCGTTCTTTTTCTTCAGGAGTGAGGCGCTGATGAGGCAGGTTGGCCTGCACAGGTTTGGTGGGCGATACAGAAGGTGACGTCCCAGTAGGCCTGTAGAGGAACTGCAGGGAACATCTTTTCTCCTTTCTTCATTCTCACAGCTGCTCATCTATGCAGTTGGCAAGGTCCACAAGGGTGTCTAGGCCCGCAGGCATCTCTACCCAGGCCAGTTTGTCTTTGATTTCTTCCTGCAAGCCCCCACTGGAACTGGTACAGCTGCGCTGTTTAGTTGCACTCTGTATCCGGACGTGCGCCACACAGGAGGCCGCTGTGCCTTGCGCCCCTGCCGAAGTCTCCTCAGGGTGGCCTCGGCCATTTGAGCTCAGGGTGGGTCATTGAAGATGATTGATATTAGCTGGAGAAAGGCAACCCAGTTCGACAGCACCAGCCTATGATCCTCTAGCATGGGGGAGGCCCAGTCTAACACATCTCGTATCAGCAGGCTGATTACCAGGGCCACCTTGGCCTGGTCAGAGGCATAGATTCCGGGACACATGAGAAACAGAAGGCGGCAGTGGTTCATGAAACCCTGGAACTGCCTGCGGTTCCCGTTGAACCATTCATGCCAGGGTACGGCAATGTGGCACTGGCGGTGCTGAGCTGCCTCAATTGCTCCTGCAGCTTCTGGTTGTCCCTGATCATCTGAGCAACCTGCACATGCAGCGCCTGATTATCCACCTGGAAGAGGAGGTCCCATTCAGGGGAGTCCTATGCTTCCAGTGGCTGTGGCAGTGCAGCTGGGTCGTGGGCACCGGGCTTGGCCCTGCAGTTACTGTGGTCCGAACAAGTGGTCATGGCTGGGTTGTGGGCAGCCGACCTCGTGGTCAGAGCAGGAGTCCACAGTCATGAGACAAGAGTCAAGGATACCAGTAGATCAGAAGCAGAAAACAAACTTTAGATCAGAACCACAAGTTGGGTCAGGCTGGATCAGGATACCAGGGGGTCAGAACCACAAGACAAAACAGATATCAGAACCACAAGTCAGATGCCAGGAAGTCAAACTGGGGGAGCGGGATGGATCCCAGTTGTTTGGACAGTTTCCTGTTACTGCTGCGGGCTTAAGTAGGGCCAGCAGACCAATCAGCTGCTCTGGAATTCTGCCAGTAGGACCTCAGGGGCGGAGCCTCAAACTGGGCATAGGCTTCACGGGTCCTGGGTAAGGAGCTGTCAGCAGGTTGCCAAGTGGAGGGTTGGAGCATGACTGCTCCTGTGGACCTGGGTTTGGAGGCCCGTAGGTCATGACTCTCCAAACAATAAACAAACATAAGGTGTCTCTCTATTGTGACAGGGAGAGTCAAACCAGTGGATGGACGTAATCTTTAAGAAAAGTTGTTTCCTGACACTGAAAAGGTGTGGAAGGTTGTTAAGCTCATTCCAGACCTACCAGCTAAACTCTAAGCCTGGTGTTGAAACTAAAATTAGGTTCCAAACTATTACTATGTAAATGGATTACAGTTCTGCGACAGTAAAGAGCCTTCAGAAATGTCAAGCTGAAATACTAATGACACTGGCATCAACAGGACACTCACAGCCTGAGGAATCTGAGCAGCTCCGCTGTTCCGAGCATGCCAGTGTAAGTCAGTGGTCTTGCTCCCTTCTCATACATCTTGGTAATGGGAAATTGGGTGACATTCTGCTTCATGCAGACATCAGGCCAGTCCCAGCAATTTACTTTGGCAAGCGAAATTCCTTGGGTTCCTGTAACGGAACACAAAAATATTTACAATAAAGTTTGAGAAGTCAAAGATTAATTATTTAGGCAGAGCGCTTTCCAAATGAGTCCTTGGATATTACCGCATTTGTTGGTATTTAACTGTTAGAAATCCTTTTGGCTTTGGACCTACCGTAACTGCAGTGTTGAGGGCCAGATTCTGATATACTTCCTCATGCAGAGCAGTGCCTTAGTCCTGGAGTACTGCCATTGAAATCAGTGGGACTCCTCGCATAGTAAGATACCAGTCTGTGTGAGCAAGTGTATCAGAATCTGGCCCTAAATGAACCCCACCCATCATCCCAATAATAAATTAATTGCTATGGAACTTATTAAAATTCAGTTTAACTATTGTTCCCCTGTCTGCCAATGTATTAATTATCACAGCATGTTTGGTTCATTTTTGGTTCCTCTGTGTGGCTCATTATGCCACTCAGTGAAACGCCGGTAGCAGTTTCACGTTCAGTGGAGTGTTAACTTGCGGCTTTTTCTGCACCGTGTACACTGTACGTACAGAAGACATGACAGTCAGCTCTGAACCACAGGGTTATAATGCCATTAAGACAGTAAGGTGATGTCAAAACATTACAGCAAAGGACAAATGGCTTGTGTAGCTGTTGGAGCCCCAAGATGCAAGTACGTCCCCCCCAATGTCAGAACTGGCCAGTTGTCTTATTTAATAGCTCTAATCTTGGATATCTTCTGGTACTCCTCTCCCACCCCAAAATCATTTCAGTGCTAAAAGAAAAGGGAGGACGTGGCATCAGATTAGAACTGGGCTCCTGGATTGCAACGGAGCCATTTTGCTCAGCAATCTGTAATGTGAAGAGAAACATTCATGCAGCAGCTACAGATATTACAGTCCATGTTTATTTACCAGCAGCCAGCATGTTCTTCAAGGCAGTGGCAGTAGGGGTATGCAGAGCTCTTCCAGGGGGTACATCAACTCATCTAGAGATTTGCCTGCTTTTACAACAGGCTACATAAAAAGCACTAGCAAAGTCAGCACAAACTAAAATTTCATACAGACAATGACTTGTTTATACTGCTCTATGTAAGTACAATATTTCTATTCCAGCTGAATTATTTAAGAATGATGTGGTAAAACTGAGGAAGTCAGCCATTGTTCAGTACTAGTGTGCTGGGACCCTTTTGTATTTTTATGTCTGATTTTGTAAGCGGGTAGATTTTTAAGGGAGGTGAAACTAGGGGGTACACAAGACAAATCAGACTCCTGAAAGGGGTACAGTCGTCTGGAAAGGTTGAGAGCCACTCCTGTAAGGCAGCTCCTGGCAACCTTTAATAATACAGTCGTCATATTCAGACTCAGCACTTCTCAGCAGGCGCTCAGCTCCCTCCAGGATTGGGCCCAGAGCACAAACAAGTAATAAGCATTCAACCCCTCTGACGTTCTGTCATATCCACTGGCAGAACTTCTGGCTGAACTCTTATTTAAAAAAAATAAAATAAACAAAGCTTTCAAGTCAAACAATATCCAGGGTTCAGCTACACATGTGCTATGTCACAGAGCCAGTGCAGGGTTATTGGGGTTAGTCAAGCTGCCGGGAAATTTAGATTCCTCATCTGCAACCCACAGCAGTCACACACACAATACACCACTTCCAAACTATTAGGGACCCTTCCCCTGGTGTCCAACTGCCAACCATCAGAGATACCCATCTCCCTCAAAGCTCTGGATCCCAGGAATTCACTCTCCACTCTCATTGTGTTCAGTCTTTCCAAAGATTAAATTCCCCACAGCCAAAGTTTTCAAAAACAGGAGCCTAATTTTTGGCTTCTAACTCTGCATAAAGGCACAATGGCCCAGATCCTCCAAGGCATTTAGGCTCCTAAATCTCATTGGATTTCAGTAGGAGTTAGGTATCTCAATACCTTTGAGGAGCCGAGCCAAAGGACTTGTGCTCCTAAGTCACTTAGGTGCTTTTGAAAATCCCATGCTTCGGAGCCTCATTAGACTCTGGCCCGTGTAGGTTTGTATAGCCCATCGCGTCCACCCGTGTGTATTCTCACAGCAGAACTCCTTCTTGTTTCACAGAGGGTAGACATCATGCCAATCGAAACTCAGCTGGATCAGGGGAACTGAGGCCCTGATACCGCTGTCATTCCTAAAACCTCTACTATTCTCGCAGCAAAAGACATTCCCCCAGTCACCAGACTCCATTCTTTTTGGGGAATCTCAAGAACTCAATTAAACTCTTGCTTAAGTTGGTTATTGAGATCCTCCACTTAGTCCGAAATGCCATTTTTCTGAGCTCCTCTGTGCAACCCGTCTGTGGCCTTTGGCTGATGTCTTCTCAAATGGACATTCAAGCCTCTGGCAAAGCCAGCTGCGATCCTACATCACTGGTTCCATTAATTCTCAGGCACTTTTCACCCAGAGAGAATTTTAGCCATGGGATGGATGGCTGCTCTTCCTGGATGCAGAACAAAAGGAACGTTAAAAAGACCTTTGAATGCAGTTATCTGGATTTTGGCATCAAAAGATGAAGTCACGCGATGCTTAAGCAGCAGTGGGCTTGAATCCCCATCATCCTCAAACCTAACTTCTATGCTCCAAAATGGAGGTGGAAAAACCAACCTACTGAGCCGAAAGACAGCTAATTATCCGAATGGCCACAAAACCCCGGAACCAAACAGACAAAGGGTGAAAGAGACCAGGGCCAGAGGTGAGGAGTGATTAGAATATGACCCCCCTCCCCCCACTCCAGGTAGTTATGAACAAGGTCAGATTGTTAAGGGGAGCGCTCGCCTCCATAAAACCATAACGGCTGAGGTCTCCAGAGAGGAAGGAAGAATTTCCCTGTGTGAAAACTCCACAGAGAATACGGCCCAGGGCACAGCCTCAAGACTTGGGACCGGATCCAAACTGACAACCTTCAAAGCCAGCCGTGGCTGGCAGAGCCGCCATCCACAGAGGAGTAACCTGATTCACAGATCCTTAGCCAGCAACTCAGGGAGAGTCTCTCTCCAAGCCCTAGACCACGCTGGAGACAGTCAGTGTCACTCCCTGCCCGGGATAAACCACGCAATAGTAGCATCCGGCTTTTGTAACAGGCCGTGGAGGGGAAGGAGCCAGAGCAGAGAACATGGCCAGCTTTGGAGGCAAGGGTGCTGGAACTGGGAGGGTCAGGGGGCCACGGGCCTCCCCGCCCCTGCTCCTCCTCTTCCTCCTGAGGCCCTGCCCCCCAGGCCAGGCCGGCAGCTGGAGCCCAGCCCGGGAGGCGAGGCAGCATGGAGCACCGCACCGCAGACCCTCCGCCTGCCTGGTGTGGGGGGCAAGAGCAACTCCCAGCCCATGTCCCCGCTCCCCAGGCCCCCTCCCGCCCAGGGCAGGTGGAGGGTTCGCGGATCCCCACAGCTGCCCGGCCACGCGGCTCTTACCATGGTCGGGCTGCGCAGCTCTGAGGCCCCATCCCCTGGCCAGAGCTGGGTCAGGGAGAGCCACAGTGGGCAGCTGTGGGGAGCCACAAGCCCTCCCCCTGCCCTGGGCGGACAGTCCGTGGGGCAGGGACATGGGCAGGGGGCTGCTCTTGTCCTTCCCTCCCCCACCCCCCAGGCCAGGTGAAGGGTCCACGGCTCACTGCTCACTCTGGCTTGGCCATGGTGGGGCCTCAGGTGGAAGAAGCCACAGGAGAAAGGGGTGGGGCGGGGCCACAAGGGGGGCAAAGTGCTCGCCAACGTTTAGGAAGGATCCGCCACCACTGTTTGGAGGGGGAAGAGCTTATCTCACACTTTTCCTGGCTCTCTCGCCTGGCCTGAGGTCGCCATAGGGTCCTTCCCGCACAAGGCAATGCCAGCCTTTCGGATTGCTGTACTGCTCATTGTAAGGGCACCTGCCGGGGAGCGTGCGCACATCATTTCAGTGCCCTGCGGGACAGCATACTTTCCCTGGATAACATATTGGCTCATCAGAAAATTCCAGCCTGAAGACCCTGGCCTCCAGTCTCCTCCTTAGCTCAAGATCACCGATCCTTCAGGGAAGAGGAAGGATCTCACACCACACCTGACACAACCCTGTGGCTGCTTTGCCCAGAGACGTGACACACACCACTGGGATTCAGTTCTCTTTTGGAAAGCCAGAGCACCCTGCTCCCGTTTGTCCCACTAACTCCCTGCCTCGGCTGGACCCAATACCCAGAGATGGCAGATTTAAGCCCATGCCCTGCTTGCCACACTTTACCCTCCCAGTGTTGTGATTCTAGGTAACTTACCGGGCAAACCCCCACCCCAGGAAGAGAAATCCACCTGTGGCATCCTGTTTCCTCCATTTCCCACTGGTTTAATGGCATGAGATGTTGTTATTGATCTTCAATTGTTTGGCGCCACCTAGTGGTTACAAGATCATTCACCGACAGCTCCATTTCGTGTTGCTAATTATCAGATCTCGACGGGAACTGGGTTTTTGTGTTTCATGGGGAAATTCCATGATCTTGAAATGTTTTCTGTTCCGAAACGGGATGTAACCAAAAAGTGCCAATATTTTCCAGGAAATGAAATTCCAAGGGAAAAAGTGGTTTTGGGGTCGACAAACATTTTGATAAAACTGAAGGATTTCATTCAAATTTTGAACTTTTAAAACTTTTTTAATGTACTGAAAACCAATTAATTTCATTTCAAAAGGGGGGAAAAAATTAAAATGTCCTGTTCCGAAAGTGTCAAAAAAGGACGTTTCAGCACTATTGAAACACTTTGTTTCAAGGGGGCAGGGGCAGAAGAAAGAGTTAAGTGTTCTGATTTGCATAAAAAGGGCATTTTTCATCAAAAAACCTTTTCAAGGAAAAATGTCCAAGCAGCTCTACTCATTATCTTCCTTTCTCAGCACAGCCGCAACCTTCCTTCACTCTGGTCAGCAAGGTTCCAATGGAACAGACGTGTATTTGGACAGGCCTGTGGCATGGGGACAAGGGAGTAAGGGGGGAGCAAAGGAGAGCCTTGATCTGACACTCGTGACATACCTGAACGCTCAAACTCAGCTCTCGTTTTCATTTTAATTAGGTTTCCCACCAGGGACGCTGTTGGCTCCCATTAAGAAGATCAGGCAGATGCTTGGTTGGAGCCTCGTTTCATAATAGCCACGCTCACAAATGCCTGCTGCTTTCCCTTCCTTTTTTTTATTTCTACCTAAGGATCCCGCAGGCTTTCTGACATGCCCACAACTAGCTGCAGGATAATGGAGTTGCCCTCTCAGACCGGACCAGATCATGCTATGGCATGGAGGAGCCGGACAGCTTCCTTCCTCGCTCAATATGGTGCCACTGGTGAGGAGGCAGAAGATGTAATGACTCCCAGTGGAGACGTGTTACCACACATGTGGTGAAATCTCGGCCCCACTGAAGTCAATGGGAGTTTTGCCATTGACTTTAGAGGGGCCAGGACTTCACCCACTTTCCCCCAGAGCAAGGATTGCTGTTGCAAACCCATGTAGTAAGCATGACAGCAGCAGGGTCTGAACAGCTGGAGGGAAGTTCACTGGTTAAGTAAAAAAATATTGTTATAACAACAACAGCAGCAACCCTCTCTGAGATTTCCTGTTTATTTTCAGGACTTTATTTAACCAAACAGCAGCAGCTAGCAAAGCTTCTGGCCAGATTCCCTTCACGGGGTTTAAAAGGCCAGAAATGTTGAACAGTATCAAACCAAAGCAAATCACAAATTATATCTCCAGAGCTCCCTCTCCTGGGTTCTTGTTCACACGCCCCACACTCTGTTCCTTGTCAAGGCTCTGCACAGCACTGCTGTGGTTCAAGCTTGCTAGGACATCTGCTTACTGTACGTTGGACACTCTTGGCAGAAGGTGACCAAAGCAAGAAACCCCAGTCATGGCAGAGCACTGCTGCCAGCAGCAGGTGTGAGCCAGGAGAATCACCAGCAATGGCAGTGGCAGGTTATTTTCCAAAAGGGGAATGAGGGACACTGAGCCCATGTGACTCAGAAAGTAGTGCAGACTTCCTCTAAGGATCAATTCCACCCATCCTTCTCTACTCACAGATCACCTGATGATATGCGTGTATTGTCTTTTAAGATAACCCTCATCATTGTTATTGCTGTGTATAATTTATGCAGTGCCATAGATGTACATGAGTTACACCTGGCAAGAGACATAAAAAGCAGTAAGAAGAGGTGACTGACATACATTAGGAGCAAGAGAAAGACGAAGGAAAGTGTAAGTCCTCTACTTAGCAGGGAAGGAGAGATAACAACTGAGGACATCAGGAAAGTTGAGGTGCTTAATGTCTATTTTGCTTCAGTCTTCACTAAAAAGATTAATGACCAGATACTCAACACAATTAATATTAACAACTGGGGAAAGCATGCAAGCCAAAACAGGGAAGAACAGGTTAAAGAATATTTCGATAAGTTAGATGTATACAAGTCAGCAGGGCTTGATGAAATTCATCCTAGGATACTTGGGGAACTAGCTGAAGCAATCTCAGAACCATTAGCAATTATCTTTGAGAACTCCTGAAGATGGGAGAAAGCCCTGAAGACTGGAAAAGGGCAAATATAGTACCTATCTTTAAAAAGGTTTCAGAGTAACAGCCGTGTTAGTCTGTATTCGCAAAAAGAAAAGGAGTACTTGTGGCACCTTAGAGACTAACCAATTTATTTGAGCATGAGCTTTCGTGAGCTACAGCTTACATGCATCCGATGAAGTGAGCTGTAGCTCATGAAAGCTCATGCTCAAATAAATTGGTTAGTCTCTAAGGTGCCACAAGTACTCCTTTTCTTTTATCTTTAAAAAGGGGAACAAGAAGGACCTGGGAAATTATAGACCAGTGAGCCTAATTTCAATACCTGGAAAGACAGTAATTATTAAACAATCAATTTGTAAGCACCTGGAGGATAATAGGGTTATACGGAATAGACAGCATGAGTTTGTCAAGAACAAATCATGCCAAACCAGCCTTATTTCCTTCTTTGATAGGATTACTGACCTAGTGGAAAGGGGGGAAGCAGTAGATGTGATAGACCTTGATTTTAGTAAGGCTTTTGACACAGTTCTGCATGACATTCTCATAAGCAAACTAGGGAAATGTGGTCTAAATCAAATTTTTATAAGGTGGGTGCACAACCGGTGGAAAGACCATACTCAAAGAGTAGTTATCAATGGCTTGCTGTCAAATTACAGGACTCCATTAGATAAGCCCTCCCAGAGGTCTGTCCTGGGTCTGGTATTATTCAATATTTTCATTAATGACTTGGATAATGGAGTAGAGAGTCTGCTTATGAAATCTGCAGATGACACCAAGCTGGGAGGGGTTGCAAGCACTTTGGAGGACAGGTTTAAAATTCAAAATGACCTTGACAATTGGAGAATTGGTCTAAATTCAACAAGATGAAATTCAATAACGACAAGTGCAAAGTACTTCACTTAGGAAGGAAAAATCAAATGCACAGCTACAAAATGGGGAATAACTGGCTAGGCAGAAATACTGCTGAAAAGGAACTTGGGGTTACAGTGGACCACAAACTGAATATGCAGGACGCAGCTACAAAAAAGGCTAATATGATTCTGGGGGTGTAATGACAGGACTATTGTTTGTAAGACACAGGAGAAAATTGTCCCACTCTACTCAGAATTGGTGAGGGCTCAGCTGGAGGACTGTGTCCAGTTCTGGTTACCACAATTTAGGAAAGATGTGGACTAACTGGAAAGAGCCCAGAGGAGAGCAACAAAAATGATCAAAGGTTTAGAAAACCTGACCTGTCAAGAAAGGCTAAGACTAAACAGGCCCTGTTTTTTTAAGAAAAAACGACTGAGGGGGAACCTGATAACAGTCTTCCAATATGTTAAGGGCTGTTATAAGAGGTGATCAACTGTTCTTCTTGTCCACTGAAGATAGGACAAGAAGTCATGGGTTTAATCTGCAGCAAGGGAGATCTAGGTTAGATATTAGGAAAAAATTTCTAACTGTCAGGGTCGTTAAGCTCTGGAATAGGCTTCCAAGGGAGGTCATGGAATCCCCATCATTGGCAGATTGTAAAAACAAGTTGGACAAACAGCTGTCAGGCATGGTCTTGGTTTACTTGGCCCTGCCACAGTGCAGGGGGCTGGACCTGATGACTTCTTGAGGTCCCTTCCAGCTCTACATTGCTATGATTCTATGAGGTTTTACAGGTAATTAGGACAGTGTCCATCCCCCAAGGGCACCATCATTTTACATTCCTTGATTTGGGGACTATGACCCAAGAATCTCTTACTGCCAGCTGTCAAGGGGCTTACAGGAATCTCCTGATTCAGGTATGTACATTTGGGTTCGCCAAAGAATGTCGCATGAGTTCTCAAACGAGAGCCAGTGTCACGCTGGTCATTAGTATCGTGAAATGTATGTACAGATACTGCGTATGGAGTTATGTGTCTAGACACTGAAAATAAGACCTTAAAGTCTGTATCATCTATTGTTTACATGTCAATTGAGCACTCTCTCCTTCACAAGTCACCTATCACGAGTCTGAGCTGAAAGCAAATGAAGGACTGTGAGGACATCAGAGGGAAAACAAAATCTAACAGGAAGAGTTAAGGGGAGTGAACCCTATCCGGAGGTTTACATCACAAGTTCAGGCTTGGCTGAAACCACTGGAGAGAACTTTGGGTGCGAGAAACTTCTTTAGACAAGAGAGTGACTTGTTCGTTAAGTTTAGTCTCTAGAAAGCGTGTTATGATTTTGTTTTATATGTAACCACTGGTTTCCAATATTCAGACCCACTATCATTTGAATCTCTAATCTTTGACAGGAAACCCGTTCTTGTTTTCACTGGAAATATATCTCAGTGCTGTGGTGTTGAACGAAGTGCTGGGCAAGAGGTGAATCTGACAAGCTGGTGTGTACTGTTCCTTTGGCAACAGCAGGCCTGGTGATTCTGTGAGTGTCCCATGGAGAAGGGGCTGAACACTGCAGGGGAGGCTCTGAGGACTCGGCTGTAGGGATGTACCTATTGCTTCCCGTCCAGGGAGAGCGAAGCTTGCAGAGGCCTGGAAGGCAGTGCTTGTGCCAGAGGCTGGTGTTTTCAGGGAGCTGACCCACAGCAAGTGAAGACAAGATTGCTTCACACTAAGGGAGGGTAGTGGTGAGGTAACTCCCAAGCCTGGGTACCCCTGGGAGTGTCACACGGGCATCCTGCTATGGCAGGTTCTTGCCTCTTTGTGTCCAAGAGTTATTTCACCTTCTGCCACTGTCCTCATGTTTGCTGTAACTGCTCCTTTACTGTAGCTACCGACTGTTAGTGCCTAAGGGTGACTTTCCCCATGTAGTGGAGTAGGTAAACGGCTCTCGTTCTTGTTTCCAAGGTGTTATTTGTTTACCCCTCGCACTACAAGCAACTCACACACAAACCTCGTGCTCCTTGGCCCAGGAACAGTCATTTTGTTACACGTCTGTACCACACCTAGCCCTGATCCCTGGGCGGGGCTCAGAGCGTCTATAATGCAAATACCGAATAAGAGCTGTCCCTGATGTTAGCACGTTCCTTGCTCTTAAGACCATATTTTGACACCTGCTGCTATTGATATTTCAGACTGGACTTGTCCACATTCATGCCCACTTGCAACCCATTTCTGCTCTCATTTACACTGGTCCGGAATAACCCCAGTGCAGTCAATGGATTTACACCCAATGTAACGGAAAACAGAATTTGACTCTATGGGCCAGATCCTCAGTCCTGTGAAGGTCCCTTTTAATACGTGGTCAGAGTGGCACAAAAGGACTTAACACCTCCCTGGGTCAGCAATGGGGGATTCCCTCCAGCCTGGCTCTATGCTAGTCCCTCCGGAGATGCTCTCCCAGTACAGGGAGGGCGTATCAGGAACAGGAGGGGGCATTCTGGGGGCAGGGCTGGATAATACTGAGCTCCAGTGATCCTCGCCATAGAACGGCCCTGATGGAGTTTTATCCCCATGGCAATAAAAAACCCACGGCATCGAGTCTCAGAGCCCGGGTCCACTGAATTAGGCTCATGGGACTATAAAATTGCAGTGTAGACGTTCAGGTTCGGGGGAGAGCCCAGGCTCTGAGATCCTCCCCCCTCACGGAGTCTCTGAGCCCAGGCTCCAGACCAAGCCCAAATGTCTACACTGCAATTTTATACCACCACGGCCCGAGACCTGCAAGCCTGAGTCAGCTGACCCGGGCCAGGTCTTTTATTGCAGTGTAGATGTACTCTCAGGGGCTATTACAAGCCTGCAGAAATTAGAGCAGCCCTCGGGTGTCTGTATGTGCGTGTATATATATTGGATAAAATCCTCTCCCCATAGCACTCAATGGGAGTTTGGCCAGGATTCACCCACAGTATATATACACAGAGGCACCAACTTTGTAACGTGCCAGGGGGTGCTCGACCCCCGCTCTGCCCCAGGCCCTGCCCCCACTCCACCCCTTCCCCCAAGGCCCCACCCCCAACCGCCTCTTCCCACCACTTCCCACCCCAATTCCACCCCCTCCCCTGAGCACGCCCCATTCTCGCTCCTCCTCCTCCCTCCCAACGCATCCTGCACGCTGCAGACCTGCTGATTGCAGTGGGTGGGAGGCGCTGGGAGGGAGCGGGAGGTGCTGACTGGCGGGGCCCACTAGTGGGTGGGAGGTGCTGTGTGGAGGGGGAGGAGCTGATATGGGGGGCTGCTGGTGGGTACTCGGCACCCACCCTTTTTTTTCCTCCATGGGTGCTCCAGCCCCGGAGCACCCACGGAATCGGTGCCTATATATATACACATCAGTTAAACTTCCTCTCTTGTAAAAGGAGGACATGGTACAGGGTATGAACACCGCCTGCTTTTTAACCACGCAATGGAGCTTTGGCACTGTACCTTTTAATGCAATGGCCACCTCTACATACGATTGCAACATCGCCAGGGACACCGCTTCCCCTGCAACATACAAGAGACACTGTCAACAGCGGTCCATCACACACGGCCTGTCTGTCGGCAGCGGGGTCACTCCTGGTCGACAGGATGGGTTACTCTCCATATATCATGCGTCTTCAGTGTCTCAAGCTTTGCCATCACTATAGACAGCGATGGTAGCTTTCCAATTTAACGTGGTGAATTGTTCTGGCACTAGGCTTGCTATGCGGAAGGTAGAATTACACTGAATTTATATGTCACTAAAAAAGAAATACCTAAGTGTTTGATATAGAGACCTTCAAAAACAAAAAGCTTGTCTCTGTTCAGTATTAATCTATTACAGAAGTCAATTTAATTGTATTGTTCAGGGTGCGTGAGGACACTTGGAGCCTCCCACTGGCATCTTTTCAGCTATTATTTAAATAGAAATAACGAAATAAATACAGGGACTGTAACAATATACTAAACTATACAAGAAATGTGCACCCACGGTGCTATGGATATGTGTATTGTACTCACAACTGGCGTAGAATAGCACCACCACGTGGGCGGTCTCCGTCAGAGCAGCACTAAAAGTTTCTTCTGTCAGGGTACGGATGAGTTCCAAAGGGAGTTCTCGCTTCCTATCTCTGTAAACCGCTTCCATCACCTGGTCATCTTGAATTTCTACAGCAAATCAACGTACACATAAACATGAGCAAACAGATGCAGCAGGAACTCAGCATTTGCCAGGGTTTGAAAAGACCGAAGAAACCAAGCAATTTATTAGGATGCAGATATATATTCCAGTAGCACCTAGAGGCGTCAGTCAAGATCAGGGCCCCATTCCGCTAGATGTTGTATATACATACAACAAAGATAGTCCACGGCCCAAAGAGGTAACAGTCTAACTATGAGATGAGAGACAAGAAGTGGATAGGACAGGCAGATGGGGAATAAGAGGGAGACTGTTCTGATCAGTGTAATAAGCAGCAGTCAGGGCTTGCTACTGATATACTCTTTAGCACGGTTCTGCTAGGAACTCTGAGCTTCACCGAAGTGACTGGAACGATGCAGACTTATGCCAGCTGAGGATGTGACCCCTGGAGTACAGAACGCTTTTAGCTAGGAATCCCATTGACATGAGCAACTTTCTAGGAATGTATTTTAAAGGAAGACTTACCCGGGCACGTGCTCTCTAACGCAAATGGAATTTGAGCACAGCACGCATGGGCACTCAAAAGAGGGCAGCCTAGATTTTCAAAAGTGGCTCTGGATTTTGGGGGCCTGACCTGAAATACCTCAAAGGGGCCTGGTTTTCTGACAGCGATGAACACCCGCCCTCTGAAAAGCAGGTGTCTCGAGTTGGATCCTTAAAAATTAAGGCACCCAAGCCATTTTGGATCACATAGGCCAGTGCGACTACAGTACTTCTATATGTTTCAGAATGTCTCCAGCAAGGTTGGCCCTCGTTGTATGAGTAACTCTCCTTAGTAATTAACGAGCACGTGACTAAGCGTGAAAAGGAGAATTCCAAACACCAGCGTTACCCTGGTCATTATTGTCACTTTCATCCTCATCTTCCTGGATCTGTTCGCCCTTTATCTTGTCTTCCACAAGGGCTATTATTTCATCAGTATCTTCCAAAACCAGGTATTTGATCGGCGCACCCTGGGGAAGAGAAAAACACCAGCTGGGACACAAGGGCATTTATGTGCACCTGTGCCCTGCAATGGCTGGAGTCACTGCAATATAAAGTGGAGTCAAGAGGGCACTCAACGGCACCATGTGGCCACTTTCTGTTTGGTTTTGGACATGTCAATAGACTTCTAGGGCTGCTGCACGTGGCTCCAGACTCTCACATTCGGCAGCTGGAACATCAGGCATCCAAGTCGAGACGACTCTGCAGTTCCTCCTCCTGCCCAGAGGGTCGCTGTGGTGTCTGCGGGGTGACTCTCCTCTCTTCCCCTCTCCTATTCCCTGGCACACTTACGGTCAGCACAGAGCAGCTGGCAAGACCTGGGAGCAGCAGCAGCAAACTGGGGAGACAACGCTGCCGCAAGAACTACCCTCCCACACCCCTTCCCCAGTGGGAGCTGCCCTGCAGGGTTCAGTCTTGGGACCAGGCAGTTCCTATTGTCTCTGGGCAGTAGCTTTAAAACCCCATATTTATACTAATCTAGCGGGTTCCCAGCCCTGTGTTTTGCCGTTAATGTGGTCCAGCCACCGGCACTGGTGAAAAAGGAGAACAGGAGCAAGTGTCTTTTTCACGTGGATCTTACTCAAAACACGCCTGGTTGTTGCCGCACCTCTCAGGAGAGAGCGTCTGGTTTCCCTCCAGCGACGGAACTGTGCGCGCTCGGCTGCCGGCCTCCACCAGGCGGCTACATTAGCGTCACGTGAGCCGCCAAAAGCCGCCTAGGGGCTAACGCCTGCTTTTGCAGATGTCTACAAATTATGCAACACGTCCACGCGAAACTCTGCTCTGCAAGTGGATGCCGTCGCCCATTTCAGACAAGCTACTGGGGCCACGAGCAGGACCCCTGAGACGATCAAGAACGTTAATGAAATGCTGATGCGTTATTGGTCTTCCCAGAAAATAAGAATTCTAACTACCGTTTGCAGCAATCCTGACACAGAGAAGGATTCTAGCACGGAAAGGTCTCCCATTCAGATAGGAGCCCAAGAACCTTTCCTTTCCCAAACTTAGATTCGTGCCTGGATTCCACCTTCTTCCTCTGTTACAAACAATGTTACGCAAAGCAGGCCTTTGCTTTATGAACATCTACGCTGCCGCTAAGAGGATATTTGTGCAGCATCACAAAATACCCTTATTAATTTTTATTGATGTGTTTGTGCTGTACAAGACAAACAATAGACAGCCCCTGCCATCGCAACTTGCAATCAAAATGAGACTGAAATCTATCTGAGAGGAATTGGAACCATGACTACAATCTTGACAGCTTTCTGTTTTACATACCTAAGGCAATCAAACAGTCCCCTACTTTTTCTTCAAAACACCCCTGTGAGGCAGGGCAGTGCTATTACCCCCATTTTACAGGTGGGGAGCTCAGGTGCCGAGCGGCTGCGTGACTTGCCCATGGTCACAGAGGAAATCTGTGGCAGGGCAGGGACTTGCACCCAGAGCTCCAGGTTAGCGCCCTCACCACTGGATGATCCTTCTTCGGTGATGAACTTTTGAACAAATCTGGGCCCTGCTCCTGCCCCCTCGGTTCCAGCAGGGCTCCCTCACTGGCAAGGGGTCTGACTGCAGGATCAGGCCCTTTCTGAGCAAGGAGCTGCTGTCGGCTTTTGGGATGAGCTCCCATTGATGGGTTTTACTTTTATACCAAAGGATTTCACTCCACACCGCTATTTGTTATCAGAAAATGTCTCTTACTGGACTGGATTCTACATGGTCTGCCACTACTTCCCAGCTGTCTAACTAGGTACTTATCTGGCCTTGATGCCCAGAGCATCTGAGCAGCTCAGGATCATTAAGGATTTTATCCTCACAACAGCCCTGAGAGACAGGGAAACATCCTCCCCATTGTACAGATGGGAGACTGAGGCAAAGGGCAGATTAAGGATCTGTCTACACTGTGATTAAACACCTGCAGCACCTAGTCTGAGAGCCTGGTCAGCCAACGCCGGCTCACAGGGCTCGGGCTGCGGGGCTAAAAATTGCAATGTAGACATTTGGGCATCGGTGGAGCCCGGACTCTGAGACCCTCCCGCCTCGCAGGGTCTCAGAGTTCGGGCTCCAGCCTGAGCCTGAACATTTACGCTGCAATTTTATAGCCCCAGAAGCCAAGCCCTGCCAGGCCGAGTCAGCTGACCCAGGCCAGAGGCAGGTCTTTTATTGCAGTACAGCCGTACCCTTGGTTCCTGTGTGCTCTGTCACTCAAACCTGACCATTTCATCTCTGTCTGGGAACCTCTCACAAATTATCGTTCTGAGGAAAACAGGGCCTTGATGAAGAATAGAATCCTGGGTGTAACTGGATTGTGTTTACATGAAACCAGAAGAACAAACTGAATTGATATGTATTCTCATTCTGCCCTTGTTACCTTTCCATTCCCTTGTTTCTGTGGCTACGGGCTCATAAGGCTAGATGGCTGCTTTCACCTTCCGTATGTAAAAGACCTACCAGGGCAGGCAAAGGCTTATCCGGTGTAATTTCAACAAAATGGATTTAAAAGGAAATTCATTACAGCAGAAATACAGTGAACAAGCTAGGGGCTCGTCCTATTGTCTCAGACAGCAGAGTTGGAAAGTGTGTGTCACTCACCTGACAAGTGGAAAACCCAAGGATGAAGTTAGATTCAGGTCCAATCCTGCATGCTTTGCACACACGTGAGAAGTTCAGTGTATTCATTCCAACGTGCATTACCTGGCATTTATCAACACTGACCTTTATCCAACATCCCACCTACCCGATCCCTAGCATGGGCAGGTCCCTCCGAAGGTACTTTACCTCTCATGCCACCCCAACATAGTTTCCTTACTAGCCTTTTGGGAGGCACGTTGTCAAAGGCCTCTGTGAAGTTCAAATCCTTGGAGGCTTCGGGAGTCTTAAATGGTTCATAGGCCTCATGCTGGCTTTCTGCACAGGGTGAATTTCACCATATCTGTTTTGCCCCCTAAACACACATGAACGTAGGAATGGAAGGGCCCAGCTGAATTATCGACTCCAGTCCCAGCTATCACAGGTGACCTCGGCATACCATCACGTTCATACATTTATCAAGCTCCATCTTAAAGCCAGGGACTCTGTAGTGGGGAGGCTGTTTACTGAGCACCCTCTCATGGCCAGGGGGCGCTCTGCAGGCACCCTATCCTGTTTAGCCCCATACACATGCAGGCTTTCAAGTGGGTAACATCCCCTGCTTGGGGCTGCTTTAATAACAAAAGCCGTTCTTAGCAATCCTCAGGGTGCCAGAAGAAAGTCCATCACCACCCAGCAGACCACACTTAGCTCTGGGGCTTCCTCTCACAGCCAGAGCTCTGCTTCTGCTCCAGGCTCCTCTCCCAGCCCATCCTCCCAGCTGTCCCTTGCTGGAGCTCAAACTTCTCACCCCAAGCTTCTAGGCCCAAATTCCATTGGGGTTTCCCCATACGATCCTCCTGCTCCCCTGGGTTCCTCTGTCGCAGCTCTCTCCGTGTCTCAGAGTCTTCACCCTCTCCTGAACTCCCTCCACCCCCTTCACTGCATCCTCCTTATAAGGCCACCACCCTGGTCTCGCCCAGGTGTGACTCGATCTATGACCAAGGTTGGCCCTTAAGGGGTGAGCCACCTTGTTACAGCCTTGTTATAACGCTTGCTTTCTCTTAACTCACAAAGGGCAGGTCTACACTTACAATGCTGCAGCACTTCCGTGAAGACGCTCCTACAGTGACGGGACAGCATCTCCCTTCGGCATAACGAATCCACCTCCGCGAGAGGCGGTAACTTTGGGGGCAGGAGGAGCTCTCCCATCGACATAGTGCTGTCTGCACAGGGGTGTTAGGTCGGTAGAACCGTGTCGCTCAGGGTGGTGGATTTTTCACACCCCTGAGCGACATACTTATACCGATGTACGTTTACAGTGTAGACCTGGCCGGTAGCTCAGTGTCAGCAGCCATGAGCAGCCCTACGCTAATGAACCCATGCTGTTAAACGCATCAATAAGGGAAGAAATGTCAGTTTTACACATCCAAGGCGATTTGTTAAAGAATAGCGAGGAAAACAATTGTGAAAAATAACACCTCGAACTTCTACCGGGAACTGCACTTTGTTCACGCAATCAGATTAAACGTGAACCAATCGTGTCATGAATAAATACAACAACTAACCTCTTCTGCTGTCTTGAGGGCCACGTTAGACTGGAGAAGAACGTTCAGATCTACGGAATCCCTTTCAAAATACGAATCAGATGTTAAACAGTGTCATGGATAAAGTAACAGTCTGCCCTGGCTACTGCCTAACTCATGGGCACTAGTGCTTCTCTAGCAGCACAGGGGTGCTGTCAGCATCTGACCCCCTAATCAGGGGGAGATACCAGGCTACCTTTGCCCACCCCCTCAGCTGTGCTGTGAGCTGCTCAGCCATAGCCTTGGATCTAGGTCAGTCCAGCAGGAGAGTGGGGTGGGAGGAGGTATTGTTTCATGGTGTCTGTGTATATAATAATGTCTTCTGCAATTTCCACAGTATGCATCCGATGAAGTGAGCTGTAGCTCATGAAAGCTCATGCTCAAATAAATTGGTTAGTCTCTAAGGTGCCACAAGTACTCCTTTTCTTTTTGTGTCTTGTATATTTCTTTCAAAGTAAAGCAGAGAAGCGTGTGAATTCTCGCGGTGCTGTTTTGAAGGGCGTGGGTTTCTTACGTGGTATTGGCCTGACTCTGCTCCCACTGAAGTCAGATGGAGTTTTATCACTGGCTGCAGGGAGAGCAGAGTTAGACTAGTGGCTACTGAGGCTGCCAGGAGCCCCGGAGGTAGTTCCAGCAGGCATCAGAGAGCAATCTGATGGATGACCAAAGCCAAACCCAGAAGGAAAGGCTCTGCAGAAGCTGCCACAGTGCAACTTGTGAGAGGGCAGCAGACAGGGCTTTTGCAAAGTGCGCGGCCATCACCCTGTTCCCCCTCCTCACAGAGTGCAAGCACATTGCCATGAGATGCCTTAGAGTTCAGAGTTACCAGGCAGCAAAAGCACAGGGTCTTCCAAGCGGCCTGCTCACTGATAATAGTATCACAAACAGCAATCAGACCCTACTTGGAGTTCTGTCATGCAGAGAGCCCAGTTCAGTCCAGCACATACTCTGGGTTAGCATCCACAACTCCTGTCCCTTCCTGGTTTTTCCTTTACTCATAATTTAAGAACAAAACACAATCCTTTGTCTGAGCTTCTTCCCAAATTGGCCATTTCTCTTTCCTGTGTTACCACACACCCCCTCTTTTATACTCCTGGGCTGAAGCTAATGAGGCCAGCCTGGTCTGACTGCCAAGATGAGTCAGCAAAACAGTTCTGCATGCAGGGACCAATAACTTGACAACTTGTCAAGGGCTCTGTTCTGTTCTGATTTGCTCTTGTATAAGTCCAGTGTAATTTCACTGATTTCACTGAAGTTATTTTGAATGTATACCGGTGTAACAGAACAGAAAGTGTAGCACTTGTTAGTCGGCCTGAATACAAAGATATAAGTCGCCTTCAAAAGAAGGATTGCTTATATGAGATGTTAATATTACTGAGCTTAAATACCTTGATAAGAGGGCAACTCCTGCTTTCCCCAGCAGCTGCCATGCAACATACTCAGCAGTTCTCTTATCAACTTCATAGGTCTCCTTCTGACTGAGAATAAATACCAGCGGCAGGCCGAGCTGTAGGTGGACAGTTGAAACCTTTTCTGGATCTTCAGCAACTTCAGTCTAGAGAAGAGATACAATTAAATGGTTAAATATCTTCACAGTCTATGCTAGCGATCACACACAGGTGATCAACAAGCTTAGATTTTAGATAATTATGCGAAGTAGGTAATGAGATAATATCTTAGTTTATCCTAAATAAACAGGATCCAATCACCCCAAAACCAAAATCTGGATCATTGCCATCTGAATACGCCCATTAGGGTTGATATTTAAATGGAGGAGCATCTTGTGACAATTTAGGCTGAAATGTTCACAGATTTTAAGACCAGAAGAGACCATTGTGATCATCTAGTCCAGCCTCCTGCATAACCCAGGCCAGGGGTCTTCCCTCAGTTGACTCCTGCTTCAAGTCCAAGTGGTGTGGTTAAATTGGAGCAGATCTTTTGGGGAAAACATCCAATCCGGATTTTAAAATTGCCACCACACCCCGAGGTCAGTTGCTCCAATGGTTAATTACCTTCACTATTAAAAATCTACACCTTATTATCTGAGACCATTGACCCCCAGCACCCTAATCCCTAAAATGGCTTAGAAATCCCACCAGGAATGAGCAGTACGACCTGGATTCTTTTTCCCTCCCCCTTTTCATCAAGCTGCTGCAGCTAACACATGACCACTGATCTTCTGCATGACAGACCCAGGCATGACTGATCTTCTGCATGACTGTGCCAGGGCACAGTACGCCCCAATGAAGGGTGTCCCTTGCACCCTGGGGGTCTCGTTCTGACCCATTTCTCCACGTCTAGCTCAGCGGAGGGGATACTGCCCCAGGCACCTTGCAGCCACAGAGGTTGGGGGCAGTCTGCTGGTGTGAATCCATGGAAGTCAATTTACACAACCAGAGCATCTGCCCTGAAATGTCTGCAGGGACACAAACACCCTCTGCAGAGCTCTGAGGCAGGCTCCGGAGTTCTCTCTCTCCCCTGTCCCCCTGGAGGATACAGTACCCTCTGCAGCGCTCCCAACCAACATACTAACACCCAGGGATCCAACCCAGGCCCCACTGAAGTCAATGGGAGTTTTGCCATTGACTTCAGTGGGGTCAAGATTTCACCCCAGGTCTTGTGCATGGAGTTGCTCTGGGCTACAGGCAAGCCTCGAGTGCTTTAATGCAGTGAGATTATGGCGAGTATCATTTCAACCCTTACCACAAGGGGTTCTGCCATCAGTTTGAGATATGTGTGGATGTTCAGCGTGGTCAGTGACTGCTCCATGGGAGTCCTCCTACACGGCTGGGTCAGATCCGGGACCCGCTGACAATGGCAGAAGAAGAGTCGAGCAGACAATGCATCAGAATCTTCACAGCTAGAGGAGAAAAACAATACACTGAGACGGGTACATGCCCCTGCGTCTCCGCTCAGTGATCCAGCCAGGGCAGCCACTCTTGGCTTCCGGCTCCCCAACCCCGGCCTTTCTGGGTGGAGACCGGAGTTTCTCTCCCTTCTGACTGCACAGTCCCCTGCCTTCCCTGTGTATTTCCCAGCAGAGATGGGATGCCCAAGCACACCTGCTGGCTTTCCCGTCCGAAACAGGTAAGAGGTGTCATTGCCACAGTGACAAGGTCCCGCACAACACTGCCAATCCAAGCTTGCTGTATTCGCAAGGTACAAAGCGTTCTAGAGAAACCACGTTAAAATCAATAAAAGAGCCTACATACGTGCTAATAAGCTTATCGGGGCTCACCCCAACCCTAATCTGGGCTCCGGCAGGAGCAGTCCTTCAGCTCCCCACCCCAGGACAATTCCTTGTGGTTTCAAGTTCACCACAGCTTCCGCTCAGAACAAGCACTCAGGCTTACAGGCCCAGTCCTTCCTTTCCCTAAGGATTGGGGCCCTCCAGGGACCAGCATCCTGTTCCTTTGCCGGATCAGGAAGAAGGCCCTGAGCCAGTTTAATACCAGAATATTTATCCAAAAATCCTCTTTGTCTATGGATCCCTGGAGGATCCACTTTGAACAAATATAGGCACACCTCTCCAGGGGGTGGCTTCACCGGGCTGATAGCAGGAGAAATTACATTAGCCTCCACCTCATACTAGAGAAGGTACATACAACTCCACCATAACACACACACAGTGGCATTGTTAATACATTGGCGTCCAAAGATATTAACCCTAATTCAATAAGGTTTGCCGTAACTCATTAAAATTTATCTTAATTCCATGAGGTCTGGCCAGGATATGGCAGGACATTGTCAGTCTGTCACAGAGTTCACTACTGTATTTAAGACATCCCAAAATTATTATTATTGTGGGAATTACTGTAGTGCCTACGAGTCCCTGTCACGGACCAGGACCCCATTGGGCAAGATGCTGTACATACACAGAACAAACACAGTCCCTGCCCCAAGGACATTAAGTGTAAGACAAGAGACAGCTGATGCATACAGGAGTATCGGGAAACAATGATGAGAAATACCGGTCAACACACAGACCAAGAGCCTAATGGTGGTCAGGGTTTTTGTAGGCGTCATGGCAAAGGAGAGTTTTGAGAAGGGATCTGGAGGCTAAGGAGATGGCTTTGTGGATGATGACGGGGAGCTTCTCCCAAGCGTGTGGGGCAGCGTGGCAGAAAACACGAAAGAGGTTGTTTGAAAATTTGACAAGCGGAGGAGTGAGGCTGGCATGACGGGCTGAGCAGAGATGAGCATCAACAGCTTGACAGAGAATGAGAGATGAGGGCTGGGGTGGGCGGAGACCATGAAGGGCCCTGAAAGTGAAGACAAGCTTGTGTTTGATGCAACAGAGAAAGGAGAACCAAAATCTGCAACAAGATTTTAAAGTTAGCAAGAACAGACAACCCTCAAATCCAAAGCTAACACCGGTGGGTGTTCAAGACTCTGGGGTCTATTCAACCAATCCTAGCATTAAGATGCAGTATTGTGCCAAAATAGTCTTAAAAACCTATGCATATTACCTAATTACCCTCTACCAGAGTCAAATGGCCTCGCTCCATTGAAGCCAGAGCTGGGTAGCTGGCCCCATTGATTTCAATGGTGGTGGAAGTCAGACTTCAAGGCTATTTCAATCTTTCTCATAATGAAAAATGCCATGGGATCGACTCTGTTATTGGCTACAGTGGGAATCCTCATGTGAGAAAAGATTACTCACAGGAGTAAGGGTTTATAGGGCTGGGCTCATGGTGTTTACATCTGACAACTTGGGATTCATTATTTACATTTGCAACCCTGTATGCACAATTTCTTGGCCTTTAAACTAAAATCAAGAGTAGCTTCAGTTTAAGAAAGGCAGCACTGCCTAGCAGATAGAGCATTAGACTAGGACTCAGGAGACCTGGGTTCTTTCCTGTCTCTGCCATTGGCCTGCTGGGTGACTTTGGGCAAGTCACTTCCCTATGCTGTTCCTCAGTTTCCCCATCTGTAAAACTGGGCTAATGACATTGACCTCCTTTGCAAAGCACTTTGAGATCTACTGATGACAAGTGCTATAGGACAGCTAAATAAGTATTATGCTATTAATACATGATAGTTCCTGCTCTTGCAGCAGGATGGACTCAGTGGGCTGGATGCTTACTTGGTAATAATTGGTGTAGTGCCTGTGAGATCAATGAAGCTACTCTGGTTTACACCAGCTGCGGATCCTGTTCTGATAATAAAGGTGAGAGGTTTTTCGCAGGAGTGGGTGGGTGAGATTCTGTGGCCTGCATTGTGCAGGAGGTCAGACTAGATGATCATAATGGTCCCTTCTGACCTTAATATCTACGAATCTATGAATCTATGTTCTTCTTTAACTACTACAAGCCTACATCAGTGTTCTAAAAAAACTGCAACCATGCCACCTAGTGGACAGCCAGATAACTTTATCTTTGATCAAGTTTCCTCATTACCATGTCATGTTTTTCAGTGGTTCTCAAACTTTTGTACTGGTGACCCCGTTCACATAACAAACCTCTGAGTGCGACCCCCAGCTTATAAATTAAAAACACCTTTTTATATATTTAACACCATTATAAATGCTGGAGGCAAAGCGGGGTTTAGGTGGAGGCTGACAGCTCGTGACCCCCTATTTAATAACCTCGTGACCCCCTGAGGGGTCCCGACCTCCAGTTTGAGAACCCCTGTTTTACGCTATTGCAATGTGCAAAGCAAAAGTTACCCTATTTAGCAAAGTCAATTCTCACTGTAGGATCTGACGAGAACGATTTTCTTTGTGAGATATTAGTTGGTGAAAGGGTCAACATAAATGTCCTTTGGCAGACATGTCTGATAAAAGCTCATAGATTCATAGATTCCAAGGCCAGACTGGGACCACTGGGACTATGTGGTCTGATCTCCTGCACCACACGGGCCAGAGAACTTCCCAAACTAATTCCTAGAACGGAACTTTTAGAAAAAACATCTAATCTTGATTTCAAAATTGTCACTGATGGAAAATCTACTATGGCCCTTGGTAAATTGTTCCAGTAGTTAATTACTCTCATCATTAATATACACCTTATTTCTAGTCTGAATTTGTCTAGCTTCAATTTCCAGCCATTGGATCATCTTAGACCTTTGTCTGCTAGACTAAAGAGCCCATTATGAACATTTCTTCCTTATGTAGGAACTTACAGACTGTAATCAAGTCACCTCTTAACTTTCTCTTTGTTAGCTAATTAGATTCCTTGCTTACAGACAGCCCCCCAACCTGAAGCAAATACTCACCAGCAACCACACACCACACAAAAAAAACTCTAACCCAGGAAACTATCCTTGCAACAAAGCCCGTTGCCGACCGCATCCACATATCTATTCAGGGGACACCATCCTAGGGCCTAATCACATCAGCCACACTATCAGAGGCTCGTTCACCTGCACATCTACCAATGTGATATATGCCATCATGTGTCAGCAATGCCCCTCTGCCACGTACATTGGCCAAACCGGACAGTCTCTACATAAAAGAATAAATGGACACAAATCAGACGTCAAGAATTACAACATTCAAAAACCAGTCGGAGAACACTTCAATGATAGAATCATAGAATATCAGGGTTGGAAGGGACCTCAGGAGGTCATCTAGTCCAACCCCCTGCTCAAAGCAGGACCAATCCCCAACTAAATCATCCCAGCCAGGGCTTTGTCAAGCCTGACCTTAAAAACTTCTAAGGAAGGAGATTCCACCACCTCCCTAGGTAACCCATTCCAGTGTTTCGCCACCCTCCTAGTGAAAAAGTTTTTCCTAATATCCAACCTAAACCTCCCCCACTGCAACTTGAGACCATTACTCCTTGTTCTGTCATCTGGTACCACTGAGAACAGTCTAGATCCATCCTCTTTGGAACCCCCTTTCAAGTAGTTAAAAACAGCTATCAAATCCCCACACATTCTTCTCTTCCACAGACTAAACAATCCCAGTTCCCTCAGCCTCTCCTCATAACTCATGTGTTCCAGCCCCCTAATCATTTTTGTTGCCCTCCACTGGACGTTTTCCAATTTTTCCACATCCTTCTTGTAGAGTGGGGCCCAAAACTGGACCCAGTACTCCAGATGAGGCCTCACCAAAGTCGAATAGAGGGGAACGATCACGTCCCTCGATCTGCTGGCAATGCCCCTACTTATACAGCCCAAAATGCCGTTGGCCTTCTTGGCAACAAGGGCACACTGCTGACTCATATCCAGCTTCTCATCCACTGTAACCCCTAGGTCCTTTTCTGCAGAACTGCTGCCTAGCCACTCAGTCCCTAGTCTGCAGCGGTGCATGGGATTCTTCCGTCCTAAGTGCAGGCCTCTGTACTTGTCCTTGTTGAACCTCATCAGATTTCTTTTGGCCCAATCCTCTAATTTGTCTAGGGCCCTCTGTATCCTATCCCTACCCTCCAGCGTATCTACCTCTCCTCCCAGTTTAATGTCATCTGCAAACTTGCTGAGGGTGCAATCCACACCATCCTCCAGATCATTTATGAAGATATTGAACAAAACGGCCTGAGGACCGACTCTTGGGGCACTCCACTTGATACCAGCTGCCAACTAGACATGGAGCCATTGATCACTACCCGTTGAGCCCGACAATCTAGCCAACTTTCTATCCACCTTATAGTCCATTCATCCAGCCCATACTTCTTTAACTTGCTGGCAAGAATACTGTGGGAGACCATGTCAAAAGCTTTGCTAAAGTCAAGGAACAACACGTCCACTGCTTTCCCCTCATCCACAGAGCCAGTTATCTCGTCATAGAAGGCAATTAGATTAGTCAGGCATGACTTGCCCTTGGGAATCCATGCTGACTGTTCCTGATCACTTTCCTCTCCTCTAAGTGCTTCAGAATTGATTCCTTGAGGACCTGCTCCATGATTTTTCCAGGGAGCTCAACGCTGGGTTTATAGGGCTCAATGCTTCACAGAATCGGGTGCACAGATTGGTCTGATCTTCCACCCAAAAACATCAGCTTCCTCACTTTAGAACTCTGTCCCTCCCGCCTCCGCCTCAGAATCCTGACCTCTGGTTCCGTGTGTGACTGACAGAGCCACCAGCTCTCCCTGCTCTGACTTTTCAGGGGTTGTTTAATGTTGTAAATTTGGGGGTTTAAAACATCCAGGTTGAGAGATGGGCACCACAGCCAGTTGAGGAGGAAAAGACATAAGTCGTGAAGAACAAAGCTTGGCTCTCAGGCACCGGGATAGCTGCAGGACTGGCAGTCAGAAAAACCAGCTCTTCACTGGTAAAGTGACTTCATTTGCTAGGGAAATCAGTGAGAAGCTGCCAATGTGCCATCCCAGATGGTTTTTTCAGTCTTCAGAGCACAGCTGCACTTTCAGTTCAACGTAAGGGCAAAAGCTTGTGCTAGCTCTACTGAAACTAACCTGGTTCACCCGCGTCTGCTCCTCCGACCGCAAACAACCAGATTCTGCTACATTTACAGCAAAGAGTTCTCTCCTCCGCGAGGAGTCTCGTTCGTTTCAACGGGGCTACTTATGGAGCACTCAAAACCCGGGTCTGCACTTCTTCCCACCGGGGGGGCTGTGACCAAACCAACCCAACAGCATACGCAGTTCAGATGAGACCCTTTCTCAGAGGGTTATACCCACCCAATGGTCTTCAACAGCGCCACTTCTGTGGTTAAAACAAACTGGTGAGCAGTCCCATGTACAAAAGCAGCTTCCATTACTGCTCTGTGCTCTAAAAAAAAAAAGGAATCGATCCAGTTAATACATTCTTAGTCCACTCCCTCACCGGTGCTAAATATTATGGGCCAGATTTTAGGAATCAGCGTCAAGAAAAGTATATGCCTGACTAATTTGCATGCATTTCAGTAGAGTCTGCCCGGTGAAATGGATCGTTTTGTAAAAGAAACCAAGATGTTTGGAGATCTAGGTCAGAAACTCAGTTCTGCACTATCTTATCAAAAAACAGAAAAAGCTCTTGAAGGGATATTAAGATGGAAGGTTGATTTTACTACCTGCTGTTCCAATTGCTGGCACATAGGCAAAGACGACATTTGATCTTCGCTTCAGAGAATTTTCTAGATTCTGAAGCTCCACCAGCGTTGTAATATATTTAACTTCGTTAAAGAGGAGGGCACTGAGAAGACATAAAAATTTCATTTACAGCGTTCTTCAAAAGAAACCAGAGAATTTTCACCCACAACTGCAGGCAAAAACCAGAGCAGGTGCACCTCTGGCTACCTGCCTCAGGAAGCAGCAGATGCAACTGCTCTGATTTGCCCCGTAATTCATTTTGCAGGGCTAAATTACACCAACAAAGAGGCCAGCTTCAGCTCAGTTGAAAATAGTCCCCCCAGGATGTACTGAGTTCATGTTTACGCAAAGCTTCAGGCAACAAGTGAAAAGACAAATCAAATGATTTCACACAGATGAATGTTCGTTCTACTTACAACAGGATATTGGCTACAATGGCATTCACGTCGAACAGGGCATCTGTGGGGAATTCTCTGAGCAACACGTTACCTCTGGGAAAGAGAACAAACCACCAGGTCATAAATCAAGATAGAGGTTATTCCTCCTTGTAGATGATTTCCTGATTCTTTTTGCAGATTCTAAGCCCAGAAGGGACCGTTCTGATCATGCAGTCTGACCTCCAGCATAACAGGCCATATAATTCCTGCACTGAGCTCAATGCCTTTGGCTGAACTAGTGCATTTATCTTTTAGACAGACATCGCCCAAAATGCTCATCTGAGAGAAGACAAGAGAATCCTCTTAAATGGGGCAGGTCAGTTAAAAGGAAAGCGTTTGTGCAAGGGATGTGAACGTCAATGGGAGTTGGGCACCTAACTCACTTAGGTGCTTTTGGTGGTGTCTTCAATGTAACAAGCCTGCAAGAGATCCAGAATGAATCGTGTAATTAGCCCACTTTGCATTAACTTCAGTGCACTTTGGATCAGATCCTTTGTCAGGTATGGAGTCTGATCAGTGGTGAGCAAATGTAACCCATGCTTACTCCAAGTGGTGCTCTGTCCCCCTCTAGTGGTGGCTGGGCCACACAGGGTAGAGCTGACTGGGAATTTTTCATCAAAGTGTTTTTCAACTGAAAATCCAATTTTCACAAAATATTTTTGCCAAATATTTTCAGTTTTCCACCATGAAAATCTAAATGAAATATTTCATTTTTGATCAGGTCAATAGCTCCTGAGCCATGCAGTGCCTCGTGGGAGTTGTAATTTGGGTGCCTTATGCCCCCATTCTCCTCCATGGGCCAGGCTCCCTGGCTGGACTACATTTCCCATGATGCATCATGGTCCGCCCTCTGGCTGAACCTCTACAGTGCATCAAGGGAGTCATATAACCATGGGAGATGCAGTCCAGTTTTTTTCCCCAAAATGAAATCCTGCAGTCTAGCAGACTCTCGTCTCTATTCCTTGTAACTTCAGCCTCCTGGTTTGTTAAAAAGAAACCAAAAAAGTGTTCGCTTTTACACCAGTTCTTGCTGTAAAATGACTGCACTTGCTTTGTATAAATATTTGTTTCCTCCAAAATAACACCAAGCAACTTATCTCCAACAAAGTCAAGCAAATCACACTAAATTCACCCAGGCACCTCTTGTACGGTCTAACCCATTCCTCCCAATCCCGTCTAGTACTATTACAGGGCAATGATCTATCTAGGGATACCTAATCCTACCTGGGCATGGGGGGCGGGGGAGGAACCAGATGACCTCTTGAGGTGCCTTCCAGCCCTACATTTCCAGGACTCTATAAGAGTGACTTGTGGTATCCATTCCATCTATTCACCTAAGTCACGATTTTAAATTGAATCTTCCATGCTGATTCATCATTGAAAGATAAAGGTTCCTCCCTGTACTTCCTGGATAATCTGAGAGGCTTCTAGGACTGGCAGACAGCTTATCTACTACTTACGGGCCTGATCTAAAAATGGAGGTCTTTCCACTAGTTTCAAAGGATCATGATGGAAAGAGTCTCCTTCATTGCTACATCCTTCCAGTGCCTGACATGTCAGCTTGCTGACGTGGTTTCCTTAAAACCTTGCAACAGAGAAGCTTTCAAAAAACAATCCACAGTATTTTATTTAGTCACTAGCACGCAATAAAACTCCATTCACCTGAACAGGTATGCTTTCATTAAGGCATTTTCTTTCCCACAATATCTTGATACCTCTTCTTTGAGGCAATTAACCTGGGTACGTAAAACAAGTCGTTATAAATCTCGACGCACAGATACCTACAAATATATAAAGTTGGAAGCATTTTATGGTCCAACTGTATGAAAGAGAACTTTTAAAACCTATTGTATATGCAAAAATGCAATTAAGTGATAATGTGAATGGGATCCAGTGTTACAGATAAGATTTTACAAGCACAGAAGTCAGGAAATTCCAAGTCACAGTTCTCAAACAAACATAATTTAGCTGCCTTCACTCAGTTTCACCCAGTTACTCCTATAGGAAGCCCAAACTATGTTTGGATAGCAATGTACTAATTTGCGTAGTAGGATAACATTTATGTCTTAATAGAAAAGGCTGAGGAAAATTTCTTTACACTTCTCCTCAAACTGAAAGCAAGCATGTGAAATTTCAGCCAAAAGGCCATCTCTGAACGTGCCTCAGGATAAGGATTAAAGGTTCAGCTCGTTGAAAAATGTCCGTCCCCCCCACAGTAAATGTAGATTTTTTTCCAGCCAAAATTTGAATATTGAAAATATAACCATTTAGAAATGCTGCCATAGTGCCTCCCATTGTCCTCTGTGGGCAGGGCTCGGACTACATCGCCCATGATGCACCATGACCTCCCCTACTGAAGATGGGAGGGGATGTATCATGGGAGTCCCTGGCCATGATCCATGCAGGGAGACTCCTGCACTCACATGGAACCCAACTGAGTTTAATGGAGTTCCATGCAAGCCGGGGGTTTGCCAGCAGAGAGCCAACTGCAGGATCGGGCAGATGACAGCAGCACCTTCCCAGCGAGCAGCCTAGCAATGCTAGTGCTGGAGTTTAGAGAGAATTATCTGCTGTCAACACATTAATACATCTGTTACGCAGACAGTGACAGCATAACCACCTGTATGGAGAACTGTCCCATGTGCCCATGTGATCAGAATTACGGCCCCACCAGATAACAGACGTCTACATTTCTCAGCTAGGAAAATAAATGACATGTTCATTTACCTTCACCACTGAAATCCCATAGTCCTGGAGCGCTCCAACTGAGTTCTCTAGCTGTTCCAGAAACAGACGGGCACCTGGAGAAACTGAAACACCAATAAGAGCTTAAAAAGAAAAGGAGGACTTGTGGCACCTTAGAGACTAACCAATTTATTAGAGCATAAGCTTTTGTGAGCTACAGCTCACTTCATTGGGTGCATTCAGTGGAAAATACAGTGGGGAGATTTTATATACACAAAGAACATGAGACAATGGGTGTTACCAGACACACTGTAACAAGAGTGACCAGGAAAGGTGAGCTATTACCAGCAGGCGGGGTGTGTGGGGGGGGACGACAGATGACACACAACATGGGACCTTTTGTAGTGATAATCAAGGTGGGCCATTTCCAGCACTTTACAAGAACAGTAGGAGGGGAAATAAACATGGGGAAATAGTTTTACTTTGTGTAATGACCCATCCACTCCCAGTCTTTATTCAAGCCTAAGTTAATTGTATCCAGTTTGCAAATTAATTCCAATTCAGCAGTCTCTTTTTCCACTGTATGCATCCGATGAAGTGGGCTGTAGCTCACGAAAGCTCATGCTCTAATAAATTTGTTAGTCTCTAGGGTGCCGCAAGTCCTCCTGTTCTTTTTGCGGATACAGACTAACACGGCTGCTACTCTGAAACCTGTCATTATGCAAGGCAATAAGAGCCGGTTTCTCTGTATCTCTGGTCCTCTTGATTACCAGGTAGAGTAGCTAGAACAAAACCTAATGTCACCTAATCTCTCTGGACCAGACTGAGTTACCCTTACTCGCACTGAGTAGTAGCTTGCTCCACAAGTCTCCCCACTGATTTCAGCAAGGCTACTTGTGGCATAAGCTACTCGTCAACACAGATACAGGTATGACAAGCTGGCCTTATTTGCCTCAGTTTCCCATTTTACAGAGAGGGGCAGTGTTACTTCCTCTTCCCCCAAGGAGGCACTTTTGGAGAGAAATACAACTCCCTTTCAGCAAGCTAGTCCACAAGAGGAGTTCCTTATGCGCACGCAGAGCGCCGATGAAGGCAACAGGGTCTGACAAAGACACAGGGATCTTCCCAGGCCGCTCAACCTACAGGTTGGGTGCCTCCAACAGGAACAACAATAGGAAAGTGCTCCCCTCCTCACATTTCTGTGATCACCGGGAATATGAAGGGGGGTTGGTAAATTCCTGCTCTAAGAGGTGTTCTGTCAAACTATTTAGGGTTTCAAGTTTTCCAAGAACTGTGACCATCTGATTTGCGCCATTGCCAAAGAGGCCTTTTCCACAGCTACAATGTTATTCCCTCTCACAAGCACGTGAAACATTCCCCTCGAGTTGCTTATTTCTCCTGCGAAGCCAGGATAATGAGAACCCCCACGCATTTAAAATACGTACCGTCTCGACTAAAATAAACTAGGGATGCTCTTCCCGGCTGCAAGCTACTGAAATACTCCTGGGGGCTCAGCTCTAGCAGTGTATTTGCATTTCTTGCCGCAGACATGTAACAAGTACATAACAGGAGGAGAGAGCAGCAAGAAAGCCTTCCATTCATTTGGGGGAGCATGATTTCCTCAGTTAAAGTCACTGCAGAAGCCACATCTGGAAAAAAAAAAATGTGTTTGCTGTTTACATAGATTTCCAGATCTGTGACTGTAATTTACAAACGTGACGAGGCCAATAAACACCAACGATTAAAATGCGAGTTTATCTAACTGTAAAAATAGCAGATGGATTCAGTTACAGCAAAGCTAATGTTGATTACAATTGCAGGCCGTTCCTGTTTCTTATTAATTACATTTGCAACTGCAAAACCCTCTGTGGTTGTGGTTTGGGGCTGGGGATTTTTGTTTAGTTGGTTTGGTTTTGGTTTTTTTGAGATGGTTAGAGAAAGTCAAGTGTCCAGCAATGAAAACAGTGCCCACCTACACCCAGATATTTCAGAGCACAACTCCCCCCTCCCCAGGTTCTTGTTAGTAACTGATTAGCATCAGACTAGCTTCACACAATCTACTGATCATGACTTGCATGAACAAAGAGCTTCCCAAAAGGCCTGATTAGCCGTTTCTTTACTCCAGTTTTACACCAGTTCCATTAGAGTGAAATCAGGGCAACACAAGGGCCAGCCAAGCCTTTTTACTGGGCACAAATTGTTTCAGAAGAGAACAGACACGTGAGATATTTATTGCATTTCCCCCTCATCCACGCACAGAAGGGGAAAGTCACACCCTCTTCTCCTTGAGGCAAAGCTGGAGTGGGGACCTCTATGAAACTTTGGGAGTTGGATCTGGCCTCCAACTTTTTTGCGCAGGATGCAGGCCAGCCCTGCAGTTGCAATTGCCATCCCTGGACCGGCACAGGGGCCAGAGCTCCTGCAGCAGGATCTGTGTAAGCAATAGCAGCTCCCCCTCTCCGCCCCGTCATGCCGCTTGGTGAGGAGCTGGCACAGAACCCCCTGAATCTTAACGGGTTGCTCTCTCCATGGCTGCCCCCCCCCCCCCACACACACACACTAGCAACACTGCAACTTGGCTCTGTTGGGGAGCCTTCCACAGACCCTTGGCCTTTGGGTGAGCTCGACCCAGCAAAAATCATGCATCCAGTTCATCAAACCTCCCAAAGCTAAGGAGTGCTGTTCTTCTATCCAGAACCAACACAAATAATAAGGAACCTTTGCAAGAACATTGCAGGATTAGAAAATGTCACCCATATTTGATTCTCCTGTGTAACAGATTCATAGATTCATAGATATTAAGGTCAGAAGGGACCATTATGATCATTTAGTCTGAACTCCTGCACAATGCAGGCCACAGAATCTCACCCATCCACTCCTGCAATAAACCTCTCACCTATGTCTGAGCTATTGAAGTCCTCAAATCATGGTTTAAAGACGTCAAGGTGCAGAGAATCCTCCAGCAAGTGACCCGTGCCCCATGCTACAGAGGAAGGTGAAAAACCCCCAGGGCCTCTTCCAATCTACCCTGGAGGAAAATTCCTTCCTGACCCCAAATATAGCGATCATCTGAACCCTGAGCATGTGGGCAAGATTCACCAGCCAGATACCCAGGAAAGAATTCTCTGTAGTAACTCAGATCCCACCCCATCTAACATCCCATCACAGGCCATTGGGCCTATTTACCATGAATAGTTAAAGATCAATTAATTGCCAAAATCATGTTATCCCATCATACCATCTCCTCCATAAACTTATCAAGTTTAATCTTGAAGCCAGATAGGTCTTCTGCCCCCACTGCTTCCCTTGGAAGGCTATTCCAGAACTTCACTCTTCTGATGGTTAGAAACCTTCATATAATTTCAAGTCTAAACTTCCCGATGGCCAGTTTATATCCATTTGTTCTTGTGTCCACATTGGTACTGAGCTTAAATAATTCCTCTCCCTCTCCGGTATTTATCCCTCTGATATATTTAGAGAGAGCAATCATACCTCCCCTCAACCTTCTTTTGGTTAGGCTAAACAAGCCAAGCTCCTTGAGTCTCCTTTCATAAGACAGATTTTCCATTCCTCGGATCATCCTAGTAGCCCTTCTCTGTACCTGTTCCAGTTTAAATTCATCCTTCTTAAACATAGGAGACCAGAACTGCACACAGTATTCCAGGTGAGGTCTCACCAGTGCCTTGTATAACGGTACTAAAACCTCCTTATCGCTACTGGAAATACCTCACCTAATGCATCCCAAGACCACATCAGCTTTTTTCACGGCCATATCACATTGGTGGCTCATAGTCATCCTGTGGTCAACCAATACTCCAAGGTCCTTCTCCTCCTCCGTTACTTCTAATTGATGCGTCCCCAGCTTATAACTAAAATTCTTGTTATTAATCCCTAAATGCATGACCTTGCACTTCTCACTATTAAATTTCATCCTATTACTATTACTCCAGTTTACAAGGTCATCCAGATCCTCCTGTAGGATATCCCGGTCTCTCTCTAAATTGGCAATACCTCCCAGCTTTGTATCATCTGCAAACTTTATTAGCACACTCCCACCTTTTGTGCCGAGGTCAGTAATAAAAAGATTAAATAAGATTGGTCCCAAAACCGATCCCTGAGGAACTCCACTGGTAACCTCTCTCCAGTCTGACAGTTCACCTTTCAGTATGATCCCCTGTAGTCTCCCTTTTAACCAATTCCTTATCCACCTTTCAATTTTCATATTGATCCCCATCTTTTCCAATTTAACTAACAATTCCCCATGTGGCACGGTATCAAACGCCTTACTGAAATTTAGGTAAATTAGATCCACTGCGTTTCTTTTGTCTAATAAATCTGTTACTTTCTCAAAGAAGGAGATCAGGTTGGTTTGGCAAGATCTACCTTTTGTAAAACCATGTTGTATTTTGTCCTAGGTTTGTAATGTTTGTTTGCAATATACGATTCAGCCACTAGATGTCACTGCTCGCTGTATAGCGTTCCAAACTAGGTGTGGTCCCCTGGCAAACAAGGGAGACAAAGCTGGGATTCAAGCTGCATAGAAGCCCCTTTGTTTTGCACTATAGCTGCAGATGATTTCTTTACTCAACACCTCCTGTTTAGGACAGACCATGAGACCGTATATTGTGACATCTGTGCTCCCAGCTATTAGGGCTGCCAATTTTGGTTGGACGCATTTCTGGAGGTTTCATCACGTGACATAATCTTTAATTAAAGATTAATCTTTGAATCCTGGAGACTCCAGAACAATCCTGGAAGGTTGGCAACCCCAACAAACTGAGGCTGTTATAGCAGTAGTGCTCAAAAACAAACAAAAAATCCAGCCACCCTCCAACAGCAGAGATAGTTAGCAAAGAGACAGAGCCACCTAATCTTCAGGTTCTCGCTCTGTGTTCAAGTACTCTGCCTTTCCTGCTCTCTGCATGGAAAACAGGACACTTTAAAAAACACGTACACACAAATTCCACTTTATAGTAAGTAGGCTTCGAAGGATTAGATTTTTATTGGTAAACATCAATAAACATTGATTGCACTGTACACACACTAACCCACGAAAATATATTTCCTTCTATAATAATCTAAATGTACAGGTAGGTGAAGTAAGCAAAATGCTGTTTGAGAACTTAAGAGTCAAAACTGAGTGATTCAGACTTTTGAATTAGGCTGGTTACAAAGAGACTAGCAAATGAACAGTAAAAACAGGTATGATTTGTTGAATTAAGGATATTTCCTTTGTATAGTTTGATACGTGATATTGACAATTTATGTACATGGTTTATAAAGCCTTAACTGTTGAATCTCAATGTCTAAATAATTGTCTGACCCCTCCCCAGCATTTCATGCAACTGTAAATGTAAATTGTAAATGTAAATGTAAATTGTAAATGAAAATGTAAATTGATACAACGAGACAAAATGCTTAAAAATATGTTGATATTATCCATCAAAATTATAAAAATCTAATTCGACCAAGCTGAATAATAAGCAACACCATCAGTACATGCCATTGTATCTGTCTGCTCCTTGTTGAGTGATGCTTAACATCCAGGGGCATAAGAAGTACTCCTGGGAGAATTCTGCACCAAAAAAATTAAAATTCTGTGCCAAAAAATGAGAAATTCTGTGCACAATATTTTAAAATTCTGCATATTTTATTTGTCAAAACAACACTATATAATCATGCCAGTTTCAATTATTTTGGTAATTTATTTCAAAATACCTGTCAGTAAGTATGTCTGTAACAGTACAGACAAAAAGAAAAGGAGGACTTGTGGCACCTTAGAGACTAACCAATTTATTTGAGCATAAGCTTTCGTGACCTTCAGGAAAGCTTATGCTCAGATAAATTGGTTAGTCTCTAAGGTGCCACAAGTCCTCCTTTTCTTTTTGCGGATACAGACTAACACGGCTGCTACTCTGAAACCTGTCATAGTACAGACAAAAAAATTCCTCCAGGAGTAGAGAGTTAAAAAAACCCCTATGACAACCAGTTCCTGTTTCTCTGCCCCCTCCGCCCCAGAGACCTGCCATGGACGCCCAAGGATCCAGAGGGAGAAACAGCCTGATGCTGGGTCCCGGGCTCATAGGGAGTTCCCTGCACACCTCCTCCTTCCTTCAGGGCCTGTGGGGAACTGCTGCTGCCAGGAACCCTCCAGCTCCTTCCCTCTCCCACCCCCGGCAGTGTCTTCTATTTGCGAGCTGGGCTCTGCTGGGTCCAGCGGCCCCTAGTGGCAGTCAGCAGCTCTGCAGCCCACTTCTGAAGGGGGGGAAGGAAATTCTGCACGCACAACATTAATTTCTGCACAAATTCTGCATTGCGTGGTGGTGCAGAATTCCCACAGGAGTAAAAAAGAATGCACTCTCCACCAGCTACTTAAACTTGTCTCCTAAAAACAGACATTGTTTTTAATACTGCCTGAAAAACACAGGCTGCAGTTTTAAACACGTTCCAACATTTTTTTCAAATTAGTATAATTCTTTATTATTATTATTTCTGTCACTGTGGTGCCTAGAGAAGCAGCTAGGAAGCACACAGAATCTGACCCAAAACTCACTGCAATCAACAGAAGGATTTCTACTGGCCTCCATGGGCTTTGAATCAGGCCCTAATAAAGTACAGAGACGACGGCTCTGGAAACCCCTTAGACAGAGAAGAGGAATTTCGTTCTCATTTGAGAGGCTCTGATGATCTCCTCCCTGTTTGTAAAGTAACTGGAGTTAACTTTGCTCTGCTGTCTTGTTTGTTCCCCTGCATTAGGGATGGCTTGTTGATCAGGAAGAGCATTTGCAAGGCAGCATCATTGTTTGGTCGCGGGGAAAAGAGAGCAGCGTCCTTCTCTCCGTGGTTTGGAGGAAGCAAAGTGTGACAGATCAGGGGCTCCACCAGCCAGAGCACTATGGGAGCCGCCGAGGGGAGACACTACATGCTTAAAGTTTTATACCTAGAAGATTTTAAGTGTTTGACGTTTTTAAGATGTTTACAAGACCCCACCCTCTCTCAACCCCCCAGTGCTCTTTCCCTGTTATGTCCAGTCCCATCGTCCCACGCACTGTTTGGCCACGTCTACTGTGATCCTGCACACCCCACCCTGGGACCCTACCCACCCTCAGCAATGACCAGCCTTTCCAGGCCTTCTTGTGGCCTGGCAAGATCTCCCAGGCACCTGTTCTCTGCCTCTCCTCATGCTCCCCAGTAGCTGCCATCTCGTTCAGGCCCTTGGCCTTCTTCCAAGCATCCCTCCATCTTCCCCATTATTCTTCCCTCCTCTCTATCTGCTCCTCCAGCTGTCTGCTTGATTCCACCCACATCTCTTCTAGTCCCTACGTGCACATATCTGTCCCGCACACACACACACATTCCCTCTATGGCTCCCCAGACCCCTTCAATCCATTACATGTCCCCCATGCCCACTCTCATTTGCCCACATTTCACACTCTCTACCCCCTTTCAATTTGTTGGTAACCGGACCCCAAGACCCCGCCCCCATCACTTACTCCTCTCCGCCCCATCCCCGTCACTCCCTGGATTGTCTCAACCTCCCTCTCCCACCCCCACCCCTCAACTGGGCTCCCTCTGCTTTGGGGCTGGGACGGGAGCTACTGCAGCCTGACAAGGAGCCTGCTTGCAGTGAGGAGGCAGCCCCGGCTGAGCAGGGGCTGGTGTGGGTTAATAATCTGGCTAACCGGACTTTTGGGTCGGGTCAGTATACCTGACTGGACACTTCAAGGTTCCCTTTTCGACCGGACTTTCCAGTCGAAAACCGGGCACCTGGCAACCCTATGCCCACAGGGTCTCCTGCATCACCCTCCATGGCCCACCAGTGTCCTGCATCCCCCTCCACTTGCCCCTTCTGCAGAGCCCCACAGTCCAAGATCAGAGAGCCCAACTCCATCCTAATGCTCGATGTGCCCCTTACCTCCAGTCTACCGCCCTTGCAATCCCCTCCCTCTCCCCCCATGCCCTCCTTCTGGACTCCTGCCCCCTGGATCCGCCCCTGCTTACCTTCCCCCTGTCCATGACCCCCTGCACTGGCTCACTCCAACAGTGACTGCAGCAAAGGCTGGAGTCAGCAGAAGGTCAGTTTAAATTATAAATGTTTACGTTATTTCTACTGTAAATAGTGCTCTCTGTGCACGCCAAACCAGCTCTTTATAACTTGGGAATTCCCCAAATACCGCCCCACCCCAAAATCAACTCAAAGGCACCTCTCCCACAGCAAGGCCAATAAAAAAAACAGGGAGGCTGGACACCAAACCCTTCTGGAGACAGGATGAGTTCGCCTCCCCCTCAAAAAAGAAAGAATTAGGGCATTTTCCAGTGACAGAGACACTTTTGAGACACCGTAACTTTCAAATCTCTCTCTGAATTTCACCAAACTTCCCAAAAATTCACATCCCAGGGATGAGATGTGGCAGGTGGAATCCTGGGGTGCTCTGTGTCTTTTTTGAGAAAGCTGGGACGTGGAGGGGAGTATTTTAAAAAGTCAGATTTACAGGGGGGAAATCTAAGTTCAGCTTTACCTGTGGGTCAATTCCTGCTGCTTCGTAATGAAGTATCCTGAAAGGAGGCCTAGAAGTAAATAAGAGTGGGAATGAATAGGGAAACGGACACCAGGCCTTATTCTCCACAGTCTTACACCTTGCGTCATCATTTACACCTTTGCAAGACGATTGTATTATTATTATTGAATTCCTGCAGCTCCCAGGAGCCCCAATCATGGACCAGAACGCCATTGTGCTAGAAACAAACAATTATATCGTGTTCCTTTGTAATCTGGTAGCATTTCACATCCACTCAGCGGTAGTATTAATCATCAATCAGGGTGCAAGGCACTGGAGAATCAACCCACACGGCCAAAGCAAGAGCTAGCTAGATTCCAAGCCTTGTCCACATTCAGCAAGAGCCCTAACTCAGCCATTAGTGCCTGGTAGTGGCACAAGTGGGGATTCACCCACGAAAGCTTATGCTCCAATACATCTGTTAGTCTATAAGGTGCCACAGGACTCTTTAAAAAGAAAATGAGTACTTGTGGCACCTTAGAGACTAACCAATTTATTTGAGCATGAGCTTTCGAATGCATCCGATGAAGTGAGCTGTAGCTCACGAAAGCTCATGCTCAAATAAATTGGTTAGTCTCTAAGGTACCACAAGTACTCCTTTTCTTTTTGCGAATACAGACTAACACGGCTGTTACTCTGAAACAGGACTCTTTGCCGCTTTTAATTAACACAGAAAGAAAAGGAGGACTAGTGGCACCTTAGAGACTAACCAATTTATTTGAGCATAAGCTTTCGTGAGCTACAGCTCACTTCATCGGATGCATTCGAAAGCTTATGCTCAAACAAATTGGCTAGTCTCTAAGGTGCCACTAGTCCTCCTTTTCTTTTTGCGAATACAGACTAACACGGCTGCTACTCTGAAACCCTTAATTAACACACTTTGCCTTTATGCGGTGTAGCTGTAGCCCTGTTGGGGGCAGGATATTACGGAGACAAGGTGGGTGAGGTCATATCTTTTATTGGACCAACTTCAGCTGGTGAGAGAGAGACCAGCTTTCCAGCCACACAGAACTCTTTGTCGGGTCTGGGAAAGGAATTCCCAGCCTCACAGCAGAATGCAAGGTGGAACAGATTGTTCAGGGTAAGTCGTTAGCACATATTGTCAGGGACCATTCAGCATAGCGTGGCCCATTAACACCTCTTCAGTCATAGGACAAAAGGGGGTCAGTGGGTTACAGATGGCTGTAACAAGCCATAAATCCAGTGTTCTAGAACAAAAGCTGGTCCAAGAAAAGATTTAATAATTTTATTAAGATAATGTTGAAATAAAAAGGAAACAGTACAGAGTTCAAGCATAGAAGTTTCTGGTTATCAGGGAATAAGGTACAGATTATCAAGGGGTGCGAAATTCGGTTAGGAGCTGGTGGCGTAAGGAATGCATAATCTGCAATCTCCCCTGATTGGGGGTAAAAGTTTAACCGGTCAAAGCACAGACATTGAGATATGGGGGTATGTTGTCCATATAATGGCTATGTTCAGGTGTGGAGTATAATGAGCGGATACAATGATGGGGATGGATCTACCCTCATTTGGTGGGATTTAATGTTCATTGAGTTTATGGTTCCAGTTCATACGGTCCAATGGAAAAAGCCTCTCAGTCCCTTTCCCATAGTGGATGCACGATGTCGTTATTACTTCGCCCACCTTGTCTCTATAGTTTGCCTTTGTCCAGCCTGAGAGGTCAGCACCATCTGCACAGATAGATGAGTCAGAGCTATTCCCAAATGGAGCCAGAGACTTCAGTGACAGGCACTTTCGACATGCAGGTAGATAAACTGGACGGCCAGATACAAATGGAGAGTGGAGAAATGCTTAGATGTGGGGCAGTTCTAACGTTGTAGTTAGGTAAATAAGAAGAGGACTTTGTACAGAAGATGTAAGAGAGGGAGCCGGGTTACTTCTGTAAAGTTGCTGGAATCAGTTCTCCCCCCATTTACATGGGTGCAAATCTGACCATGACAAAGACAGAACAGGCCCTGAGATGTGACAGGAGTGGTTTCCTGTAAATGTGAGCAGAGAGCAGTCACCCACAGCAGGGCAAGATAAGAGCAAACACGGGAAGCCCCTGCGTATGACAGCACTCGGATATTGCCCTGGCCGGGGATGGGCTTTGGATGGGGGATTTTACCTGAAGGATAATTTGGGACTTGCATCAGGGGGAGAACATGGTGCAGCAAGAGTGGAAGAGCTGGTATAGAAAGGGCTCAAGTTCTTATGTCGCCATGTCAGCCCCAGCTCGGCCTCCTCCCCACAAGGCCCCCCCCCCCCCCCGCACTCCACCCCCACTGTGCCCCAAGGCCCCACTTGGCCTCTTCCCCAGAGGCCCCCCCCCCGCCTGCTGCTTGCACCTCTCCATTCCCTCCCCCCAACCCCCCCCAGCTGCGGCTTGTGCCTCTCCGCCCCCTCCCCTGAGGTGGAAAGGCGCGAGCGGCAGGCAGGGGGACCTCAGGGAGAGAGGCGGAGCGGGGGCCAGATGAGGTGCAGCATGGGCAGAACCCCGGGGGAAGAAGCCGAGGGGAGCAGGGCCGCAGAGCAGGGGTGGAGCATGGGTGGGGCCCTGGTCCACATGCCTGTGGCCCCCCCACTTCTCGGGAGCTTCCGCCGCGCTCCAAAGATGGCAGGGGGAGGGAGGGAGAAACTGATACTGGGAGTTGAGTCGGGGGGAGACTGGGCCTGGGTAAGGATGGGAGTGGGAGCCAAATGGGAGCCAGAGACAAGCTGGGCAAGAAGACTAGGACTGGGAACCAGGGAGGGAAATGGAGGGTGATGGCTGGGAGCCGTGGGTGGGCAGGGAGACTGAGATAAGATGAGGAGCTGGGGGGAGACTGGAACCAGTGGGAAGGAGGGAGAAGGGAGACAGGTCTGAGGAGGAGCTGGGATGTGGGAGGAGAATTGGGACTGACAGGGCAAAGGGACTGGGACAAAGGGCTAAGGGGGGCACTGAGATTGGATGAGTCCAGAGGCAAAGGCTGGGACTGGGAGCCAGCGGGGTGTAAAATGTGTGTGGGGAGGTGTGATGGGGCATCTGCCCCACACTGGCCCATAAGGGGTTAATAGAGACCTAGGGAGGTTGCGCAGCAGGCAGCCAATCGGAGAGGGGCTGTGAGCCTCAGGGCTGGGCTGGCCCATATAAGAAGGGCTGCAGACCAGAGAGCAGCTTCAGTCACTCCCTGGAGCTTGAGGGGGGAGAACTGGCTGCCTTGCAGGCTGAAGGCAGAAAGCACCCTGGACCGACCAGTGCTGCAGGCAGAGACCCGGGGAGCTAAAGGCAGCTCCTGGCGGGCTGCAGGGATCTGCAGGCTGAGGCCATGGGGAAGTGGCCCAGGGAAATCTACCGAGGAGTCAGAGGGGATGCAGCAAGTGATGGCTATCTACAGGGTCTGTGGGCCGGGGCCTGGAGTACTGGGAGGCCGTGGAGGAAGTCGCCAAACATTGGGCTGCAGTTGCCACTTGGGGAAGTGGCTGGACAGTGGACTGCAGTTCCCCTGGAAGGGGGGAGCACTGAGTGTGGCAGAGCTGAAGGGCTGTGTCCTGGAGAGGGCATCGTGGTCCTGGGAATGACACGGGTCCAGGAGCAGAAGTGGCGGCGGTGTGACCTCACCAGAAGAAGGCACACTGGCTAGCAGAGCTAATCCCTAGGACAAGCCAGTAGGAGGCGTTGCAGTGGTGAGTCGCACACTGTCAGAGGAGGACAACTGGGTGCTAGGATGGGAACAGAGACAAATCAGGGTGTTGAACTGGGACTGGTTGGGCAAGGAGAGCGGGGACAAGAGGGCAGGAGGACTGGGAATGGCTGGGTAAGGAGACTGGGAATGGGAGCAAGGGATAGACTGGGACTGGGAGCCAAGGAGGAAAAGAGTGGGAACTGAGAGCCAATGGGTGTGGGGAGACTGAGATCAGATAAGGAGCTGGGGAAGAGATTGGACCTAGCTGAGCATAGAGAGTGGGTCTGGGAACCAGTAGGACAAGGGAAGGAGGTGAGGGGGAGGAGGAGATTAGGACAAGGAGCTGGAAGGGCGGGGAAGCACTGAGATTGGATGAGGAGCCCGGGAAGGGAGACTGAGGGAGCCTTTGGGCTGCGCAATATTATGGGGGGGGCCAGAGTGAGTGGGGGAAGGGTGGAACTGGGGCTGGTTGGGCAAGGAGTGGAAGTAAGAGTGGAGGGCAGAGGGAGACTGAGAATGGGATGGGGAGTCCAGAAGGGTGACTCTAGGACCGGGACCAGGGAGAAGGGGCCAAGCTTAAGGGGAATGGGCAGAAGAGTCCGTGCCCACTAAAGAACACACCTTTCCAGAGCCTGGAATGGAAGGTTCCCGAGTCTCACCATTCCTCTGCTGTCAGCAAATATCTGCGAACCTCACTGGCAAAGTGTTCCATCCCCAGCGAGGGCTGGTCCACACAGAGGATGACAACCTACTACTGCTGTCACTTACTACTTTAGCTCAAGTGGCATGGATCTGTACGGTAGAGCTAAAGGTTCCGACGATGCACATTTCAATGTGATGCCAGGTGATGGAATTTCTGGGATTTTTATTTCTTTTAGAAAAACCTGAGAAATGACACACACAAAACTTGTTAAAAACATTAGTAAGGTTGCAGAGTCGTGCGCGCAAAAGTTAGAATATGCCAGAATTTAGGTTGCTAGGGCAACCTTAATCTCCTCCCCCCCGTGCATTTTGATATGATCTTTAATTACATGACCACATTCTATTTGTTTCTACAGGACCCTCGCCTCACTCAATGCACAGGCTGGACCAGCTCTGGGGATGAATCAAGCTCTGCAGTGAAGGAGGCTGTTGTCTGAAGGACCCTCCCTCACTGCGTGTTCCTCATTTTCTGAGTGCTTGACTGGAGGCCCTGGGGTATGATTTGCAGAAGTGCTGAGCACTCAGCTACAACTGAAGTCAATGGAAGATGTGCTTTGAACTAGGGCTGTTGATTAATCGCAGTTAACTCACGCAATTAACTCCAAAAATTAATTGTGATTAATTGCAGTTTTAATCACACTGTTAAACAGAATACCAATTGAAATTTATTAAATATTTTGGATGTTTTTCTACGTTTTCATATATATTGATTTCAATTACAACACAGAATACAAAGTGTGTATTATTTTTTGTTACAAATATTTGCACTGTAAAAATGATAAACAGAAGAAATTGTATTTTTCAATTCACCTCATACAAGTACTGTAGTGTAATCTTTGTCATGAAAGTTGAACTTACAAATGTAGATTTTTTTGTTACATAACTACACTCAAACAAAACAATGTAAAACTTTAGATCCTACAAGTCCACTCAGACCTAGTTCTTGTTCAGCCAGTCGCTCAGTCAAACAAGTTTGTTTACATTTGCAGGAGGTAATGCTGCCCTCTTCTTTACATTACCAGAAAGTGAGAACAGACATTTGCCTGGCACTTTTGTAGCTGGCATTGCAAGGTATTTACATGCAAGATATGCTAAATATTCGTATGCCCCTTCATGCTTTACCACCATTCCACAGGACATGTTTCCATGCCGATGACGCTCATTAAAAAAATAATACATTAATTAAATTTGTGACTGAACCCCTTGGGGGAGAATTGCATGTCCCCTGCTCTGTTTTACCCGCATTCTGCCATATATTTCATGTTCTAGCAGTCTCAGATGATGACCCAGCACATGTTGTTCATTTTAAGAACACTTTCACTACAGATTTGACAAAATGCAAAGAGGGTACCAATGTGAGATTTCTAAAGATAGCTACAGCACTCGACCAAAGGTTTAAGAATCTGAAGTGCCTTACAAAATCTGAGAGGGATGAGGTGTGAAGCGTGCTTTCAGGTCTTAAAAGAGCAACACTGATACGGAAACTACAGAACCCGAACCACCAAAAAAGAAAATCAACCTTCTGCTGGCGGCATCTGACTCAAATGGTGAAAATGAACATGCATCAGTCTGCACTGTTTTTGATTGTTATCAAGCAGAATCCGTCATCAGTATGGACGCATGTCCTCTGGAATGGTGGCTGAAGCATGAAGGGACATATGAATCTTTAGCACATCTGGCATGTAAATATCTTGCGACGCTGGCTACAACAGTGCCATGCGAACGCCTGTTCTCACTTTCAGGGGATATTGTAAACAAGAAGCGGGCAGCATTATCTCCTGCAAATGTAAACAAACTTGTTTGCCTGAGCGATTGGCTGAACAAGAAGTAGGACTGAGCGGACTTGCAGGCTCTAAAATTTTACATTGTTTTATTTTTGAATGCAGTTTTTTTGTACGTAATCCTACATTTAAGTTCAACTTTCATGATAGCGATTGCACTACAGTACTTGTATTAGGTGAACTGAAAAATACTATTTCTTTTGTTTTTTTACAGTGCAAATACTTGTAACCAAAAATAAATATAAAATGAGCACTGCACACTTTTTATTTTCTGTTGTAATTGAAATCAATATATTTGAAAATGTAGAAAACATCCAAAAATATGTAAATACATGGTATTCTATTTCTTAATAGTGCTATTACTCGCAATTAATTTTTTTAATCATGTGATTAATTGTGATTTTAATTGCTTGACAGCCCTACTTAGAGCATTACAGAGCTAATGTTAAGTACTCTGCACAAATCAGGTCCTAGGAGTCTCAAACTGAGCACCCAAAATTAGCGAACACTTTTGACCTGAATATCTCTGTTCTCCATTTGTAAAATGGGTTTAATACCCCCGCACCTCACAGGGTTTTGTGAAGATAGATTAATGTTTGTGAAACACTTGGATACTAGAGTAGTGACATCCTAGAAAATCCCATGAGGAAATATATAATTCTGCCTTCAAAAAGCAAGGATTGAATAGTGGTCAGTTAAAAAAAACTAGGAGCCACACATTGAGCAGCAAGGAGAAAACAAAGTACTGAATAGCTACTGATTGACTGAGCACCGTCCATCCTGTGCACTGAATGAGGCAGAGGTCCTGTGGAAAAAATAGAATGTGATCCTGTAACTAAAGACTATCTCATAATGCATATGCACAAGCAGGTGAAATTGAGATTGCCCAGGCAACCTTAGTTCTGGCATTTCCTAACTTTTGACAGGTTTCAGAGTAACAGCCGTGTTAGTCTGTATTCGCAAAAAGAAAAGGAGGACTTGTGGCACCTTAGAGACTAACCAATTTATTTGAGCATAAGCTTTCGTGAGCTACAGCTCCGATGAAGTGAGCTGTAGCTCACGAAAGCTTATGCTCAAATAAATTGGTTAGTCTCTAAGGTGCCACAAGTACTCCTTTGCTTTTTCCTAACTTTTGAGTACTTGACTTTGCAACCTTAATAATGTTCCTTTAATATTGTGTGTGTGTGTGTGTGTGTGTGTAAGTAATGTTTGTTTTTCTGGGGGCTGAGTGAAACCTCACTGAAGGTAGAAGAGCTGCCTCTTCATTGAGGATAAGTGTAAAAACAATCAAGCTTCTTTCTACAATAGATAGCTGAAGCAATAGAAGCCGCCACTCAAAATACAGGCCACGCCCAAAGCTGGTCAGGAATCTGACCTATGTGGGTGGAGGAGTTTGAATGCAAATGCAGGGGGCGAGCTATTCTTGGATGGAGATCTGTGTGTGAGAGAAGGAGCAGAAACACCACAGACACACACAGATGGCAGCAAGGAAGCCCCAGAGACAGACAGACAGAAGCACTTTGTAGTGTGAACCTAGGAAAAAGCAAAGAGCAAGAGAGCTTTGTGGGCGCAGTACTGGCTGGAAAGAGGCTTGGGACTATAAGCAAATAAACTGTCTCCAGCTGTTTGATTCCCAGTGTGTTCAGGGGAATAGGACTTTGTACATTCTTGTAAATAAACAGGATTGCATCATGGACATACCAGACTACATCAATTTCTCCTCCTAACAGAAATAACCCACAAGACCCAGAATATTGATTATTCACTTGAGTCCAAAGGGGTAATTATTATATATTTGGAGGGCACAGTTATGAGTATGAATCTGTTCCTTTCTGTCACCTGTCCTGCAGAACAGGTCCAGATACTACATACTGTGTTTTGACCATGGAGCTATGTGCAGATGTGGTCGCCCCATCTCAAAAAAGATATATAGGAATTGGAAAAGATTCAGAAAAGGGCAACAAAAATTATTAGGGTATGGAACAGCTTCCATATAAGGAGAGATTAGTAAGACTGGAACTTTTCAGCTTGGAAAAGAGACGACTAAGGGGGGATATGACAAAGGTCTATAAAATCATGACTGGTGTGGAAAAGTAAATAAGGACGTGTTATTTACTCCTTCTCATACCACAAGAACTAGGGGTCACCCAATGAAATTAATAGGCAGCAGGTTTAAAACAAATAAAAGGAAGTATTTTTTCACACAATGCACAGTCAACCTGTGGAACTCCTTGCCAGGGGATGTTGTGAAGGCCAAGACTATAACAGGGTTCAAAAAAACTAGATAAATTCATGGAGGATAGGTCCATCAATGACTATTAGCCAGGATGGGCAGGAATGGTGTCCCTAGCCTCTGTTTGCCAGAAGCTGGGAATGGGCGACGGGATGGATCGCTTGATGATTACCTGTTCTGTTCATTCCCTCTAGGGCACCTGGCATTGGCCACTGTCGGAATACAGGATACTGGGCTAGACAGACCTTTGGTTTGACCCAGTGTGATGATGTTGACATAATCTGGGACCGCATAGATTATTGTTTCAACCAAGCTCCTACAGTGGCAACAAATCTTGTATAAGGGGAGTCAAATAAGTTGTCTAGGACAAGGTTATGGTTTGTTGGTTATGATTATGCTATCTATATGTGTGTATAATTTTCGTAGTTATAGTTATGAATAGTGGCTCTATACTGTCTGTATTTCAAACTTATACTATGCTTCTGCGTGACACGCCAGACAAGTTGGTGTCAGCTCTGCCTAGCCTGCCTGATGGCCCATTAAGGACCATCAGCTGCACAACTGACCCATTGAGAGAAGGCAGACAGGCCTTGTGACTCAGCAAACTATGCAGGGACTTGCCCATGTGACTCCAAACTCCATTTTGCTGTAATTTTCCACAGTAAGAACAAAGAGGTGTTCTTACACTTAGAAAAGACTATAAAAGGCTGATGCCTCACCTCCATCTTGTCTTTAATCCTGCTTCATATCTCTGGAGGGACTTTGCTATGCTGAAGCTCTGAACAAAGGACTGATGACCCATCCCAGCTGTGGATGTTCTCCAGAGCCTTGATTTGAACCTGCAGTTTATTCCATCACTGCTACAAGCCTGAACCAAGAACTTTGCCATGACTGTATGTAATTGATTCCATTTAATCAATTCTAGCTCTCATCTGCATCTTTTCCCTTTTATGAATAAACCTTTAGATTTTAGATTCTAAAGGATTGGCAACAGCGTGATTTGTGGGTAAGATCTGATTTGTACATTGACCTGAGTCTGGGGCTTGGTCCTTTGGGATCGAGAGAACCTTTTTGCTTTTCTTGGGGTATTGGTTTTCATAACCATTCATCCCCATAACGAGTGGCACTGATGGTGATACTGGGAAACTGGAGTATCTAAGGAAATTGGTTGTGTGACTTGTGGTTAGCCAGGGGGGTAAAACCAAAGTCCTCTCTGTCTGGCTGGTTTGGTTTGCCTTAGAGTAGGGTTACCATATGTCCATATTTTCCCGGACATGTCCAGCTTTTTGGTTCTTAAATCACCATCCAGGAGGAATTTTTAAATATCTAAAAATGTCCGGGATTTCGCCATTATTATTTTTCCCCAAAGAAGAGTTGATTATTCAAGAGAGTGAATGCTGATCATTTGAGAAAGTGCCCGCTTTTTCCCCCAGCGCTTGCACCACGAAACAGCTGTTTTGCGCAGCTGGGAGGGGAGGGGGAACACGGCGCACTGTGGGGAGGAGGCAGGGCCAGGGTGGGGATTTGGGGAAGGGGTCCAATGGGGCAGGGAGGGGGCAAAATTGGGGAGGGGACTTTGGGGAAGGGGTTGGAATGGGGGCAGGGAAGGGGTAGGGTTGGGGAGGGGGCCGAAGCAAATACCGCCCCCATGGAGTGTCCTCTTTTTTTGAATGTTCAAATATGGTAACCCTACCTTAGAGGTGGAAAAACCCCAGCCTGGGGCTGTAACTGCCCTGCTTGAAGCAATTTGTCCTGAACTGGCACGCTCAGTGGCGTGCCACCAGAACCAGCATGGTTACACCCAGTCTGGCCATTCTTATGTTCTGGTACCAACACGTATACATTGCTGATTTCAGTGGGGCTTGTGCGTGTACAGCTAAGGGTGGAATCTGGCCCATAGTATTTATTCCACAGATAAACAAGAGCTGGCAAGAGCCAATGGGTTGTGCCTCCACCAGAAATGCAATTTACAATTTTCCTTTCGCTCAGACTGGAACGACCATGTTTTCCGAGGGGGTTCCAGTCCCAGCTCCAGCTTTGGCTGTGATTGATTTAGTCAGTGTGATTTTCCAAAAGCGATTAGGGGTTTGGGATGGGTTGATTAAGCTTAAGACACTTACCCCCTGAAAATCAGGCCTCGAGGGTGTCTCCAGTTGGACACCCAAAACCAGTGACCACTAGCCATAGTGGAAAATGGGGCCTACGTATGCTGTCTGCAACATGCTGATTTGTTACTTTATTATTTGTATTACAGTAGATTTCCCCATGCTCCAACTAAGACGAGGGCCCCACTGCACAAGGCGCTGTACATAGTAAAACAGCAGCGGCCCCCACCCCCACAGAGCTCCCAAAACAAAGGGTGGGAAGAGGAACACACAGAGGTGAAATAATTTCTCCACGGTCAGGATTAGAACCCAGGTCTCGGACATTTAACCAATGCTCTATCCATTAGAACACACTGCCTTCCGAGCTCTTCACTGGCTGGTTTTTGGTTACAATGTATATTTCTTTAAATGCTCTGGCTAAAGAAGACTATTTGTACATAGCGTTTATTAATGTTTCATCCGCTTTGAAACAGGGAATGCAAGCACTCTGGTAAATGGATTGGCCATGTAGTTTCATTGTGGCATCTGTAATTATTCTATAGCCTTTACAGATATTCAACTCCTGCTCAGGGCGAGCAGTCCCTTTACAGTCCATGCTCAAAACAGAGCTGAAGGTAATATTGTCTTACCTAAACTATATCTGAAGGAATAAATCATTGATGCTTTGGCCAGCAATTGAACTTGCATGCCGCCCTTTCAAGGAGCGGGAGTAATAAGACAATGTTGTCCCAGTAAATTAAGTCTGGTAACAGAAAGGTAGACAGGGTACACGCACTCACTCTGACTGAGCTCCCACCACGGAGCTAGGCACCTCCCAGTTCAGATCCAAAAACCAAGCCCCAAAGAGCTGCCCGTTCTCAGAGGATGGGGGAGGGACTCATCAACAGGGAGGAGGAGTTAAAGGAGGAAAGACTTCAGCCACTTTAGTGAGATTTATGCAGTTAAGAGCTGGTGCAGAATTGTTTTTCTTTGGTATATTTGTATTTATATTCAACAAAGTCCTTGCCAGTTTGTTTGCATCACTCAGTTAACTGGTTGTGTTCCAACATTGCAGGGTTTAGTGGAAAGCGCATTGAATGAGAGTGAGGAAGCTCCGAGTTTTAATCTTGGATCTGCCATTGACCCCCTGCACAGCCTTACGCATGTCCTTTCATTTCACTGCCTCAGTTTCCCCATTTGTAAAATACTCATTTGTCTCCTTCACGGGGGTGTTGTGAGATTATGCGTATACAGCCCTTTGAATATACAGCTCCGTAGGAATGGGTGTGAAATGCTACCCAATCAGAAGGCTTACACTTTGAATGGATGTGCTTTTTACACCTAAGGAGCTGGAGAATCAGGCCCATAAAGCACTCTATAAGAGCTATACAATATTATTATTATTAATGTTAGACGTTTACACTAGGGTTCTACATCAACTCTTTCCAGGAATCTGTGTGTCCCATGCTATTTCCTGTTTAACCTCTCACTGGTTTTAAATCAATGGAAAAGCAAAAATACACAAACAGGGAATTAGAAGATATACAAGCACTCCAGCTGCTTTGATCATTTCCAGGGTGCACATAAGCCCTAAAGCCAGCTGAACTTGTCCCTTTGTATAGGGGAATCTCTAGGGGGTATCCTATACCCTCTCCTCTGTTACCAACCCCACTTTAAATTACTAGAATTGTTTAAAATCTAATTTACTTCTCACCTCCAGTGCTGTTTGCATCTCCCTGGCAGCTGGGACAAAGGAAATAGCCCTCAGGACACTTTCACTTAGGTTTCACTTTCACTTTCCGGTTCTCACTTCTCAAGTCAGCTCCCTGCAGCATGGTTTGGGTTGCAAAGGCTGCAGGAGCCAATGTTGTCCCATCTGGTTACAGTCAAGTGCAAAGCCCCTGTTCACTGATGCATGTTTTTGGATGGAAACAATTTTTGCTCCTGGTCAGGGACTGAAGCCGGCTTGTCTACACATTGCCTCCTGCCCTCTGTCTGCTTGTCCGGCCTGGCCTTAGGGACCCTCCCACTGGAGTCTGTGGAAACCCCTGCACTGTGAATAGATCAAATGGAGCACACCCCAGGATGGCTTTGGGGCCTCACTCACCTGGCAGGCGCTATCGCGTGTTTCAGACACCATTTTTTGCCCCGAGGACAGTGGCGTGAAGTTCTCCATCCGTCCCTCCTCTGGCACGGGTGGGATGGGATCACATCAGCCCCGCGTTACCTCCGCTCCTGTGTGTCTCTAGGCCTTTCTTGCCGAGAGTGGTGGCACTGGATGCCTCCAGCGGGCAGGTAACAGGGCTCACCCTTGATAGCAGGAGGACACAGGTGCTGCTCCACAGTTAGGGCTGAAAGACCCAGGCCAAGCTAAACCTTACTGTGCTGGAGATCTAGGTATTACCTATAGCAGTGGAGATCTCTGAGCTTCCCTATAGCAATGAGGATCTCTGAGCTACCCCTATAGCTGTGGGGATCTCTGAGCTACCCCTATAGCAGTGGGGATCTCTGAGCTACCCCTATTGCTGTGGAGATCTCTGAGCTATCCCCTATAGCAGTGGGGATCTCTGAGCTACCCCTATAGCAGTGGGGATCTCTGAGCTACCCCTATAGCAATGAGGATCTCTGAGCTACCCCTATAGCAGTGGGGATCTCTGAGCTACCCCTATAGCAGTGGGGATCTCTGAGCTATCCCTATAGCAGTGGGGATCTCTGAGCTACTCCTATAGAACTCGGGATCTCTGAGCTTCCCTATAGCAGTGGGGATCTCTGAGCTACCCCTACAGCTGTGGGGATCGCTGACCTCCCCTATAGCGATCTCACTAGCAAACCCTCTATAATAATGGGGATCTGTTGGGTCCGCTATCGCAGTGGGGATCTCTGCGCTAACCCTACAGCGACGGGGATCTCTGCGCTGCCTCCCCGCAGACCTTGAGCCGCTCCTGTCCCCCGCACAGACCCGCCCGCCCGCACAGGCCTCTCTCCGCGCAGCTGATCCCAGTCCCAGGCAGCGCGGGGCTGCGGCTCGGGAGGGCGCACCGCACAGCGGCGGCTCGCTGAGCTGGGAGAACAAGCCAGGCGGCGGGAGGCGAACAAAGTGAGGGAGGTCGGAAACCGAGTCGGGCGGCGGCGGCAACCCAAGAACAAAACGGAGCCCGGACAGCCCACGGAGGGCGGGCCGGCTCTGACTGGCAGGCCCAGCCGCCACCGGCAAGGGCAGAAGGGAGCGGCGCGGGCGGGCCCGGCGGGAGCCAATGAGAAAAGTCTGCCGTCCGGAGCGAGCGCCTCAAATAATCTGGCTCAGCTGATCGGCTCCAGCCGAGAGTTGTTTTCGAAGCGAGGGAGCGCTGCAGCCGGGCGGGCGGGCGCGCGCGGGCTCTCTTTTGTTGCATGGGTTTTTAGCCGCTGCTGTGAGTGGGGTGGGGGGGGGACTTTCCCCGCCCCCGGTTTTTACACCCCCCTCCCATCCCCACCTTTTATCCCATTGCCGCTCCCCCGCCCCATGAGCGGGCCCGTCTCTGCCCCCGCCGCCGGGGCGATGCCCGCCATCCCCTACCCGGTGGCGCTGGGGCTGACGGTGCTGCACACCGCCCTGTACGGCTCCCTCTTCCTCTTCGCCTACCTGCAGCTCTGGCTGCTCCTCTGCGCCGGGGAGAAGCGGCTGAGCTACCGCACGCTCTGCCTCTTCCTCTGCCTGCTGTGGGCGGCGCTGCGCACCGTGCTCTTCGCCGGCTCCCTGCCGGCCGCCCCGCCGGCCGCCCCGCTGCCGCGCCCGCCCTTCGCCCGCTGGCTGCTGCACTGCTCGCCGGGCTGCCTGCTCTTCGCCAGCCTCTGCCTCCTCCACCTCTACTTCGCGGAGGTAGGTGCGGGGCTGGGGGGGTCCTGCGCGCGGCGCTGTGTGTGTGTGTGTGTGTGTGCGCGGGGGGGGGGGGGGGGGGCACACCAAATTCTGCACGTTGGGGGAGAGGCTGCGGGGATTTGCCCTGATTTCCTTGCCCACAGAGAGAGACACACACACGCCCCCCCACAGTGTCACTTAGGAAGACAAATAACCTCCGGGTTGCTCAACTGGGCTGTGTTGTTGTTGTGGGGTGTGTGTGTGTTTACCAAATGCTGCAAACTTGGGGCTGGGGAGGGGGGAGGCTGCGGGGATTTGCCTCGATTTCCTTGCCCCCCCCCCATACACACACAGTGTCACTTGGGAAGACAAATAGCCTCCGGGTTGCTCAACTGGGCTGTGTTGTTGTGGGGGTGTGTGTGTGTGTGTGTGTGTTTACCAAATTCTGCAAACTTGGGGCTGGGGAGGGGGGAGGCTGCAGGGATTTGCCTCGATTTCCTTGCCCCCCCCCCCCCCCATACACACACACACAGTGTCACTTGGGAAGACAAATAACCTCCGGGTTGCTCAACTGGGCTGTGTTGTGTTGTGTGGTGTGGTGTGGGGGAGGTTTTAAGGGGGACTAGATAAAGTGGTGATAGCAGGGGCTGGACGGTTGCCAACCATTACGTCACCAGCTAGAGCCTCTTTTGCTATTGTTGCTGCGTCTTCCCCTCTCTCTCACCCCCCCCCCCCTTTTTTTTTTTTATTATTAGCAGGTTTATTCTTCTGCCCCTTGTTGTGCTGAGGTTCCAGGGACCCCGCGCTCACCCCTCAGACCCGAGGCTCGGGGCTAGAGTCGCTGTTCAGCCCCTAACACAATGGGCCACTATTTACTGGGACATCTGCGAGGCCATTTGGGTGGCTTTTGTTGTTGTTTGTCACTTGGCTTTCGTGTCTCTCCCTCCAGAGCTTATTTGTGTGTGTCTAATCCATCCCCCCCTCAAATTCCCCCCGATATTTATCCTTAGCCCGGCCTCTGATGAACGGCTCCCCCTTTGCATGGACTCTGATGAAGCAAGTCACAAACTAATCTGGCAATACTTTCCGGCTAGCTGTATTATTATCGTTGAGATTGCCTTACTCTGCAGCTCTCAGCTGTTTAACACCCTCACAAAGGAATCTCCAACCCACTGAAATCCTTCAGTCACAGGGGAATTGATCTCATTTTCCCTAGGACATTGGCATTCACATGATAACACACAAGATGAGCAGTACAGTTTCTTCTACATTTCTTCCCTTTTCTCCTCCCCCCCCCCCCCCCCCCAAAAAAAAACAACCCTGAACACTGGTGAAGCTGTCAATTTTTAAAAACTGTCAAAGCTATAAACACATAAGGTAATAAAATAGGTGGTTATGCAACGTTTGTTGTTTGACAGCTGTCTTCTCTGCCAAATTAGGATTTATCTACTAGTAGGTATTCAATATGTCCCCAAAAGGCAAAGGGAAGAGGGGATAATTGGGCTCGTATTGGTAACAATGTGCCTAGATTTTGTTACACGTGTAAATTACTTAAATACTGCAGTATGTTTATGTGCATCGGGCTTTCTTCAAAGCTAATTCTGTTTATGAAATTGCAAACTAAATTCAAATGGGTGAGGTAAAGGGAAGGACAAACTTTCTTTTGCAAGGAGAACTGACTGGGGGGCGGGGGAGATGGGTTTGAGGAGGGGTGTTTATTTTTTTCCTTGCCTAGTTCTAGCATCAAGACAAATATTAATCTAAATGTCAATACCTATGGAATTTGAATTGGGGAGGGGGAATCTAGAATAGCTTGTCTTTGTTAAAAATTATGTTCACATACTTGGTTGGGGGGCCGGAGCCTCAGCTAGCCTCTGGAGTCACATACACTAGAGCACTGGTTTACAACCTTTTTTATTTGTGGACCCTTTTTTAAAAAAAAGTTAAAAAAATTCATGTGGGAGTGTGGATCCCTTTGGAAATTTTAGGCCTAGTCTGCAGATCCCCATTGGTCCATGGACCACAGGCTGAAAGTCGTGCAAAGTGGGTGTAAAATCCTTGTGGGTCAGAATAGCAGCATTTGCTTGCACAAGTGTGAGCAACTGCACTCCGTGCAAGGTGGTGGACAACTGGGCCCATGGCGTTTCTGAGAAGGCAGGGGTAGAGAGTGCCTGCAATGTCTAAACCAGTGGTGCTCAAATTTTTGTAGTGGTGATCTGTTTCACAAAGCAAGCCTCTGAGTGTGGACCCCTGCTTATCAATTAAAAACACATATATAAACACTATTCTAAATGCTGAAGGTGAAATGGGGTTTGGGGTGGAGGCTGACAGCTTGTGACCCTGGTCATAACCTTTTGACACCCTCCCCACCCCCCAATTTGGGAACCCCTGGTCTAAACCATTTGTTCACCTGCCCTCCAGAAGAACTGAGCTGAGACCCAAGAGCTCTACAGATGAAACTGGCAAGGTTAGACTGGAACAACCCCCTTGTGTTTACACTTCTTACTTTGGCTCTAAGATTGTCCTAGATTGTTAACTAATCAGGAAGGAACTGCCTTGATTTAGCTCATGATGACCCAGCTAAATTCATACAGGGCACTCTTAATCTGAAACAAGAGGTGCCACCACAAGGGGGCCACTCCAATCTAAAAACTGTTCCTAAATGGAATTAAAAAGTGGGTGCAACTCTTGCATTGACAAGGCCTTTAGTATAGAATTACAACTTGCTAAATGGTGACACTGTCCTTCAGTTCTTGATAATGATCTGTGAATGGGTGGTATGGAACTATATATCTTTCTACTGTATTTTCCACTCCATGCATCCGATGAAGTGGGTTTTAGCGCACGAAAGCTTATGCCCAAATAAATTTGTTAGTCTATAAGGTGCCACAAGTTCTCCTTGTCCACCTAGTAACATCTTTGGAGCTGTAGATGTAGTTCACCATGATTCAAATACCTGACTTGCAAGCTGGTGGTAAAGCACCTCTTTTAAAGCAGAAGATTAGGCTGGCTACCCATTGGCTTTCTTGGAGAAGACTGAATAATCAAGGCCTTTAGGACCCTGTAGAAACATGGCTTTTTTTTTCTCCCCCCTCTCAATGCTTTTATATCTCATGTCACTGTGGCTCCCAGCTGACCTGGGTGTATCAAACTCATGCTTGAATTGTTTGTGAGCTAAAAGATGAAAGTGGTGCTGGGGTGTGAGGGTAAACTGTACTAGGCTTCTAATTCACAAACCCCTACTGACAAATCACATTATTTCTGTATGAATTACCTGTTTGAAAAACACAATTCCGTGCCCTTCCTCCCCCCCAACAAAGTGCAGAATAAAAACAGACTAGGATTCTCTCTGGGCTTCCAGCCCCACTATGTAATTTTCTTGTTCAACTTGTCAGCGCTCATTTTGAGAGTCTTATTCTTGGTCGCCAGAGACCTGCTGCTTTAGCAGTAGCAGTTGTGGTTTTCCTTCTGTTGCTAGCTAGTTACGTACTTCGATGCTCCTAATGAAAAAGCAGTTTGATACATAACCCACATCTCTCCTTACTCCATCTCAACTCATTAAAAGAGGTTCTGCTTTCATCTTAACTTCATCAGGCTTATTCTGAGATCTGGTTTCCTTGGAGATGTCCAAGTCAGCAATTTGACTCAAATGGGACACTTTTTCCCCCCATCATGCCTCCAAAGAGGTGTATCTCCAAATTATAAATCTAAGAGTTAGCTTGGAGACTGAACTGTCAATGATACTCCAGATGAAACCTAAAATAGCTTCTTCTCCACCCCCACCCCACTGCCAGTGGCCATCTTGGCATCTTCCTAGTAGGCTAGTTCTGAAAGAAGTCTTCTCCCTCTACTGCCAGTCACTCCCTGCCTTGATCATCTGGAGAGGCCCCTTGTGAGTAACTTCAGCCACAGCAACCACTTGCTTCCCCTTCTACAAAAGCCTGCTTGCAAGTGTTGCCTCCTCATCACTCCCTATCGTGTATAGCAATATGACTCAGGGCTCTGCCTTGCAGGAGGCGAAGAGGTCCTCTGGCAGGCTGCATCACTAAGGTTGGCTTATCCATGACCTCCAACCTGTCTGGGTTTCTCTTCCTAATTCTGCAACTGACTAGACCACTTCCCCTTCTGTACATGCACATCTGCTCCAGTGTAATTAAATCATACCCAGCCTGGGAGTTCTTGTATCCCCAAAATATCCAAGCTAGATGAGGAAACTGAACAGTTCTGTCACTAATCGGTGAGCTCCCAAGATGCTCCACATTCATTCTTGTACCCTTAAACCTTTCCTCATTAGCTTTATCTGGTTCTCCTATATTTCTTCAACAGTATGACTCTCAGGATGGGTTCACTGGATGGTGGGAATCTTGGACAGTGTTAAAACTGCCTGGTTCACCAGCTAAGGAGTCTCCAGAAATTGGAAGTGCCCACCACCATGTGACATAGTAGATATGCTGCCACCTTTCTGTGCTGGGAAATGCAGAGTGCATCCCAGCAAGCCCTTGTGATTTGTCAGTGACCTTATGATCGGGGCACTAACATTCTGGGAGGGAAGAAACTAACCTTCCACAGTTTCTGTTCTTGGTTTCCTCTCTTGGTTAGACTGAAAGATTTTTTTTTTGTTTGTTTGGTTTTGGTGCAAACTTTGGGCACTTCTGGGGTGTGGTCCTAGAAGAGCCTGTACTATTACACTGCAGGGGCTTGAACTGTATGTGATTGTAGCAAAGATGTACCTTATACAGAGACCATATAGCCACATAGCTATAGCTGGCATAATTCTGTAGTGTAGAGGCAGCTCGTGCCAATGGAAGAGGTCTTCCCATTCCTGTAGGAATACCACTACCTCAAGCAATAGTAGCTACATCAATGAAAGTATTCTTCGATGACATCGCTGCAGCGACACTAAGAGTTTTGTCAGGGTGTGACAACGTCGACCTAACTCTTGAGTGTAGCTGGCTCTTAATGACAAAAGAGCATATCCAAATGTGACTGCTTCATGGTGACAACACACCCAGATGTCTCCATAATCACTCTTTAAATTAGGCAACCATGTTCTGTCTCTTATCTTTATACTTGGAGAGAGGGACTTCCAACAACTTCAGGTGAACCAAGATCGTTCTAAGGAGTAATATAGAATCCGGGCCGGCCAACTGAAAGCAGTGGCTAGAGGTACATCCCTGTGCTCTGACTGTTTGAATGGGGGACTTTGGAGGTAACTGCCTGTGCTGAGTGTTTATGTGGAGTAGTTACAGCTCTTAGCTCCTTCCTTCCTTCCTAGAGAGACTTCTCCTTTACAACTCCAAGACTGGATGGCAGTGATAGTACAGCAGTGAACAGTCCCTCTGTATGTCAGGCTGGCACAAAGAAGCTCTGCTTGACCAAGGGACCTGTATAGGTCCGCCAGGCCAATATGGCTCAGCCTGCTAGGGCTTTTTGTTTCCTCTGCCCCTTCCTTTTTTCCTCTGCCCCTTCCTGTTAATTTCCAACTTGATTCCAGGACATGTGGCCATATTAAAACTTTGTAGCTAGAAATCTATGCTCTTATACATACTAACTGCTTGGGTGGTGGAGTAGCATTGTATATTTATGATGAGGTGGACTCTAAAGAAATTGTAAGTGATGGAATGGATAAAGTCTGTTAGGGAAGAAAGCTGCTAGATGTTCCCCTGATAGTGTTTGGGGTGTGCTACAAACCACCGGGATCCAGTTTGGATATGGATAGAGACTTTTTTATTGGTTTTAAAGAAATATATACTACTGGGAATTGTGTGATTATGGGAGACTTTAACTTCCCAGATATAGATTGGAGGACAAGTTCTACTGATAATAGAAGGGCCCAGATTCTCCTGTATGTGATAGCTGACCGATTTCTTCACCAAACAGTTGGTGATGAACCAACAAAAGGTGATGCCATTTTAGATTTGGTAGTAATGAGGACCTAGTAGAAGAACTGGATGTAGAGGACAACCTTGGTTCTAGTAATCATGACCTAATTCCAATTAAACTAAATGGAAGGATGAACAAAAATAGGTCTGCAACGAGGGTCCTTGATTTCAAAAGAGCAAGTTTAAAAAATTTAGGGAATTAGTGAGGGAAGTGGACTGAACCAAAGAACTCAAGGATCTGAATGTGGAGGAGGCTTGGAATTACTTTGTCAACGTCGCAGAAGCGATCTGAAGCCTGCATCCTGAGCAAGGGGAAAACATTCCTAGGGAAGGGTTGCAGACCGAGCTGGATGAGCAAGCATCTCAAACAAGTGATTAAGAGAAAGCATATAAGAAATGGAAGATGGGATGGATCAGCAAGGAAAGCTACCTCTTGGACATCCAAGTGTGAGGATGAAGTGAGAACTGCCCAAAGCCTAGCAGAGTTGGCCCTTTCAAAGGGAATTAACACTAATAATAAAAGGTTCTGTAGTCCTATAAATAAGAAAAAATGAGGAAAAGATGTGGGACTGCTAAACACCGAGGATGGGGTGGAGATTAAAGATTATTTAGTCATGGCCCAACACCTCAACAAAAACTTTACGCTCATTTAAAAACTAAGGCAATGAAGATTTTAGGGATAGTAGCACGGTGGCTAATGGTAATGAGGATATGGAGGTAGAAATTACCCCATCCAAAGTGGGAGTCAAACTCCAACAGTTTAATGGGACTAAATTGAGGGGCCTGGATAATCTCCATCCAAGAACATTTAAAGAACTGGCGCATGGAATTGCAAACCCAATTGCAAGGATTTTTAATGAATCTGTGAACTCAGGGGTTGTACACTGACTGCAGTTGCTAATCTAGTTCCTATTTTTAAAAAGCTACAGGCCTGTTAGTTTGACCTCAATTGTATGCAAGGTCTTAAAACAAATTTTGAAAGGGAAAGTAGTTAAGGACATAGAGATGGATGGTAATTGGAATAAAATACAACATGGTTTTATAAAAGGTAGATTGTGCCAGACCAACCTGGTCCTCTTCTGTGAGAAGATAATTGTGTGTGAGTTTGTTTTAAAGGGAAATGTAGTCAGTCTAATCAACCTGGATGTCAGTAAGGCATTTGAGACTGTTCCACATGAGAAATTATTAGTTAAATTGAAGAAGATGGGGCTTCATGTGGGAATGGAAAGGTGGAACCAAACTGGTTAAAGGGGAGGCTACAACAGGTCATACTGAAAAGTGAACTCTCAGGCTAGAGGGAGGCTACTAGTGGAGTTTCTCGGGGATCAGTCTTGGGACCAGTCTTATTTAACTTTTTTTATTACTGATCTTAGCATAAAAGTGGGTGTGTGCTAATAAAATTTACAGATGACCCAAAGTTGGGAGTTTATTGCCATTATGGAGAAGGATCAGAATATCATACAAGAACTGGGGGCAATAGAAACAGAGTGAAATTTAATAATGCAAAGTGCCAGGTCATGCGTTTAGGAACTAACAAGAATTTTTCCATACACTGGAGACTTTTCAGTTGGAAGTGACAGAGGAATAGAAAGACCTGGATGTAGTGGTTGATCACAGGATGACTATGAGCTGTCAATGTGATGCGGCCATGAAAGACTAATGTGGTCCAAGATGGATCAGGTGAGGTGAGGTGAGAGACAGGGAAGTGTTAGTACCATTATACAAGGTGCTGGTGAGACCTCATCTGGAGTAGTGTGTGCAGTTCTGGTCTCCCATCTTTAAGAAAGATGAATTCAAACTGAAACTGGTGCAGAGAAGGGCTACTCGCATGATCTGAGAAACAGAAAACCTACCTTATGAGAGGAGACTCAAAAGAGCTTGGCTTCTTTGGCCTAACCAAGAGAAGGCTGAGGGGAGATGACCTCTCCCTATAAATACATCAGAGATATATACCAGGGAGAGAGAGAGAGGAGTTATTTAAGTTATACACCAATGTGGACCTCAGAACAAATGGATATAAACTGGCCATCAACAAGTTTAGACTCAAAATTAGGCGACTGTTTTAAACATCAGAGAACTGAAGTTCTGGAACAGCCTCCCAAGGGGAGCAGTGCGGGTAGAAAACCTAACTGGCTTCAAGACTGAGCTTGATAAATTTATGGAGGGGACGGTATGACAGGACTGCCTATGATGGCACGTGGCCCACTGGTGACTGCCAGTGTCAAAAATCCCCAACTGCTGGAGACAAGACATTGAGTTACTACGGAGAATTCTTTCCCAGGTGTCTGGATGGTGGGTCTTGCCCACAGGCTCAGGGTCTAACTGATCACCATGTTTGAGGTTGAAAAGGACTCTTCCTCTGGGTTGGTTTGGCAGAGACCCTGGGGTTTTTTTAACCTACCTCTGCAGCCTGGGGCATGGGTCACCTACAAGTTTAATGTAGCGTAAATGGATTATCTGTAACTCGAAGTCTTTAAACCATGAATTGAGGACTTCAGTAACTCAGCCTGGGTTTAGGGCACTATTACAGGAGTGGATGGGTGGGTGAGGTTCTATGGCCTGCAATGTGCAGGAGGTCAGACTAAGGTCAGAAGGGACCATCGTGATCATCTAAAGTCTACGAGCATCCACCTGTCAAAGGCTTGACAAATCCACTTGCCAAGGGAAAGTGGGGAAATGTTCTCTGGCAAATTGGAAGTTCACCTGTCAGTTTTGGCTGCTTTCATTATATAACTGGAGTCCTCTGCAACCCCAAGACCCTTCCAAATGTGTAGCTTTCTTCCTGAGCCTGCAGGCTCTGGAAGGACAGGTGTGAACTGTCTAAGGCCCAGATCTCATGTGTTCCTTCCCCAGCCCCTAGAGCACAACTGGTGCACAGGCTAGCTGCTCTGAAGGATTCTGCTGGCACTTAGGGGAGGTTGTGAAAATGTTCTTGCTCCTCTCCCATAGGGCTGCTGTTCCAAATACAATGAGTAGCTGCTGCACTGCTTGTGCCACTGGATGGGGTAGGAGCACTGGGCATCTGACCAGTGAATCAGATTAGCAGCAGGTCCACCAGCTCCATCACTGTTGCATAGCAGCATCAAGGAACCCCTGAATTCCCCAGTCCCTGACTTGCTGTGCAGTGAATTTGCACCATGAGGTGGGGTTCCCCATTCATCTCAAGAGGCTGATTATTCTGTCTTGGCCTGCTAGGGTTTGTTCTCCCCCCCCCCCGCACCCCCAAAAGCTCTTGACACTGGCCTGACTTTGCTCCCATCCAAATTGATGGAATTTTTACCATTGAATACAAGGGCAGCAGAGTTAGGCCAGTGTTGAGAGGTCTGGAATTCCACCCTTTAATCTTGAGGGGTAAAACTCCTAATTCTGGGGGCTACAACTAAATCCCTATGTGCCCTGTTAGCAAATAAGACCCTCTTCTAGGTGGCAACCTACTGGATAACTTGTCATGGGTTTGCAAATAGTATAAAGCCTTTAGTAGCAGTAAGCTATGGCCTGCCTAAACTGTTAAAATTGGCATCGAGGAGGTGAGACCTAACACACGACGATGGCGTTTATTCAAGTCTCTCTCCTGCCAAGGCTTATTGATCATTACAAATATTTCAGGGTGAGCAAAATTTGGAGTACTGGTCCTGCATGCTCATCCTCAACTTTTCATGGCAGCAGCTGAACAAGAATCCCAGAGCTTTGGGATGCTCTAGAAACTCTTTACAAGACCGCTTCAATGCTTGCATCAGTGTCTAACTGTCATGGACAGGGAACCTGCTGCCTAGTACAGCCAATTAAGTACTAAGAAATAGACTCTTTAGATCAAGATAAACAAGGCTTCCTCTCTGACCTCCCATCAATGGCTCAGTCCCACTGGGAGTGCAGGGGATTTTAGTGTAGCAAAGAGTGCTGGGGGAAGAAAGCACAAGCCAAACACTCTGTTCTACTTTAATCTCTTAAAAGCCAGGTCTGAGCTCTGACTTGGGCCTTTCAGAATAGTCACTCAGGATGATGATACAAACCTCTTAGTTGACACACAGATGTCCAGGATACACAAACACTCGCTAACCATGGACTTCTCCAGTTGACTCATCTTGATGTCCCTCTTGCTGGTTTCAAAACCAGAAAATCCCCAGCATAGCCGGCCCATGTCCCGCTGATATGCCAGCAATAGTCACAGTTTGGAGGAATATGGAAAAAGCCCTTGCACTGTCAATACCATGGTGGAGAAATAGCTCTTCAGGATGGATTGGGAGGCAAAATATCTAGTCTCAGAAATAAGTTGAGCTTTTTTTGGTGATCTTAAGCCAGTCTCTAGCTACTAGGCCTAACAGGCTTGGGGGGTCAGATTATCCTACATCTGTTTACTATGTGGCATTCTTCACCTCTGGAGAGTCTGGTACTGGCCACTGTCAGATGGGATACTGTACTAGACAGACCTCAGGAATTGCCATATTGGATTGGACACATGTTCAGTCATGAGTGCTAGTGGCCATTTCATTGTGGCAAAGGTTTCCTAGAAGCCTTTTGCCATCTGTAGTTGCTGAAACTTTGTATTCTGAAGCCTCTCATAATGTGAATTGGCAGCTTTGATGGCTCAGAGGTGAAGGCAGAGGGAGATGTCGGGTCAGAATGTTGCCCAGTTAGTCAGCAGCAAACTGCGGTTCGTCAGCCACAAAACACCCATGCTGTGGAAGCTGTAGGAGCTTAGCCTTTCAGGATAGCTTCCTGCAGCAGTGGGTGCTCTTGTGCAATGACCATACAACTGCTTTAAGATCCAAGGGCAAGTGTCTGCTAGAACCGGTAAAGTCTCTTACTCCCAGTCCTTCAGCAAAACCATGCCAAGCTTCCTTCAAAGCTGTGCTACCCCATCAAACTTGCCACCTTGGCTTCAGAAATCTTGAGACTATGAGTGTGACTCTCTCTCTCTCTTTCAAAACTCTTCCTTGCCAGACTAGCCCAGTAAATACTCATATCCTTGTAAGCAACAGCCAATGCTCTCCAAAGACTAAAATCACGTTTCTTCTCCTCCTGTGTAAGTACTTTCATTATTCGTACGCTGAAAGTAGTGATGTTGTTGTGTTACAAACCCTCACAGCCTGAATGCAAGTAGCAGCCATTCTACTTGTTAGCTGCGTTGAGGCTGTTGCCAGCTAACTTCCACTGAAAAATAGGGCTCTTTACTGAATTAAGGATTAGGAGATAGGAAGGTCATGATATTCTTGTCTCATGCATCTCAGTAGCCGGAGACTTGTCTGTCTGGTTCCTGTACCCTTAGAATCTTTCAAAGGAGCCTACAGGGTCTAGGTGCCAGCTTCACTGAAGTTCAAACCCTGCCTAAGTCCTTGGTGAAGACACTGGAAGCATTAGTCAGCACCGTATGATGATTACTCACTGCAGTTCGAAGCGCAATAGACACTTGATCTAGATGGAGTGACTCCCTCCTGCCTTGCTACCACTTGCTCAAAGAGGTTAAGAATCTGCCTTCTCCGGAGGTGTGCAGGCATGTTCTAAAGGACAAAGTCTTATATTGATGCTCTGATTGGTCTCAAAATATGAGAGCCTCATTAGCCTCTGTTTTAGAACATTGTCAGGGGCTACTCTTGGGCACACTGGCCCTCTGGCTAGGGCAGGAGGGGGGTCCAGGACTCCCCACAGCAGACTGCCTGTGAGGGTTCTTACCATGGCTCGGCTTCCGGCCTGGCCAGGGGGTGGGGCCCTTTTGGGGGGGGGGGGGCGGTGAAGGCCCAACTCACCCCTTTCTCTCTCCCACCCACCTCACCCCTTGGGAAGAAGCTGGTGCCACCCCAGAACCTCAGACAGGTGTGAAGCAGTGCCGCAGGGAACCCAGGTCAAATGCCGTCCTGGCGTGATTCTGACTGGGACTTGAACACTGCATTTCAGGATTGTCCCACCCAATTAGGACAGGTGGTCATCCTACACATCTTGTCTAAAAGGTACTACAATAGTATGTCTTCTGAGGCATCCTCTGAAAACTTACCTGCTGGTCAGGATCATCCTGATAAAATATGTGGCAACGTTGTATGTGAAATTATAAAATTATGCATGTATGATGATACTAACACATGTTCCAAACCCCACAACCCTGCCGAAACTGAGGCGGGGAAATAGGTTTGTCCTAAACAAAGCAATGTGTTCTCTGCTTAATTTGCATTTTAAGCAGTAAACAGAATAATCAAACCTGGAGGGAAACAAAGAAAGCTGAAACAGGAGCAAGAAATCCAGAAGGGAACATCCTTCCACATAGACTTTTGTCTCGTACTTCCCAGCTGGAAATATTTTGTTTTTTCTTTTTCTAGAGAGGGATTGAAACACCCCAGGGCACCATCTCTCTTCTCCCTGCCCATCGCATTCAGTGCACCTGAAGTGACAAAGAAAGCAAGTCTTGAACTCTGACAGGGTGTGACAGTGGGGGGTATTTACTGGTAGAGTCTGCATTGGTGGTGGGATATCAGGGTGGGACTTCACTTGAGGGTTGATACATGAGCACATAACCTGAGCCCAGGAGGGGGTTGGGGCTAGGTGACACCTTCTGCCCAGAAAACTGGACAAAGGCTGGAGGAGAAGCAGGGGGTGTGGTTGGGTGAGACTGCTGGAGGGGGGGGTTTCAGTTTGAAGCTGGCTGGGGAAAACAGAAGGAGGTGCAGCATCAGGGTCAGCCCCAAGATGGATCTGACTGAAGGGTCCTGTTTCCTGTACCTTCAAGCTCTGTTTTGGACTATTCCTGTCTTCTAATAAACCTTCTGTTTTACTGTCTGGCTGAGAGTCCGGTGAATCGCAGGAAGTGGGGGGGGGGGGGGCATGCAGGGCCCTGAGTCCCCCAAACTATGACACAGGGATTCTTCAGTAAGACTGCTGAAAGCATGTGTTAAGAAACTTTGCTTGACTCTGATCTAGTGTGTTTGTTAGGTATTTGTATTTCTTGTAACAGTTTCTGACTCTTTGTGCATCATTACTCTTACTCAATGTTTGTAGCTAATCTTGTTTTGCTGTTTTATCTAATCCAGAGTGTTTAAATTGAAGTGTCTGGGTAATTCTGTTTTGGGTAACAAGTTATGTGCATGTTATTCACTCAAAGGAATAACAAACTTAAAACATTTTGTACTGTCAAAGGGCGCTGGGCAATACAGGACATACATGACTGCGGGGTATGCTGGGGTCCTCCTGCAGTATAACCAAGGCTGGTGAGAAGCAGGGTGTAACTGACAAGTTGCAGTTACAGACACTCAAGGTGTGGCTTGCATGCTGGAAGGCCACTTGTGAGCAGTCCAGATGGGAGCTACTTCAGCAAGGCATTGTAAGGTACTCAAGGTTACAGGGCAGGGGTGACACCTGCTCATTAGTCTGGATTGTACCCTTTTATGTCACATGTACCCAACACCCTTTTTAAGAAGGAGAGGTGCTTATAGCCTCAACTTGCCCATACTGCTCCCTTCCCAATTGAAGAGCTGCTCCAAAGATTGACACATCACATGAGCTGCTAACTTTCGTCACATTTCTAGTCACATGAAATTGTAAATCTGTCCTCTACTCTGCAGAATTCAGCATGTCTGGGACTTCAGCCTTCTGAAGAATTTCTTCAAATATATGGTGAATCATTAAGCAAATATAGCCAGCTGAGCTTCTGCCAGGGTGAAGAAACCCAGAAGCGAATGTGCACGTACTCTATTGCAATATAGTTTTCCATGAGTTCTAACGTAATCAAATATAAAAGGCTAACCAGAAATAGCCCCCTAATGTCTAATTTAAGAATAGCAGCTAAAGCCCTTTCTTTAATAAAGAAATTAAACATGACTGAGGTCCTACAATATTCAATACGAAAAGCTTGTCACAACTTTATTTTGCTGAACAATGTAGCTCACATTCAGCTACTGAAGACCAAATCCCACTCTCCTTGTAAAGTCCTTCAGAGCAAGACAGGATTCGCAGTTATTGCCCAACGAATAACTGGATTCATAAATTACTTGCTTAGCTACTAAAACAGTTGTTTAGACTAAACTCTCATGACCTATTCAGTCCACCTAGCAGAACAGGTTAATTTTCTATGTGGCAAATGGTTGCAGGCTACAAACAGTATTAAGAGTATGGAGAACTAGAAACCCCACCCTTTTCTGCCCTTTTGCTGAGCAGAATCCCTTCTAATGTAATTACAACATGAACTGTAACACATACTATGGGCATGTTAGAATAACTTTCCACACTCTTCCTTTGTAGGTTATATTCAAAGTCAAATGTGCAGCAGAATTCAATAAGTACAAGTAAGTGACTCCTCTTCTTGCCTACCCCAAACATGCTCTCATTGGGTGTATTAACAGTACAGCGTATCTGAAAGATAGATTTCAGACACTGACTATCAAACGCTACATTCAAACTTCATAGCAATAGCTTTGTTTTGTCTCTTACTGAGATGTTTAACAAAGATTAATTCAGTTACCTCAGAGCACAGGGTGGAAAGCAAAGCCCTGAAGAAGTTGTGGGCTAGTCACTGGGCAGCCTGATCATCAGATTGGGGTGCCTATGTGGGTCTGGGGGGTGAAGGACTCGATTGTACCCAAAAGGGAGATGCTATAGCTCCTGGTTTGCCCCTCTTTACTAATACACATAGCACCAGTGACAGCCTCCCTGCAACTCTCAAAGGGTACGTCTACACAGCAATGGAAAAAACCCATGCCTGGCCAGTGCCAGCTGGCTCAGCCCCACAGCCTGAACCCTGCAAGCTTGCTTCATTGCTGTGTGGACTTCCAGGCTCAGGCTGGAGCCAAAGCTCTGGGACCCTCCTACCTCACAGAATCTTAGAGCCTGGGCTCCAGCAGTGAAACAGCCCCACGAGCCTGAGTCATCTGGCATGGGCCAGCTGCAGGTGGCTTAGCTGCTGTGTAGACCTAGCCTAAGGCTCTAGAATGAGCACTGCATTAGACAGCACATGTTTCTGTAATTCATGGGAGGGTATTGGTGCTCCAGCAGGTTAGGGTCACCCATGAAAAGGCTGAGAACCATGGTAGAATACTTCTGGGATTCACTATCTAGCCATAAGCCAGTGAGGGAGTCTTGTCTTCTGTGGAGCTTTGTGATCCCTAGCTTGTGAACCCATGCTGTGGCTTCGCAACACACCAACCACGCCTGCGGCTCAAGCCTGCGTGTTAAGTCATTCTAGTAGGACATCCTTCTGTATGGAAGGCAGGACTTCAGATTGTGTCCGTTAGACCCATAGGCCAAGGACTAATGGACCTGTTTCAGGAGACCAACTCTCAAAGGAGAGTGTAGATTTGACTGTGTTTGCAGCCACTTATTTTCACCAAGGCTGGTGGTGGTTGGGCTGACTCTCAGAGCCTCTAACTTACATTCGTGTAAGTTAAACCAATAGTTAAGTTCTTATCTTGCAACTTTAAGATAGAAAGACAGGAATCTTGTAACTCCTGATTTCTTGCAAGCTTCTACCAACTGAGTGATTTTTTTAAATACCAGTGCTCTACGCACTATGTCGACTAAACAATTTAAACTGACTTCTAAATGGCTTCCCTAATTCCTTGTCTACATAACTGACCTTTCACACTTGCTAGCTTGCTGAGTTATAGCAAATGAAGAACAATGCTGGGAGTAAAATGAACTAATAGAGAACAAGGGAGATGATGCGGCAGTAGAGACTTCTTCAGACTGTTTTGCTCAATCAGTTTTTCTTTTTCCAGGGTCCTGTTGTATCTGGGCTCCATATTTACCAGCCTTCTCTTTCTCGTTGTGAATTTAACTTGTGCAATGCTTATTCATGAAGATGTCCCGGAGAGTCGGCTGAGATGGACAGTATTTGTTCGGGCACTAGTCAATGACAGTCTCTTCATTCTTTGTGCCATTTCATTAGCTTGTTGTATGTGCAAACTTGCAAAAATGTCATCGGCAAACGTCTACCTCGAGTCAAAGGTAGGTAAATGCTGTCTAAGCTGCGCTGAATTATTTACTTCAGTCCATAGGGGTGCAAGTCCAAGACCATGACCCCATCATGCTAGATGCTCTGCAAACACAGAACAAAAAGAGTTCCAGCCTGGAACTAGTCAAACTCTTTTCAGTTTAGGTTCTTCAATTTGTGTTTGTGCTTGCAGGAGATCTATTGGTGCAACAGAAGATCACTATAACGCTCAATACTGGACTTTTTTTTTTTTTTTTTTTTTTTCTCCTTGAGTTTCTTAAATCACTTGTTTCAGTACAGAGTCAAGATCTGGTACTGATGGTGTGTTGCTATCTGACACTTAATGTCGAGGCATTTGATAGTAACTGCAATCCTCTGCTAATGTGACACCCATAAACCAGATCCACTAGCAACCCAGTCTAGTAATAAAACTCTGGTGGCCTGTTGTAGGAGAAAGCCAGCTTACCTCACTTGTGTCAGAAGCAGTATCCCACTCCATTACATGTAGTATCTCCTTATGGGCTAACTGCACCTGGTTTGGGGTTCCCCCTCTCCATGCCTTCCCTTCCCTCCCCAGGTTTCCAGATTTGACCAAAGGATGTATAGACACACCCACATCCTATCAGCTGGGAGCACTGAGCACCAATCCACACAAGTCTTCCTGGAGACATTCAAGATACCATGTGGGAAATGGCTTCTGCCTGTAAAAACTGGGAGTCATGCATGGACTCGTCACCTGGGCAAGTCACTCCAGAACTCCATCTTGGAGCTGGACTTTGCATAGGAGAGAGTGAGTCTGTTTAAGCCTGTGGGAGACCCCTCCATTTTGTCTTCAGCTGGCTAAGGAGAGAGAGGCTCTCCACCCCCAAGGATACATCTTCTTAGCCGGCTGAAGACAAAATGGAGGGGTCTCCCACAGGCTTAAATAGACTCTCTTGTGGGTGGAGACCCCCTCCTCTCTCCTATGCAAAGTCCAGCTCCACATGGTATCTTGAATGTCTCCAGGAAGACTTCTTATATGGATTGGAGCTTTCCAAGATGCATTGTTCCTTAAGTGCTTCTTAACTGGCACTTAACTTTGCAAATTCACATTCTCCAGGAACTGACCAAATGCTCTACTAAGGTTATCTAGAAATCAAGCCAGTACGCGGCCAATATTCATAACTTCAACTACAAAAATGATACAGGCATACAAATAGGAGGAATAGATTCAGTGGATCATAGCCTTTACAGAGATGTTACATGGCATATGTAGCATAAAACATATTCCAGTTATCTCTCACACACACACAAGCATATTTCCATAGAGCTTTATGGGGTGCACCATCACATGGTCTCTCTCCATTGCAGGAGCCCTGGACTCTTGTTACTACTGGAGACAGAATTCTAAACCCAGGCTGATGGCCTGATGAAAGGCAGCATTGCTTCTGCTGGAGATGGGGCTAGATGACTTTCTCCCATGGTGACCATGCTCTGTCCAGGGTCTGCAAAGCCCCTGTCAGTGGAGACGGACTCAAACAAGGCTGGGCAGCATTCACCTCCTCATCAAAGAAGGGATGAGGATGTTGCTGGGTCTGAATACTGGTGATCAGGAATTGGCAGCTCCTGTGTGTGGCCAAATTGGGAGCCTGGGCTCCTGTAGCTCACCAAGGCTCCTCTGCCCAAGGCAATGACTCTTTTATGTCTGAGTCGCTTCGCTAGACCCATGCCTACGTCATCGGCTGGTAGGCGACGCTTCCCCCCTCCTTGGAACTATGGACAGCGACCACTTGATCTTTTTCTTGCACATGGTCTGCTGTGTGGCAGCCAGTGAGCTAACAGGCTTTAAACTACTACCCCTACAAAATGCCAGCCTGTCTCCTCCGCCTTAGGCGTTTTTGCTGCTTGATCTGAACTTGCATAGGAGAAGGGGTCAGCAAGTAAGAGATTCCTTCTCCCCCTCCCCCTCCCCGCCCTCCCACCTGCAGAGCCCATGATTCAGGGGACCTTGCCCCATATTTGTCTAATGGACTCAGCATACTGAAGGCACTACATAGACTGGGTGGTCTAGCCTGGCATAGTTTATCTTGGGAAGCCATCAGGAGCTACATCTGCTCCCTATCTTCTCCCCCCAAAACTTCCCTTGTGTATTTTCCTGAGGTGAGCGAACTGTCAAGGAGGCAGGAGCTAAAGAGCCCAAGTTTATTTGGGATCAGTTAAACTGCCAGCAGTTGCGCCAGTTCTCACACACGGCCTGGTGCTGCAAAACAAGGAGAAAGTGGAACTAAACTCTATCTTCTGGCTGAACATTCTGGGTCTCAACGGCACGTTTGGCAAGTCACTTTTGTATGTGGGGGAAACGGAGTCAGAGGTGTTTCAGCGAGTTGCAATATCTGACCGTAAGGGCTCTGTGCTGCTGGTTGGGGCTCTGCAGCATGAGCAGGCAGGAGTCACAGTTGCGTGAACTCGAATTTAAATCGCCTGCAGAGAGGTACTGACTTCCTCCGCTCGGAATTGGTTTCCTTTGCCCTGAGACAAGATCTGTGAGCATGTTCTGAAAGCTGAGAAGTCACTACTTCTGGAAGTAGAATTTCAGTGTCCTCCACTGACCTTCCTAGTCGCTCCTCTTGCCTCCTCTCCCCAGCAGCAGCCGTGCTGTGGGGATTGCTCCTAGTCAGTAGTACACCAAGGCTTCTCTTATTTGACAAAAAACTTCCTAAAAGGCTGTTGCTACATCCGTACTCCAGCCCTCTCTGCAGCGTGTGCGGTACTCACCAACCAATGTAATGGGGTTTCGCACCGACTGCTGTTGACTAATCGCTGGGCTTCACACCTCAAGTTAGTGGCAAATTAGCACCGTAAATGAAGACCAAACCCAACCTGCGTTTTGGTATAACTAAGCTACAACTGTCTAGTCAGGTCATCTGTATAATTGTTTGCTTGCAAAAATAACCACTATGCAACTGGGACCTAATACTAGAATAATCCTCCCAGTGGTTCCATCATTTGGTTTGCAAGGTTCCACTTCTCTTCCTAAAGGTCGGTAAGAAACAGTCATGTGGAACTGGCCAATTGCAGTCAACTCACCGCTGGCCCAGAAGAAGGTTCTTAACCATGCTGTCACTAGAATATTTAAAGCTAGTGTGATGAGTAGATGTTCTGGGTCCAATCATGCATGCATGACTTGCCGTGCATAAAATTACAATTTTATGGGAAGATTTGTGTAACAACCTATTAGATTTTTAACGTATTTTGCTTCCTCCCCCGGTTCTTAGGGCACATCCGTCTGCCAGGCTATCCTCGTCGGTTCAGTAGTTGTTCTTCTGTACTCTTCAAGGGCTTGCTATAATCTGGTAGCAGTGGCCATATCTCCAGAGAATGTTCCTAGTCCATTTAATTATGGCTGGGACAACTTTTCAGATAAGGTAACTAGTAATATCAACACGTGGGTGTTGGCAGGTGGTGTAGGGGGGTCTCTAAGCCCGAAAATGGCTAATGAGGAGAAAAATCAATGTTCTGGGTGCGTGGGATCTCACTAAGGATGCTGTAGTAGTGTTCTTAAAAAGCTCTCATAGTCCAGTTCCTGAGACTCCCTGTAAACAGTCCGTCCTAAGAGGAATGTGAGGCTTAATGTGACACACCAGCTGTCTACAACTAGACACGTCTCTAGAGGAGCTTGACCCCGAAGATTCCAAGAGCAGCCCCGGCAACTAGCGCCTGACACTAATCCATTAAAAGAGCTGCCTTCCAAGCTATTTGAGTCTAAGGGGAAATATGACTGTCACCCTGCCGCTACTTTCTTAGGCTCCTCCTTTAATTTGGGGGGTTACTTGTCACAAATGCTTCCAAATGTTAATCTCTGTGGTGACAACTACCATACCTTTCTACTCCAGGTCACTGCCACTAACCTGTTACTAGCCATAACAGTAAGATGCAGTGAATGGGATTTGCTTGCCAAGTATCTAAATACTGACCAGGTGCACAAGATTAAACCTCAGCGAGATCTTAATTGGACACCAAACTGCACCCTCTTAATGGCGAGTGCACACCTGTAGAGCTGGTGTAATGACACTATGTACTGTGCTGCAGCATAGACCGTTCGGTAGGTCAGTCTAGGTCCTGAGCATCTGAGGCCAGCCAGGATTGTCTGAAACCATGGTGGAGATCACATCTGTCTGTCCTCATACCCTCCGCCCTAGAGGTGGTGGTGATGATGGGATACTAGCTGCCACATCACTGTATATAGGGGTGTGCAAGCCTCCAATGTACCACCCTATAATCTCGAAACATTCTATAAGATGTCTGAGCTGACATGAAACACTTGCTCTTATTGGTGAGGGGTCCACTTTCTACACTAAGGAACTAGGCCAACCCCCTGCCCCCGAAAACTGAGTAGGCTTGATGTGGAAGCTCTCAGCTGAAATCTGTCACAGCTGGTACTGGCCACTTAGTGACAGGATACTGCCCTAGCTGGACCATGATCTGAGCCAGTCTGGCAATTGCGGTGTGCAGCGCTAATCCGAACTCTTTTCAGATTTGAAATCCAGAAGAGTTTGTGCACTGCATCCTAGTCTTTCTTGGAATCCCATCACTTTGGGGAAAATCTCCGTGTGTGTGCGTGTGCACGCGTGTGTCCCCCCCCCCCCCCCCCCCCAAGAGTGCTCTCTTATAGACCCAGCTCTCCAGGCTTAACCATAACCTCTCTGTTTGCAGATGCATGCGGAGGAAGTCAGTGGTGAAGAATATGTGGTATTTGGAGTGGTCCTCTTCCTCTGGGAGCTTGTGCCGACCAGTTTTGTGGTGCTGTTCTTCCGGGCTCAGAGGCTCACTCAGAACTTGGTAGGCTACGAACTAACTGCTCTGGGGTTAAGATCTTTTTCAAGTTGCTCGTTGCACATGAAACTTGTCTGATTTACTCAAGCTAAATAGCTTTTTTTTTTCCACTACGTAATCTCTAGAAACAACTGGGTGCTTTTTTTTACCTTTATCAACAGACACCAGCTGGCATGATCAACAGTCACAGTTATAGCTCCAGAGCGTACTTCTTTGACAATCCAAGGCGATATGACAGTGACGATGACTTGCCAAGACTTGGTGCGAGAGAAGGAGGCAGGTAGGTGGGGAGCTGTTCAGATATTCAGAATCGCCATTCGACTCTCGCCTGTGAGCAGCAAACAGTGTCTACAGAGCAGCCAACTCCTGCTCTTCTTTTAAGCCAAAGAATCTTTCCTAGCAAAGGGGCCTCGAACCGGTAGACCAAATAAATGAGGCAGTTCATAACATAAGCTTTGGCTTACACTAAGGACCTGAGTGAGACGGGTTGGATCACAGAAACCCCCTGGGAGCTGCCACCTGATGTACCAAGACGACTACTGCCCCTGCTTTCCCTGCCAGCTTGGGACTCCAGCACCCTGTCTTACTGAGCCAGACACACCACTCTGCTCCAGCGCAGACCCAGGGTCTGAACCACGTGCCCCAAAGCTGCAGGCTTGATTGAAAGCAACTTAAGAAGTGTTCCTGTCCTTGACACTCAAATGCCCAACTCCCAATGGGATCCAAACCCTAAATAAATCCATTTTACCCTTTATAAAGCTGTTCGCCCTCTATAACACTGATAAACAGATGCACAGCTGTTTGCTCCCCAGTATGTATTAATTGGGTTAATTAATAAGTAAAATGATTTTATTAAATACAGCAAGTAGGATTTAAGTGGCTCCAAGTAGTAACAGACAGAACAAGGTGTATTACCAAGCGAAATAGAATAAAACATGTAAGTCTAGTACAGTAATAA